>NC_134840.1:57716792-60116792 GCF_965363235.1 Mytilus galloprovincialis
CAGTATTATGTCACTCAGTCCATAAAACGTGCCGTCTTTTCGGTAAACGTATTTCGCTCTCAACTATCCGACTATGCATGTCAAAACTTGGCATCAGACGGTTACATCAAATCAAGTTGCACTTCTCGTGGAAAATGAACGAGAACTGATACAACGGCAGCAAAAACTTGGGGAGTTGTGAATATTATCTCCTAAGCCCCCAGTGAGGATCGAACTCACGACCCCTGGTTTACAAGACCAGTGCTCTAACCACTGAGCTATGGAGGCTCTTGCTTCAGATTTGTGAAATTTCAACTCATAAAGCTAGGCCCTTTCTACTCAAAAGTGAAAACAGAAATCTTACAAAAACATCAAAATTCAACCAAGTGGATGGAATCGTCTGCAATATTGGGATTTCAATTTCGCTGAATACACCCCAGTTCGTACCACCGAATTGAGTGCGAGGAAGTTTGCTGTTATGCAATCGAAGTCTTATCAATATTGACACGTCACCTTTTCCAATTAGATCAATGAAATTGTCTGATGTGAATGACAGACCTGAAACATCCTTTTTATCTCAAACAGACTTAACTCTCAACTTGCATTGGTTGTAACAATGAAGGTTATCTCCTATAAGAACCCAAAATTGCTAAATGTTTTTCATCTGGGGGTATAGCTCAGTGGTAGAGCATTCGACTGCAGATCGAGAGGTCCCCGGTTCGAACCCGGGTGCCCCCTTTTTTACTACCCGGTAAATGATTTTTAGGTTCACTGGACTGGAGGAGAAAAAACCAAAGACAGTCCTATCATGCAACTCTGTTTTCAATGCGTCTGTGCAAATGCGTGCGTGAAGAAATCAATCGGAAAGACATACTCTTTATGTCATTTCGGAAACAATAAAATTGAGCATTGAAAACAAAAAGTCCCAAAACAGTATTATGTCACTCAGTCCATAAAACGTGCCGTCTTTTCGGTAAACGTATTTCGCTCTCAACTATCCGACTATGCATGTCAAAACTTGGCATCAGACGGTTACATCAAATCAAGTTGCACTTCTCGTGGAAAATGAACGAGAACTGATACAACGGCAGCAAAAACTTGGGGAGTTGTGAATATTATCTCCTAAGCCCCCAGTGAGGATCGAACTCACGACCCCTGGTTTACAAGACCAGTGCTCTAACCACTGAGCTATGGAGGCTCTTGCTTCAGATTTGTGAAATTTCAACTCATAAAGCTAGGCCCTTTCTACTCAAAAGTGAAAACAGAAATCTTACAAAAACATCAAAATTCAACCAAGTGGATGGAATCGTCTGCAATATTGGGATTTCAATTTCGCTGAATACACCCCAGTTCGTACCACCGAATTGAGTGCGAGGAAGTTTGCTGTTATGCAATCGAAGTCTTATCAATATTGACACGTCACCTTTTCCAATTAGATCAATGAAATTGTCTGATGTGAATGACAGACCTGAAACATCCTTTTTATCTCAAACAGACTTAACTCTCAACTTGCATTGGTTGTAACAATGAAGGTTATCTCCTATAAGAACCCAAAATTGCTAAATGTTTTTCATCTGGGGGTATAGCTCAGTGGTAGAGCATTCGACTGCAGATCGAGAGGTCCCCGGTTCGAACCCGGGTGCCCCCTTTTTTACTACCCGGTAAATGATTTTTAGGTTCACTGGACTGGAGGAGAAAAAACCAAAGACAGTCCTATCATGCAACTCTGTTTTCAATGCGTCTGTGCAAATGCGTGCGTGAAGAAATCAATCGGAAAGACATACTCTTTATGTCATTTCGGAAACAATAAAATTGAGCATTGAAAACAAAAAGTCCCAAAACAGTATTATGTCACTCAGTCCATAAAACGTGCCGTCTTTTCGGTAAACGTATTTCGCTCTCAACTATCCGACTATGCATGTCAAAACTTGGCATCAGACGGTTACATCAAATCAAGTTGCACTTCTCGTGGAAAATGAACGAGAACTGATACAACGGCAGCAAAAACTTGGGGAGTTGTGAATATTATCTCCTAAGCCCCCAGTGAGGATCGAACTCACGACCCCTGGTTTACAAGACCAGTGCTCTAACCACTGAGCTATGGAGGCTCTTGCTTCAGATTTGTGAAATTTCAACTCATAAAGCTAGGCCCTTTCTACTCAAAAGTGAAAACAGAAATCTTACAAAAACATCAAAATTCAACCAAGTGGATGGAATCGTCTGCAATATTGGGATTTCAATTTCGCTGAATACACCCCAGTTCGTACCACCGAATTGAGTGCGAGGAAGTTTGCTGTTATGCAATCGAAGTCTTATCAATATTGACACGTCACCTTTTCCAATTAGATCAATGAAATTGTCTGATGTGAATGACAGACCTGAAACATCCTTTTTATCTCAAACAGACTTAACTCTCAACTTGCATTGGTTGTAACAATGAAGGTTATCTCCTATAAGAACCCAAAATTGCTAAATGTTTTTCATCTGGGGGTATAGCTCAGTGGTAGAGCATTCGACTGCAGATCGAGAGGTCCCCGGTTCGAACCCGGGTGCCCCCTTTTTTACTACCCGGTAAATGATTTTTAGGTTCACTGGACTGGAGGAGAAAAAACCAAAGACAGTCCTATCATGCAACTCTGTTTTCAATGCGTCTGTGCAAATGCGTGCGTGAAGAAATCAATCGGAAAGACATACTCTTTATGTCATTTCGGAAACAATAAAATTGAGCATTGAAAACAAAAAGTCCCAAAACAGTATTATGTCACTCAGTCCATAAAACGTGCCGTCTTTTCGGTAAACGTATTTCGCTCTCAACTATCCGACTATGCATGTCAAAACTTGGCATCAGACGGTTACATCAAATCAAGTTGCACTTCTCGTGGAAAATGAACGAGAACTGATACAACGGCAGCAAAAACTTGGGGAGTTGTGAATATTATCTCCTAAGCCCCCAGTGAGGATCGAACTCACGACCCCTGGTTTACAAGACCAGTGCTCTAACCACTGAGCTATGGAGGCTCTTGCTTCAGATTTGTGAAATTTCAACTCATAAAGCTAGGCCCTTTCTACTCAAAAGTGAAAACAGAAATCTTACAAAAACATCAAAATTCAACCAAGTGGATGGAATCGTCTGCAATATTGGGATTTCAATTTCGCTGAATACACCCCAGTTCGTACCACCGAATTGAGTGCGAGGAAGTTTGCTGTTATGCAATCGAAGTCTTATCAATATTGACACGTCACCTTTTCCAATTAGATCAATGAAATTGTCTGATGTGAATGACAGACCTGAAACATCCTTTTTATCTCAAACAGACTTAACTCTCAACTTGCATTGGTTGTAACAATGAAGGTTATCTCCTATAAGAACCCAAAATTGCTAAATGTTTTTCATCTGGGGGTATAGCTCAGTGGTAGAGCATTCGACTGCAGATCGAGAGGTCCCCGGTTCGAACCCGGGTGCCCCCTTTTTTACTACCCGGTAAATGATTTTTAGGTTCACTGGACTGGAGGAGAAAAAACCAAAGACAGTCCTATCATGCAACTCTGTTTTCAATGCGTCTGTGCAAATGCGTGCGTGAAGAAATCAATCGGAAAGACATACTCTTTATGTCATTTCGGAAACAATAAAATTGAGCATTGAAAACAAAAAGTCCCAAAACAGTATTATGTCACTCAGTCCATAAAACGTGCCGTCTTTTCGGTAAACGTATTTCGCTCTCAACTATCCGACTATGCATGTCAAAACTTGGCATCAGACGGTTACATCAAATCAAGTTGCACTTCTCGTGGAAAATGAACGAGAACTGATACAACGGCAGCAAAAACTTGGGGAGTTGTGAATATTATCTCCTAAGCCCCCAGTGAGGATCGAACTCACGACCCCTGGTTTACAAGACCAGTGCTCTAACCACTGAGCTATGGAGGCTCTTGCATCAGATTTGTGAAATTTCAACTCATAAAGCTAGGCCCTTTCTACTCAAAAGTGAAAACAGAAATCTTACTAAAACATCAAAATTCAACCAAGTGGATGGAATCGTCTGCAATATTGGGATTTCAATTTCGCTGAATACACCCCAGTTCGTACCACCGAATTGAGTGCGAGGAAGTTTGCTGTTATGCAATCGAAGTCTTATCAATATTGACACGTCACCTTTTCCAATTAGATCAATGAAATTGTCTGATGTGAATGACAGACCTGAAACATCCTTTTTATCTCAAACAGACTTAACTCTCAACTTGCATTGGTTGTAACAATGAAGGTTATCTCCTATAAGAACCCAAAATTGCTAAATGTTTTTCATCTGGGGGTATAGCTCAGTGGTAGAGCATTCGACTGCAGATCGAGAGGTCCCCGGTTCGAACCCGGGTGCCCCCTTTTTTACTACCCGGTAAATGATTTTTAGGTTCACTGGACTGGAGGAGAAAAAACCAAAGACAGTCCTATCATGCAACTCTGTTTTCAATGCGTCTGTGCAAATGCGTGCGTGAAGAAATCAATCGGAAAGACATACTCTTTATGTCATTTCGGAAACAATAAAATTGAGCATTGAAAACAAAAAGTCCCAAAACAGTATTATGTCACTCAGTCCATAAAACGTGCCGTCTTTTCGGTAAACGTATTTCGCTCTCAACTATCCGACTATGCATGTCAAAACTTGGCATCAGACGGTTACATCAAATCAAGTTGCACTTCTCGTGGAAAATGAACGAGAACTGATACAACGGCAGCAAAAACTTGGGGAGTTGTGAATATTATCTCCTAAGCCCCCAGTGAGGATCGAACTCACGACCCCTGGTTTACAAGACCAGTGCTCTAACCACTGAGCTATGGAGGCTCTTGCTTCAGATTTGTGAAATTTCAACTCATAAAGCTAGGCCCTTTCTACTCAAAAGTGAAAACAGAAATCTTACAAAAACATCAAAATTCAACCAAGTGGATGGAATCGTCTGCAATATTGGGATTTCAATTTCGCTGAATACACCCCAGTTCGTACCACCGAATTGAGTGCGAGGAAGTTTGCTGTTATGCAATCGAAGTCTTATCAATATTGACACGTCACCTTTTCCAATTAGATCAATGAAATTGTCTGATGTGAATGACAGACCTGAAACATCCTTTTTATCTCAAACAGACTTAACTCTCAACTTGCATTGGTTGTAACAATGAAGGTTATCTCCTATAAGAACCCAAAATTGCTAAATGTTTTTCATCTGGGGGTATAGCTCAGTGGTAGAGCATTCGACTGCAGATCGAGAGGTCCCCGGTTCGAACCCGGGTGCCCCCTTTTTTACTACCCGGTAAATGATTTTTAGGTTCACTGGACTGGAGGAGAAAAAACCAAAGACAGTCCTATCATGCAACTCTGTTTTCAATGCGTCTGTGCAAATGCGTGCGTGAAGAAATCAATCGGAAAGACATACTCTTTATGTCATTTCGGAAACAATAAAATTGAGCATTGAAAACAAAAAGTCCCAAAACAGTATTATGTCACTCAGTCCATAAAACGTGCCGTCTTTTCGGTAAACGTATTTCGCTCTCAACTATCCGACTATGCATGTCAAAACTTGGCATCAGACGGTTACATCAAATCAAGTTGCACTTCTCGTGGAAAATGAACGAGAACTGATACAACGGCAGCAAAAACTTGGGGAGTTGTGAATGTTATCTCCTAAGCCCCCAGTGAGGATCGAACTCACGACCCCTGGTTTACAAGACCAGTGCTCTAACCACTGAGCTATGGAGGCTCTTGCATCAGATTTGTGAAATTTCAACTCATAAAGCTAGGCCCTTTCTACTCAAAAGTGAAAACAGAAATCTTACTAAAACATCAAAATTCAACCAAGTGGATGGAATCGTCTGCAATATTGGGATTTCAATTTCGCTGAATACACCCCAGTTCGTACCACCGAATTGAGTGCGAGGAAGTTTGCTGTTATGCAATCGAAGTCTTATCAATATTGACACGTCACCTTTTCCAATTAGATCAATGAAATTGTCTGATGTGAATGACAGACCTGAAACATCCTTTTTATCTCAAACAGACTTAACTCTCAACTTGCATTGGTTGTAACAATGAAGGTTATCTCCTATAAGAACCCAAAATTGCTAAATGTTTTTCATCTGGGGGTATAGCTCAGTGGTAGAGCATTCGACTGCAGATCGAGAGGTCCCCGGTTCGAACCCGGGTGCCCCCTTTTTTACTACCCGGTAAATGATTTTTAGGTTCACTGGACTGGAGGAGAAAAAACCAAAGACAGTCCTATCATGCAACTCTGTTTTCAATGCGTCTGTGCAAATGCGTGCGTGAAGAAATCAATCGGAAAGACATACTCTTTATGTCATTTCGGAAACAATAAAATTGAGCATTGAAAACAAAAAGTCCCAAAACAGTATTATGTCACTCAGTCCATAAAACGTGCCGTCTTTTCGGTAAACGTATTTCGCTCTCAACTATCCGACTATGCATGTCAAAACTTGGCATCAGACGGTTACATCAAATCAAGTTGCACTTCTCGTGGAAAATGAACGAGAACTGATACAACGGCAGCAAAAACTTGGGGAGTTGTGAATATTATCTCCTAAGCCCCCAGTGAGGATCGAACTCACGACCCCTGGTTTACAAGACCAGTGCTCTAACCACTGAGCTATGGAGGCTCTTGCTTCAGATTTGTGAAATTTCAACTCATAAAGCTAGGCCCTTTCTACTCAAAAGTGAAAACAGAAATCTTACAAAAACATCAAAATTCAACCAAGTGGATGGAATCGTCTGCAATATTGGGATTTCAATTTCGCTGAATACACCCCAGTTCGTACCACCGAATTGAGTGCGAGGAAGTTTGCTGTTATGCAATCGAAGTCTTATCAATATTGACACGTCACCTTTTCCAATTAGATCAATGAAATTGTCTGATGTGAATGACAGACCTGAAACATCCTTTTTATCTCAAACAGACTTAACTCTCAACTTGCATTGGTTGTAACAATGAAGGTTATCTCCTATAAGAACCCAAAATTGCTAAATGTTTTTCATCTGGGGGTATAGCTCAGTGGTAGAGCATTCGACTGCAGATCGAGAGGTCCCCGGTTCGAACCCGGGTGCCCCCTTTTTTACTACCCGGTAAATGATTTTTAGGTTCACTGGACTGGAGGAGAAAAAACCAAAGACAGTCCTATCATGCAACTCTGTTTTCAATGCGTCTGTGCAAATGCGTGCGTGAAGAAATCAATCGGAAAGACATACTCTTTATGTCATTTCGGAAACAATAAAATTGAGCATTGAAAACAAAAAGTCCCAAAACAGTATTATGTCACTCAGTCCATAAAACGTGCCGTCTTTTCGGTAAACGTATTTCGCTCTCAACTATCCGACTATGCATGTCAAAACTTGGCATCAGACGGTTACATCAAATCAAGTTGCACTTCTCGTGGAAAATGAACGAGAACTGATACAACGGCAGCAAAAACTTGGGGAGTTGTGAATGTTATCTCCTAAGCCCCCAGTGAGGATCGAACTCACGACCCCTGGTTTACAAGACCAGTGCTCTAACCACTGAGCTATGGAGGCTCTTGCATCAGATTTGTGAAATTTCAACTCATAAAGCTAGGCCCTTTCTACTCAAAAGTGAAAACAGAAATCTTACTAAAACATCAAAATTCAACCAAGTGGATGGAATCGTCTGCAATATTGGGATTTCAATTTCGCTGAATACACCCCAGTTCGTACCACCGAATTGAGTGCGAGGAAGTTTGCTGTTATGCAATCGAAGTCTTATCAATATTGACACGTCACCTTTTCCAATTAGATCAATGAAATTGTCTGATGTGAATGACAGACCTGAAACATCCTTTTTATCTCAAACAGACTTAACTCTCAACTTGCATTGGTTGTAACAATGAAGGTTATCTCCTATAAGAACCCAAAATTGCTAAATGTTTTTCATCTGGGGGTATAGCTCAGTGGTAGAGCATTCGACTGCAGATCGAGAGGTCCCCGGTTCGAACCCGGGTGCCCCCTTTTTTACTACCCGGTAAATGATTTTTAGGTTCACTGGACTGGAGGAGAAAAAACCAAAGACAGTCCTATCATGCAACTCTGTTTTCAATGCGTCTGTGCAAATGCGTGCGTGAAGAAATCAATCGGAAAGACATACTCTTTATGTCATTTCGGAAACAATAAAATTGAGCATTGAAAACAAAAAGTCCCAAAACAGTATTATGTCACTCAGTCCATAAAACGTGCCGTCTTTTCGGTAAACGTATTTCGCTCTCAACTATCCGACTATGCATGTCAAAACTTGGCATCAGACGGTTACATCAAATCAAGTTGCACTTCTCGTGGAAAATGAACGAGAACTGATACAACGGCAGCAAAAACTTGGGGAGTTGTGAATATTATCTCCTAAGCCCCCAGTGAGGATCGAACTCACGACCCCTGGTTTACAAGACCAGTGCTCTAACCACTGAGCTATGGAGGCTCTTGCTTCAGATTTGTGAAATTTCAACTCATAAAGCTAGGCCCTTTCTACTCAAAAGTGAAAACAGAAATCTTACAAAAACATCAAAATTCAACCAAGTGGATGGAATCGTCTGCAATATTGGGATTTCAATTTCGCTGAATACACCCCAGTTCGTACCACCGAATTGAGTGCGAGGAAGTTTGCTGTTATGCAATCGAAGTCTTATCAATATTGACACGTCACCTTTTCCAATTAGATCAATGAAATTGTCTGATGTGAATGACAGACCTGAAACATCCTTTTTATCTCAAACAGACTTAACTCTCAACTTGCATTGGTTGTAACAATGAAGGTTATCTCCTATAAGAACCCAAAATTGCTAAATGTTTTTCATCTGGGGGTATAGCTCAGTGGTAGAGCATTCGACTGCAGATCGAGAGGTCCCCGGTTCGAACCCGGGTGCCCCCTTTTTTACTACCCGGTAAATGATTTTTAGGTTCACTGGACTGGAGGAGAAAAAACCAAAGACAGTCCTATCATGCAACTCTGTTTTCAATGCGTCTGTGCAAATGCGTGCGTGAAGAAATCAATCGGAAAGACATACTCTTTATGTCATTTCGGAAACAATAAAATTGAGCATTGAAAACAAAAAGTCCCAAAACAGTATTATGTCACTCAGTCCATAAAACGTGCCGTCTTTTCGGTAAACGTATTTCGCTCTCAACTATCCGACTATGCATGTCAAAACTTGGCATCAGACGGTTACATCAAATCAAGTTGCACTTCTCGTGGAAAATGAACGAGAACTGATACAACGGCAGCAAAAACTTGGGGAGTTGTGAATATTATCTCCTAAGCCCCCAGTGAGGATCGAACTCACGACCCCTGGTTTACAAGACCAGTGCTCTAACCACTGAGCTATGGAGGCTCTTGCTTCAGATTTGTGAAATTTCAACTCATAAAGCTAGGCCCTTTCTACTCAAAAGTGAAAACAGAAATCTTACAAAAACATCAAAATTCAACCAAGTGGATGGAATCGTCTGCAATATTGGGATTTCAATTTCGCTGAATACACCCCAGTTCGTACCACCGAATTGAGTGCGAGGAAGTTTGCTGTTATGCAATCGAAGTCTTATCAATATTGACACGTCACCTTTTCCAATTAGATCAATGAAATTGTCTGATGTGAATGACAGACCTGAAACATCCTTTTTATCTCAAACAGACTTAACTCTCAACTTGCATTGGTTGTAACAATGAAGGTTATCTCCTATAAGAACCCAAAATTGCTAAATGTTTTTCATCTGGGGGTATAGCTCAGTGGTAGAGCATTCGACTGCAGATCGAGAGGTCCCCGGTTCGAACCCGGGTGCCCCCTTTTTTACTACCCGGTAAATGATTTTTAGGTTCACTGGACTGGAGGAGAAAAAACCAAAGACAGTCCTATCATGCAACTCTGTTTTCAATGCGTCTGTGCAAATGCGTGCGTGAAGAAATCAATCGGAAAGACATACTCTTTATGTCATTTCGGAAACAATAAAATTGAGCATTGAAAACAAAAAGTCCCAAAACAGTATTATGTCACTCAGTCCATAAAACGTGCCGTCTTTTCGGTAAACGTATTTCGCTCTCAACTATCCGACTATGCATGTCAAAACTTGGCATCAGACGGTTACATCAAATCAAGTTGCACTTCTCGTGGAAAATGAACGAGAACTGATACAACGGCAGCAAAAACTTGGGGAGTTGTGAATATTATCTCCTAAGCCCCCAGTGAGGATCGAACTCACGACCCCTGGTTTACAAGACCAGTGCTCTAACCACTGAGCTATGGAGGCTCTTGCTTCAGATTTGTGAAATTTCAACTCATAAAGCTAGGCCCTTTCTACTCAAAAGTGAAAACAGAAATCTTACAAAAACATCAAAATTCAACCAAGTGGATGGAATCGTCTGCAATATTGGGATTTCAATTTCGCTGAATACACCCCAGTTCGTACCACCGAATTGAGTGCGAGGAAGTTTGCTGTTATGCAATCGAAGTCTTATCAATATTGACACGTCACCTTTTCCAATTAGATCAATGAAATTGTCTGATGTGAATGACAGACCTGAAACATCCCTTTTATCTCAAACAGACTTAACTCTCAACTTGCATTGGTTGTAACAATGAAGGTTATCTCCTATAAGAACCCAAAATTGCTAAATGTTTTTCATCTGGGGGTATAGCTCAGTGGTAGAGCATTCGACTGCAGATCGAGAGGTCCCCGGTTCGAACCCGGGTGCCCCCTTTTTTACTACCCGGTAAATGATTTTTAGGTTCACTGGACTGGAGGAGAAAAAACCAAAGACAGTCCTATCATGCAACTCTGTTTTCAATGCGTCTGTGCAAATGCGTGCGTGAAGAAATCAATCGGAAAGACATACTCTTTATGTCATTTCGGAAACAATAAAATTGAGCATTGAAAACAAAAAGTCCCAAAACAGTATTATGTCACTCAGTCCATAAAACGTGCCGTCTTTTCGGTAAACGTATTTCGCTCTCAACTATCCGACTATGCATGTCAAAACTTGGCATCAGACGGTTACATCAAATCAAGTTGCACTTCTCGTGGAAAATGAACGAGAACTGATACAACGGCAGCAAAAACTTGGGGAGTTGTGAATATTATCTCCTAAGCCCCCAGTGAGGATCGAACTCACGACCCCTGGTTTACAAGACCAGTGCTCTAACCACTGAGCTATGGAGGCTCTTGCTTCAGATTTGTGAAATTTCAACTCATAAAGCTAGGCCCTTTCTACTCAAAAGTGAAAACAGAAATCTTACAAAAACATCAAAATTCAACCAAGTGGATGGAATCGTCTGCAATATTGGGATTTCAATTTCGCTGAATACACCCCAGTTCGTACCACCGAATTGAGTGCGAGGAAGTTTGCTGTTATGCAATCGAAGTCTTATCAATATTGACACGTCACCTTTTCCAATTAGATCAATGAAATTGTCTGATGTGAATGACAGACCTGAAACATCCTTTTTATCTCAAACAGACTTAACTCTCAACTTGCATTGGTTGTAACAATGAAGGTTATCTCCTATAAGAACCCAAAATTGCTAAATGTTTTTCATCTGGGGGTATAGCTCAGTGGTAGAGCATTCGACTGCAGATCGAGAGGTCCCCGGTTCGAACCCGGGTGCCCCCTTTTTTACTACCCGGTAAATGATTTTTAGGTTCACTGGACTGGAGGAGAAAAAACCAAAGACAGTCCTATCATGCAACTCTGTTTTCAATGCGTCTGTGCAAATGCGTGCGTGAAGAAATCAATCGGAAAGACATACTCTTTATGTCATTTCGGAAACAATAAAATTGAGCATTGAAAACAAAAAGTCCCAAAACAGTATTATGTCACTCAGTCCATAAAACGTGCCGTCTTTTCGGTAAACGTATTTCGCTCTCAACTATCCGACTATGCATGTCAAAACTTGGCATCAGACGGTTACATCAAATCAAGTTGCACTTCTCGTGGAAAATGAACGAGAACTGACACAACGGCAGCAAAAACTTGGGGAGTTGTGAATATTATCTCCTAAGCCCCCAGTGAGGATCGAACTCACGACCCCTGGTTTACAAGACCAGTGCTCTAACCACTGAGCTATGGAGGCTCTTGCTTCAGATTTGTGAAATTTCAACTCATAAAGCTAGGCCCTTTCTACTCAAAAGTGAAAACAGAAATCTTACAAAAACATCAAAATTCAACCAAGTGGATGGAATCGTCTGCAATATTGGGATTTCAATTTCGCTGAATACACCCCAGTTCGTACCACCGAATTGAGTGCGAGGAAGTTTGCTGTTATGCAATCGAAGTCTTATCAATATTGACACGTCACCTTTTCCAATTAGATCAATGAAATTGTCTGATGTGAATGACAGACCTGAAACATCCTTTTTATCTCAAACAGACTTAACTCTCAACTTGCATTGGTTGTAACAATGAAGGTTATCTCCTATAAGAACCCAAAATTGCTAAATGTTTTTCATCTGGGGGTATAGCTCAGTGGTAGAGCATTCGACTGCAGATCGAGAGGTCCCCGGTTCGAACCCGGGTGCCCCCTTTTTTACTACCCGGTAAATGATTTTTAGGTTCACTGGACTGGAGGAGAAAAAACCAAAGACAGTCCTATCATGCAACTCTGTTTTCAATGCGTCTGTGCAAATGCGTGCGTGAAGAAATCAATCGGAAAGACATACTCTTTATGTCATTTCGGAAACAATAAAATTGAGCATTGAAAACAAAAAGTCCCAAAACAGTATTATGTCACTCAGTCCATAAAACGTGCCGTCTTTTCGGTAAACGTATTTCGCTCTCAACTATCCGACTATGCATGTCAAAACTTGGCATCAGACGGTTACATAAAATCAAGTTGCACTTCTCGTGGAAAATGAACGAGAACTGATACAACGGCAGCAAAAACTTGGGGAGTTGTGAATATTATCTCCTAAGCCCCCAGTGAGGATCGAACTCACGACCCCTGGTTTACAAGACCAGTGCTCTAACCACTGAGCTATGGAGGCTCTTGCTTCAGATTTGTGAAATTTCAACTCATAAAGCTAGGCCCTTTCTACTCAAAAGTGAAAACAGAAATCTTACAAAAACATCAAAATTCAACCAAGTGGATGGAATCGTCTGCAATATTGGGATTTCAATTTCGCTGAATACACCCCAGTTCGTACCACCGAATTGAGTGCGAGGAAGTTTGCTGTTATGCAATCGAAGTCTTATCAATATTGACACGTCACCTTTTCCAATTAGATCAATGAAATTGTCTGATGTGAATGACAGACCTGAAACATCCTTTTTATCTCAAACAGACTTAACTCTCAACTTGCATTGGTTGTAACAATGAAGGTTATCTCCTATAAGAACCCAAAATTGCTAAATGTTTTTCATCTGGGGGTATAGCTCAGTGGTAGAGCATTCGACTGCAGATCGAGAGGTCCCCGGTTCGAACCCGGGTGCCCCCTTTTTTACTACCCGGTAAATGATTTTTAGGTTCACTGGACTGGAGGAGAAAAAACCAAAGACAGTCCTATCATGCAACTCTGTTTTCAATGCGTCTGTGCAAATGCGTGCGTGAAGAAATCAATCGGAAAGACATACTCTTTATGTCATTTCGGAAACAATAAAATTGAGCATTGAAAACAAAAAGTCCCAAAACAGTATTATGTCACTCAGTCCATAAAACGTGCCGTCTTTTCGGTAAACGTATTTCGCTCTCAACTATCCGACTATGCATGTCAAAACTTGGCATCAGACGGTTACATCAAATCAAGTTGCACTTCTCGTGGAAAATGAACGAGAACTGATACAACGGCAGCAAAAACTTGGGGAGTTGTGAATATTATCTCCTAAGCCCCCAGTGAGGATCGAACTCACGACCCCTGGTTTACAAGACCAGTGCTCTAACCACTGAGCTATGGAGGCTCTTGCTTCAGATTTGTGAAATTTCAACTCATAAAGCTAGGCCCTTTCTACTCAAAAGTGAAAACAGAAATCTTACAAAAACATCAAAATTCAACCAAGTGGATGGAATCGTCTGCAATATTGGGATTTCAATTTCGCTGAATACACCCCAGTTCGTACCACCGAATTGAGTGCGAGGAAGTTTGCTGTTATGCAATCGAAGTCTTATCAATATTGACACGTCACCTTTTCCAATTAGATCAATGAAATTGTCTGATGTGAATGACAGACCTGAAACATCCTTTTTATCTCAAACAGACTTAACTCTCAACTTGCATTGGTTGTAACAATGAAGGTTATCTCCTATAAGAACCCAAAATTGCTAAATGTTTTTCATCTGGGGGTATAGCTCAGTGGTAGAGCATTCGACTGCAGATCGAGAGGTCCCCGGTTCGAACCCGGGTGCCCCCTTTTTTACTACCCGGTAAATGATTTTTAGGTTCACTGGACTGGAGGAGAAAAAACCAAAGACAGTCCTATCATGCAACTCTGTTTTCAATGCGTCTGTGCAAATGCGTGCGTGAAGAAATCAATCGGAAAGACATACTCTTTATGTCATTTCGGAAACAATAAAATTGAGCATTGAAAACAAAAAGTCCCAAAACAGTATTATGTCACTCAGTCCATAAAACGTGCCGTCTTTTCGGTAAACGTATTTCGCTCTCAACTATCCGACTATGCATGTCAAAACTTGGCATCAGACGGTTACATCAAATCAAGTTGCACTTCTCGTGGAAAATGAACGAGAACTGACACAACGGCAGCAAAAACTTGGGGAGTTGTGAATATTATCTCCTAAGCCCCCAGTGAGGATCGAACTCACGACCCCTGGTTTACAAGACCAGTGCTCTAACCACTGAGCTATGGAGGCTCTTGCTTCAGATTTGTGAAATTTCAACTCATAAAGCTAGGCCCTTTCTACTCAAAAGTGAAAACAGAAATCTTACAAAAACATCAAAATTCAACCAAGTGGATGGAATCGTCTGCAATATTGGGATTTCAATTTCGCTGAATACACCCCAGTTCGTACCACCGAATTGAGTGCGAGGAAGTTTGCTGTTATGCAATCGAAGTCTTATCAATATTGACACGTCACCTTTTCCAATTAGATCAATGAAATTGTCTGATGTGAATGACAGACCTGAAACATCCTTTTTATCTCAAACAGACTTAACTCTCAACTTGCATTGGTTGTAACAATGAAGGTTATCTCCTATAAGAACCCAAAATTGCTAAATGTTTTTCATCTGGGGGTATAGCTCAGTGGTAGAGCATTCGACTGCAGATCGAGAGGTCCCCGGTTCGAACCCGGGTGCCCCCTTTTTTACTACCCGGTAAATGATTTTTAGGTTCACTGGACTGGAGGAGAAAAAACCAAAGACAGTCCTATCATGCAACTCTGTTTTCAATGCGTCTGTGCAAATGCGTGCGTGAAGAAATCAATCGGAAAGACATACTCTTTATGTCATTTCGGAAACAATAAAATTGAGCATTGAAAACAAAAAGTCCCAAAACAGTATTATGTCACTCAGTCCATAAAACGTGCCGTCTTTTCGGTAAACGTATTTCGCTCTCAACTATCCGACTATGCATGTCAAAACTTGGCATCAGACGGTTACATCAAATCAAGTTGCACTTCTCGTGGAAAATGAACGAGAACTGATACAACGGCAGCAAAAACTTGGGGAGTTGTGAATATTATCTCCTAAGCCCCCAGTGAGGATCGAACTCACGACCCCTGGTTTACAAGACCAGTGCTCTTTTTTTTTTTTTTTTATCTTTATTCATAAAACATTTGAAATATACAGCATGTTATGACAATTTATATACATAGTATTTACACAAACAACACATGAGTATCAATTAGTCCATATACAAAAGTTTTTTGTTTTTTGTTTTTTTATATTCTAAGTCTATAAGTAAAACAATAAAATGTCATCAGTCTCTTTTAAAATTGGATTGTGTTCAATAAAATATTTCTCAAACACATTCTCTTTGTTAGTTCTTTTACAATATGCATGGAAATATGTAACATAATTCTTCATTGTATATTTGAAAAAAGTGATGAGATTGAAATTTAAGGTAGAACGTTTTACAATCTGACGTTTTTTCATGATACACAGTCTAACAATCGATAAGAAAAAATTCACAAAAACAACATTTACACTTTTGAATTTCCCTGACATGCCTAACAAAATCAGCTTTCTATAACCTTGTGTTACAATCACATCCGTTTCACATCGTTCCAACAATTTAACCAACAATTGGTTAATATAATCATGAAAAGACACTAACATTTGACAATCTAGAAAAATATGTAGCAAATCCTCAATATCAGATTGACAACTGTCACATATGTTTGTATCCATCAATCCAATTCTCTTTAGTTTGACATTTGTAAAAATTCTATTGTGCATTAGCTTAAAATCTAATTGAACACAATCTGGTGGCTTCCAGTAATTGTGTACCGATTTCCACATATTACAGAATGGTAAAGTTTGTTCATTCAAAATTTCTAACCAAAATTGCTCAACATCTGGCTTGATAAAAACTTTTGATATTAAAATCTCATAAAAATCTTTTGTTTTGCAATTAATTAAATCTTTCCCCTTATCACCAAAGGTTACAATAAAATATGGTGACTTATCTCTATTAGCATCAAAAACACCATGCTTGATACATTTCTTCCAATCTTCTGGAATACATTCAATTAATTCTCTATATTGACATTGTAACTGTTTAACATTTACGTCATCATACATATCTAAAACCATTTCTTTGACAGCATTAAAAGACAAAAAACCGGGAATAACTTCAAAACACAAATCTTTGATTTGAGTTATACCCGCTACAATAAAATGTTGCCAAAAGGCAATTTTTCCTTGTACTTTTATATCTGGATTTAAAAACAGAGGTTGTTGTAAAATATCCATAGATTTCATATCTACATCTATGAAAGATTTAACATATTGCCAAGCATCTATCATTTCAATATAAAATTTAGGAAGTAATTTACAATCTTCCTTATTAAGTGTCATACAAAAACAGTAATTATCAATATTCATACCACGAATTTTTCTTAAAAAATATTTCATGGTATTTTTCCACATAGCTGTACATTCCTCATTGAAATATCTACTAACAAATTTCAACCTGAATGATAATAATTTTAAATATATATCTGGATAATTTATTCCACCCTCATCTTTTTTCCCCACTAAAACTCTATACTTTACTAAATGCGACGCATGACCCCATAAAAAATCTAAACAACACTTTTTGATATCATCTAAAGCCCATTCAGGTATCGAGGTTATAGCTATGGTATACCAAAGCCTAGACATAAGTAATGTAGAAACAACAGTTGCTCTTCCAAAAAGCGTTAACTGTCTTTGTTGCCACAACTTAGTAATTGCTTTTATTTTCTTTACCTTGTCTTTCCAATTAAGTTCATCACACATATTCTTATTTTTACCTACATATACACCTAAAACCTGAACACAATCCTCACAATATTTGAGCCCAATATGTTCTTGCTCTGCGAGACTAATTTTAGCAGTACCTATGCACAATATCTCAGATTTTGACTTGTTTACTTTTGATCCTGATGCTTTGCCATATCTATCAAATACATCCATAGTTTTACAAATAGAATTCTTATCACCTAAAGTCAAAGTTGTGTCATCTGCATGTTGATAAATAAGTGACATAATATTTACATGTGGTATTACTACTCCCTTTATATCAATACATTTACTTATTGCACATTGCAAAGGTTCAGCTGACAATACATACAAAAGAGCGCTAATAGGGCACCCTTGACGAATACCATTGCTAATCTTAAAATATTTTGTTAAAAAACCATTACATTTTATGGAACTCTTTATATCTGTATAAAATATTTCTATCCATTTAATAAATCTTTCACCAAAACCATATCTTTTAAGAACAGAAATAAGATATGTGTGAGACACTTTATCAAAAGCTTTTTCCTGGTCCATTTTTACAATATACCCTTCTAAACCTTCAGACTCAATTATATCAATAATATCTCTAATGCTAGCTATTGCATCAGCTATGTCTCTACCCGGTATGCAACATGTTTGAAATATTGATATAATTCTACTCAAAACCTTTTTAAAACGATTAGCCATTATTTTTGCTAAAATTTTATAATCTACTTGAAGTAATGATATTGGTCTATAATTTTTCAAACATTTCCTTTCACCTTTGTTTTTATATATCAAACTTATTATACCACATTTCATTGATCTAGACATACATAATTGTTCTTCTACAGTTTGAAAAAGCTTTAAAAGAACTAAAAAATGTACAATAAAATTCTACTGTCAAACCATCTGATCCTGGACTTTTGTTTTTTGACATTTTTTTAAGGGAAAATTCAATCTCTTGTAAAGAAATATCTTCATCACACATAATACTATCATCTTCTGTAATTTTAACATCAACATTTTCTAAAAATTCATTCATAACAGTTTCATCAATTTCAACACTTGAGTATAGTTTCTTATAAAATTTATACTCGACATCCAAAATATCTTCTGTGTTACAAACACTTTCATTGTTATCATTCAATAACTCTTTGATACAATTTGATTCTTGTTTATGTTTCTCAAGTTGTAAAAAATATTTTGTACATTTGTCGCTTTCAGTAGCCCAGTATGCCTTTGAGCGAAGAATTGCTCCTTTACATCTTTCTTCTTCCAAAGCACTTAATTCCATCTTTAAATTTTCATAATAAGCTAAATCAACAATTTCACCATTAGCTATTCTTTCAGATATTCTTTGTAATCTACTCTGTATAGAAAAAAATTTAGAATGTTTCTCTTTGAAAATTCTTTTTCCAAAAACTTGACTAAACTTTTTAATTTTATATTTCAGGTTATCCCACCATATTAAAAATTCAGTGCCATACAATGGACACTTTTTTGCTTCTTCTATAGTATTTTTAATCTTCTCAATATACTCATCATTTGTAAGTAAAGAATTATTCAATATCCACAACCCTGGTCCTTTTTCCACATTTTCAAAATTAATTTTCATTTCTACAAAACTATGATCACTCAAAGAAGTATCATAGTGAAAAATATTTTGTATAAATACAGTTAATTGTCTATTCACCAAAAAATAATCCAGCCTAGACTGTTTTAAAACTCCATTATATATCATTTTCCTAGAAAACACTCTTTTATTGGGATTTCTAAATCTCCAAATATCATACAAATCCGAATCATTCATCAAATGTTCCAACTTTCTAAAAGCATTATCAACCTTATGACCTGTTTTGGTACATCTATCTAGGTCAGACAATGTGGTATTCCAGTCACCACCTATAATAATGTTATCAAAATTCAACATATAATTTTGTAAAAAGCTAAAAAATTCTACCCTTTCATTGACGTTATTTGGTGCATATATGTTAACAATATTACAAACAATATCATTATATTGAAATTCTATATGAATAAATCTACCATGTTCATCATTATGTACAAGTTTTACATTTTCACAATATTTTCTACTTACTAAAATAGCAACACCTTGCCTTCTATTTATGCCATTACTCATCAATATTTTACCATTATACAATTGTTCAATACTTTCAACTAACTCAATATCCCAAAATGTTTCTTGTAATAACAATATATCAATATTTCTTTCATTAGCAATTGAAAAATATTTTTTACAATTAACTATATTTCTCAGGCCATTACAGTTGTGACTCACTAACAGTACCATGGCTAAGTACAGTAATAAAATAAAAATTTTACAATCCATTTTTACCTTTTTTTACATACGGAGCTGATCTAACCTTAACTTTATCAACCTTAGGAAAAAATTTCATTATATTTCTTCTTGTTTTGACTGACTTTTTTAATTGACTTTGTTTAAATCTTGAACCAGAGACACTTAAAATATTTTCATTTTTCCTGTCTCTACCGGTTGCACCATCAACACAACCAGATACATGTTCTTCATTATCACTATTCTCATCAAAAGACTCATAGTCAGTTTCCATACTCTCCAAATTTTCACTCTCATTTTCAGTTTCATTATCACTGATCTCTACATTATCTTTAGTAACAAAATTATCTACTTGAGTATCATTGCACTTGTGTACATCAACATTAATGACAATATCATTTTTATCATTTACATTTTTGACATTAAGACTAAGTTCATTATCAAAGTCATCTTCTTTCTTTTCTTGAACCTTTTCTTTTGTCCCTTCTTCACTCCTCTTGGTCTCTGTCTGCACAGGAACCTTTGAATCATCATTGGCTTCTTCCCTTGAAATGTTGTCACCATTATTCTTCACGTCCAATTCATCTACCATATTCGCCTCTTCATTATCTTCACCATCTTCTTCAGGAAGCTGATCATCACTACCATCTTGCCTTGATACAAGAGCTTCATCATTTCCCTCCATTTCATTCTCATTTTCATCAATTTGAATTATCTCATCTACTTGTTCATTGCTATCAATTCCAGAGCCTGTCGTGCCTTGTACGCCACAAGAACAGTCATTGTAATGTTGTTTGCATACCGCGCAATAACATACACAAGGTTTTCCTCTGCAATATGGGCAAATTCCATCATCCTCCTTTTTACAAAAACATCTATTAGGCAAGCTGCGGCATGTATCACACTTCTTCGCAGTACATTCTCTCATTTTATGTCCCTGCTCATCACAACCCTCACAAATTAGCTGTGGACATTGTCTGTACTTGTGATGAGGGGATCCACACTTATTACACAATGTTCTTTGATGATTATGAACAACTCGAAAAAATTTCGGTCCTAAACCTGTTTCAAATTTCATTGACCACGGCAATGAAACCATTCCAGGAGGAAATTTGACATGAACATATCGCGTTCCATCTGCCACTTGTGTCCTCGGATGAACATGTCTAAACAGGTCAGATTTTATTTCACATCCTTTATTGATCAACGGTTGTAAGATTTCTTCATCGTCCATGTATGCTGGTAGATGCATAATTGACACAACTACCACATCATTAAATTGAAATATACAATTAAATTTATCTTCTCCAATTTCAACTCCATTTGTCATTTTAATAGCGGTATCCTCATCGTCTGTTGTCACTTCATATGACAGTTTGTTTTCCGACGGAACAACGGCTAAAATTGTATTTTCTCCACATAAATTCTCTAAGATTTCAATCACTTTAGTAGCGGAATATTTCCAATTGGGTATATTGTCAATACGCACCGTACATTCTTTTCTATAAATCCTACTACCTCTTACAAATCTAGGTTCCTTATATTTATTCTTTTGTCTTTGATTTTCCTTTTCATTAACTTTAACCACACTTTCTGGTGCTTTCTTATCCATTTTTCCAATGTCTTTTTGGTTTTTGGACATATCTCAAATAAAAGTCAGACACACCGAAACTACCCCCCTTATCCTGCGCTACACAGCAGGAATAAGGGGAAAATAAACAGTTAAACACGCGGTTTTCTCTGTTATTAAAGTCTTTTACATCTATATTAAATACGGAAACAGTTTATACAACAATAACTTTCATATAACTCACCAAATTCACAATTCAAACGGAGCACATTTCAGGTAAACATCCTGTTGAAAGGTGCGTTCGTACCATCCTGATACAACGGCAGCAAAAACTTGGGGAGTTGTGAATATTATCTCCTAAGCCCCCAGTGAGGATCGAACTCACGACCCCTGGTTTACAAGACCAGTGCTCTAACCACTGAGCTATGGAGGCTCTTGCTTCAGATTTGTGAAATTTCAACTCATAAAGCTAGGCCCTTTCTACTCAAAAGTGAAAACAGAAATCTTACAAAAACATCAAAATTCAACCAAGTGGATGGAATCGTCTGCAATATTGGGATTTCAATTTCGCTGAATACACCCCAGTTCGTACCACCGAATTGAGTGCGAGGAAGTTTGCTGTTATGCAATCGAAGTCTTATCAATATTGACACGTCACCTTTTCCAATTAGATCAATGAAATTGTCTGATGTGAATGACAGACCTGAAACATCCTTTTTATCTCAAACAGACTTAACTCTCAACTTGCATTGGTTGTAACAATGAAGGTTATCTCCTATAAGAACCCAAAATTGCTAAATGTTTTTCATCTGGGGGTATAGCTCAGTGGTAGAGCATTCGACTGCAGATCGAGAGGTCCCCGGTTCGAACCCGGGTGCCCCCTTTTTTACTACCCGGTAAATGATTTTTAGGTTCACTGGACTGGAGGAGAAAAAACCAAAGACAGTCCTATCATGCAACTCTGTTTTCAATGCGTCTGTGCAAATGCGTGCGTGAAGAAATCAATCGGAAAGACATACTCTTTATGTCATTTCGGAAACAATAAAATTGAGCATTGAAAACAAAAAGTCCCAAAACAGTATTATGTCACTCAGTCCATAAAACGTGCCGTCTTTTCGGTAAACGTATTTCGCTCTCAACTATCCGACTATGCATGTCAAAACTTGGCATCAGACGGTTACATCAAATCAAGTTGCACTTCTCGTGGAAAATGAACGAGAACTGATACAACGGCAGCAAAAACTTGGGGAGTTGTGAATATTATCTCCTAAGCCCCCAGTGAGGATCGAACTCACGACCCCTGGTTTACAAGACCAGTGCTCTAACCACTGAGCTATGGAGGCTCTTGCTTCAGATTTGTGAAATTTCAACTCATAAAGCTAGGCCCTTTCTACTCAAAAGTGAAAACAGAAATCTTACAAAAACATCAAAATTCAACCAAGTGGATGGAATCGTCTGCAATATTGGGATTTCAATTTCGCTGAATACACCCCAGTTCGTACCACCGAATTGAGTGCGAGGAAGTTTGCTGTTATGCAATCGAAGTCTTATCAATATTGACACGTCACCTTTTCCAATTAGATCAATGAAATTGTCTGATGTGAATGACAGACCTGAAACATCCTTTTTATCTCAAACAGACTTAACTCTCAACTTGCATTGGTTGTAACAATGAAGGTTATCTCCTATAAGAACCCAAAATTGCTAAATGTTTTTCATCTGGGGGTATAGCTCAGTGGTAGAGCATTCGACTGCAGATCGAGAGGTCCCCGGTTCGAACCCGGGTGCCCCCTTTTTTACTACCCGGTAAATGATTTTTAGGTTCACTGGACTGGAGGAGAAAAAACCAAAGACAGTCCTATCATGCAACTCTGTTTTCAATGCGTCTGTGCAAATGCGTGCGTGAAGAAATCAATCGGAAAGACATACTCTTTATGTCATTTCGGAAACAATAAAATTGAGCATTGAAAACAAAAAGTCCCAAAACAGTATTATGTCACTCAGTCCATAAAACGTGCCGTCTTTTCGGTAAACGTATTTCGCTCTCAACTATCCGACTATGCATGTCAAAACTTGGCATCAGACGGTTACATCAAATCAAGTTGCACTTCTCGTGGAAAATGAACGAGAACTGATACAACGGCAGCAAAAACTTGGGGAGTTGTGAATATTATCTCCTAAGCCCCCAGTGAGGATCGAACTCACGACCCCTGGTTTACAAGACCAGTGCTCTAACCACTGAGCTATGGAGGCTCTTGCTTCAGATTTGTGAAATTTCAACTCATAAAGCTAGGCCCTTTCTACTCAAAAGTGAAAACAGAAATCTTACAAAAACATCAAAATTCAACCAAGTGGATGGAATCGTCTGCAATATTGGGATTTCAATTTCGCTGAATACACCCCAGTTCGTACCACCGAATTGAGTGCGAGGAAGTTTGCTGTTATGCAATCGAAGTCTTATCAATATTGACACGTCACCTTTTCCAATTAGATCAATGAAATTGTCTGATGTGAATGACAGACCTGAAACATCCTTTTTATCTCAAACAGACTTAACTCTCAACTTGCATTGGTTGTAACAATGAAGGTTATCTCCTATAAGAACCCAAAATTGCTAAATGTTTTTCATCTGGGGGTATAGCTCAGTGGTAGAGCATTCGACTGCAGATCGAGAGGTCCCCGGTTCGAACCCGGGTGCCCCCTTTTTTACTACCCGGTAAATGATTTTTAGGTTCACTGGACTGGAGGAGAAAAAACCAAAGACAGTCCTATCATGCAACTCTGTTTTCAATGCGTCTGTGCAAATGCGTGCGTGAAGAAATCAATCGGAAAGACATACTCTTTATGTCATTTCGGAAACAATAAAATTGAGCATTGAAAACAAAAAGTCCCAAAACAGTATTATGTCACTCAGTCCATAAAACGTGCCGTCTTTTCGGTAAACGTATTTCGCTCTCAACTATCCGACTATGCATGTCAAAACTTGGCATCAGACGGTTACATCAAATCAAGTTGCACTTCTCGTGGAAAATGAACGAGAACTGATACAACGGCAGCAAAAACTTGGGGAGTTGTGAATATTATCTCCTAAGCCCCCAGTGAGGATCGAACTCACGACCCCTGGTTTACAAGACCAGTGCTCTAACCACTGAGCTATGGAGGCTCTTGCTGCAGATTTGTGAAATTTCAACTCATAAAGCTAGGCCCTTTCTACTCAAAAGTGAAAACAGAAATCTTACAAAAACATCAAAATTCAACCAAGTGGATGGAATCGTCTGCAATATTGGGATTTCAATTTCGCTGAATACACCCCAGTTCGTACCACCGAATTGAGTGCGAGGAAGTTTGCTGTTATGCAATCGAAGTCTTATCAATATTGACACGTCACCTTTTCCAATTAGATCAATGAAATTGTCTGATGTGAATGACAGACCTGAAACATCCTTTTTATCTCAAACAGACTTAACTCTCAACTTGCATTGGTTGTAACAATGAAGGTTATCTCCTATAAGAACCCAAAATTGCTAAATGTTTTTCATCTGGGGGTATAGCTCAGTGGTAGAGCATTCGACTGCAGATCGAGAGGTCCCCGGTTCGAACCCGGGTGCCCCCTTTTTTACTACCCGGTAAATGATTTTTAGGTTCACTGGACTGGAGGAGAAAAAACCAAAGACAGTCCTATCATGCAACTCTGTTTTCAATGCGTCTGTGCAAATGCGTGCGTGAAGAAATCAATCGGAAAGACATACTCTTTATGTCATTTCGGAAACAATAAAATTGAGCATTGAAAACAAAAAGTCCCAAAACAGTATTATGTCACTCAGTCCATAAAACGTGCCGTCTTTTCGGTAAACGTATTTCGCTCTCAACTATCCGACTATGCATGTCAAAACTTGGCATCAGACGGTTACATCAAATCAAGTTGCACTTCTCGTGGAAAATGAACGAGAACTGATACAACGGCAGCAAAAACTTGGGGAGTTGTGAATATTATCTCCTAAGCCCCCAGTGAGGATCGAACTCACGACCCCTGGTTTACAAGACCAGTGCTCTAACCACTGAGCTATGGAGGCTCTTGCTTCAGATTTGTGAAATTTCAACTCATAAAGCTAGGCCCTTTCTACTCAAAAGTGAAAACAGAAATCTTACAAAAACATCAAAATTCAACCAAGTGGATGGAATCGTCTGCAATATTGGGATTTCAATTTCGCTGAATACACCCCAGTTCGTACCACCGAATTGAGTGCGAGGAAGTTTGCTGTTATGCAATCAAGTCTTATCAATATTGACACGTCACCTTTTCCAATTAGATCAATGAAATTGTCTGATGTGAATGACAGACCTGAAACATCCTTTTTATCTCAAACAGACTTAACTCTCAACTTGCATTGGTTGTAACAATGAAGGTTATCTCCTATAAGAACCCAAAATTGCTAAATGTTTTTCATCTGGGGGTATAGCTCAGTGGTAGAGCATTCGACTGCAGATCGAGAGGTCCCCGGTTCGAACCCGGGTGCCCCCTTTTTTACTACCCGGTAAATGATTTTTAGGTTCACTGGACTGGAGGAGAAAAAACCAAAGACAGTCCTATCATGCAACTCTGTTTTCAATGCGTCTGTGCAAATGCGTGCGTGAAGAAATCAATCGGAAAGACATACTCTTTATGTCATTTCGGAAACAATAAAATTGAGCATTGAAAACAAAAAGTCCCAAAACAGTATTATGTCACTCAGTCCATAAAACGTGCCGTCTTTTCGGTAAACGTATTTCGCTCTCAACTATCCGACTATGCATGTCAAAACTTGGCATCAGACGGTTACATCAAATCAAGTTGCACTTCTCGTGGAAAATGAACGAGAACTGATACAACGGCAGCAAAAACTTGGGGAGTTGTGAATATTATCTCCTAAGCCCCCAGTGAGGATCGAACTCACGACCCCTGGTTTACAAGACCAGTGCTCTAACCACTGAGCTATGGAGGCTCTTGCTGCAGATTTGTGAAATTTCAACTCATAAAGCTAGGCCCTTTCTACTCAAAAGTGAAAACAGAAATCTTACAAAAACATCAAAATTCAACCAAGTGGATGGAATCGTCTGCAATATTGGGATTTCAATTTCGCTGAATACACCCCAGTTCGTACCACCGAATTGAGTGCGAGGAAGTTTGCTGTTATGCAATCGAAGTCTTATCAATATTGACACGTCACCTTTTCCAATTAGATCAATGAAATTGTCTGATGTGAATGACAGACCTGAAACATCCTTTTTATCTCAAACAGACTTAACTCTCAACTTGCATTGGTTGTAACAATGAAGGTTATCTCCTATAAGAACCCAAAATTGCTAAATGTTTTTCATCTGGGGGTATAGCTCAGTGGTAGAGCATTCGACTGCAGATCGAGAGGTCCCCGGTTCGAACCCGGGTGCCCCCTTTTTTACTACCCGGTAAATGATTTTTAGGTTCACTGGACTGGAGGAGAAAAAACCAAAGACAGTCCTATCATGCAACTCTGTTTTCAATGCGTCTGTGCAAATGCGTGCGTGAAGAAATCAATCGGAAAGACATACTCTTTATGTCATTTCGGAAACAATAAAATTGAGCATTGAAAACAAAAAGTCCCAAAACAGTATTATGTCACTCAGTCCATAAAACGTGCCGTCTTTTCGGTAAACGTATTTCGCTCTCAACTATCCGACTATGCATGTCAAAACTTGGCATCAGACGGTTACATCAAATCAAGTTGCACTTCTCGTGGAAAATGAACGAGAACTGATACAACGGCAGCAAAAACTTGGGGAGTTGTGAATATTATCTCCTAAGCCCCCAGTGAGGATCGAACTCACGACCCCTGGTTTACAAGACCAGTGCTCTAACCACTGAGCTATGGAGGCTCTTGCTTCAGATTTGTGAAATTTCAACTCATAAAGCTAGGCCCTTTCTACTCAAAAGTGAAAACAGAAATCTTTCAAAAACATCAAAATTCAACCAAGTGGATGGAATCGTCTGCAATATTGGGATTTCAATTTCGCTGAATACACCCCAGTTCGTACCACCGAATTGAGTGCGAGGAAGTTTGCTGTTATGCAATCGAAGTCTTATCAATATTGACACGTCACCTTTTCCAATTAGATCAATGAAATTGTCTGATGTGAATGACAGACCTGAAACATCCTTTTTATCTCAAACAGACTTAACTCTCAACTTGCATTGGTTGTAACAATGAAGGTTATCTCCTATAAGAACCCAAAATTGCTAAATGTTTTTCATCTGGGGGTATAGCTCAGTGGTAGAGCATTCGACTGCAGATCGAGAGGTCCCCGGTTCGAACCCGGGTGCCCCCTTTTTTACTACCCGGTAAATGATTTTTAGGTTCACTGGACTGGAGGAGAAAAAACCAAAGACAGTCCTATCATGCAACTCTGTTTTCAATGCGTCTGTGCAAATGCGTGCGTGAAGAAATCAATCGGAAAGACATACTCTTTATGTCATTTCGGAAACAATAAAATTGAGCATTGAAAACAAAAAGTCCCAAAACAGTATTATGTCACTCAGTCCATAAAACGTGCCGTCTTTTCGGTAAACGTATTTCGCTCTCAACTATCCGACTATGCATGTCAAAACTTGGCATCAGACGGTTACATCAAATCAAGTTGCACTTCTCGTGGAAAATGAACGAGAACTGATACAACGGCAGCAAAAACTTGGGGAGTTGTGAATATTATCTCCTAAGCCCCCAGTGAGGATCGAACTCACGACCCCTGGTTTACAAGACCAGTGCTCTAACCACTGAGCTATGGAGGCTCTTGCTTCAGATTTGTGAAATTTCAACTCATAAAGCTAGGCCCTTTCTACTCAAAAGTGAAAACAGAAATCTTTCAAAAACATCAAAATTCAACCAAGTGGATGGAATCGTCTGCAATATTGGGATTTCAATTTCGCTGAATACACCCCAGTTCGTACCACCGAATTGAGTGCGAGGAAGTTTGCTGTTATGCAATCGAAGTCTTATCAATATTGACACGTCACCTTTTCCAATTAGATCAATGAAATTGTCTGATGTGAATGACAGACCTGAAACATCCTTTTTATCTCAAACAGACTTAACTCTCAACTTGCATTGGTTGTAACAATGAAGGTTATCTCCTATAAGAACCCAAAATTGCTAAATGTTTTTCATCTGGGGGTATAGCTCAGTGGTAGAGCATTCGACTGCAGATCGAGAGGTCCCCGGTTCGAACCCGGGTGCCCCCTTTTTTACTACCCGGTAAATGATTTTTAGGTTCACTGGACTGGAGGAGAAAAAACCAAAGACAGTCCTATCATGCAACTCTGTTTTCAATGCGTCTGTGCAAATGCGTGCGTGAAGAAATCAATCGGAAAGACATACTCTTTATGTCATTTCGGAAACAATAAAATTGAGCATTGAAAACAAAAAGTCCCAAAACAGTATTATGTCACTCAGTCCATAAAACGTGCCGTCTTTTCGGTAAACGTATTTCGCTCTCAACTATCCGACTATGCATGTCAAAACTTGGCATCAGACGGTTACATCAAATCAAGTTGCACTTCTCGTGGAAAATGAACGAGAACTGATACAACGGCAGCAAAAACTTGGGGAGTTGTGAATATTATCTCCTAAGCCCCCAGTGAGGATCGAACTCACGACCCCTGGTTTACAAGACCAGTGCTCTAACCACTGAGCTATGGAGGCTCTTGCTTCAGATTTGTGAAATTTCAACTCATAAAGCTAGGCCCTTTCTACTCAAAAGTGAAAACAGAAATCTTTCAAAAACATCAAAATTCAACCAAGTGGATGGAATCGTCTGCAATATTGGGATTTCAATTTCGCTGAATACACCCCAGTTCGTACCACCGAATTGAGTGCGAGGAAGTTTGCTGTTATGCAATCGAAGTCTTATCAATATTGACACGTCACCTTTTCCAATTAGATCAATGAAATTGTCTGATGTGAATGACAGACCTGAAACATCCTTTTTATCTCAAACAGACTTAACTCTCAACTTGCATTGGTTGTAACAATGAAGGTTATCTCCTATAAGAACCCAAAATTGCTAAATGTTTTTCATCTGGGGGTATAGCTCAGTGGTAGAGCATTCGACTGCAGATCGAGAGGTCCCCGGTTCGAACCCGGGTGCCCCCTTTTTTACTACCCGGTAAATGATTTTTAGGTTCACTGGACTGGAGGAGAAAAAACCAAAGACAGTCCTATCATGCAACTCTGTTTTCAATGCGTCTGTGCAAATGCGTGCGTGAAGAAATCAATCGGAAAGACATACTCTTTATGTCATTTCGGAAACAATAAAATTGAGCATTGAAAACAAAAAGTCCCAAAACAGTATTATGTCACTCAGTCCATAAAACGTGCCGTCTTTTCGGTAAACGTATTTCGCTCTCAACTATCCGACTATGCATGTCAAAACTTGGCATCAGACGGTTACATCAAATCAAGTTGCACTTCTCGTGGAAAATGAACGAGAACTGATACAACGGCAGCAAAAACTTGGGGAGTTGTGAATATTATCTCCTAAGCCCCCAGTGAGGATCGAACTCACGACCCCTGGTTTACAAGACCAGTGCTCTAACCACTGAGCTATGGAGGCTCTTGCTTCAGATTTGTGAAATTTCAACTCATAAAGCTAGGCCCTTTCTACTCAAAAGTGAAAACAGAAATCTTTCAAAAACATCAAAATTCAACCAAGTGGATGGAATCGTCTGCAATATTGGGATTTCAATTTCGCTGAATACACCCCAGTTCGTACCACCGAATTGAGTGCGAGGAAGTTTGCTGTTATGCAATCGAAGTCTTATCAATATTGACACGTCACCTTTTCCAATTAGATCAATGAAATTGTCTGATGTGAATGACAGACCTGAAACATCCTTTTTATCTCAAACAGACTTAACTCTCAACTTGCATTGGTTGTAACAATGAAGGTTATCTCCTATAAGAACCCAAAATTGCTAAATGTTTTTCATCTGGGGGTATAGCTCAGTGGTAGAGCATTCGACTGCAGATCGAGAGGTCCCCGGTTCGAACCCGGGTGCCCCCTTTTTTACTACCCGGTAAATGATTTTTAGGTTCACTGGACTGGAGGAGAAAAAACCAAAGACAGTCCTATCATGCAACTCTGTTTTCAATGCGTCTGTGCAAATGCGTGCGTGAAGAAATCAATCGGAAAGACATACTCTTTATGTCATTTCGGAAACAATAAAATTGAGCATTGAAAACAAAAAGTCCCAAAACAGTATTATGTCACTCAGTCCATAAAACGTGCCGTCTTTTCGGTAAACGTATTTCGCTCTCAACTATCCGACTATGCATGTCAAAACTTGGCATCAGACGGTTACATCAAATCAAGTTGCACTTCTCGTGGAAAATGAACGAGAACTGATACAACGGCAGCAAAAACTTGGGGAGTTGTGAATATTATCTCCTAAGCCCCCAGTGAGGATCGAACTCACGACCCCTGGTTTACAAGACCAGTGCTCTAACCACTGAGCTATGGAGGCTCTTGCTTCAGATTTGTGAAATTTCAACTCATAAAGCTAGGCCCTTTCTACTCAAAAGTGAAAACAGAAATCTTTCAAAAACATCAAAATTCAACCAAGTGGATGGAATCGTCTGCAATATTGGGATTTCAATTTCGCTGAATACACCCCAGTTCGTACCACCGAATTGAGTGCGAGGAAGTTTGCTGTTATGCAATCGAAGTCTTATCAATATTGACACGTCACCTTTTCCAATTAGATCAATGAAATTGTCTGATGTGAATGACAGACCTGAAACATCCTTTTTATCTCAAACAGACTTAACTCTCAACTTGCATTGGTTGTAACAATGAAGGTTATCTCCTATAAGAACCCAAAATTGCTAAATGTTTTTCATCTGGGGGTATAGCTCAGTGGTAGAGCATTCGACTGCAGATCGAGAGGTCCCCGGTTCGAACCCGGGTGCCCCCTTTTTTACTACCCGGTAAATGATTTTTAGGTTCACTGGACTGGAGGAGAAAAAACCAAAGACAGTCCTATCATGCAACTCTGTTTTCAATGCGTCTGTGCAAATGCGTGCGTGAAGAAATCAATCGGAAAGACATACTCTTTATGTCATTTCGGAAACAATAAAATTGAGCATTGAAAACAAAAAGTCCCAAAACAGTATTATGTCACTCAGTCCATAAAACGTGCCGTCTTTTCGGTAAACGTATTTCGCTCTCAACTATCCGACTATGCATGTCAAAACTTGGCATCAGACGGTTACATCAAATCAAGTTGCACTTCTCGTGGAAAATGAACGAGAACTGATACAACGGCAGCAAAAACTTGGGGAGTTGTGAATATTATCTCCTAAGCCCCCAGTGAGGATCGAACTCACGACCCCTGGTTTACAAGACCAGTGCTCTAACCACTGAGCTATGGAGGCTCTTGCTTCAGATTTGTGAAATTTCAACTCATAAAGCTAGGCCCTTTCTACTCAAAAGTGAAAACAGAAATCTTTCAAAAACATCAAAATTCAACCAAGTGGATGGAATCGTCTGCAATATTGGGATTTCAATTTCGCTGAATACACCCCAGTTCGTACCACCGAATTGAGTGCGAGGAAGTTTGCTGTTATGCAATCGAAGTCTTATCAATATTGACACGTCACCTTTTCCAATTAGATCAATGAAATTGTCTGATGTGAATGACAGACCTGAAACATCCTTTTTATCTCAAACAGACTTAACTCTCAACTTGCATTGGTTGTAACAATGAAGGTTATCTCCTATAAGAACCCAAAATTGCTAAATGTTTTTCATCTGGGGGTATAGCTCAGTGGTAGAGCATTCGACTGCAGATCGAGAGGTCCCCGGTTCGAACCCGGGTGCCCCCTTTTTTACTACCCGGTAAATGATTTTTAGGTTCACTGGACTGGAGGAGAAAAAACCAAAGACAGTCCTATCATGCAACTCTGTTTTCAATGCGTCTGTGCAAATGCGTGCGTGAAGAAATCAATCGGAAAGACATACTCTTTATGTCATTTCGGAAACAATAAAATTGAGCATTGAAAACAAAAAGTCCCAAAACAGTATTATGTCACTCAGTCCATAAAACGTGCCGTCTTTTCGGTAAACGTATTTCGCTCTCAACTATCCGACTATGCATGTCAAAACTTGGCATCAGACGGTTACATCAAATCAAGTTGCACTTCTCGTGGAAAATGAACGAGAACTGATACAACGGCAGCAAAAACTTGGGGAGTTGTGAATATTATCTCCTAAGCCCCCAGTGAGGATCGAACTCACGACCCCTGGTTTACAAGACCAGTGCTCTAACCACTGAGCTATGGAGGCTCTTGCTTCAGATTTGTGAAATTTCAACTCATAAAGCTAGGCCCTTTCTACTCAAAAGTGAAAACAGAAATCTTTCAAAAACATCAAAATTCAACCAAGTGGATGGAATCGTCTGCAATATTGGGATTTCAATTTCGCTGAATACACCCCAGTTCGTACCACCGAATTGAGTGCGAGGAAGTTTGCTGTTATGCAATCGAAGTCTTATCAATATTGACACGTCACCTTTTCCAATTAGATCAATGAAATTGTCTGATGTGAATGACAGACCTGAAACATCCTTTTTATCTCAAACAGACTTAACTCTCAACTTGCATTGGTTGTAACAATGAAGGTTATCTCCTATAAGAACCCAAAATTGCTAAATGTTTTTCATCTGGGGGTATAGCTCAGTGGTAGAGCATTCGACTGCAGATCGAGAGGTCCCCGGTTCGAACCCGGGTGCCCCCTTTTTTACTACCCGGTAAATGATTTTTAGGTTCACTGGACTGGAGGAGAAAAAACCAAAGACAGTCCTATCATGCAACTCTGTTTTCAATGCGTCTGTGCAAATGCGTGCGTGAAGAAATCAATCGGAAAGACATACTCTTTATGTCATTTCGGAAACAATAAAATTGAGCATTGAAAACAAAAAGTCCCAAAACAGTATTATGTCACTCAGTCCATAAAACGTGCCGTCTTTTCGGTAAACGTATTTCGCTCTCAACTATCCGACTATGCATGTCAAAACTTGGCATCAGACGGTTACATCAAATCAAGTTGCACTTCTCGTGGAAAATGAACGAGAACTGATACAACGGCAGCAAAAACTTGGGGAGTTGTGAATATTATCTCCTAAGCCCCCAGTGAGGATCGAACTCACGACCCCTGGTTTACAAGACCAGTGCTCTAACCACTGAGCTATGGAGGCTCTTGCTTCAGATTTGTGAAATTTCAACTCATAAAGCTAGGCCCTTTCTACTCAAAAGTGAAAACAGAAATCTTTCAAAAACATCAAAATTCAACCAAGTGGATGGAATCGTCTGCAATATTGGGATTTCAATTTCGCTGAATACACCCCAGTTCGTACCACCGAATTGAGTGCGAGGAAGTTTGCTGTTATGCAATCGAAGTCTTATCAATATTGACACGTCACCTTTTCCAATTAGATCAATGAAATTGTCTGATGTGAATGACAGACCTGAAACATCCTTTTTATCTCAAACAGACTTAACTCTCAACTTGCATTGGTTGTAACAATGAAGGTTATCTCCTATAAGAACCCAAAATTGCTAAATGTTTTTCATCTGGGGGTGTAGCTCAGTGGTAGAGCATTCGACTGCAGATCGAGAGGTCCCCGGTTCGAACCCGGGTGCCCCCTTTTTTACTACCCGGTAAATGATTTTTAGGTTCACTGGACTGGAGGAGAAAAAACCAAAGACAGTCCTATCATGCAACTCTGTTTTCAATGCGTCTGTGCAAATGCGTGCGTGAAGAAATCAATCGGAAAGACATACTCTTTATGTCATTTCGGAAACAATAAAATTGAGCATTGAAAACAAAAAGTCCCAAAACAGTATTATGTCACTCAGTCCATAAAACGTGCCGTCTTTTCGGTAAACGTATTTCGCTCTCAACTATCCGACTATGCATGTCAAAACTTGGCATCAGACGGTTACATCAAATCAAGTTGCACTTCTCGTGGAAAATGAACGAGAACTGATACAACGGCAGCAAAAACTTGGGGAGTTGTGAATATTATCTCCTAAGCCCCCAGTGAGGATCGAACTCACGACCCCTGGTTTACAAGACCAGTGCTCTAACCACTGAGCTATGGAGGCTCTTGCTTCAGATTTGTGAAATTTCAACTCATAAAGCTAGGCCCTTTCTACTCAAAAGTGAAAACAGAAATCTTTCAAAAACATCAAAATTCAACCAAGTGGATGGAATCGTCTGCAATATTGGGATTTCAATTTCGCTGAATACACCCCAGTTCGTACCACCGAATTGAGTGCGAGGAAGTTTGCTGTTATGCAATCGAAGTCTTATCAATATTGACACGTCACCTTTTCCAATTAGATCAATGAAATTGTCTGATGTGAATGACAGACCTGAAACATCCTTTTTATCTCAAACAGACTTAACTCTCAACTTGCATTGGTTGTAACAATGAAGGTTATCTCCTATAAGAACCCAAAATTGCTAAATGTTTTTCATCTGGGGGTATAGCTCAGTGGTAGAGCATTCGACTGCAGATCGAGAGGTCCCCGGTTCGAACCCGGGTGCCCCCTTTTTTACTACCCGGTAAATGATTTTTAGGTTCACTGGACTGGAGGAGAAAAAACCAAAGACAGTCCTATCATGCAACTCTGTTTTCAATGCGTCTGTGCAAATGCGTGCGTGAAGAAATCAATCGGAAAGACATACTCTTTATGTCATTTCGGAAACAATAAAATTGAGCATTGAAAACAAAAAGTCCCAAAACAGTATTATGTCACTCAGTCCATAAAACGTGCCGTCTTTTCGGTAAACGTATTTCGCTCTCAACTATCCGACTATGCATGTCAAAACTTGGCATCAGACGGTTACATCAAATCAAGTTGCACTTCTCGTGGAAAATGAACGAGAACTGATACAACGGCAGCAAAAACTTGGGGAGTTGTGAATATTATCTCCTAAGCCCCCAGTGAGGATCGAACTCACGACCCCTGGTTTACAAGACCAGTGCTCTAACCACTGAGCTATGGAGGCTCTTGCTTCAGATTTGTGAAATTTCAACTCATAAAGCTAGGCCCTTTCTACTCAAAAGTGAAAACAGAAATCTTTCAAAAACATCAAAATTCAACCAAGTGGATGGAATCGTCTGCAATATTGGGATTTCAATTTCGCTGAATACACCCCAGTTCGTACCACCGAATTGAGTGCGAGGAAGTTTGCTGTTATGCAATCGAAGTCTTATCAATATTGACACGTCACCTTTTCCAATTAGATCAATGAAATTGTCTGATGTGAATGACAGACCTGAAACATCCTTTTTATCTCAAACAGACTTAACTCTCAACTTGCATTGGTTGTAACAATGAAGGTTATCTCCTATAAGAACCCAAAATTGCTAAATGTTTTTCATCTGGGGGTATAGCTCAGTGGTAGAGCATTCGACTGCAGATCGAGAGGTCCCCGGTTCGAACCCGGGTGCCCCCTTTTTTACTACCCGGTAAATGATTTTTAGGTTCACTGGACTGGAGGAGAAAAAACCAAAGACAGTCCTATCATGCAACTCTGTTTTCAATGCGTCTGTGCAAATGCGTGCGTGAAGAAATCAATCGGAAAGACATACTCTTTATGTCATTTCGGAAACAATAAAATTGAGCATTGAAAACAAAAAGTCCCAAAACAGTATTATGTCACTCAGTCCATAAAACGTGCCGTCTTTTCGGTAAACGTATTTCGCTCTCAACTATCCGACTATGCATGTCAAAACTTGGCATCAGACGGTTACATCAAATCAAGTTGCACTTCTCGTGGAAAATGAACGAGAACTGATACAACGGCAGCAAAAACTTGGGGAGTTGTGAATATTATCTCCTAAGCCCCCAGTGAGGATCGAACTCACGACCCCTGGTTTACAAGACCAGTGCTCTAACCACTGAGCTATGGAGGCTCTTGCTTCAGATTTGTGAAATTTCAACTCATAAAGCTAGGCCCTTTCTACTCAAAAGTGAAAACAGAAATCTTTCAAAAACATCAAAATTCAACCAAGTGGATGGAATCGTCTGCAATATTGGGATTTCAATTTCGCTGAATACACCCCAGTTCGTACCACCGAATTGAGTGCGAGGAAGTTTGCTGTTATGCAATCGAAGTCTTATCAATATTGACACGTCACCTTTTCCAATTAGATCAATGAAATTGTCTGATGTGAATGACAGACCTGAAACATCCTTTTTATCTCAAACAGACTTAACTCTCAACTTGCATTGGTTGTAACAATGAAGGTTATCTCCTATAAGAACCCAAAATTGCTAAATGTTTTTCATCTGGGGGTATAGCTCAGTGGTAGAGCATTCGACTGCAGATCGAGAGGTCCCCGGTTCGAACCCGGGTGCCCCCTTTTTTACTACCCGGTAAATGATTTTTAGGTTCACTGGACTGGAGGAGAAAAAACCAAAGACAGTCCTATCATGCAACTCTGTTTTCAATGCGTCTGTGCAAATGCGTGCGTGAAGAAATCAATCGGAAAGACATACTCTTTATGTCATTTCGGAAACAATAAAATTGAGCATTGAAAACAAAAAGTCCCAAAACAGTATTATGTCACTCAGTCCATAAAACGTGCCGTCTTTTCGGTAAACGTATTTCGCTCTCAACTATCCGACTATGCATGTCAAAACTTGGCATCAGACGGTTACATCAAATCAAGTTGCACTTCTCGTGGAAAATGAACGAGAACTGATACAACGGCAGCAAAAACTTGGGGAGTTGTGAATATTATCTCCTAAGCCCCCAGTGAGGATCGGACTCACGACCCCTGGTTTACAAGACCAGTGCTCTAACCACTGAGCTATGGAGGCTCTTGCTTCAGATTTGTGAAATTTCAACTCATAAAGCTAGGCCCTTTCTACTCAAAAGTGAAAACAGAAATCTTTCAAAAACATCAAAATTCAACCAAGTGGATGGAATCGTCTGCAATATTGGGATTTCAATTTCGCTGAATACACCCCAGTTCGTACCACCGAATTGAGTGCGAGGAAGTTTGCTGTTATGCAATCGAAGTCTTATCAATATTGACACGTCACCTTTTCCAATTAGATCAATGAAATTGTCTGATGTGAATGACAGACCTGAAACATCCTTTTTATCTCAAACAGACTTAACTCTCAACTTGCATTGGTTGTAACAATGAAGGTTATCTCCTATAAGAACCCAAAATTGCTAAATGTTTTTCATCTGGGGGTATAGCTCAGTGGTAGAGCATTCGACTGCAGATCGAGAGGTCCCCGGTTCGAACCCGGGTGCCCCCTTTTTTACTACCCGGTAAATGATTTTTAGGTTCACTGGACTGGAGGAGAAAAAACCAAAGACAGTCCTATCATGCAACTCTGTTTTCAATGCGTCTGTGCAAATGCGTGCGTGAAGAAATCAATCGGAAAGACATACTCTTTATGTCATTTCGGAAACAATAAAATTGAGCATTGAAAACAAAAAGTCCCAAAACAGTATTATGTCACTCAGTCCATAAAACGTGCCGTCTTTTCGGTAAACGTATTTCGCTCTCAACTATCCGACTATGCATGTCAAAACTTGGCATCAGACGGTTACATCAAATCAAGTTGCACTTCTCGTGGAAAATGAACGAGAACTGATACAACGGCAGCAAAAACTTGGGGAGTTGTGAATATTATCTCCTAAGCCCCCAGTGAGGATCGAACTCACGACCCCTGGTTTACAAGACCAGTGCTCTAACCACTGAGCTATGGAGGCTCTTGCTTCAGATTTGTGAAATTTCAACTCATAAAGCTAGGCCCTTTCTACTCAAAAGTGAAAACAGAAATCTTTCAAAAACATCAAAATTCAACCAAGTGGATGGAATCGTCTGCAATATTGGGATTTCAATTTCGCTGAATACACCCCAGTTCGTACCACCGAATTGAGTGCGAGGAAGTTTGCTGTTATGCAATCGAAGTCTTATCAATATTGACACGTCACCTTTTCCAATTAGATCAATGAAATTGTCTGATGTGAATGACAGACCTGAAACATCCTTTTTATCTCAAACAGACTTAACTCTCAACTTGCATTGGTTGTAACAATGAAGGTTATCTCCTATAAGAACCCAAAATTGCTAAATGTTTTTCATCTGGGGGTATAGCTCAGTGGTAGAGCATTCGACTGCAGATCGAGAGGTCCCCGGTTCGAACCCGGGTGCCCCCTTTTTTACTACCCGGTAAATGATTTTTAGGTTCACTGGACTGGAGGAGAAAAAACCAAAGACAGTCCTATCATGCAACTCTGTTTTCAATGCGTCTGTGCAAATGCGTGCGTGAAGAAATCAATCGGAAAGACATACCCTTTATGTCATTTCGGAAACAATAAAATTGAGCATTGAAAACAAAAAGTCCCAAAACAGTATTATGTCACTCAGTCCATAAAACGTGCCGTCTTTTCGGTAAACGTATTTCGCTCTCAACTATCCGACTATGCATGTCAAAACTTGGCATCAGACGGTTACATCAAATCAAGTTGCACTTCTCGTGGAAAATGAACGAGAACTGATACAACGGCAGCAAAAACTTGGGGAGTTGTGAATATTATCTCCTAAGCCCCCAGTGAGGATCGAACTCACGACCCCTGGTTTACAAGACCAGTGCTCTAACCACTGAGCTATGGAGGCTCTTGCTTCAGATTTGTGAAATTTCAACTCATAAAGCTAGGCCCTTTCTACTCAAAAGTGAAAACAGAAATCTTTCAAAAACATCAAAATTCAACCAAGTGGATGGAATCGTCTGCAATATTGGGATTTCAATTTCGCTGAATACACCCCAGTTCGTACCACCGAATTGAGTGCGAGGAAGTTTGCTGTTATGCAATCGAAGTCTTATCAATATTGACACGTCACCTTTTCCAATTAGATCAATGAAATTGTCTGATGTGAATGACAGACCTGAAACATCCTTTTTATCTCAAACAGACTTAACTCTCAACTTGCATTGGTTGTAACAATGAAGGTTATCTCCTATAAGAACCCAAAATTGCTAAATGTTTTTCATCTGGGGGTATAGCTCAGTGGTAGAGCATTCGACTGCAGATCGAGAGGTCCCCGGTTCGAACCCGGGTGCCCCCTTTTTTACTACCCGGTAAATGATTTTTAGGTTCACTGGACTGGAGGAGAAAAAACCAAAGACAGTCCTATCATGCAACTCTGTTTTCAATGCGTCTGTGCAAATGCGTGCGTGAAGAAATCAATCGGAAAGACATACTCTTTATGTCATTTCGGAAACAATAAAATTGAGCATTGAAAACAAAAAGTCCCAAAACAGTATTATGTCACTCAGTCCATAAAACGTGCCGTCTTTTCGGTAAACGTATTTCGCTCTCAACTATCCGACTATGCATGTCAAAACTTGGCATCAGACGGTTACATCAAATCAAGTTGCACTTCTCGTGGAAAATGAACGAGAACTGATACAACGGCAGCAAAAACTTGGGGAGTTGTGAATATTATCTCCTAAGCCCCCAGTGAGGATCGAACTCACGACCCCTGGTTTACAAGACCAGTGCTCTAACCACTGAGCTATGGAGGCTCTTGCTTCAGATTTGTGAAATTTCAACTCATAAAGCTAGGCCCTTTCTACTCAAAAGTGAAAACAGAAATCTTTCAAAAACATCAAAATTCAACCAAGTGGATGGAATCGTCTGCAATATTGGGATTTCAATTTCGCTGAATACACCCCAGTTCGTACCACCGAATTGAGTGCGAGGAAGTTTGCTGTTATGCAATCGAAGTCTTATCAATATTGACACGTCACCTTTTCCAATTAGATCAATGAAATTGTCTGATGTGAATGACAGACCTGAAACATCCTTTTTATCTCAAACAGACTTAACTCTCAACTTGCATTGGTTGTAACAATGAAGGTTATCTCCTATAAGAACCCAAAATTGCTAAATGTTTTTCATCTGGGGGTATAGCTCAGTGGTAGAGCATTCGACTGCAGATCGAGAGGTCCCCGGTTCGAACCCGGGTGCCCCCTTTTTTACTACCCGGTAAATGATTTTTAGGTTCACTGGACTGGAGGAGAAAAAACCAAAGACAGTCCTATCATGCAACTCTGTTTTCAATGCGTCTGTGCAAATGCGTGCGTGAAGAAATCAATCGGAAAGACATACTCTTTATGTCATTTCGGAAACAATAAAATTGAGCATTGAAAACAAAAAGTCCCAAAACAGTATTATGTCACTCAGTCCATAAAACGTGCCGTCTTTTCGGTAAACGTATTTCGCTCTCAACTATCCGACTATGCATGTCAAAACTTGGCATCAGACGGTTACATCAAATCAAGTTGCACTTCTCGTGGAAAATGAACGAGAACTGATACAACGGCAGCAAAAACTTGGGGAGTTGTGAATATTATCTCCTAAGCCCCCAGTGAGGATCGAACTCACGACCCCTGGTTTACAAGACCAGTGCTCTAACCACTGAGCTATGGAGGCTCTTGCTTCAGATTTGTGAAATTTCAACTCATAAAGCTAGGCCCTTTCTACTCAAAAGTGAAAACAGAAATCTTTCAAAAACATCAAAATTCAACCAAGTGGATGGAATCGTCTGCAATATTGGGATTTCAATTTCGCTGAATACACCCCAGTTCGTACCACCGAATTGAGTGCGAGGAAGTTTGCTGTTATGCAATCGAAGTCTTATCAATATTGACACGTCACCTTTTCCAATTAGATCAATGAAATTGTCTGATGTGAATGACAGACCTGAAACATCCTTTTTATCTCAAACAGACTTAACTCTCAACTTGCATTGGTTGTAACAATGAAGGTTATCTCCTATAAGAACCCAAAATTGCTAAATGTTTTTCATCTGGGGGTATAGCTCAGTGGTAGAGCATTCGACTGCAGATCGAGAGGTCCCCGGTTCGAACCCGGGTGCCCCCTTTTTTACTACCCGGTAAATGATTTTTAGGTTCACTGGACTGGAGGAGAAAAAACCAAAGACAGTCCTATCATGCAACTCTGTTTTCAATGCGTCTGTGCAAATGCGTGCGTGAAGAAATCAATCGGAAAGACATACTCTTTATGTCATTTCGGAAACAATAAAATTGAGCATTGAAAACAAAAAGTCCCAAAACAGTATTATGTCACTCAGTCCATAAAACGTGCCGTCTTTTCGGTAAACGTATTTCGCTCTCAACTATCCGACTATGCATGTCAAAACTTGGCATCAGACGGTTACATCAAATCAAGTTGCACTTCTCGTGGAAAATGAACGAGAACTGATACAACGGCAGCAAAAACTTGGGGAGTTGTGAATATTATCTCCTAAGCCCCCAGTGAGGATCGAACTCACGACCCCTGGTTTACAAGACCAGTGCTCTTTTTTTTTTTTTTATCTTTATTAAAATAAGACATCATATTATACACATTAAAATACATAAAACATTATCACAAGTGTCAATATCAATTCAAAATGTCTATAACATTCAATTTCAAGCTTCTTTATAAATGTCTACATGACACAATCATTTTAGATATTCAAATTTCTACAATTTAAATATTATATCATCATCTACTTCTTTAACCAGAAGATTATCAAGCAAAAATTTCTTTTCAAACAAAGAATTCATTTTACATTTTTGACACATATACACATAAAAGTACATGACATAATGTTTCAGTGTGTACTTGAAAAGTTGAACTAAATTTACATTTGTTTTGCCATTCATTATAATATTCCTTCTTCTAAATATACAATATCTTGCAGTTGAAAGCAAAAAGTTAACAAAACAGTCATTTACACCTTTCATTTTCCAATTTAACCCAAATAGTAGCAAATGTTCACTCTGTACAGCACTTATTTTGTCAGAATCACAATTTTCAAATAATTTTACAAACAATTCAGACAAATAGTTATGAAATTCTAAAAGTTCATCACAGTTTATAAACATATGTAAAAGATCTTCAATTTCACTACCACAAACATCACATAAATCATCATCAGACCATCCAATTCTTTTGAATTTACTTTTAGTAAATATACAATTATGAAGTATTTTGTAATCTAGTTCAATAAACTTTGCAGGTTTCCAGAATAAATTTACATTACACCACATTATTCTAAAGTCATTATCATCAATATTGAACAGTGTTTTCCACATTTCAACACCACATGGATCTTTACAAATATCATCTAGTAAACAATTATACAGCTTATTAACAGTACACAATGGTAATTCAAATGGTACATGATTAATAATAACAGAAATGTCTATTGTTCTTTTTGTATTCCTATGATGCAATTCACTTTGCACGGTCTGCTTCCAGTCATCAGGTATAGCACATATTAAACAATGATAACGATCAATTACATTATTTACATTTGCATTTTCAAATACATTTTGTATTATTTCAACAATAGCACAATCAGGCAAAAACCCTGTTTTAACCTCATAACATATATCCTTAAGAGTGATAATACCAGCATTTATAAAATCATACCAAAGTATTGGTTTATCCTTCAGAACAATCTCCGGATTCCTAAACAGTGGTTGATCATATATATTTTCTACACTTAATTTCAATTCAGACTTCTGTCTCAAGATATACCAAGCTTCTAACATTTCTATATACACAGTCGGTAAACATTTTAACTCACAATGTGGTACTTGAATAAACAAAACTTCTAAACCAAGATTCATATTATAAATCTTTGACACAAAATATTTAAAAGTATGCTTCCATAGTACATCATATTCATCATTTATCAATCTTCCTAAAAACTTTAGTCTAAATGCATGTATTTTACATTTCATGTCAACTAATTGCAAACCTCCATTACATTTAGGATTTATTATAACATTATAATTCACCAAATGAGATCTCTTATTCCATACAAAATTAACACATAAAATCTTTATCTCATTATAAGCCCATTCTGGGATAGAGGATACAAAAAGCGTATACCAAAATCTAGACATCATTAACGTATTTACAACAACAACTCTACCCTGCAAGGTTAATTGCCTTTGTAACCATATATTCAAAAGAGATTTTAATTTTGATATCTTTTCTTTCCAATTTAGATCATCACATATATTTCTATTTTTTCCAACATAAACACCAAGTAACTGTACATTATTATCACATACTTGTAAACCATACTCCTGTTTTTCTACAGGTGACAAATCTCCCTTTCCAACACACAAAATTTCAGATTTTTGTCTATTAATTTTAGCACCAGTTGCTTTACTATATAAATCAAAAACTTTGAAAACTTCTGATATAGATTGTTTATTACAAACAGATAAAGTTGTATCGTCTGCATGCTGAAAAATTAGTCCTTCTTTTCCACTATTTGGAACAACAATACCTTTTATCAAATCATTTTTAACAATCTTACTATGTAAAGGCTCAGCAGCTAAAACATACAATAATGCACTTATAGGACAGCCTTGTCTAATACCATTCTTAATACAAAAATAGTTTGTTAAGAAACCATTGCATTTTACTGCACTATTAATACCATTATAAAATATTTCTATCCATTTGATAAATTTATCTCCAAAACCATATCTTTTCAAAACCTTCAATAAATATGAGTGGCTCACTCTATCAAAAGCCTTTTCTTGATCAATTTTAATAATATAACCTTCAAGTTCATCCCTTTCAATAATTTCTATGATATCTCTAACATTTGCTACATTATTAGATATATCTCGACCCATTATACAACAAGTTTGGTCAACAGAAACAATTTTTGGTAATACAGTTTTAAATCTATTTGCCATTATTCTGGCCAAAATTTTATAATCAACCTGTAACAGAGATATCGGTCTATAATTTTTAAGCGATCTTCTGTCACCTTTTTTCTTAAATACAAGACTTATAACACCACATTTCATTGATCTACTTAAAAATCCCTTTTGTTGAATAGTATTATACAGTTTCATAAGTACATACTTAAGCTCAGAATAAAAATGACAATAAAACTCAACAGTAAGTCCGTCTGATCCTGGACTTTTATTTTTGGACATTTGAGATAATGCTTTTATTATTTCATCAAACGAAATATCTGACTCACATAATTGATGATCATTTTCATCTATTTTTACATCTACACAATCTAATAATTCATTCATTTTTATATCATCAGTATTAACACAAGTATACAATTCTTTATAAAAATCATATTGCAAATCTAAAATACCATTAATGTCATTAACACATTCATTATTCACATTCAACAATTCCTTTACAGAATTATTCTCCTGTTTATATTTTTCTAAATTTAAAAAATATTTTGTATTTTTGTCTGATTCCACAGCCCAAACAGCTTTAGATCTGAGAACAGCACCTCTACATTTTTCCAATTCATATTGAGACAATTCTAATCTCAAACTTTCCAATTTAGCTATATCAATATCATTGCCGTTGGCAGCTTTTTCACATAAATTATTAATTTGCTTTTCTAATCTAAAATAATCTCTTCTATTTTCTTTAGCTATAGAAGAAGAAAAGATTTGGGAATATCTTTTAATTTTATACTTTAGATTATCCCACCATATCAAAATATCTCTTTCATATAATTCATTTTCTCTTTCTACAGTTATAATTTCCTTAACTCTTCTAACATACTGTTCATTATGTAAAAGTGTATTGTTAAGAATCCACAAACCAGGACCCTTTTCTATATTATTACAGTTTACATTCAATATAACAAAAGCATGATCACTTAAACTAGTTAAGTTATAATATACATTTTGAATACATGGTGACAACTGTCTACTAACTAAAAAATAATCTATCCTACTCTGTTGTAATTCATTATTACTAATACGTTTCCATGAAAATATTCTACTGTGTGTGTTTCTAGCACGCCACACATCATACACATTATTATTATTAACTATTTCATATAATTTTCTACATGGTTCATCTACAATATGTTTTGTTTTGCCACCTCTGTCTAAATGAGACAAACTAGTATTGAAGTCGCCTCCAATAATCAGATTGTCCATATTCTCCGTATACAGTTTTACAAATTCAAAGAACTCTGATCTTTCAGTTACTGTATTTGGCGCATATAAAGATATAATATTATACAATTTTTCATTCTCAATAAATGTTACATGTAAAAATCTACCTTTTTCATCAGAATAAACAAATTTTATTTTATCTTTACAATAATTATTTGAAAGTACAGCAACACCTTGTCTACAATTCAAACCATTATTACAAGTGATTTTACCTGGATATAAATGCTTAATACTATCTATATAACTATTATCCCAAAAAGTCTCCTGTAAAAGTACAATACTAATTTTTTTATCATCAATAACACTAACAAAGTTCTGAAAATTATTTACACATCTAAGACCATTACAATTAAATGAACATATAAGCACCATTGCAAAAATGAAATAAAATAAAATTACATATTTATCCATTGTTTACATCTTAGTACTTTCACAAGTTTGACCTACAGATCTAACACCTTTACCATCTAGATTAGGAGGAGGGTTTAACCTTGATCTCCTTTCAAGCTTTCTCTGTTTTTTTTTTAATTTTCGAGCTTCCTTAGCACTAATAAACTGACCAACAATTTTAATATCAACATCACTATTTGTATCCAGTATTTCTACTGAACTTTCATACCCATCACCAGAACAGACAGACAATTCTTCAATTTCTTTTGCACCTTCAGTGGTGATAACTTCATCACCAACCGGGGTGCTAATCATTTCATTCAATGAGAGACTATTATCCATATCAACATCATTAATTCCACCACTCTCTCCTACAACAGCATCGCAGGAGAGATTGGTGTCATCATCTCTCTTGATTTTTTTACCTTCACTTAATTCCCTGTCTGTTCCAGCTACAATATTTTCACTAACAACTATGTCATTTTCAATTGAACCATCTGTTCTATGATCATCATTGTCACCAGTACCATCCTCTGAAATCGGACGCTTCCTCTTTAAACCATCTTGAACCCCATTTTGCTCATTGTGCACTTCTACGTCCACTACTGTTAGCTTTGAGACTTCTGTTTTTCGCACTTTTTCTAAACCACCACTGTCCTGTTGTTCTTCACCTTCAATACATTTTTCACTCAGTTTACCCTCATTGTCATGAACATTTTCACTGAAAGTAGACTTTACGAAAGTTTCTGTATCCTCCTCATCTGCACTATTTACATCTGGTCTTATTTGTATTATAACGTCTGAATTGCTGTCATTAGCTACCATACAAATACAATCTTCTGATGGTTGATCACATTCTGTGCATCGACATACACACGGAACTTTGAAACAATCATTACAAGGACAAACGCACGGGTCACTTCGGCAATTGTGACATTTACATACACATGGAACTGTGTCACATGTGTAGCAAGTACATGTACATTTCAAGTTTGCATTTCCGCAAATTCTACATTTACACATGCAGAAATATTCTCCACAGTCTGGACAATTTTTATTATTTTCTTCTCGGTTACGGTTTTCACGTTCCCATCTGGCTGAAGGCTTACAAACACATTTCAACGGCAAATTACGGCAAAATTTACACTTTTTTGCTCGACAACTTTTCAATGCATGTCCAGTTTCTCCACAACCATAACACAGAAAATGTGGACAATCTTTTCTCATGTGCTCAGGAGACGAACACTCTGAGCAAACCTTTGTTTGGTTGTTATGAACCACACGATAGTATTTGGTATCGGTGCCAAATTTAAAAGGCATTGACCACGGCAGGGCTACTACCCCTGGAGGAAACTTACATCTCATGAATCGTGTGCCATCAGCAACCTGAGTCCCAGGTACGGTTCGTCTGTAAACAGGTGAAACTACTTTCACTCCTTTACTTTCAATCTTACTTGTAATCTCATCGTCACAAATATAGGACGGTAGTTTTATAACTGAAACTACAGTTATGTCCGAAAACATCATACTACATTCAAAATCTCTATTGGCAATTTCTACGCCTCGTAACATCTTAAACGCATTCTCTTTCGAGTCAAAGGTTACATCATATGACGATAAATCGCATCGTACTACAGCTAATACAGAATTCAGTCCGGTTAAAGTCTCAATATCATCTATCACAACATTTTCTCCAATTACTTGTGTAGGAATTTTTTCCAACCTTACAGTACATTCTCGCTGATAATATTTATTATCAGTCACATAATTCTGTTTAGAAAACCGATTTCTTTTTTCCTTTGGGTTTCTACGAGAATTTCCTACATTCGGACGATTCGGCTCCAACTGAGACATTTTTAAATTCCAAAGCAAGCACTGCCTACCAAAAAAAGTCAAGCGCACCCAAGTCGACCCCCCTCCTCCAAACGATTAAATCGTCCGAGTAGGGGTAAACAGCATATATATAAACAGTTTATCAGTTCCAAAATGTCAAATACAATGCAATGTTCATCAGAATTACCTTTGTTTATGAATATATCATATATAATCCGTTGAATTCAACGAAATTTTTCCGGAGACTTGTTTACACTTCCATCTTGGGCTGTGCTCAATTCATCCTTTTCAAGAGGTCCCCGGTTCGAACCCGGGTGCCCCCTTTTTTACTACCCGGTAAATGATTTTTAGGTTCACTGGACTGGAGGAGAAAAAACCAAAGACAGTCCTATCATGCAACTCTGTTTTCAATGCGTCTGTGCAAATGCGTGCGTGAAGAAATCAATCGGAAAGACATACCCTTTATGTCATTTCGGAAACAATAAAATTGAGCATTGAAAACAAAAAGTCCCAAAACAGTATTATGTCACTCAGTCCATAAAACGTGCCGTCTTTTCGGTAAACGTATTTCGCTCTCAACTATCCGACTATGCATGTCAAAACTTGGCATCAGACGGTTACATCAAATCAAGTTGCACTTCTCGTGGAAAATGAACGAGAACTGATACAACGGCAGCAAAAACTTGGGGAGTTGTGAATATTATCTCCTAAGCCCCCAGTGAGGATCGAACTCACGACCCCTGGTTTACAAGACCAGTGCTCTAACCACTGAGCTATGGAGGCTCTTGCTTCAGATTTGTGAAATTTCAACTCATAAAGCTAGGCCCTTTCTACTCAAAAGTGAAAACAGAAATCTTTCAAAAACATCAAAATTCAACCAAGTGGATGGAATCGTCTGCAATATTGGGATTTCAATTTCGCTGAATACACCCCAGTTCGTACCACCGAATTGAGTGCGAGGAAGTTTGCTGTTATGCAATCGAAGTCTTATCAATATTGACACGTCACCTTTTCCAATTAGATCAATGAAATTGTCTGATGTGAATGACAGACCTGAAACATCCTTTTTATCTCAAACAGACTTAACTCTCAACTTGCATTGGTTGTAACAATGAAGGTTATCTCCTATAAGAACCCAAAATTGCTAAATGTTTTTCATCTGGGGGTATAGCTCAGTGGTAGAGCATTCGACTGCAGATCGAGAGGTCCCCGGTTCGAACCCGGGTGCCCCCTTTTTTACTACCCGGTAAATGATTTTTAGGTTCACTGGACTGGAGGAGAAAAAACCAAAGACAGTCCTATCATGCAACTCTGTTTTCAATGCGTCTGTGCAAATGCGTGCGTGAAGAAATCAATCGGAAAGACATACCCTTTATGTCATTTCGGAAACAAAAGTGAAAACAGAAATCTTTCAAAAACATCAAAATTCAACCAAGTGGATGGAATCGTCTGCAATATTGGGATTTCAATTTCGCTGAATACACCCCAGTTCGTACCACCGAATTGAGTGCGAGGAAGTTTGCTGTTATGCAATCGAAGTCTTATCAATATTGACACGTCACCTTTTCCAATTAGATCAATGAAATTGTCTGATGTGAATGACAGACCTGAAACATCCTTTTTATCTCAAACAGACTTAACTCTCAACTTGCATTGGTTGTAACAATGAAGGTTATCTCCTATAAGAACCCAAAATTGCTAAATGTTTTTCATCTGGGGGTATAGCTCAGTGGTAGAGCATTCGACTGCAGATCGAGAGGTCCCCGGTTCGAACCCGGGTGCCCCCTTTTTTACTACCCGGTAAATGATTTTTAGGTTCACTGGACTGGAGGAGAAAAAACCAAAGACAGTCCTATCATGCAACTCTGTTTTCAATGCGTCTGTGCAAATGCGTGCGTGAAGAAATCAATCGGAAAGACATACCCTTTATGTCATTTCGGAAACAATAGAATTGAGCATTGAAAACAAAAAGTCCCAAAACAGTATTATGTCACTCAGTCCATAAAACGTGCCGTCTTTTCGGTAAACGTATTTCGCTCTCAACTATCCGACTATGCATGTCAAAACTTGGCATCAGACGGTTACATCAAATCAAGTTGCACTTCTCGTGGAAAATGAACGAGAACTGATACAACGGCAGCAAAAACTTGGGGAGTTGTGAATATTATCTCCTAAGCCCCCAGTGAGGATCGAACTCACGACCCCTGGTTTACAAGACAAGTGCTCTAACCACTGAGCTATGGAGGCTCTTGCTTCAGATTTGTGAAATTTGAACTCATAAAGCTAGGCCCTTTCTACTCAAAAGTGAAAACAGAAATCTTTCAAAAACATCAAAATTCAACCAAGTGGATGGAATCGTCTGCAATATTGGGATTTCAATTTCGCTGAATACACCCCAGTTCGTACCACCGAATTGAGTGCGAGGAAGTTTGCTGTTATGCAATCGAAGTCTTATCAATATTGACACGTCACCTTTTCCAATTAGATCAATGAAATTGTCTGATGTGAATGACAGACCTGAAACATCCTTTTTATCTCAAACAGACTTAACTCTCAACTTGCATTGGTTGTAACAATGAAGGTTATCTCCTATAAGAACCCAAAATTGCTAAATGTTTTTCATCTGGGGGTATAGCTCAGTGGTAGAGCATTCGACTGCAGATCGAGAGGTCCCCGGTTCGAACCCGGGTGCCCCCTTTTTTACTACCCGGTAAATGATTTTTAGGTTCACTGGACTGGAGGAGAAAAAACCAAAGACAGTCCTATCATGCAACTCTGTTTTCAATGCGTCTGTGCAAATGCGTGCGTGAAGAAATCAATCGGAAAGACATACCCTTTATGTCATTTCGGAAACAATAAAATTGAGCATTGAAAACAAAAAGTCCCAAAACAGTATTATGTCACTCAGTCCATAAAACGTGCCGTCTTTTCGGTAAACGTATTTCGCTCTCAACTATCCGACTATGCATGTCAAAACTTGGCATCAGACGGTTACATCAAATCAAGTTGCACTTCTCGTGGAAAATGAACGAGAACTGATACAACGGCAGCAAAAACTTGGGGAGTTGTGAATATTATCTCCTAAGCCCCCAGTGAGGATCGAACTCACGACCCCTGGTTTACAAGACCAGTGCTCTAACCACTGAGCTATGGAGGCTCTTGCTTCAGATTTGTGAAATTTCAACTCATAAAGCTAGGCCCTTTCTACTCAAAAGTGAAAACAGAAATCTTTCAAAAACATCAAAATTCAACCAAGTGGATGGAATCGTCTGCAATATTGGGATTTCAATTTCGCTGAATACACCCCAGTTCGTACCACCGAATTGAGTGCGAGGAAGTTTGCTGTTATGCAATCGAAGTCTTATCAATATTGACACGTCACCTTTTCCAATTAGATCAATGAAATTGTCTGATGTGAATGACAGACCTGAAACATCCTTTTTATCTCAAACAGACTTAACTCTCAACTTGCATTGGTTGTAACAATGAAGGTTATCTCCTATAAGAACCCAAAATTGCTAAATGTTTTTCATCTGGGGGTATAGCTCAGTGGTAGAGCATTCGACTGCAGATCGAGAGGTCCCCGGTTCGAACCCGGGTGCCCCCTTTTTTACTACCCGGTAAATGATTTTTAGGTTCACTGGACTGGAGGAGAAAAAACCAAAGACAGTCCTATCATGCAACTCTGTTTTCAATGCGTCTGTGCAAATGCGTGCGTGAAGAAATCAATCGGAAAGACATACCCTTTATGTCATTTCGGAAACAATAAAATTGAGCATTGAAAACAAAAAGTCCCAAAACAGTATTATGTCACTCAGTCCATAAAACGTGCCGTCTTTTCGGTAAACGTATTTCGCTCTCAACTATCCGACTATGCATGTCAAAACTTGGCATCAGACGGTTACATCAAATCAAGTTGCACTTCTCGTGGAAAATGAACGAGAACTGATACAACGGCAGCAAAAACTTGGGGAGTTGTGAATATTATCTCCTAAGCCCCCAGTGAGGATCGAACTCACGACCCCTGGTTTACAAGACCAGTGCTCTAACCACTGAGCTATGGAGGCTCTTGCTTCAGATTTGTGAAATTTCAACTCATAAAGCTAGGCCCTTTCTACTCAAAAGTGAAAACAGAAATCTTTCAAAAACATCAAAATTCAACCAAGTGGATGGAATCGTCTGCAATATTGGGATTTCAATTTCGCTGAATACACCCCAGTTCGTACCACCGAATTGAGTGCGAGGAAGTTTGCTGTTATGCAATCGAAGTCTTATCAATATTGACACGTCACCTTTTCCAATTAGATCAATGAAATTGTCTGATGTGAATGACAGACCTGAAACATCCTTTTTATCTCAAACAGACTTAACTCTCAACTTGCATTGGTTGTAACAATGAAGGTTATCTCCTATAAGAACCCAAAATTGCTAAATGTTTTTCATCTGGGGGTATAGCTCAGTGGTAGAGCATTCGACTGCAGATCGAGAGGTCCCCGGTTCGAACCCGGGTGCCCCCTTTTTTACTACCCGGTAAATGATTTTTAGGTTCACTGGACTGGAGGAGAAAAAACCAAAGACAGTCCTATCATGCAACTCTGTTTTCAATGCGTCTGTGCAAATGCGTGCGTGAAGAAATCAATCGGAAAGACATACCCTTTATGTCATTTCGGAAACAATAAAATTGAGCATTGAAAACAAAAAGTCCCAAAACAGTATTATGTCACTCAGTCCATAAAACGTGCCGTCTTTTCGGTAAACGTATTTCGCTCTCAACTATCCGACTATGCATGTCAAAACTTGGCATCAGACGGTTACATCAAATCAAGTTGCACTTCTCGTGGAAAATGAACGAGAACTGATACAACGGCAGCAAAAACTTGGGGAGTTGTGAATATTATCTCCTAAGCCCCCAGTGAGGATCGAACTCACGACCCCTGGTTTACAAGACCAGTGCTCTAACCACTGAGCTATGGAGGCTCTTGCTTCAGATTTGTGAAATTTCAACTCATAAAGCTAGGCCCTTTCTACTCAAAAGTGAAAACAGAAATCTTTCAAAAACATCAAAATTCAACCAAGTGGATGGAATCGTCTGCAATATTGGGATTTCAATTTCGCTGAATACACCCCAGTTCGTACCACCGAATTGAGTGCGAGGAAGTTTGCTGTTATGCAATCGAAGTCTTATCAATATTGACACGTCACCTTTTCCAATTAGATCAATGAAATTGTCTGATGTGAATGACAGACCTGAAACATCCTTTTTATCTCAAACAGACTTAACTCTCAACTTGCATTGGTTGTAACAATGAAGGTTATCTCCTATAAGAACCCAAAATTGCTAAATGTTTTTCATCTGGGGGTATAGCTCAGTGGTAGAGCATTCGACTGCAGATCGAGAGGTCCCCGGTTCGAACCCGGGTGCCCCCTTTTTTACTACCCGGTAAATGATTTTTAGGTTCACTGGACTGGAGGAGAAAAAACCAAAGACAGTCCTATCATGCAACTCTGTTTTCAATGCGTCTGTGCAAATGCGTGCGTGAAGAAATCAATCGGAAAGACATACCCTTTATGTCATTTCGGAAACAATAAAATTGAGCATTGAAAACAAAAAGTCCCAAAACAGTATTATGTCACTCAGTCCATAAAACGTGCCGTCTTTTCGGTAAACGTATTTCGCTCTCAACTATCCGACTATGCATGTCAAAACTTGGCATCAGACGGTTACATCAAATCAAGTTGCACTTCTCGTGGAAAATGAACGAGAACTGATACAACGGCAGCAAAAACTTGGGGAGTTGTGAATATTATCTCCTAAGCCCCCAGTGAGGATCGAACTCACGACCCCTGGTTTACAAGACCAGTGCTCTAACCACTGAGCTATGGAGGCTCTTGCTTCAGATTTGTGAAATTTCAACTCATAAAGCTAGGCCCTTTCTACTCAAAAGTGAAAACAGAAATCTTTCAAAAACATCAAAATTCAACCAAGTGGATGGAATCGTCTGCAATATTGGGATTTCAATTTCGCTGAATACACCCCAGTTCGTACCACCGAATTGAGTGCGAGGAAGTTTGCTGTTATGCAATCGAAGTCTTATCAATATTGACACGTCACCTTTTCCAATTAGATCAATGAAATTGTCTGATGTGAATGACAGACCTGAAACATCCTTTTTATCTCAAACAGACTTAACTCTCAACTTGCATTGGTTGTAACAATGAAGGTTATCTCCTATAAGAACCCAAAATTGCTAAATGTTTTTCATCTGGGGGTATAGCTCAGTGGTAGAGCATTCGACTGCAGATCGAGAGGTCCCCGGTTCGAACCCGGGTGCCCCCTTTTTTACTACCCGGTAAATGATTTTTAGGTTCACTGGACTGGAGGAGAAAAAACCAAAGACAGTCCTATCATGCAACTCTGTTTTCAATGCGTCTGTGCAAATGCGTGCGTGAAGAAATCAATCGGAAAGACATACCCTTTATGTCATTTCGGAAACAATAAAATTGAGCATTGAAAACAAAAAGTCCCAAAACAGTATTATGTCACTCAGTCCATAAAACGTGCCGTCTTTTCGGTAAACGTATTTCGCTCTCAACTATCCGACTATGCATGTCAAAACTTGGCATCAGACGGTTACATTAAATCAAGTTGCACTTCTCGTGGAAAATGAACGAGAACTGATACAACGGCAGCAAAAACTTGGGGAGTTGTGAATATTATCTCCTAAGCCCCCAGTGAGGATCGAACTCACGACCCCTGGTTTACAAGACCAGTGCTCTAACCACTGAGCTATGGAGGCTCTTGCTTCAGATTTGTGAAATTTCAACTCATAAAGCTAGGCCCTTTCTACTCAAAAGTGAAAACAGAAATCTTTCAAAAACATCAAAATTCAACCAAGTGGATGGAATCGTCTGCAATATTGGGATTTCAATTTCGCTGAATACACCCCAGTTCGTACCACCGAATTGAGTGCGAGGAAGTTTGCTGTTATGCAATCGAAGTCTTATCAATATTGACACGTCACCTTTTCCAATTAGATCAATGAAATTGTCTGATGTGAATGACAGACCTGAAACATCCTTTTTATCTCAAACAGACTTAACTCTCAACTTGCATTGGTTGTAACAATGAAGGTTATCTCCTATAAGAACCCAAAATTGCTAAATGTTTTTCATCTGGGGGTATAGCTCAGTGGTAGAGCATTCGACTGTAGATCGAGAGGTCCCCGGTTCGAACCCGGGTGCCCCCTTTTTTACTACCCGGTAAATGATTTTTAGGTTCACTGGACTGGAGGAGAAAAAACCAAAGACAGTCCTATCATGCAACTCTGTTTTCAATGCGTCTGTGCAAATGCGTGCGTGAAGAAATCAATCGGAAAGACATACCCTTTATGTCATTTCGGAAACAATAAAATTGAGCATTGAAAACAAAAAGTCCCAAAACAGTATTATGTCACTCAGTCCATAAAACGTGCCGTCTTTTCGGTAAACGTATTTCGCTCTCAACTATCCGACTATGCATGTCAAAACTTGGCATCAGACGGTTACATCAAATCAAGTTGCACTTCTCGTGGAAAATGAACGAGAACTGATACAACGGCAGCAAAAACTTGGGGAGTTGTGAATATTATCTCCTAAGCCCCCAGTGAGGATCGAACTCACGACCCCTGGTTTACAAGACCAGTGCTCTAACCACTGAGCTATGGAGGCTCTTGCTTCAGATTTGTGAAATTTCAACTCATAAAGCTAGGCCCTTTCTACTCAAAAGTGAAAACAGAAATCTTTCAAAAACATCAAAATTCAACCAAGTGGATGGAATCGTCTGCAATATTGGGATTTCAATTTCGCTGAATACACCCCAGTTCGTACCACCGAATTGAGTGCGAGGAAGTTTGCTGTTATGCAATCGAAGTCTTATCAATATTGACACGTCACCTTTTCCAATTAGATCAATGAAATTGTCTGATGTGAATGACAGACCTGAAACATCCTTTTTATCTCAAACAGACTTAACTCTCAACTTGCATTGGTTGTAACAATGAAGGTTATCTCCTATAAGAACCCAAAATTGCTAAATGTTTTTCATCTGGGGGTATAGCTCAGTGGTAGAGCATTCGACTGCAGATCGAGAGGTCCCCGGTTCGAACCCGGGTGCCCCCTTTTTTACTACCCGGTAAATGATTTTTAGGTTCACTGGACTGGAGGAGAAAAAACCAAAGACAGTCCTATCATGCAACTCTGTTTTCAATGCGTCTGTGCAAATGCGTGCGTGAAGAAATCAATCGGAAAGACATACCCTTTATGTCATTTCGGAAACAATAAAATTGAGCATTGAAAACAAAAAGTCCCAAAACAGTATTATGTCACTCAGTCCATAAAACGTGCCGTCTTTTCGGTAAACGTATTTCGCTCTCAACTATCCGACTATGCATGTCAAAACTTGGCATCAGACGGTTACATCAAATCAAGTTGCACTTCTCGTGGAAAATGAACGAGAACTGATACAACGGCAGCAAAAACTTGGGGAGTTGTGAATATTATCTCCTAAGCCCCCAGTGAGGATCGAACTCACGACCCCTGGTTTACAAGACCAGTGCTCTAACCACTGAGCTATGGAGGCTCTTGCTTCAGATTTGTGAAATTTCAACTCATAAAGCTAGGCCCTTTCTACTCAAAAGTGAAAACAGAAATCTTTCAAAAACATCAAAATTCAACCAAGTGGATGGAATCGTCTGCAATATTGGGATTTCAATTTCGCTGAATACACCCCAGTTCGTACCACCGAATTGAGTGCGAGGAAGTTTGCTGTTATGCAATCGAAGTCTTATCAATATTGACACGTCACCTTTTCCAATTAGATCAATGAAATTGTCTGATGTGAATGACAGACCTGAAACATCCTTTTTATCTCAAACAGACTTAACTCTCAACTTGCATTGGTTGTAACAATGAAGGTTATCTCCTATAAGAACCCAAAATTGCTAAATGTTTTTCATCTGGGGGTATAGCTCAGTGGTAGAGCATTCGACTGCAGATCGAGAGGTCCCCGGTTCGAACCCGGGTGCCCCCTTTTTTACTACCCGGTAAATGATTTTTAGGTTCACTGGACTGGAGGAGAAAAAACCAAAGACAGTCCTATCATGCAACTCTGTTTTCAATGCGTCTGTGCAAATGCGTGCGTGAAGAAATCAATCGGAAAGACATACCCTTTATGTCATTTCGGAAACAATAAAATTGAGCATTGAAAACAAAAAGTCCCAAAACAGTATTATGTCACTCAGTCCATAAAACGTGCCGTCTTTTCGGTAAACGTATTTCGCTCTCAACTATCCGACTATGCATGTCAAAACTTGGCATCAGACGGTTACATCAAATCAAGTTGCACTTCTCGTGGAAAATGAACGAGAACTGATACAACGGCAGCAAAAACTTGGGGAGTTGTGAATATTATCTCCTAAGCCCCCAGTGAGGATCGAACTCACGACCCCTGGTTTACAAGACCAGTGCTCTAACCACTGAGCTATGGAGGCTCTTGCTTCAGATTTGTGAAATTTCAACTCATAAAGCTAGGCCCTTTCTACTCAAAAGTGAAAACAGAAATCTTTCAAAAACATCAAAATTCAACCAAGTGGATGGAATCGTCTGCAATATTGGGATTTCAATTTCGCTGAATACACCCCAGTTCGTACCACCGAATTGAGTGCGAGGAAGTTTGCTGTTATGCAATCGAAGTCTTATCAATATTGACACGTCACCTTTTCCAATTAGATCAATGAAATTGTCTGATGTGAATGACAGACCTGAAACATCCTTTTTATCTCAAACAGACTTAACTCTCAACTTGCATTGGTTGTAACAATGAAGGTTATCTCCTATAAGAACCCAAAATTGCTAAATGTTTTTCATCTGGGGGTATAGCTCAGTGGTAGAGCATTCGACTGCAGATCGAGAGGTCCCCGGTTCGAACCCGGGTGCCCCCTTTTTTACTACCCGGTAAATGATTTTTAGGTTCACTGGACTGGAGGAGAAAAAACCAAAGACAGTCCTATCATGCAACTCTGTTTTCAATGCGTCTGTGCAAATGCGTGCGTGAAGAAATCAATCGGAAAGACATACCCTTTATGTCATTTCGGAAACAATAAAATTGAGCATTGAAAACAAAAAGTCCCAAAACAGTATTATGTCACTCAGTCCATAAAACGTGCCGTCTTTTCGGTAAACGTATTTCGCTCTCAACTATCCGACTATGCATGTCAAAACTTGGCATCAGACGGTTACATCAAATCAAGTTGCACTTCTCGTGGAAAATGAACGAGAACTGATACAACGGCAGCAAAAACTTGGGGAGTTGTGAATATTATCTCCTAAGCCCCCAGTGAGGATCGAACTCACGACCCCTGGTTTACAAGACCAGTGCTCTAACCACTGAGCTATGGAGGCTCTTGCTTCAGATTTGTGAAATTTCAACTCATAAAGCTAGGCCCTTTCTACTCAAAAGTGAAAACAGAAATCTTTCAAAAACATCAAAATTCAACCAAGTGGATGGAATCGTCTGCAATATTGGGATTTCAATTTCGCTGAATACACCCCAGTTCGTACCACCGAATTGAGTGCGAGGAAGTTTGCTGTTATGCAATCGAAGTCTTATCAATATTGACACGTCACCTTTTCCAATTAGATCAATGAAATTGTCTGATGTGAATGACAGACCTGAAACATCCTTTTTATCTCAAACAGACTTAACTCTCAACTTGCATTGGTTGTAACAATGAAGGTTATCTCCTATAAGAACCCAAAATTGCTAAATGTTTTTCATCTGGGGGTATAGCTCAGTGGTAGAGCATTCGACTGCAGATCGAGAGGTCCCCGGTTCGAACCCGGGTGCCCCCTTTTTTACTACCCGGTAAATGATTTTTAGGTTCACTGGACTGGAGGAGAAAAAACCAAAGACAGTCCTATCATGCAACTCTGTTTTCAATGCGTCTGTGCAAATGCGTGCGTGAAGAAATCAATCGGAAAGACATACCCTTTATGTCATTTCGGAAACAATAAAATTGAGCATTGAAAACAAAAAGTCCCAAAACAGTATTATGTCACTCAGTCCATAAAACGTGCCGTCTTTTCGGTAAACGTATTTCGCTCTCAACTATCCGACTATGCATGTCAAAACTTGGCATCAGACGGTTACATCAAATCAAGTTGCACTTCTCGTGGAAAATGAACGAGAACTGATACAACGGCAGCAAAAACTTGGGGAGTTGTGAATATTATCTCCTAAGCCCCCAGTGAGGATCGAACTCACGACCCCTGGTTTACAAGACCAGTGCTCTAACCACTGAGCTATGGAGGCTCTTGCTTCAGATTTGTGAAATTTCAACTCATAAAGCTAGGCCCTTTCTACTCAAAAGTGAAAACAGAAATCTTTCAAAAACATCAAAATTCAACCAAGTGGATGGAATCGTCTGCAATATTGGGATTTCAATTTCGCTGAATACACCCCAGTTCGTACCACCGAATTGAGTGCGAGGAAGTTTGCTGTTATGCAATCGAAGTCTTATCAATATTGACACGTCACCTTTTCCAATTAGATCAATGAAATTGTCTGATGTGAATGACAGACCTGAAACATCCTTTTTATCTCAAACAGACTTAACTCTCAACTTGCATTGGTTGTAACAATGAAGGTTATCTCCTATAAGAACCCAAAATTGCTAAATGTTTTTCATCTGGGGTTATAGCTCAGTGGTAGAGCATTCGACTGCAGATCGAGAGGTCCCCGGTTCGAACCCGGGTGCCCCCTTTTTTACTACCCGGTAAATGATTTTTAGGTTCACTGGACTGGAGGAGAAAAAACCAAAGACAGTCCTATCATGCAACTCTGTTTTCAATGCGTCTGTGCAAATGCGTGCGTGAAGAAATCAATCGGAAAGACATACCCTTTATGTCATTTCGGAAACAATAAAATTGAGCATTGAAAACAAAAAGTCCCAAAACAGTATTATGTCACTCAGTCCATAAAACGTGCCGTCTTTTCGGTAAACGTATTTCGCTCTCAACTATCCGACTATGCATGTCAAAACTTGGCATCAGACGGTTACATCAAATCAAGTTGCACTTCTCGTGGAAAATGAACGAGAACTGATACAACGGCAGCAAAAACTTGGGGAGTTGTGAATATTATCTCCTAAGCCCCCAGTGAGGATCGAACTCACGACCCCTGGTTTACAAGACCAGTGCTCTAACCACTGAGCTATGGAGGCTCTTGCTTCAGATTTGTGAAATTTCAACTCATAAAGCTAGGCCCTTTCTACTCAAAAGTGAAAACAGAAATCTTTCAAAAACATCAAAATTCAACCAAGTGGATGGAATCGTCTGCAATATTGGGATTTCAATTTCGCTGAATACACCCCAGTTCGTACCACCGAATTGAGTGCGAGGAAGTTTGCTGTTATGCAATCGAAGTCTTATCAATATTGACACGTCACCTTTTCCAATTAGATCAATGAAATTGTCTGATGTGAATGACAGACCTGAAACATCCTTTTTATCTCAAACAGACTTAACTCTCAACTTGCATTGGTTGTAACAATGAAGGTTATCTCCTATAAGAACCCAAAATTGCTAAATGTTTTTCATCTGGGGGTATAGCTCAGTGGTAGAGCATTCGACTGCAGATCGAGAGGTCCCCGGTTCGAACCCGGGTGCCCCCTTTTTTACTACCCGGTAAATGATTTTTAGGTTCACTGGACTGGAGGAGAAAAAACCAAAGACAGTCCTATCATGCAACTCTGTTTTCAATGCGTCTGTGCAAATGCGTGCGTGAAGAAATCAATCGGAAAGACATACCCTTTATGTCATTTCGGAAACAATAAAATTGAGCATTGAAAACAAAAAGTCCCAAAACAGTATTATGTCACTCAGTCCATAAAACGTGCCGTCTTTTCGGTAAACGTATTTCGCTCTCAACTATCCGACTATGCATGTCAAAACTTGGCATCAGACGGTTACATCAAATCAAGTTGCACTTCTCGTGGAAAATGAACGAGAACTGATACAACGGCAGCAAAAACTTGGGGAGTTGTGAATATTATCTCCTAAGCCCCCAGTGAGGATCGAACTCACGACCCCTGGTTTACAAGACCAGTGCTCTAACCACTGAGCTATGGAGGCTCTTGCTTCAGATTTGTGAAATTTCAACTCATAAAGCTAGGCCCTTTCTACTCAAAAGTGAAAACAGAAATCTTTCAAAAACATCAAAATTCAACCAAGTGGATGGAATCGTCTGCAATATTGGGATTTCAATTTCGCTGAATACACCCCAGTTCGTACCACCGAATTGAGTGCGAGGAAGTTTGCTGTTATGCAATCGAAGTCTTATCAATATTGACACGTCACCTTTTCCAATTAGATCAATGAAATTGTCTGATGTGAATGACAGACCTGAAACATCCTTTTTATCTCAAACAGACTTAACTCTCAACTTGCATTGGTTGTAACAATGAAGGTTATCTCCTATAAGAACCCAAAATTGCTAAATGTTTTTCATCTGGGGTTATAGCTCAGTGGTAGAGCATTCGACTGCAGATCGAGAGGTCCCCGGTTCGAACCCGGGTGCCCCCTTTTTTACTACCCGGTAAATGATTTTTAGGTTCACTGGACTGGAGGAGAAAAAACCAAAGACAGTCCTATCATGCAACTCTGTTTTCAATGCGTCTGTGCAAATGCGTGCGTGAAGAAATCAATCGGAAAGACATACCCTTTATGTCATTTCGGAAACAATAAAATTGAGCATTGAAAACAAAAAGTCCCAAAACAGTATTATGTCACTCAGTCCATAAAACGTGCCGTCTTTTCGGTAAACGTATTTCGCTCTCAACTATCCGACTATGCATGTCAAAACTTGGCATCAGACGGTTACATCAAATCAAGTTGCACTTCTCGTGGAAAATGAACGAGAACTGATACAACGGCAGCAAAAACTTGGGGAGTTGTGAATATTATCTCCTAAGCCCCCAGTGAGGATCGAACTCACGACCCCTGGTTTACAAGACCAGTGCTCTAACCACTGAGCTATGGAGGCTCTTGCTTCAGATTTGTGAAATTTCAACTCATAAAGCTAGGCCCTTTCTACTCAAAAGTGAAAACAGAAATCTTTCAAAAACATCAAAATTCAACCAAGTGGATGGAATCGTCTGCAATATTGGGATTTCAATTTCGCTGAATACACCCCAGTTCGTACCACCGAATTGAGTGCGAGGAAGTTTGCTGTTATGCAATCGAAGTCTTATCAATATTGACACGTCACCTTTTCCAATTAGATCAATGAAATTGTCTGATGTGAATGACAGACCTGAAACATCCTTTTTATCTCAAACAGACTTAACTCTCAACTTGCATTGGTTGTAACAATGAAGGTTATCTCCTATAAGAACCCAAAATTGCTAAATGTTTTTCATCTGGGGGTATAGCTCAGTGGTAGAGCATTCGACTGCAGATCGAGAGGTCCCCGGTTCGAACCCGGGTGCCCCCTTTTTTACTACCCGGTAAATGATTTTTAGGTTCACTGGACTGGAGGAGAAAAAACCAAAGACAGTCCTATCATGCAACTCTGTTTTCAATGCGTCTGTGCAAATGCGTGCGTGAAGAAATCAATCGGAAAGACATACCCTTTATGTCATTTCGGAAACAATAAAATTGAGCATTGAAAACAAAAAGTCCCAAAACAGTATTATGTCACTCAGTCCATAAAACGTGCCGTCTTTTCGGTAAACGTATTTCGCTCTCAACTATCCGACTATGCATGTCAAAACTTGGCATCAGACGGTTACATCAAATCAAGTTGCACTTCTCGTGGAAAATGAACGAGAACTGATACAACGGCAGCAAAAACTTGGGGAGTTGTGAATATTATCTCCTAAGCCCCCAGTGAGGATCGAACTCACGACCCCTGGTTTACAAGACCAGTGCTCTAACCACTGAGCTATGGAGGCTCTTGCTTCAGATTTGTGAAATTTCAACTCATAAAGCTAGGCCCTTTCTACTCAAAAGTGAAAACAGAAATCTTTCAAAAACATCAAAATTCAACCAAGTGGATGGAATCGTCTGCAATATTGGGATTTCAATTTCGCTGAATACACCCCAGTTCGTACCACCGAATTGAGTGCGAGGAAGTTTGCTGTTATGCAATCGAAGTCTTATCAATATTGACACGTCACCTTTTCCAATTAGATCAATGAAATTGTCTGATGTGAATGACAGACCTGAAACATCCTTTTTATCTCAAACAGACTTAACTCTCAACTTGCATTGGTTGTAACAATGAAGGTTATCTCCTATAAGAACCCAAAATTGCTAAATGTTTTTCATCTGGGGTTATAGCTCAGTGGTAGAGCATTCGACTGCAGATCGAGAGGTCCCCGGTTCGAACCCGGGTGCCCCCTTTTTTACTACCTGGTAAATGATTTTTAGGTTCACTGGACTGGAGGAGAAAAAACCAAAGACAGTCCTATCATGCAACTCTGTTTTCAATGCGTCTGTGCAAATGCGTGCGTGAAGAAATCAATCGGAAAGACATACCCTTTATGTCATTTCGGAAACAATAAAATTGAGCATTGAAAACAAAAAGTCCCAAAACAGTATTATGTCACTCAGTCCATAAAACGTGCCGTCTTTTCGGTAAACGTATTTCGCTCTCAACTATCCGACTATGCATGTCAAAACTTGGCATCAGACGGTTACATCAAATCAAGTTGCACTTCTCGTGGAAAATGAACGAGAACTGATACAACGGCAGCAAAAACTTGGGGAGTTGTGAATATTATCTCCTAAGCCCCCAGTGAGGATCGAACTCACGACCCCTGGTTTACAAGACCAGTGCTCTAACCACTGAGCTATGGAGGCTCTTGCTTCAGATTTGTGAAATTTCAACTCATAAAGCTAGGCCCTTTCTACTCAAAAGTGAAAACAGAAATCTTTCAAAAACATCAAAATTCAACCAAGTGGATGGAATCGTCTGCAATATTGGGATTTCAATTTCGCTGAATACACCCCAGTTCGTACCACCGAATTGAGTGCGAGGAAGTTTGCTGTTATGCAATCGAAGTCTTATCAATATTGACACGTCACCTTTTCCAATTAGATCAATGAAATTGTCTGATGTGAATGACAGACCTGAAACATCCTTTTTATCTCAAACAGACTTAACTCTCAACTTGCATTGGTTGTAACAATGAAGGTTATCTCCTATAAGAACCCAAAATTGCTAAATGTTTTTCATCTGGGGTTATAGCTCAGTGGTAGAGCATTCGACTGCAGATCGAGAGGTCCCCGGTTCGAACCCGGGTGCCCCCTTTTTTACTACCCGGTAAATGATTTTTAGGTTCACTGGACTGGAGGAGAAAAAACCAAAGACAGTCCTATCATGCAACTCTGTTTTCAATGCGTCTGTGCAAATGCGTGCGTGAAGAAATCAATCGGAAAGACATACCCTTTATGTCATTTCGGAAACAATAAAATTGAGCATTGAAAACAAAAAGTCCCAAAACAGTATTATGTCACTCAGTCCATAAAACGTGCCGTCTTTTCGGTAAACGTATTTCGCTCTCAACTATCCGACTATGCATGTCAAAACTTGGCATCAGACGGTTACATCAAATCAAGTTGCACTTCTCGTGGAAAATGAACGAGAACTGATACAACGGCAGCAAAAACTTGGGGAGTTGTGAATATTATCTCCTAAGCCCCCAGTGAGGATCGAACTCACGACCCCTGGTTTACAAGACCAGTGCTCTAACCACTGAGCTATGGAGGCTCTTGCTTCAGATTTGTGAAATTTCAACTCATAAAGCTAGGCCCTTTCTACTCAAAAGTGAAAACAGAAATCTTTCAAAAACATCAAAATTCAACCAAGTGGATGGAATCGTCTGCAATATTGGGATTTCAATTTCGCTGAATACACCCCAGTTCGTACCACCGAATTGAGTGCGAGGAAGTTTGCTGTTATGCAATCGAAGTCTTATCAATATTGACACGTCACCTTTTCCAATTAGATCAATGAAATTGTCTGATGTGAATGACAGACCTGAAACATCCTTTTTATCTCAAACAGACTTAACTCTCAACTTGCATTGGTTGTAACAATGAAGGTTATCTCCTATAAGAACCCAAAATTGCTAAATGTTTTTCATCTGGGGTTATAGCTCAGTGGTAGAGCATTCGACTGCAGATCGAGAGGTCCCCGGTTCGAACCCGGGTGCCCCCTTTTTTACTACCCGGTAAATGATTTTTAGGTTCACTGGACTGGAGGAGAAAAAACCAAAGACAGTCCTATCATGCAACTCTGTTTTCAATGCGTCTGTGCAAATGCGTGCGTGAAGAAATCAATCGGAAAGACATACCCTTTATGTCATTTCGGAAACAATAAAATTGAGCATTGAAAACAAAAAGTCCCAAAACAGTATTATGTCACTCAGTCCATAAAACGTGCCGTCTTTTCGGTAAACGTATTTCGCTCTCAACTATCCGACTATGCATGTCAAAACTTGGCATCAGACGGTTACATCAAATCAAGTTGCACTTCTCGTGGAAAATGAACGAGAACTGATACAACGGCAGCAAAAACTTGGGGAGTTGTGAATATTATCTCCTAAGCCCCCAGTGAGGATCGAACTCACGACCCCTGGTTTACAAGACCAGTGCTCTAACCACTGAGCTATGGAGGCTCTTGCTTCAGATTTGTGAAATTTCAACTCATAAAGCTAGGACGTTTAATAGAGACCAAATTACCTCTTTTTTTCAAAATTCAGAGATGGAAACTTTAGAATATTTAATGGCCCTACAGATTCTATTTAATGAACAAAAAACTGAAAAACAGATGTTGGAAGATGTTTTATAGTCACAAGATGAAAAACACCAGAAGAATAAGGGACTATATTCGTGGACAACGAAAAATAAAGAATAAAGGGCGACAATTCTAACTGGAATATTAATATTCATTTCGAAATGAAGCAGAGCTCTATAATTTTTTCCGGTAAATGTAAACTAATATTTGAAATTGTTATAGTTTAAAAGATAGTTGCCATTATTAAACGTTTTACTCTGCATAATGACTACATATCGAATCCATGTGTATATAAAGTCTCAACAAAGCAGATCCGGATTTAGACCCCCCCCCCCCCCAAAAAAAAAAATCATGAAAATAAGAAAATAAAATGTAATTCATAGGTAAAATTTAAATTACTCTTTGGGTCAAAATTTGGTCCTTTAACTCTGTATTCTCATGAGCGCTCCTTGAAACATTAAATCCCGAATATGTGCATGCCGAGGGACATTTGTTAGATAACACGTAAACAAACATAATGTGCTCAGAATAGAACTATTAAACTAAGACTTCTAAATTGTGAAGTTGAAATCATTCCTCCGTAAATATTACGGACGCCATCACCAGTTGGTTGACTGTTATGGGATATCCGTTGCACAAATGATAGCGGATATGTTTTTGAAAGAGGGACGAAAGATACCAAAGGGACAGTCAAACTCATAAATCTAAAACAAACTGACAACATCATGGCTAAAAATGAAAAAGACAAACAAACAACAGCACACACGACACAACATAGAAAACTAAAGAATAAACAACACAAACCCTACCAAAAAAACTAGGGGTGATCTCAACCTTCTGAACCTTTTCTTCCATTAATGACGCCTTTTGACGCCTGTGTAGTACCTCAGTTGAAATTCGTTGACGACGAAATGTCGGCATTAGACTTTAAAGTTAGTACAATTTGTATCTTATATGAAAAGGATATTCATGAGAATATCTGACTTAAATTTATTTGATGAAATATTTGTTTTTCGCAATTCATTAATACTTTAAAGCCTATTTGCAGCATTTTACTGAAAAATCTTATGCGAATCAAGAATGCAAAAAAAAAAAATCAATTTAAGTAAGGGTAACTATAATCCCTTCTCGTTTTCACGACTGTGACCTATCGAATTAAACTTATTACCGGAATTTTACTAGCAAGAGCAACACGACGGGTGTCACATCAGAAGCAGAATATGCTTACCCTCCCCAGAACACTAGGTATTATCCAAGTTTTAGGTGGGGTTCAAGTTGTCCTGTCTTTAGTTTTCTATGTTGTGTTTGTGTACCATTGTTGTTTTCAGACCGAATGTTAATGAGTGTCCCTTATTTTAAGTTCATAGGGGATTGACTTGTTTAAATAGTCATTTCATCTATTTAGTATGTATGCTCTCCATTAAAGGAAATTCATAATATTTTATTTCAAAAATTGTAGTCTGAACTTCTATCACTTCAAACTACAGAGAGTCTGAAAAGACAATATTTTACTCGACTAGTCTCGACATTTTCTCGACAGTAACTTTACTGTACTTAATTTTACTCGACTTTGGTCTCGACTTTACCTAATAAGACTGATTCAGTACTAAAAGAGTCAGTACTAGGTGATCTTGGTGTAGTCTGAAATGGTCTCGACCAAGGCTCGACCAGTCTCGGTTCAGTCTCGACAAGTCTTGACCTTTAAATTTAGTCTTCCCAGCCCATTTAACTAAACTATATATTGCTCTTACAAAATTCCAGGTTATTTCATTTGGTTCATTGCTGTGAAATTAAAAAATATATATATATTAATTGGCAAAAAAAAAGCGAGAATTTCAGTTCTGATTAAATTCAGATAGTCATCTTTAATTATTTCTATAACTTTTCAAAATCAATTTTCATTTCATAAACTCTACAGCTATCTAGATAAAAAAAACCATATATATATATTAATAGACAACAATGAATTTTAAGTCGAACTGAATTCAGATACTTGTAGTCAACTTTAAATTTGTTTATGACTTTTTGAAATTAACTTTGATTTTCATAAAATTAAACAGCTATATAAGTTATATATTGATCTGAATGAATCCCAGGTCGTTACGTATTTTGATGTATTGCTGTCAACTTTAAGGATTAAATAAATATAGGTAAAAAAAAAAAAAAAAAAAAAAAAAACTAGAATTAGCAGTTCGGACTTATATAGCTTTTTCAAAGCAACTTGGATTTTCGTGAAAACTATATAGCTATCTCAGTTGTATATTGATCTTACTGAAACCAATTCAAAACATACAAAAAAATACAAAACAACCTGGCATTTTATAAGATAAATATAAATTCTAATATGACGACCTATTCTCGTCAAACAGTATAATCAAAATATATCTACACAATAAAAGGGTAGGGTAAAATAATCGAATATAAATGCCCAAGCCATGGTTAAATGAAAACAAATCCACGGCTGCCATGATTTATTTCTCAAGTAAAGATAAATAAAAAATTTGATGAAAATCCTAGCTGGTTTGAAAAAGTTATAATTTTTTTTTAAAATTACACCTTTGTTTTGTTAATTCAAGAAGTTAACATAATCATCATAAAAGAACTTTCATAGCAATCCTTGATAACCTTTAAAAAAATGAAATGTATTACAAAGTTACAGTAAAAATTCATTTCAATCAAATTTAAATATTTTTTTGTCAAAATTAAAGACTTGGCATTACAAGATGCTCTTTAATAATGTTTAATTACACATCAGTACAAATGTATTTAACAGGTAAAAAGAAAGCCATATTTTCTTAAACTAATATTTTATTTATCTAGTGAATTCAAAAGGCCTTGCGATTTAAGTTAAACAGGATGTTGCAATTTTGAATGAATGTTATTTAGAATAATTACTCTGTGATCTTTTTAATGAGTTTGCCTCAATCAGGAGGTATTGCTATATACTTCACCACTGATCAGAAGAACAATTTTGATTAATTTTTTAACTTTATTTACCCCTTTTTCATATATATTATATATACTACATCCCAAATTATAAGAAAAGGTATATTTCCAATATAAGGTTAAACATTTCAGTGATTTAGTTGGCTGTTGTTACCTCAGTAAAACGATAATCATTTTATAACTATTGTATGTACCTATGAAACCTATTTTATTGTGGCTGTTGTCATGTCAGTTAGAAAATAAGTTTATTTTCAGAGTTAAATGTTTGAGTTTAAACTGAATTCTGATAGTCATCTTCAAATCTTTTATAACTTTTTCAAATCAGCTTGGATTTTCATCTTATTTTTCAGATATCTTTATTATATATTTATCTAACCGAATGCCAGGTTGCTTTGTGTTTTGATTGAGTGCTGTCAAAGTAAATGACTGAGTAAATAGGTATTAAAAAGCTAAAATTTTCAGTTTTGACTAAATTCAGATAAATAAAATGTACCTATGATTTAAATATTTAAATTTGACAGCAATAAATAAAATTACCAAATAAAATGGTATTTTGTAAGATAAATATATAATGGAGTTAGATGTAAATTTTGATGAAAAACTAAGTTGCTTTGAAATTCTATAAAAAAAAATGAAGATGGCTATCTAAATTTAGTCCGAACAGAAAATTATAGCTTTTTTCATACCTTGATTAATTAAATCCTAAGAGTTGACAGCAATATGCCAAACAACAGAACAACCTGAGATTCAGTAAGATCAATATACAACTAAGATAGCTGTATAGTTTTATGAAAACCCAAGTAAACTTGAATAAATTGGCTCACCGAGCGCATAAAGCTGGATACAACCGCAGAGAAGGTCAACCCTTAAAAGTTGGGACAAAAATAGACACAATATTTGCGTTTAAAGACAGGTCTGGAAATTTGGATTGTAATTAAATATTTGACACATAATAAGTTTCTGACACAGAATAACTGTAGTCAAAGAGCTTATAATTGATTATATGATTTGAATGCAAATTTAATATTTTGCTTTTGTGCAATACATATACTGTAGCGAATTTACCCCCCCCCCCTCCAAAAAAAAAAAACAAACAAACAAAAAAACAAACAAAAACAAACCAACCCTTTTTTTACTCCCATTTTTTGTTTTACAAATAAATATAATATTTGAAGAAATTTTCTTTTTTATTTCTGTAATTTGAGAAAAATTGTCCCCACCTCTCAACATTGTTTTCTAACCAAACCCCCAATTTGTTTAACCCCCTTCCTTTCCTCAAAAAGACATAAGACAATACAACTTTTCTTTATAACAAAACCATTGCAAGAGAGGTAACTCTTAACGCAAAAAAAATCACAACCAAACAGATGATATTGATCACTTATAAACAAATATATTACCACTGAACCCTTTGATGTACACTATTACCATATTATATATACTTCCGTCACAAAATTTGATGTTTCTAGAAACAGCTAAAAAGCAATTCAAACTAGAACTTGCCCCTAATTTCTAAACGGTTTGAGCCATTATAGCTTATTTAATTACCCATCAATCAAATCCTAGAATTTAACAGCAATAAACCAGAATACAAAACAACCTGACATTCTATTAATCAATTTATAATTGCGATAGCTGTACATTTTGATGAAAATTCAAGTTGATTTTAAAAAGTTATATTTTTCTTTAAAGATGACTATCTGAATTCAGTTCACAAATTCCCTTTCTTACCTATTTTAATTTAATCCTTACATTTGACAGCAATACACCAAACTACATAACGAACTGGGATTCAGTAAGATAAATTTATAACTTATATAGCTGTTTGGTTTTATGAAAATTCAAGTTAATTTGAAAAAGTAATAAAGAAATTAAAATTTGACTATCTGAATTCAGTCCGACTGAAAATTCTTGCTGTTTTTAACTATTTATTAAATCTTCAAATTCGACAACAATAAATTAAACTACCAAACAACCTGAATTCTGTAAGATGAAATATAAGTAGAGATAGCTGTACAATTTTATTTAAATCCAAGTTGATTTGAAAAAGTTATAGAAAAAATTAAAGACGACTATCTGAATTTAATTAAAACTGAAAATTCTTGCTTTTTTTACCTATTCATTTAATTTCACTTTCACAGAAACTACCAAATAACTCGTCGGGTCCACGGAAAACAATGTTCATCATTATTTACAATCTCGTTGTCATACTAGTCCATTGGTTCTTTCATCTCAATGGCTAAGTTATGCAAGACTGCACATGCCATTATAATCTTAAAAACTTTTTCTGGGTGCATTCTGATTCCCTGATGTAGACAACTGAACTTCTCCACCAACCAAATGTCCGTTCAATGCAGCAACTCATGGCATGGCTCTGTTGGTCTCATATACGGTGTCATAAGAAAACTCCTTCACGCATATCCACTGTCACCTAGGATCAACCCACCTTGCACTGACAGGTGGAATTCTTCTAAATGGGTGCACACTTGCAAACATCCCATAATGTGACTGTCGTGTACGCTTTCTGACCACCTAGCTACAGCGTTTGTAAATTTACCTGAAAAACAAATTTGATTTACACGTAGTTCAAGCATAAAAAGTCAGTCCCATTAAATGTATACGATTCTGCAGCTTCCGAACGCTTAACGTTAATTACAGAATAGTTATTGAAAAACACAATCTTACGGGCAGTTCATATATCACGATAATGACCAGTTTTTAAATAACTATTATGTTTATTTCATTGAGGAACCATGTTTTTAAAAATTCTCATAAATTCAAATTGTTCAAAACAAACTCGAGTTATTGTACAATTTCTATACGAAAAAGTGAAGACCAGTCATAGTGATAACTATAAGTCACTACCATTCATGTAAGCGCAATTTTTCAGTTTCAGTTTATGAAAACAAAATAATGTAAACAATTCAACAACTTCAATAAAAATTGAAATCAGGAAAATGTGGGACATCTCTCTGAATAGAGAAACCGTGCGCCCCATCGGTCTTTAACAAATAAATTTAACGACCAGTTTTCCGGTCCATTTTTTTTCTGTTAAAGATCGATAGAAATTATTAATGAGTCTTGTCTTGTCTTGTCTGTCTGTCTGTCTGTCTGTCTGTCTGTCTGGCAAATTATCATAAAACTATCATAAAACTATACAGGAGAAACAAATCTAATCTACTACTAAACGAGCGATCAAGGCAATATTTCAATAGTCAATTCAGATAGTCAGAGATTTTGGGCCCTGCTGATAAATAATAATTGTCTGAGATAGGAGGCGTCGGACAGGGCGGACGATGGTACGGGGGTAGAGGTAGTAGGTGGAGAGGTCGAAAAGCGGGGTAAAGGGGCGGGATCGGTGCATGGAGAATTATCGAAATGTTCAACGGGCAAATTAAAAAAGGGGGAGGTCCGAGGAAACGGGGTTTTAGGTGCCGGGAGTAATGATGGAAGGGAAGTGGGGTTAAGTTTGGGTTAAGGAACGTCCTTGCCGCCGACAGTTCAATTGAACTATACAAGTAGATTGGCGGTATTTGTTTTTAAAAATCCCAAAAGGAACCTCATTTACCATGGGAGTTGTTTCTCTTTATACATTCATTTGTGTGTGGAAAAAAGAAAAACAAAGATTTGGGTGAAACGATACGACTTTTTGACGATTTCCTTGGATTGTCATGTGTTTATCAACCAAGAACATTACATTTCTGTTACAATTATCTGTAAAATGTGTAGGATACTTCTTTACGTAGTGAAATGTGTTTAAACTTTGAGAAATATCACACTGCATGCAAAATTATTTTGTTTTCGTTTAAACTTTGAGAAATATCACACTGCATGCAAAATTATTTTGTTTTCGGTTACCTGCATCTCTGCACTGAGAGACTGACTTCTCTGGGTAGGATGTTCGATGTCCTTCCGCATTATGTCGGTGATCCTTATGATCGAATTTGTCCCGAATCTGTACCTTGCTCGGAGCTCCTTGTCTGTGAGGTCATCTAATTTAAGTAGCCTTTTTCTATATTTTCTAGGTGGCTTTGGATCGTGCAATATATTTCCAACCAACAGCATTTCCTCCATTTTAAACTCCCTATTGAAAATTTAAAAGTGCCCCCCCTTACCACTTTTAACTTTACGTAACGTTAATTCACATTTAAACGTTATTTAACTCTAATAAACCTTTGTGCAACAGAAATAACGGTCATTTAATTTTAATTGAGGTTTAGAATATATTTAACTAGTACTTAAAGTTAAATGACGTTTGTGCAACCCAGTCCAGGAATTTTGTAAGAGCTTTTTCTAAATTAGTTAAATGGGCTGATTCAGACTGGTCAAGACTGAATTCGAAGGTCAGGACTATTCGAAAAAGGTCGAGACTGAAGAGAGACTGGTTGAGACAGGTCCCAGTAAAGTAAATCCAGCTATGCGTTTTGCATGCATGGTACTTATAAAGTATTATTTTCCTTTTTTTATCAAATGCTTTTGTACACAGATAATATATCACACATATATTATTTCAATATAAAAAAGAAGATGTGGTATAGTTGCCAATGAGACAACTATCCACAAAAGACCAAAATGGCACAGACATTAACAACTATAGGTCACCGTACGGCCTTCAACAATGAGCAAAGCCCATACCGCATAGTCAGCTATAAAAGGCCCCGATAAGACAATGTAAAACAATTCAAACGAGAAAACTAACGGCCTTATTTATGTAAAAAAAATGAACGAAAAACAAATATGTAACACATAAACAAACGACAACCACTGAATTACAGGCTCCTGACTTGGGACAGGCACATAAATAATGTGGCGGGGTTAAACATGTTAGCGGGATCCCAACCCTCCCCCTAACCTGGGACAGTGGTATAACAGTACAACATAAGAACGAACTATAAAAATCAGTTGAAAAAGGCTTAACTCATCAGATGGACAAAAATACAAGAGAACGTGGCCCGGTACTTATACATCCCGACACCAAAAGACACAATGAACAGATACGAGAGTACTCGCAGTTATCTGACAGCTAGTTCAAAGCCACTAACAACTAATAAAACAATCATGCAACTAAGACTAAACAATCAATCCGTACACATCCGACATCCAATGGATTTAGTGTAAAGACGTCATAAACAGCCAGAGAAAAACATGACTTTGTGCAAAGCCAAGTTACAGGTATCGACAGATTGTAGATCCATGAATATATATATATGCATATAACATACAAGTAATATTTAGTTAGCTTTTAATTTACTGATAAGAAAATCAATATTTATACCAATAAAAACAATATTCAATGATCTTATTACAATGTTGAATAGGTAACCTTTTAGAATAAGTTTATTTAAAGGATACTATAACTGAGATTTGAAAAGACAGTCTTTTTTGAGGTATTGGGTCAGTTTACGTATAATTGTGACAACCATGTACAGCCTTCACTAGTCATGATTCAATACTTTTGTATCAGAACCTGTGGCATTATTTGTCATCTATGTTGGAACGTTTGATTTAAGAGCAGGAGTTAGCAACCGCGTCTAACAAGTTCGTTCAAAGGATGTTCTATGGCATGGGGTCTGATAACTTTGAAGGCATAGCGATGATTCAAGGTTGTTCCGAATTATGAAATACATGTTGTCACTTGCTGTATCGGACCAGGCATTGTCTTTCTGAAATATCTTTATTTGTAAGCAAATAAAAATTTCAGTTTGAGGTTTTCTATCCTGAAGACGACCAATCTTTGCATAGCGCATTCACATAAACTATGACAATCGCCTATTTACGTCCAAGCAATATTTTCATTATAGTTACACTGGTGATTTAACAAACCTCAAGCAAGTTCTGAATGTGACCTACCGAATTAAGACTATTTACCGGATTTGTTATATCATAAGCAACACGACGGGTGCCACAAGTGGAACAGGATCTGCTTACTCTTCCGGAGCACCTGAGATCATCCCAAGTTTTTGTTGGGGTTCATGTTGTTTATTCTTTAATTTTCTATGTTGTGTCATGTGTACTAATGATATCTGTTTGTCCTTTTCATTTTTAGCTATGGCGTTGTCAGTTTATTTTCGATTTATGAGTTTGACTGTCCCTCTGATATCTTTTGTCCCTCTTTTTTCCGGGACTTAGAAAGTAAAATTGAAATACTTACAGTATGTTTTTAAAGTGTACGAATTTGTTTATAAACAATTCAATAAAAGAACATCTTCGCTAGCCAAAGGTTACGATCCACTCCCGTTCTCTTCACCCTTGGCGGATTAAGCCAACATTTGTGATAACAATGTTGCGCCATCTATCAGAAGATTAAAGTCACGCCCATTCCTAATACATTATTCTTGACCAATGGTATCATTTTAACTCTTCAATTTGGAGGTAAAAACACGGTAGCGGCTAGATTCTACACACTTGGTAAAGCCGGAAATGAAAATATACTTCAACATTCATGCATTTGTGGATGGAACATTCACAGGAACTTTTTTAAGTTGATTAAAAACATTCAAGTTGTCACTAAATGTAGTCTGCAACCAATAAAATCCTTACCTTGAGTCTCCGAAATTTTAACTCTATCCGCCAAGGGTGAAGAGAACGGGAGTGGAGATGATAAAAGAAACGATACACGACTTTTTTCGAATTAAAGATGAAGTTTTCCGTTTATACGATCAATATTGAAGGTGGTAATATTTAATGGCCACAGAAATAAAAATCCGTTTACAAAAAAATCAATTTTGCTTTCATGCTGTCATTTGGCGAAATTTGTATATGTTGTTAAAATATAAATAAAACGACAATTTAAAAAATAAAAGCCCAGAAGTTCTAACTAATGATGCCATCCTCTCATTTAAAGGTTAAGACAATGTTAAGACAATGCTTGCCATCAATTCGTTTTTAAAAATCACACAGTTTCTTCGTTTATTTGCAAAGCAAAGTTCAGCCCACAAGAAATTCAATAAATGGTAAAAATTTTAAAACTAATACGAAAGGTTCCAAATTTATAGTATATTGCTTTCATATCTAATGCGGGGTTCACATATTGCGGATTATTGGTCCTGTTTGAGATCAGACAGCGATACGACACGAAAAGTGAAAAAGTCGGATTACTATCCTCAATTATCTGGAATGTTCTATCATTGTCTAAAAGCAGTCGTTTTAAGTTCGTAACAGATTCCTATGGGTCGGGAAGGGTCTGAATAATTCAGCAAAGCACCCCGACAGTTAGGTGCGTCCCGTAACATTCCGGGAAACTCAGCCAATTTAATCTATCATGCCTATATCGTGACAGATTCTGCTGTATCGGATCAAAATTCTAACAATGTTCTGTGTATTCTGGACGGTGTCCTGTGGAACGGGAATGATCTGGAGAAATTTTTCATTGCTTTTTTTCTGCTGATTAAATCCAGATTGCATCCCGATATTTTGACAAATTTTAATCGGGAATGGTCCTGTCAAGGACGGCAGTAAAAAAAAAGAATGTGTGACCCAAGCTTAAGGAATTGATTTGAGACTTAAAAAATATTTTTTTGGCATTTTTTAACATTTAAAAAAACCCACCTTTTTTACCAAAAATTTAAAAAAAGCTATATTTCAAACCCATTATTTACAACACGAACATAACTTAGTTAGCATATTGAATGTTTTAAAACAAATTTGAAAACTCGTTAAGTACTTTGAAAATTTTGATTTTTTTTATTAACTTTCCGCAAAACTAATTTGGTGCAGGAAAATTGGTACCGTTAATGTTATTGTACCCTTTGATCGTTTACACGGACTTTAATTACCTTTGACAGGTTTTGATGTTCATTATCATATGTGCATACATTGCAAATGAAAGCTTTTGAAATAGTGTATTTCTTTTTGTTTTATATTTAATACTTTTTGATAAATTTGATTTTAAAGTCGTGTATCGTTTCTTTTGTTGACTAGTATATATCCTTTTATCTTAACTTCTGTCACTGTGAAGAACAGAACGAAGCGAGTCAGCAATCTGGTAGGAACAACAAAAGTTAGCAATGAATAGAAAAGCGAGCTAAATGATACTGTCTTATCTGTAAGACTTAAAAACCTTTGAAATATCTTGAAAAATGTGCACTAAAACGAATTCACGAAAAGTTCCAGATTCTGAAATGGTACATAGAGTAGAATTTCTATTAATACGAAAAGACTGTTTGTTCTTTTTTTTTATGTAAATAAATCATAATAATACCATCTATATAATCAATTTTAAAAAAATAATATAAGAAAATATTTTGGAAATATGCATCAAATTAATTATCATATCAAGAGAAATGAAAAAGTACTAGTTTTGGCCTATGTCATAACTTAAGGGACAGTAATTATAGAAATGTGCATTTGGTGTTATAGAATCAGTTTCGTCAGTGCTCCTAACGCAGAAACTGCTCCAACAAAGTTATGAGGAGGACAGATTAAAAATGACATTACGTAAATTTTACGGACAACATCACGAATTGGTTGATCCATCTAATGTGTCTTTGTCCGAACTAAATATGGACATTTTTACCACGTGTTAGATTGTGGTTTGTCATTACGTCGTCTAATCTTTTTATTACCGAACGTGACTGATTCCCAAATGTGACTGTTTTTCTGAGTGTGAATTCGTATTGCTTTAAGACGTGGCACGGTACTTATTCATCCCAAACTAATTTGTTGAGTTTTGATGTTGTGTTTGTTGTTGTCATCGGATTTTTTTCAATTTTTTTAACGTTTGTAGTTGTAAATCGTATTTTTTTCTGTTGTATTATTGTGTTGTATTGGGGGATAACTACTCATCCTGTTCATTTGGTAGATTTTATTTTGGATCAGCGAAATTTACACTATAATTTTGGTTTGCAGTTTGATCAGAAGAAACAACCACAAAGCTAGATAATACAATTAATTATCTAATTACTACTTCAATTAAATATTAATTAGTAATCAAATCACTGTTATTAATATAAGTTAGATGAGTCATACAAATCTTATCTTGAATTTCATCCAAATTCTCTGATGCTGAGTTCACACGTAATTCGAATTCGATTCACATTAACTAATTCGAATTAGTTTAATTCGCATTCGAAACGTTATAAGTCCTAACGTCAATTTTAATTCGAATTACAATGCGCGTCAAATTCGCTTTACTGTCCAAACGACGTTAACTTTTACTTCGTATTGACAAAAGCGTACTTCTAATGCGAATTCGAATTAAAAAAGAGGAGTGTGTGAACGCAAATAGCGAATTCGATTCGAATTCAATTCGAATTAAACGTACGTGTAAACGAGGCATTAATTTTCGGAACACGTTTTAGAAATTTATATGTGACGTCACTTTGGACGTTGCATTGACTATGGCTAACAGGGTTGTGCTTTTTGTAATTTATTCGTTTTTTATTCTACAGCTAGTCACCACTTTAGTTTAATCATGTGTATCTATTATATAGTCATCTTGTAAAATTTACTGTTTGCAAAACTATGTATTATTCTTGATAATAATGATGTTTTGTCCTAGGCGGATAACCCTGGCCTCACAACTTTTTGGACCTTTTGGTCCTCAGCGATCTTCAATTTGGTAGTTGTTTATGTTATGGCTTTCAAACTTTTTACATCTGAGCATACTTTGGTGTGGACGTAGCGCGCGTCTGGTGTATAACAATATTTTTTAACCTGTTACATTTGGATGGTTTTTATTCGTTTGTTTCTCTGTCCTATATTTTCTCCCATTTATCTGTTTATTTATTGTAACCCTGTCATGTAATGTTGTAATTTTAATGTTATAATAAACACTGCCATTAAAGCGGGAGGTTTGGCGTGCCACAAAACCAGGTTCAACCCACCATTTCATCATAAAATGCCCTGTACCAAGTCAGGAAAATGGCCATTGTTACATTATAGTTCGTTTTTCTGTGTGTTACGTTTCGGTGTTGTGTCTCTGTTGTGTCGTAGTTCTTTTATATTTGATACGTTTCCCTCAGTTTTAGTTTGTAACCCGGATTTGGTTTTTTTTTCTATCGATTTATGAATTTTGAAAAGCGGTATACTACTGTTTCCCTTTTTTAATCTGTAATATTTTCACAAAAGTGAAAACCACAAAAATAAGATTTGCTGTCGCTATTATTGGGGATGGCTTTTATTCGTTTGTTTCTCTGTCCTATATTTTCTCCCATTTATCTGTTTATTTATTGTAACCCTGTCATGTAATGTTGTAATTTTAATGTTATAATAAACACTGCCATTAAAGCGGGAGGTTTGGCGTGCCACAAAACCAGGTTCAACCCACCATTTCATCATAAAATGCCCTGTACCAAGTCAGGAAAATGGCCATTGTTACATTATAGTTCGTTTTTCTGTGTGTTACGTTTCGGTGTTGTGTCTCTGTTGTGTCGTAGTTCTTTTATATTTGATACGTTTCCCTCAGTTTTAGTTTGTAACTCGGATTTGGTTTTTTTTTCTATCGATTTATGAATTTTGAAAAGCGGTATACTACTGTTGCCTTTATTTAATCTGTAATATTTTCACAAATGTGAAAACCACAAAAATAAGATTTGCTGTCGCTATTATTGGGGATGGTTGAAATTGTTAAGTTTGCGATTTCTTCCATTTGTATGTTAATTGTAGGAATGAAGTAATCTTTCATAAATGTGTGTTTGATTTAAAATATATGATGCTCTGGAAATTATTTTTGAATTAAGTATACAAACATATATCTGATCTATGTGTACTAGAGAACTAACAAGAAGTCAGGCTTCAATAATACAATACAATACTCAATTGCGAGTTTTTAAGATCTCAACTTTGTTTCTTTTAACAAAAAAATAAAGAACCAGACTATACGGTATGGGCTTTGCTCATTGTTAAATGCCGTACGATGACCTTGAGTTGTTAATTCCTGTGCCAATTGGTCTCTTGTGGAAAGTTGTCTCAGTGACAATCATATCCCATCTTCTTTATATATATATATATATATATATATATATATATATATATATATACAAACCGATAAATGGTCTTTATATTGTTTTTGCTTGGAACAAAAGGACATAGCTTTAAGAGTAGAAATTTCAAAGAATTAAAGAATGAACCTCTATAACTAAGTGGTGAGAGCACTGGTTTTACAATTTAGGTTTCGTAAGTTTGGTCTTCACTAGGAATTAGGAGATACTATTCAAAATTCCTCAAGTTTTGATGACGTTGTATAGGTGCTCTCCCCATTAATTTATTATCAGCAGAGCAGTGCAACTAAATGCAACAATATGATGCGAAGTTTTGACATGCAAAATCGGTTAGATGAGCAAAATTAATGTACCGAACAGCCGATAAGTGGTCAGACGTGACTTGTCAAACTAACGTCTGACTTGTCAAACTGTTTAAATATCAGTTGCATTCCTTTTTGTTTCCGAGATGATCCAATGAGTTGTCCTTTTCCAATAAATCTACTAGCGGATATGATTTTCGAGCGCACCTACCGATAGAATTTATATATTGTTAGGTCCAGAGTTAAACGCAAAATATTCGATGGTTTTCTTAAAAAACGTTATTCATTAACATTATATGTAAATATATAAAATCGTTTTCATAACAGTGTAGACGAGATATAAATTTTTTGCGCGTTCTGTTTAGCAATTGTCTGGATCAGACGAGGTGAAACGTTCGTCTGTAACGTCCACTTATCAAGTCGTACTTATAATGGACACGTAACCTCCGAAAACGATAAAACTGGCTTACGAAAGCACAAAATCAGGTTTATGAATTAATGGTATATTCATATTTGGGGTTGGGGTTGGGGGTAAGATTTTGTAAAAAAAGAAATGATCGATTAGTTGTGGTTTGCTTTATGTCCAGTGTCAAACATCTCATGCATATTTCAGCAAATTATACATATATAAAAAAAATAATCATATTAATTTGCAACGCTGAATTTTCAATATTTATAATAGTGGAAAATTAGAAAAACACAAAACATCATAGAACGAAATTCATAACAGTGTGGTCGACAGTAAAACGTTTATTTGTAATTGTACTGAAAAGTTTACCTTTAACTTGTTTGTCGTGGGCGATGATTTTATGCTCACTCAGTCTATCGGAGGCCTTCAAGTGGGGATTTAAATAATCATTTGTTACACATTTTGATACATAAAATGAAACTTTCTTTTGAGGTCACATATCATTTAAGGAATTTATTTTAAATAATTGTTATACCATCACTTACAACAGTTTCACTTTTAAGAATATTAATGTCCAGAGCTGATATCAATAAATAATAATAAAAAAAAAAGTTTATTCATGGTAAAAAAAAAACAAAAAAACTTTTAAGTTAATAGGGACCCGCGTTATTTCAGAAAATATCTTATTGATTAAGAGAACAAAAACTTCTACGTTGTGATCATTTAAGAGTGGCCTTCTATTTATTCAATGCTAACCATGTGGGCTTTGTTTTTTTTATATACAATAAATCGATTCGTTCATTCAGATATTTGTCAGTTTGCCTTGCCCCTTCAAGTCCAACACACAACTTCTCACGAAATTGGTATTTTTCTTACAAAAATTACATCCATGTGATGTATTTTTTTCATGGAGAATGAATGTTGCACCTTATTTTATTTGTTATCGTTTTTTTTTTTGTGTGTGTATCATTGACGTATAAGACAACCTGAATCTTCTTTATTCAAATTTAAAACATACGAGATGGCAATTATGACACAAAATAACTAAATTAAACTTACAGCAGAAGAAAGATAATGAACATCGCTTTTATACTCTTCTAAATATCGAAGACGCGTGGTCTTTTTAAAAATGATGTAAATTTATAAAGGAAACAACAAACAAAATAGTTCGAATATTTATATTGGAAAAAGTAACGGTGTGTAAATCATAACAATTATTTTATTTCAATGAAAATCAAACTGTTGAATTTTTTCCGCTGCGAGCAAATTTTTAATTTTGGTCGCATTTTGAAAATCAATACATCTTGTATTCTTGTTGGAAGCTGCACTGTGTAGTTTATACCCGTTTTTTTCAATGCCACACAAATCCAACACAGACAAAAAAAATGGTAGGTTCAAGAAATAATTGATGCAAATTATACTTTATTGTAGTTTTAACATGGGTAGGCATTATATTCGTGATTATTTTTGCCCGAGCGATATCGAAAAACTATTATAAAAAGTGTCCTAGTTCAGTGAAAATGTACGTCATACTTATTTCCTAAACAAATAAATAAACAAACATTAATTAACATACAACACTACCAAAGGCCAGAGACTCCTTACTTGTATGATTTTGTAAAAAAATGCATCTTTTTAAAACAGTCGAAAACAAAATTGTCTGTCCAATGGAAAAGTCGAAGCCCAAAAAAGATGAACAGTGCATTATAGAAACATAGAAGCTGGTTGCAAAAGTTGACGAGATCTATTTTATAACTTGAGTTTGGCCTAATACTATTAACCTGAAATAAATATATTTATAGCAATTCCCTTGATACGAAAGATCTACATGTTGCCTTGGGCTTTTTTTTTTTTTTTTTTTTTTGCTCTTTGGTTGGGTTTTTGTCTCAATGACAATTCAATTTTCATTCTTATCATAGATATAACTGCATGTTAAAATAAGAATATGAAGTGTGATAGGCAATCAGACACATTCTTTCCAGGGACCAACAGGCGTTATCAAGCTATATAGGTCCCCGTATGGCCTTCGACCATTAGCAAAATACACACTTTATAGAATGAAAGCTCCAAGAGGTCTTGGGATGAAAAAAAAACAAACATAAAAGATGAGCGAGAAAAAAATAGGGATACCGCATGGAAATTGGAAAATGGTCCGCAACATTAATTTAGTCAACTCACTTAGCTGAAATTAAAGACCTGACGAATTTTAGACTTTTGCAATGGATGTGATGTATGTTTAAAAAAAATCATGGTTTGTTTGGACATTTTTATAAATCAAGTCTTGTTTTTAAATTATTTGCAAGTAAGTTTTAAGTCATGAACAAATAATCACTCACAGAAAGACGTCAAATCCATCAACAAAAGAAAAAAATTAATAGACGACCGACAACGCACAGAATATCATGTATGTGTTCTGGACCATATGAGTATTTGGACCATACGCATATATCATGACCATAAGGGTATACTAATATGGTCCAACCATACACGTATGGTCCAAATACTCATAAGGTCCGGAACATATTTTATTTGCGATCACAAATGCACGAAGAGGTCCATTTCTATGTAAATTGGGTCGATTTTTTTATATAGATAAGATGAATGCGTTTCTGTTGCCAAGTGTTTTTCACAAGTATAGTAGCAGTATAGCAGAACGGTTTAAGTTTCCTATATACACCAAATGATACATTTTGCCAATACAATAACGTAAATGCATGCAAATTTCACAAGGTTTAATCCAAATAGCTTTCTTACTATCCAATGACTTTCAAGTACGAAAAAGACGGGGCAGAAGTATATTTTGTCTTTATGTTTCGTATTTGCACAACTTTTGAAAGTGGATTATGCATTCGTTCTAAAATAAAATTAGACCAGATAAAAGTTAAAAGATTACATAACTCGACAATCGCAATTGTTAAATCCGAAAAAGATAATCAATCAATACATGCATTCAGTAAGTCATTCTTTTTTCTGAAAGAATATGGCTTTGCGATATCTTATTATGAAAATTGATTGTCGAAACATAACAAAAACACAAGTAAAGGACGTTTAATTAATCAATATAAATCAAAACACAAATTCCTGATTAGTATTTCGAATTATTTTATATAGGCGTTGAGAACCTTTGGTGACCCCACGGTTTAAATGTTTATATTAAGGACGTCGTGAGCAATGGGCGTTATAGACGAACGTTCACCTAATCTGTCCCAGTCAATGGGATATTAAAGTGCGCCAATCAATGTCCATAGCCACACTGTTATGAATTCGATACTAAATCTATTGTAATGTGGATCATAAATTCAATTAACTTTAACTTAGAATAAAGATTGCTTATTCAAAAAGCTATCTAAAAACTACAACATGATTATCTTCCTTTCTGAATATAATCATTCTGAACATTTCTCAAATCAAAATATGAAACAAGAAAAAGTATTCAGACGCTAATGTTTTAACTAGAGCATTTGCATTAATCAAGTATTTGCTGGCGTATCCGTATCGACGTATCGTATAACACGTATATGAGGAAAGGATAAATTAAGTCAAGTTGGTCCCGATGGAAATATTGTATAATGCATTTTATTTTAATTGAGATCGGGGTAAATTCATTATGGTAAACAAATCTGGTCGATACGTATACGTCGATCCGTGCACGTATCCTGATACGTGAATAATGCAAATGCTCTAATAGAAGTGGGACATTTAAAGACGTATCATATCTGTATCTAATACGTTGACGAATCCAAACGTATCGTTATGGATAATTGTTTAATGGAATATCTTGGTGTTCAAATAGACTAAGTAATCGAGAATAGAGAAAAGAGAGGAGAAACAAATAATGAGAGGGTTGTTAAGGTTCATCTGAAGGAATTGAAAAAATATAGTCGTTTTTTAATCCAAAAACCCCAAAAATTACTTTGAGTATAGACAAATTAAAGCATCTGGAAAAGTGTTAGGCATGGTTGGACCTAGGTATATAAAAGCTATATGAAGTCTATGTTTCAGAAAACCATTGACTTACCTGGATTTTCACGTGCATTTTTTCCAGTCTGCAAAAGATAGCAAAACACGAGTTTCATTTGATACGGTCCACTCAGTTACACAGTTTAAATCAGCTATTGTTTACAGTTGTCTATTGTCCATATAAAATAAATACTACTCACAACATCGATAATATCAGAGGAGCTTCTCATACATTTTCCCATCTTAGTTTATTTTGCACCTTCTGCAGGAATATGGCATGGTATTGGTTACAAAAATTCGATATTTTTCATTTAAATGCAATATTTTATATTTAATTGGTATATTTCTTCATTTAAATGCAACATTTTTTTCATTTGAATGGGATATTTTTTCATTTAGATGCAATATTTTTTATTCAAATGGTATAATTTTTCATTTAGATGGTATATATTTTCATTTTAATGCAATATCTTTTATTCAAATGGTATAATTTTTCATTCAAATGGTATAATTTTCATTCAAATGCAATATTTTTTATTCAATTGGTATAAAAAATCATTTGCATGCAATATCTTCTATTCAATTGGTATAACAGTTTTTTTTTTTTTATTGATATGCAATAATTGCATTATGGGAAATGCTTTGACCGTCTTAAGATCAAATTTGCAACAACGTTTGTGATAAGTCAATAATTGTTTGGATTTCTCCCCTTTCTTTCTAAACATGGTTGACTAAGAATAATAAAAAAACGCTTCAGAATATCGCCCCTTTAACGAAATCTTGCGTTCATGCGAGTCCAGCACTGGCTATTTTATTAAACTTTTGTGGTCCTAAGTAGTATTTCTATTGCAAAATTTGGATGGTCACAACGTTCGGGCCACTTTTCAAAAACTTCAATTGTATATAGATTTATATGCAAGTATACCTTTTTTTTTTTTTTTTTTTTTTTTTAAATATATTAGACTTTAAATGGTTTTACACTAGTCATTTTTTGGCGCACTTTATATCTTTCTGACTTCTGTTCGGTTTGAGCCATGGCTCCGTGTTTAAGACTGTACTTTGACCTATAATGGTTTACATTTACAAATTATGACTTGGATGAAGAGTTGTCTCACCGGCACTAATACCACATCTATATAAAACGTAAACTAGGCGTTTCACAGACTGTTTTCTTTTTTTTTAAATCCTTTGCCGCGCGTTGTGTACTGTTTGATAACTCAATCTGGAAGAACAAGATGTATAATGTATAAGTGGATGTATAAGTACCGGGCCACGTCCACTTGTATTTTTGTCCATCTGATGAGTTAAGCCTTTTTCAACTGATTTTTATAGTTCGTTCTTATGTTGTACTGTTATACCACTGTCCCAGGTTAGGGGAGGGTTGGGATCCCGCTAACATGTTTAACCCCGGCACATTATTTATGTATGTTCATGTCCCAAATCAGGAGCCTGTAATTCAGTGGTTGTCGTTTGTTTATGTGTTACATATTTGTTTTTCGTTCAATTGTTTTTTTTTACATAAATAAGGCCGTTAGTTTTCTCGTTTGAATTGTTTTACATTATCTTATCGGGGCCTTTTATACTCACTATGCGGTACGGGCTTTGCTCATTGTTGAAGGCCGTACGGTGACCTTTAGTTGTTAATGTCTGTGTCATTTTGGTCTTTTGTGGATAGTTGTCTCATTGGCAATCATACCACATCTTCTTTTTTATAATTATTTCAGTTCTAGTTGTTATTAGCTTTGAGCAAATTTCCAGGATTTTGCAAATACTCTTATGTCGGTGCTTTGTGTCTATTGTTAGTTTGTTTTTGTGTGTCTTGTTCCGATCTTTTGAGTTAAACTTATTGCAACTGATTGTACAGGTTGTTATTTTACTGTACTGTTACACCACTGTCCCAGATTCGGGATGGATTGAGTGCTCACAAACAAGTTGTTGTTCTGTTACATCGCTGTCCCAGATTAGGGGGAAGATTTGGGATCCCGCTAACATGTTTAACCCCACCACATTCTGTATGTATGTGCTTGTCCCAAGTCAGGAGCCTGTAATTCAGTGGTTGCCGTTGGTTGCTTTGTTATACATATTTGTGTTCGTTCATTTTTTTGTACATAAATTCGACCGTTATTTATCGATTGAATTGTTTTACATTTGTGATATCGGGGCTTTTATTGCTGACCGGCACTCATACCACATCTTCTTATATCTATAGAAGGCCGTACGGTGATTAAAAGCTGTTGATTTCTGTGTCATTTGTTTTCTTGTGGAGAGTTGTCTCATTTGCAATCATACCACATCTTCGTGTCCATATCAACCCTGTCATATTCTGTATTTACCCGTCATAGGTCGGGAGCCTGTAGTTTTGTGGTTGTCGGTGGTTCATGTCGCGACTTTTATTTAATATTTTGTAAATTGTTTTGTTATGTATGAATAGTTTTTCCGTTTGAATTGTTTACATTATCATGTCGGGCCTTTTATTGACGACTTTACAGTATCATTTTTTTGTCATTGTTGAAGGCCTTACGATTGTCTATAATTGCTTACATCCACTTCATGTTTGAACTCCGGTGGATAGCTGCCTTATTTGCAATTAGATTCCATCTCTTCGTTTTTATATTATATACCTGACTTCTAAACTCGTGTTTTCATGAACAAGCATGAACTGTTTGTCACTGGGTGTTGAAATTAGCAACATACAATCAATCAATTTTAAACTTGTGTTAATTAAGAGCCACTTTCTATCTATTTATTTCTTCGTGTGGGGGACAGAAGGATTTCATATACGAAATCAATATGGTTGCCTGGTAAGAGCTGAAAAATAGGCATGATAAGGGATAGATTGAAATGAACAATAACGCCCTCTCTTCCCTTCCCCATCCTTCATTTGTGAATTTAAACTGACCACCAAGGAATAGTCCAATAGCGTTGAAAGTAGCGTTAAACACTAATCAATCAAAATCCCTTCCCTAGAATATCAAATAATTGTCGTCCCTCAACAGTTAGTGTCCGTGTAGTTCTTATATTTATCCAGCTTATCGTCCTAGTGTCAACCATAAAATCGTTTACAAAACAGCTCACATTCCAATATATCGGCATTCATAAATTTATTAATTTCATTTAGACTAAACGACGCCAAGTTGTTATGTGCCTCTGCCGTCTTAATAATCTATCAAAAAAGAAGATAGGAAAGAGAGTCAGAAGATCTTCCAAATGCAAAAAAAAAAAAAACAAAAAAAAAACAAAACAAACATAGACTTCTTCTGGCTTACTTCCAAAGAACAAAAAACAAACGCCTTGCCCCTACCTTTTGTTCTAAAAAATGGCATTAAAAATATATAAACAAAAAATTAAATATGAAGTTCTTGCCTCATACAGTGAAGTCCTATGTCATAAGACTATTGTTGTAAAATGGGTTAGTAACTGGTTCCAATTTATCCTGAATTGTCTGTATTAAAGAACTAGTTCCGGATTACAACAGCTTCTGTCTCTACCCTGTCACGGGGTATCTGGTTCTGCTGTTGTAATTAGGTGATTTTTTTCTCTTCATGTAGAAAAAAAAGAGGTGGCTTAGTTCAAATAATTATAACGTCCTGGAAGGCTTTTTATTCTTGTTTCATGTTTGCCCCCCCCCCCCCTTGCAACGTCTCTAAGGATAAAGAAAAGTAAAAAATAATATACATGAAGCACAAAAGAGCGTCATGATAACATGCATCTGGACTAAGAGGAGGAGGGAGGGGGCTAGCTATGTATATATTTTTTTATTTCATGTGTAGACTGTAGGGGAGTTTCTTCAGAAAGGGTTTTTATTTGAGATGTTTTTGCAATGCACGCAGGCATCTGTTTCTATCTGAACAAGTTTTTTGTCAAATTAATTATTATTACTTTTCACTCGCATTTTTTGCTCGAACTGGCCATTATTGGCATTAATTGCCAGTGCACGAACTCGCACGAACGCCAAATTTAGTAATAGGGGCGATATTCTGACGCGTTCTTGGTAACTCAAGTTTAGAAAGAAACGGGAGAACATTCAAATAAATACCGACCAATCACAAACGATGTTGCAAATTTGACCTTGAGGCGTCAAAGAATTTCCCATGATGCAACTATTGCATATAAATAAAACTATTATACCAATTGAATAAAAAATATTGCATTCAAATGACATTTTATACCAATTGAATAAAAAAATATTGCAGTTGATTGAAAAATTATACAATTTGAATGAACAATTATACCATTCGAATAAAAAATATTGCATTTAAATGAAAAAATATACCATTTAAATGAAAAAATTGTTCCATTTGAATAAAAAGTTCTACAATTTGAATAAAAAATATTGCATTTAAATGAAAAAATATACCATTTAAATGAAAAAATTGTTCCATTTGAATAAAAAGTTATACAATTTGAATAAAAAATATTGCATTTAAATGAAAAAATATTGCATTTCAATGAAGAAATATTGCATTTAAATGAAATATTGCATTTAAATGAAGAAATATTGCATTTAAATGAAGAAATATACCAATTAAATGAAGAAATATTACAATTAAATATAAATTATTGCATTTAAATGAAAAATATCGAATTTTTGCAACCAATACCATGTCATACAGAAATGACAAAAAAGGAATAGCAAAAAACAGAAAAGTTGATAATTTTCTGATCTCAAACATTTTTTTAATTTAATTATCTAGGTCAAGCCATACCTTAAAACTTTCGCCGGTGCATAGGATTTTCTGTACTCCATAGTAAAATTTGTGGTGTAAAACGGCCATTTTAGCCAAAAGGTTATGATGAACGTAAAATGTTTGGTCTATTTATTTTATTTAAGCCTGATATTTTTAGATACTCGTTTATTTATAGATATAACATGTTTATTATATGAGTTTACATTTTGTGTGTACAATCGCAACATTGATTGTCTTAAATTAATTTGTGTACACTTTATATTCTTAGGACCTATAATACTAGTACATTTATAAAATCATTACATACGCAACAACAGAAACGTAATTAACATTTACACACATTTAATAATCAATTAATTAATATAAATTCAATTCAAATTATTTAATTTGAAGACAATATGCCCAAAATAAAATCTACATCCAAATAGTTTATTTATTTAATTCTCTTTATTTTACCTCCTTCCTTTCATTTGATAGGAGTGTCTGCAGGAGGAAGACAAACTGATTATTTAAGTTATGTAAGATCTTAAATTTACGGTATACTAAGGAAGAATGTCCGTTAATGCTGAAATCCTACATTGTAAACCCAGGAGATTTTCAAGTCTATCGTGGAAGAGATAAAGGTCAACAAAAACCACTTGACTCCCCAAGTAAATGTTTTTTTTTATGAAGTCAATGACTTCGTCAAAATCAAATTCAGAGACTGGTGGCAAATATGAAACAGCAAAAGGATCCGGAAATTAGGTAAGAGTAGTTTGAACACCTGTTTGTTCTTTATACTCGTCTGTTTTTGCTATCCTGTGCTGTTTGTCAATAACAGAATAAATACGTTTGTTGCTGTTCTGCGGTTTGCGTGTTATGACTTTTGAACACCGGTAAACTATTGTTGCCTTGATTCATACATTTTTTTCTTGACCAAAAAATTGTTCAATATATGTATAAAAACAGAGTATTTTGTTGTTTCATCTTAATATTTTTTTTTCATCAAGAAATATATATTTTATATAAGTTACATACCCATTTTTGATGTTTTCAATTTGTTTGTAACTTTTAGACGTCAATGTGTCAATTTATTAAAAGAAAACCATAGTGGTACCAGGCTGTATACTGCTATACAATTTATAGTTTCAATCTTTGAATGAATATTATCACATTATAAATAATTGTAGACTGCAAGCAGTAAAACGAAAAAAAACCCACTCTCTGTTATTTATACACAGAGCATCTATAACATTACTTATGATCAAAATATTAATGTTTTATGAGAGGAGCTTGAAGTAATATGTTCAATGGAGAACAAAACAGTCAAATCTACCTACACTGCTTGTTCCGGCCAAGCTGACCCAATGAAGATGAAGATTCAGAAGAAAAGAACTGCAGTTCAACCTCACCAGTCATCAGTGATTGATTCATCAAATGATGAGCTTCCCGATCCAGCCTTATCTCCAGTGAAGCATTGTACATCAACACAGAGGCCAATACAATCTACCTCATCCTCTTTAGTTGATGTAGAGGATGAGAAGGATGTACGACTTCACTGGGCTAGGAAGGTTGCGAAAAAAATTTAGGCAGAAGAAACACTAGAAATAAGAAGACAAAGAAATCAGGAAAGGGAAAATCGACAAGAGAATTAATAAAAGAAAAAGAATAAATGAAAAATAAAGTATTGAAATATTTGGTAAAAAAACAAACAAAAAATCTTACAGGAGTCTTCGTCCTCTGAATCATCCTCATCAGAGGAGTCAGATTGAATTCTGTACATATAGTACTAATAAATGTTAGAAGTCAAAACGTTTTAAATGTTGTTTTTTTTTAATATTAAGAATGAAAGTGACCAAATTGTCAACACCTTTTTCATCTTTTCCCCTCTCTTTCCCCCAATATTGATTTTTAATTCGATATTTGACTCTTCAATCATTAAATATATCTGCATTATTATCTAATATTACGCGAGGAGTAATGATGATTTAGATATCAAGTGTTTGATATAAACGGGTATAAATTTATAAATACTATCATGTATAATACATAAATAGTATCATGTAGTAAGAGTATATAAATAACCGCGAGAGACAATAGTTATCAAAGGTACCAGGAGTATAATTTAGTACGCCAGACGCCAGACTCATCAGTGACGCTCATATCAATATATTTATAAAGCCAAACAAGTACAAAGTTGAAAAGTATTGAGGATCCATAATTCCAATAAGTTGTGCCAAATACGATAAGGTAATCTATGCCTGGGATAAGAAAATCCTTACATATATTATAATGTATATTAACCATTTAAACACCGTAGTTAATAAATTAAACAAGAACCTAAAGATACGATACATCTTTAAATGTATCCCATCTAGTAGAAATGTCAAAAATTAACTAAACATAATCATAATATCAATCAAGGGCACATAATTACAATTAAATATACATACCCTAAAAAAGATAATGGCAGACAGTTTCACTGCAAAATATAATCCTCTAGTAGGAAAAACACATAGATCTACCTGTGAACAGTACTGACATTATCAGAAACTTTTATATTTAAAATGTAAAACCCATTTTTCATAGCATACAAATTTCAACTATGCCTATCAATTAGTTCAATAAAACTATATTTCAAATTCAAATGATTATTATGATTATCAAAAATTTCGAAATCATATTTCCATTTGCAAAACTTCAGATAAAATATAGAATGTTATTTACATGTACATATCATATTTTTATTTTTGTATTTTATAAAACTCTTTTATATAAAACAGTCATATTCAAAATCATAATAAATATTTACAAAATACACAAACCTTAAATCTTCAAATATTCTTGTTCACAAAACTGAGACACAATTACACCTGTCGATCAGTTATTTGTGAATAGTAAAAACATACAATGTAGAGAACAGTTTTTACCTGTACACTAATTACTAGAATGAAGTAAATAATATTTTGAAATACCTTTAAATAATATTTGGACAAAATAATCAAACTGTATCATAAAAATGATTTGATAAAATATATAAATGCTAATATAAATATGATCTTTTCTCTTTTTTCAAATTTTATATAATTTCCAAATTTCACTTCATTTACAAAGAGGGATAACTCCAAAATTTCTAACATGTTACAGACATTTAAATTACGGTGTTTCCAGATGTTCCCAACAACTAAATTAGAAGATTCGAAATACTATCACAATTTATGAATAATCCCTGTGTTTCGATTAAATATATTTATCTTGCAATTGGGTGTTCTACTATACAGATACAGCCCTACAGATATCGCTATGCTGTATCTGTATACTATAAATATATCGCTTTAAAGCTCCGCCCACTGCCTGACCGAGTATTGTAGGAACCTGCGTGATCTCAGAATGTGTATTTCAGTTGCATTCCAATGACGTATTAACGATTACTTCTATACGTTTTGTTTGTTTTCAAACATTTCTTTAGAGCAATAAGAATCACACCAATTTTCTGATAACATACACACATGAACAACAGTCTTTTCTACGATGACAACTATCGATTTCAAAATTTGAATGTGAATGATTGTGTAAAAACCATGTCAATTTCAGCATGCATGTTTAGTGAATTCGAGTCTGAAGCGTAGGACAACTCGTAATCTCTTGTTTCAAATTGGACAATATGTTGTTATTTGTTTTTACTGTTGAAATTAGTTGTTATGTTAAAATAGATAATGATTCAAATTGAGCGATGTATTATTGTCTGAGATTATTGTTGACTATTCAAGATTCTTTTTTTGCGAAGCCGTCTTCAGCTGAATGTGTGATTACTGTATCGTATTACTACACGGGCTTCAAGGGGTTTCAAATCGAAAATAAATGCAAACATGTGTATTTGTGTCTTTCAAAACACAAATAATTACAGAATTAATTGCAGGATAAAGACAATAACTGTTTAGTGTCTTTAAATATCAGATGTATTTGTACTCGGCTCGAAAAAGCTGTAATAGCTCGCTAAAAGCTCGAATACACCTTGTTTCCTAGCCTCGTACAGATACAGCTGATATTTAAAGACACTAAACAGTTTTGCTTGCATTTCCTATCATGATTTTCTTGATAGAGGGTTACTGCTCACAAGGAAGCTATTAAACCAAGAGTTCCAAATGGTGATTGATTGATTGATTGATTGTTGGTTGCTTTACGCCGCATGAGCACAAAAAGGCTATATCGCGGCGAGAGCCAATTCGAATATTTTTACAATTTAAAGCATATTCTTAAAATTAGACAAAAAATCCTTCAATATACTAAAATTCTAGACTAAAGCAAATTGATTATTTACAAATAAAAATCAACAGTAAGACAACGTGATAAAAATTAAAAACGACTTAAATATAATAACATTTTTATATTCTATAATAAATTCCAATTTCTTTTAAAAATGCAACAATATTTGTAAATGGAACGTTATTAAATAAATCATACATATTATTGACATTGAAATGCTTCTTACGAATATCAGCAAAGTCAATACAATTAATTAAAACATGTTTAATAGTATACTTGCAGTTGCAAGGTATACATTGTGGTTCATCTTCATTTTTTAAAAGATACTCGTGTGTTATTCTAGTATGACCAATACGACATCTAGAAATAACACACTGATCTTTTCTGCACATAAAATTATTAAAAGGTTTACCTAAATTAGGTTTAATTTCATGTAATTTATCATCATCTTTTTTACTCCATTCATTTTTCAATATATTAAAAACATATTCTCTAATATTAGATTTAAAATCAGTATATGGTATATCACAGTTAGATAAAGGGTCACCCAGGGCATTCTTTGCCTCAAGGTCTACAGCTGTGTTTCCAAGGATTCCAACATGACTCGGAACCCCAAATGGTGAAGTTGAAATCATCCCTTCGTAAATTTTACGGACGCCATCACGAGTTGGTTGACCGTTATGGAATAACCGTTTCACAAATGATATTGGATATGTTCCTTACGTCGTAAGTACAATCCCCTTCCCTTTCATGAATGTGACCTACCGAATTAGACTATTTACCGGATTTGTTATCACATGAGCAACACGACGGGTGCCGCATGTGGAGCAGGATCTGCTTACCCTTCCGGAGCACCTGAGATCACCCCTTGTTTTTTGGTGGGGTTCGTGTTGTTTATTCTTTAGTTTTCTATGTTGTGTCGTGTGTGCTGTTGTTTGTTTGTCTTTTTCATTTCTACCCATGGCGTTGTCAGTTTGTTTTAGATTTATGAGTTTGACTGTCCCTTTGGTATCTTTCGTCCCTCTTTTATTGGCTATATATGTAGGGTTTTAACTACCTTGACTAGCTATACAGCCCTTGCACGGTCGGTGATTTTTTTTTATTACAATTGAATACTTAAACATTTTTGACTAGCGTGTTTGTTACGTTATGATAGACTTTTTTTTTTTTTTATAAAAGTCAAAATGCATGTGTTGGACTGTCAAATTTTGCACTAAGAATCTTTAAACTTGTATATTGTCTTAAATTTTATTTTAGATCTAGAACGAATGCAAGATCAACTTTTAATAGACGAAATGCTTTGTACTGTGTTTTTCGTTCGTACTAGTAAGATATTGACCAGCAAAAGGTTATTTGGACCAAGCCAACTAACTATTATGAAATGTCAACTAACTTTATGACATAGGTAAAATGTAAAGTTTGCTTTATTTTGGAAACTTGAACTTTTATGCTAACTTCTATATTAAGTACTTAAATGGGAGGGGTCCAACCATGTCCCCATTCAAATTTATTGATTGTTCTTAAACAAGGAGGGCGTCTTACCCCCGGAAAGCCAGTCTACATGGCAGTAACTGGAAAATCGAGTGATATTAAAATAGAGAAAAAGAGAGAAAAAAGTGAGCGAAGAAAATTCTGATAACGAAAATGTTGAAACCGTCGCATTAGTGGAGTTTTCATGATTAGAGGACTATCGATGCGATGGGAATGAGACTTTTTTTGTAACATAATATGGAACACGTGTGACAAGGATTGCAATATTGTACATGAGTTTAATTTTGATGTTTCTAAGGCTGGTGTGTAGGAAGAAGACATGGTGGTAGATGACAGAAAAGATAAAATGGACAGGAACAATCAAAGTACATTTGATGATCTCACGACTTCAAATGAACATAATGAAATTGTAAAAAATAACCCATAATATCATGTATGAAAACAAAACAAGTATGGTTCTATGCAGATTCAACTAAAACTATAGTACATTAAAAAGAAAGTATTATAAAATATTAAGATTGTAATTAAAAAAAGATTTTTCAATTAAGTTGATTCCTTTTCTTGTATTGATGACACAAGAAGTGTTATCAGAGATCAATATAGACAAGCATCGCTGGTGAAGGTGCCTCAGGTACCCATCGACAAGATTAAACAATATAAAGTTAATGAACGTGTCTTACTAAAATAACCGTCACAATTTATTCTCGCAATGAATAGAAACTTTCCTTTAATGACGTCAATAGCACAAAGCATCTTCATCATAATAGACGTCAAGCTAAGATAGAGAAAAGTAAAGAAATCAAGTAAGTACAATTAAGATGGTACTTTTTTTTTTATCATGTCTGTGTTGTTACCAACAAATACAAAGAATTTCTTAACAGTGCCATCGGCCGTAAAACGTTTGTTAGTTGTAACTTGTTTGTCAACCGCTATGATTTTATGCTCACAAAGTCTATCAGAGGTCTTCCAGTGGGAATTGAAATAATCACTTGTTACACATTTTGATCCATAAAACTGAACCTTTCTTTTTACAAAGCTTTCAAAGAATTTGTTTTAAATGTTTTTTTAAACCCCCACTTACAAAAGAGGGACGAAAGATACCAAAGGAACAGTCAAACTCATAAATCTAAAACAAACTGACAACGCCATGGCTGAAAATGAAAAAGACAAACAAACAACAGCGCACACGACACAACATAAAAAACTAAAGAATAAACAACACGAACCCCGTCAAAAAACTAGAGGTGATCTCAGGTGCTCCGGAAGGGTTAGCAGATCCTGCTCCACATGTGGCACCCGTCGTGTTGCTTATGTGATATAAAATCCGGTAAATAGTCTAATTCGGTAGGTCACATTCATGAAAGGAAAGGGGATTGTAGTTATGACGTAAGGAACATATCCGATATCATTTGTGAAACGGTTATTCCATAACGGTCAACCAACTCGTGATGGCGTGCGTAAAATTTACGAAGGGATGATTTCAACTTCACCATTTGGAACTCTTGGTTTAATAGCTTCCTTGTGAGCAGCAACCCTCTATCAAGAAAATCATGATAGGAAATGCAAGCACGGGAATATCGTATCAATTAGGAGATATATACCCCGTATGCAGGTGCTGCTGGAATGTTGCTACTTAGAAATGGAAATTTCACAATTGTAAAGCTTAAATCTCTTTTGTCGTAAAGTTTTGTTTTCAACCGACCCTCATTGTCAATTTCTAGATGTAAGTCAAGATTTGAGGCCGACTTAACTGTATCTGTAGTATCCTTTATCTCTAGCTCGATTGGATAGTTATCAAAGGTACCAGGATTATAATTTAGTATGCCAGACGCCCGTTTCGTCTACATAAGACTCATCAGTGACGCTCATATCAAAATATTTATAAAGCCAAACTAGTACAAAGTTGAAGAGCATTGAGGATCCAAAATTTCTAAAAAGTTGTGCCAAATACGGCTAAGGTAATCTATGCCTGGGATAAGAAAATCCTTAGTTTTTCCAAAAAATCAAAGTTTTGTAAACAGGAAATTTATAAAAATGACCACATTATTGATATTCATGTCAACACCAAAGTGTTGACTACTGGGCTGGTGATACCCTGGATACTCTGGATAGATGCGTTCCACAGTGAATAACAACAAAAATAACAATGTTCAAAGCTGGTATCAATAAATAATAAAAAAAAAAGAAGGAAGGTTTATCCATTGTTAAAAAAAAACCCTTTTAAGTTGATGGGGTTAATTCACAACATATCTTATTGATTAAGAGAACAACTAATTCTACGTTGTGATCATTTAAGATTTAAATTCATACACATGCGGGTTTTGTGTTGTTGAGAGTTCCGGATAATTAAAAAATCTTTTAATTTGTTTGATTAATACCATAAATCGAATCATTCATTCAGATATTTGTCAGTTTGCCTTAGCTTCGAGTCCTACACAATTTTTCACGAATTTGGTATTTTCTTACAAAAGTTATATTCTTGTGATGTATTCTTTATTGAAGAATAAATGTTGCACCTTTTTTTTTTGTCTCGTTGACGTTTAAGACAACCTGAATACCCCTTTATTCATATTTAAAAACATACCAGATGGCATCAAGTCAAATTCATCATGACACAAAATAACAAAAATAGTTACCTATATACACACAATTTTACATTTTACCAATACAATAAAGTAAATGCAAATTTCACAAGGTTTTATCCAAAAAGCTTTTTTACTTTCAAATAACTTGCAACAAAAAGAAGTATATTCTGCCTTTATTTGTACAACTTTTCAAAGTGGATTATGCATTCGTTGTAAAATAAAATTTTAGATCAGATAAAGGTTAAAAGATGACATAATTCGACAACCGCAATTGTTAAATCGGTTTGACGTCCGAAAAAATGATAATCAATCAACACATGTATAGTAACTTTTAAAGCCAAATAAGTCATTTTTTTTCTAAAAGAACGTGCGATATCATATTAGGAAAATTGATTGTCAAAACATAACAAAAAAATAAGTAAAGAATTTATGTATTCAATATAAATCAAATGTCAAAGTTATTAGTATTTCGAGTTATTTTATTCAGGCATTGAGAATCTTTGGTGACCCCACTGTTTAATGTCGACTATTAAGTTCGTCGTGTGCAGTGGTCATTACAGACGAACGTTCACCTAATCTGTCCCAGTCAATGAATGGCCGTAGCTACACTGTTATGAATTACATTCTAACTTATACAATAAGTGTTTGGAAACATTAACCACTAAATAAAAAAAAAATCAATACTGGTTGAAGGGAGCAGTCATATCACAACAAAATAAGAAAGAACTTAAGTGAAATGACAAAAATCGAACAAAATCGAACAAAAAAACCTGAGAAAACAAAATAAAAAAGAGTAAAGAATAAATTGACACCTCCTGAATCATCTGAACAACTTCCACAAATTGTCCAGACAGCAGGAAGTTGTGCAAAGAAGTGAAATAGAGATGACAAAAATCTTTTCCTGGAGAGAAAAAAAAAACAAATTTTAAAGCAGAAATGTATAGCCTCAGATGAGTCAGATTAAAATAAATCAGAAAGAGAGGGAAATAAACTCCAGAAATTAAAATTTAGCGATTATCGAGGAACTCAGCATCATTATACGTCAAAAAGCATTGGACTTTCAATATTTTTTCCACGGCTTAGTGCAGAAAAGTTATAAGCAATTCAAGTTGAAAAAATCAATCAAAATAATTCTACGAAGAAAGATAATGCGAATTTATAGACTATCAACACACGCATTTAAACAAATGAGAATCCCAATGAAAAGATCTAGAGGAAAGATTAGATAACAATTTGATAACCACAATATGAAAAGGAGCAGAAAAAAACAGTTACAGAGTGAAGAAACAACTCAATTTATTAAATGATCCAATAGTAAATTTGTATCAAAAGTACAAAGCGAAAAATCCGGAAAAAATAAGTTTTATGATGTTCAGTCGGTTGAAACCCTAGTGGACTTAAGCTCCATCCGAAAAAGAAAGAGACCCATGTCTTTGTTAAACATGTGATAATGTTATCTGACTTGTAGAAACCAAAAGAATCAAAGGCAATTAGAAAGTCTGGTGAAAGAGACCGTCTGTTCAGTTGTTGAGCAAGAGTGCACGAAAGGCAATTCAACATTTTTAAGGACATGAGATAACATCGAACATAAATATTTAAAATGAGAAGCCGACCTGGGCCGATGAAAAAAAATGGTTATGGTGTGAAAATATCATTCCTAACGTTTTTAATTGACAGGTCCCTCTTTCCAAATCCTGGATTTATTTGGTTTTACTTGAAAAGGCAAATTAAGTTGTCGGGAAACATTTTTTTTTTAATTTAATCTATAAGTACTATCTGATATACCACAAAAAACATACAAATTCTAAAGGGACAAATACTAAAGTTTTCAAAATAATGCAAGTGAATCGCGATTGTTCATTACTGTAATTGAAGTAGCATTTTACCTGCGAACGATAGAAATTTTTTTCAATTCTTTATATTAGACGTGTATCATAGAGAGCAAGTGCTTTCGGTATCCGTTGTAAACATCAAAATCTAGGTCCAATTTTTAAAGGTCTTGTTAATTTTTGCATTTTTGTTCGTAGAACATTCGAATAAACTTTTGAAATGAAAAGAATGATTTTTTTTATATTCAAAATATTAATCGTTTATAAAAACAGGTGTACTCACCTTATTGGTCCATTCATTTATTTACTACGATAATGAAGTACTCATTGAAGTAACATATACATATGATAAGCCATCGGAGGTTTAATAATAGAGTGATTGTTGGTTGCTTAACGTCCAGTGGCAAATATTTCATGCATATTCGGGACGAGAACAAGTTCACAATAAATACATAGGTAGGTATTGAAACAATAGAGGCCATCTGGGATGATGGTCGGGGGACATTTGGACTGCCACTGGAAAATGAGGGTATATTGGAAAGGGACAGAAATTTTGCCTTGCAACAGGCCACCTACGGACCCCTAAGAGTTGTTGCAAGGGTTTTTAACGTGCAAACAGCGTGGCACTCTCCTTACACGAGGCATCGGATTTAACGTCCCCAATCTGACCGGACGTGACTGCGAACTTGATACATCCCGCACAGCCAAACGGACGCCCCACTTCGGCAAGCGTTTTACTGCCGGTCGGAAGAAGACCAAGTGACCATATTTCTATTGCCCAGTCAGCCTTGGGGGAGGGGGGTTAATAATAGTAATCACGTTAAATTTAGATAGTAGTACACCCGACTAAAAAGGAAATGAAATACCACTTCAAATTGAAATTTGAATATAACATGTTTAATATAAAATGCATGATAAATATATCTGATAAGATACATATATATATATATATTCGCATAATTGTATTATGGAAAGTTTTATCACCTTCAAAAGAAATTATTTTTCTGTTTAGCTGAGAGTACTAAAAAGAAAATTAAATGGGCACATAACCTTTTCAACACATGGAAAACTCGAAGAAATGTCATAACCGTGGCAGATCTCGTTTCACCATATGTAGAATTGATGACAATGGATACATTTTGGCTTTGCTATATTAAGTATCATCTGTGAGATCAAAAAAGAAAATTGAAAAGAATATCCAGGTTAAACCCATAAATGCTAAAAAACATATAGTTATACTTAGAGGCAAAGTAAAAGTATTTCAAATGATGAATGAAGATTGTTCTGTAGATACTTTAATTTTTAATACATTTGTCCAAAAATGGACACAGACCATTGTGTCGAGTGTTATGTGTTGTCACTACCAAACAACACGCACTGCATGACCTGTGATAACTGTGAAAAATGGTCATCTCACAGGACATTTAACATTGCAAATTTTGGCACCAGAACAACCAACATCACATACAGTTGTAAACAGTATAACACGATGCAGGCCACATCAAAATGGTTCATCTCGAGTGACAAGACGTATTCTGTCGCCATTGTCACTAAACAGGACACATGACGCTATAAGTTTGGCACCACCAATCATCAGTGCAGCCACCAACACCCAACGCAACTAGACTACTCAGCCCTTCACTGCCCGATGCGCCTCAGACACATTCAAACAAAGAGTGTGCATCCTCTATCGCCTTTACAACTTGCTACATCATTTGATTCTATCCATTACCAAGAGGAAAATGATGAACATGAGATTGACGAAAAGTAAGAGATATATTATATTAAAGAAATGTCGTACTAAAATGATTTTTTAGATTTTCATAAAATAATTCATAGTGATCAGATCTTTCCAAGCTTTTGATATCATATGATGTATAGAAGGGTATTCCAGAAAATTAATATCAAGTTTGTTTTTTTTTTCTGCAGTATTCCTTTAGAGTAAAAAAAATCACTGATTCATCAGGTAAAGACAGATCCAAGTCTATAAATGAAAATTCAAGAGTGTCAAAAGCTTTCTCAAAAGCCTAAAAAGCGTAAAAGACCTGGAAGAATATCAACTTCTGCCTTTTTATAATGTCAAAAATAAGCCTAGTACATTCTCCAATATACCTTCCCTTTATGAAACCTTGCTGTGTAATTCTATCCCCACGATTCTATTTGCCAAGGCAGCTTATGCAATTTGTATATCAACATTTAATAAAGTGATTGGTCTCCAGTTTTGTAATTGAAATTTTGATTTACCCTCTTTAGGGATGCAGGTTATTACTCCCTGTTTCTGACTAACAGAAAAAGTTATAGTTACTAAGCTATAATTAAAAGATTTTATAAAATACTCCTGGAAGTTTATCCCAAACAAAATATAGTATATTCTGTTGTAAATCTATTCATCCCTAGAGATCTGCCATTTGTTATATTTTTGAATGTATTTAAGCATTCACTAGCATTCAAATTATCATCTGTCTTACCTCTCTTCATCAGAATGTTTGCGAAGAAAACGATTATTTTCATCAAAATATAGATTTTTTGGTCAATTATAAAAAATACAGAAAAGTGAAAAAAAGGTGTATCACCACTGAAGGTAAATGGTATAACAAAAACAAACTCTCAAGATCAGACTGAAGCACTAAACAATCAGTTTCACTCAGCATTTACCACACCTAGACTTTTGAAACTATCTCACATTTGTAAACAAAAATCATTAAATCAACAACACACAAATCTGAAATGAAGCAAATTAATTTCACCCAGAAGAAACATATAAATTACTAAAAAAAATTAAACCCATCCAAAGCAATTGGTCCAGACAAAATCTCACCTCATATTCTAAAAGAAGTACATCAAGAAATTTCACCTATAATATCCGACTTCTTCAATCATCAGTAAATACAGTCACAGTACCAAATGACTGGAGAGTGACCATGGTTACACCTGTCTTAAAAAAGGAGCAAAATATAAACCTAAAAATCATAGGTCAATCTCCCTCGCATGTATTTTTAGTAAATCATTAGAACATATAATTGTGTCATATGTAATGAAACATCTTGATAACTATGACTTACTATATCCAGTGCAGAATGGGTTCAGATCAAAAGTGAAGACCACAGCATTCTATAAATTGGACAACCAATAACTTATCTTAAAACTGAAACACATGGGAGTAAACAATAGAAAAAAAACCCAAACTGGATAGAGGCATGGTTATCTCACAGATCTCAAAAAGTGGTAGCTGACAGTCACACTTCAAAGAGCTGTCCGTTACTGTCTGGCGTTCATCAAGGCTCTGTTCTTGGTCCATGTCTTTTCCTAACTTATATACATGACATGCCACACAACACAAAAGTAATGTGCGCCTCTTTGCAGATGACACCATTGTGTATTTAAAAATATCGTCACTTACTGACTGTCACACCCTTCAATCAGAATTAAATAAACAATGGGAACAAGAATGGCTGATGTCTTTTAACCCAAACAAATGTGAAATCATCCACATAAAAAGAAAGCGTAAACCCATCATCTTTAAATACACACTTATCATATATTAAAATCAACAGACAAAGCAAAATATCTCGGCGTTACCATCACAAACGGTCTGACATGGAATTCACATATGAATAATATCACAAATAAAGCAATTGAACTTGCTTACAGAACATATGTCAGACCAAATATAGAATATTGTAGTGTTGTTTTGGACCCCTGGAAAAAACAACAAATACAAAAAATTTAAATGATCCAGAGAAGAACTGTCGGGTAAACACATGAGTCAATACTGCTACCAAAGCAGTGTCACAGGTATGCTTACACACCTAAGCTGGCCTACATTCCAACAAAGAAGAAATCTTGCATCAGTCACCAAACTTCAAAAAATCCATCACCAATTAATAACCATCAAAAAAAGTATAATCAACAGAACAAATATTTGAGCAGCCATTTTCTCAAACAAATTACCATTTATATTCATGTTTCCCTAGAACAGTTAGGTTGTGGAATTATATAAAATAAGAAAAAAAAAGCTTGTGAAAATATTGTAAATATGTTCAGATTTTATTTTTTTCCGTAGTGTGTGCCTTCTTACAATCCTAAATATATTGAAGATAAGAAGTATTATGTAGATATAGATGTAGAATTAATTTTCAAATTAATTTCTCATTATAATTGATTTTTTCTAGATTACAAAAAAAGTTTGTACATATCTCTCTTCTGCTACCCATCTTGCCATTATACCTGCTACTATTTTCTCTCTGTGTTCAACAAGTTCATCTTTTACAATATTAATTTCTGTATTTATTAATTCTAAGAGATCTGTTTCATAATTTTCACGTAATTTACCGAACTTTAGTTGTAAATCATTTTGTGTTTTTGTGTTTTTCTTTTTTATTGACATATGATACTTCCAGTTGACAGACATGTTGTGATAGACGTGAAGAAATTTGGTCCTGGTAAATTGATTCTATCTGCTTAATATCGAACACAAATAAGTACATCAAGCGTAAAAACCATTTAGAAATTACATTTCTATACTGAACGAGGTGACTCTCATTTAATTTTCTCTAGTATTGACCAGTCTTCAATTGGCGATTCTCGAATCGTTCTTCCTGTTCTCAAATAATAGCAATGGCTGACTACGAGTGTTAAGATATTGCCGACGTTAAATAAAGGGCTGCGCTTTAGCGCATGATACGCCCGTTGCTCTTTTAACTTGTCTTTTATGCTTTAAATGAATTTATATGATCAACTAGAAATATATATACAAATCAAAAGGGGTGTTACATTAATATATTCACCAAAGTTTCATAAAATCCCCCTTTTTTAAGTATAAAAATTCATTACTTAAGAAAACGTAAAATCTAAAATTTATAAAAATGGAAAGGGAGCTTATGTCAATAGATATAAACAATTTATCAAAGTTGCATAAAATTTTGTGAAAGTGTTAGTTATTGTCCCAAAATTGGAAAATCCCCCCTTTTTTAAGCATAAAAATTCATAACACGGAAATGTAAAATCTGAAATTTATAAAAATTGAAAGGGAGCTTACATCAATAGATATAAACAATTCACCAAAGTTTCATGGACATTGGTGAAAGCCTTTTTGAGTTATTGTCCGAAGTGTTGAAATCCCCCCTTTTTTATGAATAAAGCCCCATAAATCGAAAACTTAAAATCTGAAATTAAAAAAAAAACGAAACGGAGCTTACGTCAATAGATATAAACAATTCACTTAAGTTTCATGGAAATTGGTGAAAGTGTTTTTGAGTTATTGTCCGAAGTGTGGACGACGGACGGACGGACAGACGGACGGACGAACAACAGTATACCATAATACGTCCCGTCTAAAAGACGGGCGTATAAAAATGATTTCGGGAATTACATGTATATATCAACACGAAAGTAGAAACATTTAAAGTAAAACAAGAACAGATTGATGATCGATTTAAACTTTGAATTTTTCGAAAAACTAAGGATTTTCTTATCACAGGAATAGACTACCTTAGCCGTATTTGGCACCCCTTTTTGGAATTTTGGGTCCTCAATGCTCTTCAACTTTGTACTTGTTTGGCTTTATAACTATTTTGTTCTGAACGTCACTGATGAGTTTTATGAAAACGAAACGCGCGTCTGGCTTATTAGATTATAATCCTGATACCTTTTTTGATAACTAAAATACTTAAACCAGGCCGAGTTTCTTAACGGTGAGCTACATGACATTCATAACTCCTAAATCCCTAACTTAGAGGCACAAATATCCGAGGAGGCAAATTAACGTCGTAAATTGGAGTTGTGGGGAAGGAAATGCAATTTAATTAACCGTGGTCTCGAGGGAAGTGTTTGTGACTCCCCAAAGGTCACCCAAAACATAGTCCGAATATGGCTGATATTCGTTCTAATATAATCATTATTTCACCAGATCTAGAAGTGATGAAAACGGATCAATTGTTTTTTTTTGTTTTTTCTTGGTTCATCTGTGAGATTAAAAAAAAAATTGAGAAGAATATCCATGTTAATCCTATGATGAAATTTAAATGAATACTAGTAAACAGTTATATTAAGAGGCAAAGTGAAATTATTTAAAATTCTGAATGAAGATTGCTTTATCAAAATTAAGAATACACACGATCACATTACGATAGAACGATCGAGATCTGGTTAAGGAACTAACAAGAAAAAGCACGGGAAATTACTTACGACGAATAAAACATGATATTAGAGAACCGAATTTTTGGAAATGCTACTCCGCAAAAACTCATTGATACTACTGTGTATTTTCTTTTGGTTAATATTTCGCTCTTTGTCATGAAAAGGAACATCGAATTCTTAGATGGGAAATTTGTTTTAGAGAACACGGATAGAAATAGTGACACCTAATTTGTATGCAAGGAAGATGTTTCCAAGTCAAACAAAGGCGAACTAAAATCTTGGAAGTGCAATCAAAACGTGATTTTGTCTATTGAAGAAAGACAGACAGATATATTTTAAAATTTAATAGAGACTACAAATCTCAGTAGATTTTCCGTTTGCGACTGAGACAAATTGCCAGTGTTTCTTTACATTTTCGAAAATTAACCTTATAATGTTAGCTGTCGGATTTCTTTCTATTCACGATTTTTTTTATGCAAAACATTTTGAACACTTGATGCTTAAATAAAACAGAAAAAGGAGATGTGAAATAAAAGTCAATGACACCACTATCCACCAAAGTATATATTAAGTGGATAAAAGCACTTATAAACAATCGTATAGCAATTAAGAAATGAAAATCATATACTTTATAGTCGGCTATAAACGGCTTCGATATGAAAAATATTGAACTATTTAGTTCAGAAAAATACAGGCCTAATTCATTACAAAATAGTTTATGAAAAACAAATACGACAGAAATGAACCAACCAACAACAACCAATGAACTATGGGCCGCGGTTGCCACCAGGTTGTATGAAGATGTCAGAATGAGCAAATGATATCTGAAATAACAGGCCACACAAGTAAAATGGCCCGTGAATACAAACAAACGAACAGCAAAATGGAGCGTAAGCCAAACAAGACGATCAACAGTAAGCCATCAGTACCAATGAAAAAACGTTCGGAACTGCAAACAAGCACTGTACCGTCTACCTTTTACGTAGATGGGGATAGCGTCTGTATCAAAATATAACGCTGCAAGTAAACTTTGGAAATTCCAATAAATTAGTGAAGAATTTTTATTACAGAGGTGCTCAAGACCCCGATCAATCATGGAAATTGTTTTATGTGAAATAAATTGAAGTACAAGTATCTATTTTTTTCAAAATATGTCTTAATGTCTTTCAGACAACCGTTTTGTTAAATTAGGAATATACTACAAAAGTAAAAACCATTATTGAGGAAAAAAGAAAAAAAAACACTCTTTTTGAATTCAGCGTTTCATATTTGTTGGATAATTTGAAGTATGAGGTAAGTAATTGGGGGAAAATGCGGAATATTTTCTATTGAAAATAACCTTTGAAGGATATCAGAAAGAATTGCTTGAGGTGAAGTTGTTGATATAGCTCAATATGAAAAGTTTTAAATTAGATTTATGAACAACACACATGTAAAGGAGCAATCCTTCGTTCAAAATCATTTCGGGCTACAGAAAGTGCAGATGCAAAAGTCCAAAGCAACAGTCACATTGTAAAAATAGAATTATTAAATGAACAAAAAGAGAGGGTTTTTCTCTTATAACCACTGGGTCGATGTCTTCTCTACCGGTGGACATTTTATTCCCGACGACATCCGCCCAGTAGCAAATAAACTCATCATAGATACAAATAGTGACACCTAATTTGTATGCAAGGAATATAGTATGAATTTACGAAGATCTAACAGGAGACGTCACCCAGTATAAAAAGGTACAAAACAGACGTGCTGCAAAACTTGTGAAATTTTAATAACAAATGCTCAATTTACTAACAATGTAGCTAAGAAGTTATATTATACCAGAAGTTACGATGATCTGAAATTTAAATCTATAAATGTCATCTACGGATTAGAGTGTAACCTCTACGGATTAGAGTGTAACCTTTGCGGATTGGTTAGGTCGGTACAACGAAAGGAAGGCTCAACAAACGTATTTGCGGTCATAGATCAGATATTAACCTCAATGCAAATGGTATTCTTTACTACCATTACTACTTCCGGTCAATGGCCGCTTCCATTGAAAAAATTTAGTGAGAAAATATTGCACCACATACCTGTCTATTGGCTCCTCAAACACTTAAAACTTGCCAAAAGTACGATATTATCAAAATGGTTGATGTCAATAATTCTGACATACAGAAATTCCTTAAAAGCGGAAAAACTGAACGTTCATATCCAGACTTGTGTTTACCGCCAAAACTCACGACCCCAACAACTAAAAAATCTAAACTTTGCAAATTTGAAGAACTAGACATGTCCCTATATGAAAAAGAAGCAAGATTAGTTGGGTTTAGAACAACAAGACCGCGTATTATGGACTGGCTAACAGACCTTGGTGCTTACTACTATGAATATCTGGGGAAAAAAGCTGACATGAATGTTCAGTGGGTTGATAGCCCTGAGGTTATTTCTGAAACAGAGCCACTTAAAAGTGTCACTATAGAAGTATCAAACGCAGGTGATCAAACCCAGAAGCTATATAAACTAACATTCTTCATTAAAACTGGGTTTCTGCAAGTCCAAGGCACACAATTTGAAACCATATTTGCAAAAAGAGACTTCCCACAACTATTACAAATAATTCACCATTTGAAAGGTCCATATGAAACAGACACAATAGATGATAAAGAACAGATAGAACATTCAAAAGAGGAATCCCTAGAACCTGAATTTTCTGTAACAATGAATGAAAATATACATGATACAAGCAAAGAAAACATATCTGACGCAAATAACAATGTTGAAAAAAGTGAGCTGTCCAATATTAATACACTTTTGCATACCAGTCTCAGTCGGGTAGATGCACTAGAAAAAATAAATACCTACCAACAATCAGTAGAAAATGATCTTCAACTGAAAATACAAAGTGTACATGATATGTTTTCAAGTATACATAATCAGCTGAAAAACACTGAGGACACAAACACAGTAGCATCTTACCAGAAGAAAATTTCAGAACTCCAAAAGGATAATCAATCTTACAATCAAAACTACAGCTAAAAATTGAACATAATAATGTAGCCTTAAACAATGCAAATTTTGAAAGTGCCTTGCAACATGAGAGGTCACTAGTAAGTAATCTGAGAAAAGAGTTGGAAAGCGTAATCACAACGTCAAACAAAAGAAATATTATTTAACAGTGATAATAATGAGGCAAAAACCAAGAAATAACTGACCTTACAAAAACTGTTAAAGAGTTAAACATGCAAGTGTCTCATCTCCAGGATGAAAATATGTCAATCAAATCACAACTGGCAAATTTATATGACGACCAAATTAATCGTAGAACCAATATTAATCCTGACAAAACCGAAGAAAAGAAGTCTATTCCTGATATACCTACGGCGCTAATGGTTGGTACATCAAATCTGAAAGGTATAAATGAGAAAAAGATCACTCCAGCCTTTGACATAACAAAGGTCATAGCATTCACCATAGACCAAGCAAAGGAAAAAATAGATGAATATGAAGTTGATAAACTATCATTAGTTATACTGCATATCATAACAAATGACCTAACAACAAAAGACCCAGCCACCTGCATAAAGAAAATTCAACAGCTCATTACAGATATCCAGAAGAAATGGGAAAAGGTGCTCTGCATTGTATCGCTCGCAACACCACGACTTGATAATGTAGTACATCACACTAATGGGCAAATCATCAATGCAATGCTTAGACTATCATTTGCTCAATCATTACATGTCCATCTTGTTGATCATAGTAATATGTGCCATGAAGGTATGCCCATGGCTAAATTTCTTGCTGATGATGGATATCATTTGAATGAAAAAGGTACTTCTCAATTAGCTGCAAACATGAAAAGAATGATTCATGCCACTCTTAACATTCCGTTTCCGTATAGAGAGAGATCAGACAGGATTGATTGATTGTTGGTTGCTTAACGTCCAGTGGCAAATATTTCATGCATATTCAGGACGAGAACAAGTTCACAATAAATACTATAGGTAGGTCTTGAAATAATAGAGGCCATCTGGGATGATGGTCGGGGAAATTTGGACTGCCACTGGGAAATGAGGGTATATTGGATAGGGACAGAAATTTTGCCTTGCAACAGGCCACCTACGGACCCCTCAAAGAGTTGCTGCAAGGGTTCTTAACGTGCAAAGAGCGTGGCACTCTCCTTACACGAGGCATCGGATTTAACGTCCCCAATCTGACCGGACGTGACTGCGAACTTGATACATCCCGCACAGCCAAACGGACGCCCCACTTCGGCAAGCGTTTTACTGCCGGTCGGGAAAAGACCAAGTGACCATATTTCTATTCCCCAGTCATCCTTGGGGGAAGATCAGACAGGAGTAGGTCACACAACAGACGAACCGAGGACAAGGTCGAGGACAAGGTCGTGGGCGATAAAAACTCATGTACATTACACTTAATTTTTGAGTAACACTAGTTAAGTTAATTATTGTAAATTTACATAACTCAATTTAAAACTCACTTTATATATAATTTTTAAAGTGTGAAGAACTAACTTCACTAATATAAATCATTGACCAGTGAAGGTATTCACTGACACAGAAACATTATTTGTTTAGCTAACATATTGTATTTTTTATTTTCTAGTCTTGAAAAAAGAAAGTCATTTTCTTTATATATATATTTACAAGTTCAAGGTCTTTAATCAGGTACAATTATGAAAATTACAAAACACAGATCCCTGAATATGTGTTTTTGGAATGTTGGAGGTTTAATATCTAAAAATTTAGACAAAACACAAGATCCCTATTTTTTAACAGAAATAGAAAAATTTGACATAGTCTTTCTAGCAGAGACACATATTGGTCCAGAGGTAAATTTAGGGCATATTGGGCCTTTTAAATTTCATACAGTATGTAGAAAAATAACTAAAGGTAATCAGAGATATTTTGGTGGTCTTGCAATTTTATATAAAGAAAACAAAAAAATATGTTAAAATTTTACCAAATTCAAATCCTGATTATCAATGGGTTAAATTGGATAAGGCATATTTTGGTTTTCAGCAAGATTTATTTATTTGTCTGGTTTATTTCCCACCCGCTGTATCATCATACACCCAAAATTTGCAGACTGATATATTTGATGGTATTGCAAGAGATGTACTTAATTTTAAAAACAATGGGAATATCCTTCTTTGTGGAGATTTTAATGCCCGAGTTGGATCTGAATGTGATTTCATAGTTGATGATGACAACGATTATGTTCCTATTTTTGACACATATCAATCAGATAGACAATTTTACTTAGAAATAGTTATGATACCAAAGTTAACACAAGGGAAAAGATCTAATTGATTTGTGTATTAGTCATCAATTAAGATTTTTAAATGGTAGAATTATTGGTGATTTATTTGGTAAATATACATGTTACAAACCAGTAGGTGCAAGTGTCGTTGACTATGCAATCATGTCTGAGAGTGCTCTCAACCAGGTGTTATATTTTAAAGTTAATGACTTTATACCTACATTATCAGATTGTCATTCAAAAATTGAATGGAAAATGTCAGCTCATTTTACAACAACTCATGCAGAGGTAATTGGTAATATTTTGTCTTTATCATGTAACTATGTATGGTCAGATGATTCTTCAGACAAATGTCTTCTATTGATATCCAAAAGATGATTTTTGACTTTGAAAAGAGTACTATTCAAAATTCACCAGACTCTGTAAATGCTGCTGCAATTAAATTATCTAACATCTTCATTAATGCTGCAGATAAATCTCTTCGAAAACCTAGACCTAAAAAAGATAACAAAAAAACGACTGCCACAAAATAACTGGTTTGATAATGATCTTAAAAAAATAAGAATTAATCGTTTTAATTATAGTAAAGTGTATTCTAAATTTCCAACAGATCCATATGTACGAAATCACTTTTATAAATTAACCGTGAATATACAAGAGCAAGAAAAGTTAAAAAGAAAGAATTTAAAAAATCTACACTTTTAGAGTTAGAAGGGTTACATGACAATAACCCAAAATTGTATTGGAAGCTAATAAACGATCTTCAGAATAAAAGTTCATGTAATATAGAGAATAACATAACTCCGACTCAATGGATAAAGCATTTTCAGGACTTGAACTCTTTCAGTTTAGAATTTACAGATCGTTTAAAAGAACTTGATAAAAAGCTAGAAGATGCTGAAAAAAATAAATGTTTCAATGATCTAGATTTTCCAATAAAGGACTCAGAAATATATTCTGCTATTGGTAGATTAAAAAGGTATAAAGCTCCTGGATTAGATCATATTAGCAATAACATGTTGAAAAGTGGCCAAATTTTCTTAACAAAATGTTTAATTAAATTGTTTAATACCAGTTTATTATATGGTTTATATCCTAAATCATGGGCGGAAGGATATATAAAAACGCTGCATAAAGGTGGCGATAAAGATGAACCAAGTAACTATAGAGGCCTGACAATCACCAGCTGTGTTGGTAAATTATTCAATTGCATATTAAACTCTGGATTGGATAATTTTTTGATAAAGCATAATCTAATAGATGACTCTCAGATTGGTTTTACAAAAAAGACTAGAATATCTGACCATATGTTTATATTAAAATGCATTATTGATAAATATTGTTCACATAAGGATGGTAGAGTGTTTGCCTGCTTTGTTGATTTAAGAAAGGCTTTTGACACTGTAATTCATACAGGATTAAGACTTAAACTCTTAGAAATACGAGTTGGTACTAAATTTTATAATGTTATTAAGAATATGTATTCTGTAAGTAAATCTTGTATAAAAACAAGTAACACTGCTCGCACTGAAATGTTTGATAGTAAATTGGGAGTTCCTTCATTACTCAAACAAACATCAGATCCAATTATACTAAACTCTCGGCCTATACATTGTTTGATGTATGCAGATGATATTGTTCTGCTCTCTTCCTCATCGCATGGTCTTCAACAAAAACTAGATATTTTAGATAAGTTTTGCAAACAGTGGTGTCTTACTGTAGATTTATCTAAAACCAAAGTGCTTATATTCAATAAGGCAGGCAGACATCTCAAATATAATTTTAAATACAATAGAAAAATTGTTGAATGTGTAACCAAATGTAAATATCTTGGCATTACTTTTTGTTCATCTGGATCTTTCTCCTATGCTCAAAATGAACTTTATCAGAAGGGTCTAAAGGCTTATTTAAAACTGTGCAAGGAATTTATTTCTCACTGTCCTTCACCTAAAATCTCATTACATGTATTCGATCACACTATCATGCCAATATTATTATATGGTTATGAAATTTGGGGTTATTTTAATCCCTTTACAACAAGATTGAAAAAAAACCCTGATTTGTCCTTTGATCAAATTTATAAAAGACTTAAATGTGAAGATTTGCATGTTAAATTATGTAAATTTGTTTTAGGTTGTGGAAAAAAAGAGTACAAATTTTGCCTCCTTGTCAGAACTTGGCAGATTACCCACACATTTTAATATCGTCAGTTCAATGCTTAAATATTGGCATCGTTTAGAAAATTTAAATAATCAATTTCCAATTCTAAAAGATGCATGTTTAACTTCCATAGAGTTGTACGGAAAAAAACATCCTTCTTGGTATGGCTCTGTTTATATACAGAAAAAACAAATTTTTGATAACCATACTGACTTAACATGCTTAAAGCCAATGAAAACAAATAGTTTTAAGAAGACATGTAAAAAATATATGAAAATTCATTATATTAATCTTTGGCAAAAAAAAACAAAAAAAAAACATCATTATCAGATGGCAAACTACGTACGTACTTCAAGTTTAAACAAAACTTTGGATTTGAAAATTATTTAAATATTATAAAAGATTTTGGGCAGAGGAGAATTTTCACCAGATTCAGAATATCAGCTCATAGACTTCAAATAGAGTTAGGAAGATATCAAGGTATTATCAGGCAAAATAGATTGTGTATTCATTGCTCATCTGGTGAGGTAGAAGATGAGAACCATTTTTTACTAACATGTACAAAGTATAAAGGTGAACGTTATGATCTTATTAATGCTATTTGTTTGAAATGTCCTAATTTTACCCAATTACAAAATCCTGAAAAACTTATTTGGATGATGAGTAATGAAGATCATGAAATTTTATGTAAAATTTGTTGTCTTATAGCCAAACATGAACATACTAATTAAAGAGTAGTAGAATTGAAGAGTAGTAGAATTGAAAATTATTTGAACCTTGTCACTTCACTTGCACCTGCTACTGCTATGCTAGATTGTTGAATATGTATATATATGCATTTGTAAATATAATTACATACGATTTTGGATGCCAAAACCTTTTAGAATCATCCCTTGGTGAATTCTGCATTAAAGTGAATAATTTTTTACTTTTATTCACTAGTCACGAGGAGGTTAAGAGGGTAACTAAAATTCCACTTACTAACATGTCCGTGTGCATTTGCCATTGGTCTCTTTTCCATTTTAGTGACTTGTACATTTATTCCTTCAACTTATTTGTATGGATAAGAGACGAGGTGGACCTCTGTTAGTAAACTATTTCCATTCTCAATTTAATATGGTGAATTAATAAATTTTAAAACTATTTTTGCTGGCACTCTGGCATGGCAGAAAAAAGAAGAAAAAAAAATCAAAAATATGAAACTTTGAGAGAACTAAAATAACTTATAAATAATAACAATAACAATTGTTTTATGATGTGACATTTTATTTGATATATATATTCTATGATATTATATTCTCTTCATGTGAATTGAAATTTTAATATGTTTATGTATTAAGAATCGGAATGTATTGTGTATTGTTGTCATTATTTACTGGAAAATAAAGAACTTTGAATTTAATCAGCGTGATAATCGTTTCATTGCCGGTTCGCATTATCGAAAAAATATACCACAGGACTGGCAATCCTCATCTTGCAACGCCTCTCAGTAGCCAAAAATAGGACTAATGGATTAGACTATTAGGAACTGCGACACCATATGGTTGCAATGAAAAAAAAATGATAGTATAGGCATCTTACTTAGTCCTTCGTGTAGATCGGTGAATGTGATGAATATTTTCAACTCTACTCCTTATAATGCACCGCCTATTCTTAAAGTACTTTGCTGCAATTTAAACAAAAGGTATTCATTACATTCGCACGAAACTTTATTCATTACCCCTTCTCAAAACATTATTCTCCTTTCAATTTATGTTTGGAAACCACTGTCACAAACCCTCATTCAGACCAATACAAACTTACAGATATCATTTCGGATTTTGCAAGTCATAGACTTTTCAAACCATTTTGCATTGGAGGATAAGTTCGCTTATAGAGGGCATCATATCTACAGATCTATATGCTAAACCTACTGACACTCATCAATATCTGTCCCTTAAATGTTACCATCCCGCTCATCTTACCAAGAACGTACAGTCAGGCACTAAGAGTCAAGAGAATATGTTCCAACATAGAAACAACTAAAAGACAACTACGTCAACTTGAAACTCGCTTGAAGAAAAGGGGCTACAAACACCGAAATATCAAAAAAAAGTTTTCAGAAAGCGGAATCAATTCCTGGGAGTGAACTATTGGAATACAAGGTAAAGAAGAAGAATAAAAGAACTCACTGTTCTAACTTACCACCCATATCTCAAAAACAGCTTTGGTGTCATTCGTGAGCATTGGAAAACAGTTTGTGCTATACTGTTTGTTTGCTTATCTGGTGGCAAGTATTCATCATCACACCAATCAATATGCAAATGAAAAATAAGGTTCACTGTCTCACATTTATATGATCCATACCCTCGTGCAATGTATCGGCAGGTAGTAAATTTACAACCACTGGGTTTATCACATTGTTGCTGGATGTTTCGTTGCTTTCTTATACAATACCTTTAAATTGCTCTGATAACTATTGATTGCAGTGTATAGGGTTATTGCAAACAATAACAACATAACAAAAATACAGTACAATTGATCTAACTATTGTACACATCCCCTGTACCAGGGGGTAGTGCTGTTATTTGTTGTAAAAGATATATTCATTCTAAGTGGGGTTTTTTTCCAATTAATTCATAAAAATGTTTCATATTTTTCAGAATCCAACCAGAGAGTATGAAGGCGTACCTGCACAGCCTGGCAAATTTCCTGACATTCATTTCAGGTTCCGGCAAATGGCTGAGGCATATCAAGTATCAAGTAAAATTAAAAAAAACATGGCAAAGTCCCTCAAAGAGGACATAAAGAAGAGGCTAGTGGAAAGGTACAATTCTACACTCTATATCTTAAGGGTTTTAAGAGAATTACTCAATCACCCATTTTTACCTGACCCTTTACCATTTTAACTGGTAGGAATACGATAGAAATTACATTAAAAATTTATAGGAAGTCACTCGCTAGAACATGTTTCCACACCAAATGTCTTTTTTATCGATTATTATCTACAACCACTGGGTTTATCACATTGTTGCTGGATGTTTCGTTGCTTTCTTATACAAATGTTAATACCTTTAAATTGTCGGAAGTAAATAACACCGATCACACGTCACTCGTAGAAACACACGTCGGGTGTATAAACACATATCTGTTTGGTCATTTGGATTAGAAGTCATGTCACCTTCAAATGTTATATTACACACAAATTACGGCATATAGATAAGCTTAAGACGTTTTTTTCTTTCTTTCAGACAGGCAGCCGGGGAACTAGAGTTGACAATAGAGGCATGGATGGTGGGCTCCTACTTGAGTGGAGACCGCCATCTATTCCTCCACAACATGTTGGAGGAGGCAGGGAGTCTCACACTCACCACCGCCGAACAGCTAGAGGTGCGTAATTGTCTTATGACCCTGCTCATCTTGACCAACGCCAAGCGAGCAGGGGACATTACGCACCTCACCAAAGACCAGGTAGTGAAGGCTAAATCTGCCAAGGGCGAGGACGTGGAATTGTTGGTAAGTAAATATAGATTAAAATCATAATAAATTATCCACGTCTCAAGTCATATTGAAAGTAACATTACATGCGTACAGTTTTTAGTTTCTTTTGGTAATGAAGACATAAGCCATCAATATTGTGGCAATTATAAGTAAACAATTGATAATTTGTTCAAGTGTCATTTAAAGAAATTGGTACGAAACAGTAAACGCCGCTATGAGAATAACACTTAAACTATTAATGTTTGGCACCTGTCCCAAGTCAAGAGCGTCTGGCCTTTGTTACTCTTGTATGGATTCAGCATCAACTGGAATAATCATTTCAAATGCGCACTTTAATTTCCGGGCTGCACAAGGTACGTACAGCTGTACATGTCAAAAAAAAAAAAAAAAAAAATTTAAAAAAATTACAAGTAGCCGATCACATGATAACTATTACCTCACTTGTTTATGTTTGTCGAATGGTGTTGTACAGAGATTAGTATAAGTATATATGTTTTTTATATACAAGTTTTAACTGTCATTTTCATGTGTATGAACACAAGGAGGCGAAGTCGGGCAAGAAGTACCCGATCCGGGTCACCGGCGAGGTCTTGGCCTTCTTGAAAAAGTTCAACAAACATGTACCGAACACCACCAAGTACATGTTTGTCACCAAGAGTGGAACACAGATTTCATCCTCGGTAAGTGAATAATATTCAGTTTCAAACTGAAGATTTATTTTATCATCTTTGTTCTACCATTTAATTAGTGAAAATTTGTTAGTGAACAAAATAACAATGACACAATAGCCACTTTGGCAATATAAGGGTAACAATTTATAAGTGCAAGCAATATCAATAAATGTATATTGGATGCAGAAAATGCAATCCTTCTTGATTGTATGCTACTGATATCGTTACGTAAATACAGGTTGCACTTACTTTGATAAAAAAATTATTACATATATTCTCTTTTGCAGTCAATGTCCAAGATGGTCAATGCGGAGTGGCAGAAGTTTGGCAAGTCCATTGACAAGGACTTGCCAAAGTAAACAGCCAGTTTGAACCGCAAGCTGGCTGTGACTACCATCCGAGAAGCTGGAGCCGACCTCCAGACCCAGACTGCCCTGGCCAAGCACATGGCCCACAAGCCGGAGACGGCGGACAGATTCTACGACAAGAGTCGTCGAACCAGTGATCGGCATTCTGCTCTGGACAGTGTTGAGGGACAGTATAAGCAAGCGTTTCAGGAAAAAGATACAAATGTTTAATTAAGGGTTGGGTGCAAATATTCGAATTTCAAATACCTTTTAAGTTTCAAATTATTACACGAGCCAACTATTAAATTTATTAAACTTTCAATCCCTAACATCAAACGTTTTAACCCAAATCAAGTTATTTTACCTATTCAACATTAAAAATCAGGCACGAATTACTTATCAGTATTGTTTATCTTATTCATTTTACTTCTTCCTGAAACGTTTGTTTGTACTATGACATCCCTTGTTATTGTTATATTGTGTTAATTTGTTTAACAACCTGTTTATTTCATGTTTTGTGTTTTTACTGCATGGGTTTGTTATATTTATTTCGTTAATTGCTGTGCTTATTATATCTTGTGATATTGTTATAAATTCGATATTTCATATTCTTTAATGTAACGGATCATTCCAACCTACTGAAAGACAGTACTTTTGTTATTTCAAATTTCAATTTCTACAGGGGTAAAATATAAAATTAATTCACCTTTCATTTTATAAGATCAAACGTCTTTACCAAAATCTACTTATTTACATATTCCACATATCAAATTATAGATGAGTTACTGTAGTGCTTTTCAATATTGGTTATTTTATTAATTTCACTACTTATTTCGGCTATGACATCCCTTGTTATTGTTATATTGTGTTCATTATGTTTACAACCTTTTTACAATTGTTATTCCATGTGTTTGTTATATTTATTTCGTTAATTGTTGTGCTTATTTTATCTTGTGATAATGTTATAAAATCTATATTCTATATACTTTAATGTAACGGTTCATTCCAACATACTCCAAGGTTTAATTTTACATATGTTTGTGTTCTTTCAATATATGTTACCAATCAATATGCAGATGAAAAATAAGGTTCACTGTCTCACATTTATATGATCCATAGCCTCGTGCAATGTATCGGCAGGTAGTAAATTTAATCTATTTGTTGAAATATATATTTCCACATTTCTTTGCTTTGTTTATTCTTTTAGTTTTGTTGCATTTATATACCTCACCTATATAACAAATATACGAACAAAAAGGAGGGTGGGTTGGTTGGTTGTGTGTCGTCATTAGTCACTTAATTAGTTAGTCATTTTCATTTACCTTTTCTACTCTGTTAACATGCTTTTGGTGTTTGTTATATTTATTTCGTTAACACAATCTCTAAAGGTGGTAGTTGTTTCAATAGGCAAAAATAATATATTTGATTGATAGTTCACCTTTAAAATAAAATAAATCTCTTTAAAATATTCTTATTGGATTTCTTTCATATTCATCTTGGAAAACTTTAGCCTTTTTTAAGCAAATCTTTGATAAAATTTGAACATTATTGAAAGGGCAATTTCATTTCTTCCTTTGAAATACATGTACTATACTCATTTTTTGTATAAATGTTAATTAAAGTTAATGTAAAAAAAAACAATCTTGTCCTTGAAAACTTTTTGTAAATTTAGTAAATTTATGAAGTTGTAAAGGATGTATAACTAGTTTATATGTCAAACAACAAAAAGTGCATACTAACATGTACACAAAAGAATTGGAAGGGTGGAAATGAAATCAAATTATATAAATTATCTAGGCATTTTTTATTTTTAAAACATAATATGTAACTTTTTTTCCATTTTTGTGAAAGCAGTATGTATACGAAATGCAGGTCTTTGTATATTTAATATAATATAACCAATATGGCAGCTATATATAAATGTAACATTATTTGAATGAATCCAACATCACGCGCTTACCACAGCGCTATCAAAAAATCCTGGGGAGAACACACATTGAAACTCCGAGTATTGAAAACTTTCAACTATGAAACACAAAGTACACGTTTGACAGAAATTGAATTAATAAATCGTGAAACCGTCATCTGAAACATATTGAAAGCCTAATTATAGAGCTCAGAAAAAGAAAAACCACTTCAGTGGCGTAGCTTGCTTTCTGTTTATACCGAGGCAGAGGGTCGGGGGGGGGGGGGGGGGCTGCACCCCCTGAAGCTATAGAGGTTTTTACAATTTGAACAAGAAAATATCGTTAAAAAATATGTTGACATACTGTTCCCAGCAGAAAGCCAGCTCAAATGCCTAATGGCTTCCAATATATTTCCAAGCCGTAGTACAGTCTAATATAGTTGGCTGTACCTCACACGTCATATCACAAGAAATCATGACCTTGCTCGGTGGATAGAAGAAACCTGTACAAAATGTTCAATACAGAATAACAAAAACCAAACGCAAATATTAAGGTGTATTTGTAATAAGTTTTGTGATCATTTATTTGGTCGTAGGTCACGAATCAACGAATTATAGATAATCACCATAAAATGACAGCTGGATTGAACAAACTAATTTCAGGATAAACTACGAGAAAAACATATGCTACATGTAAACGGTACTTGTTTTAGTGGTGTTATCCTTCGAAGGTCTTGAAATTACATATTGAATGATTTTTAACTTTTTTTTCATTCACGATGAACATGACAACCGGCGAATAACTAAGATTTTATTCTGAAGTCTTCAAGTCTTCCCGAAGGGCCAAGTGAGCTTTTCTCATCACTTTGTGTCCGGCGTCCGTCGTCGTTAACTTTTACAAAAATCTTCTCCTCTGAAACTACTTTGCCAAATTAAACCAAACTTGGCAACAATCATCATTGGGTTATCTTGTTTAAAAAATGTGTCCGGTGACCCGGCCAACCAACCAAGATGGCAGCAATGGCTAAAAATAGAAAATAGGGGTAAAATGCAGTTTTTGGCTCATAACACAAAAACCAAAGCATTTAGAGCAAATCTGACAGGGGAAAAATTGTTTATCAGGTGAAGATCTATCTGCCCTGATATTTTCAGATGAATCGGACTGTTTTTGGGTTGATGCCCCTGAATTGGTAATTTTAAGGAAATTTTGCTGTTTTTGGTTATTATCTTGAATATTATTACAGATAGAGATAAACTGTAAACAGCAATAATATACAGCAAAGTAAGACCTAAAAATAAGTCTAAATGACCAAAATGGTCAATTGACCCCCTAAGGAGTTATTGTCCTTAATAGTCAATTTTTAACAATTTTCATAAAATTTGTAAATTTTTACTAACATTTCCCACTGAAACTACTCGGCCAAGTTCATTATAGATAGAGATAATTGTAAGCAGCAAGAATGTTTAGTAAAGTATGATGTACAAACACATCACCATCGATTTATATGTATACTTTATTATGTTTTGACCTCTTGTACACGTTTGTGTCTTTGGAAATAAAATATTTTGTCTTGTCTTGCCATCATCAAAACACAATTTTGTCATGAATCCATCTGCTGCCTTTGTTTAATATTCACATAGACCAAGTTGAGCGACACAGGCTCCTTAGAGCTTCTAGTTCTGAAACAATAGCATAACATCACAACATAGAAAAAGTTAGTTGAAATATGAATACTAAACAACAGCAGCACTGCCACTGATACTTTAAAATTAGAATCTGCCTAAAGTACACTTCATTCCAAAATAACTGTTTTTCAACAAAGATGTAGTATTTTGTCCTCTAACCTTTACTTTAAATAAAATTGAAGAAACAAATTACCAAGTTATTCAGTTATGATTCAAAAGAGTTTTTACTTAATTACTCAAAGTGAACCCTGTAAAATAAATTGATTCTCAAAATCCCCAATTTTTAACATAAAACCCAAATTTTCCAATATAATGAACCTAGTGATAAACCCATTTTGTTTACCTCTTTATTTAAAGAAAATCATTTTTTAAAGTATCCATCCCAAAATTCTTTGATTTTAGTGCCTCTCCATTTCTAAATTTTTTGTGCAAAAAAAAAAAAAAAAAAAAAAAAAAAAAAATTGTTACTACCCCCCACCCCCTCTTTTTTTAAATTTGCATTAAGGTGTTTTTTATTGTCAACCATAGGTCAGTCATTTGAACAAACATATTCAACAAACACCAACATAAATATAACATGTTAGTTGGTTTATATGGTGGAAATTGTCTGGTATGATAGCAAACATATAAAAAATTGACCTACATTAACAGTTTACCCCCCCCCCCCCCCTTATATGACCCAATTTGAATTATCCGCCATTGATTTAAAATATATTTACCAAGAGATATTTTTTCCTTAATGATTAGCTAAATACCTAATCTTTAAGTGTAGTGAGTCATGTTTTGGCTATATTTCTGCCAAAAAAAATATTTTAGGGACCAAATTTGGTCGAATTTGACTCTTTTTGCTTAAGATCCACAGTACCTAAAATAGCTATTAGGTCTGATATTCTATACGGTATTTCACCGTATATGATTTACTTTAATAAATATATCTTTATAAAGCATATTATGTTGTTCATTTAATGGTAAACTATTAAAAGCTATCTGCCATAATAAATGAGCTGTTCATAATTGAAATTTGGTCATTTTGAGGTAAATTTTTCCTTGGTTGCTAAGGAAATTTATGTTCCTTAGCAACCGACAATAAGGACTGGGATAATTAAGATTTAAATCTGATTTTTATGAATAATGCAACTAACTTTGATGTTAGAGGTAGTTTTTCTATCACATTATTTTTTTTATGTGGCCAGCTGTTGGTTGATGCATACAGAGAATTGATGTTAATGTCTTTCAGACAACCGTTTCGTTAAATTAGGAATATACTACAAAAGTTAAAAACATTATTGAGTAAAAAAAAGAGACAAAAATACTCTTTTTGAATTCAGTTTCATATTTGTTGGATAATTTGAAGTATGAGGTAAGTGATTGGGAAAAAAAGGTTTCAAAAGGAAAAACATGCGTAATATTTTCTATTGAAAATAAGCCTTGAAGGATATCAGAAAGAATTGCTCGAGGTGAAGTTGTTGATATAGCTCAATATGAAAGTTTTAAATTAGATTTATGAACAACACACATGTAAAGGAGCAATCCTTCGTTCAAAATCATTTCGGGCTACAGAAAGTGAAACATGTAAAAACTTTGTTTTACAGATGCAAAAGCCAAAGCAACAGTCACATTGTATAATAGAATTATTAAATGAACAAAATGAGAGGGTTTCTCTTTTATAACCACTGGGTCGATGTCTCTGCCGGTGGATTTTTTTCCCCAATGAAATCCGCCCAGTAGCAATCTAGTATGGATTTACGAAGATCTAACAGGAAACGTCGCCCAGCATAAAAAGGTACGAAACAGACGTGCTGCAAAACTTGTGAAATTTTAATAACGAATGCTCAATTTACTAACAATGTAACTAAGAAGTTATATTATACAAGAAGTTACGATGATCTGAATTTTAAATCTATAAATGTCATCTACGGATTAGAGTGTAACCTCTACGGATAAGAGTGTAACCTCTATGGATTAGAGTGTAAACTTTGCGGATTGGTATATGTTGGTACAACAAAAGGAAGGCTAATCAAACGTATTTGCGGTCATAGATCAGATATTAACCTCAATGCAAACGGTATTCTTTACAACCATTTAATCAGCGTGATCATTCCATCGTTTCTATGCCGGTTCGCATTATCGAAAAAATATACCACAGGAATAGCAATCCTCATCTTGCAACGACTCTCGGTAGCCAAAAATAGGCCTACTGGATTAGATTATGAACTGAGACACCATATGGTTGCAATAAAAAAATTGATGGTATAGGTATCTTATTTAGTCCTTCGTGTAGCTCGGTGAATGGGGAGAATATTTTCAACAACTCCTCATAATGCACCACTTATTCTTAAAGATGTGTACTTTGCTGCCATTTAAACAAAAGGTATTCATCACATTCGCACGAAACTTTATTCATTACCCCACTCAAAACTTTTTTCTCCGTTCAATTTATGTTTGGAAACCACTGTCACAAACCCTCATTCAGACCAATACAAACTTACAGCTTTCATTTCGGATATTGCAAGTCACAGACTTTTCAAACCAGTTTGCATTGGAAAAGAAGTTGGCTCATAGAGGGCATCATATCTACAGATCTATATTCTTAACCCACTAACACTCATCAATATATGTCCCCTAAATGTAACCATCCCGCTCATCTTACCAAGAACGTACAGTTAGGCACAAAGAGTCAAGCGAATATATTCCAACACAGAAACAACTAAAAGACAACTACGTCAACTTGAAAAGGGGTTACAAACACCGAAATACCAAAAAAAGTTTTCAGAAAGCGGAATCAATTCCTGGGAGTGAACTATTGGAGAACAAAGTAAAGAAGAATAAAAGGACTTCCTGTGTTCTTACTTATCACCCATCTCTCAAAAAATGCTTTGGTGTCATTCGTGAGCATTGGAAAACAGTTAAAAAGAAGTCCAAACTATCAAAGATTTTTCCCGAACCTCCCATGATAGCATTTTGGCAACAAACTAGTTTGCGGAACCTGCTGGTGTTTGCTGAAGTGTCCGATAATATAAGTACTTCTGGAGAAAGTCGTTCGTGTGAGGAAAAACGCTGCAAATGCTGCCTACAGATGCATCATTATCAACATTTAACAGTAAGGCAATCGAAAATAACTATAAGATATTTTGCAATGTTACCTGCAAAAGTATGAATGTTATGTACATACTAGAATGTTCGTTTTGTGACCTCCAATATGTTAGTGAAGAATCCAAGCAGCCTTTCCACAAACGACTCAATGGCCATAGGAGTGATGTCTCTAAAAAGCTACTTCTCCAAGTTTCTCTGCATTTCAAACAGTCGGGTCACAAACTTGATGACTTTAACCGAATGAAAGTTCTAGTGATTGAACAGAACATTCACTTGAGTGATGCTCAGAGACAAGTTCGGGCAAGCTTTTAGATAAAGCAACTAAATGTACATCATCCAAACAGCATCAATAAGAAATACTAACAGTTTTGTTCACTCATTTTTGAATGTAGATATACACAGTCACATATATTTAAATATCGAGTTTTGTTTATATTATTTTCTTCCAAGATTTTTGATTGAAATTAATAGACCAAAACTTACATGTATTACTGATTTTTACACCGTATATCAGTATTGTTAAACCATTGACACACGAAGAAAGCTATTTGTTAAGCCTTGTTAAGCCGAAATATTTGTCAACACGATTTAATAGCAACATCTTCGTATAATAACATCTTATATCAGTACAGTTGTGCAAATTTTTAGACTTATATAATGTTTTCCCTTTCTGCATAGTATCGTCTATTCTAGAGGATCCGGTACATAGTAAATTTGCTGGTTGGTCCTTTTTATAGACTTCTATATATACTATTGAAGTATTTTCAAGAAATTTAGTTTTTTTGTCATCTCTATCGTTATACAAGGTGATGTCCTAAGTTCTTTTCCCTGAGATAGGCTTGTGCATTTGCGTCGGATACAGGTTTCCACTAAACAAGAGGGTTTTTCCTGGACGGTCTCGACTATCCGTGAGGGAACTAATTTTGAAAGATTTAAGAGAGCATGTTCATTTATAATGTATAGAAGCATTGATATACGACATATTTTTTATTTGTTGTTAGAAACAATATTTATTGTATTTGTTATTATAATATAGCATCCGGCGTCCATTAAATACGGCGGGCTGTCGGCAAATTGACATTTGCATTTGTGTTGTTTCTTTATATGCTATGTAGTATAGATAGTACTGAAGATTTCTTAAATAAACGTTTTAATGCTCTAAGGAAGTACACTATGTGATATTTTCTTAACACGATTCACATTTCAAACCTTTGTGTAACTTGTTTTAAATTTTTAATATAACAAAAAGGAAAATATTGTAATAGCATACCCATGTTTTATCGAGACAGAATCGATACATCACAATAAACAGTATTAGTATTCATGGCAAAGTAAAAACAAGTTGTAAATGAAATAAAACGTTCCAAGAAGAATTGCGATAAATCAAAACGGGAAACATTTTACAGACAAAACTTTGAACTGCCAAAGCAAAGTTTGAAAAGAAATTCAGAAGCAATGTAAGAAAGGTGTCAGCTGTGATTCTTAATCTGCAAATATAAAGCATCATTTATCAAACAAGGTTAAATAGTTATATGATAAAGTCAGATATATAAAGTTTTCAAAATTAAACCTGCAAATAAAACGTCAGAGCGAAGAAAAACATCTCTTCAAAAACATTACTTGTTGATAAAAGTACTCTAACAACTCAATGAAAAGTATCATATTAGAGTTAAAATCAAAATAAAGACTATATAGACTATTTAGAGTGCATGGTAGAGAAAAATACGAAAAATGTAATCCAAGAAACAATGGAGTTTAATTTAGTAAAACTACACAAGATAAACCATTTACTGATCAACTAAAGCAGGTGTATAACTGCTTTCGTAGCAGAAAGATAGGTGTGAAACATATATCAACAAAAATTATATCAGTTTTGTCTATTGTTAACATTAGTCTATTTCTATATGATCTTCCTAGCATCTCCATAGCAGCCAAATTTTTTTTCCAAACGGGTTTGGAATAGAAGCAAGAAATCACGCGAAGGATGTGGTACAAAAAAAAAAAGATTCAAAGAGATGCCACAACGCAAAAAGGTAGACATTTTGTCGGTTTAGAGTTTTCTACAGGTGAAATAGTATTTAATGCTGGCGTTAGAGAAGTTGCATGTACTAACGATATTATCAACGAAATACAAGTAACTACAAAAAGTAACGACATAATTTTACTTAAGTTTAAATCTTTCATGACGGACCGTAGTGCTACAGAGCACAAGGCAAACACATTGATATCTGCTGATATATAGGAAGAAGATAATAATACAGAAACCCACTAATTTAAATATCCAGTCCATCCATTATTGCAATATAGTGATGAATATACCAAACAGATTGTTACAGTTGAAAAATATGACGCTGTTAACATAGATTGATCTGGTAATATGTCTTCAACCTCATTTTTATAAAAATGCGTTTCCAAGTTATTTTTTTTAAAGATGGCACTAGAGATCCGGAACATATATTGAAAGTCTATATACCGCATACCAATAATCGATTCTATTTCAATATTTATTTTATAATTCAGATGGAACATGTTTTTTACTCAAACATTTAATAACTTAATTAAAATCACCAAAATCAACGTTAAATTATATTCAAGATTATATTGTTCGTGCACCGTCAAATGACAGCACTTTAGCTGTATTGAAAGCTTGAGGTTTAATTTGTCAAATATTTACAGAACCATATTGGTAAAAAGCAGGTGGAGAAATTGAAACAGCAAAAGGAATGGATAATATTTGCAACCGACTTGTGGACTATTTAGAGATTTGTATTAAGAATCCAGAGCTTGTGGTATTAAAAGTTTTCTACATGATGAATTTTCCCCCCTGTTTATTAAAACCATGTTATGTTACTTAGATTCTTAAACCATGGATATTATAGTTAATTTTTGCATTAATCTTAAAGTAAAAAGTTTCTTGAAGATTTTATTCCTACTGGAAAATATTATACACCAAATGAGGAAATTTTAGATATTTGCAAATCCTGTCCATTTAATAACATTTTTGACGAGCGTTTAATGGCTAAACTAGATGGCTTTACAACACTAACTCAATGGAAAGTGCTATTATGTTTTAAAATAACAGAAGAATAGCTGTATAGCAAAACTGATGTTGGAACAACTGAAATAATTGCAAATGCACGAATTTATTCCAAGCAAAATAATAAATTTTTATGTGATATAAAATGTAGAAATAAGACTTATTTCATTAAAATCGTGAAACAAACAAGCAGAGATAAATTAACGTACGTAACAGACAGGCCAAACTTAATGACAATATGTATCTTTATTACTATTGGAATTTGAAATGTCTTCATTAGTAGTGGAATTTGGAACTACGAGTCACAAATAAAGGAAGAACTTGCAATATTCACACAAAAGAACCAAATTATAGCACATCAAAGCAATGTGTAACGAGCAAATTCATGTGAATCAAGCTCTAAAGCACCTTTTACAATTTATAAGTCATAGAAAACAATTCGACTTATTATAGTAACGTTCAAATCGAATAGAAAGTAAAATCACAAAAATACTGAACTCCGAGGAAAATTCAATCGGAAAGTCCCTAATCACATGGCAAAATCAAATGACAAAACACATCAAACGAATGGATAACTACTGTCATATTCCTGACTTGGTACAGATTTCATAAAAAAAAATAGCAAATTCATACGCCATCAACAACCATCACGAACGAAGATGTCATGAAAGCCGAACTTCTGATAGGAAAATGCGTCAGTCATACATGGACATACAATGGACAACAATGGAAAGAAAGAATTTATTCTGACGAGACTCATCCTGCCATATAATTCTTCAGGAGCATGAAGTGATAGCTATATTACAAAAAAATATTTATATAGCATCTGGTCCTAATGGTATTAGCGCAAGACTTTTGAAAATTGCCTCAGATATTTTAGCAAAACCTTTGTGCTATATTGTTTAATCCAAGTTAGGACTAACATGTAATATCCACCAGTTTGGATGTTAACTAATGTTATTCTTATTTTTAAGAAGGACCAAATAAATTATCTTGGTAATTATCGACCCATCTCTTTGTTGAGTTGTATAAGTAAGACTTTCGAAAGCTATATAAACATACTAGGAACTTTAAAAGGGATCTCTTGTCGGAACAGCAAGTTCATATAAAAAGAAAACTACTAAAACAGCTTTACTTTTGGTCACCACCTATCTGAGTAAGAGAATCAAAAAAGTGAGAGCTAGTTGTGAAAAGAAAAATACATTTAGAAAGTCCTGTGAAACTTGTAGATGGAGATTGGTAAAAAGTAAAATGCTATAAGTTACTGGCAAACTAAAATTGGGCATTCTCAAGCCCAATAATTGATTTGCTTAAATGCATAGATAAACTTGGATATACTGTAGCATGTTAGAATGGGACTGACATCATTATGTGTATGGCAACAATGCAACGATATCCTTAGACACACAGTCAAATTACGTTTGCTTGCGATCGATTATAAATGAATCTTTGAGTGCAAGAAATACAAAACAGAAACATAACACTTGCGCAATCTGAGATTAAGTAGTCGATCACAGGATGTACACTGTTTCGTGCTTTGAGTTAACAAACATTGAAAAAACAGCAATGTACAAAAAGATGTGGTATGATTGCAAATGACACAACTCTCCACAAGAGACCAAAATAACATAGAAAATCGCTTTATGACAAAGTGTACAGAGGAACAGAAATTGAAGATTCTAATGACCTTTAAACTTTTATTTTGGAAAAAATATAGCAGTTTACTTAATTCATATTACTTTTATGAGAATGGTTGTGAAAAAAAACCCTTTTGTAGATTCAGATTCGTATGCAACAATAAGTAGTGACGGAAAAGAGTTAAGTCCGAGAGTAGACCAGAAGTGGCTTTTGAATTCGAATGTATAAAAACCGGGAAACAGAGAACAACAGTTATATGATATCCCAGTATATTTCGAGTCGGACTGCTGTGAAGAATTGTCAGTACTTGCCGTACATATGTTTATGTAGGTTTTTAAAGAATTTGATTTATACAGTAAGGCTACTGGAGCTAAAATAAATAAAAAGAAGTCAGAAATGTTATGTGTTGGTTATAGAGAGTTATCAGATGTAGAAACAGAGCAATTTGGCTCACAAATTTGTAAAGATGCTAATCAGTTACTTTGGGTTTATGTTGGTCCTAACATAGATGGGTATTACATCTATGGTCCTAACAAATCACTGTGTGATGACATTAATTGGAAAAAGAAAATAAGGAAAGTTAGAAGTCTTTTGAACATGTGGTTACAGAGACAACTTACTTTACAAGGTAGAGTCACAGTTGTAAATACATACATGTAATGCAATGGGTTACGGTTGTTTGATATCAAATGTAAAATGTATGCATATAGGTTGAAATATATAGTATAAGACTGTACCTGTTATTAGGAAAGTTATATCTACTTATTGCACCAAATCCAATGTCTTTTAAGTCACATAATTTAATTGGTCCGATTAAAAAAAAGAGACGTGAACATATTGATCAGACTTCGTATAAAAATAAAAATCTTCGAAATTATTTGTGTGGTTCAAACGGGGTCGTACTAAAAGAAAAATAAATCAAGATTGCAGACCACTCCAGGCACTTTTTAAATGTTTAGGTTTTGAAGGCATTTTTTCTATCGCTTAGAGCAAAAAGAACTCAGCTGAATCGAGTTAAAATTTCATAAATCGGATGAAACTGCCTCCACAGCTCATTGGTGAGACCATTGGTCTTGTGGGTCACTGAATGAAGCACTATTTAACGTAGGTGTTGTTTAAGTGAATTTATGGATTTCAACTTACATGGACTTATATTTCACTTGGAAACTATTATACTTCCAGATGGGAAATTCACTATTTATTGACATTTTATTAAGCACTTAAATCCCTTGAAGGAGTAAAGTCATTTAGTGAAAGTTGTTACAGTGGTGAATTCGTCTGTTGTTTAAGGTTGGGATTGCCTCAAAGGAAACAAAATAATAAACCGAGACAACGATTAAATAAATGTTTTAATAATAGTTTTATTAAATGCTTTCTTCCTAATGTTTTTATAAAAACGGAAGAAGATTGATGACACGTTGCAGCAGTAAAATCCATGATCCAAGTAAGGAATGCATCCGCTTTTTCAAACTGTGTGGAATTTTTTTTTTTATTATTGAAAGATGCGACATTCGAGCGTACTCAATATACATTGGCCTTAATTGCAAAAATGATTCCATTGTTGCGTTCGACTGTTGCAACCACACAAGCACCCTCTCCTTATCATACAACCCTAGGTGAGACATCTGCTCCGTCGTATGGCGAACCAGCACCAAACAAAATAGCACTGCAAGTTAGGAATTTTACTAATGAATTGTACATGAAATTGAAGGGAGTCTTTTTGCATAGAATTGCTCGAGCAAGAAAAAAATAGCCAAAGCAATGCTATTTATGGAGACTCTATGCCGAATACTTAACAATTCCAGGATGTCGACCTACTACAAACATTATATATGGTTTATAATATTTTTGTTACATCTCATTTTGCGATCTTCTTATTTTGTGTATATACTTGGGGGAGGGGAGAGAGAAATGCACGGATTGCGTGAACAGATATTTGAAGTATGTTTTAAAAACATTTTTCTCTAAATACTTACTTTCATTATAAATAAAAGTGGTTGTCAACATATTAGTTGTCTAAGGTTCCATAAGGAGCACAGGGATATTTTATAGAGACATTAAAAGTAAAACACAAGTTGATGGCCACCTTATAAAAGGAAAACAATATAGAACGATCCGTTCGATAAGGATGTAGCTTGTTTATATCATTGTATGCACACATTATGTCACCGGATATATGTATCCATTTTGTTTCATTATTAAGCATTTTATATTATTTGTGTTTTTAGTGTTATATGTTTCCCATTCATATCATATTCATTTTTCATATTCATGTTTCATGACGACACCTAGTTTTGATTTGCGTATTTTGAAATAAACTCTAGCTTTGTACGCTATGTTTTGCTTTTACGTACTGAATATTTAAATTAGTACAATAGATCGTTATAGCGATTCCTTATTATTATTTTATTATTTTAAATGATATATATTTATATTCAAATGGCATGAGTTATGCATGAACTCAAAGCGCGGCAATATTAACCATATATATACTAATATAACTTCCCCATTCGAGTTAGCCACTGGTCAATTTAACACTCAGGAGGGTGGAAGACGAAAGTCACCGCTGCAGGTACTTGTAACTTTATTTATTCTTTTAGCCATGTTTAAAATGTTTCAATTAAAAACACCAAGAAGACAAAAGAAAATATGATCATATGATTTTAAAATTGCAGAAGAGTAAATATATCGTAACTACGACATTTTATGGCAAACTTTACACTCAACACAGAAAATAGTCATGTCTGACAATTGCTATCTTTGCGGTAACAACTTTACTCACTCTGTTAAAACATACTTGAATCTAAATTACAGAGACACAATTAAACTGTCCGTTAAAGTCCTTACTTGTTTTGGCTGCACATAAATTAAGCTTGCTGACAATTAGCTAGACAGGTGTGATTGATTGATTGATTGTTGGTTGCTTAACATCCAGAGGCAAATATTTCATGCAGATTAAGGACGAGAAAAAGTTCACAATAAATACAATAGGTAGGTCGTTATAATAGAGGATGATGGTCGGGGAAATTTGGACTGCCACTGGAAAATGAGGGTATATTGGATAGAGACAGAAATTTTGCCTTGCAACAGGCCACCTACTGACCCCTCAAAGAGTTGTTGCAAGGATTCTTAACGTGCAAAGAGCGTGGCACTCTCTTTATACGAGGCATCGGATTTAACGTCCCCCTTCTGACCGGACGTGACTGCGAACTTGATACATCCCGCACAGCCAAACGGGCGCCCCACTTCGGCAAGCGTTTTACTGCCGGTCGGGAGAAGACCAAGTGACCATATTTCTATACCCCAGTCACCTTTGGGGTACTGGACAGGTGTTTTTAGACTGTGCCAAGCTATTTTAAAAACATCTCAGCTTTAAGAAAAAGAAATTGGAATCATCTAATGAACTAAAAGAAAAAACATCAGGAACTTATGTTGGCCAAAAAAATGAATTTCAGTCTTCGCCTTCTTCTGAAAGAACGAATTCAAAGAGGATCAAACTGAGGAGTCCAAAGAAAATTATCAATTTTTCACCGACAAAGATAATTACTTACACAGTAAGCAGAAATGGGTATGACATCTGAGGTTATTTTCATTGTCATTAAATAGAAAAAATTAAAGGTTGTGCCCAATATACTTATTGATAAAAGAGATGCAAACATTTTGGTGACACTGACATGGTTGTTCACGACGCACACAACCCTAGACAACAGAAAGTAATCACTCTTTGAAAAGCAGACAAACATGATAAATAATGACATGTTGTATGAATGACAAGACAAAACTTCACCAAGACCGAATGGTACCATGCACCAACTCAGTTTATATAATTGTTTTGTTGGGAAATGACAATATTACAAAATGTTTATATATAATAAAGCTGTAATACCACCAAATTCTGGTACGAAAATAGGACTAAAAAGATATTCCCTTGAATTTGACAGTTTAAGAAAAAAAAAAAAAAAAACCTGCATTTCAATGCACTTATTATTTTTCTGAGCCATAAACATGCTAATTGTATTATATTGTAAAATATTTTGAAGGTTAAGGTGACAATTTCCAAAGCGGGTAACCAGGAACAGTGTATAAATTTGGGGTTGTTTACTTCCGATAATGGTTACTTTATTATATGCAATGGAATGTAGTTCGAAATTTTCACTGTAGCACTGGATAGGATTGAACTTTATTTATGCAAAGTTTTTCTGAAGATAAAACAGTTGCCTTTAAATGAGAGTATACGGGTGTTTGATAAGTAAAATGGGTGGGTAGAAGAAACTATATTCAGTTGATAATGTAAGGTTTTTGTGGGACAGAAAAAAACCCAGATTTGCCTATATGTTGCACACTGGTAAAATTTGTCCTTTCAGGAGATGTCTCATCTTCGTCATCAGAGAAGATGTATCAACCCTAATCATTTGTCGTACGACAAGTCAAAATATTTTATTTCCTCAGACACAAACGTGTACAAGAGGTCATGATGAAGTATACATGTAAATCGACAGCAGAATAGTGTATAACAGCATGTGATTTCCATGACATTGAGATATAAAATGTATACATTATGTATTACCTATTGAGTTTAAAGGATATCTTTGTACAGATATCTTCCTTATTATTACGCATCATATCAATTCAGGCCGCAAAGTTTGTCGTAGTACACACCCAACAAGGTGTCGAAAACACAAACCTTACCAAGACTTTTCGATTATAAATGGTCAAACAATAATGGTTTTAAAAAGAAGTCGTATCTCTTCTCAGCAAACAAAAGAAATGCAGTGATAGTGGTAAAATAAAACCACATGAAATGCTAAGTACACAAAAAAAAACCCATTAAAATATAAAATGAGCACTAATCACAACCAGCACTGCATTGCACTGAGCAAACCATAAAACTGAGTTCGCCTGTCTATCATACCTGTACAGGTAACAATTACCTGATATTGATTTACTATCAAACAGTACACACGGTGGGTATGGTTGTCCTGCGAGAGAACGTACTGTGCTGGTGATTTGGTCCTGACGGGTGCTGGTGATCAATGAAAAAATGTAAACAAAGACGAAAATAATGATTTTTGACGTTTTCACTAATAAAAAATGGAAGAAAACGTTTGAGATTTTTCAATTTTGTTTCTTATGGGTTCATATGTAAACCATTAAAAAGTTGACCCTCTAAACTTTTTCAGTAAGCGTAACACAGAAATGCTCATTTTCAGAAAATCTCGAACTGAAAAAATAAAACAAAAAAGCTCATAGAGTCCGCTTTCTATACCGCAATCCACGCGACAAAACTATTTTGTGAAAAAAACATTGCAATTTATTAACATTTAGCATTTTCTCAATTTACTCATGTCCTGATACTGTGCTGGTGGGTCCTGTCATTGTGTTGGTGGGTCCTGATACGGTGCTGGTGATTTTGGATAAGAAGTTGGTCATATTTGAAACAAATGTTACAAAATCAATAAAATTGGGCAGATAATTGTTGTCAATAGGATCTATGACTCCTATTTTAGCTCTTGTGCATCCATTTGGCTGTTTAATATGTGTTTTGAAATGATCGTAACTTGTATTAAATAATTACATAAAAGGGCAACATCTTTCGTCCAATATCAGATAACAATATATAGTATCTAAAATAAGAATAGTTTTATTAAGATATTTTAAATGCCCCTTACATTGATGCTTCAACAATGATCAAAGCCAATGCCGCATAGACATGTTTGTTAGCGCTCCGCATACCCCTCCCCACTTCCACCCAACCAACCCTCCTCATTTCCTCCTTCATTGTTACAGTGGTGTACCAACACAACAATTTATTACATAAAATAATAACACAAAGACACACATTATTGAATAACGAATGCTTGCAGGTACTGAAAGCTAGTTCAAAGACGCATTTTCAACTAATAGATAAACCATGTTCTCATATACAAAAATCCCAATCGTGTAGATTAAAAAAGTCTCAAAACTTAAGTTCACATTTTAATGTTTGATGAAGCAGAACTTTCAAAGTGTGCAGTGAATCTTGTTCTCACAACAGTTATTGTCATAATTATGTTTACATAAGACTCATAAAGGAATTAAGAAGGTACCAAGCAATATTTTACAGTTCAATTTAATGATCATGAATGGAAGGAAATGGTACGTAAGTTTACATAGGACAAAAAGAAATTGATAGTATTTTTTGGCGAAAGACTTAAACGCTTCTATGCATTATATAGTACAGCTCTTCTATAAAAGCATGCAAAAAAAACTTTGATTGACTTGCTTGCTATGTTTGCCTGGATGTTTTCAAACAATAGGTAGGCGGAGTTTCAATACATACTGGGATTTGATTGGACAAATACAAACTGACAGGAATTGAAGTTAATGTTTATTTTCCAAATGAATTGTAGTATATAGTAAACAGACTACTTACCTGTCGTTTACAAACATCCAAACAATCATAGCAAGCAATTTAATCAATGGTTTGCTTTGCATATATGTATAGAAGAGCTGTAAATTCTAAAAAAAAAAAGAAATTTTGTTGTCGTAGATGGTTAAATCCTCAACAAAATCACAATATCTTTGTTGGAACGAATAAAGGTTTTAAATCAAATTTTCGTGGACTTTTTAGCTTCCACCCTGACGAGACATGTTAGCTGTTCGTATGCTGTTGCACCTGACGCAAGGAAACTTTCACATTTCCATCTTCTTTTCTGAAATATTTTAACCAGCTCATACTTGACAGGACTGTTATCCTAGTAAAAGGTGTAACCAATGAATTGAACACAAGTTAAAAATTCCATAATACTATATAATTCATTTTATGTGTCAATTTGTTCGAAAAAAGTCGAAAAGAAGAGAGTTTTTTTAATGCCATGATTATCTAGATCTATGCTTAGCATTTATTTCAGATGACATGGACTCCTCACCCTGGTGACCCTGCTGCCTTTCATAACTTTATCCGTATACATATATTAATAGATAAACAAAAGGCTGCAACTGGTATTTGATTCGTTGTAACGAGAATATTTGTGGTGAATGGAAACTGTGAGGGTCAAAATCTTAAATTGCTTATAAATGTTGCTGGACCCAGTTTCGTTATCTGATCTGAATTTTCTGAAATGTGCAAGGTGATAGACATTTTGATTTTTTTTACTCGGTAAGTTTTGCCCTAATTGCTTGAACATTTGCAATATTAAAGCCGATTTCAATGAGTGTGTAGACAAAGGGAATATCTTTGGTTATCTTGCTTGCTGAACAGAAAAGTCATTGTTAGGTTATGTAAACTACCCTACTTTAAGAGTAGACTAGTCCGACAAATGACACATCTTTCTGTCTGTAGTACCAGGCTAATTCGAAAGGAGGGTATAGACCTTACCTAACAATGACTTCACGGTTTAGCTAACAAGCAAGCTAACCAAAGTTATAACATTTGCCTACATACTCAATAGAATCGGCTGTAACTAAAAACTCGAATACATTTTGTCAGACAGTGGTCTGGTTTGTTGATGAATATTGTTTTTCCTAGATTCACTCTTGAAAAAATCATTTGGTAACATTTGGTCATTGTAGTACGGACGCCAAGACAATAAATGAACCTCACACGATCCCTCGACACAGTTGAGCTTATATATGATCTTATAGCGATTCGGGTTGAAAATCAGTTGAAATTAAGCCAGTTATTTGTGTGTGTAGATTTGTATTGTTTTAAACTGTTATGACTTTTTAAAGTTAAATCTAGGTGTTTAATCTAAGAATTTCTTTTTTAAACTTATTTACTTGTTTTATACTCAATTGGTAGTATGAAGTTACGAGATATTTTAATTTTTGAAATTGAAGGCACAATTAACAAAGCAAACGTTAGTTTCAAATACTTTTAAATAGATTTTTAAGGATAATGTACCCTTGTGTTGATCCTATGCTAAACATAACAAAAATTTCTGTACAAAGGTCTGTGAATTTTCTACAAAAATAGTGATTTTATTTTCACCAAATTCTCTTTTTCTACTAAATACAATAATGAACTATAAATAATAATGCTTTGCAAGACGTTTCCCCTTGATACATGTATATGTACAAAATTATATCTCTATTATTCATTGTCTGTGCTGTTTTGATACTATTGCAGTTTGCACATTTTCGTAATTGACAGGCCACAGGAGGGGGTGATAAACCATGCACGAAAATATAAAATATTGATCTAAGTACTTAATTTGCATCTCTGAACCCCCACCCCGGCTTGTTCTTTAGGAGGGTGTCTAAAAATGGTCGATTACAGACAGCCGAGTACGCATTTTACTTTCCAGGCGTGTTTACGTTGATTGTTAAAGTCCTGAAAACGGATAGATAGAAACAAAAATGTTTGATTTATCTGGCTTTAGATTCAGTTTTTTTAAATATAAATTAAGTCTACATTTTAATATAATAATACTAAGAATTCACAATATAAAAAAATGCAGAAAAAAAATGGAGATGTGAAATATCTTAATAAGGAGTCATTACTACAGAGATGGTGTGTTTGACACACAAAACTTAAAAGCTTAGTGATATTACCAATATTAAAATAAAAATGTATTTTAGTTTGGTAGTTTTTCCATTTACTCATTTTCAATCATAATTAAGGCACATTTGATTTTTTATTCATAAAAATATTTAAATATAGAAAAGTAGGACACATTGTTCACTTCCTCCCCTGTAATTCTTTATCAAAAATATTTATTTATTTTGGAATTTTGAAATGAAAAAGCTAAGAAATCTTAGTTTTGTTAATGTTCTCTAGGTTATCTCGTCTTCATTCTCTGACATATTCTAGTCAGCCCTTTCATAAAATAGTGATTTTTTTTTAGTGTTCTATCGAACTTTCGAAAAAAATACCTGATAACCGTTCAGACAAAAAAAAATGTGTTGAAAAAATCTTACAGATACAGCAAGTGATTCTTAATAGCTGTAAGATACATTTTTCTTTTAAAATACAACTTTTAAATCTTACGGGAAACTATTCCAAGCTTAACACTTTCACTGTAACCTCGCTCTAACTTATCCCCCATCCCCCCAAAAAAAACCGAACAAACAAACCCGCAATACTATTGTTATTCTTATAGTCAGCACTCAATTTTTCACAAACAAATGTGTTTTAAGCTGCTAAAGACATATGATTCAAACGCTCAGAAAGTCCTTTCTTCTATACTTTTGCTCTCCATTTTTATACAAAACCTTTTACATTTTTATTTTATGGGTTATTATTGAAGGTCGTACAATGACGTATGGTTGTTAACACATACTTTCTTTGGTTTCTTATGGAAATTTTTCCATTGACAACAAACATACAACATCATCTACTTTTATTATATAAGTATTGTATAAATTACAGCGTATTTTGGCGATCTTGCAAAATGATCGTAATCCCGAAAATCGTAAACATATTTTCTTATCTTAAAAGGGGGCAAGAAGGGTTCCATTAACAGGCCAATAAATAAAATCACAGTTAATTATAAAAAGAATAAAAAATAGGGTTTTTTTTCTCTCATAATAACAGTAAACAGATTCATAACAATGTCAATTTCAAGAAAGCAGACAACAGTTAATTACTAGTAGTCAATAACAGTACAGCATCAATGATCTTGACTGAATATTTGCCACTTTTAACTAAAATATAAAGGCACAGAACCAGGACATAGGAGCACAGAACCAGGACCGTTTTTCTTATCACCAGCACATCGTCAGGACAATTCCGTTTAACGAACTTGCACGACTTTTGCAATTTTATATTGTTGTAATATACTATGCATGGTACTTATGACGCATCAGAGAAAAATTAAGCAACAAAACAGTCGTTTTATTGCCGTTCTGATACAATGTAAACAAACCCACCAGCACAGAATCAGGACCCACCAGCACCCGTCAGGACCAAATCACCAGCACAGTACGTTCTCTCGCAGGACAACCATACCCACCGTGAGTACAGGTATAAATTTAATCTTGAATTCCATCCTAAATACTTTTAGAGGAATACTTTTCATAGTTTAAAGTGGGAAATAAAAGTCTAATATCAGCAAATGAATTTAGTATAGCAAAAAATGTAGGAAGTAGATGCATAATATATTTAACTGTATTTCCTGCAATTTAATCTATATATTTGTTGACATTACCTTAAAAAAAATAATCTTATAACTATGCATGATAGGAATGGTAATTTTAATCACAAATATTGTTAGAATCCTCATTTCCTTGATCAGCAAGGCCCTTTTTATAATAAAATGAAAGAGGATAGTGAATGCTTGCATGTGATTTATACTCTCTCTCCTTCTTTTATTTGCCCTCTTTAGTTTTGAAGATATGAGATGTTTGCGTTGAGAATTGCGAATCTCAGTTTTATGTTTTTTGTTTCAGTTGTTTTGCAACAAATGCACCAGGTGTTACAGCAGCACCCTGCTGAACCGGGAGTTTTATTAAATAAACTGTTAACAAAACTTTGTGAATTTTTAGATCACCGTTCCAATTCCAACCAAACTTGAGCAGAATGATCCTTAGAGTATTTAGAATAATGTTTGTGTTTTATTTTCTGTTTCTTCAAAAAACATGGCCGCCATGGCTAAAATAGAACATATGGGTAAAATGCAGGTTTTGGCTTATATCTCTAAAACCAAAGCAGTTAGAGCAAGTCTGACATGGGTAAAAGTGTTCATAAGACAAAGTTCTATCAGCCCTGGAATTTTTAGATGAATCTAATAACCCATTGTTGGGTTGCTGCCTAAAAATTGGTAATGTGAAAGAAATTTTGCAGTTTTTGGTTATTATCTTGAATAGTATTTATGATAAAGATAAACTGTAAAAAGCAAATATGTTCAGCAAAGTTAGATCTACAAAAAAATTTATATTATCAAAATTGTCAATTTACCCCTTCAAGAGTTATTGTCCTTTAAGGACACTTTTACACAATTTATTTATCATGTTTTCTAACTTTAAAAAATCTTCTTCTCTAAAACTACTTAACCAATTCCAACCAAATTTAAGCTGAGTGATCCTTAGGGTATCTAGAATGAACTTTGTGTTTTATTTTATGTTTCTACTAAAAACATGGCTGCTATGGATAAAAATAGAACATAGGGGTAAAATGCAGTTTTTGGCTTATTTTTCAAAAACCAAAGCATTTAGAGCAAATCTGACATGGGATTGAAGTGTCTATAAGGTAAAGTTCTATCAGCCCTGAAATTTCCAGATTAGTCTAACAACCCATTGTTGGGTTGCTGCCACTAAATTGGTAATATTAAGGAAACTCTGCAGTTTTTGGTTATCATCTTTAATATTATTAATGATAAAGATAAACTGTAAACAACAAAAAATTTCAGCAAAGTAAGATCTACATTAAACAAAAAAAAAACAAAAAAAAAAAAAAAACTACGATGAAATTGGGCACTTAAACGAAAGATAAATGCCAAATAATGAGGGTTTGGATGGGGTTAAATGATTAAAGAATAATGCCATTAAAAATTAATTATTAGAGAATAACGGGCTTAAAAAATTAAGATTAGAGACAAAAAAGGGTTAATTTTTTAAAGATTAGAGAAAAAAAGGGGTTAATTTTTTGAAGAATAGAGAAAAAAGGGGTGAAAATTAAATGTTTACAGAATAACAGACCCCCAATCTACACCCTCAATAATCAAGGTGAGCGAATCAGGCTCTTTAAAGCCTTTTCTTGAAATACTAAGGCTTTTCCAAATCAGGATTGGATTATCTTAGCTGTATTTGGCAGAACTTTTAGGAATTTATGGTCCTCAATGCTCTTCAACTTCGTATTTTATTTGGCCTTTTAACATTTTTTATTCGAGCGTCAATGATGAGTCTTTTGTAGACGAATCGCGCGTCTGGGTTGAATATAAAATTTCAATCCTGGTATCTATGATGTGTTCATTTATAACAGAATTGGAACATTTATTGTTCACCATTAGCACAGCAGCATGAGCCCGACCGGGAAAGTTTCTGTGAAAAGTTACATTTATAGAATTGCACCTTCTCAGTGAAAGATTGAATCCCGCACTTTTTAGTTGAGTTCAGAACCGAACCAACTCCAGGCTATTTGAACCAAGTAAGATTTATATACACCTCCTTAGCTCTTCTTGATTATCAAATGTCATCTTTAATGTGCTGCCATTTGCTATATAACGTCTGATCCAACATTTTGAAGATTCACCGCCACACACATAGGAGTTTACTTTACCAAAATGTCCACAGTAACCATTATAATACATAGTATTAACACATTTTAACACAGCTACACATCTATCTTTTATATCAAGAGCAAAGCGACTCTTTTCATTTTGCATTTTGAAAATTCACCGTCACACACATAGGAGTTTACTTTACCAAAAAGTCCACAGTAACCATTATAGTACATAGTATTAACACAGTTTAACACAGCTACACATCTATCTTTTATATCAAGAGCAAAGCGAGTCTTTTCATTTTGCTTACGAGATCCCGAGAACATAATTGTCCTAAACGTGCACTTCATAATGGCCCTTTTTAAACTTGAAAACAAATGTCTTACATTTCTGAGATTGAACATTATTTCCATGTTCGCTTTTGATCCCCGTAAATGATTTACTATCCCCATTCAAAGTGAAATGAGATATTTGAAGGTGATCGCTTATTTACCGCCGACTATACTCCTCTCCCTCGTAAACTTTTGTTAAATCTTCTGCAATATTAGCTGTATTTTTTATACAGCTTATATTGCCGAAGATTCCCCCCAGTATGATTTGGGCATGTTACATTTTTCTCTTAACACAATTTATGACCAGTATAAAGAGATGTTATTTTTTGTGATATCTTCACACTTAACATTGGTGACTTGTGTACCAGCCTGAAAAAGTGTGCTGCCATTAATAAAAATTGGGTTACTATACCTAGAATCAGATTCAACTCGAAACATCGTTTTATTTAATAGACTTTCCCCACAACATTTAAAACTTTATTTGCACTTTTCTGCAAGGCTGGTGGAAGAAGGGGAGATCATATTTGCTACATTAAGGATTTCACTGAAATGTTTGTTTGATATTGATATATGTATTAGACCCATTTGTGCACCAATGTTGACCGTGGCAGTCCTTCGGCCTCTATTTAGAGATTCAACTTCTTCATATAATTTATGAAATCAGATTAACATAACAAAACCTCCACTTTAATTGTATTAAAAAGGAAACGAGTAGAAAGAGTAATAAAATATACCTGACAATGATTTTAAAAGGGTTATGTCCCTTGGAATGCTAGTAAAAAAAAATTGGTAACAATTGTGAATTTTTAAATATGTGAGAATGGATTCTGATGTGTATAAATCCAGAGTAAATAGGTGCTTTGTCAGTGGAAAATATAGACGGCTCAATGGCAAACTTTTGCGACTAAAAAAAAACAAAAAAAAAAACAGGACATTAGTTGATACATCAAAGCTAATGTGTCATCTGAAGACCAATTCACATATAAGATTTTTCAACAGAATGCTCTTTGGTACGTGATTAACACTGAAATGAAAATACATGTTATATAAACAATACTGTAAGGGTGATTTTTTGACACAGATGCTCAAGTAAAATAGAGATTGGCGTGGTAAACAAATGTTTTGATGTAATATAAGCGGATTCAAAAGTGCATTTTATAAATTATATAAAGAAGTTGAATCTCTAAAAAGAGTCAGAAGGGCTGTCACGGATAACATATAACAAATACAGCAACGATAGGAACCATTTTACATATGTAGGTACACCCAACTGATTTTTTGTCAAATACAAAAGACAAAAAAATATACAAAAATATGAAAATATTTTCCTGGATTAATTCATCACGCAGAAGTTTGTAATGTATTCATTTTTCCCTTCCTTTTTATACATGAATATCAAAACCTGTTTTAAATTATATGCGATTCCAGCTAAAACCAACACCAATGTAGGTTCCAAATTAAAAATTAAATAGGTATATTTTATTCAAACCAGTTTATATCAGCTCAGCTAGGCATAATATACAAACAGTAGACAAGTAGGGATGAGAACATTAGTGACGTTTTCAACAATGGGATCGTTTGAATTTTCTCAGCATACCAAAGCACAAGAGAGGTAGGCTGGACTATATAGATGATTTATATTGGTTGGTTCATCTTTTAGAAACACGTATTCATAAGAGTACATGTGGCAAATGTTCAACAAGACCACAAAAAAGTGGTACATAAAAAAGTGAAAATACGCTATAATACAAATGACTTATGTCTACCAAATTCTGTTATTATATTACCAATTGTATATGCGTTTCATACTCACATTAATGTATTTCAGATACACTTTCATTTCTAGACATTCAGATGAGAATTTGTTGTGATGATGGGAGATCCAGCATTTAAAAGCCTTGTTCTTACGAGTCTTTTGAAAAAATATACACTTAACTAAACTTAATACTTGTTTATTTAAGTTTAAAAAGAACAAAAACAAAGAACGACAAGAATTTATTTTTCTAATTACAAGATTGATCGTTTATATAAATATACAGGGTTAATTTCCATTGTTTAACGCAAGCGTACATTTTAGATAAATAAATTGAATGAAAACTACGGTTCCTTATTTGTGCATTGTGATTAAAAATTCGTATGTATCATTACTTTCCTTTGTTTACAACTCTGTCTTGTATTGTTCTGGTCGTACTATTGCAAATATTAAATGTCATGACTGTATCATGTGTTTCCATCAGTTTACCATAGAACTATCACATGGTTAGGTTTGAAATTAATGGTAAACCCTAGTTTTTAGTGCTTACCGTTTAATTTATTGACATAACTGCACGACTCGATTCTCAATTGATAGTGGTAAGATAATCGTTGCAAAGAATACTGCTAAATTTTTGTAGTGACCTGCAATAAATGTACCGTTCCATTGAGTTTAGTTATATGTCTGTATTTGGCATGTGTAGTGCATTATGACATAAGACATTGTTACGTGTACCATGATGAACTTTCGTGCATGACTGCTGTGTATATTTTTGACATGGAACTATTGACCAGAATATGACTTTTTGTTTCTTGACCTATGCACGTTGGGTGTGTCATCGCGATACAGTGTGTATATTACCTTGACCTAAAAATATAATTTTCAATTGACCTTGCTTCTGAATATGTGGCATGTAGATGTATTGTCATAAGATGGTGAGTCTAGTGGCAATAGAAACTTCATGTGAGCTTGACCTTTGGCCTCAATGTACAACTTGTATATTTTGTTTGAATTAAATGAGGAGTTGTCTGATTGGCACTCATACCACATCTTAATATATCTATTTTAGATATAAAGATAATATATTTGTTAGTTTTGTGTTGTTAGGAATCTCCAACTCCTCTGACTTTACCTGTACCTCCGTTTGACTATAATGTAATTTAACTCCGTTAATTGTTTAATGACTCCTGTAATTGTATGTTTTCTTTATTATTAACTCATTATAAACTCGTGCAACGGAGTTAACGGAGATATATTTTATATATAAACAAGAACATTGATAATATTAATGAGATGTTAACAAATAATAAAATGCTGTAACATGATACAAATGGATTATTAAAGGATAGATTATTCAGTTGAGTTTGTGTTTTAATCTAATGTTAGTGTAACGAATACTTCACAACATTAAATGGTGCCGGAACCCGGGAATTAAGTGTATTCCGAAATTGGATCTTAATTCAGGAAATTCAACATGTCAAATGTGCGATTCCTCAAAGGTGTGCGAACAAGGTACAGGAACAGTATTCAGACAGAAATACTGAACGGGAAGCAAATCTTATCCTCGGAGGTAGATAAAATCGATGAACAACGTTTTGTGTTGGAGGCAACGAAATGTGCGGACAAGCTGAAGATGTATTCCGAAAAATTAGAAATTCAAAGTGGGAAACTTGCTAGTGCTTTGGAAGATGAAGGGGAATTCATAGATGATATTGTGGGTGAAGATTGTGAGCTGTGTTCAAATGTGATGGATTGTTACTTGGATCTGATACAATTTAAAGAAAGGTTAGTTGACTTTATTAAAAAGGAAAGCATAGAAGTTAAAGAAAACGAATTCTCTAGCCAAATTGTAGAGTTACAAAGGGAAATGAAAGATATTATGCAAAGTCAAATGAAACAACAACATGAAATCTTTAAGAAACAGTCGATAAATGAAAAAGAAAATTCTACCTGTTCTATAAAATTACCAACATTAGATCTTCCTTTTTTTAATGGTGAGAAAATAAAGTGGATGGAGTTTTGGGATTCATTTCAAAGTTCCGTACATTCAAATACAAAGTTGACAGATATTGAGAAATTCAATTATCTTTGGAGCAAGCTACAAGGAGAAGCTAAACGTGCAGTGTCAGGTTTAACTTTATCTAGTGATAATTATTCTTTGGCCATTAACATATTACAGGAAAGATTTGGAAACAAACAAGATGTGATTGATATTCATTATAATCAATTAATAAATCTTCCAACTCCATCGAACAAAATTTCTAGTTTGAGAGATTTTATAGATAAATTTAACAGACATATTCGAAGTCTGGAAGTTTTGAAACAGGACGTTAACCAAGACGTGTTTGTATCTATTATCAGATCAAAACTACCCGAAGATGTGTTGCTTCAATTAGAAATTCAAAAAGGAGCTAAGGCGAAGTGGAAAATATTAAGTCTTTGTGAAAAATTACAAGATTATGTTGTAGCAAGAGAAAAATCTGATAAAACAGAAACAGAAAAGGATCGTTCAAACTCACAACGGAGTTTTAATGGATCATTCAATTCCCACAAGCCATGGCAGAATAAAAATGGAAAACAAAACGGAAATTTTAGAAGTGGAACACAAAATAGAAATATAAATTCAGCAGAAGCCTTAGTTGCTTCGACAGAACGAAATGTTAGTTATTTCGATAAGTGTAGATATTGCCAGGAGCAACATTGGAGTGATGAATGTAAAAAAATTCAGAGTGTTGAAGATAGAAAGCGACAGTTAAAAGGCTGTTGTTTCAAATGCATGAGATATGGTCACAAATCCATTGATTGCAAGAAAGGAAAATTATGTGTTCATTGTGGCGAAAAGAATTCGCATCACCGGAGCTTATGCCCAAAGAAATTCAAAATGAAAATGACAAGTGTACATTTATCAGAAGAAAACAGTCATAGTTCTATCGAAGAATTAAGAAGACAGGAAGAATTTTCTGTAAATATGGAAAGTAATGAAGACCCTACAGAGAATATGTTAGTTTCATCAAGTGAAATGGTACTTATGCAAACAGCAAAAACAGATGTGGTCAATCCAAAGAATAAGGAAAAGGTGGAGACAAGAATTTTGTTTGACTCAGGATCACAGAGAACTTATATTTCTCAAAGTCTTGTATCAAAGCTGAAATTGAAAGGAGACAAAGAAGAAGAATTGAAACTTGTTACGTTTGGAAGTGAGAAACCTAAAATTGTGAAAACATCATCGACGAATCTTTCGATCAAATTGAATAATGGTAAGAAATTTCAACCTTGTAGCTAACATTGTGCCAGTGATAAGTGGATGTGTCCACAGGAAAAGGAAAAGTCTAGATGCTTCAACAATGGAACATTTAAAACACTTTGTGAAAGAAGTTGAACTTGCAGATGAATTGCCATTTCAGAATGAATCATCGTCCATTGAACTTTTAATTGGAAATGACTATTATCTTGATTTGATTCTTTCGAACAAAGTAGAAATTCAACCAGGATTATATCTTCTAGCTTCAAAACTTGGATGGATTGTAACTGGTAGGACTCGTGAAACATATGAAGAGAAATCAGAGACTGGTTTGCTTATTCTTTCCAACACTAGCTCGTTCGAAATATCGGACATTGAAAACCCAGATCAGTCGATTGTTGCCCAAGCAGGTTTATGTGATTTATGGAACCTTGAGTCGATAGGGATTATTGAAAATATGGAGACATCTAGTGACAAGAAAGCTATGGAATATTTCAAAGAAACTTTAAAATTCAAAAATGGAAGATACTATGTTAAATGGCCATGGAAGGAAAATACGCCAGAACTTCCGGACAATCGTGAACTAGCTTTTGGTAGATTGAAGTCATGTGTAGATCGTATGAGAAAGAAACCTGACCTATTAACAAAGTATGACACTATCATACAAGATCAGATACAGAAAGGTATTGTTGAAGAAGTGAATGAGTTTAGGACTGATGGAAGAAAACATTATATACCCCATCATGCAGTGATAACCCCTCAGAAATCAACAACAAAGGTGAGAATAGTGTACGATGCGTCGGCAAAAACCAACAAGGAAATGCCAAGTTTGAATGAATGTTTATACCGAGGTCCCGTTCTTCTGAACAATTTATGTGGAATATTCATGAGATTCAGACTACACAAGATTGCTATGGTCGCTGACATAGAGAAAGCGTTCCTACAAGTAGGATTACAAGAAGATGATAGAGATGTTACACGATTCATGTGGCTGAAAGACTGTGCTAATACGTATGTAGAGAGACAAAATATACAGGAATACAGATTCTGTAGAGTGCCATTCGGTGTAATTTCCAGTCCATTTCTATTGGCAGCAACAATAGAACATCATGTTGATATGTATAATACACCTATATTTTTAAGGAAGCGGCAATGAATTTAAGGGAATGGATTTCAAACAGTAGTTCTATAAATGAGTTATTGCCAGCGAGTGATAAGACAGATGCTTTGCAAGTTAGTGTTCTCGGTCACATCTGGAATATCGAGGATGATAAAGTAGCAGTGAAACCTTCCAAATTTACAGTTTGTCCAGGAAAGACAACTAAACGTAGAACTTTAATGGAACTAGCAGAAATATTTGATCCCATTGGATTGCTTTCTCCTATCATCATTAGTGGTAAAATGTTTGTACAAGATCTATGGAAAAGAAATTTGCAATGGGACGATGAACTGTCTACAGAAGACCTTTCAAAATGGATTAACATCAGTACTGAGCTGAAACGAGTCTCTGAGGTTTTCATTCCTAGATGTGTGTATTTGCATTCAGACTTAAATGATAAAACATGCAAACTTCTGTGTTTCTGTGATGCATCTGCCAGAGCTTATTCAGCAGCGGTTTATTTACATCAAACGTGTGGACAATCATCTAGAAGTGATCTGATCTTTTCGAAGTCTAGATTAGCACCAGTGAAGGAGATGAGTATTCCCCGACTAGAACTTATGGCCGTCTTGATTGGTGTTAGGAGTTTAATATTTGTGAAAAGTGAATTAAATATTTCCATTGAGGAAATGTACTTATGGAGTGATTCTCAGTGCGTTCTGAAGTGGATTTCTACTAAGAAAGAACTAAATGTGTTCGTGAAAAATAGAATAGCTGAAATCAAAGCGCACAAGGATGTCAAATTCATGTATGTCAATACAATGGAGAATCCAGCTGATGTAGCTACAAGAGGAACTACAGCTTCTAAACTTAAAAATGATAGTCTTTGGTGGCATGGTCCCAAATGGTTAAATTATGATACACAGAATTGGAAAAATGATTCTTTTGGAGATAATTCGTCTGTGGAAAAAATGTATCAAGCTGAGATAAAACGTGAAAAGAGTAGATGTAGTACCTTACTTTGTAATCAGATCGAGGAAGAAAACAGACCACCTTTTGGCATAGACTGCAGAGAGTTTTCGTCTTACACAAAAGTAATACGTGTAACTGCCTAGATCCAAAGATTTGTTTCAAGGATAAAAAAAGACAAATGCAGTACTGGAAAAGTGTTAACATACAAAGAATTGAAAGTTGCCGAAATGAATTGGATAAAATATATTCAAAGGAAACATTACTTAGATGTTTTTGAAGCAATAAACGAGCACAAAAGAAATAATCTACAAAGACAGCTTGGGTTTTTCATTTCTCAAGATGGAATTCTGTGTTGTAGAGGAAGACTGGAAAATGCAGATATTTCTGAATCTGCTAGACTACCTATTATTCTTCCCCGTGGGGAGGACCTCACGCGGTTATTTATTGAAAAGATTCATAAGGAACAACTTCATTGTGGTGTGTCACAGACCTTGAGCAAAGTCAGGCACGGGTTTTGGATACCACAAGGCAGATCAACTGTGAGACAAGTTCTGAGACACTGTTTGATTTGTCGTAAGCATGAAGGAGGTCCTTATCGAATGCCTGATATGCCTCCGTTTCCAAAATCAAGGGTTTCACAGTCAACTCCTTTTTCTTCAACTGGCTTAGATTATTTAGGACCCTTGATTACAAAGTCAAACGGTGAAAACAGCAAAAGGTGGATTTGCCTTTTTACATGTTTAGTTACACGAGCAATACACTTAGAGGTTATCAATGATATGACTACAGAGGAATTCCTATATGCATTTCGAAGGTTTATCTCGGCAAGAGGTACCCCGAGTACAATAATAAGTGATAATGCAACTCAATTCAAATTAGGAAGTGAAACATTAAAGTCAGTATGGAATCATGTGATAAAAAGTGAAGATGTTCAAAATTTCACCATGAATAAAGGATTATGTTGGAAATTCATTACAGAATTAGCTCCCTGGATGGGAGGTTTTTATGAAAGGTTAGTCGGAGTTGTGAAACGTTCTCTTAGAAAATCTTTGAATAAAAGACTCATAACTGATGTACAAATGAGAACTATTATTAAGGAAATCGAAGCTGTTGTAAATTCCAGACCACTGATTTACGTAGGAGAAGACATCAATTCTAAAATAACGTTGACACCAAGTCATTTTTTAATGTTGAATCCAACCACTGGGATACCAGACGTTGATTTCGATCTTGATGATCCAGATTATTCACCATTAGAAAGTTCAAAGGAGAAGTTATTAAAAGCTTGGAAAAAAGGACAGAAACTTTTAGATTCATTCTGGAATTTATGGAGAAACGAATACTTACTCAGTTTAAGAGAAAGAACGCAAACAAAGTTGAAGAGTTGCAGAGTCCAGTCATCATTTCTACCACAAATTGGAGATGTTGTGCTTATAAAAGACAATTTACCCAGATCAGCATGGAGAATGGGAAGAATAGTGAAACTTATATCAAGTAATGATGGTGAAATTAGGAGTGCAAAAGTACAAGTGTCTACTGGACTAATATTAGGAAGACCATTAAATCTTCTTTATCCTCTAGAATTGGATTGTCATACTGAAAATAAGGAAGTCAAGAAATTGGACAAAGATCAAGTTTCAATTGCTAGACCTAAACGATTAAGTGCAGAAATTGCAAAAAAGAAAATTAAATCGATATTAAAGCAATAAGTACTTCATTCTGAGATGGATTTCTTGGATTTCGTATTATGTGTTTGATTCGTAATTTTCATTTAGAATGAACGTGTTATGTTTATCATTATTACATAGTATGATAACAAATTGGAATAAAATTATTATAACTGATTAAATTGTGTTTGAAAAGTTTTTCAAGTTTACCTGTGTATTACTATTGTTTAAACGGAGTCATTTAAATTTACCTGTATTGAACTGTGTAGTTCAACGGAGCCTTTAAGTATTCAACGGAGCACTTAAATGTTTAACGGAGTCGTTCCCGCTCTTGCACGTGCAACTCGTGCACTGTTGTTATTTAAATAGTATATATTGAGTCTTCCCAATGAAGTTTTATCAGTTTAAAATAAAAAGAAAGATGGCTTACAACTGTGAATTCTGTCCAAAGATATATAAATATAGGAAAAATATGTTGAGACACGTTAAAGAAAAACATGCTAAAACATATGAATATTGGAACTGTCCAGAAGCAGGATGCAGCACACAGTTTATACGTAGAGAATATCTGTTTCGTCATCTCATAAATACGCACAAGATGGAGGAAAGTATAGCAAGGTTTAAGGCTATCAACTCTTCCAGAGGCGATACTCATCGGGAAAGCTACTATTCTGACGTGAGTGATGATGACACCATTCTGGACTTACTGGATGATTTTAGTAAAGTGGACGATACTGGTAATCATTTTGATGTTGATGATTTTTTATCCACAGTAGACGAAAACAATAATATAGAAGACAAATGTGATGATGATTCTATAAATTCAGAGATGGTAGACATCCAAGATGATTCTATAAATTCAGAGATGGTAGACATCCAAGATGATTCTATAAGTTTAGAGATGGTAGACAACCAGAGCGAAAGTGATGATATTATTATAATAAGTGATGTTGAAGAAAATACAGAAAACAGAATAGAACATTTTATTGGGTCGACAAAAGAACAAACTGTAATTTTAACTTTTAAAAGAACCATTAATACTGTAAATGGATGTGAATATGTTATGAATAGGGACTTTATATGGGATTGTTATGAAGAGACAATTTGAGCACTTTCTTTGGTCGGGAGTGTTAGGAATCTCCAACTCCTCTGACTTTACCTGTACCTCCGTTTGACTATAATGTAATTTAACTCCGTTAATTGTTTAATGACTCCTGTAATTGTATGTTTTCTTTGTTATTAACTCATTATAAACTCGTGCAACGGAGTTAACGGAGATGTATTTTATATATAAACAAGAACATTGATAATATTAATGAGATGTTAACAAATAATAAAATGCTGTAACATGATACAAATGGATTATTAAAGGATAGATTATTCAGTTGAGTTTGTGTTTTAATCTAATGTTAGTGTAACGAATACTTCACAACATGTGTAGCACGATTACCCTTTCCCCAAAATCTGCTTTGTGTTTTTTTGATAAGGAACTCTTGACCAGACTATGAATTTTTGACTCTTGACCTCTGCATATTGGGTGTGTCTCTTGGTACGTTTACCTTGACGACAAGTCAGGAGTCTCTGTTTTTTGTTGATCTTGTATGTTTTTAATTGTAAGTTCAGTTTTATGTTTTGGAGTTTGAACTAGTACATACTTTGTTTAGGGGCCATCTGAAGCCCGCCTCCAGTCGAGAGATTTTCACGCTTTGTTGAAGAACCATTGGTGGCCTTCGACTGCTTTCTGCTTTTTTTGTCATTCTCAATTTTTAAGAATGTACTAAGGTTCAAATGAAAACTAAATCCTTTAATTTCCGTGAAAAATTTGAGTGGGTCTCATTGGGGTCCAAGCGTGACGCGGGATTGCTGACTTTTTGTAAGCGTTAAACGTGAAAGTCAAATTATTGTGTCGTGAAAACGGTAATTGAAGTCTAGCGGGACACGGGAATTTATCAAAAAATGAGAATTTTTTACGTACATAGTGTAAGCGGGATACGGGAATCTGACAAAACAGTAAGCGGGATCTGGGGATCAGAACCCCCAACGAGACCCCAATTAGAGAGAACATTTACTGCTTTAGTAGCACCATGTGCTGCCAGTTGTAATAGATAATGCAAAATGTTTTAATCATTTTACCTTAGATTTCATTTCATTTCATGGACATGCAGATATGGATAGTCTGTTTTTACATCTTAAAATTTTTTACAGAAGGTATACGCACATCAATAAACTGAACTCACTGCAAAGAACCTTTAAAGTAGACTTAGACAGAGAGCTCAATCTAGTGAAACACATGCTGGTCACATGATATCGTTGTCTGTTATATATAAAATGGGTTTCCTCCCATTTGTATTGATATCTAATATTTTATTCTATTTAATGTCAAACAGTTGTAAATTGTTTCATTTATGTACTAATGGATTTTATCTCGTCCATATTTCCATTGTTGTACCTCAATATTTTAGGATTATCAATCATATACTGAAAAAAATGGGATGGTGTTTTAAGGATTTTGACGATGGTACGCTGTAGTGGTCTTCCTTTGAGGAATTAGAAGACCACAGGAAAGAACCTCAACAATGTATGTTGCAACTATAAGTAGACTGGCGAAAATACAACATAGGTCTAATACCTGGTATTGGGATAATAGTTTATAGTAAAAATTAAAATTGTAGTTTACTGTATGAATAATCTTCATTTGTAAATCAGATTTTAACAGACAACTTCACCTGGGAGTATTTTTATCATTTTCAATCCTGTTGATACAAATCTGAAAGTTTAAGTAAGCAGGCTTTAAGTTATGTATAGTATAACTGTGCTTGGCAGTTTAATTACTTAAAAAAATATACACATTTTTACATTATCAATTCATCTCATTATCATTATTCAAAAATCAATATTTTTTATCTAGAGTTTATCAATATATGAATAATCTTCATTTGTAAATCAGATTTTTAACGGACATCTTCACCTGACAGTATTATATCATTTTAAATTCATTTCATTATCATTATTCCATAATCAATATTCTTAATACAAACTTTGTTAATGTATAAATAATCTTCATTTGTAAATAAGATTTTTTAACAGCCATCTTCACAGAATTATTTTATTTTGCAGTCTCCTTTTTGTATATATTGAGCTTCCTTTGCAATTTTCTTAGACATAATGAAGGGAACCGCTTTGGCAATCCTTTATGGACAGAATAAGATTTCAATGAGATTTGTCCAACAAATCTTGCCTACCTGTCTTGTGCTTTAGTATGCAATACAAGATGAAATCAACTCAGCAAGAACCAATGTAAAATGAAATAATTATTTTTCATTTCAAACAGAGACCAGTTTAAATCAGCTCAGATAATCATAATTTAAAAACAGAAAACAAAGATTTGTTGGCGGACATTGACTATGTGCCCGAATATTGTACAGTGCTAACAATATGTCTGAAAACCTGGAATGAGATCAGACTGGACCAGAAAAAGACTTCCTATCTGCATTTTGCGGGTCAGTATGTTCAAATGTAGGAGGAATTAAATAACACAATTATACAGGTCAACAAAAAAAAATAATACAGTTTAAGTTTGACAATGGGTATACAACACCAAATATACACCAATGTATAAATAAATGTAAGAAAGCTTAATATTGGTTTTATTACAATCGATTGGTGGACTGAGTGCACCCGGATGATTCTGTTGTAAGGATATGGGCATACGAAATAAATAATGCTTTAGATGAAAATTACAAGAGGTCGATAAAGTTCTGAAAAAGCCAGGCACCGGTATTAAAGACAGATTTTCACTAATCATGATCATAACAATCTGAAAGTAAGAATTAGCAGGTATTAAGTATGTTAAGTATAACTGTGCTTGACATTTTAATGGCTTAAAAAATATAAATTTTTTAACATTATCAATTCATCTCATCATCATTATTAAAAAATCAATATTTGTTATTCAAGAGTTTATTAATATATGAATAATCTTCATTTGTAAATAAGATTTTCAACAGCATCTTCACCTGACAGTATTATATCATTTTCAATTCATTTCATTATCATTATTCCATAATCAATATTCTTCATACAAACTTTGTTAATGTATGAATATTCTTCATTTTTACATAAGATTTTTTAACAGGCATCTTCACAGAATGATTTTATTTTGCAGTCTCCTTTTTTGTATATATTGAACTTCCTTTGCAATTTTCTTAGACATAATAAAGGGAACCGCTTTGGCAATCCTTTATGGGCAGAATAAGATTTCAATGAAATTAGTCCAACAAATCTTGCCTACCTGTCTTGTGCTTTAGTATGCAATACCAGATGAAATCAACTCAGCAATAACCAATGTAAAATGAAATAAATATTTTTTTTTCAAACGGAGACTGGTCCCAATCAGCTCAGCTAAATATAATTTACAAACTTCAGACAGAGACAATGACTATGTGACCAATTATTGCACAGTGCTAACAATATGTCTGAAAACCTGTAATGAGATTAGACTGGCCCAGAAAAAGACTTCCTATCTGCATTTTGAGGGTCAGTTTGTTCAAATGCAGGAGGAATTATATAGCACAATTATACAGGTGAATAAAGAAATAGAACAGTTTGACAATGGGTGTACAACACCAAATATATACCAATGTATCAATAAATGTAAGAAAGGTTAATATTGGTTTTATTACAATCGATTTGTGGACTGAGTGCACCCAGATGATTCTGTTGTAAGGATATGGGCACACCAAATAAATAATGCCATTGACGAAAATTACAAGAGGTCGATAAGTTCTGAAAATTCAAGGAACCGGTATTAAAGATATATTTTTACTAATCCTGATGAAAAAATATCTGAACGTTAGAGTTAGCAGGCTTTAAGCATGTTAATTATACTTTTCCTTGGCATTTTTTTAAATTGCTTAAAAAATATACACATTTTTACATTATTAATTCATCTCATTATCATTATTCCAAATCAATATTTTCTATTCAGAATTTATTGATATATGAATAATCTTTATTTGTAAATAAGATTTTCAACAGACATCTTCACCTGACAGTATTATATCATTTTAATATCATTATTCCATACTCTATTTTCTTAATCCAGAGTAAGGATGTTTTTTTTTTAACTTTTCTAGTAGCTTCATACGCATTGTTAATAAAAGAAAATTATGTAAAACTATTTTTGTGTTTATGTCATGGACACATTAAAATGAACATGCCTAGAATTAAATTGTTAAATTTTCGTGGGAAACACTTTCACTAACCTGGGGAAAATGTGACATAACTTTCAATGTGAAAAACGACAATGTAGTGAAATTATTTCAAAAGAGAACATTTTGTAAGAAGCTAGTATAGTTGTTGAAGTCTACATGTTGACTTATGAGCAAATATATTTTTCCTTTGATTGTGTAATAAAACTTCATCATATTAACACAGTACTATAATTATTTTCCGATCACCATAAAAGATGGCAGATGCTTCATATCGTTATGCATGCTATGGCCTAAGAAATTATTCTTCCTTGTGTGCAGAAGGTTATCTTAGAGGATGACTCTTCTTGACATTCTCTCTTCTTGTATTATGTTTAGATTTCAAAATACACTTATAGTATTACCGTTAACAGAAAATGTTAAAATCGAAATCAGATAAATAGCTATGAAAAAAACAGTCAAGTTCTCAGGTATCTGAAAACATGAAAGAAAATAGACAGATATGTTTATCATTTTATTTTGGTCCATTAATTTATAGTGTTGATCTGTTTGTTTAATTGTAATGGTTAAAAAGATTAATTATTTGATTTTTTTTTAAAAATGTTCTTGTGTAAAGAGAGGTTTATATATAATTTCGTACAGCGGTATACTATGGTTTCCTTTATTCATAAATCTATTGTATAAAATTGACAGGCAAATGCTTAATTTTATATATGTTTATGGACCTTATTATTATATACAAGGCAAGGTACAGTGTATTATGAGTTTAACAGTATGTTGTTATTTACAGACTGTTATAATCGATACATTGTTTAATACAACTCTGTAAAACTTAGACAAAGGATGTTCATTACAAACATACCATTGATTAATTGTAATATTAATGTCATGTGGAGAGAAAAAAATCAAATGAAAAATAATAATATTCCACACCAATTTTTTTTATGAGTATAACTACGTTACTATCATAAATTCTGAGTATACCCCAACTGCGTGATAAGGTCAGTAATATATCCCCGACTAAAAATAAACGTAGTTTATACAACACTGGATGCTGGTCCGGACATAAACCGCTACGAACATATTCATTTTCTATCTGCGGCATTGGTCACACGTATTTTCTATTACAAATTTAACAGAGAACAATTGTGTTTATGAAAGTTTTTTTCAATTGCTTAATTGCTTTTCAAATTTATATTGTATATTATTCGAAATTATTCACTTCTATAGTATTGATTTCTAGACAAGAGTGTTTTTCTGTTACTAAATTTAAATATGGATTTTGATTTAAATCGTCGAACTATTTCCTGCGAGAGTCACTACCTTTAAATCCCCCTTACTATCAGTACATTATCCGACAGTTTCGACAACGGGATCTGGTTATGCTACCTTTACGACCCTTTGGCAAGGTTCTGCCGTGCATTTTGGGGTGTCCCTACCCTTCAGTCTATGAACCCACTCCCCTGTCTGTAGTTCAGATAAGTTTGTCTCGTACTCAACACCCAGTAAAGTATCAACTACTATCAATAGAAGGAGACAAAATATAACATTAATCTGCAATACAGGAGGTGTCTCTGTTTACTTTGTCTCTGGATTTTATTCCTGTCTCTTTTTGGTTCCCAAGAAGACAGGACTGATTGATTGTTGGTTGCTTAACGTTCAGTGGCAATATTTTGGCATGTTCAGGACGAGAACAAGTTAACAATAAATACAATAGGTAGGTTCTCACAATAGAGGCCATTTGCGTTGATAGTCGGGGGAAATTTCGATTGCGACTGGACAATGAGGGTGCATTGGATAAGAACAGAAATTTTCCTTGCAACAGGCCACCTTCGGACCCCTCAAAGAGCGTGGCACTCTCTTTAGACGAGGCATCGGATTTTACGTCCCCATTCTGACCAGCCGTGACTACGAACTTTATACATCCCGCACAGCCAAACGAACGCCCCACTTCGACAAGCGTTTTACTGCCGGTTGAGAGAATACCAAGTGACAATATATCGCTTCCCAAGTCACCCTTGGGGGGCAAGAAGACAGGAGGGAAGAGGCCAGTCATAGACATATCTATTCTTAACAACAATTTTATTGTTCCCCATTTCAAAATGGAAACCAACAGATGGTTCAAGGACACAGTTATCGACCTTTGCTTTGGTTTTCGTTGTCTACGAATATAGTCCCTAGTGTAAACAGTGTATAACTTGCATGTTTTATTTGATACACTTTCCCAATTTATTTCTTGATATTAAATGCATGAAATATTAAGTAGGGGGATGTATTTACATGTTAAAAAAATTTGGGTGCTGAATCTTTATGTTAAGTAGTGATTTGGTCCAGTTCAAAAAGGTCAAATTTTATCACGTCTGAAGCTGTCAAACGGAATTTTACACCCTCTTAACACAGAATTGTCAATATTTTGAGTTAGAGCTGGTAGAAGTTTCTATAATTTTTATATTATTTGTCTCACTGGTAGTACACTACACTGTAAAAATCTTTTTGAGAAAGAGCAGGTGCGATTTTTTTTTAATTTGAATTTATTGTCTAAAAGAAATGCACTACGAAATAACTGTGTTCTCGGGCCAGATCAATCAGGGCTTAAATCCTTCCAGGAATGTGGACCACATTTCATTTTCCCATACTTACAGGAAATACCTTCACTTCGTTTTGAACATTTCCCATACTTACAGGAAATACCTTCGCTTCGTTTTGAACATAAAAGTTTTCCAGTTCAAGGCTCTCCGTTTTGGCCTAACCACCGCCCCTTTGGCGTTTTCCAAAATCATGCAGGCAGCTATAGTTGACATTCCATGTATTTTAGAACTAGTATACCGCTGTTCAACAATCATAATTTGCTTAAACAAAATCAAATCCGGGTAACAAACTAAAACTGAATCAAGATTATCAACTTTAAGTGGAAAACAAAGGAAATACAGAAACACCTAAATACAACAAAAGCACGCGTCAACATGCACAGAAAAGAACTGTACATAACAACTACCATATTCCTTACTTGGTACAGGACATTTTATGAAAACATGGTGTGTTTCTGATGTATTGTGGTTCTCTTATATTTGATACGTTTTTCTCAGTTTTAGTTTGAAATCTAGTTTAACGGCACCTGTGCCATCTGATGAGTTAAACCTTTTTCAACTGATTCTTATAGTTCGTTCTTATGTTGTACTGTTATACCACTGTCCCAGGTTAGGGGAGGGTTGGGATCCCGCCAACATGTTTAACCCCGCCACATTATTTATGTATGTTCCTGTCCCAAGTCAGGAGCCAGTAATTCAGTGGTTGTCGTTTGTTTATGTGTTACATATTTGTTTTTCGTTCTTTTTTTTTTTACACAAATAAGGCCGTTAGTTTTCTCGTTTGAATTGTTTTACATTGTCTTATCGGGGCCTTTTATAGCTCACTATGCGGTATGGGCTTTGCTCATTGTTGAAGGTCGTACGGTGACCTATAGTTGTTAATGTCTGTGTTATTTTGGTCTTTTGTGGATAGTTGTCTCATTAGCAATCATACCACATCTTCTTTTTTTTTATAGCAGTCGCTTAAAAGTCCATTTTATTAACAATCTGTGAAAAAAAAACAAACAGATATGTGTAAAAATGTCAAAAATAAGGGCACAGCAGTCAACATTAAAGTCGGGATGCACAAGTACCGAGCCACGACAAAAGGGTATCCCCAAAAACGAACTAAACACTATAAGTTAAACTGAAATGAACAGTAAAAGTTAATAATTTAAAAAAAATGAAAATGAAAAGGATGAATTTTGTCTGTTGTTTCTTTAGTATCTAGCTCTGGAGGATATATAAATGGAACCAAATTAGAACAGTCAAAACTGAAAGTGGAAAGAACGTCATTAATATATCTGAAATTAAGTAATTTGAGGCCATCCCAAGAAATGTCGATATTTATTGTTCCATGTTTTATAACCATCTTCTGCCTCTCATGCAATATGATCATCAATATACATCAAAGCGACCCTAAGATAGTAATACATATGCTTTTAAAACCGTAATGAGGGAATATTTTTGCAATATTTTAAATAAGCTTAAAAATGAAAACAAAAACGTGGAATATAAGTCGGACATTAATAATTATTATCAATAGTTTCCCCCTTTTCCCCACTACTGGTGGAGATTTATTTCCCCGAGGGTATCACAAGCCAAGTAGTCAGCACTTTTTGTGCTGACATGAATTATCATTGATATTGTTATATTTATAAATTAACTGCTTACAAAATTTCGAATGTTTTGAAATACTAAGGCTGTTCTACCTCAGGTGTAGATTACCTTAAATGTATTCGGAAACACTTTTAGGAATTTTGGATCTCAATGCTCTTCAACTTCGTATTTATTTGGCTTTTTTTAAACTTTTTTGGATTCGAGCGTCACTGACGAGTCTTTTGTGGACGAGACACGCGTCTGGTGTATATTTAAAATTTAGTCCTGTTATCTATGATTAGTTTATTCATAACGAATATGAAATTTGATAATAGGAAATTAACATGTGGATTGATTATTTTTTAAATTGAGTTTTTTTTTATAATATATATATATAATAAAATTTTAGATCTCCGAAGTTCATGTATAATTATACTAAGATGTGGTATTACCCTCATAACGAAGTGCTCGTACAAATACATTACTTTACTGCTATATAAAGGGAAATTCATATAGATATTTATCATACGAAATCATGAGTATAATAAAAGAGCCAAATCTCAGGTTACAGGAGATCAACATTTTCAGTGACTAAGTGGAGAAGAACAAGTCTTTAGTATTCAACAGACTTAGGAACACAGTGACTAACAGTGGTAAAAAGAGCATGGGAGGCCACGTCTTGAAAGATTAATGCAGAGATCATCTAAGAAACATAGAAGGAGATCAGAAAAAAGTGGACCTGTAACGTGAGCAGAAGCTACCAGAAAAAAAAAGAATCACGCCGGACTGGTGGTGGCTACCCTCCAAATGCAATCTCACAAGTAGAAGAGAAAGGAGCTAGGATAATTGGGAAAACTCCGATCAATAGAATTGAAGGTGGTATCAATACTCACGAAAGTGTTGCATTTGAGTAAGAAGGTTCTTCTTTTCAATCGTCGGTATAGTCGGCTTCCATCTTCAAGTTCCAGGTTTACGTTAACAAAGTATGTAATATTATATTCTGTAACATCCAGCGGCAAATGTTTCAGGCAATTTTCAAGTCAACTATCAATAAACGTCATTTTCTACATTTACGTACTATTTGATCATCATCCATATAATCTAGTGGGTTACTTCTGTTTCGGAAAATTCTGTTTCTGAGTACGTTTTCAACACTTCGACAAATGTGCATGCATATTCTTTCTTTCACGCGATGTCGTAACTTGATAATCATTAGACTATCATGATCTAGTCGCTATGCGTCTTAAGTTTATTCAAAAAGTTACGACTTGTCTTAGTCACAAGATGCTTTCAAAAACTTCTTTGATAGTCTTGTTTTTTGACAAATGTCTGAAGGAACTCCGATTCATATGAAAAGTTAGAAGAGGTTGGCAAGGAGAGACACACAGTTCGTTACCATAATCTACCTCCAAATTCAACAAATATGTTGTCAATAAGAAACTCCAGCATACTAATCACTTTTTCCTCTGTGTACAGAGAGATAGAAATTTTCCTTTTTTGCTCACTATTATATATGCCGTATGGTATCTCCAAGTAATAAATTAATAGCGTATGCTGCCACAAAAGCATTATTAAGTGGATTATTTTTTTACGATTTTGTTTTTTTCACACGGGCAATGGTATTATACAGGGTTGAAAAATAAATAGTTTTGGTAGAATTAATTTCAGAGAAAGATCGAGATCTAAAATTATCCAGAAGTTCATTGGAAATTTTAATTTACATATAATTAACACCACTACGCGAGTAAAACGCAATATATTCATGCACTGACACAAATAGTACATTTGACTTAATGTACACTCTTTACCAGACACGCGTATGATGTCGTTTAACGTGTTGCATAGGGTAAAACTGTATGGTCTTCATGCAAGTGCTATCCACAAGCCTTAGGCAGTGATCAAACATCATTTGTTTCGTTCAAAAACATCATGTGTTTAAATAATTCAGGTTCATATATAATAAGAATATTTGATGCGCACCATAAATGTAGGAACATAAATGCTATTATATGAAAAAAAATCATAGAAAATACACACCTTTCCCCCTTTTCTAATGGTTAAAAAATAGGTTGATATTGCATATGTTAACAATGTTTGCCATTTTTAAAACTTGCCTTGAACTAAACAGTCGGAAACCAGGTTGAAATAGAACAAAAGAATCGAAGCTCTCTATTAGAGAAGGCGATAAATGTTTACTGTATTGTTTACTATAGTGACAAATTTTTAAAAAGTTAATAGAAACAAACAAAACTGCAATTTTCTTCTCAATTACGAGGTGTTTTATTTCAAAAACACCATTTGCATAAGTTTTCAATTTATCTAGTACATAGTTAAGCAGAACAATTAGATATCAAGTCGACGACATGGGTATCTTTCAAGTTGGATGACAAAAATGCATAACCTCCGATTTTTTTGAAAAAATTACCACGGACGGAAAAGATATCAATCTATGAGTTCAGTAATTTTCGTGTCTGCCCTTCCATTATGTGACTGAAGAAAAAATTCCAAAAAATAGGTAACAATTGTATCGAAAAGAGAAAATCGAGTGCACCTTTTTATGTTAGGGCGTGTTTGAGTTGAGTATTTTGTCTTGATATCGGTCAAAGTAAGAATATTTCATACATCGTCTCGCTTCAGATTCTATCATTTTTATATATTAAAGCTACAGGTTGACTTTATAACACAAAAAAATAACAGTATTAAAAGATGAAATATATGGGTCAAGTGAAATACCTATCTAATGAGTCACAAAAACAGGGAAGGTGTGTTCGAATAGATATTTTTTTACTGAAAGTACTTGACGACAGTCTTACAAGTTGGATGATGAAAATGCATATCTTCGAAAAATTCTAATTTTTTGTGTGTGATAACTAGGGTTTATAGTCTTCAACCACTAAAAAAATCTAGTCTGCCCTTCCACGAAATATTTAATTAGATTTTTTTTAAATGTTTATGATTTTTCGAAAATTCCACCTAACAACCGATCAGACAATAGTTTTAAGTTGAATCAATGCAGACAATATCATTAACTGATGCTCATTAGCTAGTTGATACATTTGTCTTTTAAAATATAACTGACATATAAGGATCGTATTGGTGCAATGTGGATAAATTTATCGGTTTCCAAGAGCAAAATTGGTAGCGCGTCATCGCTACAATGGCTTCCATTTTTACGATTGTGAAAATGAACTGGCGTAATGGGGAGATAATTTTGACGAAGTAGGATCCTGACTGTAAAGTTATTTATCAAAAATAGTACAGATATAGATTTATTCAAGTACACCTTTAAGATGCGCTCGACTTTAGTGACTCAGCACGAGGTTTTCGGGTTTGTTCTACAACCAACCTCTATCTAATTAAAAATTGTATGAATTTTCCTCAGGATGAAAAAGTATCAACCAAATATTCATATTTCGAAACACATCAAATTGTCTTCTCATCTAGGGTAGCGCTATTCAAGAAAATGACTCGGCAAATTGGTTTAGTCTTTATAGTTTGACTCACATGTTACTATGATCATCTGAAGATATTTTATTTTTCTACTCCAGAATCTTGGAGAATTATTGCAAAATTAGTCCTCATATAGGACAGTTTCCTAAAATGATATTATAGATATAGTAATGCCCAGGGACCTCCCCCCTTTTTTTTATTAACCTAGTTATATTATTAAACACTGTGCTTGTTGTATTCTTCTACTTGTCTTAATAAATATATTTTTTATAACATTGTGTCTTAATCATATTGAATCACTTGTAATCATTTGTATATAGTTAATGTTGATTGTTCTGCTCCTTGTGGGCGCTTTGATTAGCAATAAAATATATTTGATTTGATTCGCATGTAATTCAAAATTCGATAAAATGGATCACTGTTGGAGCAGTTTTCACTCAATTTCTGGATGTATATTTATTGAATGTTCTCTCTTTCTATGTTATAATCTTAACACTTTGGACCCATAATAAGCTTAAAGAAATTTGTCTTTCCCTTAAAGTATTAACAATCTTGACAACACTCAACCTATACTTTTAATTGATTCTTGAGACTGTCATTTGTTTCTTATATAACTCGAAAGAACCATATTATCAGCATTTTAAAGCCATTCTACATTTTTATCAACCAGAGTAGCATCTAGATCAGATTTTTCTATGATAGAACAGAGGTCCTTTCGGAACATTATTTAAAGATATTAGTGCTTAGAATATCCCCTTGTCGAACGCCTATCCGACTCTCTTAAATGAGTCAGTAAATTTGTCAAGCCATTTTAGTTAAACTACTTGACGCACATGTTGGTATGATTATGCATATTATTCAAAATTCGATATAAGCAATCATAAACATTACTTTGGAACAGTCTTCCTTTATTTCCTGATTGTATGGCAACAATCTTGACAATACTCCTCTAATAAATTGAATTGTTTCGAAGACTGTCATTTGTTTGTTTAAATTAAAAGAACCTTATTATCACCATGTTAAAGGCATCGTACATTTTTATCAACCAGAGAAGGTCCTTTCGGTATATTTTAAAGACGTTTGGGCATCCCCTTGTTGAATGAATATCTGACCCTCGTAAATTAGTCAGTAAATTTGTTAAGTTTTAGTTTGACACACTTGTTGCCAGATTATGCATGTTATTCAAAATTCGATAAAAGTAATCATAAAATTATTTTTACTGGATGCCTGAATGTATTACAGTACCAAAGACTTTGGAGAGTCAAATAAACTATAAGAGGAAAACAACGTAACAACAGAAACACTGAACTGCTACAAAAAGTTTAAACAAAAGCCAACTCACATAGAAACGGACTATTTGATTAAGAACTTGTTACAGAAAATTTTATTAAAATGCGCCCTCTATAAAAAAAAAAAGAGATTAGAATTTAACGTAGCCCTTAGCCAATGTATGATACTCTATAAAATTTACAAATTTCTGAAATCTAACTGTGATTGAAATGTTATCGGTCTGTATTATGAATTAAAAGAAAATCGGTCTATCAAATCTTTATTAATAATTAAGATGTACATTAATTTAGTACGCCAGACATTACCAAGCCTGTTCAAGAAAACTCGAGAATTATTGCATTCGTCTCTATGGACTCTGACATCACAGCTAGTTCTTCTTCTAGTTGTTTAATATCTCTTAATAGTTTTTGATTCCTAAGTCATCCATCCTACTGCCAAAAACAGCTTTCCTACCAACTCGTATTACTTATAACTGTTTCAGGCTTTGTATACTAATTTGCTTGGGAATTGATGAAGTTTATTTTAGGAATCGAAGCATCTTCCTCACTTTTAGAAGACTACCGGACCGACAGCGCCTGGAACATATTAAAATAAATATGAAAGAAAACATTTGCCAATAAATCAGCAATCGAAAAATTCAAAAATTATCACATTTGCAAACCTTTAGGTATGATTAAAATTGACGCTGATCTATCTTCAAATTCGTAAATGTTGATCATAGATTCAACTCAATTTAATAATGATCACAAAACTATCGAAATTTAAACTTATATACAAAAAATATACATTAAAAAAAAAACCAGTAGAAGTCAATAGAGGAATGTGTTTATATATAATTATTGAAGATTATAGATGACAAAAGATTGGACTTTTTTTTTATGTGAATACGATTACTTTTTTTTGTATTTGGTAGGATAGCAAACGATCGTTTCAACAAGTTTGTACTGATGTGTTGTCATCCTCCCAAATTAGAACAATTTCTTTATTTAGTATATACTCTGGATCGTTAAAAGGATTCCGATAGAACATCAATTTTGGTAAATTGGTGACAAGTTCTTGAACGGAGAGTGGTTTTCCTTTTTTGCTGAATATAAGTTAATTTGCATCTATGTTTGAGATGTCTAAAACTTGATCGTCTTTATACATATTTATTTGAGAATTAATGCCTTCATTTTTCGGTTTTTGTTCTTAATTAATCGATTTCAGTTTCTAGCTTAATTTCCAATTTCCTCTATTACTTTCTTCGTAGTGTTTTTATCCGATTTTCGTTTTGCTTGTTTTTCTTTTAACTCATTCTTTGATTGATTATTTGAACTTGATTATTGAAAAAATCGTTTTTTTTTTTAAATACCAATCTAGAGTTACTTTTTTTCTTAATTGCAGAAATCTCATTGTAATCGTTCGCTTTAGTGTCTAGACAAATTTGTGTTTTATTATTATTATTATTATACACGATTTTTGTCTCAATAACGCCTACAATTGAGTTCGGAGATTGTTTGATTTCACTGTCCAGTTTTCCCATCAATCACTCACCCATAATGTTAATTGAATGACATGTCCTTGCAGTGGTCTTGAAATCATCATCTGCATTGTAAAATTTACCAACATACAGAAAATCGGAAAAAAATTGTTTGGCCTTTATCGTGATAACATAACATAATTTTGAAATAAATAATTCGGTTTTATTTTGCGATTTTCATCCACTTTGAAAATATCCTGTACATTAAGACAATCTTTTTCGTGGCTAAAAAATTATTTTCATATTATATTAAAATAATTATTGCGATATTACCATGTTGTCAAATACATCAATTAATTTCGTGTATATTTATCCCATTTCAATTGGTGTTCTCTTATCTGAAGCCGCTTTCCAATGTTGACCTGTGATGGTCTTTGATAAATATATCAAAATCTTGGCAAATACATATCAAAGTTCTGTTCTGAAGGGAGTCTATAACTAAATGTTGTGAGTAATTTGAGGACATTTTGGAATACAATAGATATTTCAAAAACATCTTTCAAAAAAGAAATTCCTACAGCATTGTTGAACTGTAAATTAAAACGGCTCCCTCGCATCTTTTCAATTGGATTATAGTCAATGCCTGGACTTTTTAGTAAACATTTGACATGGTTGGGTCTCTAACCCATCTTTATAAAAAAAGTTTGGAAACAGAATTTAATAATATAGATGTAAATGTGTCTTTTCTATTGTTAGTGTCATCTCCCACTTTAAATTGTCTATGAACTCATCTCTGATCTCCGTTAAGTCATAATTCTTTATTAATCAGTTTAAATGTTGTGTAACACTGTCTACCTTTGCAAGGATTTAATCTTTAAATATTTTAAACAAGCTACTGTGGCAGTTATCTTGGGTACAACCACAGATATATTTAAATCATCACTTTCAAACAGTATTGTTGTTGATGCAAGAATTTAGCAAACATCACATAATAAATAAATTAAATTAAGTTTATCACAGGATAACTTTTCTAAAATACATCCCTAACCTGAATATTAGAGGATGCACAGAGCATTTAAAACTATTGAAAGTTTCGTTACTGCAATTTTCAATAAACATAATGTTTGTTTTTTCCTATGTTGCACCTACAATAGTCATAAAAATTAATTTTAGACATAATATTTGGACCATGATTAGAAGAAGACAACATCATGAACATAAGAAATAATTTTATTTGTTGATTGAGCATACGTTTCGGCGCGACCAACAGTTTTTTGAAAACAAGGAATTGAAGTACTTTCCGAATTTGAAAGCTCAAAAGCATAAAAAGGTATTCCATTTTTAGTCGTGGCGTCAATGCATATATCTACGCAATACAGCCTCACGAGCATTTTGATAAAGATAAAATTTTTTATGAATGGTATAAAACTCTGGGGTATGCAGGTTTATGACATCATGCTCATTTTCCTTATATCTCAATGCTGTAGTTCTTGATGTCATTTCTTTCTTTTTTTTCTGACGTCAACTTATGTTGGAGCAAATAATAAAGCAATAAATCCTATCACATTACATAATATATATATATATATATATATATATATATATATATATATATATATATATATATATATATATATATATATCTTTAACATGACAATAATTTTGAAATAAATAATTTGGATTTTTTGCGATTTTCATCCACTTTCAGCCGCTTTCCGATATGGACATGCGATTGTTTTAGATATCATACACAAAGCTTGGCAAATACATACAAATACAAGTTCGGTATTGAAGAGAGTCTTATATTAATTGTAGTGTGTAATTTGAAGACATTTTGGACTGTAATAGATATTTCAAAAAACATCTTTCAAAAAGAAAATTCCTACAGCATTGTTGAACTGAACACGCATCATTTCAATTGGATTATTGTTGATGCCTTGACTTTTTAAGTAAACACTTGACATAGTTGGGTCTCCTGATTCATCTTTATAAAAAAGTTTAGAAACAGAATTAAAGAATGTTTATGTATATGCGTCTTTTCTATTGCTATCGCCATATTTCAGTTTAATGTTTTCCGCCTTTTACATTTCAATATTTTCCCCACATATGTCCCAAAACTGTATTAGAGGATGCACAGAGCATATAAACTATTGAGATAGACCAAAACAAATACTTAGTTCTAGGTCAAGTACAAAGTGGAAGAGCATTAAAGACCCAAAATGTTTTACCAAATACGGATAAGGTTATACCTCTTTCATATTATTATTATTATTATTTACAGTATTTATATAGCCCATTATCTAATTAAAATCTTTCCAAATAAACTCATCATAGATACCAGGAGCGCTTAACATACAAATATAAATAATTTATTTCACAGCTTTGATCAAATTGAACAGTTCCATTACATTGAAAAAAAAATAGTTAAATTATACCTTTATCTACTTTTTTCTCCAAGGTACACACTATCTATTCCCTGTTTCACAAATTGTTCTTTCTGATCTTTAATAAGAGCAACAAAAGAAGAAACCACCAAAACAACTAAACTCTATTTTGTTTCATTTTCCTCAATAGTTCAAGAAGAATAGATTAGATTATAGTCTTCCTATATCCAGTTGGCAACACCACAAACACGTCATGATCCTCTAACAAATACTGAATAGCTGTGTTTTGGTGTTCTTTTAGTTGAAAATTGAGTGATATATTATTTACTACGGAGGCTGCTATGTTGGATTTTGTTGGTCACAATTTTAATTCGAATACCTACGTTAGTTTTTCTATGTCGAGGGAAAATCCAAAATGTTTGTTTTCTTCTGTCGCACTTCTTTCAATCACAAAATGTTTTAATTTTAGACATTATATTAGAATCAGGATTAGAAGTTCACATCAACTCATTTATATCAGAAATCATTTTATTTGTTGATTGAGAATACGTTTTGGCGCGACTATCAGCAAGATTTTGCAAATTAATTGGAAAAATTGTCAATGCCTTTACATTTAAGTATAATACATTTTACATGGTTGGGTCTCATGATCCATCTTTATAAAAAAAAAGTTTAGAAACAGTAAGTTCTTGCACGCCAATTTATAGGTACTTTTAGAATTGACATCTCAACAGCATAAAACGTCCATGCAATTACCTACGCATGATAGTCTCACGAGTATTTTGATAAAGATCTAAATTTCGATTAATGGTATAAAATTCTGGGGTATGCAGGTTTATTACATCATGCTCATTTTCCAGAGATCTCAATACTGTAGTTCTTGATGTTATTTCTTTATTTTCTTCATGAAGTCAAATTATGTTGAAGCAAACAGTATCACATTACATTCTATCATATTACATACAAAAACAATATATTTTACATAACAATAATCCAAATATTTACATCTGTTAAATTCCGATCTCAATGGAAGAAGTTAATTATTTATTGTATAGCAGACGATGGAAACTTGCTTGAATGGTCTGCTCTTGGAGTTTTTTTTTAAGGTTTATTGCACTAGTGCAACATCAAAGAATTATTGAGAACTAAAAGTTGGTTGGTTAATTTGAAAAAAAAAAATGATGTTGCAATACGATATAAATAAGAACCAGTAGAAGTAAATAGAGGAACATGTACAGATTTATTGAAGATTATAGTTGACAAATGATGGGACATTTTTTTAGGTGAACAAGATTTTGATAGGATAGCAAACGACCGTTCCAACAAGATGGTTCTGATGTGTTGTCATCCTCCCAAATATGAACAATTTCTTATTCTGCATTGTTTAAAAGGGTTTTGATGGAAGGTCAATTTTCGTAAATTGGAAGTAAGTTCTTGCAAGTAGAGTGAATTTCCTTTTTTGCTGAATATAAGTTAATTTGTATCTATGTTTGAGATGTCCAAAACTGGATCGTCTATATACATATTTATTTGAGTCTTTAAGATTGCCTTGATTTTTCTCTGTTTTTGATCTGAATTGATCGATTTCGGTTTCTAACTAAATTCAATTTTCTTGTTTTCTTTTTGTTTGGTTTTCTTTTGACTCGATTCTAGTGACTTGTTTTCTGTTCTTATTTGCAGTTTTTACAGAGTTCTACTTGTCAGCGTTCAATTTAGTCTAGCCAAGTTCGTGTTTTATTATTGTTATACAATATTTTTTTTATCTCAATAGCGCCTACACTTGGAGTTTAGAGACTATTTGATATCACTGTCCAGTTTTTCCATCATCCGCTCAATCGTGTTGTCCGATACATCAATTAATCTGGAGTATATATATATATATATATATATCATTTCAATTGGTGTGGTTATATCTGAAGCCGCTTTCCAATATGGACCCTTGATGGTTTTAGATATCATACCCAAAGCTTGGCAAAGTTTTTTTTGAAGAGGGTCTAGTTTACAATTAGTTTTTGGCGAAATTTAAAGACATTTTGGACTGTTGTTGATATTCCAAAGTAATTACATTAGATGTATGTTTCATTATAATACGTTATTCTGATTGGCTAACTGCGCATCACGTGTTATTCCTTAAGCAGTTGCATGACATTCGTGTTTTCATGATCCTAGGTGAAAAAAAAATGTATTGAATGCTTCTTTTTGTAACGTCATAGGGTTGTACAAGCGTTGACCGTGTGCACATTTTTAGAATGAAGCGCTTGCGCGCTTCATACAAAATGTACTTCTGTCAACGCTTTTACACCCCAATGATATTACAAAAAGAAACATTCAATTCTTAAATAACATCTGTCAAAGAGAAAATTCCACCAGCATTGTTGAACTGTCATTTTAACGGCTCCCTCTTATCCTTTCAAATTTCCATGGTTGGGGTCTGGACAATCTTTATAATAAAAAAGTTTAGAAACAGTATTTAATATATAGATGTATATGTGTCTTTTCTGTTTTATTGGTATCGCTCACTCGAATGCTTTACGCCTTTTTCTGTTTCTATAAACTTTGTTCTCGCATACTTTCCAAAACTGTATTATAGGATGTACAAAGGATTTAAAAATTAATTGATTTCTATCAGTCATTAAAAATGTGTTAAAACATAATTTACATCAGGTATCATTTTATTTGTTGATTGAGCATACGTTTCGGCGCGACCATCATTAAGATTTTGCAAACCAAGAGTTTAAGTATTTTTCGCATTTGACAGCTCAACAGCATTAAAATGTCTTCCACTTTAAGTCGCGGCGTCACTGCATATGCCTATGCATTATAGCCTCACGAGCATTTTGATAAAGATCTTAATTCCTATCAATGGTTTAAAACTCTGGGGCATACAGAATTATTACATCATGCTCATTTTCCAGAGATTTCAATACGGTAGTTCTTTTTTCCTGACGTCAAATTATGTTGGACCAAATAGTATCACATAGAACGAAATTCATAACAGTGTGGCTGTGGCCATTGATTGACACATTAAAATCATCCATTGACTGGGACAGATTAGGTGAACGTTTGTCTGTAACGACCATTGCTCACGATGTACTTTACGATAGATATTTAAACTGTGGGGTCACCAAAGGTTCTCCACGCCTAAATAAAATAATTCAAACAACTAATCAGGAACAACCTTTACGTTTTGATTTATAATATTGAAAACTTAAAAAAATCTTTACTTGTGTTTTTGTTATGTTTTGATAATTAATTTTTATGATATTGCACGTACTTTCAGAAAAAAATGATTTAACTGGTTTTAAAAGTTACAATGCATGTGTTGATAATTATCTTTTTTTTTCGGACGTTATAGGGATTTATCAATTATGTCATCTTTTTAACTTTTATCTGGTCTAAAATTTTATTTTAGAACGAATGCATGATCAACTTTCAAAAGTTGTGCAAAATCAAAACATATAGACAATATAATAGAAAATACTTCTGCCAGGACTGTCTTTTTCGTACTTGCAAGCTATTGGACAGTAAAAAACCTATTGGGATCAAGCCTTGTGAAATTTGCATTTACGTATATCGTAATTTTATATATACGCAAAATGTATAATTTGGTGCATATAGGAAACTTGAACTGTTCTGTTCAATACTATATTTGTGAAAAACCCTTGGCAAAAGAAACGTATACATTTTGGTCTCTTGTGGAGGGTTGTCTCATTGGCAATCATACCACTTCTTTTTTTATATCAACTTATTTTTTTAAAACGACCCAATTTACATAGTTATGGACGACTTCGTATATTTTATGATCGCAAATAAAATATGAATATAATTACTGTGCACTGTAGTTCGCATAATCATTTTTTTCTTTTTTCTTATGGATTTGTCGTCTTTCTGGGAGTGATTATTTATTAACGACTCTTTCAGCTCACTCACAAATAATTTAAAACCAAGTCTTACATTATAAAAATTTCCAAATTTTTAACATACGTCCCAGCCATAGATAAGGACTTACATTCGCAAGGTCTTTCATTCATTTTAGCGAGTTGACCCAAGTTATATTGCGGACCATTTGTCCATGCGGTTTCCGTGTTTTTTTCTCTCTCTCTCTGTTATCATCCACTCATCTTTCGTGTTTGCCATGCAAAGACCTTTTAAAGCTTTCATGCTATACAGTATGTGTTTTGCTTATTTTTGAAGGTCACACGGTGACCTATAGTTGCTAACGTGTGTTGGTCCCTTGAAATGAATTGTCTGATTGTCTATCAGACCACATATTCTTATTTTTATATATGCAGTTATATGTTTCATAAAATTGAGAATCGAAACGGGAAAAGTTTCAAAGAGACAACAACCCGACAAAAGAGCAGAAAACAACCCAAGGCAACCTGCGGATTCTAAGGAATTGCTATGAATATGTTAATTTCAGGTAAATAGAATTAGCCATACTCAAGTTATAGATATGATAGTCATCTTTTGCAACCGACTGCTATGTATAAGGCACCGACCATTCATCTTTTGTTGGACCACGACTTTTTCATGGCACAGACAATTTTGTTTTCGACTATTTTAAAAATATACAATGTTTTTTCTCAAAATCATACAGAGACAGATTTTTGTATAACTAGGTTTTTAAAATTTTTGTAATGGGAACAAACTGGAAGAAAAATTGAAAGACGTTTAATCTTCAAATGTAAAACCATCTCAAAAGATGAATGGTTGGTGCCTCATCGATCCAGTAAGATTCGTAAGAAAATTACAATTTGACCTGAATTTGTATAAAGCCTTTACCACATTAGTAGCAAATTAAGCCCAATAATTCCATAAAAATTTGTAAAAAAATAACTTGTACATATTTTGGAGTTAATAGAATCTTATATCAGTTTGAAATCTTCTTGTATTTCTTTGCAACCTTTCTACAATCGAATTTTTCCATAATTTTGAAATTCTTGAAAGTGGTCGTTCAATTGTCTGCTTTGACTATGTAGCTTCTACGAACGAATTTTTACTTCTTATCAAAGACATTTTTTTAAAACCTGATATCTACTTCTTTAATTTAAGTGAACAACTTTAATTAAACTTCCGGTTTATTTTTAAATCACAACTAAATGAACTAAATCACAAAGAACAAAATATCACATAATGCAAAAACGTCAATAAACTCGAAATTGAATGTTACATCTCAAAAGGTCTTTTGGTTTGTCGTGGTGTGCATGGCATTCCTGTTGGAATATTTCCTGACCAATTGCAAAGGAAAGGACCTTGAGCTCCTGAAAAAAAACATGACTTTATTCAAATTTGTATGTTCATCAAAAAATTCTAAAACTCTATCTCCAATGTAAACATGAGAATGTGTGTCTTCACTAAAATGTATATAACTTTTGTTCAAACTTCATGCTTATCAGATGATTGTGATCGTATTTGGGGGATTATCGATATAAATTTCCTCATATAAAATTTTCTTGTACTTTGCCAAAATACAGATTTTACCATGCATTTTTCAAAAACATATTAGAAACAATGGGTCACCGTGCTAATTTTGAAGATAAATGTCGTGCAAAATTGTCGAATTATATAGCTTATTCACGAAAATAATTAAAACAAATCTTGAAAGTAACACTGATTGTTTTCAATATATACATTTGTATGTTTTATTCAATTCAAAATTAAATTATAACGGTCATGTACACAAAAGTCAAACCGACAAGAAGGTGAACATTTACCAAGTAGTCAAAAAGGTGGGGTCCACATATTCTTTTGATACAAACGGGCAGCTGGGGTTTCTAATGCACCCCATTCGTATATTTATTTTTTTAATACCAATAATCATTCATATATTTCATCAAAAATCATATCCAATTCATATATAATCTCTCGATTGCCACATACTGACTTTTACATCTTAATTTGATTAAAACTGACTTTTACATCTTAATTTGATTAAAAACGATAAGATAGCGCCCCCCCCCCCCCTCTAAAAAACAAACCCCGAGGTCGAAGTACAGTCCATATCGTATAGCTAACTGTTAGGGACCCTTAAAAAAATGCGTACCAAAAAAGAGAACAAAAGCATTGGCTTGACAAGTTATACAGCATAACAACAAAAATAATGTGACAGGGTTCAATAAGTTTTATCGTCCTGAACATGCATGAAATATTTGCCACTGCCGTTAAGCAAACAACAATCAATAAATCAATTCAATAAGTTTTTGATCGTGAAGCCCCGCGCATACATGGCCAGTTTCCTATAAATACAACAATAATAAAAAAAAATATATATGGGTACAGTGCGTGATAAAATTTGGTGAGGTAATTTGATTTTTTCTATATACCACGGTTCATTTCAACGCACAGTAGACAGTACCAAGTACCACTATACCAATAATAAAACTTGCAATGCCTTAATACATGATTTTACTTTAATAAATCCATATATTATTTGTGAAACCTTAAAAATTTCAAAAGGGTGTAGTTTCTGAATAAAGTTAATAATTATGTAGACTTTTGAAGTTCATACTCTTTATTGCCTTAAATCGGCAAATTTATGAAATTTTATTTACGAAAGCTATAGAACGACATGTTTTTGAAATTACGAAATGATTAAGTAACCTTTTGATGACAAATTATAAATCGTTATTGTAAAAAATTTTCTTGCCGAAATATCTGTCATTTATTCCATACCAAATTTACCCTTATTACTTATTAATTATCATAATGTGGACCGGTCATTTTTACAAGTTCTTGCACAATTGGATTATTAATAGTTTACTTTCAAACTGTTTACATTTTTTTTCATACACGTGTATGGATTAAATCTGGGTAAAGTTTTCGTTAATAAAATTTCAAAAATTTGCCGACTTAAGGAATGATGTTTTTAAGCTCGGGGTTTCGGGATTGTTCCTTTCGGGATTGATTCTTTCGGGATCCGGGAATTCTTTTTCGAATTTCGGGATGTCGGGATTTGAATTTCTTTTAATTCGGGACCTCGGGATTTCATGTTTTTAAGGCCAGGACCCCTCCAACCCCCCTTCCTCATATATTACGTATGTATACACCGTAGTCCCTTTTCATACACGAAATACACCAGGTAAAAAAATATTGTTTATCTTACAGCCGATTTCAATAAGTATGTAGCTAAAGGTAATATCTTTGGTTAGCTTGCTTGCTAGCTGCACCGTGAAGTCATTTTAAGGTTAGGTAAACTATCCTCCTGTAAGAGTAGACTAGTCCGACAAATATTTAACCAATCTATCTTTCTATAGGACTAGGCTACTTCGAAAGGAGGGTAGTATACCCTATCTAACAATGACCTCACGGTTCAGCTACTAAGCAAGCTGACCAAAGTGTTTACCTTTAGCTACATACTTATTGAAATCGGCTGTAACAAAAAAAAATTTTTTTCAATCTCATGTTATAATTGAAATTAATCCCAAATAAAGTAGTCGGAGAATAAAGTCAAAATATGTCCGATTTGCTTTTTTTTTTCCACAACAAAATTCAATCCGATCGTCTTTTAAAAGGCCAATTACGTCTACCTCACAAAATCTTGCAAGACCTAAAAAGTGTTGGCCCATAAACATGTTAAATTGGTAATGGTTTATAGCTCAAAACAAAAAAAGACAAAAGAAATATATGGAGTACTCCTATTACTGAAAGCTAGCTCTAAATAGTTTTGTTGTTATACAATAAAATGTTCTGACGGACTCCCATGGAGGTGATTGGTATAGCTGTTCTTATAATTATATATAACTGAGCTGTTAATGAAATATTAGATATATATATACATACCAGAAAGTGACTGCGTCGAACCATCTTGATATAGAATAACAGGTCCCATAGGTTGCTGGACGAAGGGGGCGAGATAACAGATGCTGGTGAAGATGTACCTGATGTTACGGTACATGTACTTGGTACAGGAAACTTTACTGGAAACACATTGTTCTCCTCTAATGTTTTTCTAGCGGGATTTTTGATAGAAGAAGCGCCAGTATAAAAAGTTTTTTTATCAAAATTTTGAATGATGGACTGAAACGTTTTCGACATTTCAGACACATTATCAGGAACTTTCCCGTGAAAATGTTTCTCCAATTTTGCGATATCCTGATTAACAAGCCCCGATTTAGGAACAAACATACCGCTTCCAGTTTTAACTAGATACTTGTCTTTCTTGCTGTTGATCAAGGCACCACGAATCTTTTGTGCAAAGCTGGACCTGGCACTGTTCAATCCTTTCAATCTAGTATCGTATTCATTTGTCTTGTTCCTCAGTTCTTTCTCTAACCTTTTCAAGTCTTCTGTTGCGCTGTCCATCAATGAACGTTCGTCGGGGTGTTTTGAAGGGTCTCCACATTGTTCCGATGTTAGACATTTATCAATTGTACAGTTTCTCATATTGTGATCCAGACGCAAGTGACAGTTTGAACACTGCTTTCCTCTCCCTTTATTGAGATTACGGTTAGCATACTTGTTATTCAGATGTTCGAGATGTTCTCCTGCACTTTCAACTTGGGTCTCGATTTCTATCATTTCTTCTTTCAATGTTTCCAAGGAATACTCAATTGGTGATTTATATTCGAAAAGATCAAAAGTCGTTTCAACGCAGTGTTTCAACGGCGGTTTCGCTATCCTCCTTGTCGAATGAAAGCTCCTTACGGCTGCTTTTAGTCGGGTAACGTTTCGTTTCATCAGAAGACAGCTGTTTCTGCAGAAATGGTGAGGATCCCTCTGAGACACGGATATTGACAACTGGAAAATCACTTAATACAGGTAGAGCTCTTATTACACGCAAGAACCTTGTAAAATTGTTCGGTGTCAGATCCACAAAATCCCCTTCGTCATCTTTGTACTCAACTCTTATAACTGGCATCCGGTTAATATACTTAATTTGTCGGATTACGTCCTCTAAACCTTGATATTTGCCTACGGATAGTTGCATAAATTCAATGGATATTGCACTGCAACGCTCTTTTCCATAATATTCAAATCTAATTTTTAGATCAAGCTCACCAATGTTTGGGATGGTTTTTGAAAACGCCATAACGTAATCTTGCAAGCCTTGTTGTCGACCTCAACATCAATTGTGAAATTCATGTGGCGGCAAAATGATGCGGGGAAAATTGGACCTTTTCATTTGCTGTAAGCAGGGAGGGGGAGTGATACATTCATAATACCATATTTGGTTATCTCTATCAGTGTCTTCAAAAATAACACCCCTTAAAAATAGAATGTTCTATGCATTAACTTAACAGGTCAACCAGAAAACATAAATTAGGGATTAGCGGTTTAAAGCCGAGATTGACTATATTTATAGGTATGAACGTTTTCATATTCATTTCTTTTATATGATTGATAGAAATTAATAGATTAAAGACATTAAACCGAACTTTTAAAAAATATCTGACAGTTCAACAAACACAAATCGCAACATCCGATTACTAGAACATGACAATATTATATTTATATATTTAAACGTTTAAACAAAGGCTACGAACAACACGGTCCGCCGTCCAGATAAAATAACTCAGTATAATCACAAATTTTAACGAGGTTAGATTAGTTTTAAGTGCACACTGCCCTTTTTTAAAACTATCTTCACAATATATGAGCATCCTAACAAATGATGAATTACATAAATTAGGCCGTTAGTTTTCTCGTTTGAAGTGTTTTACATTGTCATTTCGGGGCCTTTTATAGCTGACTATGTGGTATGGGCTTTGCTCATTGTTGAAGACCGTACGGTGACCTATAGTTGTTAATTTCTGTGTCATTTGGTCTCCTGTGGAGAGTTGTCTCATTGGCAATCACACAACATATTCTTTTTGTCGAGCCTTCGACTTTTGTCGAAAAAGCGAGACATAGTGATCCTACATTCCGTCGTCGTTGTCGTCGTCGGCGGCGTCCACAAATATTCACTCTGTGGTTAAAGTTTTTGAAATTTTAATAACTTTCTTAAACTAGCCTAGATTTCTACCAAATTTGGATTGAAGCTTGTTTATGATCATTACATAGTTTCCAGAAGTTAATTTTGAAAAAAAAAAATTCCATTTGTCCCGTATTTTAAATTATAAATCATGGACTTAGTTTTTCTGCCAGGAAACATTACATTCACTCTGTGGTTAAAGTTTTTAAAATTTTAATAACTTTCTTAAACTAGCCTGGATTTGTACCAAACTTCTTGGACAGAAGCTTGTTTATGATCATAAGATAGTATCCAGCAGTAAATTTTGTAAAACAAAAACATCCATTTTTGCCGCTTTTTACTTATAAATTGACTTAGTTTTTCTGCCAGGAAACATTACATTCACTGTGTGGTTAAAGGTTTCAAATTTTAATAACTTTCTTAAACAAGCCTGAATTTGTACCAAACTTGGACAGAAGCTTGTTTATGATTTAAAGCTGGTATATAGAAGGAAAGTTTGTTAAAATTTTGTACTTGTTTTATCCGTATTTTACTTAAAAATGGACTTGGTTTTTCTTCCGGTAACATTACATACAGTCTGCAGTTAAAGTTTTTAAAACATTTATTAGATTCATAAACTATCCTGGATTTTTACCAAACGTGGACAGAAGCTACTCACAATCCAAAGACAATATTGAGTGGAATATTTTTTCCCTCATTTTTGTTGCGCCTGCGATTAACAGCAAAAGTAGGCGAGACACTAGGTTCTGCGGAACCCTTATGATTTTTTTATATTTAGTATGTGTGTACCTTGCAAGGTCCTCATGCCCGTCAGACAGTTTTCATTTTACCTCAACCTCATTTCATGGATCAGTGAACACAGTTATGTGTTCGTGGTGAAGTTCAAATATCAGATACTATAAGCAATAGATCTACTATATTTGGTTTATGGAATGATTGTAAGGTGTACGGTCAGGTGTTATCTGACCTTGACCTCATTTTCACGGTTCATTGCTCAGTGTTAAGTTTTTGTGTTTTGGTCTATTTTTTTTAATATAACCAGTAGATCAAATATATGTGTTGTATGGAAGGATTGTAAAGTGTATATGTCTGTCTGTAAGGTATCATCTGACCTTGACCTCATTTCATTGGTTTTTTAGTCAAGTTTGTTTCTTAGATAATATAAGCAATAGGTCAACTTTATTTAATGCAGAGATTGATTGTAAGGTGTACATGTATGTCTGGCATGGTTTATTAGAACTTGACCTCATTTTCATGGTTCATTAGTCAATGTTCAGTTTTCTTGGTTCAGTCTGTTTTTTAAAATCTATAAGCAAAGGTCAACTGCATATTAGGTGATTGTAAGGTGTGCATGCATTTCTCGTTTGATTTATGGTAGACCTTGATCTCATTTTTCTTGGACCATGTTAAGTTTATGTGATACTTGTGATAAAGCTTTATATGTAGAACTATCAACATAAAATCAATGGTTAGTAAAGAAGGCGAATGATTTCAGCGTGTGCACTCTTGTTCTCATTGCGGAAGGCCGTACGGTTATCTATAATCGCTTACATCCACTTTATTTGAAGTCATCTTCCTAATTGTTTGCCATTAATGTAAAATTTGTATTAAAGGTCATGAAACGAAATAACAATCAGGGACGTCAGAATAGTGCAGGGAAAGCGCTAGGAGGTGACTTGCGTGGTTTGATAGTTCATGAACTTAAAGAAAGAGGCGTCCATGTTGGAAATTCGATACCTAAAGGAATTGCGCCGAAAGTAGCCGAGAAATATAAAATTACTAAACAAACTGTGCATAATATCTGGAAAAAGTATAATGAAGATTTATCTGTAAGTAGAAGACCGTGTGCCGGTGGTCGCCCACGGAAATATGGGATTGATGAGATAGAGTTCGTCAATGTTTTGAAAACAGAAAGACCTTCCGTTGAACAGAACACTTTAAGAGACCAGCTCCTGCAGTATTCTGCCATTAGCAGCATCTCTACAAGTACAGTATCAAGAATAATAACAAATGACCTAAAAATGACGTATAAGCGTATTGCACATTACAAGAAGAATAGATTTACGGTACGAAACCTTCAATACACTCAACAGTTTTTAAATTATGTCAGTAATAAAGATCCCTTCACCCTAAAGTTTATGGACGAAATGGGAGTTAAGCTTGTGGACGGACAGCCAGTGTATGGACATTCAAGGAAAGGAACTCCATGAGTAGAAATTACAAGATATGACCCTCATGCAAATTTCACAGCTAGCTTAATTATTGGTATAACAGGTGTTAAATACGTGAAAATTATTGAAGGGGCGTCAGACAGTGGTGAATATTTACAGTTTATAGGGGAAGCGTCACAGAGTTATACAAATGACGGTGAAAGTGTTTTTCAGCCAGGAGAATGTTTAGTTGTTGACAATGCGCCGACACACCACAACATGTCTGAAAGAGTTCTACGTAACTGGCTTCCAACAGTAGGAATGGAATACTTATTCTTGCCCGCATACTCTCCAGATTTAAATCCAGCGGAACAATGTTTCCGTAAAGTAAAAAAACTGCTCAAATCGGATAGATTTGGCCCTGTATTACGACAAGATTTAAAAGTCGCAGTTTACAAAGCTTTCAATGAAATAACATTAATGGACACACGATCTTTTTTCAAGGCAACTGAATATATGAACATTTAACATGTTTAAGCTAATATACTTTAAATCGCGAGGTTTCTATCAAAAAGATCAAAGAGAAAAGGTTGCCAAATGTATCACATTTTAATATTTTATTCTATACAAACAATTGGAAAAGTTTGCATACACATGTATATATTCATTTTATGTTATTGGTTTCCTTGTACAGTAGGGCAAATGTAACTGACAAGGCTATTTAGAAAAAGACATATTATAGTTTGGGAACAACCATTTTAACTTCAAGGGAGGGGGTGTGGTTTTTTCCGAGTCAGAAAATTTATTTAGTTTTTCGACACTACCAATCAATTTTTTTTTCTTTCAAAACTTAACACTATTGGGTATGGGGAAATATGAATTTAGATGTATTTTTTGTCATCATTTTGCTTGACCACAATATTTTTTCCCCATCAAATTGGGGATCAGAGTATTTGTTAAGGAAAAATCCATACCCTTCTTTTTTTAAGTTAATGGTCGTTCCCTTAAAATACAAATGTTGAAATTGGGTCATAGTCATTTACTATTAAATCAATCTTTCAGTTAGAATATATTAGATCAGATAAGAAGTAGTCATATAAAATTAAACATACATTTTCTTTAATGTAGACTTTTTCTCGGGGATTGATTCCTTGTGAATAGTTTTTGAAGTAAACACTTAATTGACACAGTCGTATATTGTTGGTTTTATTTTGTTTTGTATAAAATTGATTCTGAAAAATATGCAAACACCATTTTCCAAGGTTGGGAGAGGGTTGGGCGCTTTCAAATGTTTAACCCCACCACATTCTTATTGTGCCTATTCCTGCAGTTCAATGGTTGTCTTTTGCTCATAATAAAATAATTGTCATGATTTACTCAACGTTACTTTTTCCAATATAAACATTTCCCTTTTTTCCCCTTTTTTTATTAGTTCACAACATTTTAACAGAAACCACCTTGTGACTTCGAAATTAAGTAGACCATAAAGCGATGTTCATTATCTTTCTTATGTTATAAGTTTAATTTAGTATTTTGCGTCATGAATTGGTATTGATGCCATATTGTATGAAGAAAGGGGTAGTCCGGTTGACCTATACGTCAATGAGACACAGAAAAAAACGACAACAAATAAAATGGAGCAACATTCATTCTTCAACCAAAGAATAAATCACAAGAATAATAATACATGTATATGAAAACACTTATTTTTTATTATTTAATGATATTAGCTATAAACATTATCCACTTAAAAATGAAACTGTTGTATGTGATGGTATAAAAATCATTAATAACAAATTCCTTTAGAGCTTTGTGAAAAGAAAGTTTAATTTTATGTATCGAAATGTGTAACAAGTGATTATTTAAATCCCCACTGGAAGGCCTCTGATAGACTGAGTGAGCATAAAATCATCGCCAATGACAAACATATTATAGGTAAATTTTTCAGTTCAATTAGTAACAAACGTTTTACTGTCGACCACACTGTTATGAATTTCGTTCTAACATCTAAAAGCAATGTATTTTACATAACAATAATCCAAATATTTACATCTGTTAAATTACGACCTCAATGGAAGAAGTTACTTATTTATTGTATAGCAGATGATTAAAACTTGCTTAATTTATTTTCTTTAGATGTTTTTTTTTTTTTAAGGTTTATTGGACTACTGCAACATCAAAGAGTAGTTGAGAACCAAAAGTTGGTTGGTTTATTTTGAAGATAGGATGTTGCTTTACAATAAAAATGAGAACCAGTAGAAGACAATAAAGGAATACGTACTGATTTATTGATGATAATATTGTGTTGGGACCCCTTTTAATCTTTGATCTGCCCCTCTACAACACACGCCTTAGTGGCAGGCACAGATACAGAACATGTTGACAAAAGATTGGGCATTTATTTTATGTGAATGAGATTAACATCAAATCTTGAGTTTGGTAGAATAGCAAACGACCATTTCAACAGGTTTGTAGTGTTGCCTCCTCCAAAGTTCGAACAATTTCTTTATTTAGTATAGATTCCAGATCACTTTTCTGTGCTGAATATAAGTTAATATGTATCTATGTTTGTAATGTCCAAACCTTGAACGTCTTGATGCAGATTTATTTGAGTCTTTCATTTTTTCGGTTTAATTGATCGATTTCGGTTTCCAACTTCGTTTCCATATTCCAAATTTAATTTTCCTCAATTGTTTTTTTTAAAGCATAACAGACTTTCTTTTTAACCAAGTTTGTGTTTTATTATTATTATAAACGATTTTTAACACAAAAGCGCTTTCACCTGAGTTTGAAGACTGTTTGATGGCAATGTCCAGTTTAAAAATCAATCGCTCAACCTTAATGTTATTTGAAGGACATGTCTTTGCAGTGGTCTATGACTCATCTGTGTTGTAAATTTTGCTACCATATAAAAAATCAAATATATTTTTTGTTTAGCCTTCTCCGTGATAGCATAACATAATTTTTAAATAAGTTATCCGATTTTATTGCGATTTTCATCCACTTTGAAAATATCCTCTACATCATAACAATCTTTTTCGGGACAACAAAATAATTTTATATTGTTATATAATATAATAATGATGGCGATTTTAGTGTACAATACATCAATTAATCTGGTGTATATATACCCCATTCCCATTGGTGTGTTTTTATCTGAAGCCACTTTCCAATATAGATCCGTGATGCTATTAAGATATTATATCCAAATCTTGGCAAATACAAATCAAAGTTCGTTTTTGAAGATAGCCTAATATTAATTGTTGCTTGTAATTTGAAGACATTTTGGACTTTAATAGAAATTTCCAAAAACATCTTTCAAAAAAAGAAAATTCCTACAGCATTGTTAAACTGTACTTTCAAACGGCTCTCTCGAATCTCTTCAATTGGATTATTATCAATGCCTTGACTTTTTTTAGTACTTAGTATGCATTTAAAATGGTTGGGTCTCCTGATCCATCTTTATAAAAAAAAGTTTTAAGAACAGAATTGAAGAATATAGAGATATATGTGTCTTTTCTATTATTATCGCCATCTCTCAGTTTAATGTTTTCTGCCTTTTCTATTTCTTAATTTTTTTCTCACATACATCCCAAAACTGAATAAGAGGATGCACAGAGCATTTAAAACTATTGAGATATACCCAAATTGTTTTTTAGTTCTAGGTCAAGTACAATATACAAAATGTACAAGAGCATTGATGACGCAAAATTCCAAAACGTTTTACCATATACGGCTACCGTTATACCTCTATCATATTTATTTTACAGTTTTGCACAAATTGAACAGTGTCATTACATTGAAAAATAATTAAATATACCTTTAAAAGCATTACATTGAAAAAAAAATGATTATACCTTTATCTAATTCTTTTCCAAGGTATTCCCTGTTTCACAAATTGTGCTTTTTGATCTTTCATAATAGCAGCCAGAAGGAGATGCCACAAAAACAAAAGAATTCTCTATTTTTTTTCTCACTTTCCTGAGTAGTTCAGGTAGTACGGAATAAATTAGTCTTCTCATATCCAGTTGGCAACACCTCAACACGTCATGACCCTGTAACAAATACTGAATAGCTGTTTATTGGTGTTCTTTTAGTTGAAAATTGAGTATATTATTTACAATGAAGGCTGCCATGTTGGATTTTGTTGGTCACAATTTCAATTCGGATACCTACGTCAGTTTTCTATGATAAGCAAACAATATTTGGCCGCACTTCTATCAATCACAAAATGTTTTATTTTTAAACATAATATTTGAATCAGGATTAGAAGTTCACATACAATCATTTACATCAGAAATCATTGTATTTGTTGATTGAGCATATACCAACATTTGGACAGTAATTGCAGTCGCTGGTCTGTGGCTAAGACTATATATTTTTGATCATTCTTTATGATATCAGCATTAAGGAAGTTGACCGGCAGGTAGTAGTCTGCAAGATCGAAATCTATGTGTTTTGGCTCAGGAGGACGATCTTTTTGACGTCTACGGTTACATTGTCTTTTTAAATTAGGGATGGCAGGACGACTAGCCTCCGGCAGGTTTACATTAGCATGTGTTGCTAGAACTGACTTCACAATTTTTGATGATCTAGGAAAAGCATGGGCTGGTAATGCCACTTGTGCCTTGACAGTTGATGAAATTGTGGCAGCAACCACTCAACCAGGTGTAGAAGGATGATTATGTTGTAGTTTTCCTGGCACGAAGTTGTCACCTATTTGGCTAACCGCTTATTTTTACCACGTACACTACACCACCACCAGGTCTTTTCATTTTGCTGCCTTTAAACAGTGAAAGAAAAACCGTCACTAGAATAAAGCTTATGTTTACCAGGTTTGGTACCTTGGTTCAATATCTTGTGTTATTTGTGGCAGTTGCATCAATGCCCTCCATAGGGTCATCAACCGAGATGTCAGACAGAGGCTCGTCGTTGACTGGGACCGGAATAACAAACGAGCGATTGCTTATATCAAAGGTATCGTCTGCAGCATGGTCCGAGTCATAATTGTCCTCGGTTATGACTCTAGGTGGTGATCGGCGTCTAACAATATACTGGTCTGATCTGAGTCACTGTCACTAAAAAATTTGGTCTGCCAACTAGTATATCTGGCGAGCTTAACACCTGACAAGTGTCGAAGTCACTATCACTGAAAATGTTTGGTCTACCATCTATTATATCTGGTTACCTGTGTCTGAGTCGTTGAAATGGACTACATGTATGACCGGTCTCTGTGAGACAAAATCATGATCTGGTTCGGAATCACTGTATGCTACAAGACTTAGTGGTCTAGGTTGTTGCTCAGTTGGCAAGGGTTGGTCTACAATAATGCAATTAGAACAACTATCGATATCGGTCTTTACTTTGACCTCTTTTCTGTATGCATCCCTGGTAATGCCTGTTTGGCATGTACGCTCCTGTCATTGGTACATACGTCACATTGTAGAGCCTGTTGACGTGGTTTGACAAAAGTCTTGCATTCAATGCAGAAGTCCGTCAGAGGGATCGATGTTGTCTGACATTTGTAAACTGAATTATAGCGTTTCCGCTAAAGTAAATTTTTGAACTGTAACCCAGTATTTATACCGTGACTTCGGGAACTACTATTACCATATGTTTTGGACCCAGAGATTGGCGTCCTGGTGCCAATGAGGCATATTGTGTTCAACTTTGCAGTATAATGAAGGATATGTCCTACCAGCAGTAAAGACTTCATTTATTTTGCAGCATTTTATTTTTTAAAAACTAAAATAAGTTTAAAAAACAATTTATCCATTAACAAATTTTCTTTGGTTTTTTTTTTATATTCCCTATCTTTGTGGTCTCCCCCCACACATTTTACTCTATTTCGACATTCCCTTTGCATGTGTCCAAAGCCCTGACATTTAAAACACTGCTAGAGTTTTGGAACAAATAATTTAGTTTTTTTGCTTTTAAAGCCTATCAACACTCTAGGAGGTAGTTCTGCTGTATTAAAAAAAATAACAGTTTCAGAGTCTTTGATGGTACCCTATTATTAGTACTTTTGTCATAATAAGTAAGTCTCTGCAATCGACCAACCTGTTGCTTCTCTAAAATTTTCTGTAAATCTGTTTCGTCAGTATCTAATGAAACATTATACAGTTATAGATACAACCTATAATGGTGTTTAGTGATTTAAGCTGAAATAAATTTACTGACCATTGTCCTAATTGTTTTAGTTGAGATAATTGACTGAACTGGTGTTAATCAAAACAAACTACCTTTAAATGACCTGTTCTAGTTGCCTCAAGGTCTTTTACAATACCTATAGTAGAACTAATTAATTTTTGACTGAGTATTGGATTTTTTAATCCAAGTTTTTCTTCTCTATTAGACACTATTAATACATATTTTTGGGGCTGATTTGGACTATTAATTATTTTTCTCACGAGGGCCTTTTTTACAGTATCCTGTAACACACTACTATAAGAGTCGTGCTGTTGACTATGAACACGTTTCCATTTACCTATTTTGATATTGCCATGGGTCTTGGCCAATATCTGATTCACTTTCAAATTCAGACATTTCTGAACCTGTATTATTTGTATCCATATTGATTACACTTGGGTTAAATTAAATATTAGTTCTTTCCGGATTTTATCAATAAATTTTCTATGACATTAATGTCTTCAGAATCAGACTAACTTAAAGTAACAGACTACCACTCCCTATTAGAGAAATAGTGAGACTAAATAATAATTAGAAATATATATATATATACAAAATTAACACAACCTGTATATAAATATTTAAAATCTACAAAAACTGCAAACGTAGATAATTTTCGTAATTTTCTGGTTTCAATAATAGATGTAAGCGTACTCAAATGATCAATAGTACTTCTACCACAATGAAAACCGTTTTGCTCATCGTGTAAAACCTTTTGTTTCTAACCAAGATACAAGTCTATTATTTAAAATGCTACAAAACAATTCGTAACTTCATGGTGCTAATGTAATGCCACGATATGACAAAGAATCCCTAGTGTCTGATGTAGAACACCCAGGTATAGGTGTTATTATCCCTTTACTCCACATGGATGGGATTTTACAAAATTTGAAACACTTATTAAAAAATTATGTAAAACACGTAATAGTATATATATCATTTCTATACAATTCTATAGGTATCAAATCAATACCTGGCGCTTTACCATGTTTTGCTTTAATCAATACATTTATAACTTCGTCAATACTAATTTCACATTCTAAAAAATCATCTGAATTATTGTTTACGTATTAAATAACTATAAAATTGGTGATATTCAAGAAACTTGTACTGGAAGTAGAAAGTTGTATTTTGTTTCAGTTAAAGTTGTGTGTTTTGATTCAGTTCTATACAAAAATTGGAAACTGGTTTTTTGACTATATTCCAATTATATCGGTATTATTGATTTTTCCTTAAACTGTGCCATCGGGACTTGCAGCCAAAATCTTGTGATTAGGATGTATAACAAGTCCACACTCTTCAGCTTGATAGTTTTATGATTATTTTAAAATGTAGCCAATGTATTACAAAACTCGTTCTTGACTCAGTCCGAAGCTTGTTGCTTTAATCTTAGAAAATGTCCAATAAAAAGGAGAAGAAATAAGTTTAATGACAGATAAATTCAGATTTCTTTATACATGTTATACAATGCGGCCAAAATATGAGGAGTTGGACATTTTTTTGCTGTCCTGTAGAGTGTCTGAAGATAATCTCGAGCGTTGTGTAAATTTCAGTTTTATAATATAGCTGCTTAATAATTGTTTAGGTTAAATGTTATTCTCTGCTTGTATACATTCTTTCCCATACTGTTTATTTTTTTTATGGCTAAATGTAATGTTACTGTCTTCATTTTCGCTTCCATTTATTTCTTTTATATCTAATTTGAATTGAGGTATTATTGACATAAACATTTAGGTTTCCTTCTTGAATAACCACTGGTTGATTGGGTACTATATTCCTTATTATGTCTAATGTAATGTTGATGCCTTCAATTTCGCTTCTATTTTTGTCTTCATTTCTTATATCAATTTGGAGGAATTGTTAAGATTTAGATTTCGCTTTTGTATCTAATAAGAACCACTGGTACACTGGGTATTTGATTCCCATTCTTTTGGTGAACATCAAGTAGCTATAGTATTCCAAACTATGTTGAATGTTTTGTACCATATCATCTAGTGTGACTTTAACCTCTGTCAGAGTGATTGTTCATTTATCTCTAATCTCTTCAAAGATTTTTCAGAGTTGCTGGTGGTTAATCAAATAAGGTTGAATGACGTTTTGGCAATATTGTTTAGCAAGATGGCTTTGTACATTTCTGTAGCGATATGATTTTTTATGTTACGGCCTTCAAGCTAACTTGTTAGACCAATAACAAATGTATAGGCTCGCGTATTAAAGGTAGGAATGACTTTAGACGGTTTGTTTTCATTTTCTGATAAAAACCTCTTTAAAAGTGTATTGGATTATATTACTTTCACTGTTGAGGTCTTCTTGTTTCTTTCTTTACATGTTGTCTTGCTCTTGAATTAGTTCTGACTTCAATTCTCCTAATTTACTATCTAAGATGGCGATTTTCAAGCTGCTGTAGAAATCTTAGGTAGCGGTATATTTTCTACAAGTAATATTCGTTTAAATATAGACGTGGAGACCAGATATTTTTACTAGTTGACAAATTCATAAAACGATACTGTACTGTCGGAAAGACAACCTCGAATGACAATTCTAGATTATAATACTATAATTTGGCGCTTAAATTCTAACATGAAACTATCATGATTAATGTATTGTTTGTTCAAACAAATTAAACATCCAAAACGGTAATTCCTTCGTTATTCTCTATCTCCCTTCTCGACATTCCCTTTGCATGTGTCCAAAGCCCTGGCATTCAAAACACTGCGTGGGTTTGGGAACAAATAATTCAGTTTTGTGGCTTTTAAAGCCTCTCAACACTCTAGGAGTTAGCTCTGCTGTATTAAAACACGTTTCAGAGTCTTTGATGGTACCCTATTATTAGTACTTTTGTCTTAATAAGTAAGTCTCTGCAATCGACCAACTTGTTGCTTCTCTTAAATTTCCTGAAAATCTGTTTCGTCAATATCTAATGCAACATTATAGATACAACCTATACAGGTGTTCAGTGATTTAGGCAGAAATACATTTACTGGTCATTGTCATAATTGTTTTAGTTTAGATAATTGACTGAAGTGGCGACCGTTGATACTTGGTGCATTGCCAACGGGCAAGACTCTGTACATCTACCAGACGCACTTGTCTCGAAACAGTCTTGGCTTCCTTGATGAGGGCTGGAACCATCTTTTAGAAGTTGAGCTTGTTTCCATTTGCTTTCCCGTTGAACATACGGTACCAACCTGTTAAAAATTAAAATTAAATGTTGAGTACATATTATAGAAAAAAAAATTATAGCCGGTGACAATATTTAATAACAGTTTCGTATCATTTATTTTATTGTAGTATTTATCAGACTGTAATAAGTTCAATAATTGTTACTTCCATGCTTCTCATTTAATTCGGTTGAATATTTGTCTCGTTGGCAAAAATACCAACTCTACTGTTTTGTAAATAATATATAAAAAATAAATACCTTCTACATCATAATTGGTACAGATGAAAAGCTTGCACACTGACCATTTGGCCACACTCCAAACGGAACACGGTATGCTGTCTTTTTTCCAAGTTGGCAACTTTGCGCATCACTGCCTGACCTCAGTGGAAGGCACATCCCTCAATATCGGTGGTTGGAAAGACGGACTTTACTGCTGACCAGGCTCTTGCAGGAGAATCGAATAATAGAAGTTTTTTTTCAATTATATGTAATATACACATTATATATGCATATTTTAAATAAAAATCAATCACATACAGTTCAAAAATCGAAAATGGCAGATAATACTTAGAAACAAATCTACATAATCGTGCAGCAATATTTTGTTGTAAATATTCATACTTATACTATGTATTGTGAGTTGGATCAAGAGTTGGATCATTGGAACTCATACGACATCTTCTTGTATCTAATAATATGTATATATACTTACCAGCTTCAAAATCTAAGCATAAGGTTTGCACTCTATGCTGAGGGATCAGTTCATCGAGTCTGGTGAATACCTAAAAAACAAATAAAATTGCATAAGAAATCTTAATCACTTTGTGTATATAGAATTTTATTGTAATACATCATAATTATATATATATAAATATGTAATAAATCAATAAAAGATGCATAGTTGTCTTATTGACATATACCCAATAGATTTTGGTACTATAATGTTCTCATAATCTAATGGACATATACTCCGCATAATACACATAAATGGTTATATACTCACTGGTTTGTATTACAGAGACAGTGTTGCCACTTTAAATATTGCTCACACTGAAGTGAATGCTGCCGAAGCTCACATAACACAATTTTATTTCTTTTTTCTAGGTGGGGTAGGCATTTGTTGCCCTTTAACAAAAAAAAAGTATAACAATCTTTTAGGGCCTGGGCTTATTGACAAACAGTACAAACATAAGCTCTAATGAGCTTTTCACCGAATATAAAAGCAGATGCAATAAAAAATAAAACAAGGCATGCAGCATGCAAAATAAATAATAAAAAGCGTTACCAAAAGCTAACTCTATAAGCAATAGCATATACATGTATCTTGCGAAAATACCAAAACATATATATGAAGCTCTAAATTTTTAAAGATTTGCAGTTGAAAAAATATTTTTTAAATAATTTATGATCTATAAAGTAACAATTTCAAATCTTTCAAATTTTAAAATGTTAAAAACAAAATTTCAGTTGCAATGCAAGCTGTACAGTTAAGTTAATGCATCATACAGCATAAATATTGTAACACACATTATCTACAGGCAGAGAAAAAACATTCTGTTCCACTCCAGGACTGAACAAGACTTTTAAAATGTTAGAAGCAGTTAACAGTCCTGAAATGGTCTAGTAAGATATTCAATAAAGTAGCAGTAGCAAAACTAAAAGATTTTTTACCATATGAGGTAGTTCTTACCTGTGGTATTTCCAAAATATTACTGTAACTAAAAGAATATTTAGTGTCTTCATTTTGGAGTAATTTTGTAAACATAAAGGAGCCAAATTATTTTAAATTTTATCAGTCTCAAGTGTCATTGTCCTGATGCGTCTTACTTGTAGGATTGGAACCTTTGCGTTCTGAAGAAGAGTATCAGAGGATGATAAGTAGTCGTCATATACAAATCTTAATGCTCTCTCTTGTAATTTTTCAAGTTTTTTTTAGAATTTTTCTCTGTACAAAAATAAAATAGTCTTTTGCCTTTGGGATTTGAAGTTTTTTGAAAAAAGGTTTGACAGTATTCCAAAAATCAGCACTCTTTGATCCTCCAGAACAGCGTAGATTTCCTTTTTAACTTATTTACCAAATTTCTTTGCTGTCTGAATTTTTCCCCAAGCATAATTATTTCTTTTTTTTTTTGTGGTGTACTAAGGTGTCTGAATCTCATTTACCTGTTCTGCAGTTGTTACTCTATCTGCAATTTTAATCTTAATTTTGCGGCAATATCATTATTATTTAGCATTTTCTTTCAATTGACTGTGATCTTAACAAGTCTTTCATCCTGTTTAATAACAAATAGTTACATCCACAACTATCATTATTCGTTCTTCTAAGAAATTATAATAATTTGAATGTTAAAAATATGGTTTTTGTCAAAAATCAAAGTGGCCGCATCCGTGTCCATCCTCAACCTTTATATATGTTATGAGTTATCATCAAATACAACTTACATTAATATTAAGAATGAACACAGATGCAAATTTGATACAGTAATTACTTCTAATTATAATTCATGTCACGTTCACTACACTAAATCATGTTAGTTACACGTAAAGTTCTTCTAGCAAGTTTAGTTTTCATGTGTTATTTTTAGTTTGCACTTAAATGACAAGCTTTCTATAGCATGCAGATCTATTTTTGAATTATTTTAATTTTCTTATTCTTAAAAAAATAGAAAAAATTCATATTTTGAGGCTCAAAAGGGTGGTTTTTGTTTACAAAAAAGGGTGAATCTTGGCAATGTGTTTGTTTTTTAATGTTTGACTAATTATAATTTTGAGGAAATACATATTTTAGACGAAATTTAACATATCTAAATCAGTGCCAATATAAGTTGCACGCTGGCAATTATAATTATTTTACTTCCTTTAAACCCATCCCTAACTTTACCAGGTAACTTCATTTCATCAAGAAAGTTTAAATATAGCATTACCCTAATACATGTAACTAGAAATCCGACTGATAAAAATATAATTATGATATTGTACAAAAATACACATGGAGAGAAATATATTAATATGAAATATGTAATATGAACTCATTGTAAATTGAACATGTTGAAGTAAATGGTTTAAAATGTATGAATTGAACTACATTTAAAACTCTTTTATGTTTTATATGTTTTATATGCATTGAAATTATGTGAATTTTTATCCTGGATATTGCACAAAATTATGTTTCTCTGTATAACAAGTCCACACTCTTCAGCTTGATAGTTAACTTTTGATTATTTAAAATGTAGCCAATGTATTCCAAAACTCTTTGTTGACTCAGTCCGAACCTTGTTGCTTTAATCTTAAAAAATGTCCAAGTTTAATGACAGATAAATTCAGATTTCTTTATACATGTTATACAATGCGGCCAACATATGAGAAGTTGAACATTTTTTCGCTGTCCTGTAGAGTTTCCGGAGATAATCTCGAGTGTTGTGTAAATTTCAGTTTTATAATATAGCTGCTTAATAATTGTTTAGGTTAAATGTTATTCTCTGCTTGTATACATTCTTTCCCATACTGTTTATTTTTTTATGGCTAAATGTAATGTTACTGTCCTCATTTTCGCTTCCATTTATTTCTTTTATTTCTAATTTGAATTGAGGTATTGTTGACATAAACATTGCGGTCTCCTTCTTGAATGACCACTGGTGGATTGGTTACTATATTCCTTATTATGGCTAATGTAATGTTGATGCCTTCAATTTCGCTTCTATTTTTCTTCTTCATTTCTTATATCAATTTGGAGGTACTGTTAAGATTTACATTTCGCTTTTGTATCAAACAAGAGCCACTGGTACACTGGGTATTTGATTCCCATTCTTTCGATGAAAATCAAGTAGCTGTATTATTCCAAACTATGTTGAATGATTTGTATCATATCATCTTGTGTGCCTTTAACCTCTGTCAGAGTGATTGTTCATTTATCTTTAATCTCTTCCAAGATTTGTCAGAGTTGCTGGTGAAATATCAAATAAGGTTGAATGACTTTTTGGCAATATTGTTTAGCAAGATGGCTTTGTTTTTGTACATTTCTGTAGCGAAATGATTTTTTATGTTACGGCCTTCAAGCTAACTTGTTAGACCAATAACAAATGTATAGGCTCGCGTATTAAAGGTAGGAATGACTAGACAGTTTGTTTTCATTTTCTGATAAAACCTCTTTAAAAGTGTATTGGATTATATTATTTTCACTGTTGAGGTCTTCTCGTTTCTTTCTTTACATGTTGTCTTTCTCTTGAATTAGTTCTGACTTCAATTCTCCTAATTTACTATCTAAGATGGCGATTTTTAAGCTGCTGTAGAAATCTTAGGTTGCGGTATACTTTCTGCAAGTGTAATATTCGTTCACATATAGCCGTGGAGACCAGATATTTTACTAGTTGACACATTCACGAAACGATACTGTACTGTCGGAAAGACAACCTCGAATGACAATTTCTAGATTATAATACTATAATTTGGCGCTTAAATTCTAACATGAAATTATCATGATTAATGTATTGTTTGTTCAAACAAATTAAACATGCAAATGTTTTGATTTGAACATACGTGCTTAAAGTAAACAAATTAATTTACGTGTTCCCGAGTAACCTTTAGAAATACATTTTTAAACAATGTACATATGTATTGTTAAATGTTTGATATTTTGCGGTGAGATATTCCTTGAAATATATATTTCTTAAATAGCATAATGATTTTGAAACAAATATGTACACATAGAATCATTTTTATATCAGCATGGACAACCACAAAACTTTTTTTGGTAATAATACTGGATCCATTACTGTTTACTTGTTTGTCATCGGATATCGAAAACAGTGATTTCACATTCCCTCAGTCTGTCAGAAGCTTTCCAGTGGGGATTTAAATAGAATAACAGAGTAACGTACATATAGGTTCAAAAGAAGAAAAAGAAAGTTTAAGTATTCAACATTTAAAGGAAAACCTTTGGCGACCCTACAGTTTGAATGTCTATAACACGTACGATATGAAAAGTAGGCGTTACAGAAAAACATTCACCTATTCTGGCCCAGTCAATTCGATAACCTGAAAACGCCAAGAAGTGGTCTTGTCCACGCTGTTATGAAAATAATTATATTTAACAATGAAAATATTAAATCATAAAAATACAACCTAAAATGAATACCGTATATTACAGCTTTTATACGGCAATTCGGCTTTTACAATGATAGGTTTCCAAAACCCTTTGTTATTCTCTGAATGTGAGTTGATTACCGTTTAATACGGATTCATTGTACGAACTGTAAAATCATGGTAAATTGGTGATGTTCAAAAACCTTTGTTTTTTCCAGTTGTTTTTTTTTTTGGGGGGTTTTTTTTGTGTTAATTTAGTTCTAAACAGAAATCGAAAACGGGATACGTGATTCTATGTTTTAATTAAATCAGTTTAATTGCAGTTTTCTAAAACTATGCCTTCAGGACTTGCAGCCTAAATTGTGTGATTAGGATATAGTCGGTATCCGGTCGTTCCGTCCCAAAACCGATCCTGCCCAAAATCGATCCGGCCTCATAATAAAATATGAATAAACTAAATTGACTTTGGAGGATTTTGTGACAAATTTTATAGTATAAATGGAATATGCAAAGATTATCGATGACGGATGACAGCAGGTAAGTGAAGTACTGGAGTACCAGTCAAAGAACTATTTTAAATCGTTACGAACCTGGGTATGACTGTGTCTGTTTGTATAGCAGCTTCAACATATTAATATGAAGTTATTTTCCATGATATCTTTGAATGTCATGGCGAGTTTTATTTTATTTAATTCACACACAGAATAGCTAAATAAATATTTACAGTCCAATGGACCGATAAAATTTAACTAATTATATAATGACTTTTTTAATCAAATTTTTAGTCTAATTAGTTTGTTTATTAAACAGTTGTGTAATGATTGTGAACTAAGGTAATGCCACTCGTAATCACTTAATTCAATCAACAATGTCTTTGTAGTTTGATCTTTTGTTTATGTGTTATGTTACTTACATACAGTACTGGTGAGATTACTGCAAACACCGCCAATGTCCTCAGCCGAGGCCATCCGTCATCATGTGTTTCGATCCCTAGCTCGGTACACTCTAAGGATGGGGGGTCCACAGTGGTGATCAATCACTGCGCATTGGTGGTGGGTTTCCAGCTACTACTATCTCTCTTCATCCATATCCAGCAAGATGCTTTCTCTGCTGCTTGGCCCAGTTTCTTGATTGCTGCTCTTCTATTCTGGCCAGTCACTCCAACTGCAGAAAACATTCTCCACACTGACTGTGCAGGGAAGCCTCTGCAGCTAACCTCAACAGGAAAGTTCCATGTCTGCCATCCTCTATCTCTGCACTCTGCCAACAGTCCATCATATTTTGCCCTCTTTCTTTCATTTGCTTCGCCACATCTCTCCTCCCAGGGAACTGTCAACTCTATGTTTACTACCTTTTTACTGCTTGTAGACCAAAGTACCATGTCTGGTCTTAGGTTAGGTGGTACAATATCAGGAAATTGCATCTTCTTTCCTAGATCAACTTCTAATTGCCAATCCTTCGCCTGATTAAGCATTCCTGATATGTTCTTTTTACTTTTCTGGCCTACTTCACCCTCCTTCACAAACTGGATCTTGATAGGTTTGTCTCTAATGTGTTTTGCATCTTTCCTCTGTTTCTCTATCACTTCAGCAAGGTCCCGGAGTACTTGGTTGTGTCGCCATGTATATCTCCCCTGTGTAAGAGCGATATTGCACCCTGAAAGAACATGTTGTAGAGTTCCTCTGTTTCCGCACAAGGGACAGTCAGGTATTTCTGAAAGTTTCCACCTGTGCAGATTTGAAGGTGTTGGTAACACATCATACACTGATCTCAGAAGGAACTGCAGTTGGTATTGCGGATATCGCCATATATCTGACCATGTAAGGGATCGTTGTTCCAAATCCCATCTCGACCAAGCACCTTGGCTCCCTAATTCTACTGTCTTTGCTTGTCTGTTTTCTTCTTCTCTAGATTTTATCTCTCTTTGGACAAGACTTCGTCTTTCTTGGGTGTTAGCGTTCTTCCAGTAGCAACTTTTTGATGTACCAAGGCCCTGTCGTCCTACTGCCACTGTTCCAACAATATCTTTATGCCTCAATCTACTCTCTGCCTCTGAAACTGCTTTTGATGCTGACCATTTTCGTCCTGTTCTTACTTGGACACCTGCTGTTCTTACTTTGTCATCTCTAGATTTATTTCAGTGTCATCACAAGGCGACTTTTGCTAACTTTGAATTCTTCCACTAGAGATGTAAATGGTAGCTGCAACTTTGCGGTTCTGCTGTACAGTCCTACAGTTGTAAAACTTGGAGGGACACCTAACCATTTCCTAGTTTGTTATTTTATAATAATTAGTTGTATTTGTTTTTAGGTACCATCAGAGGTTTCTATAACACATGTTTTTTTTTTAATATCGAATATATATTTTTGAATAGTTCTGTGTAGATAAAAAAAAACCAAGTTATATGAATATCCATTATTCTTTATTGCAAGATGATAACAAAATAACAACACTGAATGTACATTTTCACTCTCTAAAATATAATATCAGCACTACTATAATGTAACAATAAATTCATACACACTAACAAACACACTGTCTCTGACACTCACACAATAAATATATATAACTTTAAAATCATTTAAACTAACAGTTACACTGTTACTTACATAATATAAAAGGGGACACAATTACAGCACTACAATAACATATACAGTAACTATCATATGCATGCAGTACATATATAATATATGGAACATCTAACAGCACTATAATTGTTCAATTTGATTAGCTTACCAAGAATAAACGCACTATTTTATTCCAAACATAAAGAATACTCATTAAGCATTTAATGAATAAATGTTATATAAACTTATAGATTGTAGCTACGGTGTCTTCAACCTATGCCAACATTGGATAAAAATATATTCAACCTATGCCTACAAACAAAATACAATAGGTGTTGTTATAACAATTATTAATTATTATTAACCAACTAAGTACATTATTGCCAAAAATGACTATTTATTAAAAATTACATATTTTCTGTAATGGCCCTGTTTTTTCTGTAATGGCCCTGTTTTTCTGTAATGGCCCTGTTTTTTTCTGTAATGGCTCTGTTTTTCTGTAATGGCCCTGTATTGATGCCCAGTTTGTCTGTATTAAGCCCATTTAGGGTTTTTAATAAAGTTAATTAAATTAAGTTGTAAAGAGTATAATACCTTTTTGTATTTTGTTTTATTTAGTAACCAGCAACAAACATTAAAGAGTTGTAAAGAACCATATAAAGGGATCACTGTTCATCCTGTTTTTCAACACATAACTTCTTTCAACTTTATTTGGATATTTGGTATATTAAAATCTTTATCATGGTGAAGTACAAATTATTTTTTTTCAAACTAAACTATCATTAAAAGAGTAAGAGAGTACATCAAGTTGGTAGCAACACATATACTTTTGTTCAGTTGGTTAATAAATGTATTAAGAAATGGGTGTTTTTATAATGGCTCTTTATATGTCCTCGGTCAGTAATAATGGCCTCGGATGTCTGTAATGGCCCTCGGCGTTGCCTCATGCCATTACAGACTTCCTCGACCATTATTACAGACCTTGGACAGATAACAGGGCCATTATAAAAACACCCATTCATTAATACTATAATAAAAGGTAAAAGCATTAAATATTACTCTTTTAAAATTCAGAAACAAAAATAAAGTACATGTATTTGCAAAATTGTGTTGTAGTAAAAATGGAAATATTATAAAAAAATCTAAAAGACAAAAATTGTAAAATAGAACCCTTAATACTAGCAAAATTGTTTTGAAATAAATATTAAATCATTAATAAAAAATAGACTAAAATTAAACATTTAAATATAACAATACTTGAGAAAAAAAGTTAAAAGCTCTTTCATTTGTACAAGTTTCTATGATAGTTTTTGTTCATTGTTATGTTGTATTTAATATGAAGCATACTTCAATAAGCAACATATAAACAAATAGACCATACTTTAACAGAAACCCTTTTTTAATCAAATCAATTTCTAATATAAAATTTAAAATACATGTAAATATAAAATAAAATATAAAAAATAAAGATGTGGTATAATTGCCAACTATCCACAAGAGACCAAAATGACACGGACATTAACAACTATAGGTGACCGTACAGCCTTCAACAATGAGCAAATCCTATACCGCATAGTTAGCTATAAAAGGCCCCGATATGACAATGTAATACAATTCAAACGAGAAAACTAACGGCCTTATTTGTATAAAAAAAAATGAACGAAAAACAAATATGTAACACATAAACAAACGACAATGCTTTTTTTGTTCATTTATAAGCAGCGACTTTCCAGTGGGAAAGTGCACACCCTTTATTTACTTTGTTTTAGTTCAGAAATTTAAAGTACCGAATGTTTGTTTTTATTCATTATATTGAGTTGTGAGATTTATGGTTACATTTTGTGTCTCTAAGATATTGTCCGAAAACCAAATGTGTCTTCGGACGACGACGCTGACGACATCATACAATAATATTTTTGCGATCGTATAAAAATTAGTGTTATTTATACAAACGAACGTATGACTATCCTAAGATCATACAAAGAAACCTCTCGTGTAGTCCTTACTTTGTGACCAACTTTAAAAATATCCAAATTTAAAATGTGAAACCCACTAATGACTAGAATATACCGTAAAACCATCCTTAGACATGTCTTACTCATGAAATAGTTTTGTGAAACTGGCCACAGAGACTCAAGGATAACAATATGACACAAGTTGATTGTGCAGATGCAGCATCATATCTTATAGTATAACTTTTGAGACAATCATACAAGTGAAATTTGTCTTATTCTCTGTATGTGTTGGATTAATAGATAAATAGATATTTTGCACGAGTCAGTATTAATAAATACGCGAGTTTCAATAGTGTTGTATGTCATTGTATGTAATGTTTTTATCATATTTTTTTATATTATTCATGAGAATGACACTGATAGATATTTAATATGACTAGGTGATTGTTCCTTTAATCAAAATCCTTAAAATCCTTTTTTTTCACCATTATTTCATTATATTAATTTTAAAGTTATTCCTATATGAAATAAGAGACACTCAACACACACAATTACCTACATTTTCACTAGCACTTGTAAAGAAATTGTAGATTGAATATACTTTTAATAATGCTAGGTTCAAACTGGTTGTAAATTGATTAGCTCCTAATTAATTTATGTCTTTATAGCACTTAATCTGTAATAAATTATTCAACCTATGCGAACATTTTTGCATACAATTTTATTCCTAAATTTCAAAATGTTTGCATAGGTTGAATGAACCGTAGCTACATATGAACTAACATAATACAGTTCACTCACTGTTAATTAAATCAATCGCTGCCAGTGTCTTCTACTTGTTCTGGGTCTGGCACAAGAATGTCGTACATGTGTCCGACGGCACGAAAGATGCAGTGATGGTACCGTCTTGAAGTTATTCCATAGTGAAGAGAGGCGTCCCTGTGACCGTTGATACTTGGTGCGTTGTCAACGGGCAAGACTCTGTTCATCTGCCAGACGATCTTGTCTCGAAACAGTCTTGGCTTACTTGATGAGCGCTGGAACCATCTGGCAGAAGTGGAACTTTTTTCCATTTGCTTTCCCGTTGAACCTACGATGCCAACCTGTTAAAAATTAAAAGCAAATGTTGAGTACATATTACAGAAAAGAATTAAAATAGCAGGTGACAATATTTGATAACAGTTTCGTTTCATTTAGTTTATTGTAGTATATTTATCAGACTGTAAGAAGTTCAATAATTGTTACTTCCATGCTCCTCATTTAATTCGGTTGAATATCTGTCTCATTGGCAAAAATACCATCTCTACTTTTTTGTAAATAATATATATAAAAAAAAATTCCTTCTACATCATTATTGGTACAATGGACAGCTGGCACACTGACCATTTGGCCACACTCCAAACGGAACACTGTAACCTGAGTATGCTGTCTTTAATCCCAAGTTGGCAACTTCGCGCATCACTACCTGACTCTAGTGAGGCACATCCCTTAATGTCGGTGGTAGGAAAGACGGACTTTACTGCTGACTAGGCTATTGCAAAATAATCAAATAATATCAGTTTTTTACAATATATATATATATATATATAAAAGTCTATAAAAAACGACCAACCAGCAAATTTACTATGTACCGGATCGTCTAGAATAGGCAAATCTTTATATATATACAACTCGTCTAAACATCAACTCAACAATGTTAGATCTGTAAATTTGCTTTCGCAAATTTTTGGTTCTTCCCTCGCCGGGATTCGAACCCATGCTACTGTGATATCGTGACACCAAATCGCCTGCACTGCAGCCGTCCCGCTAGACCACACGACCACCTGGGCTCTCAAAAAAAGAGCTTTCGCTGGCCATGTGTTACCTTTCCACGTCAGTTTTAATCTAGCGGCGTACTACAGTACATGATATATAAGGCATGAAGATGTTATTGTTACAGATCAGCTAAATTATCTATAGTAAAGGATCCTACAAATTAATGTAAGATACAGTCACAGAAAATAATTATATTCATAAGTATATATATATAATTCGTATTCGTATAGTTCGATTTTTGAACTGTATGTGATTGATATTTATTTAATATATATATGTATTAAATAAATATCAATCACATACAGTTCAAAAATCGAAGATGGCAGATACGAGTAATACTTAAAACAAATCTACATAATCGTGAAGCCAATACTTTGTTGTGTATGGAACGCCAACTATGAATTGTGACTTGGATTGATAGTTGCCTCATTGGCACTCATACGACATTTTCTTGTATCTAATAATATGTATATATACTTACCAGCTTCAAAATCTAAGCATAAGGCTTGCACTCTATGTTGAGGGATCAGTTCGACGAGTCTGGTGAATACCTACAAAACCAAATAAAATTATAGTAAATCTTAATCAATTTGTGTATACAGAAATTTACTGTAATACATCAGAATTATATATATGTAATAAATCAACAAAAGATGCATAGTTGTCTCATTGACATATACTCAATAGATTTTGGTGACATATACCCAATAGATTTTGGTACTCTAATATTCTCATGATCTAATGGACATTTACTCCGTATAAAACACTAAAATGGTTTTATACTCACTAGTTTGTATTACAGAGACGGTGGTTGTCACTTTAAATATTGCTCACACTGAAGTGCATGCTGCCGAAGGTCACATACCACACTTTTATTTCTTTTTTCTAGGTGGGGTAGGCATTTGTTGCCCCTTTAACAAAAAAAAGTATAACAATCTTTTAGGGCCTGGGCTTATCTCGCCCTTTATTTAAATAAATTCAGATACAAATTATTCTGTTCTGCTAATTTTTCGATGTCTTTCACTCGATGTTCTGAGAGTAAGTAAGTAAAACTTTATTTGGATTTGGCATATTGACAAACAGTACAAACATAAGCTCTAATGAGCTTTTCATCGAATATAAAAGCATATGCAATAACAAATAAAACAAGGCATGCAGCATGCAAAATAAATAATAAAAAGCGTTACCAAAAACTAACTCGATAAGCAATAGCATATACATGTATATTGCGAAAATACCAAAACATATATATATGAACCGCTAAATTTTTGAAGATTTGCAGTTTAAAAATTATTTTTTTAATAATTTATGATCTATAAAGTAACAATTTCAAATCTTTCAAATTTTAAAATGTGAAAACAAACTTTAAGTTGCAATGCAAGCTGTTAATGCATCATACAGCATAAATATTGTAACACACATTATCTACAGGCAGAGCAAAAACATTTTGTTCCACTCCAGGACTGAACAAGACTTTAAAATATTAGAAATGAAATGGTCTGGTAAGCTTTTCAATAAAGTAGCAGCATCAAAACTAAAAGATTTTTTACCATATGAGGTAGTTCTTACCTGAGGTATTTTTAAAATTTAACTGTATCTAAAAGAATATTTAGTGTCTTTAATTTGGATTAAATTTTTTTTCTCTGTACAAAAATGCCAAGCAAATATTAAAATTACTCAAAATAAAAGTATGAAAAATTGTAAGTTTGAGTAATCTGTTTAAAAATGATACAATTCTCTTGAAAACATTCAGCTGCTGTGATGCTTTTCTACACAAGTTACTTATATTTGCATCAAATTTTAGTTGGTAATCAATATCAATTAAAAGTAACTTTACTGTTTCTTCACATGATAAAATATTTTGCTGAATTTGTATAGATGGATTTTTTGCAAAAGTTCTTTCCCTACAGCAATAACTTGAAATTTATCAGGATTTGCCTACATCTTATTTTCTTCAAATCAATCAGCACTTGAGACTCAGATTCTAATATGGATATGAAATGGTCATAATCCGGACTACTAAAAGACAAAGTATTGTCGTCCGCATAATTGTATAATGTACTATGCTAAACAAAATAAAAAATATCATTTATGAAGACATTAAATAAAAGGGGCCCCAATACAGAACCTTGGGTACCCCCTTTTGAATGTCAGACTAGCTACTCAGAACACCGTTTACTTTAATTTGCTGTTTTCTATCAGAAAGATATGATTTTAATAAAGAGACGTCGACCGAATGTGGAGAAACACCATATGCTAGTAATTTATCTAGTAAAATTTCATGGGGTAAGCAGTCAAAAGCTTTTGATAAATCCATAAGAACTGCAGCTATATAAAAGTTTTTGTCTAAGGCTTTACGCCAGTTTTCCAGTAATCTGAACAGCGTAGTCTGACATCCATGACCTCTACGGAAAGCACATAGATAAGGATTAAAAATGAAATAAAAGAAATCGTATAACTGTATTTCAAATATCTTTATTTGTCCTTTTTAACTTTTTTGGATTCGAGCGTCACTGGTGAGTCTTTTTTAGACGTAACGCGCGTCTGGCGTATATACTAAATTTAGTCCTGGTATCTATGATGAGTTTGAAAAAATAGGCAACACACTGACTGGTCTGTAATTTGATTTCAGTAGTGGGTCGCTCTTTTTATGTAAGGGTGTAACTTCGGCTTCTTTGAGGTTGTCTGCACATATGCCCGTGTCTACAGTCAAATTTATAAGACTGATCAGCTGAGGTGCAACAACAGATTTACTTGATTTAACTATTTTTACTGGTATGCCATCTGCTCCAGCTGCTTTTTTCACATTTACTTTATTGATGATTTTTTTCCCCCACTTTTTCTGATGTCACCTTTTGAAATTTGCATCTGTTTTTATGTGATTTTGTTCATGTATGGCATTTATGCTATGATTGTTAAATAGATCATATATAACAGTATTTCTTATCTTCTATGCAACAGTAGCAAAAAAAAAAGATTTAAAATATCCCAAACATCTTTTGAATTATTTATGATTTTATTTTCTTCAAATGAAATAGTCTTTTGCCCTTGGGATTTGCATTTTTTTTTTTTTTTTGACAGTATCCCAAAAATCAGCACTTTTTGATCCTCCAGAACATCGTTCTAAAAAATATATTTTCATAGATTTCCTTTTTAACTTATTTACTAAATTTCTTTGCTGTAAGTATGATTATTTCTTCTTTTTTTTTTGTATACTTAGAAATAGCATGTGTTTTCGGTTAATGGCTTTTCTTAATTCTCCATTCATACATGGAAGAGGACTTTTTCTTGGATACCTTGACTTCAAAGGTGCATGTTTGTCTAGTGTGCTAATAAAGTTATTTTCATATGTCTGAATCTCATTTACCTGTTCTGCAGTTGTTACTCTATCTGCAATGTAAATCTTAATTTTGCGGCAATATCATTATTATTCAGCATTTTCTTTCAATTGACTGTGATCTTAACAAGTCTTTGATCCTGTGTAATAACAAATACTTACATCCACAACTATCATTATTCGTTCTTCTAAGAAATTATAATAATTTGAATGTTAAAATATGGTTTTTGTCAAAAATGAAAGTGGCCTTATCCGTGTCCATCCTCAACCTTTATATACATGTATGTTATGTATTATCATCAAATACACCTTACATTTCAATATTAAGAATGAACACAGATGCAAATTTGATACAGTAATTAGTTTTATTTATAATTCATGTCACGTTGTACACTAAGTCAAGTTATTTACACGTAAAGTTCTTCAAGCAAGTTTTAAAATAGTTTTCTTGTGTGTTATTTTTAGTTTGCACTTAAGTGACATGCTTACTATAGCATGCAGATCTATTTTAGAATTATTTGAAGTTTCTTATTCTTAAAAAAATAGAAAAATTTCATATTTTGAGGCTCAAAAGGGTGGTTTTTGTTTACAAAAAAAAAGGGGTGAATCTTGGCAATGTGTTTGTTTTTAATGTTTGAATAATTGTACTTTCGAGGAAATACATCTTTTAGACGATATGTAACATATCTAAATCAGTGCCAATGTAAGTTGCACGCTGGCAAATAATAATTATTTTACTTCCTTTAAACCCATCCCTAACTTTACCAGGTAACTTCATTTCATCAAGAAAGTTTAAATATAGCATTACCCTAATACATGAAACTAGAAATCCGACTGTAAAAATATAATTATGATATTGTACAAAAATACACATGGAGAGAAATATACTAAATGTAATATGAACTCATTGTACCTTGAAGTGAATGGTTTAAAATGTATGAATTGAACTATATTTAAAACTCTTTTATGTTTTATATGCATTGAAATTATGTGAATTTTTATCCTGGACATTGCACAAAATTATGTTTCTCTTGCTTTTATATATACTATAACACACCTGCGAAATCGCGGGCATTCAGAGCGTAGTTTAAATTATGTAAAGTGTTGTTGGAAGAATTTTGTAAAATATTGAATGACTGAAGAATTTCAGCAAAAGTATCATAAGTCATAGGTTATTGGGGACAGGAACTTTATTTTTTTTTTATCCCTCCTTCTTTATTTCCGAAATCCCCAATTTTTTGTTTTCTATCAATTTCAATATGAACATACCTTTAAATGTTATGACTGGAGAATTTCAGCAAAAGTATCATAAGTCATAGGTTATTGGGGACAGGAACTTTATTTTTTTTTTTTATCCCTCCTCCTTTATTTCCGAAATCCCCAATTTCTGGTTTTCTATCAATTTCAATATGAACATACCTTTAGTATGTTATGAACATTTAAGTAAGGAGCCTGTAATTCAGTGGTTGTTTATGTGTTACATATTTGTTTTTCATTCATTTTTTGTACATAAATAAGGCCGCTAGTTTTCTAGTTTGAATTGTTATACATTGTCATGTCGGGGCCTTTTTAAGCTGAGTATGCGGTATGGACTTTGCTTGTTGATGAAGGCCGTACGATGACCTAGCTATAGTTGTTAATTTCTGGGTCATTTTTGGTCTCTTGTGGAGAGTTGTCTTAACATGGCAATCATACCACCTCTTTTTTTTTTGTAATGACTGGAGAATTTCAGAAAAGGTATCAAAAGTTCACATGAATTATTTTAGCGCTTATCTGTATATTATGAACATTCATTACTATATAAATAAAGTGTATTTACTTTCAATTCTAAGTTTACTAATCGATCCATGGTGGTCATTGATATAGTATACAGACCCTCTATATAATAAATTCTGTGATCGCCGTGGATAGTAAACTTGAAAATGAAAGCAGATAGATTTAAAATACTGTAACACTTTATTCGTAGTATATGTATGTTTAAAGAAAAACGCAAACCGGAAGTCTAATCTGACTTAAAATTTTGTCCAATGGCGGGACAATATCCGGATGCCTTTTTTCTCGTTTTTCTCCCAAAATAACTTAATCTGAATAATCATATGAATGGATGACAAATGCGACTATGCACTGTACCTATAGGACACAGAGGCGTGTTGATTAATTTATTGTGGAAAGAAGAGAAGCGACACACAAAATGAGGTCTTCTCGTTTAATAGTATAGATATAATAGATGCATGTACTTTGTCAATGATATTAATGTTGAATGGTATGGTTTTATATTAGCAAGTTTAGTCCTTTCAACCTGCTTGCAGGAACAACAATCATTTCTTTGTAAATGCTTAAATATCTTCTCCCCCTGTCTACAGTTCATTACATAAACGGAAACCAAAAAATCATACAATCGACAATTTCATCTTGTACACGATCTGTTTTAATCAATAACAAACAACTGTTTAGAAATAAAGTACTTCGTTGGAATGAAAAACACCAATTGGTGATACTGGGTTTTTTTTCTCGGCATCTTGGTGTTCATGTTACATGTATTTGCTTTTTCAACAAATGAGCTCCCATATACCTGACGACTTTGTCTACTTTCTTTTTCCACAATCAACACTATATTTGTAAGGAACGTTTGTCCAGGATGTTAATTATTAATATCATATTTTTAATAAAAGAATGTTAGGTAATGAAAATTTACAAGAAACGTACGCCTCGGGTCAAATGACTTTTTGAAAATAAAGACAATATGTTAACAGTACTTTCGAAAGAATCCTACTTGTCAACATTAGCATCATATAAAAGAATGTAACTTGCATATGCTTTTTAACAATGTTAATGTCATAGATGTAAGTAATTCATTATTATAGTTGTATCATCAAGATATTTATAACTTTATTTTTATGTACATATTGTAGCAGTGTCGATTATTTTTTCATTTCTATATATTTTTTTAAATGTTACTGGTCAATTGAAAGATTGAAAAAATGACGTTTCCAGTCGTATGCATGCATTTACTCATGAACCATTTAACCAAAGCTGTTCAAAATTGAATATGTTGTTACTAATGACAAAATTGAGGTCAAGTTTGATATTCACGATTTTCACTTTTATTGATCAGGGGTTATGGTTCTTGATAGATTAAAAAATTGAGTTACGGTAAGATTATTAAAATTAAAATTAAAAATCTGGTTTGCTGTCTCTCTGACAGCCTCTTGTGTAGTCTTATTTCCAACAGTGTATTCATAACTTTTAAATTCTATATCATACTCAATGTGTTCATCTAGACAGTGGTGGGGCACATGGAATAGTGACTTGGTACTGTTGAAGGTACGTTATTTGTAGGAACAGAATTGGACATTGTATGTGTGCTGGTCTTTTACATTAGAACCACAGTCCGTCACTGTATTGTTTTTCTGTCTTTAAAGGGCCTTAAAAGGTATTAAACAAGGAAACTGCATCTGCTGTTGAAAGGTCACTTTCGTTTCTTTTATAAGTTTAATTTCATTCATTTGTTCAACTACCGAGATTTCTTCTTCAGGCATAATACACGTGTCTCTTCTTTAGTCAATCGTGAGATTCGATGTATATGGTTAGTATATCTAATTCTGATAACATGGACAAAGAACTGTACAAACTTTAATTCATGCCAAGAGGTAAGCGCGTGTACTTTCATATGTTATTTACACTTGTCATTTTTCGAATGTTATTTCTAGTTTGCACCTAATTGACATGCTTTGTATAGCATGCAAGTCTATTTTTACATTATTGTAATTTTCTTGCTCTTGATAAAATTTAAAACATTTATATGTTTAGGCACTAAAGGGTCGCTCTATGTTAAGATTATAAATCGTATCTCAGAATAGTTCGTGTTTTTATTGTTTAATTCTCTTCTTTTTTTTTGAGTAAATAAATCTCTCTTCAATATTTCTACATTAACGTGACATTATATTGTGCCCGCTAACTAATTTAATCATTTATTTTCACTAAATTTATCTCTAACTTTACCAGGTAACTTAAGTCTATCGCTTTCTTATACCACTTCAACATTTCCCAAAAACGTTTAAATAGCATTTCACTACTGGAAATCCAGCTGATAAGAATATAATTGTGAACTCGCACACAAATACACAAGCATAAATATGAACTCATTATACCTTTATAAAGTACACGATTCAAAACGTTTGAATTGGATTATATTAAAACTCCTTTTTTATATACACTAGGCATTTTTAGGGCCCTTCATAGCTTGCAATTCGTTATGAGCCAAGACACCCATGTAAAATGGTTTTCTTTGAAAAATTGAGACTTAGATGGAGAGTTGTTTCCACATTTCCTATTAAAATTCTTTTTTTTTAGGAATTATCCTGGACAGTGCACATGCTTATTTTTCTCTCGATTTTATAATACATACATGTACTCATGATAACCCGCACCGATATGAGTTTTGAACGGCAAGGTTTCATACAAGCAGGTTTAGTTCTTTCAATTTGCTCGTAGTCGCTCGAATCGATGGTTGGCATAATATTCAATACTTATTAGTATTATTGCAATATAGATATAAGACACTGTGGTATTACTGTCAACTCTCGATCCAAGTCACTATTTGTTAGCATTATAAGCTACCTTTTGTGTTTGCAGATCATTTCTACTGGAACTATATAATTGTTAATCAACTAAATGTCGAACGCTTTGAACTACTTTTTTGAGCATTAAATCTTAAGCTAGATCGCCTTGGAGAATTAAGCGTCTTATAGAAATATGTACCTCCTCGGTAAAAAAATTTGCACCTTTAATTCAATTATACCCCACGCAAGGTATAACATTTTGACCCTTCTGTCTGTCTGTTCATCGGTCCGTCAGTCCTGTTTCTTGTCATCGAAACTTCTTTCAAACCACACAGCAGAATTTCATTAAGTCCCCCTTTTTAGATAAGGACATACTATGTAGATGTGCATATCGACAGGAAATTACAATCCTTTTTTTTTCAAGGAGTTATGCCCTTTTGAACATTTTTGCTCCAATAAACTACTTCAACAGTTTGTCATCGCAATTCCTCTGAAACCACACAACAGAATTTCACGAAGCCTTTTTAGATAGTAAGGAGATACTACATGTATGTAGATGTGCATATCGACAGGAAATTACAATTCATTTTTTTAAGGAGTTATGCCTCTTTGAACTGATTTGCTTCAATATACTACTGCAACAGTTTGTCATTGTAACTTCTATGAAACCACACAGGATAATTTCATGAAACTTTTTTAGATAATATTGACATGTAGATGTGCATATCGACAGGAAATTACGATTCATTTTTTTTCTAGGAGTTACGCCCCTTAGAACTGATTGACTTCAATATACTACTGTAATAGTTTGTCATCGCAACTCTTCTGAACTCACACAACAGAATGTAGATTGCATATCAACAGGAAATTATAATTTATTTTGAGCGCGCTCACCGTGCTAAGGTTCTTTAATTTTGATATATGATAATTAATTTGTCTAAATCAATGCGGGAATAATTTTTAAGATTGAGAAATAAAATAATTCAAATTATTTGATCAGGACTTAAATTTGAAGGTCAAAAAATTTAATCAAATTTTTCAAAACTACAAGTCGAAATACTTGACATTTTGAGAATATTTGACAAAAATTAAAAAATCTTGTGGACAATGTAATCCTCTGTTCGAGTCTCTGTTATATGGTTATGTCTTAAAACATCCTACAAAATAATAAAGCTGTAACTCAAAAACTGTAGAGGGAGATATCTCCCCCCCCTTTTTTTTTACCTGTTAGGCAGTTTCAGCTTCGTGGAAAGTTTTTGATTAATGCTGTGGTATGTTTTTTATGTTACGGTTCATTACAATACATCGGTTCTGTAAACCATCAAAGTTATCCATTAGGCAATAACTTCTAGTGCATATCACGTTTTGTTATTTTAAGTAACAACGTGTCTACTTTCATTTTCCATTATCAATGATGTAAATTTTATCCAGGAAGATGATTGTTTCTTTTTATAGAAGAACATGAAGAAATAACAGGAATTGAAAATTTGCAGAATATTATAACTATTGGATATACGAAAAATAAAACATCAATAGGGTACCAGTTTTTCAAACTATTCAATATCAGCATCACCGAAATATAGATAAGAATGCAACGTGCACAATTAACTATATGCTATTATAGATGTAAGTAATTCCTTTTATTTCAAGTATATTAAGATATATTTTAAATTTTATCTGGCAATGTAGAAAGTTTTCTATTTCACAAACTAGCTTATAAAGCCTATTTTTGTAATGAAACATTTGTTTGAATATCTTCTGAATAGGGATGTAGTTACTGTAAAAGCGAAATAGTAGTTTAAAAGTTAACGATTTAAATCTCTTAAAATTGTTTACATTTTGTCTCACACATGGTATTGAACTTAAAATAGACAAAATACAATATATGGTTCAATTTGTTTTGTTTAAAAGTGCTTTGTTAGGTTTCTTAATTACCTTAGTCAAAATTTAAGACAGGTGTTTTTATATCGGCTGTATATTTATTATCAAATATGATATATCTAAACATGCCCTTGCTATAAATAATATATAAATAGGCTATCAATAGGATTCCCCAGGTAAAAATTTCCAATAAAAAACCCTATGATCTTGTCCTATCATTAGCTGAAATGAAAATGAAAAAATCCCCAACTGTCAAATGATCGCTATTCTACCTCTAATTACTGTCAAAGGAACTTGTAAGTTGAATTGATCAATAATTTTGGGGAAAATTATGTAATAACCGAAACAGTTAAAGCAACTTTCTTAATTTCTAATTTTTTTGTAATTCTGTAATATATATACGTTTTATTTTGAGATTGAAGTAAAAATAAAGAACAATTCTTATTTGTTAGTACCTAGCATGTATAGTTTTCAGCATTTTTCATTGAGAGCTTGAGGGCCATCAGTGAAGGGAAATGCTCTGTAATATATACTTGTTTCATTATCATTACCTGCACATTTTTTCGGGATATTTTAACGAATGTTTCAAATGAATGTTAATAACATAAGAATAAGGTTCTCTTGTTCCATTTGCAGATGCCTTTGCTGTTTTTTTTTTTTTTTTAAATCTCAATTGTTTGCATTCAAGTTATTTCATGTTTTCTTGTAACACTAGCTTAACGTGCAAAGGGGATTACCGTCTTATATTTTAAGAATTAAGTAAACAAGTTTTGGTAATTTTTGAGGAACTATTACGTAGGCTTTGTATAAATTTCCTAGGTTCAATAGACTTGTACACAAGATACAGGACTACTCTTGTCTTAAAGAACTCAAAAGTATTTTTTTGTTTTACTTTTTTAACTTTAAATCACATGAAGAAGGTTCAGTTTTATCTTCACTTATATCTAGTAGAGTATTCGTTTTCGTGTAATTTTAGGAAGTACGTTTCAATTTAAGTTATATTGTGTCAATTCTATATATGAAGCTCGAACATAATTATATGTACAGTGGCAACTATTGCACGTGTATCATGACGAGAATGTGAAAAAGGGAATTACATATCATATGTACTCTGCTTTAATACTAGACCGACATAATGAATCGGATTGTTAGCAGGCTAGTTCACAACCGTAAACAGTACGCAGGGAGACGTGTCACCCAACCTAGTCATATTATAATGTCTCCAAGTTGAAAATCATATGTTATCTTCTTAGTGTTGCGTACTCTGTAAATACTAATTTTCAAGTCTCTGGTTTGATTCAACAGGAAATAAAACCCTCAAACTCGAGACATGTTCGCTACATTAAAGTATTGTGCATACGTAGCAATTTGTAATAGATCTGAACTGAATCAGGTTAATCAATTAAAGTAAGAGCGACTTTTAAATCAAATTTTGATTAAAAGAGAATACAAAATACAGTATCTCCAACTTTATTTTGATTTTCGAATCGGACAGTATGAGAAATTAAATAATTCAAAGCTATTGCTGAAGGTACTTTTTACAAAAAAATGTTAATGCTATTACTAAAATACCCGGCTCAACATGACTGCGAACATCTGTTAAATGTCAAATAATTTTTATGAATAATCTCACTGATAACTTCATATTAAGTAAGCAATGAAGGTTATTGATAAGCAGAAATTTACCAAGAAATTGGCTATATTTGATTTTACGTGTGTAAGAGTACTTATCTTTTCGTGATAAAGCTATAAGACCGTTGTAATTCTTTCCTATGTATATGTTTATGTGTTATCTGTTACAATTTGAACATCGGTATACTACTGTTGCCTTTATTTAAAAAGGGAAAATAACAGCGATCTTTACCAAAAATATTAAGACTTATAAATATACCATTATGTAACAGAAATTCAAATAAAATGTACAATATATATATAAAAAAGTATAATGTATACTTCATACAAAAATTTCCTTTAATATAGAATATGATAATTTTAATGTATATTTTTCGCATTAATTACTTAAAATAATGTGTATCTTATTGTTTTGGTTTCAGATCCATTTTGACGCTTCATTATTAATTCAAAACGATGGATCTTCCTATACCATGTCGTACTACTCAATTGCCAAGAAACTGCAGAGTTTAGCGTTCACCGTTTACTTTAACCCTAGGACCTTTTATAATAAAACTGAAAGATATGGATATCAAACTAACACCCCAACTCAGTACTAATGATTTTATCAATGAAATAACCGAAACTGATTCTAAATTGCCTGATATTTGCATCAAAAGAAGCAGTAGTAACGAGGATGACATGCAACAAGAAGAAGAAATTTCAAGCGGATACAGCTCAAATTTAACTCTAGATGAGCAGCAAGAAACACAAGATTCGCTTCTTTCTAACCAGAAGAACTTCAGCAGAAGTATAGAAAGTGGAACTATGATATCCTATGACGATAGTGCAATAAGTTTAACAATTGATCCCATTATTGAAGATCAAAATCAAATACCTACAACTCAGAATACGTTGTTAGAACAGAACAATGGTACTGATAACAATATTAAATATGCATTATCAATTCAAAAGACATGGCTCTGTTTATTACTGTCCATGACTTTTAATGTTTTGTTCATCGTGTCCATTGTTGTCTGCAGTTTATTCTTTAAAACAGACAATGCAGAAAAATCTTCACCACCATCCTTATGTGTTCTAGAAAGTCACAAAACCCCATTGTGTTCAAATTCTTCATCAGTACATCTTCAGTATTTAGTTCACGTCGTAAGTAACTTTTAACATTATTAAAACTTTTATCATAGGTATTAAAATTACATAAAAGCGGAAGATCTGACATACATGAGACACCAAATTTGTTAACTGTAATTTAATTGTATGAACATTTTGTTGTTTGTCTCTCTATTATATTGATGTTAATTTCGAATCCTCTGATTTAACGCATGATATTTTCATTATTAGATGCAAATTAGAGACAATCAAAGTCTACACTCAGGAGCTGCACAGACCTACATTTCATTTCATAGCAATAAAGGTAAGTTGATATTTCGTGGATATTCTATTCATTTTTATGTAATTGTTCCATTTCAATATCTCGAATGTATAACTGATAACGCTAATGTTTATTCTCGCATACAACCTTCAGCGTCGGATTTTAGAAGAAATAATAGAATATACATAAATTTTAAAAAGAGCACACATGTAGATTTATGTCCCTTAATGATAATTCAGAAATTATGAAAAAAAGATAAATGTTTATGTATACTTTAAGGTCCTTTATAGCTTGCTGTTCGGTGAAAGCCTATGCTACGTGTTGAAGACTGTACTTTGACCTATGATTGTTTACTCTTACAAATTGTGAAATTGATGAGAGAGTTGTTTCATTGGCACTCATACCACATCTACGAAATCTGTTTAAATAGCAGGAAATTCGTATTTTTAATGACTTTTTTCCATTATGGTTTTTATTACAGGTGATGGTAAAAAGGACATTATTCCTAGCGTTTTGATGACAAGTACAAAATCAGCACACCGTCTTGAAACAAGAAAAGAAGTTTTGTTATTTAAAAACAACAAAATAATTATCCGAAAATCAAGCACATACTTTGTATCCGTCCAGTTGCTGTTCAAACGAGAATCCAGGTTGAATCACACTATTCAAGCCAATGTTGAAGTCAAACTAATAAAGAAAACCCGTCTAGAATTTGACAATATTACCCTTTTGACAAAAACACTACCAATTTGCAACGGTAGTCAAACTCTTCAAACCGTTCGAATAGTAGAAACTTTTAAACTGAAGGAAGATGATGAAATCAGCATATTGGTGTCGAAACCTGATTTGGTATACAAATGTCCTACTTGTAATATGGTAACAGTAATTGAAATCAAATAAAAAGTGGTACAAAGTGGAAAACTGAACTTTAAAAAATCATATGAAGCATGCATTTGCTTGGGAACATGATATGCATTTTTTATAATTTTTTTTTTATCGTTTGTTAAAATGAGCTTTCAAAATGTATTTGTTGCCATATTTCTAGTCAAAAAGAATGTGTTAACTTTTAGTGTACTTGATATACCAAGATATTGAATTTGTGCATTTATTATTTTATTGTTTTATACTTATATGTTTGTTTGGCTCAATTAGAATGAACTAGTCTTCAAATATGCCTTTTTATAGAAACAATCGTTATAAAAACAATAATATTTGTATTCTGATAGAAGGCACTGGAAATGCACAATTTGTAAATAAGCCTTCTTCGATGGCAGCTTTTATATCTATAAATGGCAGTTTTTATCTATGTAATGTTATGTTAGTTTTTAGTGTATTTGTAGTGTATTCATTGTTCAATTTGTTGAACAAAAATTTTTTTGTTTCGTTCAAAAGGTTGTTGGAAATTAAATGTTGGAAATATTATGTACAACTGTTACGATGAGTACATTCGATTGGTCGCAAAAGTAGTTAAACTCATATGTTATTACCATTGTAAAACTACATGCAGTATTTTTAAATGTACAAAAAAGAAGTGAATCATAGGAAATATTCTTTTTAAATAATGTAACTTTTCAAGGTACCATGACATCATACTGATATTTTAAGTCCTAAAGTGTATTTGAGGATAAGAAAATAATTGAATGATCCAATATCAAAAGGTGATATCTTCCTAGTTGACGACATTCATATGAAACAGAAATAATTATTTTCGTGTGAACCAATATAATTGCAAAGATTAAATTAGGTACAATGAATTCTTGTTGTTATCTGCTAGTGAATAGCTATACAGTTACGCTTTATCAATTTGAAATAAGATACATTAATAAAAGTTTATATCTTTATTTTATGACTGAATGACAAATCAATGATCCGTCCTATCAATTAAATCCATGGGCCATGTCAACGAAAAATGTCCTAAAAGTTTAAAGGTTGATCTTATATAGGAAGTGTCTGCAACATGTCTATAAAGGCTACGTTAGGACAGTTCTTATAACGGTTGTCCTATGACAATCATAATAAAAATATGTAGAGAAGTATTATTGTTATTACTGAATTTGATACTTTATGTTGTAATATATGTATATAGTGTATCCTTATTATTATATTCTGCTTGCCAAATTGAATAAGCATAGGGAATTTAATTCAACAAGCTATCAAATGTGAAGACGAGTAATAAAATATTAAAGGAAAAACATGAGATAGTACATTTATCTACACAAAGGTAAAATCTTCTGGTCGTTTTTCGTGGTTTAAATATTCTTAAGGAAACTTCCTACTAGTAAAATTGTCCGAAAACGGCATTAGCTGTTCTGTTTAAACCGTATTATATAAAAATATGGAGATGTTGTATCTTTGCCAATGAAATACGCAGTCATGCAGCTTTCAACAATGAGAAAAACCCATACCAAACAGAACGCTTTACAAGGCTCAGACATGAAAAAATATGATACCATTCAATTGAGAAAACTAACGGCTTGGTTAAGAACAACATGATTTACAGAAAAACAAGTATGACAGACATGAACCAACGACAACCTCTACATGCACCCTTCTGGCTTCTGTCTTAGAACAGGCACATTAAGGATGGGGGGGGGGGTAAACATTTATGTGAGCACTCAACAACTTCCATCAACAGGGACACTGGAGTCCGTATAACTTTACAATCAATTTTTATCGTAGGAGTTTTTGTGAAAAAAGGCACTGTAACTGCACAATCAGTGAATAATCAAGCCTTCTTTGGTGGAAGCTTGTATTTCTATAAATTTGAATTGTTGATGATGATGTTATGGTTTTTTTTATTTGTATTTAGTGTATTCATTGCTCAGTTTATTGAACCAAAAAAAAATTGTAAAATTGTTGAAAATTATGTGTTTGAAATTTTCTATTTTTAATTTGTATCACGGTTTGTCTTTAAAAATACTAAGTAATTTTTATAATTTAAAAAAAGATGTTAATCATAGGAAATATTCCTTGTGAAGTTATGTACATTTTCAAAGTATCATGACACCATACTGCTATTTTTAAGTCCAAAATGTATTTGAGGATAAGAAAAGAGTTATTCAAGTTTCAATATCAAAGGTCATCACTTCCTAGTTGACGTCACGAAACCGAAAAATATCTTTCATATGGACCAACAGGATAGCAGAGATTTAAATTTTGCAGAAAGAATAGTTATGTTCGTTATGTTATCTGCTAGTGAATAGCTGTACAGTTACGCTTTATAAATTTGAAAATAAGATTCATTATTAAAACAAGCTTTATATCTTTTTATTATGACTTAGTCTAATGACCAAAACAATTATCCGTCCTGTCAATTAAATCCAGATGCCATGTCAACGAAAGTATCCCAGAATATGTCCTAAGATACGTATTCGTTCATTATTTAGGGTGGTCTTATGTAGATCTTGTCCGGGACATGTCTTAGAATGTAATGCAAAGCTATTTTTGGAACAGTACTAATAACGAGTGTCCTATCACCATTATAACATATTTATTTAATCAATAAAAATATGTAGAGAAGTTTTTATGACTGATTTTTATTCTTTTATATATTGTAATATATGTATCTAATGCAGGACATTATTATAAACTAGTCTTTAGCCTAGATGTGTTATCTTGTTGAAATAAAGAACATTATTGGAAAAAATATATTCAACCTGCTACTGAAGCCTCAATTGTGAAGATAAAGAAGGATCTCCCCCCCCCCCCCCCCCCGAGAGATGGATTTGTCATTTTTTTTCTAACGATATATATATGCAAACCTTACTCACATGTTAGAAACATTACAACTGGACCTTTACGCCAATTTAGGCTTCGATACCATTTCTACTTATAAGTATTGAAACCTTTCTTGTCGTACAATTGTCGTCGAACCTACTTGAAAAAGTCGATTTATTTGATACACTAATGGTGAGATAACTTATATAAACGAATCCCTTTCAATTTATATGTTATAGTGTGTCTTCCTATGTTGTGATGTTACACTATTGTTTCAGATAATGGTAAATGTTTGGTACCAATAAAACGTTTAAACCCACTGCAATTGTTTGTACCTGTCCTAAGTCAGGAATCTGATGTTCAGTAGTTGTCGTTTACTGATGTGATTCATAAGTGTTTCTCGTTTCTCGTTTTTATATAGATAAGACCGTTGGTTTTCCCGATTGAACAGTTTTACAATAGTAATTGTTGGTGCCTTTTACAGCTTGCTTTTTGGTGTGAGCCGACGCTCTGTGTTGAAAGTCGTACTTTAACATATAATGGTTTACTTAAAATGGTTTACTTTTATAAATTGTGATTTGGATGAAGAGTTGTATCATTATCACTCAAACCAAATCTTCTTATATCTTAGTCTTGTTAATCTATTACATTGAAAAAGTAAATACCAAAAATACCAAACTCCAAGGAAAATTCCTGAGAAAAAATGTGACAATAATTTTCAACTTTGCTGTTCATTTTTTAAAAGTTTGTAAGTGTTCGGTAAACAAGAGGTTGCTGATTGATGAATCTTAAAACGCATCATATGATAAAACTGACTTTGTACTTGTTTTGGCTTGCAAACTTTTTTCATCTGAGCGTAACTGGTTGGTCTTGTGTGGATGAAACGCGCGTCTGGCGTATTAAATTTTACACTTGGTACCTTTTGTCTATTAATCGTGTGTTTCTCTGTCCTATATGTTCTCCCATTTATTTGTATTGTAGTCCTGTCATGTATTGTTGTCATTTTAATGTTATATTTAAAATTGCAATAAAAGAGGGAGGTTTGACATGCTATAAAACCAGGTTCAACCCACCATTTATTTTCTTAAAATGTCCTGTACCAAGTCAGGAAAATGGCCATTGCTATATCATAGTTCGTTTCTGTTTGTGTTACATTTTAATGTTCCGTTTCTGTTGTGTCGTAGTTCTCCTCTTATATTTGATGTGTTTCCCTCAGTTTTAGTTTGTAACCCAGATTTTTTGTTTTTTTTTTCTCAATTGATTTATGAATTTCGCACAGCGGAATACTACTGTTGCCTTTATTTATATAAACCTTGAAACCAAATTTCAGAAATCCTTAGAGTGACTTTTAATGTCGAAAACTTTTTAAATTGAACAAAAGGTAAACGTTGTAAAAAGTAAAATTCCAAAAATACTGTACTTCGAGGAAAACTCAAAACGGAAAGTCCCTAATCAAATAGCAAAATCAAAAGCTCAAACACGTCAAACGCATGGATAATAACTATCTGTAATAAAGTTTTATAAACAACATCTTGAATTTGTTGTCCATTAGAAATGATTTTGCATCATTTCACGTAGTTGATTTAAAGTTTTATCAATAATTGTGAGCGTTACTGAATATAAAACCTATAATTTAAAACATATCGTATACATTTGTGATGTTTGTCATGATTTCGACATTTTGAATCTCCATCAAACAATGCCACCAAAGTAACGAAAAAGATCAAAATTGAGAAATAAATAAGTTTAAAGTTTACAATTATTGATAAAATTTTGATCTTTTTAAATACTTACTAGTATCTCGATACAACATTGCCTCAACTTTGTGTGATATAAAGAAGACATTGTTTCAATGTCCAACTGATGGTAGTCTTCGGATAAAAGAAACTTATATGAATTCTAATATTTTATAAAACTTTTAGCTATTTATTGGAAAGTAGAATACTTCTTTTACAAACATTTTGGTTATTTTTGACACTACAATCCACATATATCGGGTACTAGCATCATTAAAAGAGGGACGAAAGATACCAAAGGGACAGTCAAACTCATAAATCGAAAATAAACTGACAACGGCTAAAAATGAAAAAGACAAACATACAAACAATAGTACACACGACACGCCATAGAAAACTAAAAAATAAACAACACGAACCCCACCAAAAACTAGGGGTGATCTCAGGTGCTCCGGAAGGGTAAGCAAATCCTGCTCCACATGTAGCACCCGTCGTGTTGCTTATGTGATAACAAATCCAGTAAATAGTCTAATTCGGTAGGTCACATTCATGAAAGGGAAGGGGATCGTAGTTACGACGTAAGGAACATATCCGATATCATTGTAAAACGGTTATTCCATAACGGTCAACCAAATCGTGATGGCGTTCGTAAAATGTACGAAGGGATGATTTCAACTTCACCATTTAGAACTCTTGGTTTAATATCTCCCTTGTGAGCAGCAACTCTCTATCAAGAAAATCATGATAGGAAATGCAAGCACGGAAATATCGTATCAAAAATACCCCTTATGCAGGTGATGCTGGAATGTTGCTACTTAGAAATGGAAAGTTCACAATTGGAAAGCTGAAATCATCTCTTTTATAGTAAAGTTGTTTTCAACCGACCCTCATTGTCAGTTTCTAGATGAAAGTCAAGATATGAGGCTGACTTAACTGTATCTGTAGTTTCCTTTATCTCTAGTTCGATGGGATAGATGCGTTCCACATAGTCACCACATTTTGAATTATTTAGTGAAAGAACATCATATATATAGCGGAAAGAAGAGTTAAAGGATACCGCTAACTTCTTATGTTTCTTCCTGCATGAAGTCAGCCTCATAATAATAAAGAAACAAGTTTTTTTCCCATTGGAATGCCGACAGTCTGTTAAAAAAACATGTCCTCCGAACGTAACAAATATGTTGTCAATCAAGAAATCAAGCATCTTGATAATATCAGTTTCAAAGAATTTTTTGTTTGAATCAGAGTGATCTTTTACAAAGTAGGATTTATTTCTCCCTAAGACTAGATACTTATATCTACGTTGGCCATTCTTTTTTATGAAGCAAAGCAATACCAACTCTTTCAATTTGTCTTTTAGTTTGGAATGTGGAATACTTGTGTAAAGAGTAGAAAAGTCAAATGTTTTGATACTATTACAATATGAAAGAGAGTTAGATTGTATGTACTCTAAAAGATCTTTGGAATGTTTAAGTATCCTTATCTGATTCATGCAACCTCTAGAATAGGCAGTTTCACAATAACTTTGGAGCCCATCTTTGATTGCTGATAAAATAGATGTTAATAATTTAGAAAGAGGTTTCGTGGAGCACTTGGAAGACCCAACAATATACCGTTGTTTGTAAGGACACTTATGTAGTTTAGGTATCCAATACAGTGATGGAAGATCCAGTTCTTCATCTTTGGTTGAAATTCCAAAGGAACATAGAACAGACCTATGATTATCCAGGATTTCCTCTTTGGTAAGTGTCATGAGAGTATATGTTGAGTTTCCAAGTGAATTGTCAATACATAATTCGTTTATCAAGCAGTTAATGTAATGAGTTTTACACACAGAAACGATGGTGTTTAGGGCTTTATCTGCGGGGACAACAACATAGTTGTCATGAAGGTAGGATAAGTGTTTTGCAACATTTGGGTCTTTAAAGATCGACGTAGCATGGGCATTGATAGACCCATTCAGTTTCTTAATTCTGACTTGTATCAACGACCTCACTGCCTTAATCCATTCGGAAAGAGTGTCTACTTCTTCCTTCTCGCGCTTAGCCCATTGCCTGACATAGTCCTCGACTGAATCCATCAAAATTTTAAAGTTGTATTTCCAATTGATGGATTTAGGCTCACGATATATCGGACCTTTCGATAACACATTTCGTAGAGGAGAGTTATTAACAATGTTGAGGTCACCGGTAAAAACGTGACCAGCCGGATTATATGTGAATCGGGAACAAGCACAAGTGCAATCAGGAGGTTTAGACTTGAAGTCGTCAATATCGAGATCCTGCAAAACGTGTTTGTAATTGAAAATTTTAGTTGCAATAGGTTTGGTATAGGTATAAGAAATGATTGGTCCAGACTGGTCTTTGAAATAAGGAAGTATTTTCGATTGAACTAATTTATGATGAAGGATATTGCCTAAGTTGACGCCATTGAGACCTTTGTTGTCAAAGGAAATATTAAGGAAAGATCTTTTCTCTTTTTCATCTTTTCTAATGCAGACTGGCTTGAAAAGTCTGTGACTTGCAATATCCGAAATTATAGCTTCAAGTTTGTATTGGTTTGAATGAGGGTTTGTAACAGTGTATTCCAAACATAAATTGAACAGAGAATGAAGTTTTGAAAGGGGTAATGAATAAAGTTTCGTGCGAATGTGATGAATACCTAACGGCTTTTGTATAAATGGCAGCAAGTCATTAACAGAGACATAATGCAGAGAAGGTGATGTATAATGACGGTGACCATGACTGCGTCTACGTCGAGGAGTCGAGTTGGAAATTTTCATCATAATAACCGAGTTACACGAAGGACTAGATAGAATACCTATACCATCAATTTTGTCATAATGTGTCGCAGTTCCCAATTGTCTAATCCAGTAGTCCTCTTTTTGTCTACGTAGAGTCGTTGAAAGATTAGGATTGTTAGAGCTATGGTATATCTTTTCGAAAAGTCATGCTACATTACTGAAATTTTCACAATTTTAACATTTGAGCTCAATTTTAGACAGCTTCCGTCTTAAATGGACGTTGCCGAATTTTGTGTTCATTCATAATATTCAAAAGTAATTTGTATTTGAAGATACATGAAATACATAACATATGTAAAGGTTGAGAGTGAACACGGATTCGGCCACTTTCATTTTTGACCCCAAAAATATTTCAAAAGTGACACATTATGGCATGATTGACAGATTCTTCATATTTAAGCTGGACTTTGAGTGTCTGTAATGACTAAATCAGTTCAAATTTTTGACATAAACTTATTGAATTAACTGAAGTAGACATTTAAGTGTTTAAAAAGTGTCAACATATTTTCATCAGATGAACCTGAAATTTGGGGCCAAAATCGGTCCTTACCGGACCTACTCCTTTATCGCTTTGACTATTTAATAAAATATTCAAGTATGCAATCAATTACAACTTCTCGTCCACTTATTTTTAAGATTAAAAATTTAAATATAACTATAGCCTATCATATTTCTTATAGTTTCGTGATGTCATACTTGTATTTTTAGACAAGTTATTTACTGAGAAAACAAAGAGAACTTTAATATTGATGCTATCTATAGGTGACCACTTCCTGATTGCGTCATATTAAAACGAAACGGAAATTCAATAGCATATTTGGTTTTATTTAGAACAAAAACGTGATTATGTAGTAAAATAGGGGACTTCTAATATTAGGTTTATTTTGCAAAATCAATTAACCAAGTAGCTGTAATTAATCGTCTAAGTCACGAAACATGCAATAATGATTAAATTAAAGATGTTTATTTATTTTTTAACTTCTAACTGTATGTGAATGTTGAGTGCTATGTAGAACATTATCTATAAATAAAAAAGAAGATAAATGAAAAAAAAAAATATTTTCAAAATTCTGCTTTAAATGTAATGTTATCAGGTCATTAAAGATTGCATATTTTTATTATTGATTCACGTATAGGGTCTTTGCATCGGAACTAAACACATTAATTTAAAAAAAAAACAGCTGTTGGCATGACACGGGTTATGTTCTTCTCTTATAGGTATGATACTAAACCTCTAACGGGAAGGATTGTGCCTGATATTCATATGATGAAGATATAATATTTCAATCAGTTTAATTGAAGTCTGATGCTGGCATGTCAGTTAACTGCTAGTAGTCTGTTGTTATTTATGTATTATTGTCATTTTGTTTATTTTCTTTGGTTGCATCTTCTGACATCAGACTCGGACTTCTCTTGAACTGAATGTATAGTGCGAATTGTTATGCGTTTATTTTTCTACATTGGCTAGATGTATAGGGGGAGGGTTGAGATTTTATAAACATGTTTAACCACGCCGCATTTTTGCGCCTGTCCCAAGGCAGGAGCCTCTGGCCTTTGTTATTTTTGTATTATTTTTAATTTAGTTTCTTGTGTACAATTTGGAGTTTAGTATGGCGTTCATTATCACTGAACTATTATATATTTCTTTAGGGGCCAGCTGAAGGACGCCTCCGGGTGCGGGAATTTATCGCTGCATTGAAGACCTGTTGGTGACCTTCTACTGATGTCTGTTCTATGGTCGGGTCGTTGTCTCTTTGTTACATTCCCTATTTCCATTCTCAATTTTATCTTACTAATAAAAAATTGTTCTGTTAAGATTTATTAATGCAGGTTCGACTTTATTGATGTCTAAATTAATTTGATCCAATGTTGGAGAAAAGCTAAGGTAAATTCTCAGTAAAATACGAAAAAATGGAGTGGGGAAATGTGTTTCAAAACTTTAACTTCTATTGGTCGTTATTTTTTCAAATAAGGTGTTATTTGAATTATGCAGGTGATTCGGTCCCCTAACATGGTTGAAGGGGGACCGATTTTTAGATCCCGTGGTACCATGTGGACTGGAAATAGTGAGGGAAAGGGGAGATATAAATGAATCATTCAATCGATTGATATTTACAATAGAATGGATGATTAAAGGTGACTTTGAAAGTGTGTAATCAAAAGTTAAACAAAAAGTCCAATATCATGAATATTCAAATACTGTTATTTCCAGATATTTTCTAATGTATTTATTGTTATGCTCGCACTTTTATTGATACAGCTGTGAAATCAAATGAGTTGATGAAAGAAAGAAAGGGGTAAAACCTTGGCTTAAAAAAAGACGATAAGACATTGAAGATTTTTTAATTGTCTAATATATAAAAAAAAAAAAGATGTGGTATGATTGCCAATGAGACAACTGTCCACAAGAGACCAAAATGACACAGACATTAAGGTTCATCATAACAAACGGACAAATATGGCTGTATTTACATGCCAAAAATTACTCTGAGTACAGACTTACCTGTAAAGTTAGAAAAGTTTTAATGCCTAGCATTCACTAGATATATATGGCACGCCGTTATTATATTTATTCAATTTCGAGATATATTATTTAGTTAAATAAGATATCTTATAAACTAATTGAGATATCTTAATAACAAAATGAGATATCTTATATATTAATTGAAATATCTGATTTATTAAATAAGATATCTTATTAACTTATAGAGATATCTTATAAACTAATAGAGATATCTTATGAACTTTTAGAGATATCTTATTAACTTATAGAGATATCTTATTAACTTATAGAGATATCTTATAAACTAATAGAGATATCTTATAAACTTTTAGAGATATCTTATTAACTTATAGAGATATCTTATTTAATTGGTTATAAAGATATCTTTTTAATATATAAGATATCTCCATAAGTTAATAAGATATCTCTATTAGTTTATAAGATATCTCTATTAATTAATAAGATATCTTATAAAGTATGTATTTAAAAGATATCTTTATAAAGAAGTTAGATATCTTATATACTTTATAAGATATCTTATTAATTAATAGATATATCTTATTAACTTATATAGATATCTTATAAACTAATAGAGATATCTTATAAACTAATAGAGATATCTTATAAACTAATAGAGATATCTTATTTACTTCCAAATTAAATAAGATATCTTATAAAAATTAAAGATATCTTAATACTTGATAAGATATATTGTTAAATAAATAAGATATCTTCAAATTTGAATAAATATAAAAACGGTGTGCCATAGATATACTAAAGTTAAATGCATTTTGTGTTTCAGAAAGATAAAATCTCTTTTGGATTTTGATGGGCATTTTTTTTCCTTCATGCAAAAGGTGTAAAAATTGACTAAGTTGTGGTACAACTATGAGATGCTCCCTTAGGTAAAAAAACCAGTTTGTATTGTTTTCATTGTCCTTAATTGACTTGGACACCAGGTATCTTCACAACTATAGGTGAGTTAAAGAGTTTATCTGAGTCAGTGAGTGGACAGTATCAAAGTAATTCATTTTTGCACCTTCTGCAGAACGGAAAAAAATGCCCATCAAAAACCAAGAAAGATTTTATCTTTCTTAAGCACAAAATGCATTTAACTTTTATATATCTAGTGGATGCTAGGCATTAAAACTTTCCAAACAGCACAGGTAAGTCTGTACACAGAGTAGTTTTTGAGGTGAAAATACGGCCATATTTGTCCATTTGTTATGATGAACCTTAACAACTATAGGTCACCGTACGGCCTTCAACAATGAACAAAGCCCATACCGCATAGTTAGCTATAAAAGGGCCCGATATGGCAATGTAAAACAATTCAAACGAGAAAACTAACGGCCTTTATGACTGCTTCAAAATATTGAGTAAGTTAGGTAGAATTTAGATAAAATTGGTTGACAATTCAAGATATCCGGAATGATGAAAAGCACATATTTCACAAGTAAACATACGATTGATTGATTATTGGTGTATTTGTGCCACTTTTGGGCTTTTGTGGTGGTAAGGTTTTGTGGGTGGAGAAAGCCGGAGTGCCCAGAGAAAACAATCGACCTACAATAAGAAATTAGGATTGGAGTCGAGTGCACCTGCACGAGCGGGGTTCGAACTCACAACCTCAGTCTTGACTGGCAAGTGATTACGATAGTAGAACTACTTAGACCACTTGACCACCGAGCCCCCAGTTAACATATGTATCTGTTACAATTTTTTAACTTTCATCAGCTGAGGGAAGTTAAACTGAAATAATATCTCTAAATAGGAATACAAACAGTCACCAAGTTCTTTTGCTATAAATTTATACGCTCGTGTGTTTTTATTTAGATGACATTTGCAAGATGAGTTTGAAAAAAATAAATCCAACCAAATCATTATGAACATGTCGAATTATCTTTGTTCTAAAACAGGGGTCTCAATCTACAAGTATGGATACAGACGTCCGACTAGGGTTTGAAAAACAGCCCCTGTTCATATATTGATTTGTAATGCAAAAGTCCCTAACTACTCAAATATTTTAAAAGAAAATTACAACCTATTAATATATATATATATATATATATTCTTGCTATAATGACATCTTGTTTCAATGAGAATTAAGGCACATGGGATCCAGAGGGCGGTTTCATGAATCTATCCGAAGACCTATCAAAAGATATATCTATGGACATCTCTTATGATCTTTTTATGACTATCCTAGGAAATATATCGGACCTTGCATCGAAGCTGTCTTATGATGATATTAGCAAAGATATTCTAAACCTGTCGCAAGTAAAATTAAATTTTCAAATATCAACATGGATTTATTGAAAAATTCATGTAAATTTAGCATGTCTTTCACATAAATTAATAAACGTATATTGATTAATTTAATTGGATAATTTGCAGAATTGTTATAAAAAATAACTGTAATTTATATAACTAATCAATTACTATTAATAATACACCATTATACATATTATGATACTTTCAATACAAAATTGAGTAAAAACAAATAAAATGATGACATTTTTTTTTTTTGTACAATTTAGTTGAATTCAATTTGTCACTGTATCGGTTCAATAAGGTTGAAAGATAAAATCGTGCATTCTTGATATCAATACATCGAATAACTTTTTAATTTTAGACTATATAATTATGTATCACAATACTTGGTGTATTTTCAGATGAAATAAAAATAAATTACAAAAAAAAAAATACATCGAATATTCATTGATGACAAATCATGATAATCTGTCAACCTATAAAGATAAGTCATGGGCCGGAAAAGGAGAAATTTGCAAAATTGTTTAAAAAAACCAACATGAGTGTGAATTATTGACTACCCTAAGACCATCATAACACCCACGTGTAGTCCTAACTTTATGACCAACTTTAAGATATGTTATAATGCAGGACCCCTTTGTGAAACCCACTTAGGACTACAGTATGTCGTAAGACGGCCATAAGACATGTCTTAGTCCTAAGAGAGCTTTGTGAAACTTGAGAGTTGTCTCATTGGCACTCATACCAAATCTTCTTATATCTATGACCCATTGGCGTTGACATATACTTAATGCGTCTATGGAAATTGCACTTCATTGATATACTTGACATTCCAAAAATTTACCCATACCAGCAACACGTCTGCGTGTACCTTTTTAACATTTATAGAGACCCCCTTTTCCGGCCCTTCGTGTGTTCAGTGTGCAATTTCTTACAACTTAATTGGATTTTTATACGTTACGATGATATTCACATGATATTAAAGTAATGTTGATGTAAAATATAGTAGAGCTTCCCATACATACTGTTAAGCATAAACGTAACTGATCAATAAATAACATTTTAGTTGTTTTTAACATTTCACAGGTGACCACTTTAAACTTCTTATGAATACCAAGACTATACATTGGAACTGGTCCCATTTCTATTACATTAAAGTAGTCAGAATACACATTTTAAAATTTGTTTAATTCATGTTACACCTGGACAAACAAGTACAAAAGTAGTATTTTTTTCATATTCCGTGGCGCATTTAAATCAACATATGTATCTACAATCTACACAATATAAAACGCTTAAGCGGAAATATAGTTACATATTGATTTGTGTGTAACAATTAGCTGAATCTGTAAATAGTTTTAAAAAACAACAGAATATGATACGTATATGTAATAGAAATTGCTGACTTCAACCTAATAAGGTGGTATGTGATGTCATCGTCAGCTGCTTATTAGGTCTATTGATTTCAACAGTTTGTAGAAACCATTAAATGAGCTGATCCAGAGAGGTAAGATCATATGCTTTTTGAAAAATCATATTTTACATACTACATGTACATTGTATGTCTGAAATTAGCTAGCTAGTATCCTTTATAAATTACGTTAAGGAACAGTACACATGTAATGTAAGTAGTATCATTGTCATTTTGTTACAACTTGTGCGTCTGTAATGTATGTATTGTGTAAATATGTACTTATATGGAGTAAGTATTGATACAAGAGATAGTTGTGAAGGGACATTACTCAGAAGTATAACAGCAGAAGACTCAACGATTGGGAAGACGACGGTTGCAAGGGATGAGGGTCACGACCTTGACTACCCTTGCGCGGCCATCCCTTCCGATTGTATTGAAGTAAAAAAAACGAAAGTAATACTGTATATGTAATCAATAACATTTAATTTATCATGTGGTCTTTAACAACACGGCCGACACTCGGCTAACCGAGAGTTTGGTCGGTTAATCTATATTGAGTATGCGGCTATATCGGCGGTTGGTCTGTTAATCGGGTTGGCTAAAGTCTGTTAATCATGTGTTATCGAGAAAATCATTGCAAGGTCAGTATGTTTCATTGTATAACTTTTTAATTATATTTATATCATAAAAACTATTTATGTCTGACAAAACGATTTGGAGTACTGAATCCAGTGGTGTAATTATTTTTTTTCTAGCTTCAATAAACGATCTATAAAATGAAAAGGCGAGTTACTCACCAGTAAATTTATACACATTTTACACACACAAAATGTACCCAAAAATGACAAGTTGGTTGAGTTTACTTGCATGCAATATTTTGAACATCGAAAAAAGACAGGCATTATGTTTGTTTACCATATTAACATCAATATGTAAAAAATCTACACGAAAAACTGTATTTTGGTGACATAAATCAATTTTTGATAAAAATGTGGTCTGTTAATGGGTCGGATGTATAAAACTCGGTCTGTTAATTGGTCTGTTAAGAGTTATGAATGACATTACAAGCATAATTTAATTGCTATATGGGGTGTTATCTGAATAAAAGGATAGACTCAAGATTAGTGGCTAGAATATATGGAAACAACACATGAACAATGAAACATAAGTTTAGACAATGGAATCTGAAAATTGATAGAAATGGTTTCAAAAAGTGTAATATCAAAGTAATATTAATTTCAAAAGACAATACATACCGGAAATAAACTCCTCATAGATACCAGAATTGAAATTTTATATTTACGCCTTATATTTACGCCAGACACGCGTTTCGTCTACGAAAAACTCATCAGTGACGAAAAAAATGTTTAAAAGGCCAAATAAAATACGAAGTTGAAAAGCATTGAGGAAACACAACTAATACCGGCGTCACACATCAGCGTATAGCACTGGCGTGTTCAAAATCATTTACGCTGCCAATATGCTAGTAATTTTGGATGCATTTAACCTGTCAATCATATTTGTAACGTGTGCAAAACGAGCTTTAAGCGTGTATTGGGCGTACTAGAAACGTATGTTGGCGTATGTTGTATGTTTTTTTATGCTGCATACAAATTTCCTGGGATTGTACCGTTCATCAAGCGTATTTACTTTCCTTCATTGGCTAGAGGAATAGGAGGAGGGTTGATATCTCATAAACATGTTTATCCCCGCCGCAATTTTGCGCCTGTCCCAAGTCAGGAGCCTCTGGCCTTTGTTAGTCTTGTGTGATCTAGTATACATATTTTTTAAGGGTCCAGCTGAAGGACGCCTACGGGTGCGGGAGTTTCTCTCTACATTGAAGACCCATTGGTGGCCTTGGCCTGCTCTATGGTCGTGTTGTTGTCGCTTTAAAACATATAACGGTATATTGAAGTGACACACCCTTCAATGAAATGCAAAGAAATGAAATTAAAATAAAAGTTCTCTTTCTATAAGGATACTGTTGCACCGTATTGTAATTTTTTCGTCACCAGTACATCTCATTTTTTTCAATGTGAAAATATAAACTAAAGGTAGTAAGACTATTGTCGTGGCTAAATAACTCTTAACTGACACGATTTAAATTGTCCAACCCATTAACAGACTGTATTCCCCTAATATTCATTAAAATGTGGTATTACTCAACTTATATAACAATAATGAAATATTTATCAATGACAATTATTGTTTTAGAACCAAAGTACTATTTTGTGTCCTTTTAATCATATATAAAAATGTTTTTTAGCCTTTTATCCAAAATATTGCTATGCGTACAAGCATGAAAACCACATACTTACGAGACGCCTTTTCGTTTTACTTAAAACTGCGCAGGCTATGCATTTTTTTTACTGGTGGAAAATGTTCTATGATAGATATCATTTTGTCAGACACTTTTCTTTTTTTGATGTGGTTATCATAATATGGCAAAAATCTGTATATTTAACAGAGTTTAACATTAAATTGTGAGTTTTACTCTTAACAGACGTATAACCAACCCGATTAACAGACCAACCGCCGATATAGCCGCATACTCAATATAGATTAACCGACCAAACTCTCGGTTAGCCGAGTGTCGGCCGTGAACAATGGAAAATAGTTCACATAAGACAATTTGTATAATAGAAAGTATAGAGAGTTCTAGCTTGTACTCATCACTAAAAATGAATAAAGGGAAAATAACCATACTTTGAAATGCCAAACAAATCCCCAAAAATCGGAAAAAATTAAATGAGTTTAAATATGTAATATGCTGGCAGACAGTAACATGATTTGGTTCTTATCAGAATGAGCATTCCCTTTCTATTTATTTTTATATGTGTTATGTTTTATTGAAAGGGGCATTATATGTACGATTTAGACACATCTTAAAATTAAACCTTTTAGAACATTTATAAAAGCGCGGAATATTGAAGAATGTTTCGCTATTCGATGTAAATTTGATTCACTTTGGTCAAGTAAGCTCAAAGTTATTGCTGTTGAATTATTGGCACATTAATCGGGCTATAATGCAAACTGACTTTGGAATTTATATTGTGATTGGTCTTTGCTATTTGCTTTAGACGTCAAGTTTCATGAAACTGGGAAATGCAATAGGATAAGAACTTTGTATATTTAACACGAAGAAAATGAAATACACTCCTTAGTAATAAATAAGATAATAGATTCAAGGGTAAATTCAAACGGTAGCTGTTACGGTGTACACATTTTGTTTTAAATTTCCACTTAAATCCAAAATTGATTTTAATTTAATTTTGCAAATATCTACTCAAAAATACGCATTTCCAATAACCATCGGGTCTTTTACCATCAGCATGGCCTTATTCTATTCACAGTAAAAACATTAAACAGAAAAGCAATTTTGTTAGTGATCCGCATTCTTGTTTTCACGATTTCTTTTATGAAAGGAACTTCTTTAAGACTGTGACTTGAAATTAAACAGAGTCATCTTAAACAATTCATCTCTATACCATTACACGTGCATGTCCGTTTATTTAAATATATATTTTTGTTGATATCGGGTAGTATGACCATCGACAGTCTTCAGATGTCGCATCGAAGGTTAATGAAATGGCGTCTATTTTTTTTTTAAATGCACGAAATGTTGATAGATTACAACAGATATTTAATGAAATGCTTTCTTTGTATAAAATGTACAATTCATAAAGCATTTTAGAAAGTAAAGACTGATTTTATTAAAAACACTCAGGGTTACCATATACATTCGGTTTGGCCTTCTGTTTGAAAATGTTTACATTTAAACTAGTAGGTAATTCCATTCATATCATTTCAATAATCGTTTAATTCCTTATGTTAGAGCATTCGTATATTGGTTTTCAATAAAATATAATTTAATCGCTGAAAGACCCCTCTCCTAAGTTATTGAAAACTATCGTTCTTCATTGACAAAAATGTTTTGGTATAAATGCCCCCAAGGTGTGTCTTTTATTCATTTTTGCAGTACAAACGCAGTCAAGTTATTGTGTGATCAAGTATATATCAACGATCGAATAAACAGTTTCAGACATGAATGGCAAAGAAAAAGGAGTAAGTATTACTATGTATCTTAAGGTAAGCCTCAAATATACTGGAAATGTCTCAGCACAGCTCACAAAGGCATATATATTTTTTACTGCTAGTCTAGTATAAAAACGCAATTTAAACCACAAAATGTTGTATCGTTAGCGGATTTGAATAATGGAGATGTGGGTTCATTTCAATGAAACATCAAAACAACGACTCAAATACACTTTACAGGTCAATACAACTTTTGAAGAGCGTAAAGTGCTATAAACTAATGAATAATTAAAACGCAATAAGGACTCGGAATAATTAATAAAAAGCAAATATTATAAAAATATACAAAATCCTAAATGTGAACTTTGAACGAACAATTGTCGGGTCATACATGTATCACTTTATTTGTGTAATTGATTCGCATTTCTAATTTGATGACCGGATACATAAAAATGCAAATGTCAAATAATTGATACTTTTCATGTGTTTACAAGGTATTAACACATGACATGGGCAAAATCTCTTTGTTCTTACTGTACTATAATCTGGATAATGCACAGCAAAGGTGTGCATTAACTACCTCAAATATACTGCACAGTTCAAATCTATTTTTACCTTTAGGGGCGGTTCCTAGATGTTGACAGGGGCGTTATTCTATCAAATTAAAAAAAATATATCACCGAGTGTAGCGAGACTAAAACAATATTGACGATTTTAAGGCAAAACACGATACTTTGTCCAATCCTAGGGAGAACGACATGTTCGTCCCCACCCCCGAATCCGACTTCTGCCTTGAAATTGCGACAAAATTTAACTTTGTACAAACATCGTAGTTTCAAAATAGGAAAAAAAAAAGGTTTCTCATTCCTTTTTTTTTTCATCTTAGCTTGAACATAAAAATTGTATTATATTTTGCGTACAACATAAATCTTAAATCAGTGTTTTAAAGTCAGAAAGAGAGTTAAAACAATGTTTGGTCATTTCCGCCAAAAAAGAAATGTATCTAAGAATATCCGAATAAAAGAAATCTGATTTGGATTAGTTTTAGACTCAATGGAATTTAATATAACGACTTTTTCAATATCTATTCCTAGCTGGAGATCAATCAGACTTCATTTAGATGGACGTGTCTTAAAAATTAATACAGTAGATACAAAGAAATTTGGGGGAGGGGGAGGAAAAGATTGGAAAGAGAAACGTATTTTCTGTTTATTCAACATTTATAATTTAGGTAATATAACATCTTCCTCGGTTTATCTTTCTCTATTAAAGCACATCATTGATGGAAAGATATTCAAAAGCAATTAATCTAAACTCAATAACCCTTTCAGTTATGATTTTTTTTTTTCATACAACGATTTGAAGGTACTCAAATTGTCAAAGTCTTAATCGTCACTTATTAAATAAAAAAAATGGGAATAGATTAAACAGAAACATTAAGAAAAAATCTACCATTAAATCGCAATTTTACAAAAAGTCTAAACCCCAAAAAAGTGTCAATTTAAAACTCACCAATGAAAGTCGTATTTCTCCCTTTCTTAGGATCCGTGGATTGCGGAAAATCGTCCACATCTAAAACGTTCACGTAAGTTAATGACGTCATGTGTTAAAACAGTTATTGGCCAATCAAATCGGTATATAGAATTTAATCTGCACGCGCTCAGGATGACCCTTTAACCCGAACTCCTACGTCGTTCGGGTTAATAAGGGTCACCTGAGCTGTGCAGATTAAATTCTATATACCGACTTGCTTGGTCAATAACTATAACTTACATGTAGCATTCTGATTGTAATAAATATAACGCGTGCTTATTTATTGACCAAACGGAAAACAATCTTTTGTATTTTAGATATGAGGAAAGGGGAAGTGGATGGTTGCTGGGGATGGATGATAGTGGCAGCCGCTGCCTTAAACAGAATAGTGATATATGGGATATCATACTCAGCTGGTGTGGTTTATGTTGTCATCCTAGAAGTTTTTAACGAAGGGAGCGGGATAACATCATGGATATCTTCTCTCATCACTGCTGTTTTATTTTTCACCTGTAAGTATTTGTGAAAACATGTCATTCCTTTTGCGCAGTTTATATCGTACATGTACATGTAGCAATCACGCATTGTTGTGTACGACCTTAAAATATTACGCATATAGTTATGTATTTATAGACATATGGATGTACATGATGCATACTGTTTCATACTGCGAAACCGCTTCGAACGAATAAAATTTATAAAGTGCTAGTGTTTTACTTTTATATATTTTTTTCAAAATTTAAAATGGCGACATCCTTAATTTAATTTTTCGCTTGACTACATTTCATGAATCAAAACTCATCTTTGCCTGTCAATATTTTGTTTCAGTTGATAAATACGATGGAATAAGATTCGACAAGGTGAGTTAAATATAGGCTTATTTTTCATTATCTTGGCTTATATCCTCTCAAAGAAAAAGGTATACAACGATAATTCATTTCTTTTTGTCTAATAATGAACTAAACATTTGTTTTGATTATTCATGAAAAGTATGGTTTGTCTGTTTAAAAATAATAAATATTCATAAGACGTATGTATCTAAATAGTCATAAAATTACCCATACTATAATTATAACTAAGTCTTGAAAACCATTACAGATAGAGTTTTCAAGGTACTTGTATTTATTAATAACTTTTCAATTTTCCATTTCTATATGATACTACAATGTTTAATGAGCTATAAAAAGGTCAATTTCGTTTCGTCTAAACATAATTATGAATCATTTTTTGATATAATCATTATCTAAAATATGTATAACTATGGGTGTGTTTGGATATACGCCTGAGGCATCCTATGGTTACCCATAGGTACCTATGGTTTGATATTTTGTGCATAAAATATCAAACAATAGGTACCTATGGGTAACTATAGGCCGCCTCAGGCGTATATCCAAACACCCCCTATGTGGGGTCATCACACTTTGTTGAATTTAAATTCTTTCATCGAAATTAAACGAAAGAACAACTACATAATTTTATATCTACCAAGTGTTTCGTCACAGAATTCCCGTTAAACTTAAAATAAATTGTATCACTTAAACCGCTAGGTCCGTTTTAACCTTACACTTAAAACAGTTTCCCTTTTGGTGCACTTGTATCTGAGTCGAGTTCACACCATTTACTTTTTTTCCCCCGTGAACATTGTGTTGCTTCAATTTAATTTTGCTATGAAGATTATTTTGATCAGGGTTTTTTTCCTTTAGACATAACGATGTCTGTTCTTTGGTTACATGTAGTATTATAAGAAAGTTTTTTAAAATTCTCCTTTGGTATAGTAATTTTTTTCTTAATTTAACCAGAGACATAATAATAATTCTTTCTTTTTTAATAATTTGCATTTTCTTGCAGTTAAATATTTTAAAACAATGATTTCTACTTTATATCTAACGATAATAGCAATTTAGAATTCTACCTTAATTTGCCAGAGTTAAGTTAAAGATATACGATAGAAAATAGTCTGTCTTACAAGCAGTTTATAAATTTCATTTCAGTTTGGGTCGCGCTTCTTCCATGACTTTTTGACAGTGTATTCATCAAGAGTTATATGTTAGCTAATGTATTTTAGTTTTCCACTTTCAGCAATTCATCACCTGAAGATAACTCTTGCTTACGCGCATATCGTAACATTGTAGCGGTGTGTTCGACAGTAAATATTACTTGTTCTTTTGTAAAACAGTCGATTTTTGAACTGAAAGCTGTAGAAGAAGAAAAAGCGAGATAGCTGGTTGGATCATAAATGATGGTTAAATTTTTACAAAATGGCAATGCGAAGATGTTCTATAATGTAACAGAATCCTATGTTAGTATATTTCCTTTCAGGTCCATTGTCTGGATACTTGATTGAAAGATTTGGTGAACGGAAGGTTGCCATTGCCGGAAGTCTGATTGCAGGTATCGGCATGACGTCATCAGCTTTTGTCAATTCCGTTCCAGCACTTCTTCTGACTTACGGCATAATTTCAGGTAAAAACATATTTGGGACATCAGAAGTGAACAAAATACACTTTTTAATTACTGACGTATTACATGTAAATAATACCTGTTACCCTTACAAAATTTATGCAAACTTGTTCCTTCTATATATAATTATATTTACAGTGAGGTATATGCACATTACTTGGTTATCTACACAGATATATTTGAACATATTTTTAGCAATACCGTAAATGTTATGCATAATACTATGTGATAAATCTTGTATTTCATTTTACTTCCAAGACAGACATCTACATCCTTTTTCTGTGTCAAAAGATAATATTCATCGAAGTATAATAGTTGTTATATTTTCTAGCGATTTAAGAAATATCATAATGCTGTACCTTGTAAACTTTGAATACTGTAGTTGTTTGCACAGGTAGTGTTGCCTAATGCTCTTAAAACATAATTAAACAGTAACTCGGGCTTTTGGCCAATCAATTTCATGTACACTGGATCTCATAATATATGTGTTGAGGATATTGAAATATGTTTACAGGCATAGGATGCGGAATAGCGTTTATGCCAGGAAGTGTAGCAGTGGCTAAATACTTTAAAAAACATCGAAACCTAGCAATGGCGATAGCTTCCGCAGGAGGCGGAGTAGGTAGTTTTGCATTCCCACCGATTATTGAAATGTTAAATGAATATTACACATGGCGTGGTATGTTTTTGATTCTTGGTGGTGTAACACTCAATATATGTGTATTTGGATCATTAATGCGGCCTTTAAGACATGATATCAGCCCAGAACAAAAGTCCCAAGAGAGTGGGTATTCATCGGACAAATCAGAATATAGTAAGTTACAAAAGAGCAATGTTAGCAAGAATCTCAAGACAGTACCTTTGAATGGAGAAAGTGAAAACTTCGAACGAGTTGGATTTCTTGACAAACATTTTTATCTGAAAATTCCATCGTTTTACATCCTCATAATCAATAATTTTATGTATCAGTTTGGTGCATCGATTATCCTAGGTCACCTTCAAGCTTATGCAGTTTTTCAGCAAGGATTTACTAAGCCAAATGCTGCCATTTTATATACAATTTCCGGTGTTATGGTTCTTGTTTTCAAACTTTTACATGGTGTTTTTGCAAATATGAGCCATGTTAAATTATTTAGACCAATTTATCAATATATATTCTTCTATGCATTAGGTGGTATAGCAACAATTTGTTTGATTATAAATTCCCGCTACGGAGTATACTTTTATAGTGCAGTATTTGGAATGAGTTATGCAGCATGTGGAGGCTCCCTTATCCCAGCTTTAATCATTGACATTTCTGGTGTAGAAACATTTGGTGTTACATATGGAATTGTGCTTCTCGGTTTAGCATTTGGACAATTAACTGGTGCTCCTGTAGCAGGTAAGTCTTGTTTCTGAATGCACTTTAATTAATTTGAGAAAAATGTTTTGTAGGCGTGTCGAAAAGGGACGGAAGATACCAGAGGGACAAACTCATAGATTGAAAATAAACTGACAACGCCATGGCTAAAAATAAAAAGAAAAACAGACAAATAATAGTACAGAAGACCCAACATAGAAAATTAAAGACTAAACAACACGAACCCCACAAAACACTGGGGGTGATCTAAGGTGCTCTGGAAGGGTAAGCAGACCCTGCTCCGCATGTGTATATTTCGTCTCCTTCTGTTGGCATTCATTGTTCTCATTACAAAAAGGGTACTTGTATAAACTACTTAAGCATACATGACGCGTCGTTAAACAGTTCAGAAGCGTAGACTTACACGTCATATACATGAACAAAAGCACGTTAAAAGTAGCAGAGAAAATGACAACATTCGAAGTTTACATAGCCTTTCAATCAATATCAAACGGGGCTATATTATATCATCTTATATAAGTATTACCGAATAAAAACTACTATTCGAACAAAACTGTGAACATATAAATAACACGCTCTTTATAAAGATGCTGTTTCCGGAGCGTTTACAAATATATTATACCGTTTGGAAGAATACAACTAGTTGAAACAAGCTTAAAGACTTTTGTTTTTGTTTTAATATTTAATGAACTAATTGTTGCAGGTTTGTTATATGAACACCAGAAAACATATGATACTGCCTTCATCCTTGCTGGATCCATGATGATAGCAAGTGCTTTAATAATGATTTATCCTCTGAAAACTGATCTTAACCCTTCAAAACTAAATAAACAAATTAAAAATAACATAGAAATACATATTGAAGAAATTGATTCAATAAACGATGAGGTGCTTACCGTTTTTGATCCAATATCAATGTCCGTCGTTAAGGGAAGCAGAACAAGTCTTCATAGTGGAAACATCGACAATTTACACAGTGCAGGGAACTTTTATCACAGTTCTTATGGTTTACATCGAATCAATCGACTAAGTGACAGTTTGGAAACTATAGAAGTTGGACCAAGATCATCAAGTTTTAGTGTTCATAGGCATATAGCTCGTCCACACAGTGGAAATACACAACAACCAAGTAGACTTCTGAATGCATTAAGACAGGAAGGTCAACCCCACTACCATCCAATACTTTCACCACTTGCAATAGAGCGATAATTTAGATGCTTATAAAAATTTTGTTATGGAAAAACGACCAATAGTTAAACTATCAGTATTATGTGAAATTCGATTATATATGATAATAAGTTAGAAAATCTCATAATAGGTATTTTCTTTAAATATTTAACATGGCGGTCTACTTTTTTAACGAATTAAATCTTTCATAATGGATGGTTTTACATACATGAAGGTTAAAATGATCTACAAAAGGAACTTGTATTTCATATAGGTCACGAAACTTAATCTGATAAAAATAATTTGTTATTGTTTGTGTGTATGTACGAAGATTGCTTCATGAACGGAGCACCCCTATAACCTAATGATTACCAGAAAAATAGTTTACAATTACGGGCGTATGATATAGAAAAGTGAATTCCGCGCATTTTGAATGGTCATCATGAGCAACGTTGCGTTAAATGTGTTAATTGCTCTTGCGACTGTGCCAATAAGGCCAGAGAAAAGTCTTGATTGATTGGAAAAGTTCCCGGCGCTTGTAAACTTGCATCTATAGGTAAAATATAAAATGGTTGCATATTCGGATACAAACTGTATATGAAGATAAAAACATCTTACAGTGTTAAAAGATGCAAATAATGTGAAACATATTAAGGTTGTTTTTTTAAAGCCACGATTATTTTTCGAATAGTTTTATTTTTCAATATTGATAATTTATAAACATACAAACTTAATTTGTTATAAGAACTTACATTACAAGAGTACGTTAAAGTACTGTAACACGTCTTTTTGTGATTTTTATGCCCCACCATAGACGAAGGGAACATACACCTATGTTGTTGAAAAAGAGAAGAAAGTAGCAAACAAAACTACATCCAATACATCCATCGAATCATTTGAAAAAAGTAAAATCACCAAAATACTGAACTCCGAGGAAAATTCATCAAAGAAAGTCCCTGATCAAATGTCAATATAAAAATAGTTATCAAAAGTACCAGGATTATAATTTTATACGCCAGACGCGCGTTTCGTCTACATAAGACTCATCAGTGACGCTCATATCAAAATAGTTAAAAAAGCCAAATAAATACAAAGTTGAAGAGCATTGAGGACCTAAAATTCCAAAAAGTTGTGCCAAATACGGCTAAGGTAATCTACTCCTGGGGTAAGAAAATCCTTAGTTTTTCGAAAAATTCAATGTTTTTTAAACAGAAAATTTATAAAAATGACCATATAATTGATATTCATGTCAACACCGAAGTGCTGACTACTGGGCTGGTGAAACCCTCGGGGACGAAACGTCCACCAGCAGTGGCATCGACCCAGTGGTGTAAATAATTATCAAAAGTACCAGGATTATAATTTTATACGCCAGACGCGCGTTTCGTCTACATAAGACTCATCAGTGACGCTCATATCAAAATAGTTAAAAAAGCCAAATAAATACAAAGTTGAAGAGCATTGAGGACCTAAAATTCCAAAAAGTTGTGCCAAATACGGCTAAGGTAATCTACTCCTGGGGTAAGAAAATCCTTAGTTTTTCGAAAAATTCAATGTTTTTTAAACAGAAAATTTATAAAAATGACCATATAATTGATATTCATGTCAACACCGAAGTGCTGACTACTGGGCTGGTGAAACCCTCGGGGACGAAACGTCCACCAGCAGTGGCATCGACCCAGTGGTGTAAATAGTTATCAAAAGTACCAGGATTATAATTTTATACGCCAGACGCGCGTTTCGTCTACATAAGACTCATCAGTGACGCTCATATCAAAATAGTTAAAAAAGCCAAATAAATACAAAGTTGAAGAGCATTGAGGACCTAAAATTCCAAAAAGTTGTGCCAAATACGGCTAAGGTAATCCACTCCTGGGGTAAGAAAATCCTTAGTTTTTCGAAAAATTCAATGTTTTTTAAACAGAAAATTTATAAAAATGACCATATAATTGATATTCATGTCAACACCGAAGTGCTGACTACTGGGCTGGTGAAACCCTCGGGGACGAAACGTCCACCAGCAGTGGCATCGACCCAGTGGTGTAAATAGTTATCAAAAGTACCAGGATTATAATTTTATACGCCAGACGCGCGTTTCGTCTACATAAGACTCATCAGTGACGCTCATATCAAAATAGTTAAAAAAGCCAAATAAATACAAAGTTGAAGAGCATTGAGGACCTAAAATTCCAAAAAGTTGTGCCAAATACGGCTAAGGTAATCTACTCCTGGGGTAAGAAAATCCTTAGTTTTTCGAAAAATTCAATGTTTTTTAAACAGAAAATTTATAAAAATGACCATATAATTGATATTCATGTCAACACCGAAGTGCTGACTACTGGGCTGGTGAAACCCTCGGGGACGAAACGTCCACCAGCAGTGGCATCGACCCAGTGGTGTAAATAGTTATCAAAAGTACCAGGATTATAATTTTATACGCCAGACGCGCGTTTCGTCTACATAAGACTCATCAGTGACGCTCATATCAAAATAGTTAAAAAAGCCAAATAAATACAAAGTTGAAGAGCATTGGGGACCTAAAATTCCAAAAAGTTGTGCCAAATACGGCTAAGGTAATCTACTCCTGGGGTAAGAAAATCCTTAGTTTTTCGAAAAATTCAATGTTTTTTAAACAGAAAATTTATAAAAATGACCATATAATTGATATTCATGTCAACACCGAAGTGCTGACTACTGGGCTGGTGAAACCCTCGGGGACGAAACGTCCACCAGCAGTGGCATCGACCCAGTGGTGTAAATAGTTATCAAAAGTACCAGGATTATAATTTTATACGCCAGACGCGCGTTTCGTCTACATAAGACTCATCAGTGACGCTCATATCAAAATAGTTAAAAAAGCCAAATAAATACAAAGTTGAAGAGCATTGAGGACCTAAAATTCCAAAAAGTTGTGCCAAATACGGCTAAGGTAATCTACTCCTGGGGTAAGAAAATCCTTAGTTTTTCGAAAAATTCAATGTTTTTTAAACAGAAAATTTATAAAAATGACCATATAATTGATATTCATGTCAACACCGAAGTGCTGACTACTGGGCTGGTGAAACCCTCGGGGACGAAACGTCCACCAGCAGTGGCATCGACCCAGTGGTGTAAATAGTTATCAAAAGTACCAGGATTATAATTTTATACGCCAGACGCGCGTTTCGTCTACATAAGACTCATCAGTGACGCTCATATCAAAATAGTTAAAAAAGCCAAATAAATACAAAGTTGAAGAGCATTGAGGACCTAAAATTCCAAAAAGTTGTGCCAAATACGGCTAAGGTAATCTACTCCTGGGGTAAGAAAATCCTTAGTTTTTCGAAAAATTCAATGTTTTTTAAACAGAAAATTTATAAAAATGACCATATAATTGATATTCATGTCAACACCGAAGTGCTGACTACTGGGCTGGTGAAACCCTCGGGGACGAAACGTCCACCAGCAGTGGCATCGACCCAGTGGTGTAAATAGTTATCAAAAGTACCAGGATTATAATTTTATACGCCAGACGCGCGTTTCGTCTACATAAGACTCATCAGTGACGCTCATATCAAAATAGTTAAAAAAGCCAAATAAATACAAAGTTGAAGAGCATTGAGGACCTAAAATTCCAAAAAGTTGTGCCAAATACGGCTAAGGTAATCTACTCCTGGGGTAAGAAAATCCTTAGTTTTTCGAAAAATTCAATGTTTTTTAAACAGAAAATTTATAAAAATGACCATATAATTGATATTCATGTCAACACCGAAGTGCTGACTACTGGGCTGGTGAAACCCTCGGGGACGAAACGTCCACCAGCAGTGGCATCGACCCAGTGGTGTAAATAGTTATCAAAAGTACCAGGATTATAATTTTATACGCCAGACGCGCGTTTCGTCTACATAAGACTCATCAGTGACGCTCATATCAAAATAGTTAAAAAAGCCAAATAAATACAAAGTTGAAGAGCATTGAGGACCTAAAATTCCAAAAAGTTGTGCCAAATACGGCTAAGGTAATCTACTCCTGGGGTAAGAAAATCCTTAGTTTTTCGAAAAATTCAATGTTTTTTAAACAGAAAATTTATAAAAATGACCATATAATTGATATTCATGTCAACACCGAAGTGCTGACTACTGGGCTGGTGAAACCCTCGGGGACGAAACGTCCACCAGCAGTGGCATCGACCCAGTGGTGTAAATAGTTATCAAAAGTACCAGGATTATAATTTTATACGCCAGACGCGCGTTTCGTCTACATAAGACTCATCAGTGACGCTCATATCAAAATAGTTAAAAAAGCCAAATAAATACAAAGTTGAAGAGCATTGAGGACCTAAAATTCCAAAAAGTTGTGCCAAATACGGCTAAGGTAATCTACTCCTGGGGTAAGAAAATCCTTAGTTTTTCGAAAAATTCAATGTTTTTTAAACAGAAAATTTATAAAAATGACCATATAATTGATATTCATGTCAACACCGAAGTGCTGACTACTGGGCTGGTGAAACCCTCGGGGACGAAACGTCCACCAGCAGTGGCATCGACCCAGTGGTGTAAATAATTATCAAAAGTACCAGGATTATAATTTTATACGCCAGACGCGCGTTTCGTCTACATAAGACTCATCAGTGACGCTCATATCAAAATAGTTAAAAAAGCCAAATAAATACAAAGTTGAAGAGCATTGAGGACCTAAAATTCCAAAAAGTTGTGCCAAATACGGCTAAGGTAATCTACTCCTGGGGTAAGAAAATCCTTAGTTTTTCGAAAAATTCAATGTTTTTTAAACAGAAAATTTATAAAAATGACCATATAATTGATATTCATGTCAACACCGAAGTGCTGACTACTGGGCTGGTGAAACCCTCGGGGACGAAACGTCCACCAGCAGTGGCATCGACCCAGTGGTGTAAATAGTTATCAAAAGTACCAGGATTATAATTTTATACGCCAGACGCGCGTTTCGTCTACATAAGACTCATCAGTGAAGCTCATATCAAAATAGTTAAAAAAGCCAAATAAATACAAAGTTGAAGAGCATTGAGGACCTAAAATTCCAAAAAGTTGTGCCAAATACGGCTAAGGTAATCTACTCCTGGGGTAAGAAAATCCTTAGTTTTTCGAAAAATTCAATGTTTTTTAAACAGAAAATTTATAAAAATGACCATATAATTGATATTCAAGTCAACACCGAAGTGCTGACTACTGGGCTGGTGAAACCCTCGGGGACGAAACGTCCACCAGCAGTGGCATCGACCCAGTGGTGTAAATAGTTATCAAAAGTACCAGGATTATAATTTTATACGCCAGACGCGCGTTTCGTCTACATAAGACTCATCAGTGACGCTCATATCAAAATAGTTAAAAAAGCCAAATAAATACAAAGTTGAAGAGCATTGAGGACCTAAAATTCCAAAAAGTTGTGCCAAATACGGCTAAGGTAATCTACTCCTGGGGTAAGAAAATCCTTAGTTTTTCGAAAAATTCAATGTTTTTTAAACAGAAAATTTATAAAAATGACCATATAATTGATATTCATGTCAACACCGAAGTGCTGACTACTGGGCTGGTGAAACCCTCGGGGACGAAACGTCCACCAGCAGTGGCATCGACCCAGTGGTGTAAATAGTTATCAAAAGTACCAGGATTATAATTTTATACGCCAGACGCGCGTTTCGTCTACATAAGACTCATCAGTGACGCTCATATCAAAATAGTTAAAAAAGCCAAATAAATACAAAGTTGAAGAGCATTGAGGACCTAAAATTCCAAAAAGTTGTGCCAAATACGGCTAAGGTAATCTACTCCTGGGGTAAGAAAATCCTTAGTTTTTCGAAAAATTCAATGTTTTTTAAACAGAAAATTTATAAAAATGACCATATAATTGATATTCATGTCAACACCGAAGTGCTGACTACTGGGCTGGTGAAACCCTCGGGGACGAAACGTCCACCAGCAGTGGCATCGACCCAGTGGTGTAAATAGTTATCAAAAGTACCAGGATTATAATTTTATACGCCAGACGCGCGTTTCGTCTACATAAGACTCATCAGTGACGCTCATATCAAAATAGTTAAAAAAGCCAAATAAATACAAAGTTGAAGAGCATTGAGGACCTAAAATTCCAAAAAGTTGTGCCAAATACGGCTAAGGTAATCTACTCCTGGGGTAAGAAAATCCTTAGTTTTTCGAAAAATTCAATGTTTTTTAAACAGAAAATTTATAAAAATGACCATATAATTGATATTCATGTCAACACCGAAGTGCTGACTACTGGGCTGGTGAAACCCTCGGGGACGAAACGTCCACCAGCAGTGGCATCGACCCAGTGGTGTAAATAGTTATCAAAAGTACCAGGATTATAATTTTATACGCCAGACGCGCGTTTCGTCTACATAAGACTCATCAGTGACGCTCATATCAAAATAGTTAAAAAAGCCAAATAAATACAAAGTTGAAGAGCATTGAGGACCTAAAATTCCAAAAAGTTGTGCCAAATACGGCTAAGGTAATCTACTCCTGGGGTAAGAAAATCCTTAGTTTTTCGAAAAATTCAATGTTTTTTAAACAGAAAATTTATAAAAATGACCATATAATTGATATTCATGTCAACACCGAAGTGCTGACTACTGGGCTGGTGAAACCCTCGGGGACGAAACGTCCACCAGCAGTGGCATCGACCCAGTGGTGTAAATAGTTATCAAAAGTACCAGGATTATAATTTTATACGCCAGACGCGCGTTTCGTCTACATAAGACTCATCAGTGACGCTCATATCAAAATAGTTAAAAAAGCCAAATAAATACAAAGTTGAAGAGCATTGAGGACCTAAAATTCCAAAAAGTTGTGCCAAATACGGCTAAGGTAATCTACTCCTGGGGTAAGAAAATCCTTAGTTTTTCGAAAAATTCAATGTTTTTTAAACAGAAAATTTATAAAAATGACCATATAATTGATATTCATGTCAACACCGAAGTGCTGACTACTGGGCTGGTGAAACCCTCGGGGACGAAACGTCCACCAGCAGTGGCATCGACCCAGTGGTGTAAATAGTTATCAAAAGTACCAGGATTATAATTTTATACGCCAGACGCGCGTTTCGTCTACATAAGACTCATCAGTGACGCTCATATCAAAATAGTTAAAAAAGCCAAATAAATACAAAGTTGAAGAGCATTGAGGACCTAATCTTGTATTTCATTTTACTTCCAAGACAGACATCTACATCCTTTTTCTGTGTCAAAAGATAATATTCATCGAAGTATAATAGTTGTTATATTTTCTAGCGATTTAAGAAATATCATAATGCTGTACCTTGTAAACTTTGAATACTGTAGTTGTTTGCACAGGTAGTGTTGCCTAATGCTCTTAAAACATAATTAAACAGTAACTCGGGCTTTTGGCCAATCAATTTCATGTACACTGGATCTCATAATATATGTGTTGAGGATATTGAAATATGTTTACAGGCATAGGATGCGGAATAGCGTTTATGCCAGGAAGTGTAGCAGTGGCTAAATACTTTAAAAAACATCGAAACCTAGCAATGGCGATAGCTTCCGCAGGAGGCGGAGTAGGTAGTTTTGCATTCCCACCGATTATTGAAATGTTAAATGAATATTACACATGGCGTGGTATGTTTTTGATTCTTGGTGGTGTAACACTCAATATATGTGTATTTGGATCATTAATGCGGCCTTTAAGACATGATATCAGCCCAGAACAAAAGTCCCAAGAGAGTGGGTATTCATCGGACAAATCAGAATATAGTAAGTTACAAAAGAGCAATGTTAGCAAGAATCTCAAGACAGTACCTTTGAATGGAGAAAGTGAAAACTTCGAACGAGTTGGATTTCTTGACAAACATTTTTATCTGAAAATTCCATCGTTTTACATCCTCATAATCAATAATTTTATGTATCAGTTTGGTGCATCGATTATCCTAGGTCACCTTCAAGCTTATGCAGTTTTTCAGCAAGGATTTACTAAGCCAAATGCTGCCATTTTATATACAATTTCCGGTGTTATGGTTCTTGTTTTCAAACTTTTACATGGTGTTTTTGCAAATATGAGCCATGTTAAATTATTTAGACCAATTTATCAATATATATTCTTCTATGCATTATGTGGTATAGCAACAATTTGTTTGATTATAAATTCCCGCTACGGAGTATACTTTTATAGTGCAGTATTTGGAATGAGTTATGCAGCATGTGGAGGCTCCCTTATCCCAGCTTTAATCATTGACATTTCTGGTGTAGAAACATTTGGTGTTACATATGGAATTGTGCTTCTCGGTTTAGCATTTGGACAATTAACTGGTGCTCCTGTAGCAGGTAAGTCTTGTTTCTGAATGCACTTTAATTAATTTGAGAAAAATGTTTTGTAGGCGTGTCGAAAAGGGACGGAAGATACCAGAGGGACAAACTCATAGATTGAAAATAAACTGACAACGCCATGGCTAAAAATAAAAAGAAAAACAGACAAATAATAGTACAGAAGACCCAACATAGAAAATTAAAGACTAAACAACACGAACCCCACAAAACACTGGGGGTGATCTAAGGTGCTCTGGAAGGGTAAGCAGACCCTGCTCCGCATGTGTATATTTCGTCTCCTTCTGTTGGCATTCATTGTTCTCATTACAAAAAGGGTACTTGTATAAACTACTTAAGCATACATGACGCGTCGTTAAACAGTTCAGAAGCGTAGACTTACACGTCATATACATGAACAAAAGCACGTTAAAAGTAGCAGAGAAAATGACAACATTCGAAGTTTACATAGCCTTTCAATCAATATCAAACGGGGCTATATTATATCATCTTATATAAGTATTACCGAATAAAAACTACTATTCGAACAAAACTGTGAACATATAAATAACACGCTCTTTATAAAGATGCTGTTTCCGGAGCGTTTACAAATATATTATACCGTTTGGAAGAATACAACTAGTTGAAACAAGCTTAAAGACTTTTGTTTTTGTTTTAATATTTAATGAACTAATTGTTGCAGGTTTGTTATATGAACACCAGAAAACATATGATACTGCCTTCATCCTTGCTGGATCCATGATGATAGCAAGTGCTTTAATAATGATTTATCCTCTGAAAACTGATCTTAACCCTTCAAAACTAAATAAACAAATTAAAAATAACATAGAAATACATATTGAAGAAATTGATTCAATAAACGATGAGGTGCTTACCGTTTTTGATCCAATATCAATGTCCGTCGTTAAGGGAAGCAGAACAAGTCTTCATAGTGGAAACATCGACAATTTACACAGTGCAGGGAACTTTTATCACAGTTCTTATGGTTTACATCGAATCAATCGACTAAGTGACAGTTTGGAAACTATAGAAGTTGGACCAAGATCATCAAGTTTTAGTGTTCATAGGCATATAGCTCGTCCACACAGTGGAAATACACAACAACCAAGTAGACTTCTGAATGCATTAAGACAGGAAGGTCAACCCCACTACCATCCAATACTTTCACCACTTGCAATAGAGCGATAATTTAGATGCTTATAAAAATTTTGTTATGGAAAAACGACCAATAGTTAAACTATCAGTATTATGTGAAATTCGATTATATATGATAATAAGTTAGAAAATCTCATAATAGGTATTTTCTTTAAATATTTAACATGGCGGTCTACTTTTTTAACGAATTAAATCTTTCATAATGGATGGTTTTACATACATGAAGGTTAAAATGATCTACAAAAGGAACTTGTATTTCATATAGGTCACGAAACTTAATCTGATAAAAATAATTTGTTATTGTTTGTGTGTATGTACGAAGATTGCTTCATGAACGGAGCACCCCTATAACCTAATGATTACCAGAAAAATAGTTTACAATTACGGGCGTATGATATAGAAAAGTGAATTCCGCGCATTTTGAATGGTCATCATGAGCAACGTTGCGTTAAATGTGTTAATTGCTCTTGCGACTGTGCCAATAAGGCCAGAGAAAAGTCTTGATTGATTGGAAAAGTTCCCGGCGCTTGTAAACTTGCATCTATAGGTAAAATATAAAATGGTTGCATATTCGGATACAAACTGTATATGAAGATAAAAACATCTTACAGTGTTAAAAGATGCAAATAATGTGAAACATATTAAGGTTGTTTTTTTAAAGCCACGATTATTTTTCGAATAGTTTTATTTTTCAATATTGATAATTTATAAACATACAAACTTAATTTGTTATAAAAACTTACATTACAAGAGTACGTTAAAGTACTGTAACACGTCTTTTTGTGATTTTTATGCCCCACCATAGACGAAGGGAACATACACCTATGTTGTTGAAAAAGAGAAGAAAGTAGCAAACAAAACTACATCCAATACATCCATCGAATCATTTGAAAAAAGTAAAATCACCAAAATACTGAACTCCGAGGAAAATTCATCAAAGAAAGTCCCTGATCAAATGTCAATATAAAAAGCTGAAACACGTCAAATGAATGGATAACAACTCTTATATTCCTGACTTGGTAAAGACATACTCTTATGTAGAGCATGGTGGATTAACCCTGCTTTTTAAAGCTAGTTAAACAAATCAGTTGTATAACAGTCGCATCAAACTTCATTATAATGACAACAATATGTAAACAATACAAACAGACATAATAAGTTAAAATGTCAACGTTGTAGTGCTAGTATAATCAAGATAATCAAAATGTTGTTATGGACGGATCAATTTTGGATTTGTCAGATTTTTCCTTGTTTTATAATAGTTTTGCACCTTGACAGAGCAGAACATTGCAAATTGTTTGGTTTCCGGCTGGACAATATCTTGTGTAAACCTCAACGAAATAATTCAAATTTGAAAATGTTGTCAGGGAAAACTGATCACAGACCAGTTTTACAGTAATTCTGGGTCCTCAATACTCTTCAACTTCATACTTGTTTGACTTTTGTAATTATTTTGATCTGAGTGTCACTGATGAGTCTTATGTAGACAAAACGCGCGTCTGGCGTATCAAATTCAAAGCCTGGTACCTTTGATAACTATTTTCGCCACTGGGTCCATGCCACTGCTGGTGGACATTTTGTCCCCGAGGGTATCACCAGTCAAGAAGTCAGTATTTTGGTGTTGACATGAATATCAATTATATGGTAATTTTTATGAATTAACTGTTTGCAAAAGTATGAATTATTCAAAATACTAAGAATTTCTTATCCATGGAATAGACCACCATAGCCGTATTTGGAACAATTTTTGAATTTTGGGTGCTCTTCGGCTTCATAAATGTTTGGCGTTCTTTCTATTTTGATCTTAGCGTCACTTATGATTCTTGGCATAGGCATATCGACCGAGGTGTACCAGACGTACACATTTTTTTAAATTAAAGTCCGTATAGATTAGATGCACGCAAGATGAACACTAAGCAATTGTTAGATGCGTGTTGTATAAGGGGCATTATGTTTGCTGGTCTGTGCGTCCGTTTGTCCGTCCGTCTGTTCGTTCGTTCGTCTGTCCCGCTTCAGGTAAAAGTTTTTGGTCATGGTAGTTTTTGATGAAGCTGAAGTCCGAACAACTTGAAACTTAGTACACATGTTCCCTATGATATGATCTGTTTTATTTTAATGCCAAATAAATTTTTTTATCCCAATTTCACGATCAACTGTACATAGGAAATGATAATGCGAGTGGTGCATCCGTGTACTATGGACACATTCTTGTTATGTTATCAGAAGACTGCAATATATACAACATATAAAAAGTCTTTGAAGTCAATTTGGGGTGCAGGAGGGGAATTTGTGGATTTTGGCTGGCAGATTTTGTCACAAAGAGATCGCCATACAAACAAAGGGAGACAACTACAAGAATAAGACTTTAGTCAGTACAAACTTTTTCGTTGATTTATTCTGCCAAAATATTTATACAATATGAACTAAGACTTCAATTGATAGAAAGTATCCACAATAAGTCTTTATATCCTTTATTATACTAGTTACAAGAACTACGTGGGTTATTATATCAGACGTATACGGATTAGAAAAGTATCATAATTCTGATATACTGCAACATAAAATAAGAAGTATTAGAAAAATATAAACACATTTATGCCCAATAGTTATGAAAGGTACCAGGATTATAATTTAGTACGCCAGACGCGCGTTTCGTCTACATAAGACTCACCAGTGACGCTCATATCAAAATAGTTATAAAGCCAAACATATACAAAGTTGAAGAGCATTGAGGATCCAAAATTCCAAAAAGTAGTGCCAAATATGGCTAATCAAGGTAATCTATGCCTGGGATAAGAAAATCCTAAGTTTTTCGAAAAATTCAAAGTTTTGTAAACAGGAAATTTATAAAAATGACCATATAATTGATATTCATGTCAACACCGAAGTGCTGACTACTGGGATGGTGATACCCTCAGGGACGAAACGTCCACCAGCAGAGGCAATGCAGTTACACACATGCATAGTGGTAAAGTTGTAGCGATTAGAGGTCACATGCTTGTTGACACTGTCATCATCAGCCTTCTTTTATCTAAAATTTTCAACTTTGATTTCCCAGAATCAGAAAAAAATGAAGAAGGAAATATAAATGATTATTTTGACTTATCTTGTCTGAGGCAGCCGATGTATATACAGAATTGGAAGGAACACTGTCTATACCTTCTGCATGTGATAGTGATGTACTTTCAGAGCATCGACGAAACAAAGCTCAGACCACTTGAAGAGATGATGAAAAATCGAGCCACTAAATTATGGCTTCAGTATACAGAAATGATTCCGATCCTTAGACAGTTTATCAAAGCAGAACAGACTGGGATAGGGAATTGCATTTAAAAAGGTATGCTGCCATACTTGACTGCCTCTGGTCTCAACTTATATACTAAATCTGCGTAGGTGTATCTAATGATGATGCAACAACTTGAAACAAATCATCCGGAAGTTTTTACCCCAAAGATAGCTATCATGTAATGAGACGTATGGCAGACATTGGGTAGGATTCTTTCCAGATCTTACGATTGAACAAGTGCTAATGTGGAGAGTAAATACAGTAGGAGGACTGACAAGAGGACGTGGAATGTGTGATAGTCAGAGATCACAGTCACTTTTGTCAATGCCCGCTGGTGCAGAAATGACTCAAGTTATTCAAAAGCTCACGGGAGTAGGTTAGTAATACAATACAAGTGGTCAGCACATGGAAGAATCAACTGCACGTCAAAAACGAGGCAGAGAAGACATTATGTCAATTCTTACATCTATAAAAAAACGCAGTCCATAGACTGGAGACAGTTTACTGCGAAATATTGACACTGGTATGTGGGGCGTGTTTGTAGCATACGCCTGGTGTAGTTTTAGCGCACCGTGAACGTATAGAAAGCACCCATGGCGTATCAATAACGTATTCTTACATTCAACGAAACTTGCTCTGACATTAATAATGGCATATGTCCGTGAATTCGAATATTCAAGTGCATGTACAAAATGGTATGAAAGGTTTGGCAGTGTTCTGTTTGACTCTTGCTTCAATGGATTTCAGGAGGCTATATCTTTTATCAATTGCTCTACAACATGTAGATCAAATTCACCAATACTACAAGGTTTAAGAATGGATCGAAGACGTCAACGAAAACTTCTATGGCAGCAGCCGTGGTATCATGGAGAAAGCACTTCGTATTGTATGATCAAGTATTAGTTGAACTCAGAGCTGTTTCAGAAATTTTATGAGAATACTCGTAGAAATGTACGATGAAGTTTTTCAGAGGATTCAGCATAGGGTTTCCAAATAATACTAGAATACATAGTTCCGGTAGGTTTTTTGTTATGGCTTAAAAACCTTTTTGTTCTGCATTACAGTAAAATAATCAGTCTGCGATAGTTGTAACATCCTTAAATTATCAATAAACAATTGCAAGCTGTAAGTAACCAAGAACACGATATTGAATCTAGAAAAGTAAATAAAAATACTTTCATTAACCATTCAATTTAAACACTTATAATTTTAAGTTTACCTGTTCCATTTTGTATATTCAAAGAGAACCGCTAATGCCTGGTTATAAATTGCCACAGTTCTTTCGATTGTGTTGCTGTGTCGACATATGAAATTTTCCTGGATAGTTCCAGGTAAGATCTTGTCTGTAGTTGTTAGGGAAGAATGCAATAAAATTATTGATGAATATACAGATGAGGTCACAACTCCTCAAAATTATCCAGAGGAATGTAAAGCAATTGCTGATCAATTTATGCGCAGATCGCATTTCCATACTGTGGAGCTTTGAACGGAAAACATAATGCCCTAAAGGAACACCTCGTTCAGGTCCATTGTAACACAACTATAAGGGATTTTTCCCATAGTCATGCTTTCTTTGGTTGCTGGTGATTACAAGTTGATGTGGGTAAATGTAGGAAAACAAAGATATTCTGTTTTTGTCTTTATTTTAAAGCCGACATGGTTTGTACCTGTTCTAAGTCAGGAATCTGTTGTGTCGTTTGTTTATGTAATTTATATATGTTTCTCGTTTCTCGTTTTTTATATAGATTAGACCGTTGGTTTTCCCGTTTGAATGGTTTTACACTAGTAATTTTGGGGCCCTTTATAGCTTGTTGTTCGGTGTGAGCTAAGGCTTCGTGTTGAAGGCCGTATATTGACCTATAATAGTGTACTTTTATAAACTGTTATTTGGATGGAAAGTTGTCTCATTGGCACTCACACCTTATCTTCCTGTATCTATGGTACATTGTTCAATAAGAATGGGCTATCTCTATACCATGCACCAAGCTCATTTTCCACACCAGGTTCCTTGATATTGCAATCTCTCTTGTTAGTACGTGGTTTCGATTTTCTTGATTAAACAACTGTTTGCTGTTTGTACTGGATGGTTTTCTACATATTCGTGGCCAGTTTCGGGTGACGGTTGGTTTTTCTGAATGACATGTAGGTTATGAGGACTGTCGGGACCACTTGGTACGTTTCCTGGAGTAATAGGACGACTTGAATGTGGAAGACTTAGTAGACTGACTTCTTGAATCTAGTTTTTAGTATTCTCTTCTTGCACTCTCTTGTTCCCGACGTTCTCATCATCCCACGACGAAGACCACGACCAAAAACTGATTTTCCTCTGCCTCTTCCGTTAGTGTGGCATTTCGAAATGAATTGTTATAAAAAAGGCGGGAACACAAGATCATGTGTATCCGGGAGTTCAAACACCCTATAATTACACGTCCCTGACAGACCGAAAGCACCGATAATCGGCCTAGGTACGACCGGGACGCGTCTCAAATACAATCAAGGGACGTTTTAACCTTCGTAGCGTGCATTTCATCTACGTTAGCCAAACGCCAGATATATGCCAACATATGTTACTTGAACGCCCGATTAACGCTTATGTACAGTTCTCTTTCGCCATAAACACGCTTAATACTCGTTGTGCTAACGATACAGATATGATTGACAAGTTGAATGCGTTCGAAATTACTAGTGTATATAAATATATATTGGCAACATACATGGTTTTTTACCATGCCCGGTGTTCGTCGGTCACGGGGGGGGGGGTTACTTCCTATTATTGGGTATACGGGGATGTGCCAAAAATATGGGTCATAATTTTGCGAGATTTTATATAAAAATGACCCTCCTTTTTAATGACATCCTATATTAAAATGCATTTACGTTTGATAACTGTATATTGATTTGGGGTATGATCTACATATCATATATAAATATGCTATTAAGAATGTCAATTTATATATAAAAACTTAAGGGTAGCTGACCAGTATATTTATGAATTATGAGCAATGGGTCATATTTTAAATATTGTATATAAGTAAAGGTCATTCTTTCTTAAATATTTATATAACTAAAGGTACTGAATTTCAGTGAATGTTATATGAAAATTGGTACGTTTTTTGAGGCAAAAATGGCACACCCCTACCAAAAAAATATCGAAGTTACCCCCCCCCCCCCCCCCCCCCCCCGTGTCGTCGGTCGTGTACGCTGATGTGTGACGCCATTATTATGTAGACGAAACACGCGTCTGGCGTATCAAATTATAAGCCTGGTACCTTTGATAACTATTGAAACAGGGTCAAGTGCAATCAAGTCCCAGAAATGGAACATGAGTATGATTTAATCGGTTGGGATAATTTTGCCCAGTGTTTAGTTTTCGTTGTTTTGATTTGTGTACTATTGATTGTTTGTTTGTCTTTTCCTTTTTAGCCATTGTGTTGTCAGTTTATTTTGCGATTTTCGTTAGTTGCATGTTAACAAACTTAAACAAGCTCGCTGAAATTTTCTTTTTCTTTGAAACACTTTGCCGCTTAATAATATATAACAAAACTCTTGTCCTCTTTTAGTTAAGAATTTCCTCCAGACAGGGTTCGTGTATGTAAGCCTGGTTTTCTATGCAGTGCTTGGTAAACGTTTTTTGTCGTTTACAATTTTTGCCTAGGCGTTCTGATTAGCGTTTCTTAGAGTTCAGAATTGTATTGTCCCCTTTGTATCTTCCACCTCTTCGATAGTTGAATAGATGCTATCAAATCAATACATGTATACCCACGTCAACTCTCTGATTTTATACCCCATACAACGAATTTGTGAAGGGTATAATGTTTTTGACCCGTCCGTCAGTCCTGTTCTTGTCATCGCAACTCCTCTAAAACCACACAATATTTATTTTCTAGGAGTTACGCCCCTTTAAACTTATTTGCCCTAATAAACTACTGCAACAGTTTGTCATCGCAACTCCTATGAAACCACACAACAGAATTTCATGAAACTTTATATCGACAGGAAATTATGATTCAGGTCTACTGCCATAGTTTTGTGTACAGCTTTCAACAACGAGAAAACCCATATCTTATAGTTGGCTATAAAAGGCCTCGACATGAAAAATATGAAACTTGATTAAGAAAACAAAATCATAGCATAACAGTTTCCTTAAAACATATTTGACACGAACACGAACCAATGACAACCACAGACTCCTCGTTTGGGAGGATTAAGTAGACTTTCCTTTGTGTGGGTAATTTTTTGTATAAGATTTAGCCTAAAATTTCTAGTTTCCATTTTCTTTGACTGGTCATCAGCATTTATGTTAGATTAGAAAAAAAGGGATACACTCCAAAAGGTACATGTTCATGCACTCGGACATTTTTCAATATATATAGCGCTCAGTAGATCAACGTTCAACGTCAAAAAAATTGTCATGAATAGCCGTTAAATGTCGGAGATGTGATAAACCAGTTTTCGGAGTGCCAACAAGTCAGATGACAAGTCAGAAAAATTAGGAAATCTTAGGTAATCTAAAATAAACACAAAATATGTGTTAACTGTCATCTTTCCCACTACATAAACTCTTAACTATTATTTCAAAATTGCATTTAATCATTTGAAATCACCGGTCTAAGGAACCTTTATAGATAATTTGTCTATTCTTTGTATGTACATTTTGGCATATACAGTTATAAATAAATTCTAAAATTTGTTATCGGATTGATCGAATATAGGTGGTTGAATTATTGGATTGTAAAGTCTGAGCCTGTGCGAGGATTTAAAAAAAGTGTTAACTTAATTATAGAAACGGATAGATCTGATAATCCACCAGTAACTATGTGACAACTGTTTTTTAAAGAATAATCAAATAAATTATTATCATGTTTGATCAAAGAAAATCTCCAGTGCTTTTCGCATTCCACATTCCACAAAGTTGTCAACTTCTGTAACACTTGTTAGCATATTTCGATTCACCAAATGGGCCATGACCAATGAAGGTTATAACCTGCAACACAGCCAATCAACTTCTGAGATCATCAGAAACCATACGTTGATTAAATTGTGTATATACAAAGGGAAAAGAAAGGTATTTTTTTATCATTTTATTTTAGGGATGTGAGGGTATAAATAACAAAATCATTCCTTACACAGAAACAAAAACAAATCACGATTGAGTTTGCAAAATATTAGGCTATTAAGAAAAAAAATCATTTGTCTTTAAAATTTCCATATTTTGTTTTTCAGTTATAATGGCCCAGATTCTATAAGTAAGCCGACAATTCAAAGAAAGATATAAAACACATTGCACAATGATTGTCCCTTTGATTATTTTTACCTCTCTTTTGAAATAAACCTTGAAATTGCTGCTCCTGATGGCATATGTGCGTCAAGTCAAATCGAGAGAAAGCTCATAAACAAGTAAAACACACCCAAACGTGACCAAACATGCATTCAGTTGAAAGTCAGTTTAAAAGTATATTTTTCTCTAAGAGATATATCTAACAAATTGCTTATGAGCCTTACACACGAGTATAATTGTCTAATTCTAAAGCTACCTTGCTTAAGTATAAGCATAACAAACCAAACTAAAAGTTCTGTTGCATATAGCAAAGCAGGGGCGGGTCCAGGTAAGGGCGTAATGGGCGTAAAAAAAAAAAAAAAAAAAAAAAAAAAAAAACCTTATAATTTGCTAGTATTGTATTGAATGATGGCAATTTATCATATTCATTAATTAAACACATACTCTGATTTCTTTTTATACGGATTCCCCAATTTGATGGGTCATCATCAACCGTAAAATTTCGTTTCTCGGAGTCCGGCGTGTTCGACTCTGCGATTAGTATCCATTGTTGTTGATGTGATAAAGAATTCGCAAAGATGTTGATGTCAAAAACAAAACGTCAAAAGACCTTAAAATCGTATCAAGGTGTCTTGGACACCTTTTTTAAACAACCAAAACGGTAAGTAAATCAGTATAATACATGAATTTTGGTTGTTTTGTGTGACACTAACTTCGATTCCCCATAGCCATTCTAAATATACCGGGGGGGGGGGGGGGTATATTACTATATATACGATACTGGGTATATTCTGACAAAAGGGGTTGTATTTTCAGCTAAATTGTCTAAAATGGGGTTATTTTTTTACGCGTTGCCTTGGAAGGGGACTTAAACTCGGCATAAAAAATGTCACACCCTGACACTTTAACTATAAAATATACATGCTCCAAGTCAGGAACCGTTACATTAGTGCAATTCTCTATTATTTTATGTTTTTAAGCCAAAAAAGGTCCAAAAAAATTTTCGCCTCGCTTCGCTCGACGAAATGTTTTATTCTACGCCCCCCCTTTCAAATATCCTGGACACGCCCCTGCAAGGCCTCAATATCGCAACCCACGTCAATAATCAAAGTTACTTGTACAGCCCTTCAAAAATGCTGGAGTTCAATTAAACTAAAACAAACGTCTAGACTTAGGAGGAATAAATAGCGTTTTAACATTGTTGGTACTATATAAATATCATGGCCTTCAGGATTATAACAGGCATATAAATCAAAACTTAATATGTTGTCTATTCATATATCATCACGTTTATTTTAAAATGTTTAATTACAGCATTAACACGTGTGTTATCGTACGGTTACATGTTTGTAACCTTCATATTTTAATGACAGAGTAAAGTTTATGCGATGTGTGGCGTAATACAATTTAGGAAGTTGCAATATATCAAAAAGAATAGAATGTATGTTATCATAAAAAAGTTCTCGATTCGGCATTTCAGTTGGGTGTGCCGACCACCCCCGCATTTTAGGAGGTGATCGACATTTTTTAAACTTCCGGATTTTTTTTCAGTTCCGACCGTAAACATTTTAATTCGTACCGCGCCTAGCTGATTTGTTAATGTTAAAACTTTTGTAATCTACTGCTTCAGGGAAAACGGTACTATTTATTCTGCCATAGGCGACAATACTAACATTTTCTAAATTTACCAGTTTTTATAATAAAAACCTGGATAAAACAGTTATGTGTGGTGTTAGTACTTTATTACTGTATTTTAAAAATTTAAGCCAAATAGTATCATGACCAATTTCCAACGGAGCTTGTTTATGTTATCGATGCCCACCGTCATTTTGCACCAAATTTATTAAATTTTGGAAGCCTTTTCGAATAATTCTCTAGAAAATATTTCAATAGGTTTTAAAATTTATATTGTAAATTTATACACTGCAGTTATTCATAGATAAATAAAAAAATATATTGTACCCTTACATCCAATCACAGCGCTCCTAAGTTGACTTCCTTCACCTGTCTTGGGTACACAAAAGGCCAACCTAATGCTGGGAAAATGTAATACTACCGTTTTCCCTTCATAGGCTTACATGCAAAACAGCTGATCACTGAAAATAAAATATATGCTACATAGAAAAAAAAATTCATGTTCATATCAGGTATGTACTAATGTAAAATTTTGATTTAATCGAGAGAAAAAAGTGGATCATGCCATTAAGAATAAAAAGTTATGTAACCCTGAAGTCAAAACTATTTTTTTGTACTTTCTGTTTGCTGCTTTTACTAGTACACACCACTTCCAGTAAACATGATATCCTTCCACTTTCCTGGATTGATATCCCCGAAAAGATGCAATATTTTTTTTTAAATATATATATATATATATATATATATATATATATATATATATATATATATATATATATATATATATATATATATATATATGTATGTTTCAATTCAGAAAAATCAAACAAAATGGATTATTTTGTTTCCCTCCATGTTTTTACATGCATCGGAAACTGGTACCTTAATTTAATTTTATCATATATATATATCACATAAATGAACCGATAATAATACTGCCAGTAGTTGTGATCAGGGTTTTGAATCGTTTTGATGGAACCCTTAAGAAAAAAAAAACATTAATCGATTAGGTTCTGAAGGGCGACTTACTTGATTGCAGGATGTTATAAAGTTTAAAAAAACATCCACATAATTCGACCACTCCTATGGTGATCAGTGTATTGCTGTTTTCAGTTTCAGCGTATTACAGTTGTCAAAAATAAAATTGCTGATGCTCTCTCTTCCATCAGTTGATACAACCGTAAAATGTCGTATAAAAATACAGTTGAAACTAAACCGGTTATGCATGCATCAACCGTAATGTGAACTCACAGTCAATAATACATTCATAATTGATAAAGATTTAGACTGGACGACTATATTGTTATCAAAATATACAAGACCGCTAGTGAGTTGATACACAGACACATTGCAAGATGTTTGTTTTGTTTTTGAGAAAGATCTGTATGAAGTCTGCTTCGAGTGAAAACGAAAACAAGAAGTGCATCATATCAGCCAAGCAAACTCAACAAATATATATTCTCCGTCAATAAGTCCAACATTTTTATGATTTCAGTTTCGCTGTACTTTTTATTGGATTTTGTGTGCTTTTTCACAATGTCAAATTTTGCATAACCTTTAACAAGATATTTATATCTTCCTTTCCTTAAAGTACAGTCAAGACTGACACTTTCAGACATAAACCTTATGTCGTGTAGTGAGGCCATTTGCTCATCTATATATGACATTCTTCATATATATATGAAACGCGAATTTCAAAATGATTAATCCTTGTCCTACTTGTAAAAGGAGTGCGTAGATCATTCTGATTGCAATTAATGCATTAACTAACAACACTTAAAGTAGACTTTGTGCATTTTAGTTATGAGGAGAGGAAAATTTGATAGTTGTTGGGGATGGATAATAGTTGCAGCCGCTGCATTAAACAGAATAATAAAATATGGTATATCACACTCAGCTGGTGTGGTTTATATTGTCATCCTGGAAGTTTTTAACGAAGGGAGCGGAATAGCATCATAGATATCTTCTCTCATCACTGCCGTTATATTTTTTACTTGTTAGTATTTGTCAAAACACTTTTCTCTCATTTTATGCATTCATTAAACCTTGGAATAAACATATAACTAAGTTCTTTCTACCATTTTCCTAAATCAAATATGGCCTTCAAAAATTTTGTGACCAGGCTAACCGAATCACCGGTGTCAATCAGATATGTATTATAAAAGGTCTACTCTAAATATTCTCGCTTTATCATCAATTTTGCAAATTTATTAAACTTATGTTATCAATATGAACTCAAAAAGTTAAATCTATACTAGAAGGTTTGCTTCACACATTTTGTTTTCTTGATAATGTCACAGATGAACTATATAAACTTTGGGTATATGACATGTGAAACGGTTTCATCTTTTCAATAGTCAACTTCCCTCTGTCTGGAAGACACGTACCATCTGCTTCATGATATAGTGTTAATAAAGAGATCTTCAATTATACATACGCGCGTGAGTTTATGTAATTGAACTCTCTTTATTAACGAATGTTCTTCTTTCATTGTTGAAGGCTGTTATAGTTGTCAATTTCTGTGTCATTTGGTCTTTTGTGAAGAGTTGTCTCATTGGCAACCACACCACATCTTATTTTTATTTCAAAAAAAGAGGCAAAAGCACCAACTGTTACTTTAACTAATCAGTAAAAACGAAAAACGTTTAATAGCCGTATGTTTAAATTTAAAGACTATTTAAACTATATATTGGTTGTGTTTGCATTTTGTATTACAATTCTGTATATTGGTAACACAAATATTGATTTAAATTTAAGCGACATATGAAGCTCTCTCCATTAAATAAAAAAAAACTTCCATCATCAAGCAATTTGTGTTTTTCCATATCTTTTTTCCTTTGTTTTAATTTCAATATTGACATTATTTTCCTTTACAAAACTTAACACGCACGATTCATCTCTAGCCAAGGAGTTAAATTGAAGTTTATATGAATACGGATTCAATGAGTTCAAATTATTCACTAGCAAGTAAATAATTCATCACCATGTTTCTTGGCTTAATATTTTGACAAAATTGAAACATACTGGCTGCTAAAAGCGAGTCACTTTCATCAATGATTGAACAACATAAAAATCATGTTTTATATTTGTTAGATATCTTGTAGCTAGTGCCCCTTTAATAAATTGGACTATGTAACATGTTTATTGTTTGATAGAATAAGACACTAAATTCATCAAAAAACAAATTGGACAAACAATTAGCATGAAAGATAAGTTTTATTTTTAGAAAAAAAAAATATCTTAACTACAATATTTATAGATTTAAAGTAGTTTATTTACATTATGTATATGATTGCTTGGAAAAATTTAATACTTAACAAAGTAAGAAAGTACATATTATCTTATTCATGAAAAATAAAAATTGTACACATTGTATAAAATAAAATTGGAATTAAATCAACAAAATTAATTAAGGTTCTATATGCTATTTGATTTCCAGGTATACGTATAACAAAATAGAATGTACACTAAAATTTTCCTCTACCCGCGTAAATCCACGATAATAAAAATCCTACAAATAATATTGAATCCATAGTAGTACATAGAGAGTATACAAATTAGTAATTTAATATGATATTCTTGATGGTGTGAAAATGTGGTAATTTATTTGTTCGCTAGGTCTGGTTAACATTTATACTTATTATGCATCATGGGGTATTTAAAGGCTTATATTTAAATAATGCAATAATAATAATAAAAAACTTGTTCAAACACCTCAAAGAAAGTTCGGTTTCATGTTTGTAATTTACTCATTGACATACTAGACTGAAAAAAGTAAAATCACAAAAATACTGAACTCAGAGGAAAATCAATTCGGAAAGTCCATAATCACATGGCAAAATCAAATAACAAAACGCATCAAAAACAAATGGACAAGAACTGTCATATTCCTGACTTGTTACAAGCATTTTCAAATGTAGAAAATGGTGGATTGAACCTGGTTTTATAGCTAGCTAAACCTCTCACTTGTATGACAGTCGTATCACATTCCATTATATTGTCACCGATGCGTGAACGAAACAACAACAGACACAGTAGTTCAAAATGTCAAAAATAGGGGTGCCTCCAAAGTTCTTGTGGACGTTTTATTATTTAAATTGTCCTATGACCTTATCGCCGTCAATTATTCTGCAGTAATAACAAGTATTTTCCCATTTTAAATTAAGATTTGACTGGATGAAAGCTTATGTTCAAATTTAAACGAGAAGAAAACTTGACAAGATTGCAAATATATATTAATCAAATTATCCAGAAAATCATGTATGATGAGTTTATTTACGAACGATTATTTTTGGAAGGATTATGAGAAGACTTAACTTTGATGAATGACGGAACTGCTCATTCGCAAACTTGGAAAACACTGATAGTATCATGTATTTGTTTCTTGATCCACTTCGGAAAAAAATCGCGTCTAGAAAACCTACGTATCTGTTTCAAATTTCAGATTCCCTTCTACAGAATGGGGTAAGGAACGGCTCTTATCTTTAACGTAAGGGTCATTCTTTGTTTTTATGATATTTGAAAATAATTTTGCTGATAAAACCAATGTTAGTTCGAATATCACCATGATAAATACAGACAACAGAAGTATACCAGTGTTCAAAAGTTGTAAATTGATTGAGAGAAAACTAAATTAAAACGCCAACATACATAAAAACAAACTATTTGATAATAACTGCCATATTCCCAATTTAGTACAGAAAATTTTAGGAAACAAATATATATTGGAAGGTATCAGGGTATTCCTCGACACGATAGAACTTGTCCCAGATGTTTAAGTTCTGAAGTTGAAGATGAGTTACATTTTCTTCTTAATTGTCCCTCATTAAATAATGAGAGAAGTAAATTAATACTTTGTGCTAGGAAATATTGTGTGCTAATTTTGATATGTTGACAATTAAAGACCAGTTTATTTGGTTAATGAGTAATGGGAACAAGGATATCTTGTATGAAATGTGTGTTTTTATAAAACAAAATGAAAAATACTCATGATTCATACCGTTGTTTGTGTTTGTTTTGTGTATTCTCTTTGTTCTCTTAGAACATTGGGACAGGGTGTACTAGAGGCTGCATCCAAATTAAAATATTTTTACACAGAAATTTTACACAATATTTTACTATGTCCTTTAAGCACCTGCCCTTGGTGGCTCCTGCATTTGGATAACTATAAATTAATCTTATTTGTGTGCTTCAACCACAAGGTGGACTCTAATATAGTAATTTTTTAAGTATTAGTTTATGCTTGTGTTGTAAAATATTTAAAATTTTCAGATTTCTGTGAAGAGGCTTTCAAGAGTGTCCTATAAGCACCTGCCCTTGGTGACTCCTGCATATGAACAACAATACTATTTGCTCATATACATCACCCACGAGGAAGGACTTAACTCGAAGTTTTTTTGTTTGTTTTTTTTTTTTCTATAATGGATGTGATGCTGTTTCTGATGCAATGTCAATAATCACTTAATATAGAGGTTTTGACTATATGTGACTACATGTATTATTGACTCAATTTATATTTCCATTTTTATTTTTGATTATTGTCTATTGCAATTGTGTGATAAAAAATTAATGTACTGATTATGCCTGTAATGGGTCCACTATTGGAAATAAAATATGTCTTATATAGTTTTTTTTCAGTATACACAAACTTAATGCGACATTATGTCATTTTTTTAAAAATAATATCTAACATGTCCAGAATCTTCTTATAATATTTCGTGACCTCTCTTAAAGCTAGACATCTTAGATCGTTCACTGTAATAGACATATAAGTCAAGGTTAACCAACGATGTGGCCTCAGTCTATTTAATTTTGTGTAAAAGTACAATTCAATTACACGAAACACCTTAACAGGAAAAAATGTTATATCTGTGATTTATTGAGGAGGCTAAGGATCTGACATAACGTGGTCTATCTTATAGCTAGGACATCTAAGTTCATTAACCCGACTTACTTTGTTAATTTTCGGTAAACCAATCATTTGATCTCAGCCTATTTATTTACCTTTCTTATGGAACACGCTTCGTAAATCGGCAGCTGAAATAATCGAGTAACCAATCATAATTGATTATTCGACTTTGTTCTTTAAAGTTTTATCTGGATTATTGACTGAATTTTGTTTTCAATTGGAATAAATTTAAAATTTGTCTTTAACTGTTGAAATTATTACTGGAATTGAATGGGGTTCAAAATCCCTTCTTCCAGTTAAAAGTATTTGAGTACTCATGGATACATCACCAACAACCTACCTATCAATTGCTTTAGATTTGGATTTTGTATATATAAATTCACTAATATATTATGTAATACATCGTTTGTATACTGTAAAATATTGGTCACAAGGTTAGGACGAGTTGAAAGATCACGTTTGGAATAACACTTGAAGACATGATTCGATTCTGTTTCAGCTTGTTTTTACTTCTTTTTGTTACCATTGATGTTTTGCAATAACAATGGATCACATGGAGACCATGGAGTTGAATAGTGTAAACTTTCCAATAAGAACTGTATCGTTAATTGTATAGTCTTCGTTGTGGGTTGATGCTACTGTTGATGGAGGTTTCCTCCTCGATGGTAAATGTATCACCGACCACGTAGTCATAGTCATAACTTTTGTGTTGGCAACTATTTGGGGGACGATCATTTGATATTATGGGGGGAGGGGCAGGAGGATTTTGAAAATAAATAACTCAGCCCTGATAATCCAAAACATAATTGGTTTGTTCTGTGGTAGTTTGAAAATAAATTACTTGACTTGCAATGTATTGAAAATAAATAACTCAGCATGAGGATCCAAAATTCCAAACAGTTTTGCCATTATACGGCTAAGGTAATCTATGCCTGGGATACTAGTAAGAAAATTCTTAGTTTTTTTAAAAATTCAAATTTTTGTAAACAGGAATTTTTTAATTTATAATTTATATTTATTTAAAAGACAAATTGAAAGAGTTGGTATTGCTTTGCTACGTCAAAAAGAATGGCCAACGTAGATACAAGTATCTTGTCTTAGGGAGGGATAAATCCTACTTTGTAAAGGATCACTCTGATTCGAACAAAAAATTCTCTGAAACGGATATTATCAAGATGCTTGATTTCTTGATTGACAACATATTTGTTACGTTCGGAGGACGTGTTTTTCAACAGACTGTCGGCATTCCAATGGGAACAAACTGTGACCCTCTACTTGCCGACTTGTTTCTTTATTATTATGAGGCTGACTTCATGCAGGAACTTCTTAGGAAGAAAGATAAGATGTTAGCAATATCCTTTAACTCTACTTTTCGCTATATAGATGATGTTCTTTCACTAAATAATTTAAAATTTGGTGACTATGTGGAACGCATCTATCCAATCGAACTAGAGATAAGGGATACTACAGATACAGTTAAGTCGGCCTCATATCTTGACTTACATCTAGAAATTGACAATGAGGGTCGGTTGAAAACAAAACTTTACGACAAAAGAGATGATTTCAGCTTTCCAATTGTGAACTTCCATTTCTAAGTAGCAATATTCCAGCAGCACCTGCATACGGGGTATATATCTCCCAATTGATACGATATTCCCGTGCTTGCATTTCCTATCATGATTTTCATGATAGAGGGTTGCTGCTCACAAGGAAGCTATTAAACCAAGAGTTCCAAATGGTGAAGTTGAAATCATCCCTTCGTAAATTTTACGGACGCCATCACGAGTTGGTTGACCGTTATTGAATAACCGTTTCACAAATGATATCGTAAATATTCCTTACGTCGTAACTACAATCCCCTTCCCTTTCATGAATGTGACCTACCGAATTAGACTATTTACCGGATTTGTTATCACATAAGCAACACGACGGGTGCCGCATGTGGAGCAGGATCTGCTTACCCTTCCGGAGCACCTGAGATCACCCCTAGTTTTTTGGTGGGGTTCGTGTTGTTTATTCTCAAGTTTTCTATATTGTGTCGTGTGTGCTGTTGTTTGTTTGTCTCTTCATTTTTAGCCATTGTCAGTTTGTTTTAGATTTATGAGTTTGACTGTCCCTTTGGTATCTTTCCTCCCTCTTTTATAAAAATGACCACATAATTGATATTCAAGTACTTACTACTGGGCCGGTGTTCCCCCTCAGGGATGAAACGTCCACCGTCAATGGCATCGACCCAGTGGTGTAAATAGTTATTAAAGGTACCAGGAATATAATTTGGTACGCCAGACGCGCCGAAAACTGATGAAAATCTTAACGGAAAGTCACTAAGTAAACAACTTTTAAATGGCAAAATTGTCAACATCAAACGAATAATGACCATTGTTGGGTTATAAGGAAGTTCTTAATTTGATTTGTTTTATCATTTGATGTTGCAATTCGATAAGGGACTTTCCGTTTTGAATTTTCCTTGGAGTACATGCTATCATGTTTTTTTTTGTTTTTTTGTTTTTTTTATTTTCGCATGAAATTACCATGTGTCAGTGTTTTGTAGGTGAATATATATTTTTTTCAAATAACTATTGACGAGGTTAAAAATAAAAAAAAGATCTCTCCGCTCAAATTGATATCAGCTCTCATGTTGATTTAACTTTGTTAACAGATATCCAATTGTTTATTAATAAAATGTATATTTACAGGCGTAGGATGCGGGCTTGAATTTATGCCAGGACGTGTTGCAGTGGCTAAATACTTCACAAACCATCGACACCTAGCATTGGCGATAGCATCTTCTGGTGGTGGAATTGGTAGTTTTGCATTCCCACCATTTATTCAAATATTAAATGAATATTATGCATGGCGTGGTATGTTTTTGATTCTTTGTGGAATAACTCTTAATGTATGTGTGTTTTGATTAGTACTCCACCCATTGGCAAAGAAGGTCAGCCAGGAGAAAGTCATCAAAAATTGAAAGAAAATACAAAAATCTGAAAACCAAAACGTTGAATGAAGAAAGAGTTAGATTCCTCGATAGACATTTTTATTTGAAAATTCTATCGTTTTACATCCTTATGTCCAATGGTTTTATGTATCAATTCGGGCCATCTATTATCCTATGTCACCATCAAGATTATGCTGTTTATCATCTAGGAGTTACTCCGCAAAATGCCGCAATATTATATACAATTTCCGGTGTTATGGTTCTTTTTTCAAACTTCTAGTGTACAATTTGGAGTTTAGTATCGCGTTTATTATCACTGAACTAGTATATATATTTGTTTATGGCCAGCTGAAGGACGCCTCCGGGTGCGGGAATTTCTCGCTGTATTGAAGACCTGTTGGTGACCTTCTGCTGTTGTCTTCTCAATGGTCTGGTTGTTGTCTCCTTGACACATTCCCCATTTCCATTCTCAATTTTATTCTACATGATGTTTTTGCAAATATGAGCCATGTCAAAATATCTAGACCAATTTATCATATATTTTCTTCTATGCATTAGATGGGATAGCAAAAATATGTTTGACTATAAATTCTCGCTACGGAATATACTTTTACAGTGCGATATTTAGAATGAGTTATGCGGCATGTGGAGGCTCCCTTATCCCAGCTATAATCATTGACATTTCTGGCGTACAAACATTTGGTGTTACATATGGAATTGTGCTTCTGGGTTTAGCATTTGGACAGTTAACTGGTGCGCCTGTAGCAGTACCCTGGTACGTTTTGTTTCTAAATGCACTTTAATTAATTTAAGAAAAAAGAAGTTGTAGGTGTGTCGAAGAGGGACAAAAGATACCAGAAGTCAAACTCATAGATTGAAAATAAACTGGCGATGCCATGACTAAAAATAAACAGACAAATAATAGTACAGAAGACACAACATAGAGATCTAAAGACTAAGCAACACGAACCTCACCCAAAAGTGGGGATGATCTCAGGTGCTACGGAAGTGTCAACAGATCCTGCTTCACATGTGTTTATTTCACCTCCCTCTGTTGGCGAGGCACTCAATACAAAAAAGGATACTTGTATAAACTACTTAAGCATACATGACGCGTCGTTAAACAGTTCAGAAGCGTAGGCTTACACGTGATATACATGAACAAAAGAACGTTAAAAGTAGCAGAGAAAATGACTATCTTCATAGTTGACATAGCCTTTTAATCAATATCAAACGGGGCTATATTAAATTACCTTATTAAAGTATTACAGAATAAAAACTACTATTTGAACAAAACTATGAAAATATAATTATACACTCGTTATAAAAATGCTGTTTCTAGGGCGTTTACAAATGTATTATACCGTATTGAAGAATGCAACTAGTTGAAGCAAGCTTAAATATACTACTTTTGTTTTTGTTTCAACATATGATACTGCCTTCATCCTTGCTGGATCTATGATGATAGCAAGTGCCTTAATAATGATATATCCTCTGAAAACTGATCTCAATCTTTCAAAACGAAATAAACAAAACGAAAATTATATTATATATATATATACTAAATAAATAAATGATTTGGAAAATACGTAGAAGGTATAAAAAGTCATGAGATTTCCGAATGCAATTAGGATCTATCCGGGCACTCTGGTTCAAAACCTTGGTTCCATCCGGGTCTTTTGGTTTTGAACCTTGGTATATCCGGGTTTTATGGTTGGAAACCATGGTTCCTGGTTCAACATCCGGGTTGTTTGGTTATAGCAACCCAACTTATTGGTTCTATCCGAGTTCTTTTCGAATGTTCCCGTTGAACTTTGAGAAGATATCCGCAAGTATCCGAATAAAAAAGTGGATCAAAGACGCTTTACTTGTTTTAATTCATTATACATTTCAGCATCGCCGGAAAATGAAGCTGTAAGGTAAATATCTTCTCATTTTATTTATTTTGACATTGGAAACTGAACAAAAATATAGAATCGTATATAGTTACATCAACCATCAATCTAAATATACAGTATATCGAACAATCTTTTCTATTTATATATATATATCAAGGTACTTAACCCTCTTGCTGCCGACCGTTTTTCAAGATTGCATTTCATATGCCGGAAAATTTCGACGTCCGTGACGTTACATGCCAAACAACGACGTCATTCGATATATGACGTCACGACATAATGACCGTTACATTGGGACACATTGGAGAAAAACATAACACTGTTTAATCTTCGGTCTTTTAATTGAAAGAGATACACTACAGCATTGACGAGAAGCTTGCATAGATTTAACCATGGACATATGTGTCCCTTCGGCAGCAAGAGGGTTAATATAATGGAAATAACTTGTTATTGTTTATATGTATGTACGAAGATTCCTCCGTGAACGGAACACCCATTTTACCTAATGATTATTGTAACACAAAAGTATTCTATCTTCATCGCAACAGTTAAGGGCAAAAATCCCCAGTTGATGTTTCCTTAAAATGTTGACTCAAAGTCAGTTTTGATATGTACATTTCTCTTTTCCTTATTTTGTTTTTAGTAATAATGGCCCAGTGGTTAAAACAATAATATGCCAGTACATTCATTACAGCTAGCGTGAATGTCTACCGCCCACGACAAGCAACATAAAGACGCCAAGTTCTATTTTTTTTATTATGTACTTTCTATCAATGCTAACAAAGTTTCAAGCTTTTTCAATGGATTATATTTGCAAGTTTGGTTACCTCTAAACCTAATAGAAGTCATAAGTTCATATTATTTTTTTATTATTTATTTTGAATCTGATTTTGGAATTTATTATTATTAGTTATTTAAAATAGTCTGGTCAGCAATTATATTGACTCTGAACAAGTCATAGTTCAAGAAAGATGAATAGCATCTGAATTGTGTCAGAATTATATTTAGTTTCCTCGGTCCATATAAATAGTGCATCTTTATTTTCAGTATTTACCCTTTTTAATTGGATTTTAAACTTTGAGATAGAGTTTGATTTTCGAAGGGACAAATCGGTATGATTCCATGGTCTAATAAATTCTTTAGTAATGGATAATCTACAAAAAGGAACTGTGATATCATTGCCATTTCTCAAGGGATATACAGTTGTGCCCTGTACACTAGGTGGAACAAGATTGCATAGAAATTCCGGAGCGTGTTTATATTTATAGATTATCGTTGATCATCTCAACGAGATTGGTTTTCTTGCAATTTTACCTATGACGTCAATTTCATGTTAATTTTGTTAGCAACGCCACGTGGCCTCCTTAGTTTCTAGCATAATTTTTCCATCTCAAGCGAGAAGCATGATATGAAAATTATCACAAAAAAAGATCAAAAGAAAAATGCACAAAATAGCGATAATGAATGTTATAAAACATTTGTAATTTTCGTCTTTTCCTACTGTCAGCTAAAGTTTCCCACTCAACTTCCTCATACAGATTTTCAGATTTTGTAAATTTAGGCAAACCAGTAACTATTCTAGTAGCCTGTAGCCGCAGACTTTCCAGTTTATTAGCATATCCTATCCCACAATTATCCCAGACCTCAGTTGCATATTCAAAAATTGGTCTTATAAATACTATTTGAGTTTTTCTAAGTTTTTCCTACAAATTTGATACTTGAGTGTTCTCAGTATATTTGAATGTTTCGTAACACTAATAATCAGACTGTCTATATGGCTATTCCACAGAGCATCAGAGCAAAACGTTACCACAAGGTGTTTGTGACATTTTATAGTAGGGATTTTTTTTTATCATTTAAGCAGAATTTTAGATATGGTGCGTCATTATTTGAAAAAAAATCATTATTTCTGTTTTGTCTGGATTAAAAGACATAAGCCACCTTCTTGACCATTCGTTCAGCTATTCGATGTCACGATCAATAACATTTTTATATGTTCTTCGTCGTGCCCCGAGTAATGAAACGAAGTGTCATTCGCATAGAGTCTGGTCAGAGATGTGATTTTATCTGCAATGTCTTTTATATAAATTATGAATGACTGCAAAATGAGAATGATGATTTATTAATCACAACTTTTTGTTTCCTGTCACAGAGATAACTCTCAAACCGGTTAAGTAAATTACCATGTATACCGTAAGCTTTCATTTTATGCAAGCGCCCTCTATGCCAAACCTTGTCAAAAGCTCTTGCAAAATCGTTAAAGACAAAATAATTTATTTCCTTCTTTTCTAGTGAGTTAAGAATACAATTATACATTTCTAGTAGCTGATGTACAGTTGAGTATTTGGCAAAAATCCAGACTGATATTCATAATTTAGCTTATTCATATGTTATGATTATATACATGTTTAAAAACAATTCGTTCCGTGATTTTACCTAGTACACAGCTCATTAAAGAGATTGGTCTATAGTTTAAAGGTAATGACGAATCACCTTTTTTAAAATAGCAATAATATTTGCAATCTTCCAGCTAGAATAATACTTACATTGTTCAATAGGTTAAAATCAAAACTTAAAAATAAGTATCGCGATAGTTATGAAAACTAACGGCTTAATTACAAAAAGTAAGCCGATACTTGTTTATCGATGAAAATACATTTTGTATCGGCTTACTTTTAAAAAGAAGTCATTACCTTCCAGCCGTATCTCGATAAATTATTAAAAGTAAGCCGATAGAAAGATTTAAAACACATTGCTGTTTGATTGTCCGTTTGATGTCTTATACTTCTCTTTTAAATTTAATCTTGAAATTACTGCTTCTGATTGGCATATTTGCGTCAAGTCAAACCGAGAAGAAAACGCACATTCATACTTGACCAAACATGCATTCAGTTGAAAGTCAGTTTTAACGTGGTTTTTATTTCCAAAAACTTTGTCTAGCAAATTGCTTATTAGTCTTACACACGAGTAATAATTGTATAATTCTTAAGTTACTTTGATTAAATATCAGCATAAAACACGAAAACTAAATGTTCTGTTGCATGTTACAAAGCCATAATATTATAACCCTCGTCTTAAATCAAAGTTACATGTACAAAACTTCAAAAATGCCGGAGTTCAATTTAACGAAGACAACCGTCTATATTTAGATGGTATACTACTGTTGATACCTTATAAATCTCATAGCCTTCATGATTATATCATATATATAAATTAAAGCTTGATACGTTGTCTGTTTAATTAAGGTCTTTCCTCTACGCGAGGACAGACCGTATTGTACTTGATATTTCAATGAGACACTAGACTTTATTTTGATGTGAGCCGTCATAAACTTTATGATGAACATTGCAATTTATCAAGTTGAAGGAAATTTACGAAATGTTTTTTAATATTTCATATATATAACATGAGTGAACCGATAATAGATATTTTTGTGATCTTTGTTTTAGATCTTGTTTCTTTATTTCAAACACACAAAGATTAGTGGGTAGGGTAAAACTTTAACAATACATAACATTTGTGTTATTATTTCTTACACTTTTAACAAACTTTATTATGTAGGACGTTGTTGGCAATCCTTAACGTTTTTTTGGGAACCCTTTTGAAAATATATCCCAGAATCAATTAGAACTGGTTTTGAAAGACTTTGTTTAGGAGGATATACTGATAAATTTAGGCAACAGAGGTTGACGTTGAAATTATCATTAATCGATAATAAATGGTAAAGAAACTAAAACTAAGGAATGTGCACGAACTTCAAAAGAAAAACAGACCAGCTGCTTCGACAAGGTATGCACCTCCTGCTATACATGCATTATTCGCCATGCGAATTATCTACTGATCAGGATCGAGCTTCGGAGGCATAGTTACAAGCAACCACCAACTATTCTTATCATATTTTTACATGAGTGATAATGACTTAAAACCTATGGCCACTTTGTCAGGAGTATAACATGACCAAAGTATTTGAACTTTAACCAATTACAAGATTGATATGGTCTTCAATTTTGCCAAGATTACCTTGTTGGAACATAAGCATTACACCTAACATCATGACAGCAGTTACAAAGCATCTTGTCGAAATCAATTTTATTTTGAACCAGTAGTCCATAGCTTCCACTATAAAGTACATTATCTTTTGATGTTGATGTAACTGTGTCCTAAAACTATTACAATGTCATTATTTAATTGCATTGTTTCGACTACAATCGCACGCCAATCTTTATCATAAAGAACAGTTGATTGGATAAAAGTGATGGATTACCACGCCTATATTAAACTGAGGTCCTATGAACTTAGCCTGGCGTCCTGATCCTTATCTAATACTTCGTCTACTGTCGAGCAGTGGACCAGGAATCCAGGCTACTATGAACTGACTTCAGTTAGCTGTCAATATGAGGGAAAATATTTCAGATATATTTAGACATTTAGTTGGAACCATTATTCGATATTTGAAAAAATATATATATATTGATATCTCTAATTATTTCAGTATTAAAAGTGTTGAGTAACGAACATAAATTGTAGATTAAGTTTGGGAAGTCGTATACACCCCCTTTTTGTAGTCATTCCACATAAAGAACTACAAAAATTCTGCAGTTTTTGTGATTTTATGAGAATTGCAAATATTTAACAAATTCAAATTCTCAAATGTTCCTCAACATTGCGTGCTGAACAGAGTGAGAGAGGGGTAGGAGAGGTGTCATCTCGAATTTCCGAGAGAAAGACAAAAAAAGCTGAATACCGAAATTCCGAAAATAAAAAAGCATTTTATGCCGAATACCGAAAAATTAATTGATTCCCGAGTCCCAATAAGTGTAAATCCGGAATTCACACAAAAATATAGGCCCAGCCCGACGTCCCGAAAAGATCTGTTCAGAAGTTCAGTTTATATTAATTTTTAGAGATTAAAATTAAAAAAAACTTTTTACACAAATTCGTCGTTAATATAGTATAGTCTGCATTTTGCTAAAAAAAAAAGTAGCAAATGAAATACATACAATATCGTATGTTATAGGTCACCACGGACTGTCTTACTTTATAGGGATGTTAACGCGGCACAACAAAGATAAGATATATATTAACCAGACATTTACCCATAGTACCACATAACTTAAATTAACCTGAATTCATTCACCTCTTATCCTGTCGACTTTAAAGCTCGTCAGATTGTTCCACAGAAGAGAACTTGATAAACTTTGAAATTTAAACTACGGAACGAAGATTTTGGAAGTACTTTGTAGTGATAAGTTCATCAACAAAGACATTTTAAAAATAAGACGCCACGATCGAAACTAGCTCTAGCTCACAATAAAGAAAATGTGAACCGTCTTAAAGCAAGAAGGTCTCCTCGTGTACCCTAAGTTTTGTTTTGTGGACATATGTTGCTGATGGATAATGATGCACCGATTTACAACGCTAAGTTGCCGATAAAGTTTTAGAATTGTGCTGGTTCAAATCGCACATTATTATTTGTATTTAAAGCATATATGTGAGCTCTCTGTTGTAATAAGCCGTATAACCTATGTCATGTTTAACAAATTTTTAGAATGATGCAAGTGTCTTAACTGATGTTCGGTTTGACTTTTTTATTGTATAAATTTCAAGATTCAGTAAAAGTTTAATCTAAGAAGACTTAAAGATGATTCATTTAACATCAGAATCTGACTGACGAAGGATATCTGTTATCCGAAATATTTCTAAATAATTACATTTATAGTTACCCTTTTTTGTATTTGGAGTTGTTGTGTACACTTTTTTAGGCGTTTATATATGTAGGATCCTTTATTATAGATAATTCAGCTGATCTGTAACAATAACATCTTCATGCCTTATATATCATGTACTGTAGTACGCCGCTAGATTAAAACTGACGTGGAAAGGTAACACATGGCCAGCGAAAGCTCTTTTTTTGAGAGCCCAGGTGGTCGTGTGGTCTAGCGGGACGGCTGCAGTGCAGGCGATTTGGTGTCACGATATCACAGTAGCATGGGTTCGAATCCCGGCGAGGGAAGAACCAAAAATTTGCGAAAGCAAATTTACAGATCTAACATTGTTGGGTTGATGTTTAGACGAGTTGTATATATATATATATATATATTTTTTTTTTTCCTTATCTGCATAGTATCGCCTATTTTAGACGATCCGGTACATAGTAAATTTGCTGGTTGGTCTTTTTCATAGACTTATATATATATATATATATATATATATATATATATATAATATGCATAGATAATCAACCTAACGATGTTAGAGTAGATCTGATTCTTTACTTCCTTCCCGACTGGGCCGGAACCTGTACTTTTTACTTCTCACTTCTACGGCAACACTTCTAGCATTGCGAAGACTCATTATCCCCTGATACATATATACCACCCCGTTTACACTTGTATAAATATTGATCTTTCTTGAAATCGATCTCAAAAAGACTGATCTTTCGTCTAATGTAAACGGGAAAGATCGATCTTCCATCGGACTTTAATAGCCCACCTCCAGAGGTGGTTTTAAAAAGATCGATCTTATTTGAATCGATCTTTCTTCAAGTTTAAACGCTTAGACGCTCGCGATCGAGCTTTTTTCAAGTAAATGTTATATTAAGATATGAAAATAAATCTGCGCATGTTCTGCGGCAAAATCACACGTGTTTAAAAACGATGGTGTGGATAAGAGCAGAAAATATTGATACCGCCGTTTTTATGGATCATTCTTCTGAATCGATAAATTCTATTTCTTTGCTTCAAATCATCATCGTCAAACGCATTGCCCTTTCATTTTTTTAAGTGATAGTCTTCTCAAATTTCTTTGTTTAATGACTTGTGACGTGCGAACCAAAGAGATAGATAATAACTGCATACGAAATTTAAATGATCCAACTATTTCTAACTCTGCTTTTGCAATGTCCGTGCGAGATGACACGTTATCATACTATCATATTTTTACGATTATTTGTTTACGAAATGTAAAGTAATGAGGTCAGATCGGTTCTTTTTATGTTGCAGTGTAAACGCACTAGATTAAAGTCATAAGAAACGAGTGACCGGTGAAAAATAATGTTCTTCCAATTCTTACACCAATGCATACACACATCATAAACTTAGTCTTCTGTGCACGAATTTATCATTTTTTTCGTGTAAATTTCGTACAATCGTCATTTTTTTTTTCAATCGGTCAGTGTTGTTATGAAAATATGGCAGGTAATTAAAGTTCGTGTTTTGAAGCCGAAGCTTCAGAAAAAAGTATATATACATAAGTTTTATAATGAAAACTATCCATTGAGTTATAAAAAAACATATGCATTATTTTTTTTCTTTTTTTTTTTAGGTTTCTTATGACTTTAAATAAGATCAAACCCGATCAATCTTGTTTTTGCAAATGTAAACGAAAACTGGTCTTTTTAAGATAGATTCAAATAAAGATCGGTTCAATTTCGTTCAAGTGTATACGGGGTCTTAATTTAAAGGCTTTACGTTAAAATTTTTAAAGATTTGCTCAAGTACAGTTTTCATGTGAACTCGAATTAAAGATCAAAGATTGTAGACGATCTAATGGCAAATACATAAAAATGGATGTATTATGGTTTAATGTATATTGGAATAACTAATTCAAACACATTTAAGAAAGGTTAGATAGTTCACCATACATTTATTTTTCAGTGAGCAATTGTTTTCAGCTTGAGGAAATGTACGAAGTTACAAAATTCAAAGAAATTGCGTACTTGCCAATTTTTAAGTAGGAGAGAATGCTGTCTTCATTTAAAATATGAAAAACAAAACACTTCATCACTTACGTGTGTTTGAAGCGGATTTCTTGATTAACCTTCATCCTGACCATGAAATGAAGTTCTATTGACAAAGCAACGATTTTTTAATAAACACAAATTTACCTTCATTGTGGAACGTTCTTACTCCAAAACATGGGATCCGAGGGTGTATAATCACCTGATTACATGAGGAGATATATGAGAAAACAAATCAGCCCTAAATTGAAAAGTTAAATCCATCTAAGTTTTCCTTTGCTTAGGGCGTTGGAACCTTAGTTTCTGAATCATTTCTTAATTTATCCGTGGACGATCGTTATAAGTCATGTCGGTACCATATCACTTGCTACTGAGCTGATTTCACCCTCAGAAACCCACAATCCACCAGCAGAGGTACCAAAACCGACTAGAAAAAATATAAACATAACAAAAACAAATTAGTTGGTGTCGCCGAAACGCTATTCCAGATTTTCCTCCACCAGGAACGCTCAAAACTTTAAAACTTAAAATATATTACAAATAGTTTTTTTTCATGAATACCATGAAAACATAATGCTTTAAAATGTTTAGAACATCTCATCAAAGAAAATCTTTGTGACTGCTATTTCAGGATTTTAATGCGTTAAAAGCTAAAAAAAAATTAAACAAACTAGAAGAATTGATATCCATAGATGTCTTTATAGGAGAAGTGTGTTTTTTAAACAACTGTCATACAAGTGGGAGATTAAGCTAGCTATAAAACCAGGTTTAACTCCACGTTATCTTCGGAAAATGCTTGTTTCTAGTCGGGAATTTGACAGTTGTTTTTTACTTGTCCCGTTTGTTGATAAAGTTGGATTTTGTCAATTTTGATTGGCTTCTCTTTTTCCAATTGCCCGAGAGTTCGATATTTTTGTAATACTTTTTTTTCATTTGAGAGATTGCAGTCAAATGACACACAAAAAATATAAGTTAATAAGATAACGGTACCAATTTTACTGAACCATAGGCGCATTTCGACATTTACTGTCCCTTCGAAGATGCTCGAGGCTAAAATGTTTGTAAATCCAAAACCTAATACAAACGTTGAAGAGCTGATCAAACAAAAAAGGACCTGATGTAAAGCCAATTTCGGACAAGAAATCAGAGCCTTGCATGAGGAAGATATATTCCTTAATTTGAAATGATTTCCAAACAAAATTTAAATATTAAATTCCAATCAACATAATATCGTTCTTGGCAATATACAATACGTGACTGCACACCAACGTCAGTAAACGAAACTTATCATTCATATATTCAATCGACTGCCGTATTAAAATAAATAAAATTATGTAGTCTGTGACAGATTTAGAAAGGGTTAAACAAGTCTTTATTTACGACTTAATATAAAATAAGGAGATGTGGTATGATTTCCAACGAGACAACTATCCAACAAAGTTCAAATAAAGTCAACATTATTTATATTAATATTTGAATTTAACCATAGAAACATAAATTGACATCGTCTTTGACCTTTGACCCCTATGAAAGTACAAAAAGACCACAAGGGATTAATTTGCTCTTTTATTAAATTGAAATAACAAATGAAATTTTCTGTAATATTTGACCAAAATTCTGACAACAAAAATGTATTAGACAAACTGTACATTGATTGCTATTATAAAAAGATGGTAAATATGTTTCCTTATTAAATTAAGGCGAGGGTAGTTTACCGATGTTAAACTCTCGTATATCTGTTCCAGACCATATGAGTGTTTGGACCGTACGCGTACGGTCCGGACCGTATACATATATTCGTACGGTCCGACCATACGCGTACTGTCGGACCATATGAATATACTCATATGGTCTAGGACGAACTATTATTTGGACTATATGGGTTAATTTTAGACAAATATTTATAAAAATCTGTTATCGAATTTTACAAATTAATATTATTACAATAAGATGACTAAAGTGAAATAGTGAACATTCAATCAATTGAAATTAAATTTTTATTTGATTGTCACTCTGAATTTCAGTGAAACACTCTCGCCCAGGGTGACACTTGCTGCCATGAGAAACGTCAGATTTTTTTCATCTACATGTTTTGTTCATGCATGTTCCTTTGCCAGCAAGAGAAAAGCTTGTTTGTTTTGCGGCAGCCGATGCAATGAAAATCCTTCTGTTTTCCAATGTGAAGTTTCAATTTTGTGTGTCAAAAGTTCTATTTCCTCCATATCATAATAAGAGTTTAATATGCCAAATTCATATGATAGTTTGTACAAACTTGCATCTTTACCAATGATAGCATCAACCCTGTAGTCCGTTTGACTTCTAAAAATCTTCAGAAAATAATTCTTAAAAATGCTTTTTCACGAATGAACATTCTATTTCTTCATGTATGTTAATGTATGATATATACGAACTCAGACTATGAATATCATAATTTTGAGCCAATAATAAAAAAAATTACCCATCAGGTCTCTATGTTATTTCTATTTTTTCTATATAAAATACTTCATGGAGTGAGTATGAATAGTGTAACAGCCTTCAATTCAAAACAAAAACATAAGACATGTGCTTTGAATGTTTGTTTCATTGTACCATGTGACTTAACTCATTTAAATATCAAAGGACACTATACATGTCATGAAAAATGACCATCATCTAAGTCTTTTATAACTGTTTTTATATGATTTTATAAATGAACTTGCATGTATCTTCAAAGGTGTTATTTGTGGGGAAAATGTTATAATCAAATGTTTTATTTTGTTTTTATTCCTTACCAAATCTTATTTTTTGTTACCTTAATTTGATTTTATATTTATATATAGAATGAAATTCAAAACAGTGTGGCTGTGGTCATTGATTGACACATTAAATTTATCCATTGACTGGGACAATTTAGGTGAACATTTGTATGTGACGACCACTGCTCACTATGTACTTTTTCAAGACACTTAAACTATGGGGTTACCAAAGGTTCTCAACACCTTAAAAAAGTAATTCGAAATATTAATCAGAAATAACACGATGTTTTGATTTATATCAATTATATAAATCAAAACATAAAGGTTATTCCTGATTAATTTTTCGAATTATTTTATAATTAAAGGCGTTAAGAAACCTTTGGTGACCCCACAGTTTAAATGTCTATCGTAGGTACGTCGTGAACAGTGGTCGTTACAGACAAACATTCACGTAAATTGTCCCAGTCAATGGATGAATTTAATGTGTCAATCAATGGCCACAGCCACACTGTTTTGAATTTCATTCTATCTTATAATAGAATACAAACAAGCAAGCTTTTCATGCTTAAAGCATGATGACAGTACTAACAAAATGGAGAGTCTCTATAAAGTTTTACCAATGAATATTTACAGAATACATTTAATATTTACTTTTTTCTTGAAAAAAATCCAGCTTATGACTTTAAAAATATGAAAATAAAATTAGATAAAATATAACAATAAAAAGACCTTTATTGATGAAAAGGGGGACTTTTTTAATATTTTTTTTTTTATTATGCATTATCTACCTTACTTATATGTAAAGAGAGAAATTAAAATGCCTCCAAAATTTCAAAAGAAAAAAAGGATATAATTCAATTATTTTCTTGCCAAGTAAATGCGGGGAGCTCATTCATGAAATAATAACACAAAAAGAACTGCCCACTGTTTGAAAGTAAGTGAAAGCTTTAGAAAAAAAATATGCTTGTCGACTCGTGATTTTTGTTTAAATCTAGATTCAAACGTAAACGAACCGATAGTTGACGAAATAAAAAATATGTTATCCCCGAATTCAGAACTGATTTGTCCGCGGTATTATATTCCAACATTAAAATTGCTTGACAGGATGTACTATTAGCAGGACAAGAAAAAAAACTTAATTTTGCGATGGTTGTTTATTGTCCGCCATCTTTGTTATTGAAATTGTAGAGGGCCCCCTTTTATCTTTTCAAAACTCTTATCATTTACCTAAGCCATATTTATATGCAATTTTAATTTTGATTATCTTATATGTACTGATAGACATCAAAATTTGATGCTTCATTAAAAATTTCTCATTTCTTTTCAAATGTTGCATAATGTAAACGGGAACCAGCACAACGATGTGTAAACTACAAAACGTAGTCAGTTTTGCGTTCAGGATTTGGTGTTACAGACTGCTGCATGTGCTTCGTTTTAGCTAAAGGTCCTTTAAACAATATTTTTATGAATACATAACATTAATTCGCTAAAGGACGGCACTATTTTACTCCTAAAGTCGTATATTTGTGTACACTATTAAGTACGAATTTTTCGCAGCATCTCGCACCGTATTTTTTTTCGATTTACAAGTACTTAATCAATTTTAGATAATGAAAAAAAAAAACTTTTTCGATGTTACTTTTTGTGATTTTATCATGTTTTAACACTCGTGAAGTGTTCTAGAATCTTTAATATGCACTACCACTGCAACTTTATGCTGAGAAACAGCCTTTTCCGTGAAAATACCGAACAATCGCACACGATTTGAAATTAACAGAGTTTTACATTACGTTTTCAATGGTTTTCAGTGACGAACAGCTTTTCTTTCTGAATTCACATTATAAATAATTTAAAGAACATATATACTTTTTTAATTATGATCTTAACAATGAAAGACAGTGAAACCGTATTCAAGATATTTTAACTCACTTATCAATTGGTCTTTGGTCTTCACTTCTCCCTGTTTGGCTGCAGGGAGAAGTCATTTATCCATATAATTCTGGAGGGTGGTGACCCTTTAACAAGGAATTTGTCTCTACGTTTCCCTAACGTGCATGAATACAATCATAAACCTTATGTTGTGTATATAGGTCATTCGCTCTTCTATATCTATTACATTCTATTAACATATAAAAAGCAAATTTCGAAATGATTAATACTTGTCTTACTTGTAAAAGGAGCACGTAGATCATTATGATTGCAGTTAATGAACATTTAGACTACTAACAACACGGTAAGCAGACTGTGTATTTTAGTTATGAGGAAAGGAACAATTGATAGTTGTTGGGGATGGATGATAGTGGCAGCCGCTGCATTAAATAGAATAGTAATATATGGGATATCACACTCAGCTGGTGTTGTTTATGTTGTCATTTTAGAAGTTTTTAACGCAGGGACTGGGATTACATCATGGATATCTTCCCTCATCACTGCCGTTATATTTTTTACTTGTAAGTATTTGTCCAATTACTCATTCATTTTACACATGCCTTAAACCTACTCGTCTAGATGTTCGACTGAATCTCATACTAAAGCTCTTTCTACCATTTTATTAAATCCAATATTTTGCCTTCGAAAATACTGTGAACAAGTTAACTGAATCAACGATGTCAATCAGTTATGGATTTTTTTAATGATCTACTACAAAAAATTAAAATGAGTCAAGACGATACATTAAATGCTGTAAACTTTATTCGATAACTTATTGATATATTAACAAAAACAACTGGTTCTAATCGTCAGTTTGAAAAAGGATAATATCTAAACTAAAAGGTTTGCTACACAAATAAATATTTTTCTTGATTATTACACATGCATATGAACTACTTAAAAATTTGGGTCTATGACATATGGGACGATTTCAGCTTTTCAAAAGTCAACTTTCCCTTTCCTAGCAGAAACATACCATATGCTCCATGATGTGGAGTTCACATATCTCAATTTCTCATTACATAGAAAATGCTCATACACAGTTATGAGGAAAACGAAGAGGCGGAAGAACCTAGCGGACTCTAAAATTTATTAGTCGAAAAGAATACTTCAGTTTTATCATGTACATTTTTGTATAGGCATTTTATAAAATTTACTGTTTGTAAAAGTATTAATTATTCTAAATAATAGGGATGTTCTGGTACCTAACAGAAAACCCTGACCGTTTTCGACACGGCTTTGTTGAACTTTTGGTCCTCGATGCTGTTAAACTTTGTACTTGTTTCGGCTTTCAAACTTTTGTGTCTGGGCGTCACTGGTGAGTCTTGTGTGGACAAAGTGCACTTCTGGCGTATTAAAATTTTTTAAACTTGTTGCCTTTTGTTAGCTATTATTCGTCTGTTTCTTTGTCAATTGTGTTCTCCTTTTTATTTATATTGTAGTCCTGTAATGTTGTGTTGTCATTAAATGTTATATTTAACATGGCCATAAAAAAGGGAGGTTTGGCATGCCACAAAACCAGGTTCAACCCACTATTTTTTCCTTTAAAATGTCCTGTACCAAGTCAGGAATATGGCCATTGTTATATTATAGTTAGTTTCTGAGTGTGTTACATTTTAACGTCGTGTTTCCGTTGTGTCGTTTGTTTTCTCTTATTTTTGAGTGTGAATTCACAATACTATAAGACGTGTCACGGTACTTATCAATCCCAAATTCATGTATTTGGTTTGGATGTTATATTTGTTATTCTTAGAATTTTGTCTAATGCTTAGTCCGTTTCTGTGTCTGTGTGTGTTTCATTTTAATGTTGTGTCGTTGTTTTCTTATATTTAATGCGTTTCCCTCAGTTTTAGTTTGTTACCCCGATTTTGTTTTTTGTCCATGGATTTATGAGTTTTGAACAGCGGTATACTTCTGTTGCCTTTATTTATAATTGCATGGCAAAAACGAAAGACGACGAAAAGACAAACAACAGTCTTCAAAACACTGAATGGAAAAATAAACTCTATATATCCGTTTAATGGCCGTATGTTAAAATGTAAGGACTATCAAAAGAATATATATATATGTGAAAATGGTATATATATTTGACCTGCTAGTCAAATGCGTTTTGTTAAAATATACTTTTTCACTTTTTGGTCTTTTGGAAAATGTTGTTTGTGCTGTATTAAGACCCCTCCACCAAGAAATTTGTTTTGCATGCGCACGTATAAAAATTGCGGTTTTAATCCAACGCAACCATAGGTTTGAACGTTGTTTTCAATCTAAGATTATTTATATTATTTCGTTTGGGCTTGTATTATATTTGCCTTCGGGTTTATATAATCCGTTCATCCTATTTCGACTCTTCAAACTTCAAAAGTCAATCCTAAATTGAAGAAATGATATGACCTTCCAAATACCGTTTCGATTTCTAACATTTCTGAAGAGATATTTATTGTCGAAATCCGGATACGGTGTACCAATTTTTGCACCTCATGTTTGCGGTATACCATCTTTTTCGTAAGTTTATTGTTTTCTGTTTGGAATTAAATTAATAATTAAGATCCATTTTATTACATCTGGTGAACCGTTTATTTGGTAATCACCATGGCAGTCAGCAGGGTTTAAGAACATCCGTTATTTGACTTGCTTGTCAAATGCGTTTTGTTAAAGTATACTTTTTAAACTTTTTTGTTTTTTTGGAAAATGTTGTTTGTGCTGTATTTATATCGGTTGTGTTTGCATTTTGTATAACGATGTATTCCAATGATATCACAAATAGGGATTATTTTATTTTTATCAACATATGTAGCTCTCTCCATTTGCATAAAAAAACACTTCCATTTTAGTGCAAATATTCTGTTCTGGGGATTTTAATGTAACACAATTATGGGGTCAAATGTCTACCCATTCGAAAATCGGAGAACTGATTTGTGTCAAGTCAAAGACTATTAATCCTAAAGAGTTTGTTCTTGATTCAAAAGATTTTCTATACCTTAGAAAGGAGACTTAACAAGGAAAATTGAATATTTTAGTGTACTAGATAAACAAAATAACCATATCAAATATGAACATAATATATATATATATAAACTAACTAACGACATTTTATCACGTCTTAGATTGTGGTTTACCATCTACGTCGTCTGGTCTGCTAAGTACCGAACGTGACCTATTCCCGAATATAACTGTTTTGCCGAAGGCGATTTAGCTGTATTTGGCAAAACTTATTAGAATTTCTGTTCCTCAATGCTTTTCAACTTTGTACTTTATTTGGCCATTTTAACATTTTTTGCATGAACCCCCTGAGGGGTTCATGCTTATATATTGGCGAGTTTTGGATGTGGCCCGAGACCACAATTAATTCCTCTATTAGTTCTTTATAATGTTTTGTCTCATTAAAAAAAATTGACCTATTCTTTTTGGCAGATCTTTTGTGTGTGTAATGTACAGTACAAGTCCAAAAATATGTCCAAGTTTCAGAAAAATTGCACGTATACAACTTACAAATTTAGCCAATACACATCCATACCCCTATGGACAAGTCAAGAGATGTTCCGAAAACTGTAAATATCACCTTTTTGCACCTGACCTAATCACTCTTTCCATATCAAAATCAGTTAAAATTAAACATCTAAAAATTTATTTCACCTCTCTTCTTTCATTTCCACCTTATAAAAGCTAAGAAATGTATGAGAAAAGGAAAGAAAAAAATTTAAGAAGAAATACACTTTAATTAAAGGGAACTATATTCGTGAACAACGAAAAGTGGGGTCATTAATTGTGGTCTTGGGCCATGTGTCTATGGGCCACTCGATATCTCTCGGCCGGAAGTCAGAATATTTCTCGGAACGTCTCGAAAGTTTTCTGTCATTTATACAGGTCTTAACAGGTTGTTATCTACGTCTTTGATATGGTCCCTTGATGGCCCTTGACGACGCAATTATATTTGTTTTAAAACGACCACTGTACACTGTGTGTATCTGGGTCAATTATAACGTGGTATTGTCTGTTGTCTCGATAACATGTAAACTAAATATGTTTGAAGATTTAACCACGGCAGAGACATTATATGTCTCTGACCACGGGATACTGTGTATTTCATCTTAGACTTACGGGAGAGAACATTCTGGTTAAAATATTTATATTAGATCGGAAAACAGAAAGATAATATTCTTATCAAAATTATTTAATTCAAGAGGAATCAAAGAAATATATACAAAATATATACTGTATTTATATTTCTGAAGAAACTAACAATGATTGAAATCAGAATATTTTCAGAGTTGCAATTAAGAAATAAGTATTTTAAAGGACAAGATAATACTCTGATTTGGTATTTTTAAATATTCATTTGTAAAGAAAACATAAAAATTAAATCTAAATAAATTCTTGCATCATACAAAAAAAAATGTTAATTATTTCATACCATTTTAGTATTTAGGTTTTATGAGTAATTATTATTTTTTTTTTTTGTATTGTAATATATCCATCAAACGGAAAGTAAGATAGATTTATTAAAATTAATATTTAAGTTTTAAACGGTCGTGAATAAAAAAATACTTGAGTGTTTTCAATTCATAAAGCATGATTTTAAACTCACAACAACCGTAAAAATAATTTACAATAATCACAACAAAATTTAATTACAACCGTAATGTTGATTATTTTATACTGTTTTAGTATGGATTTAGAAGCCTCTGCTTATATTTTGCATAGTAATATATTCACATAGTGGAATGTTAGAATTTAAAAATAGATTCATTCGATAAATGAAATGTCCATCCGTAAATACTTGACGTTCATGTTTATTAATATTATATTATATATTCAAAAAAAAAATTACTAACAGGAACGTTAGTTTATTATAAAATTTGAATTCAATTTTTGTTTTTTTGTTTTAATAGTTATAACATCTACATATTTGTACTATCATGGTACGGCTTTGAAAATTGTATTCATTGTATTGACCAACTATCCTACACGTCTTGATTCATTCACATTACAGATCACATTTCAAAAGCACACTATCGGTTTGCGTTCTCAAAAATTCCGGATAAAATGTCAATGAATCCGGAGTCAAACATTTTATGAAGGCCGTTTGACATTCGAATTCAACTATTAGCTACGATATGTGCTGACGCAAATGCGTATTCTTTTCCTGAGTATCAGTGAGATGCTTTCTATTTACTATTTCGTGCGCTAAAATACTACTTGCATGCAATACAATTAAATTCACTCGTGAAAGCTTATTTTCGTTTTTGTTATCTAAATGCAGGACACGACAGAAAGAGCTTTACATGAGACTTTCATCATTACTAACGGTATTCTGACCTCGAGTTGTTTTCTTTTGTTTCTTTTTTGAGTCACTGTCCTATTATAGACTTTGACCTTTTCGAAAAGCTAAGGATTGTCTACCCAAGGAATAGATTCCGTAACTTTGTAATTTTTTTAGCCTTTTAACTTTTTTCATTCGAGCGTCACTCATGCTTTTTTGTAGACTTAACTCGTGTCTGGCGTACATCATTTTAATTCTGGTATCTTTTTATATCTACATACCTTTTAATATAAGTTGGTTATTTTAAAAGTGTGTACAGGTATTCATAAACTTCTGAATTAAGAAAATTTTCGGCAAAACTAAGTTTCCCTGTAGAATGCTTGAATTGATTTAAGTAAAATCAAGAAATCCTTAAAATTTGAGATGTTTTATGAGACCAAAATAAGTCTCTTCACAAGAGGTCCCAATCAATTGCATGCCACAGGTTTCACCACATACAACATCTACAATGAGTAAAGACAGCTTCAAATACGAGTTAAGAATATAAAGGCATTCCTGTAGGAAACAAAATAAAAAGATATGATAGATAAAATAAATGCATCCAGAATTCCAGATTATAAAGCAAACTGAGTGCACAAAATTTATATTGCGATAGGTTTGTGTAATTTCCATAAGTCATCCGGTTAGTAGAAATTGGGATTTGCCAAAGGGTTATAATCGGAAAAAATATGTACATTTAAGGAATGACTGTAATATTTTTTCTGTCTATGAAGAAATAGCATAAAAGATTTGGTGCACACTGAATAACGCGCGTAGCGCGTTATTTAACAGTGTGCACCATATTTTTTTATGTTATTTCGAATAGACAGAAAAAATATTACAGTCATTTCTTATAATTTAATTCTAAATTCCATTTGAAACCGTAGAAAACCATGAAAAAACGTTGATGACGTCACGGTCACATGACTAAATTATGTCTATGGACTCATAACAAAATAACGTCAGCCAATCAGAAGACGCGTTACATCCAAAATTTAATTATTACCAAGTAATAAATATGCTAGTCGAGCTTTAAAATAACTATTCAAATAGAAGCTGTAAATATATACTTTCAACTGGCTTCTATTCACAGTCAATTATTTCAATTCAAAAGCAAACACAATTTCAGCAACAATCTTTTGGTGACCCGGCAGTCAGCAGTCTTAGGTTCATGTATTGCTTGATTTTAAAGAAAGCAACTTGTTTATCCGACTGATGATTCTTTTGTAGACGAAACGCGCTTCTGGCGCAAATGCAAAGTTTCAATCCTGGTATCTATGATTAGTTTATTTATTCGCATTGCTTTACGACGAGTCTCGGTATTAATATATCCAACATTCATGTATTTAGATATGATGTTTCTTTTGTAAGTCCGTTTGGATATTTTGTTTTGTCTTATGTTGGCTGTTGGAGACGACGTGGTTCGGTATTTATATATCCCGCTTTCGAGCATTTTGTAATTACTTTCATATACGTGTCGGTCTACAGTTATTTTATTTTTATTTTCTATATGTATGTAAAACTTAAAAAAATCAGCTATTTCATTTATATGATTTTAAGTTCAAACCATATTCACAGGATTTTTTTTTTTGGGGCGGGGGGGGGGGGGGGGGGCGGGGGTTGTATAAACAGTTTTGATTTAGAAGAAAAACCGAAATGCATAGAAAAATAGAAAATACAAATAAAAACACCATTACAAACACAGTTCCATTTTACCACGTCTTAGATTGTGATTTACCATATACGTCGTCTGGTCTGCTAAGTACTGAACGTTACCTATTCCCGAATATAAATGTTTTGCCGAGGGTGATTTAGCTGTATTTGGAAAAACTTTTAGGAGTTTCTGGTCCTCAATGCTCTTCAACTACGTACTTTATTTGGCCTTTTTTACTGTTTTTTATTCGAGCGTCATTGATGAGACTTTTGTAGAAGAAACGCGCTTCTGGTGCAAATGCAAAATTTCAATCCTGGTATCTATGATTAGTTTATTTATTCGCATTGCTTTACGACGAGTCTCGGTATTAATATATCCAACATTCATGTATTTAGGTATGATCTTTCTTTTGTAAGTCCGTTCGGATATTTTGTTTTGTCTTATGTTCGCTGTTGGAGACGACGTGGTTCGGTATTAATATAGACCGATTTCGGGCTTTTTGTTATTACTTTCATAAACGTGTCGGTCCACAGTTATTTTAAAACTTTAAAAAAATCAGCTATTTCATTTATATTGTTTAAACTTTAAAATCATATCAATGAAATAGCTGATTTTTTATTGAACAGCGATATTCTATTGTTGCCTTTATTAAGCCGATAGGGGATAACAACATTTTCAACTTGTACCTAATAACATATGTGCAACAGCTACGGAACGCCATATCACACTTCATTTTTATTATCTATATTCTTCTTTTCCCCGGTCATCAAATAATAAGTTAGAATCAATAAATAACAGTAACTAATTGCTCCAACTATACAATAGAACATTAACAGTCTATGTGTACAGAGACCGTCTCAAAGTATATAGCTACAAACATAATCCTATGAAAAATTCGAAACATTTCCTAGATTCCTTAATCAAAGGAAATATGGATAGCCAAAGATCGATAGCATTAACATTCAATATTTAGGCGCCAACCCTTGAAATTACGCAACTCTTGTTATTGTCCTTATTTTCTTAAGTATATGTAACAACCTAGGACATAAAAGGGTCAAACTAAGTTGCCGTGATGTAATACATATCCCATGATGCTTATTCTATACAAGCCGAATGTACTGACTTCTAATGAATAAAATACAAGTTTAAGAAAGATAATCATTTATCTAGTCATAGTTTGTAAACTAGTTAATTCATCTTAAGTAGATAAAGACATAATACAAACTTTGTAATAATAAATGTCATAACTGTTAAGCCAGTATGAAAACGCTATGATAACTGTTAAGTTTTCATAAACATTTCCTTGTTTTACAAAATGTAAAATTTACTGTTTACGGCACGGGCGCTATCATTTTTTTAACAGCAACGGCGTCTTTTTTAATAAGCTTTTTTATCTTCTGATCTATTAAAAAAAAAATAATTGTTGCAATACATAATATCTAGTCTATCACTAGATTCTTTTTCCTCGTCTTTTTTATTTTAATTTCTTTTTCATCAAATATTCAAGGAAACTGCATATGATTACATGAATACAAACTTTGAATTCTGGAAATACTTGTAAATATTTTTGTGTGTGACCAAATATGTATACTATGGATTCATTTATTTTCGTGAATTGATGACAACAAAACGTTTTCGCGGATAATTTAAATCGTTGATTATACAGTCTTTTTACAAGTCTTTAGAAAATGTGTACTTCGTTAGATATTTAAATTTGGTCTACATATCAAGGATGGAGTCGATTATTTTAAAATGTAATCAAATGTAACGTTATTGATTACATTACAATTACAAATTTATTCTAATGTAATCATGATTTCTTTGGATTACTTACGATTTAATTGTATATTGTGATATTAAAGATTTTTTTATAAACTTTTGTATCCTCACAAAAAGCTATTTTTTGTGACAATTTTTTTTATATATTTAATATTTTCATGTTACTAAAACATTTAGACTATGAGCAGTGTAAGATGTGTATTGTTTGATGTATAGACGCATATCGTTTCTATGTAAAAGAGATTACATTGTTTTCATATTTTTTTTAGCCCACTGCAAATTTTCAATAGAAAAAAAACTAAATATATAATGCAAAATTAATGATTAAGTAGTTTTATTGTCTCTAGGAACATAAATGACACATATATATGTTTTTACAGGTGTAATCACAACTTCTATTTTTATGCAGGATATGTAATCTTGGTTATTGAAAGTTAATTGTTTTAATTGCAATATCAATAAAGTTATAAGTAGTTTATGTTCATTATGTATATGATTGTTTGAAAATTTTTCAATACCTTACAAAGTAAGAAAGAACATATTGAAATATTTATGTATAACAAAATTTATACAAATTATATAAAATTTAAAAAAAAAAATGGTTCTAAATTCCAATACTTTTTAAGTGGGCTCATTTATGTCAATCCTCAAAGTCAAAATTAGAATTTAATTCACCAAATTAATCTTCTATGCTTTTGAATTTCCGTGAAGGTAAAACAAAATATTGTGTAAACTAAAATTATAGTTAATATCCGAAGTGTGCTATCAGGGAATACAAAATGCGTTCAAAGCATATTCTAATATCACAAGGTATCAATCTCACAATAAACACGTAGAAAGCAAAATTCACACCTTTTCACTCTAAATGCCTAACTTGGCTATACCAAACTTGTAATATAGAATATATAAACAATCATAGTGCATACTAGTTTAATATTCATATTTAAAAAAAGAAGATATGATATGATTGCCAATGAGTGTGTATATCAAGTTTTGTTTTCATTATAAAAATTTGTAATCAGCAAGTAATCATATGAAGTTCAGCTTAAAGTGATTTAAAATTAATGATGATTACACCTGTTTTTTTACATTGTAATGGATTAAGATACGATTAATTGCATGATTAGTGATTACATGTGATACATTATAAAACATAATCGATTACAGCTGATTACAATTACTGATTACGATTACTAATTGTCTGTTATCTATACTCACAAAATCCACGAAAGTAGTATCCCACAAAATAATAATGAATTCACAGTAGTATACGAGAGTATACAAGAGTGTGATTTAACATGATATTTTTGAGTTGTGTGAAAATGTGCTAACGTTTAAGTTCGTCAAGACTGGTGTACATTTTTAATTTTTAATGAGGGTATGAATGCCATTTACCGTCAGGCGTCAAACGGTCATTTCGGCTACCGTTAGCGTCAAATTGGTTAAAATCTTACCGTGATTCATCAAAATATCCTTGTGATTCGTCAGAGGTCTCAAATAATTATTGTTACCGTAATTTTTTTTAATTTTTGTTTTGCGTGATTCGTCAGAATAAGCCGATTTTTTAACGTCTAAATGAAAGTGTACATTTTATCGTCATGCACCAAACATTACCGTTAACGTCATTTGGCGAGAATTTTTACCGTTCTCGTCATAAATGTATCCCCATTACGACCCTCTTTTATGTATCATGGCATTCAGAAGTTCAAATTCAAATAACGAAAACAGTGTTTTACCTTTTTAAAACACTTCAATGAAAGTTCAATTTTATGTTCGCAATTTATTTGCTAACTCACTTGTCTGGACAGTGTCTCAAACGTTCTAGGCGAACGTTTTATAATGTAATTGTCATATGATCTTATTGCAGACAATTATTCTAAAGCACTCAATTTCAGTTTTAGGTTAGATTTGACTCGATGAAAGCTTATGTTCAAATCTAATCGAGTAGGAACACGACCAGATTGCAATTATCTATTATTTCAAATTATCCAGAACAATAATATACTATGGATTCATTTATTTCGTGGTTATAAATTTTCGTGGATTCAGTAAACATTGCATTTTCGTGGATATTTAATTTCGTTGTTTAGCCTAAGTCTGCTTCCTAGCCTATAGAACATTTGTATTTCGATGAACATTTGAATTCGTGGTTCGCCTTTACCCACGAAATCAACGAAAATTGATATCCCACGAATAATAATGAATCCACAGTACATTTATTTTGGTCAGATTATAAGAAAGATTCACTTTGTGGATTGACAAAACTGCTCATTTGCAAACTTCCAAAAACACGGATAGGATCGTGTATTTGTTTCTTTATTCCGTTCAAGTAATGATCGCCTCCGGAAAACACAGGAACCTGTTTCGAATCCCCAAGAAGGACGTAAAGAACGACTCTCAGACATATTGTTAGGTTAATTCTTTCTTATTACAAAATCTAAAAATATATTGCCTGCGGCTGATAAGGACAATTTAAGATGATATATCAGCATGATAAAACATATACTTATAGTTTGTTTTTTCATTAAAAATAAAATTAGTTGTGACATTATGTCATTAACATTTGTTATATTTAAAATTATCTAACAGGTCCAGGATGTTCTTATTATGTAACAGGTCAAGGATGTTCTTATGACATTCCGTGAGCTATCTTAAAGCTAGAACATCAAAGTTCGTTCAGCTGACTAAGTTTGTTAATTTAAGGTATACAAAGGATGTGACCTCCGCCTATTAATTTAAGTTTGTGTAGAGTATAATTAAATCAAATGCACCACCATAACAGTAGAAAATGCTTATATATTTCTGATTTATTGAGAAAGCCAAGGATCTGACATAACGCAAGCTATTTTAAAGCTAGTACATCTAAGTTTATTAACCCGACTAAATTTGTTAATTTAAGGTAAACGAATAATTTGACCTCAGCCTATTTATTTACCTAATTTCTAGAACACACTTCGTAAATCGGTAGCTGAAATCATTGAGTAACCAATTATGTGTAATTGTGCGACTTGGTTAGACGAAGTTTGAATTGACTAATTGACTGATGTCTGTTCACAATTGGTATAAGTTTTAAATTCATCTTTGATTGTTGCTAATTATTTTTTTAGTTGACTGGGGTCTGAAAACCCTCCTAATAGTTAATAATATGTGACTTCACATAAATACATCACCGAAAACCTGCCGACTACCAATCAGTTGATATTAAAATTTCGATTTTGTAGATAATATACTAGTATATAATATAATACATTGTTTGTATACTGGAAAATATTGACCACAAGGTTAGGACGAGTTGTGAGATAATGTTGAGAATAACACTTGACGACATGATTTGATTCTGTTTCGGCTGTTTTCCGGGGTTTCAGTATCGTTGATGTTTTGCAATAACTATGAATCGATGATTGTTTTTATTACTACAGATACTAAATAGTGCAAAATTTCCAATAATTTGTTTAGACTTGTATAGAGGTTTTTATGGTCTACGTTGCATGTCGATGGCACTACTGGTGGAGGTTTCCTCCTCGATGGTACATGTATCACCAACCCAGGAGTCAGCACTTTTGTTCCTGCTTAAGTTAAATTGACAGGAACTATTTGTGATAGATCAAATACCTGTACAATTTTCCATCAGTAGGTCTCAAATGAATTATCATTGATATAGACATACTGATAAATCAACTGTTGACCAATTTTTTTTCGAAATACTATCCAAGAATAAAATAACCTTAGCTGTATATGGAAAAACCTTTCGGAATTCTGTTTGTCTTCAGTGCTCTTGAACTTTGTACTTTATTTGGCATTTACACTTTTTTTTTATTCGAGCGTCACTGATGAGTCACTGATGAGTCTGGCGTACCAAAAAATAAGCCTGGTAACTATTATAGGTTTTAACGAAAACAAATCGATTACAGGTTTTGGTCGGGTTTAAGCATGTTTGTGAGAGCTCAACCCTTCTCAAAACCTGAGACACTATTTTTACAACACAACAAGAGCTATATGTAAATAAACTGTTGACACAGAGATTTGTCTCGCTTGTCGGCATAACATTCAGAAAATGACAATCTGACAAACAGTATCAGATTAATTAATTCAAAGTCGCTGGACCAACTAGTGGACAGGGCCTCAAAATGGTTGACAAACTGAGATGTACAGACAGCAATGTAACATTATAGAAAATAATGTTGTCTATTGTAAGTAGTAACTATCAATCTAACTTAAGCAGAAAAACTTAACATTGAAAATAGTTAAATATATGAAAGTAACTGGACCATGACCTAGGGGACAGGGCCCTGATATAGTTGTCAAACTGATATGTAATGATAGCAATACAACTTTATACAAAATATCATTGATCTATCACAAATAGTTCCTGTCAATTTAACTTAAGCAGGAACATAACATTGAACATTGTTAATTAATTCAAAGTCACAGGACCATGGCCTAGGGGACGGGGCCTCAAAATAGTCGTCAAGCTGATATGTACTGATAGCAATGCCATTTACTTAACAAACTAACTTAAGCAAAAAACTTATCAATTTTTTTGACGCCGTCATTGCCGTCGCCGGAAAAGCAATCCCTATCCCTATGTCTCGGAAAAATCGCAGGCGAGACAAAAATCAGTTTTAAAGGCCGTAACTCATCAGATTGGAACCTAACACAAGAACAAAGACAAAAGATTCAAGTACTGATCTACAAGGATTCGCAGTTCAAAAACATAAACAATATCATCCTAAACTTATAATCGTTTAAAACGTACTAAATATCCAATACAACAAAAAGTAAAACAACGCAAATACCGAACTCCAAGGAAATTCAAAACGGAAAGTCCCTTGACAATTGGCAAAATCAAAAGCTCAAACACATCAAACAAATGGAAAACAACTGTCATATTCCTGACTTAATCCACCATTTTCTACATAAGGAAATGCCTGTACCAAGTCAGGAATATTGTAGATTGCAACCCGCGGAAGATAATCATTCACCTATTAAGATCATTTACCATAGTTATTCTTTTAGAAATGTAATATTTTTTTCCGAACAGAATCTTGTTTTAAAGTCATATGAAACTTCAAATCTAAAAATAAAGTTTAATATGTTTTATATACTTGAACTTGTTGGATGGCTAAGTTTTATTGTCTAATGCTTAGGCCGTTGCTGTTTGTGTTACATTTTAATGTTGTGTCGTTGTTCTCCTCTTATATTTAATGCGTTTCCCTCAGTTTTAGTTTGTTACCCCGATTTTGTTTTTTGTCCATAGATTTACGAGTTTTTAACAGCGGTATATTACTGTTGCCTTTATTTACTATAAAACAAGGGGACATACACTTTCTTGTACGAAAACATCCTTTATATTATCAAAATCTTCATTAATATGCAGCTATTGAATTATTGTCTGCCCGTACAGTAATTCGTCGATAATTTCCCGTATTCAGTGACCTTTACTACGAAACCTTTCGTTAGGTCTTCGGCCACCAAACAGTGCAAGTGTGAGGGGAAAACCGTGATAAAAGAATGTAAACAAACGTGTACTGGAAGGTAAACAATAATAACTGACGTGCTTCAAGTGCTCTGTGTTGATTGTTTATCAATGTCACGATCCTGTAAACCTTTAAAAACTATTTGGATAATTGATGTTTATATAAAGGATTAACTCAGTTTAAGTCATAGATAGGGTTTCCCCATTTGTACCTCTCGATCATGTTAGCCTCATTTTCAAATTATTTTGGGATATACGTCATCTATATTGCTGCTTTCGGATCAATAGCAGTGCCCCTTTTGTCATCAGATATTTTCATTACGTTTTGATTGGATTTTCATATTTTAAATTTTTGATTGGATTATATACTTATTAATGGATATTAATACATTATTCTGTGTGATCTAAGACTTTAAAACGAATTCAAGGTAACTGTCCTGTTTCTTAAATAACAAACGTTCATTGTAGAATCAAAATGGCTTCAAGGAGGAAATCGGCAAGTCGTGTACAAACAGAAACATTAAACGACCAAAATCCTTCTAATTGGACTGCGTCTCAACTTATGGACCCTCGGTAAAATAGGGATTAAGATTACCGGACATTTATCTAACAGTAGTTTAAGAATAAAATTGAGAAAGGAAATGGTGAATATGTCAAAGCGACAACCACCCGACCATAGAGCAAACAACAGCCGAAGGCAACCAATGGGTCTTCAATGTAGCGAGAATTCCCGCACCCGTAGGTGTCCTTCAGCTGGCCCCTAAAATATGCATAATAGTACAGTGATAATGGACGTCATACTAAACTCCGAATTATACACAAGAAACTAAAATTTAAAATCATACAAGACTAACAAAGGCCAGAGGCTCCTGACTTGGGACAGGCGCAAAATTGCGGCGGGGTTAAACATGTTTATGAGATCTCAACCCTCCCCCTATACCTCTAGCCAATGTAGAAAAGTAAAAGAATAACAATACGCACATTAAAATTCAGTTCAAGAGAAGTCCGAGTCTGATGTCAAAAGATGTAACAAAAGAAAATAAATAAAATGACAATAATACATAAATAACAACAGACTACTAGCAGTTAACTGACATGCCAGCTCCAGACCTCAATTAAACTGATTGAACGATTATGTCTTCATCATATGAATATCAGGTACAATCCCTCCCGTTAGGGGTTTAGTATCATACTATCATAAAATATATGAGAAGAACATAACCCGTGTCATGCCAACAACTGTTTTTTTTAGAAATAAATGTGTTTAGTTCCGATGCAAAGACCCTATCAGTGAATCAATGTTAAAGCCAAAATATGCAATCTTTAATGACCTGACAACAGTATCGTAACTATATCCCCTTTTAATAAGTCTATTTAAAGGTTTTGTTAGTTTCTGAGGAGAATACTGACATTTTTGTGCTTTATAAAGAATATTTCCATAAAATTTTGGATGTGAAATACCTGAACGTATAAGATGTCTGCATGTTGAGTTATATTTACGAATTATTTCCTTATATCGGTGATAAAATTTAGTAAATGTTTTGACCAGTTTGTGATATCGAAAACCCTGGTGTAATAATTTTTCAGTAATACATAAATTTCTCTCGCTAAAATCTAATACATTGTTACATACACGAGCGAATCGTACAAGTTGAGATATATAAACACCATAAGATGGTGACAAGGGAACGTCACCATCTAAAAATGGATAATTAACAATAGGAAATGAAAAATCATCTCTTTTATCATAAATTTTTGTATTAAGCTTCCCGTTTATGATATAGATATCAAGATCGAGGAAAGGGCAGTGGTCATTGTTATCATTAGCTTTATTTAAAGTAAGTTCTACAGGATAAATTTCTTTAGTATACATACTGAAGTCGTCATTATTTAGAGCCAATATATCATGCAAATATCTAAAAGTATTGTTAAATTTTTGTATCAAATGTTGTTTTGATGGGTCTTTGCTAATTTTAGTCATAAATTGTTTAAGAAGACTGTTTTTGGACAATCAATGAAATGAAAATACAAGGAGAGCAGATACAGCCAAGTTTCAATCTATCAACAGCTTTTGGACATGGTTCAACTTCACTATGCATTGCGCCGTCTTTTACTTCCACTTTTCCCGTTTATTCTGCTAATTCTTCAACTCCAGGAAAATTCGGATTCCTAGCTTCCTCGTTTTCCGGTGTAGACATAGTTTCCCCCGAACTAAGGAACGATATCATTACAGGTAAAGATGTCAATCTTAATATGTTATTAATCCAAACTATAAAAACTCTACTATAAAAAAAGAATAAGGAATCAGATGTAAGACTCCATAGAAATCTATCAATGGACGAATTTGTAATTGCCTTTGAGCGTTACAAACGTATTATGGGTACAGTTTTCCCTAACAGAAACGAGGAGTTTTGATACCTGGCACACATCATTGAAACAGAAAACATCTGGCCAGACTGTTTTTATGAATATCACAAAATATTCTCAGCTAAATGTGCTGTCATGCTAATTCAGCACAACATCAAAATAGATTGGTCAAAAGGAGACTCAGATTTACGTAATATTGTATGTGCAGGTTCTAAGATCAACACATGTAGAAAGTATCACTCAACAACTCACTCCACCGTTATATGTAGTGTACAGCCACAAAGAAATTCTACTTCATCCAGAAATACACCTGATTCTCTTGGCCGTGATGTTATTTTTGTAGATGGTGTACCCGTTTGCAACAATTTCAATGGATTTAAAGGTTGCACTAAACCTTATTGTAAATATGTTCATGCTTGTAAAACTTGTAAAAGTAAAACACATAGCAAAGTTGCTTGTCAAAACTACAAAGAAGGTTAAAAACACTGATCAAAACTCAGTTAAAGCAAACAGTAAATATGTACCTAAAAATGACTACCTTCTGATTTTAAAGCCTCTTCACCTATAAATTGTGACCTAAGAAACCACCCCGACAGAAAATTTGTTAGCTTACTGTGTAATAGTGTTAGATATGGTTTTGATATGTTAGTTTCTGACATTAATATTTCTACTTCTGAATGTAAAAATGCTCTGTCAGCCAGGAAAAATCAAGATTCAGTAACTGCTCTAATTCAAGATGAATTGGTTAAAGGCTTCATTCAGGGTCCTTTTTTACACCCCCCCCCCCTTTCTGTTTATAGGGTTAGTCCAATCGGCAGAGCAGTACATGAATATTCTTTGAAGAAAAGACTTATATTGGATCTTTCCTTGCCTCACAACAGCTTTGCTCATGATATTGTGAATGATTTGATAGACAAAGATTTATGTTCACTTAGTGACATTAAAGTTGATGATGCAATCAATGCAATTCAAAATTATGGTTTAAATAGCATTTGTTGTAAGGTAGATGTCTGCGATGCGTTTAAACAGTTGGATATTTTACCTACCCAATGGCATTTATTTTGTTTTAAATGGGATAATTTTTAATATCATTATGTAATACTTCCTTCCGGTTGTCGATCTAGTCCTAAGTTATTTGATATGTTGTCAAGAAGTTATTTGATATGTTGTCAAGGACGCCTCCGGGTACGAGAATTTCTCGTTGCATTAAAGACCTTCTGCTGTTGTCTGCTCTATGGTCGGGTTGTTGTCTCTTTGGCACATTCCCCATTTCCATTCTCAATTTTATGTTGGATAGCCAAACATAATTATAACATTAATGTAATTTTTCCTCTTTTAGATGATTTTTTGACAGTTGATATGCATACTGATTGTGGAGAAAGAACAATGGCTTTACTTTCTTTAATTTTTAACAAATTGAGTATTCCTTTATCGAAGAAAAAGACTGTTGGTCCTTCTTGTGTGTTAGAATACTTAGGCATTGTAAATATGCAAGCTATATTGCCTCAAGACAAAGTGAAAAGAATTACAGATTTTATAATGTTTATTTTAAGTAAAAAGTCCTGGACTAGGAAAGAACTTGAACAGTTGCTTAGTCATTTAAATTTTGCAACTAGAGTTATTCTTCTAGGACGCTCTTTTGTTAGTTATTTGTACAAGTTAATGTCATCTGTCAAAGAGAGTTTTTATCATGTTCATTTAAACAAAGAATGCAAAGCTGATTTATACATGTGGTTATCGTTTTTGAAAAATTTGAATGGCATCAATTTCTTTTATGAAAAAACTTTTAACTAAAGCAGTAGATATGATGCTTTATACAGATGCGTCCTCTTTTATAGGATTTGGTGGATATTACCAGCATAAATGGTTTTGTGACCGTTGGTCCGACAATTTACCATGCAAATCCGACTTTGCCTCTTCTATAGCCTTTTTGGAACTTAATCCTATAGTTGTTGCAGCTGTTCTATGGGGTAAGGAGGGGTGTGGAAAAAGGATTCTTTTTTATTGTGACAATTTAGCAACAGTCCACATTATTGCTAAAGGTCGATCGAAAGAAACAAACATTATGAAATTAATGCGTAAGCTTACAATGTGTGCTGCAACTTATAACTTTGTTGTTTATAGTGAACATTTACCGGGAAAATCTAATGAAATTGCTGATGCATTGTCTCGTTTACAGATGAACAAGTTCAGACTTTTAGCGCCTCTAGCAGAAGCAACAGCCACTCCTTGCCCATAGCTTTCAGACATTCTCTGAAATATTATGGAAATATTCAGTAGCAGATAGTACACGATCGCATTATACTACAGGTTTTGATTTATATAAGAAGTTCTCCTTACTGCAGAGATCATTCTGGACTTCAAATGAAATGCCGCCTGTTTCAGAAACTTTGTTACTAGGATTTTTTGCCTTTTACGATGAACATAAAAGCTTAAAATATAGCACTATTAAACTGTATTTATGTGGTATAAGATATTATTACTTGCAACATGCAGGATTTAGTCCTTTAGAACAATATGGCAAGCCATTATTATGTTTACAAACAATTTTAAACGGTTTTAAAAAGAAGCAGAATTTTGTGTTAAAAGGCCTAGATTGCCAATTACTATGTCTGTGTTGTATAAAATGGTTATGCTATTGAGAAGCAATTTTTTCAGTCTTTTTAACAATGTTATGTTAGAAGTAGCTTGTGTTGTAGCTTTTTTTTTTTTTTTTGCTTTTTTTGCGTTGTGGAGAGTTCACTATACTTAGCAACTTTGACTCGGAAACACATTTGTGTGTTGGTGATTTAGCAATTTTTGAAGATCATATTTTGTTACATTCGAAAAAATCTAAAGCAGATCCTTTCAGACAGGTTGTTACTATACCCTTATACAAAAGTGGACACATTATTTTTCCTTGCTTTGCTATTAAAAATTATTTGTCTCTTCGAAAGAAAATGTCAAGTTTTACATCTGATGCTCTGTTTGTCTCTGATGAGACCATTTTTTATCAAACAGTCAAAATTATTTTAGACAATTTAGGTCTTGAAAGCAAAAAATATAATGGACATTCTTTCAGAATTGGAGCAGCAACAAAAGCACAGGAAGTAAGATTAGAAGACCACTTGATTAAATCTTTAGGCATGTGGTCATCAGATTGTTATATTAGGTATATTCATACCAGCCCTAAAGTAATTCAACAAGCTCAAAATCAGTTAGTTTCATCATTTTCCTTGTCTTAAACTATTGTACTGGCAATAAAAGGAGAAATAAACTTGGGGCTACAGCTGCTACGCATCTTTATTTGGACTTTTCGATAAAATTGTATACTTTTATCATCAATTTTTATCTTATCACCCAAGTTTTCTGTATATATTAATTTTCATTTATATGTTAAAAGGGGGATAACTCTTAATGTTTATTATGTGTATGCAGCTGTTAGTCCCCAGTTTTTCCAATGTAATTTCTATTTTCATATTATATATAAGTTTTAATAAATATTTTTATTAGCACTGGATCTTTATTTAGTCTGAGGATACATATATTCCACATTGAAAAACAACACATAGATACCTACATGTAGTTACTTATCACAATACTGGATATCAAAGGAGATGCAAGGTATACATCAGTGAGATAGTTTTGTCTTTGAAACTTAGGACTTTATGGTCAAATACGGTCTTCAACAATAAAGTTATTTCGATCTCTGTCAACTTTTAGGATGAATATAAACGGCAACAAACTCGAATGTTAATAAGCTTGACATCAATGATCACTAAAGGAAATATAATTTGTCGATAATACGTTATAGATTCGGAATAACTATAAAAAAAACCTGCAAATAGAAATTAGTTTAGTATATATGCATGCATTGGTTTCATAATTTTGATAACATTAAAATTATATGGAACTCGTTTCATATGGCTTTGATATATTTTCTTACAGGTCCATTATCCGGATACCTGATAGAAAAATTCGATGAAAGAAAGGTTGCCATTGCCGGAAGTGTGATTGCAGGTATCGGGTTGACGTCATCTGCTTTCGTCACTTCCGTTCCAGCTCTTATTCTAACATACGGCATAATTTCAGGTAAACAGATTATAGGGATACCGGAATTGTAGCAGACAAAAGCACTTTACAAAACAATGAATTCAATAATAATATCCACTGTTTCATTTTTTTTTCAGCTTTCTTCAACTTCGTATTTGGCCTTTAAACCTTTTAGTTCGTGTGCCACTGGTGAGGTAAAATGCCGTACCAAAGTCTAAGTCCAGTATCTTTGATGAGTTTTCATAGCATTAATGGAACAGTTAAAAACTTTTATAATATATGTTGCACTAGTAAATAGTGGCAGCAAGACTTTCGTTCAAGCCGAAAAGATAAGGCTAAGCCAAACCGTCGGATTCCCCCACATGTTATAAAAGGTCGGCAGGAAAATTTATTTTCTTTATTTCGATAAACATGTCCGCCCGTGTGTGGATCCAAATTAGTTATACACGTCAAACTAATTTTAATTCATTCTTGTGTTTGAAAGTCTTATCATTTACACGTTGGGTTCGACACAAAACAGATCTCGATTTTAAAGAAGAAAATAAAACGTGTGCCCACGAGTCGAACATGTATTGTCTTATTAACAAAAATAACTTCAAACACTTCAAACGTGTTTGACCTAACCATCCTGTTATTGACGATGCTGACCGGTAATTTCGTTCGTCCTATTTAAAGTAAACAAAATGCATGGACTCAATTCTAACCCAGTCTGCAAATAATCACATTAAATGTACCAATTTTACTGCACCAGATGCGATAAGACTCGTATCACTTTCAATAATGACAGCTAGTCAGTTTTAACCATTTTCGTATCGAAATAAATTCATTGCTGTAGGCGATTGCAAATGTACATTTGAGTACAGGGCATATTTGCATACTCATATTACACCCAACATCATGACTGTGGTTACAAAGTTGCTTGTCAATTTCAATCTTTTTTTAATTAGGATTAAACAATCTGATTATGTTGTAGCCCCTTATGTTGTTTATAAAACATTGTCATTTATGCATGACAATGTCATTCGATGTGTTTGAGCATCACCGCTCTTCGACACTTTGTACATCGGATACCAATGACCGTTTGTCCCGCCTACTTAAATTGATTGACAACCGTATTTTGAATTTCAAATCGGGACTCTTTATTCTTTAGTTTTCTATGTTGTGTCATGTGTGCTGTTGTTTGTTTGTCTTTTTTCATTTTTAACCATGGCGTTGTCAGTTTGTTTTAGATTTATGAGTTTGACTGTCCCTTTGGTATCTTTCGTCCCTCTGTTACATGGATTCAAAATAAATCTATTAAACTAAAAATAATTTTCAGTAGAAAATCCAAATAAACTACTTTTTCCATTCCATTTCAAAACAAGCAATGCATTTTCTAAGACATTTAGTCAAAAAAAATTTTTTTAGATGCATCCTCTTCCAAAAAAGGTCAAAAATATGTGCATAAGAAAGAAAATTTCAGCATGATATACTTAGTACCGATGTTTCAAATACTAATCAACTGTGAAAGATATTCTGGAGTCGTAAATTTACGAGATCCAATGAATTCACTTAAATAATGTTATGAAACCCATTAAAGGAGTGATCAGGATGTGTATGACTGTAAGATTACATTGTACTTTGTTGAAAATATTGTGTATAAAGGGATGTTCTCTTTTGTAATAAAAGTCAGTAAACCGTGCCTCTCTTTGCCAATTGAAATTTATACCTTTTCGCTACGTGCGTGAATATACTCTTGTAAAAGAGGCAATGCATTTCACACACTACTCTAAAATGTTAATTTTTACTAAAAACTCACGATATCTTTTATGAACAAAAATGTGATAGATAAAAAAAAATACCGTTTTCGTTTGATATTCTAAAAAAATCTTCGGTGCAAAAAGATGCAGACAATTTCCCCTGTATTTTTTTAACTTGCAAGCTAAGTATCTAAAATTTTGCATCGCTTACCAAATCTAATTAGTTCGAATCCGAAAGACATTTCATAAAAAAACCTTCTTTATCTTGGTGAATTGGTAATAATTATGTACTTTCGAATAATTCTTTGAATAAAAAAAGTCTGCGGTATAATTTACAACTCAAAAAAATATGTTTGACTTTCATTATTTATCATGAGATTGTAATTTAGTGGTTTTCGTTCGTTGCTGTGTATCATATTTGTTACTCATTGTTGTTTCGTGCATAAATCAGGTTTTTGTATTCTCGTTTGGAATGCTTTACATTTTTTTTTATGTCTGGGTCTTTTATGGCTTGCTTATTGCGGTATGGGTTTTGCTTATTGATGAAGGCCGTACAATGACCTATAATAATAACGCCTACGTTTTTTTATCTGATATTTTTACGTTGAATGCAAACTATACGAACCTACGAAGTCTTGTATTATAGGACTAGGGGTGGAGTGATTATTTTTTTTTTTATAAAACAATAAAATATACATAATTCAGTTTGAATCAAGTTGAAATGACATTACATTTCTCCATAGATAATTTTTTTTAAATGATACATACATTGTTCCTCGTACCCTTAAATCGTGATTTCTCTGTCGACCCTACATTGTTTAAGTCGTTGCGACTTTATCCATTAGCAACATATGTCCACAAAACAAAACTCCGGGTAAACAGGAGACCTTCTTGCTTTAAAAAGGTTCACATTGTCTTTATTGTGAGCTAGAGCTAGTTTCAAACCTTGGCGTCGTGTGTTTTTGAATTACTTCGTTGATGAATTCATCACTACAAAGTATTTGCAAAATCTTTGTGTCCGTGAAAACTTAGAGTTGTTTAAATTTCAAATTTCATCAAGGTCCCTCCTGTGAGACTGTCTGACGGACTTCAAGGTCGACAGGGTAAGAGGTGAATGTATTCAGGTTAATTTAGGTTATGTGGTACTATGGGTAAATGTCTGGTTAATATATATCTTATCTTTGATGTGCCGCATTAGCATCCCTATAAAGTAAGACAGTCCGTGCGTGACCCATAACATACGATATTGTATGTATTTCCCTGGCGACTTTCTAGCAAAATCCGGACTATATACTATATCAATTAACGTGTCTGAAGACGAATTTGTGTAAAATAATTTTGTTTGATTTTATGTTCTGAAAATTTAAATACACTGAGCTCTTGAACAGATCTTTTCGGACATCGAGTTGGGCCTATTTTTTTTTTTTTTTTTTTTTTTTTTGTGTGTGTAAATTCGGGATTTACACCTCTTGGGACTCGGGAATCAGTTATTAATTTTTCGGGATTCGGCATAAAATGCTTTGTTTTTTCGGGATTTCGGTATTCAGCTTTTGTTTGGGTTTTTTTTATGGAAACTCCGGATCATGATATTCCTCATACCCTCTCGCACTCTCTTCAGCAGGCAAAGTTGAGGGAAAAGGAAAATTATCCTGACTGTTTGAGAATTTGAATTTGTTAAATATTTGCAATTCTAATACAATCACAAGACCTGCAGATTTTTGTATTTCTTTATGTGGAATGACTACAAAAAGGGGATGTATACGACTTCCCAGACTGAATCTACGATTCATGTTCGTTACTTAACACTTTTAATACCGAAACAATTAGAGATATCAATATTTTTTTTTTTCAAATATCGAATACTGGTTTCCAACTAAATGTTTGAATATATCTGGAATATTTTCCCTCATATTCACAGCTATCTGAAGTTAGTTCATAGTAACCTGTCGGCTCGACAGGATCGGGTCAGGACTCCAGGCTAAGCAGGACCTCAGTTTAATATAGGTGTGGCAATCCATCACCTTTGTCCAATCAACTGTCCTTTATGATCAAAATTGATGGGATTGTAGTCGAAATAATGTAATTTATATAATGACATTGTAATAGTTTTAGGACACAGTTACATCAACATCAAAAGATAATGTACTTTTTTGTGGAAGCTGTGGACTACTGGTCAAAATAAAATTGATTTCTACAAGTTACTTTGTAACCACTGTCATGATGTTGGGTATATCATATTATAATGAGATAAAACCTTTCATTTTTATATCAGATGTCTCAAAGTTTGACTGTTCACAATTGCTAAAATGTTGCAATGTGTTACAATCTTTTTTAATAAACGATAGATTTGTTATTATTATGAGTACACGCTAATTTTTTTCAATTTTCGTTCGAATTCGCATGATGATATTATTTTTTCTATCTCTATTTATGGAGATTTTTTTTTTTTTATATATAATGAGAAATACCTGTACGTGCAGCAACGATCAAATACAAATTAAGCGTCTCTTCGATCGCAATGATATAAAGTCTCGTGTTGCTTCAACTTTTATTACAAACATTCTGTCTTGGTGGTAAAGGGTTCTTAAAATTTGGTCATATCGTATATCGGTTCATTTTAATGGCGTACTCTAGTGAAATGATATAATCGCCACAAAATAACTCTCTGGAAGTTTAAATATTATTCTTCCGGGTGGTTCGACCGTAAAACAAATCGCTTAAGTAAATAAATCTAGTCCCATAGATAAAAACATTGACAGAAAGAATACAAAATGCCCCTGATCTGTTATTGCAGCGGTAACATAACGTAACAATGTCACCATACGACATATAAGCTTGGTGTCGGGTGTGGGCTAGCATTGGCGATAGCATCTTCTGGTGGTGGAATTGGTAGTTTTGCATTCCCACCATTTATTCAAATGTTAAATGAATATTATGCATGGCGTGGCATGTTTTTGATTCTTGGAGGAATAACTCTCAATATATGTCTATTTGGATTAATTCTCCGCCCATTGGCAAAAGTCAGCCCGAAGAAAAATCAACAAAAGTCGAAAAATAATAAGTTACAACAAAGCTTTGATAGAAAAAATCTGAAAACTAAAATGATGAACGAAGAAAGAGTTAGATTCTTCGATAGACATTCTTATTTGAAAATTGTATCATTTTACGTCCTTATGGCCAATAGTTTTATGTATCAATTTGGTGCATCTATTATATTAGGTCACCTGCAAGCTTATGCTGTTTATCATCTAGGATTTACTACGCAAAATGCCGCAATATTGTATACAATTTCCGGTGTGATGGTTCTTGTTTTCAAACTTCTACATGGTGTATTTGCAAATATAAGCCATGTTCAAATATTTCGGCCTATTTATCAATACATATTTTTCTATGCAATAGGTGGAATAGCAACAATATTTTTTACTTTTGATTCCCAATACTGTGTTTACTTTTCAAGTGCGATATTTGGAATGAGTTATGCAGCATGTGGTGGTTCACTTATACCAGCTATTGTCATTGACATATCTGGCGTAGAATCATTTGGTGTTGCATATGGAATTGTGCTGCTCTGTCTATCAATTGGACAGTTAGTTGGTGCTCCGATTGCAGGTAAGCGGGGGTTTTGTTTTTATCTCGATAATAGAAGGATGAGCGGAAAAAGGACACAGACAAGAAATAATTATGCTCTCTCTTACTGCTATCGTAGGTTGGTGATGAACATAGCTACCTTAATACTTAAACCCCTTTGATAGAAATTAAAATATGATCTTGCAACAAAAAAAAAACCTTAAATTTGAAAAACTTAATGTTTAGTTTCTTTAAATGATACAAAAGGCTCCGAAAAATGTAAACATTCAAACGAGACAACAAACGGTCTTGTTTGTAACAAAACAGTTATGACAGGCATGCATCAATGACAACCAGTGTACTTTGGGCTTTTGATTTTTTTAAACAGGCACATACAAAATGTAGCGGAATTGAGTATGTTGTGAGCGTTTAACCATCCACTTACCTACAACAGGTGTTAAAAATAAAGTAAAGACAAAAAAAACATGGCACTTAAATTAAAGTCATCATCAAAACATAAAAAAACATATAACCAAAAAATAGCTTTTAGTTAGAGGTGTTCAGTAACAATCACAAGTATGTGAGGCTAAATTATACACTTTGAAGAAACCATACGTGCCGACGAACGCCCCTATTCGTATGGGAGTCTTCAGATTGCACTAGACTCAATATGATGAAAATCAATGAGACAGAAAACACAAAATGTATCACGAAAACACAACATTTTTAACACAAGATAATACAAAAAGACAAGGTAAACTTCTGAAGAGATATGGGGAGATAAAAAAAAACAAACAATATTTAAGAAGGTAAACTAATTTAAACTCACTGAATCCTCATTTTATTATTTTTATCTATGGAATTATAATTTTTCCTTAATTGAACGTAGAAAAAAGCAATTCATTAAATCACGTACTGAAGACCAAAACAAATATTTAAAGAAATACTATACAATTATACTATAGAAATAATGCAAGCATTTACTTACAGTAAGCTCAAAAACATATTAGTTAAATCATTTTTCAACATATGTCTTAATAATAATTTTTGCAGGTCTTTTATATGAACACAAGAAAACATATGATACCGCCTTTATTCTAGCAGGAACAATGATGATAGCAAGTGCCTTAATAATGGTATATCCTTTGAGAACTGATCTTAGTCCTTCAAAACTAAATAAACAAATTGAACCTAATGAAGAAATCGATTTGAAAAACAATGAGAAGCGTAGGGATTTTGATCCAATATCTGTATCTTCGTTTAGGGAAGCAGAACAAGTCTCCAACGTACAATAATAGACAGCTTACAGTGTGCAAAGACATATTCCCATAATTGAAAATGTTAACATCGACAACATTATCAGAGTGACAGTCTAGAATCATTAGAAATTTGACTAAGATCTGCAAGTTTAGTGTCTAGACACGGTATTACAGAAACAGCAATCCAGAAGACTTCTTAGTCCATTTCGCCTAGAAGGTCTGAAACATATTCTGATTTCTGTGAAAACCACGGTTTTCCTTTTTGTTCAAGGTACACTTTATATTAATATTTGAACAAAAACTATGTATTATGTCATGTTTACATACAAATTTTCAAGTAATGCTAACGAAAATCTCCTGATATTTTGGACTCTTGTAGATTAGGAACAAGACGTTTTAAGCGTCATTTCGAACTTCAAGTTCGTTGCTACACTCAACTAAAACATGCTTCGGAAAAAGAAAATAAATGCAATCAGCAGAACTATTTTTTTGACTGATAGTTGTGTCTATTATCTGCAATGTATTCTTATTCAACGGTTTTTAAGCCTTAATGACATATCATTCCAGCCGTTTTTTGTGCTTCATTTTCCAACATAAAAAAATACACAATCAGTGATCGGAAAGGAGATAAAAGGAAAACTCTAAAGTGCATTATTAGTTTCCGGAAATTTTTCATAGTGCTCCTTTGTACATTTCTCATTTAAAATAACAGAAAACTTGCAAACTCAACTAGAGATTTTTCAAAGTTTTCAAAGTCACATTGTCTGTCCTGTGTTACTCGTGTGATTTTGTTAACGCAATTTACTGATGTCAAACGAACTTCGATTCTAATTTTCTGTATTTCATACTCAACCTCTTATCAAATACCAGTTCTTTGTATTCTTAGTAATATTAGGTTAATAAATATATTTCAAAAATAAAATCCCGCGACATTAATTGACAAATCACAGTTTTGAAATATATGATATTATAATAATAAAGAGACCTGTTTACTGAATAAGTATTTCTATCACGCATGTATCCTTGCCTGCTAAAAGAATATTCCCAAGTCTTATAATATGTGTTATAACATTCTAACAAAAGTTTGGATGAGCCATACCAACTTATATGTTTTACATGAAGCATTATATTTACAGATAAAACGCTGATACAACTGAAAAATTGTAATTGTATTTAATTGGTATGTGGTATCTGTTACCCTGCAAAATAGAGGCGATAGACACCAAAGGGGTATTCAAACTAATAAATCGAAACAAACTGATAATGTCATAGCAAAAAACTAAAAGCGATGTAAAGACAAACCATAGTACACAAAACACAAAGACAATGTAAAGACAAACCGTAGTACACAAAACACAAAAACGATGTAAAGACAAACCATAGAACACAAAACACAAAAACGATGTAAAGACATAAACAGAAAAACGATGTAAAGACACACCATAGTACACAAAACACAAAAACGATGTAAAGACAAACCATAGTACACAAAACACAAAAACGATGTAAAGACAAACCATAGTACACAAAACACAAAAACGATGTAAAGACAAACCATAGTACACAAAACACAAAAACGATGTAAAGTCAAACCAAAGTACACAAAACACAAAAACGATGTAAAGTCAAACCATAGTACACAAAACACAAATACGATGTAAAGACAAACCATAGTACACAACACACAAAAACGATGTAAAGACAAACCATAGTACACAACACACAAAAACGATATAAAGACAAACCATAGTACACAACACACAAAAACGATTCAAAGACATACCATCGTATACAAAACACAAAAACGATGTAAAGACAAACCATAGTACACAAAACACAAAAACGATGCAAAGACAAACCATAGTACACAAAACACAAAAACGATGTAAAGTCAAACCTTAGTACACAAAACACAAAAACGATGCAAAGACAAACCATAGTACACAAAACACAAAAACGATGTAAAGTCAAACCATAGTACACAAAACACAAAAACGATGCAAAGACAAACCATAGTACACAAAACACAAAAACGATGTAAAGTAAAACCATAGTACACAAAACACAAAAACGATGCAAAGACAAACCATCGTACAAAAAACACAAAAACGATGTAAAGACAAACCGTAGTACACAAAACACAATAACGATGTAAAGACAAACCATAGTACACAAAACACAAAAACGATACAAAGACAAACCATAGTACACAAAACACAAAAACGATACAAAGACAAACCATAGTACACAAAACACAAAAACGATGCAGAGACAAACCATAGTACACAAAACACAAAATAGAAAACTAAAGACTGAGCATTTCTTACCCACCAAAAGCCGGGGTGATCTCAAGTGCTCTGCAAATGAAGGCAAATGTAACTTCTGTCTTGAAGTATAAATTCTGGGCACTGACGTTGTTTATCGTCTTAATAACGTGTTATATAATATTCTTTTGTTTGCCTTCATTAATATTAGTTGTATTCTTGTCTTTCGTTTTTTGCTAATGTGATTTGTCTATATGCCTTTTAGTGTTTCTTTGATACATATGACGTGACTCTGTACTTATACATCCCGTCATTGTGTTATTGTTCTATAATTTATACCTTCTTGTCTTTCATTTTTATTGCTGTCCTTTGTCTATAAGCTTTTTTGTGTTTCTTTGATAAATATGACGTGGCTCTGTACTTTAACATCCCGTCATTATGTCATTGTTCTATAGTAAATTTTTGTATTCTTGTCTTTCATTTTTGCTATTTGTGCTTTGTCTATATGCCTTTTTGTGCTTCTTTGTTACATATTTATTTGTTTTTATAGTTATATAACACAATGTTGACTACTGTACCTCTATTTTTTTTTCATTTTTTATTATGTCGGTTTGCTTTGTTCGTTGTCAATATAATGGAATTTGATGCAACTGTCATACAAGGGAGAGGGTTAGCAAGCTATAAAACCAGGCTTAATCCACCATTTTCTACACAAGAAAATGCCTGTACCAAGTCAGAAATATGACAGTTGTTATCCATTCGTTTGATGTGTTTGAGCTTTTGATTTGCCAGTTGATTAGGGACTTTCCTTTTTGAATTATCCTCGGAGTTCAGAATTTTAGTGATTTTACTTATTTCTGTGTTAATGCAAGGTTATATGTTCATTTAAGTCGCTTCGTTATTCAAAAATTTGATGATGAATCAATTGCTATCAGAGATCAACAAGTTATATGATATGACATTTTGATCAGTCTCCAATGTACTAATATTTGGTCAAAATATGTTACTGCTCCTTGTTTTTACACTAAATATATGATCTACTTTTTAAAATTTGCTTACTTGTATTTTATTTAATGTTAATTCTGGTGAAATATGTATAACAATCTTTTCTGTATTATTTTGTATCTGAATTTTGTAATTTTTTTTTTTACTTCATTTGCTTGGTGTCACTATATTTTTTAATCTGTTGCCGTACTGTCTATATAAGCTTTACATTTACATGTAGTATTAAGTGTCATTTAAGGGGGTAGACCTTGGTTCAGGGAGATAACTCTTTAAATCAGTTAAGCGTTTGTAAAAGTCAAGTTCATCAATGTATTTTAAGCATTTACATGAAACAGATTGAAAATAATCTATGTAACCTAGAAGCTTAGAATATACTTTTGAAAATGGTTGACACAAACGTACTGATGATTTTAAGAGTTATTTCCCTTAACCTAGGTCTACTTCCTTAATATGTTCATATTAATCAATATATCCCTTAGATCATTTAGTCATTTTACCAGTCTGTGATGAAATGTTTTTAGGTTCTGTGTCACTAAAGTGCACATTTTCCGGCTATATGTGCAACCAAAAGCATGGTGTTATGACTGACAGTCAGATGGTAATTTGTTTCCTTTTGATTTTTTTATTGTTTTGCATTAGTGAACATACATTTTAAAAAAATAATTGAAAATCATATAATTTCAACTTTAAAAGAGGAAACCTTGAACATTTTAACAATATTGATTCCAACATAATAAAATACAGAATTTCACAAATATAACTGGTATTAATTTTAAACAATTTTCAACATTCTATGTTGTGATGATCTGTAGTAGAAATATTGTTATTCTCATCTCCTCTTGAACAATGTCATCTCAGGGTAATTCAACAAATTTGGAAATTGTAAATTTGACAATGATTGAAGTTTAAAGTCATGAAATTCCTCCCTAATAAACTTTTTGTTACGTGGTTGCTTACGCATAGTCTAATTTTTTTATGGCTGCAAAATCTGTTATTTAAAGTTTATGAATGTTTTAAAGACCTTATCTCTCGAAATACAACATAATGTCAACATAGACTTCCTTCTTGCGTTGAAAAATATTTTTCTTTCTGACTAAGCTGCTTCAAATCTGATATTTTCAATAAGGAAATACTGGTTAATACCTCATTTATCATGCCGAAGCACCTTAGATGTGCCTCAGTCTTTAGTTTTCTATGTTGGGTTTTGTGTACTATTATTTGTGATTTGTGTACTATTGTTTGAGTTTTGTGTATTATTGTTTGTCTGTTGATCTTTTTCTTTTTTAGCCATGGTGTTGTCACTATATTTTCGACTTATGAGTTTGTATGTCCCTCTGATATCTTTCGCTTCTCTTTTGTGGTTTCAGAAAACACTTCGTTTGAATCCTCAAGTTCGTTGTCATAAAAAATTTCGTACCACTATCAAAGTTAGATAAGTGTCTGTTAATACCATGTCTTAATGAATAAAACTAAATTTTGTTATGAAATTTCTTATTTCCTATGCGTACCTCAGGGTAAAATCTGCATAAGAATCTGTCTAATCCCTTGTCCGGCAAATCCTCGAAATTGTAAGGAAGATTTTTCTCACTTTAATACGCTTCAAAAAGTATTAACAAAAATACCGCACTCCAAGGTTAATTCAAAAAGATGAAGTCCAATAAAACTGAAATCAGCACTCTATACAATTGTATATGTCTAAATCGCTTTTATCTCTTTACCTTAATCAGGAACGCCTACAGCCGAATATTTGGAAGCCAATGATGTATAAGAATCTAAACCGTCAAAGTGCTATATGATCAAAAAGGACATTAAAATAACAGCCAATCCATTTAAGGTCAACTTTGTCTGAGGTTGAAACATTTAACATTTAATAATATATAAATTTACACAAGAAAGTCGAAAGATACCAAAGGGACATTCAAACTCATAAGTCGAAAATTAACTGGCAACGTCATGGCAAAAAACAAAAACAAAAAATACAATAACACAAAGTAGAAAACTAAAGACTGAGCAATAATTATAAGAGCCCCATCAAAAACAAGGGGTTGATCTCAGGTAAAGAAAGAGTAAGCAGATCCTGCTCTACATGTGGACAATTTAGGAAAGTATTGACCTGGTAAAATTAAAAGCTCAACCACATCAACTAAAAGAGCGAATGGAAAACAATCGTCATATTCCTGACTTGGTAAATGCATTTTCGGGAAAAAAAATTAGTAGGTTAAACCTGGCTAAACCTCACAAAAGTATTAAAAGTGTCATTACACAAAAAACCGCTGATCGGCGAGTATTTGATCATCTGTTAACTTCTACTAAATCAGCTGCTATTTCTGATCCTGTCATTGCAAACAACGTTTAACTGTCAACTGAGACGAAATCGTTGGTTCGTTGATATTTATTCTGGCATCTAACATGTCTAATACAAAACATTTTATTTATACATCGCATCTCATAAACATTCCTAATTACTGTATTGATTTATAGGTCATCTGATCCAAATCTTATATTAATATCTCATGTGTTTCCCGTTATTATAAGAATGCTTAAAAAACTAAGATGCCCTTTATTTATAGCCATTGAGAAAACAGAAAATAGAACATATTGTAGCGAATTATATATTTTGAACTTTTCGGCACTTTCATATACCAATGTATTATGTCGTATTATTAATTTTTTTTTTTTTTTTTTGGCATTTTCTATAATGTATTTTCCTTTTTCCTGCTATTTTATCTATCATTCTAATGTTGTTTTTTTTCAATGAAAGCATAACATTGAAAAAAGTATTGCATCAGTTTAGCAGAAAACTACATACTGAGCAACGTGAACCTCATCAAAATTGAGGGCGATCATCGCTATATGTGCCTTATGGGGTAACAGTTAAAGTATATTTTTCGGATTTTAACGAATAATGACGAACTGCCATTCGTAAACGTTACAAAAAGGCACACGATAAGCTTAATAATAATATTATCATAGCCAAAAAATACGGGTTGAAAGATATTGACAAATGTAAACCATATGATTGGTTCATTTTGAACAAATTAGATGACAGCATCATTGTTAGTCAATTTTTAAGGATACAATTAATGAGAATAAAACTGTCATGGAATTACAATTGTCAAAAACTGGTAAGATTTCCATCCAAATTGCTGGCTTACTTATTAATTTATCAGAATATTTCATACCAAACAAAGTTCAATATAACCTTGTTCTCTTCCTGTCATATTAAGATGCACTAGGTTAATAAATCATTGCCATGGATATGAAATCAAAATAAATGATGATCTAAAATTTGCCACCAGCTTCAAATGCACAAAAGAGGTCTGCAAAGTTGGCAAACAGTCAATGAATGTACCCGTTTCCTGCCACTGAGGTCACCTGTCTGTAAAAATAGGAAGCAATCTTTGCAAAAAATATGAAAATAAGAAAAACATGTGTAATAATCAATACAGTTAATCAAGAGCATTGCTCCAAATGTACATGACAATCAATTGACATTAATCTTATCTCAAATAGTTTCATCTGATTCATCCGCCAGAGGAAACCGAGTGTTAGATGGGATAAAGACATTATATGTATGGAATTGGGTTAATTCAACAGAAATCCTGCTGAGTACCGATACATGACTCTTAATAAATTGCTTCATTTTCCGCTTTATTTGCCATCCGAACAAATCCTCAAAATCTACTAAAATGCTGTCCATCAGGGATCTGGTATCATTCCTGAAATGATGCTATGGATGTCGAACGAGGGTAAAAGACAAATAGATGAAAGGTATTATGGTGGTCTTATTCTTGACGAAATGGCAATACAAGATAATCTTCGTCAATAATAAAGAATGATCTGCATTTTTTGGATTATCAGATAGTGGAAATGATGTGAAAATGATGAAGCTTTAATTTAAATGACGGAAAATTACAATCCCACATTGCAAACCATGTGCAACAATATGTTTTTAAGGGTTTAACAGGTCTTGGGTGGCCTTTTGTTAACTTTCCAAAGTCCAAGGCTTCTCCTTCAGAAATATTTGTTACAACTTGGTTGTGCATAGATGAATTGTTTCGATGGGGCTTTATGCAAATTTACTGTGGTATGGATGGTTCAACAAACAACCCTGCATTTGTTAAAATTCTGATAGAAATACACTTTGTTCCAATATGATTGCTATATGTTTAAAAAATCCAGGAGGAAAATATTTTTACTTTTTATGGACCCCTGCCATCTTTTGAAAAATTAGAAACAATATTTTAAGCAGTGGCTTTTTGGAATCGCACCAACGTTTACTTACCGTAAATGATTGTGTAATAATTTGGAAAATGTGGATTGATGCCTACAACTGGGTCCGCACTACCAGCAGTTTTCACATACACCACAAACTGCTTGAGGATCACATGTTTCCAATTGCGCAACAAATTAGCATTAACGCCTCTTATCCCGAAATTTTCAATATTATGCAATAATTCACAAATAGTCTTGAATGCTGCATGTCAGTAGGAAATGAAAGGTGGCCTTCAGTATTAAAAACACACAAGTTTTCTTGTTTCTTTCTTCAAGTGAAATGTCTACATGTGAAATCCATAAATGACGAAAGGTTGAAACTATTTACTAAAGCTTATAATTAGTTTAAAGCATGGGAAAAGTCGATTGTAGGTAGTTCTGACGACAAATGTAAGAGGTATAAAAACTTAATGACAATTGAAACGAGAGAGGACCTATATCTTGGCTTGATGTCCCTTACAAATATGACGATTACTGACTTAGAAAGTGAATAAAATCCATCCAGAATTAACAGTGATATTGTTGAATACATTTTCAAGAGCGTTCCCTATACCATGGAGAAAAAAACAAACCCATGTTAATAATAAATATAGGACTGTCATCGGCAGCATTTTTTTAGGACAGGCAACAACTTCTAGAAAGTCGAATATTGGTGAGGTTATACTTAAATAAGTGTAATTACAGGATGCTATTCTATTTTAAGAAGCATGCACTCGCTGTAAATTTACATATATAGGCTATTTTTAAACTTGGAATTATTTTAATTTTAGAATAACTTGTGCTTGAAATTTTGGAAAAATAGTTTGATTTTAGTTATTTCTCCTGTATAATAATGATCTGTGCAGCGCACTACATTGTCCATGTCAGTTGTAACATATGCGTGTATTTAGTCACTTTTTTCAAATGGTCTGGGAAAACTATGGAAGTTTGTGAGGGTATTAAGTCACAGAGTTTATCTTTAATAAAACTTTTCTTGGTATATGTTTGTATTTCAATTCCATATGCTTTACAGATAATAAATAATGCCTTTTCAGAAAGATCGCTTACACCAGCTGCACCGTGTTCAATTATAACTGCTTGTAATTTAAAATGAGAACTTAATATAGATTTGTCTTCATTTATAGACTTTATTGTAAGACCTGATGAAGGTTTAGTTTTGGAATCGACCCTTTTTCTTAATCGTTCTCTCTTCTGTTTGCCATACATAACTTACTAGAAAGTCTTTCCTAAATTGGCTGTCTGCAATTCTACAAAACCTTTCAATAATATCATGATACAGTTCTCTTAAACAGCTCTCTCATAATTCCTGATCATTTGCCAAATAACTAATGATATTAAAATTAGCAAAGTTAGCAAACAAATTTCTCCATGAGGCGAACAAATTTGAGTCTTGTAGAATTGAAGTGACAATATTTCCAAAAAAAAAATAACCAAATAAATGAAATACCTTATCATGTTGAACACATTTCCTTTTCTTCCTTAACAGCTACTATGAATTTAAACACAAAGTCGCATATATTTGTTTACCCCTGAGAAAAGTTCCATTTTCATTTGTATTTAGATTTTTTTTTCAAATATTTTTGTCAGATGATCCATCATTTGTACCTTCAACTAGGACAAAGCAACACTTTTGATTTTATTCTTTTTATACAAACTATTTTTGCATGACTCATATCGTGGAACCGACATTTTGCTACACATCGGCCAGCAATATATATAATTTTGCCTTCCCCCTATTAGAGAGACTTATCTTTGACTCACTTTTGGTGTAATGTTTTTTCACTGGAAGATCCATTGTTTGTTTTTTTTTCTCTCCAAATCTAAGACTTAATATAGTCAAATATTTTTGAACATCCACTTCAGTTGGTTTAGATTTTAATAAATATTTTACAAGAATAAAATAATCGTTACATGTGGAATATGACTTAAGTTCTGAATAAAAGTTTGTTCATGTCTTTGAGTCAGTGTTTTTATTTGACACATCACCACAAGTTATTTAGATAAACTTTCAAATATGGAATACAACATATTAACAAACTGTTGAACATAATCTTTAGAAAGCAAAAGGTAAGAAGACGAACTTTTTTGGCCGAGAGGAGAAACTTTCTATACTTACAGTACTTCATTAATTTTATCTAAGTCTATGTCATTTTTAGTTTCAACATGTACATAAGATAACTCAGACAGATCACACATTTCCAAATCATCTAACAACAAGAAATCAATATCTTCAATTTCTTCATCACTAAAATTGATAAATCATCAAAAACTCTTTCCTGTTCTGTAAAATCAAAGCATTATCATTGGTTGGTACTTCAAAATTCTTTTTACAGCAGAACAATTGATTTTCATAAACTTTATTTGAATTTTCTGAATAAAATTTATATAAACTTTCATCGTGACGCATGACAGATTTCGGATTAAAACCCAAAATACGCAGTCCTTGTTTTTCTTTTGTCCGTCCTACTTCTACTCTTAATTGCCCTGCAGGCAAAATAGAACCTACATCTACTTCAACATGATCAAGAGTGAGACCTTGTGACTTATGAAAAGTTATTGCAAATGCAAGACGTAATGAAAACTGCTGCCGGGATGCAACAATTTTATTGTCTAAAGAACTGTACACAGTGAAAGTTTCTCGTTTCAGGTCAACTACTATATAATTGTTAAAATGTACAGTAATGATATTAGTAAATATTGTAGCAATCATTCCCCTCAAACTATTCACCAATTTATCACCAATTTTTTTTAGCATCATAACAGGGCAACATTCTTTCAAATTAAATGTTTTCAATTTTAAATTTTCTCCCTCGTCAATTGATATGAATATTGATACCTCTCCTTCCATATCTAACAGTTTACATGGAGTGTGAATGTCACAGGCAAAATTTCTTGAGCATAATCTTATAGTATCTTCACCTGGTGGTAATTTACGAGACAGAGACAGTCTCATTAGTAGGTTTTAAGTATCTTCTGGTAGGTCACCTATAGAAGTTTGTATTAAAATTTTGCAAAATATTCATTAATGCCTATTTTTTTTTTTTTTAGAAACTCTACTTGAGTATCGACCGTCGCCATATCCATATCCGTCAATATTTAATGATGCAATTCCTGTCGAAGCTGTTTTTTTAACTGTTTTGCCTATTTTAAACAATATTTTGACTGATACTTTTAATATGAAGCTTTTGCCAGTACCACTCTGACCTAATATTAACAGAGAATGTCCTTCTAGGGCCTTATCCAGTGCTTCACTTTGCAATCTAATTAAAATTAAATCCTTTAATTGCTCCTGTTCTGATATGTCTCGCATCAAGGATCTAACGAAACTCGAAAGACAGGTCAAATCTGGTGACCTTCGAGCCAACCAATCAGAAATCGTCTCCCAATATCTTTGGCATTTTTAGTCCTTTCAACTTTTCCGGTTGTAATCTAAAGAATCCGAGTGAACTCGAATGGAAATAAATAAAAATATTAGAAAATGGCTGCGCCCAGTGAAAACACGCATCGATTTATAAATGAACTTTTATGATGGCAACTGAGAGTGTTTTAACACCTCGACGTGTTTATGATGATCAAAATGTGTGTTTGTTGTGTGCATTTCCGTTTGTTCACACTGAAATATCATTTACCGGTGCAAAACATGAGGTAAAACTTTTCAAACATAAACTTCGCTTGACAAATGTAAGAGTGAACAATGTGAAAAAAATAATACCGTCTTTCGATGTTAAGGACGAGGATAAAAATAATGGATTTTGCACAAAATGTTACAAAATCGTGGAAAAGATTTTTCGGCAAGAAGAAGAAGTATAAAAATTAAAATCACCTTTAATTCGAACCCATCATACCTGTCCAAAGACATTGAAAACGGTAGAGAAAAGACTTCTCAGGTCCCCATTCTCATCTGTCAAACAGAAACAGCTGAAAACATTTCCATCTCAAGTTATTGTTAAACATGCTGTTAAACTTCCTTCAGTGATGCGCGACATATCAGAACAGGAGCAATTAAAGGATTTAATTTTAATTAGATTGTTCACTTTGCAAATTTGTTAAACTCATGTTTACCTTCCTGTGTTGTATGTCCAACTTTCACTTGGGTTTTGATCTGGCAATTAGTAAAATGAAAAAGGTGACCAATCTACTATACAAATTAAAGGATAATAGCAATTAAACACAGGATTCACCCAGAGTTGTCTTTCCTAAAGCAACACATCGCATTATAATCACTACACCAGTTAAACTACAATATGATTTTAAATTACACAGCACAGAACACACTTCGTACATTTTTGGTCTTCCTAACTTTCTTTATTTGAGCGTCACTGATAAGTCTCTTGTAAATTTAAAAGCTTGTTTTTTACACGATTTAAACTTGTCTGTTTGATTTTTGTGAAAATTACTTAATTATGGTCTATATATTATATATAAATCTAAATAATCTCAATACGAGGGGTAAACATATTTAACTATCACAATTCAATATTTCTTTTTAAATTGTTTACAAAAATACTTTTAATCTATTTAAAACTTTTGACTATACAAAGTTTTAGTGTATAAGAGGGTTAGTGTTGTATTCTTTTACAAATGTTTTGCATGTGTAGTGCATCATACTGATTGCTGAAACTGAATATGGAAATGAGTTCCCTTTGAGCTATACAATATTTTATATGATATTTCATATAGTCAAAGTGCTGTTCAGTACTTAGGTAAGTTACTTTTCAAAAAGATACAAAAAATAACATGTTTTTTTTTGTCAAATTTGGCATCAAAGGACATGGCTTACCAAAATTAATTAATTAATATCCTAAAGACAATACATAGCTTTACATCCAACATAATATTAGTTTTGGTTAACGATGTTTTCCTCTTATGTATATTTAAATGATTTGTTTACGAATAATCTATAACATTGTATTGAATACTGTGAAAATTGAAATATTTTTGACTAATGGCACCTAGTGTGAAACAAATAAAGGGGTAATTAGCTCCACTCGGTCTCTTTCAAATAGTAGTTGCATAAACCACCATTTTCTACATTTGAAAATGCCTGTACCAAGTCAGGAATATGACAGTCCATTCGTTTTTGATACGTTTTGTTATTTGATTTTGCCATGTGATTATGGACTTTCCGAATTGATTTTCCTCTAAGTTCAGTATTTTTGTGATCTTACTTTTTACCATCTATCGTGCGTGTATATGTTTTACTTATATTTTACTTATTGTGTTTCCAAATTGTCCGTTAACACTTTACTTGAATATGTATGGAATTAAAATTTAAGTATGAAACAGAAAAATATCAACATTGCATTTGTGTCTTTTTAAAACGTTGGAGAGAGAATTGATTAGATTCATTATACTAAATGCTGAGCGTTCTAGAAAAACTTGGCCTTGAACAAAACAATCGTTCCTGTAATATATTAACAAATTCATAAAGTATTGTCCAAACATTATTTATTTGCAGTGCAACTTCATTTATAAGTTTATAACGACCTTAATTTGTCTGTTTTATTAACATTATACAAATATAAATATATCAGTTAGACTGCTAGTCAAGTATGAAAGTAGCAGACAAACCAAGGGAGCAAATAATGATTCATCAATTTAAACTTAACAAATAGCAGCACTAGGATCACAGGAAATACATTTCCAGTAACATTCTAAATGGAGGGTACCCATTTTGTTTTATTAACTCCTCCTGCATGATTTCGAACTTCGATTGTCTTTAAAATGCGAATAATGTATTAAACTCTTACTTTGTATGCACCCTATGTGTTGACTGTGATATAATAATTTTGTTATTCTTGTACCTCTCTCATTCAGCAGCACGTTAGAAACAACCCACGTTAAAATGATCCGTTTGGCTGTTGGGCGTAAAAATATGTAGCTACCCGATAGGAATAGTAACATTAAATCTGATTACTCCTGTAAGGAGACTGTCAAACTTTCTTTATTTATCGTCTGTATGCCCAAAATTTCCAGCGGCAGTCGAAATTGCCGTCATTCGTCCCTGTCGACCCATTCTGCTAATAGTTATCAAAGGTACCAGGATTATAATTTAGTACGCCAGACGCGCGTTTCGTCTACATAAGACTCATCAGTGACGCTCATTTCAAAATATTTATAAAGCCAAACAAGTACAAAGTTGAAGAGCATTGAGGATCCAAAATTCCAAAAAGTTGTGCCAAATACGGCTAAGGTAATCTATGCCTGGAACCTTCCTTTGAAATTTTTTCTAGTCCAGACTGGACAAATGAGATTATTACTACTGAACGTTAAGAAACATTTTTTCAAACATATTTATACTCGTTTGATGGAAAATTTTTATTCGTTAGCCAATATTTCTTCTCAAAGTAGTTTTTCTCAATTTTGGTAAGTACCATCTTTATTGCTTTCATTCAAAACTGCAACGCTTTCAAAATATACAGTTAATTTTTATCCATATGCAATATTTGTAAACAGTGTTGCTGATCAGTCCCCTCGTCAACTGTCGTCCAATCAAAACTGCCGAACATTGCTATAGTGCATTAAAATACAAATAAATGTCCTTTCAAATTTCAAACCGTGATTATTGCCACTTCAGTCTTTGAATATTTTATTTTCTTAGTACAATATTGGAATTAAACAAGATATAATAAAAACTAGAACCTCATGTAGTTTCTTATAGATTTCTAATATCCAAACTTACATTATGTTATCAATGCAATATTCCAGCCACAATAATACCAACCACTAACTCGTATATGTTGTTTTTTTCTTACATATAAACATGAAAAAATACATGTGTAACTGCATCTCTGTTTGTAAGCTGATAAAACATTCATATAATTGATATACTGTTAACTACAATATTATAAGAAAACTTCGTCGTGTGTGTTTGAGATATTAATCCATCTTCCGCTACTGGAAAAATAGTCATATAGAAATTCTATTAACAAAAGAACAGGAGCATATGTGTCGTATAGGGTATACATTTAATAAGGTATCTAATTTTATACGAATAGAGCTCACTACGCATAAGATTGGCGAAGAATAGCTGCAGTTTTCCTTCGTGCATTTCTTGTTTATGACTACGTCCAAACGTGACTTATCATCTGATGCTTACTTTTCATTAGCAACGACACGATTGCCAAAACTGTAACAAATACTGATTTTCTTTCAAAACTCCTGTGTTATTCTCAAATATTAAGAAAAGTTCATGTTGTTAAATCTAGAGTTTTTGTGTAGTATTTTGTACACTCTTATATGCATATAAACTTATTATAGATACCAGGATTAAAATTTTGTACACCAGACGTAAATTTCGTCTACAAAAGACAAATCATTGACACACAAAGTTGTTAAGGCCAAATAAAGTACAAAGTTGACTATCAATGAGGACTCAAAATTTCGAAACTTTTTCCAAATACAACTAAAGCAAACTATTCCTGGGGTTGAAAATCCTGAGAATTTCGAAAAGTTCAAAGTTTTGTAAACAGTTAGCCATAGCGTTGTCATTTTATTTTCGATCTATGAATTTGACTGTCCCTCTGGTATCTTTCGCCCCTCTTTTAATTCATAATGATTACCATATCAATGATAATTCATGTAATGATATGATATTCTTTTAAAACAATAGTCTATCGATAGTTTACGGGTATAATTATGTTGCAATTGGTACAGATTAATCAAAAATTATTGCACATTTTTTTTCGATTTTGTTATCTACTGGGCTTAATATTTAATCAAATAAAAGAAGAATGTGTCTCAGGACACGAATGCCCCCCTTCAACTTTGCCGTTTTCCAAGTTAAAAAGGGTCAAAACTCTAGAACGGTAAATTAACTTTGTGTATGAGTTTCATAGAATTTGGATGAGGAAAACTTAGTTAGAGTGCGGAAACGAAAAAAAGCAATTTTCCATGTTTTGAAGGGAAATAACTCTAGAACAGTAAGTGACTCACTGTCTTAATTATAATTCTGTCTTCGAGTGTTGGTTCTTTGCTTTGTGTATGAATTTCATAAAATGTGTATTAGGAAAACTTAGGTTGTGGTGCGAAAACGAAAACAATTGCAATTTTCTAAGTTAGAATTGGGCAGAACTCTAGAACGGTAAGTGACCCACTGCCCAAATTCGAACTGTTTCTGCGAGTATTGGTTCTTAGCATTGTGTATGAATTTCGTTAATTTAACTTAAGTTAGAGTGCGGAAACGAAAATGGGACGGAGGTAAAGACGGACGTTCACAGGTAATATTTAATGACGTGAATGTTTAGTTATAATGGAAGCCTTATTTTCCAATATTACAAAATGTATGGTCACTAAACTTTTGCCCGATGTGTAAGGCAGAAAAAAATGTACATCTTTCATAAAAATCCGCATTGCTCTGCACACAATTAAAAGGGCAATAAAAAAATTTTTTTTTAAATTAACTAGTTTTTCTCCTGACAGAAAAATTTTGCGAATTACTATTTCAGTAAACATATTAATAAGGAATACTTTCGCAATCCTACTTCTCTAATTTCGAAAGGCTTCAAAATTTATATGCGACTGTATATTAAATTAATAAATTGACGTCTACATGTTACAGTGAATTTGTATATTTAGGGATTATGTAGAAATATTAAAATCATTACCGATTATATAATAAATGAAAATGACCAGTGATTTTACATAATCACTGAAAATTTTAAGAATTATTTTACAATTCCCTGGTATGTTTTCAGGGATTATCAATAATGCAAAGATTCTCTCTTTGGTAAAAAATAAATCAAATACAAACAACAACAAAAATCAGCCATCTGTATTACATCTTCATGGTTAAAGTAGACAATTTTCATTCCCTGTCCATTTATCGAATCTTAACAAAGTGAACAATTTTCTGATATTCTATTTAACTGTGTTAAACCACATTAACTCATACACAAATAAGGCCGTGTTCACATTGACCTAAACTCGGTGTTGAGTTATAGTGCCTAACAAGATTTTGTGAGGTAGACGAAATTGACCTTAAAACGATCGTATTGATTTTTTTGTTCCAAAAATAGGTAGGTCGGACATATTTTGACTTTATTTAATAACTTCCTTAGTTTGGGATAAATTGTAATTAGCATGTTCCTATGAAACTGAAAAATGTTGCTTTTTTTCAAGATAAATAATAATTTTACCTGGCGTAGCCGTGTGTAAAGTGTATTTCGGCATTTCTCTCCGAAAATGACTTGTTGATTAGAATAAAACTTCTTATTTGTAAACTTTTTCTGTTTTTCTCCGCAATTGACTTTTAAAAAATAATCTATTTACTGTGTATTTGGATAATTTTGTGAAAATAGGAGAATTGGCAATTCTTACCTTTCATACCGAAACTTTCAATGATAAAACATAACATGGACTCATCAGTGTCCAATTTAGAGGTCATTTTAGTTACTGTCACATTCAAGCACGTTCTGAGTTAATCAATTATAGCATAAACAGTTTGAAGGTAAACTAATAATAACTTAATCCAATCAAATTGCGTAATATTCAATAACAATGACCGGTCCACATTATAAAAAGTAATAGGGGTAAACTAGGTAGGGAAAAAATGAAAGATATTCAAAATAATTTTTTTTGCAATAACGGATAAAAATTTGTCAACCAAAAGTTTTGCTTAAATTTCATAAACATGTCGTTCTGTATTGGTACAGTTTTTGGATCTTTCATGTATGTATTTAAGGCCATACAAAGTTTGGGCTTCAAAAGTACACATAATTATTGACTTTATACAGAAAATGTGTCCTTTTAAAACATAACATGTTTCCAAAACAATACCTAACTACAAAGTAAAATCATTTCTCAAAACAATGCAAAAATTTTCATTTCGATTGGTACAGAAGTATTGTTATAAAGTGCGTTGAAATAAACAGTGGTATTGCAAACATCGAATTCCCTCACAAAATCTTGTTAGGCACTATAAACATAATTACGTTCCCATTAAAACGCAATGTTTACATGTAGTTTAAATCATGTTTTGTCTACATGTAGAGGTCGGTTATTTAAAAACGTATCAACCGTATCGTATACATTGACGTATCCGCATCTGCAGATTTATCAAAAAATATTATGTGATCCCGAGCTAAAGAACACTTTACGTTCGAAACAATCAAACATTCACTTTCAAAATTTGCAATGGTGGTGTTTTGTGAAAATAATAATAAGGGGGTATATCAACTACTTTTACATCCCACTAAAAATGAGCCAATGTAGGGCAGGTACACGAATATTGTACACAATCCTTTAATAATCTAGTTTTAAAATATTTCAAGATCTTACATGACTGAACACACACAAAAAATCAAATGTACTACTTAGGCCGTGTTCACACCAAACGTCGTGTACAGTTAACATGTTTACATTTGGTTTAATGTAATGTACAACAGTTTCACATTAAATTTGTTCACATCTAAAACATTGTTTAGTTACCTGTACATAAGTTTTGTTCACACTTGTAAACTATATGTCATTCAAATGTTCATTACGTAGAACCGAATTCAAATTTTCGTACAACTTTTCTAGCAGTTAGGGAACGACCATTTGACTTTAAAAAAAAAGGGGGGATGGATTTTTCCATAATTTGGTTAAAAAAAATCGGGTCATACAGATGATTAAAATGAACAAATATTCTAAATCCAAAGGATCCCCATACGTTATAGTGTTAAATATTGAAATGGTACCATCGAAAAAAAACTAAATATAAACTTTCACGGGAGAAAAAATTCTGACTCAGAACCCCTCCCTTTTTTTAAGTAAATTGGTTGCTCATTTAAGAAAGTCATTTTGGATGATTTGCAGTAGTTTAAAGATGTCTTGATTGTGCATTAAAAACGTAGGCTGCATCAGCGTGCTTACAGACGAAGAAAAGGATTGAGATGTTAAGGATCACTACATTTTTATCTTTTCTGTTTGTTTGTGTCAAATGGTATTTTTCTCCAAGGAGTATTTGGCAAAGGGAGGGGGTAATGTTTTTTTTTTAAAAAAAATTATTTCTAATTGTATTTTAACGGATCTGAGATATTACACAAACAAACAGTTAACCTCACCCTTTTTCAGTAATGCATTTATAAGTGAATCGTTGTTTTAGTAATGACCAGTGGCAAATATTTCTGTCAAAGTGTACATCCAGTCGATTCAGGAAGACCTTTTCAAAGGAATTGTGTGCTCGGCAATGATGATGGATGAGTCTTGACAAGGGGTTAATAAGGCTACGTAAAAGTGCTTTTATAACAAATAAATATATAAATTTGGACAAATATTTCTGTAAAGATAATAAGTAATATAAGTATCAATTTTATATAAAAATCGTGTCTTTTTTTAACCCTCTCCCTTTCACACCGGTACAGCTTCGAATCTCACGGCCGGAGTTGGAAAAATAATTTCCTATATTAAAGTAACTTAACTTAACTTTACTTTCAATTTCAAAAAGGAAACCTACGAAATTTTTTTTAAAAGAATGTGTGTGTGCAAAATCCCCCCTTTTTTTACCCCCTTTGCTACATCGGGCTCGGTCAAGGGTGTCCCAGATCAAGCTAGCATTGGTAATTCAATGAATTTTTCCCTTGTAAAATCAAAGTTGCTGATTGATTGGAAACGAATTAGACAAATAACTAGGGTCCAAGTTTGAAATCGGACAAAAAGAGCGTCTAAAATCAATTATTTTGAATGTTACGGACATCGATATTTCAAGGCCTATAGCACGTTATGCGTCTATTTATACCACTATGATAACTTATATGGCTTCAACAGACTCGAGGCATTGTGTTTCCATCAAAACCTGACCCTATTAGCCCACCAATATGTCTCTGCACGACTTTTTGCCCAAGGATTTCGTATTTTTTCACTTTTTCTCCAACGGTCACGTGACTTTTGGAAATATACCACGTGACCAAAAAATGACGAATTATCTTCAAACTTTATTTTTTGAAATATTTTACCAATTATCTTTCATTTGAGACCAACATGGCATGTGTATGACCATTGATGCGAATTCTGTATTCATTTAAACTTCGATAATGTATTTTCGATAAGTAAAGGTCTAAAATGCATGAAAGGGTAAGGTTTAAGCCAATTAAGCCAATTAAATATACATGGGAAAATTAAAGTTCCGAATGCCGTGTTTTGTGTACACGTAACCTACACAAGGCTTACATCGACTATCGACTGCATGTAGACAAAACATGATTTAAACTACATGTAAAGATTGAGTTTTATCAATGGGAACGTAATTATGTTTAGTTTATGTGTGAGTTACACTAATATACCCAACACCGAGTTTAGGTCAATGTGAACACGGCCTTATATACATGTTAGAAACTTTTATTATTTTTCATTTGCGATGTTTTAAGAGGTAATAGAAACACGAGTTGTCTTCAGATGTCATATAAATATATGTACATTTAATAAAACAGTACTGAGTATCACTCTATTTGTCAAATAACAATTTGGTTCTACATGAGCACAAGTTAGCACACAAATAAACGATTTTACATTCACTCCTATCATGCCTGTAAACTGTTCCAACTATCCGGAATATCTTTAAAAGTCGGATTACATGCTCCAGAAAAAATCGATATTTCCTAATTGTTTTGTTATTTTTTGCATTAGAAATTAATCAGTTCCCCATATGCATTAGTGAAAGTTAATAAAATTTAAGCTCGAGATCACATACTGTTTTTTGATAAATCTGCAGATGCGGATACATCAACGTAAACTATACGGTCGATACGTTTTTAAATGACCGAACTCTTGTAGTCGATAGTCGATGTAGGCCTTGTGTAGGTTAAGTGTACACAAAACTTGGCATTCAGAACTTTAATTTACCCATGTTTATAAAAAAAAACATTTTTTTATATAAAATTGATACTTTTAACACTCATTACTAAAGTTCTTTACAGAAATACTTGATATAATTATTTGTTACAAAAAAAACTTTAGGTAGCTTTATTAACCCTTAATCAAGACTCAAAGCATCATCATTGCCGAACAAATAATTCATTTGAAACGGTCTTCTCGAATCTACTGGACGTTCACTGAAAAATTTGCCGCTGGTCTTTACTTAAAAAACTATTCATTCTTTAATGCATTAGTAAAACAAGTGTGAGGTAAATTGTATTGTTTGTTTAGTATCTCAGATCCGTTAAAATAAGTTTAGAAATAATAATAAAAAAAAAACCATCAACATCTCCCTTTTTCAAATACCCCTTGGAGAAGACATAGCATTTGAAAGAAACAGTAAAGATTAAAAAAAAATACATGTAGTGATCCTTAACATCTCAAACATCTCAAACCTTTTTCTTCGTCTGTAAGCACGCTGCTACAGTCTACGCTTTTTAATGCATAATCGAGACATCTTTAGTATCTTCAATTACTGCAAGTCGTCAAAACGGCTTTCATAAAGGAGCAACCACTTAATTTTAAAAAAGGGGAGGGGGTTTCTGAGTCAGATTAGAACGTTTTTATTCAGATTTGTTGATAAAACTTTGAACTTTTCGAAAAACTAAGGATGTTCTTACCCCAGGAGTAGATGACCTTAGCCGTATTTGGCACAACTTTTTGGAATTTTGGGTCGTCAATGCTCTTCAACTTTGTATTTGTTTGGCTTTTTAACTATTTTGATCTGAGCGTCACTGATGAGTCTTATGTAGACGAAACGCGCGTCTGGCGTATAAAATTATAATCCTGGTACTTTTGATAACTATTTACACCACTGGGTCGATGCCACTGCTGGTGGACGTTTCGTCCCCGAGGGTATCACCAGCCCAGTAGTCAGCACTTCGGTGTTGACATGAATATCAATTATATGGTCATATTATAAATTTTCTGTTGATAAAACTTTGAACTTTTCGAAAAACTAAGGATGTTCTTACCCCAGGAGTAGATGACCTTAGCCGTATTTGGCACAACTTTTTGGAATTTTGGGTCGTCAATGCTCTTCAACTTTGTATTTGTTTGGCTTTTTAACTATTTTGATCTGAGCGTCACTGATGAGTCTTATGTAGACGAAACGCGCGTCTGGCGTATAAAATTATAATCCTGGTACTTTTGATAACTATTTAGATGCCAGCAGTCAAATAACTTTTTTCAATATTAAACACTGTCATGTATGGGGAAACTCTGGATTCAGAATAATTTTTCTATGACAAGAATATTTTTTTTTTATCACATTAGGGATCAGAATACTTTTCTTGAAAAAAAACATCCCCCTTTTTGAAGTCAAATGGTCGTTCTCTTACTGCTAGAAAACTTGTCCGAAAATTTTGCATTCGGTTCTACATCATGAACATTTAAATGACACATAGTTTACAAGTGTGAACAAATCTTATGTACAGGTAATTAAACAAGGTTTATAAATGTGAACACATTTAATGTGAAACCAGTGTACATTGCATTACACCAAATGTAAACATGTTTACTGTACATGGCTTTAGGTGTGAACACGGCCTTAGTATTTTGAATTGAAATTAGTAATACTAACATAATTGCACAGATCATGTAATTTGCTGTAAAATAATGGGGTGAAAGTTAAAGAACAAGAAAATCGAACACAAACAGAACACATGCTTGACAGATTAAATTTTGGAGGAGGCTGTGATACCCATTCTTTATGATCATGAAAATGGAGACCACCAAAATGATTTGTAGTAGAATATTGTGCTTCAGATTTTAATATTTATGTTACGAAAGATGTTCAAATATGACTTTATAGAATAGATTATTTTACTTTTATTCATTGTCTCTTCATTCCGGTTATTATGTATAATCCCTTACATTTTTTTCTAATGATTATGCATAATACCTGAAAATCTTAGTAATTATATATAATCACTAAAGTTACCAGTGATTATACAGAATCCCTTAAAATTTCAGGGATTATACATAATCCCTAATTCTACAAATTCGCTGTAACATATCAGGGGCGGATCCATGTTTTGGAAGGGGGCGAAGTAACTAAAGATCGACGAGCGGAGCGAGGCAAAAAAATTTTGGGACCTTTTTTAGACTAAAAACATAAAATAAGTGTAAAATGCAGTTTAAACAGTTCTTGACTTTGGGCATGTATATTTTATAGTTGCTGTAAAGTGTAAGAGTTGGACATTTTTTATGCCGTATTCTCCACATTAATTGTCTATTATAAAATGATTGGATGGATCCAAAGCTATGAACTAATATATTTGATTGGGACTTGCTAGTTAAAAATGGACATGGAAAATTCTCGTTTGTTGTATGTTTAGTTAGTATCAAGATATACGCCGTGCTATTCGATGAAATTTACAATACGACCGACACGAGTTAAGAAACAAACAGACAATTTTTATCCAAATGTGTGGTCGAAATGTTTCCGCCAACAAGGGAAATGAGGGGTTCCAAATCAAACAAAGGCTACGAATGAGTCTGAAATTACCATGAATTTATGAATGACGGTCGAAAAATGGAAACATTAAGGCAACACCCAGCAGGCAGGTTGCAGTCGGGCCTTGAACAAAGTATTCAATAAATCAGTTCGGCGAAACAGACAATCCGGTCAGATACTGGATTTACATGCAAAACCCCGGGAACCAAAAAATTACGCCCGTTTATTAATCATCATGTTCATTTAATTCTAAAAAAAACCTGTTGGAAATTTTGGTTTCAAATGGCAAAAAAAAGTGGACAAGATTATTGTTTTCAATCCTGATACGACAAGAATTTTATTTAAGGCAGAAAGCAGTGTCAGAACTTTTCCTCTTATACATCTCAGACTGCTCCCTCAAATCAAATGGTCCGTACCTTAGATCTTAAGCTTACTGACAGAGGATCATTATTCAGCTATGTTATTAATAGGCTTGGCCGTGTTTGGTTAAACATGCTTTTGTAGGTAAATAATATTGGTGTGGAACTTTTTTGTTCCTGACATTGTAGTAGAGTATTACTTTCTGTTTGTTGGAATTATGAAATAGAAGTCAGTACGTTCTTGTTCAATCCTTGTCACTTTGAAGGTGTCATTCTTGTCACCCTCAGCATAAGCAATTTGTTACTGTAATTTGATTTTCAAATTGACATAGTGACGTTTTTTCGACGCACTGGTTTACTCCACCGTAGCGAATCACAGGACTTTGACATAACCAATAATATATTACAGTAAATACGAGCGAAAAATATCTTTATAAGTAAAGAACTGCCATATAAAAACTAAATACACGGGAAATATTAAAGTTCACGAAGTCTTGTCTGATTAATCTTTTACAAAAAAACAAAAAAAAAAATCGATCCAAGCAAAGGGGGGCGTAGAGGGATCCGCCACTGCATATACAAGGCAATTTTATGAAAATTACAAAGTTTTATTGTAGATGAACACGGCAGTGTAATGAGCTTTTGGGAAGTGAAATATTAAAAACTTAAAATTGTCAACATATAAGTCGATTTAAAAACGTATGATGTAGAGCGAATTATCTTGAGGAGACACATTGTTGTCAGTTGTATTTAATACAGTTTATTATGGTACATTTATAGCAGCCAATCAACATAAAAGTTATTACATATTATTTTCAAATACTTCGCTCATCGAATATATAACCGAAAGCAACAAAAAATAGGGATATAAAATGTTATCAAGTTAATGATAATGTCTGACAGACATATGACACCAAATAAATTAAACAGAATGACCATTAAGTGCCTAATGATTCCTTCTCCTTTGGAACTTATTACTGTATACATGTTGAAATGAAGGTCATGCGCAAAGTTATAATATTTCTTTACAAAACCTTCGATCCAGTACAACTTTTATAGCCTTCTAGTGGTGTAAACATAACGCAGTTGATTCTTTTTTCAATCGCACCATCAAGTTACAAGAATTGTGACACGAGCTATTCATTCATGAAATAAACATTCATCTTAAATTTGTAAGAGGTCAGCTATGGGACCTACTTAGTCAAAGATAATGAAGTATTACAAAATCAAGTGATTTTGGATTAAAAATAATTGGTCATCATTTGCAAAGTTAAACGTTTGCATGATACAAATTTAAAAAAAAAAGTAATGCAGTTTTATAGTGAGTCAGCCCACTTTTTGAGAGGTAATCAAAAACTGAAAATGTTACATATAGATAGATAGATAAGAAAACGTTGCAAAGTAGAGCAAACTCAGAGAGAGCAAATGATCATGAGGAGACACATTTTTGTCAGTTCCATTTTGTACAGTTTCATATCGTATCCAATCCACATTAAAATCATTAGATATAATGTTCAAATACTTCGCTCATAGAATATATAACCGAAAGCAAAAAGAATGGGGATAATAAAATGTTATCAAGGTAATGATAATATCTGACAAAAATTAAACAGAATGGCCATTAAGTGGCCTAATGATTCCTTCTCCTTTGGTACTTAGTACTGTATACATGTTGAAATGAAGGTCATGTGCAAAGTAATTATATTTCTTTACAAAACCTTCGTTCCTAGTACAACTTTTCTGAAAAGAAGCGAAATTTATATATATAGCTTTCGTGTGGTTTAAACATATCGCAGATTATTATTTTTTCAATCGTACCCCTAAGTTATAATAATTGTGACACGACCTGTTCAGTCACGATCTAAACATTCATTATAAGTTTGGAGGAGGTCCGATATGGGACCTATTGGGCCTTACAAATAAAGTTCTACAAATCAGGTTAGTATTGTGTAATGATAACTGATCATTATTTGCAAAGTTTTACGCCTGCATGAGGTAAATAAACTCTTCATAGATACCAGGGTAGAAGTAACGCAATAGTAAGCTCAGTAGTGTAATTACAATTTGAGAGATAATTAAAAACTGAAAATGTTACATATAGGTAGATTAATAAACGTAGAAAGTAAAGCGAAAGAAAAGGCGGAAAAAGATTTTATAAGTTATATTTCATACAGTCCTTTACCCGTTTCATAACGTAAATTAACCGCATCCGTAGGCCACTTAATATATGTCTGTCAGATATTATGATCACATTAACATTTTATATTCCTCGTTCTGATCACTTTCGGTTACTAATTATATAAGCCAAGTATTTGACCATTATGATTACTTTTATTTGATCATGATACATCTACGTTGGTTCTTACCATCGTGTCGTTCGAGTACGTGTTTCTAAATCCCTGACGTTTCAAATGTTTAAGTTTGAGCAATGAATGTTTATCCAGAAAAAAAACTCTTCAGACGCACACAGTCTATAAAGTGTTATTTTAATTTATTAGCACTGGATCAATACAACGTCTGGTCGACTGTTAGTTGATCTTAGTTCGCTACGGTATCATTAGCTCAGTAGTAAGTGTTTCGGTATTGACATGATTTAGTACAGACTTTCTAAAATTCCTCGTTGATAAATTTAGAAATTATTTTAAAAAACTAAGATTTCAACTTCTTCAGGCAATGTTGATTTTAGCCGAATGTTGTCATACTTTTTATATCTTTCCTGGTAATATGGCTTAAAATTATATAAATATAAGAAGATGTGGTATGAGAGCCAATGAGACAACTTTCCATCCAAGTCACAATTTGTAAAAGAAAAACCATTATAGGTCAAAGTACGGTTTGCAACACCGAGCCTTGGCTCACACCGAACAGCAAGCTATAAAGGGCCCTAAAAATAACTAGTATAAAACCATTCAAACGGGAGAACCAACGGTCTAATCTATATCAATGTTAAAAAAAACAATGCTTAAAATTATATACTTATTTATACATCCATGGCTTTCAAATATTCCTGATAAGGGTACTTTAAGTCCAGAAAAACGCTTCACAGGCACGAAATTTATAAAACATAATTTAAGAATTGAATACTTCTTTTTATAATTTTATTCGGGTGTTAAAGCATTGATCAAATCACATTTTGTATGAAGCGCTTCATATTTAAAAAAAAACGCACGATCAACCCTTTTACAAGTCTTTAAAATTACAAAAATTCAATTTTATATTTATATTCTAACGGTGCAACTATGAAATTAAGAGTTATATCCAGCTTTTCGTTTGTTTTTCTATGCATTGTTTTAACATGGTCACGGATAGTACGTGAAGTCAAAGCTATTTCATAAGGAAATAAATTGTATATGGGCTAGCCTTGCAGTTGCTGTGAGTTAATCAAAATTACATATTCTAATAAAAAATACATATTATGTAATTAATTGCATTTAACAGTAATATCTATAATATATTATGATTGTTAACAAAAAATTACTGTGGAAAGATTATATAATTCCAATTTATATACTAAAAAGACAAAACTGGTATATTTCCACGAATATTTTTGAGTGAGAAAGATTGAGCATACTCATGTACGACTCACTTATTTACATGAAAGTTTTATATCAACAAATAGTATGGTAATTACTTAATTGGTACTTGCATATACCCTATATTTGAGAATCCAAAACTGAAATTGACATGGATTGTAAACCACATTCATTTTTAATAGCCCAACTTTAAATTCGACATGAATGTACATATGAAATCAAAAGTTAAAATTGCAGTAACAAACGTTTGACCCTTATCGCACCATATCCTTTGTATCATGAATGAAGCTGGAAACTGGATGTGTAACAACCATACATCATAATCCCTGACACCATGTGTTCTAACTGATCATGATAATGACACTGGTGAAAACAATAATCATTCCAGTTACCAAGACACCACAAGATAATAGCTTACATGTTAAAAAGCTTCAGGCTTTGGCCACTAAACAGGAATACACAGGCTGGAATGTTTCGCCTGCTTTACCGACCATGAATGGTTTGATGTTGCAAGTTTTCAAGATAAGGTTTGTAAGTAACAAATAAACTTAGAATTATCAATGATCCATATAAATGAGGTCATTGTCAGATGCACCGAGGAAGGCGGTCATATAAAAAGAAGATGTGTTATGATTGCCAATAAGACAACTCTCCACAAGAGATCAAATGACACAGAAATCAACAACTATAGATCATCGTACGACCTTCAACAATGAGTAAAAGCCATTCGTAAAGTCAGCTATAAAAGGCCCCGAAAAGACAAATGTAATACTATTGAAACGCGAAAACTAGCGGCCTGGTTTATGTACAAAATAATGAACGAAAAACAAATATGATATACAGCAACAAATGACAACCACTGAATTAATGCACATTTTACCTTTTGGTCCCATTTGGTACTGTTCAGGTAATGAACACATCGTTAATGATAAAAAAAAAGAAAATATACTGTTGAAGACAAAAAATTACTACATCTAGCTTTACCTTTTCACAAGTGGTGTATGTAATACCGAACCCCGAAATGACAACGCAGGCATTGAAAATGTTATTTAGTTAACAGAATTACATATATTTGTCTTTCTGAACAAATTGTATTATCAATTGGTAATTATTGGGGCGACTATTAAACCTTAACCTGAGAAAGCATGAATATAATGTTCTTTTTAACACATATTTCTCAATGTTAATATGTAACTTTTGTTGACAACTCATCACTGAGTTTAAAAGTCCAGTCAACCACGTCCACTTGTATTTTTGTCCATCTGATGAGTTAAGCCTTTTTCAACTGATTTTTATAGTTCGTTCTTATGTTGTACGGTTATATCACTGTCCCAGGTTAGGGGGAGGGTTGGGATCCCGCTAACATGTTTAACCCCGCCACATTATTTATTTATGTGCAAAGTCAGGAGCCTGTAATTCAGTGGTTGTCGTTTGTGTATTTGTTACATATTTGTTTTTCGTTCATTTTTTTTTTTTTTACATAAATAAGGCCGTTAGTTTTCTCGTTTGAATTGTTTTACATTGTCTTATCGGGGCCTTTTATAGCTGACTATACGGTATGGGCTTTGCTCATTGCTGAAGGCCGTACGGTGACCTTTAGTTGTTAATGTCTGTGTCATTTTGGTCTTTTGTGGATAGTTGTCTCATTGGCAACCATACTACATCTTCTTTTTAATATAAACAAAGGCTTTGTGGTTTAAAATTCAGTGAGTTCATTTTAATGTCGAGGGAACAAATAGTATTGCTTCAAACAATAAGCATGTTATCAGTCAGGACCATTGATATGCCGACAACATTGCACAACAAAGAAAACTGCATAATCTGCGTGTATTCTGCTAATTCTGAATAAACCATATTTGACTTACTATTAGCTGTAAACACCTCAAACATTCATAACTGTATAAACTATTAACACTAAACTGGTTTAGTACTATTGGTCTCATTTGTTTACCCTCTCATAGGGCTCTGATAAACCAAATATGAGGATATTTTCTTTACTTGATTAGCAGTGCATATGTTTTATTTGGTATGCATTTCAAATGTGAAGTATGACTTCATTAAAAAGTATTTTGAAACATTCTTGTTGAACTATTAATGGTTTTAAATTAAATATTGTAAATAAATGTTTGCCTCCAAAAATTAATTTGAATTTAAGGAATGAAAATATGTTTTTGTCTGCAAGAGACACACTGTGATATAAAGAATTGTGCCCCGTGCGGATTACTGTTCACGTAAGAGACTCCCTCATACCTGGAGTTCAGTTTCTAAAATGTTCAACTTACGATACCATTATGGGTCCAGTTATAAATACGAATTTGTTGGGACTTGAAGAAGTATGCATTTGTTTCATATACTATTCTCCTGTGAATGCTTCCTTAATAAAAGTCTGGATTATGACATTTTGACTTCAATGAAAAATATAGTATAGAACACTCTAATGAAGTTATCATTATCCTTGCCTGTTACCTGAAACCAAGCAATGTCATTGATTCTGACTGTGTCATACATCTGTTTAATATATTTGCTCTACAGTTCTTTAAGTATGATACAAATATGACACCAGAAAAGTCAGGACAAAAAAAATAAATAGTAAGAGGACATCCCTCACCTATCAATGTGTGTCTCCGTACTCTAAATGTAAGAATTTTTTCAGCGATTTTTAAAATGAATTCTATACTTGTTTTCAGTCCCTTGGCATCAGTGTTATTTATTTTTGTATCTAAATATCTGATAAAAAAAACTTTTATTACTGGCAAGCAACAAGAAGCAACATTGTTAGCTGTCATGCATACTGCAGTGTAATTCGTTATGCCAATGAAAATAAAAGGCTTGCAAATAGCTGTTAACTGTAAGAAAGATGCAATTGGCATGGCCTTTTAAAAACGCTCTTGGCTCTACCCCATGTACTGACTTTGATTGAAAATATAAAACTAATGTTTGTGATAAAACACCATTTGGGAAGGTAAAGACTTGAATCACATAGTTACGGTAACAGCAGATCGATCATGGGCTTCAGACAGACTAATGTCTTTTGAAAAAAATGAAGGATATTATATGGTATATTTAAATTTTTTTTTTTTTTTTTTTTTAATTCAAGGGCTACAAAAATTGCCTTATCCGACTGTCTACTTTAAAGGTTTTTATTTATTTTACCCAACTGTATACAATAAACTGCTTGTCTCATTGTATCATTTGTGTAATATATCATCGACAACTTATTATTAATCTGACGTAACAGTAAAGTACAAAACTATCCTGTTGGAAACATTTGTAATTTATTTTCAAAGCCTTATTAAACGTTAAAGTTTCTAATATTCTTCCATCACCAACCAGTTGGATTAAACCGCATCTTTTCTCGTTTTTGCATCAACAGACGATTAATCAGCTGGTTAAGTCGATACTCGTTTTGACTTCTTTGATCAAGCGCCAAACTTGTAGCAGTGTCCCTTCGTTTCCGCTTCCAACCAGTAGGATTTAACTTCATCAACCCATCTCTGCGCTTTGAAAGTACACCACTGTGTATATTTCCTTGAATTTCTTTGATGCATGATATAAATTGTTTCATATTGATCAAATATTTCTCTTGACACTCTGGTAATGGATTGTACGTCAAGAGTTCTGCGAGGGCATGCGATGTTTTGTCACTATCGTATATGTTTGGTGTATCATTGTTATCACTCCATAATTTATTTTCTGCCTCTAACGTACTTAGTCTATTAGAATACAGTTTTGCAATCAAGGAATTCAATTCGTTTGAAAGGTCATTATTATCCTGGTCTAGTAATCCTGTTGACAGTTTATCTACGCCATTGTCTTTCAAATTTATCCAGGGATATGCATTCACACAAGTAGATATACCAATAATTAGAAGTTGCACAAACATGCCTGAAAGAGAATAATGTTCTATCTCATAAAAATATAAAAATAATGATATAGGCTAAAACAATGTGTAATCGTACATTTCCCACGGATCAGATATTTCGTTCTCCTGTCATATTTGATTATGCATGTCCTATGTCAATGTTCAGATGTATTGTGGAACCCTTTATAATAATACAGATGTATTGTGGAACCCTTTATAATAATACAGATATATAAGATAATTTTGTTGCAGTCTTAAAACACATCCGAAGTAAGGGGCTTGTTGTTCGTGATGTGTGGATGCAGTAGAATTTGCCCCTTTGAGTAATTGCCCGGCTTATTTAAGTTCTGTTTGGGGTTAATTTCTCGTTAACAAAAAACTGTCTACCATTAGCTTTTCGAAATTGTTGTGAGTGGATGGTTGTCGCATTGGCAAAGAGGGACGAAAGAAACCAGAGGGACAGTCAAACTCATAAATCAAAAATAAACTGATAACGCCATGGCTAAAATTGAAAAGGACAAACAGACAAACAATAGTACACATGATACAACATAGGAAACTAAAGAATAAACAACACGAATCCCACCAAAAACTAGGGGTGATCTCATGTGCTCCGGAAGGGTAAGCAGATCCTGCTCCACATGTGGCAACTTACCATCAACCTCTATTTTATTCTTATGTTACATCATATTCTACAACTTATACTTTCATATCACATAATTTGATGTTCATTATTGATGCATGAATAACGAACATCAAATTATGTGATATGAAAGTGAACGAAAAAAAATCATATAAAATTTTAAAGAAGAAAAGGAATAAAAACAGAATTCTTATGTTTAACAAAACAGAATTGTATTTTTTTAACTCTTTGAAATACCTTACTCGCATCATTTTCTTAAAATGGACACCATAAGACATTGCAACACATTTCGAAGTGACAGTTTCACTCATAATTGAGTAGAAAACGTTATCACGATGAACAAATTGTATTATCTGGATTGAACTTGACAACACTACTCTTGACATATTTTTTTCATAATCAAATTTTTTTTATTGTTGTCTTGTTTAATACGGCTGTACTTTATGCTTTTTTATTCAATAGAACATGTAATTCATTATATTGTCTGTAAATAGCAATTGTATTAATTGATGACATTAGACCTATAGAACAGATTGGAATTAGAATTTCGGAATCAATTTTATAGTATGAAGCAGCCAGAAAGACAGATAAATTATCCTGCGTTGTGTTCAATACATTTATCACCTTATGCTATTTTATAACTGAAATTTTATATTCTGCACTTGTTTCAAATTAATATAAAGATATTTTTATTCCAAACAAAGGGCCCATGGTGAGAAAAGTAATTTGTTTATAATTGACAGCCACACCTAATTTTGACAAGCCTATTTACTGTATGATTATTGATATAGCTTATTTCATTAACTTAAGCCATTTCCAGACCATAGTCATACGTACATGTGTAAAAGTATTAATAAAACAGATTATATAAAATATTAACACACAAATATTCATACTGCGTCACATCAAAACAACGCGTTATGTATAGAAAGTTTTCCGAGCTCAAAACAATAATATATATTAAGTTCAAATAATCTTCATATTATAAAATGAATGATTATAGAATGAAATTCAAAACAGTGTGGCTGTGGCCATTGATTGACACATTAAATTCATCCATAATATATCTTTATTCTCACAAACCAAATTACAAAGGTATAGAGATAATTATACATATTTAAATACAATTACATAAATAAATAATGTACGTAAGTAGATAGAGGCGTTCACAATTGACTGGGACAATTTAGGTGGACGTTTGTATGTAACGACAACTGCTCACTACATGTACTTTTTAAAGACACTTAAACTATGGGGTGACCAAAGGTTCTCAACACCTTAATAAAGTAATTCGAAAAATTAATCAGAAATAACACGATGTTTTGATTTATATCAATTATATAAATCAAAACATAAAGGTTATTCCTGATTAATTTTTCGAATTATTTTATAATTAAAGGCGTTAAGAAACCTTTGGTGACAACACAGTTTAAATGTCTATCGTAGGTACGTCGTGAACAGTGGTCGTTACAGACAAACGTTCACGTAAATTGTCCCAGTCAATGGATGAATTTAATGTGTCAATCAATGGCCACAGCCACACTGTTTTGAATTTCATTCTATTCGAATCTGTAATTAACTTAATAGAATGTCACCAATAAAATCATCTGCTTACTTCTGTGTCATTTAGTCTCTTGTGGAGAGTTGTCTCATTGGCAATCATACCACATCTTCTTTTTTAGGTTTATAAATTAAAATTCTATTTTTGAATAAAATAAAAGGATAAAGTAAAGTCGTCATAAACAAGAAGATAACAAATTAATGCATGTTGTTAAAGAAATAAATATGCGAGAGTCCAGTCAAGTCCAAGAGTCTAGGTAATACACTTTGCCATCATCACAATGCTTTCTGATTTCATTTACGATAAGCCTCAGTTAGCAATCATATAAAGCAATCATATAAGCGTTATATTTAATATGGAGTTAAGTGAATGAGGTCACAAAAAAAGTTTTTATTGTGATTTGGTTATATACTTTATAAAGGGAAATACGCTGATAGTGTTTGACCTGGGTGTAAATCGCGAAGTGTGATAAGTTACCAACCTTGTTTAGAGTCTGGAAGATATAAACAGAAATTTGGATATGGTTGAAGGCTACATTGACTTCTAAAATTGTTTTATTTATATGTGTCGTTTTGTCGTACGACCTACACATCTTTTTATTCTTATGTACGATGTTCTATCAGCAAACGTCACACACATTAGTAATAGTAATTAAGAATGCATATAACTGGAAAAAGATTCTTTTTAATCAACTTTAATTTGTTGTGGTTCACTTGTACGGATGTTCTCGTGAAATTAATTTTACACAACATTTTGATGCTAAAAAGATTTTATAGCATGTTTGAGATTTCTTCCAATTTCTAGTTGGCATGCGTTTCAGCGCTAAAATAGATTGGTTATGATTGGAAGAATATTTATGTAGGACTAAAAAAGGTCAAAGATCCTGGTTTTAAAAAAATAAATCAAATGCAAGATGGCAAAACAAACAAGCATTGTGGAAAAGAAATAAAAAGGTTTAATGATTTTGACCTTAATATTTTCTGGTGATGAAACAAAATAAAAGGTGGGTTTGATCTGTATCATTTTAGATATTAGATGAAAAAAAGGATAAACAAACAGTTTTTTTCTTTGATCTACCAATTCTTCGATTATGTTTCCATCTCATTTTTAATGGGTAAAACAGATTTCTTACCATGTTTTTCGATTTTGAAACCAACATGGAAAATACGAGTCATGTTATTATTTATGATATATATTGCTTTCCCAATGAAAGAGTATATTTAATCAGTAGTGTTTTAATACATTGATCCCTTTGTCCCTTTACGTCTTAAGCAACAACAAAAAAGAACGAAAGAAAATAAATTAAGCGAAAGTACTTTTTAATAGATCCAAAACGATGATATCTATTTCAAATGTCTTTCGTTCTTTATTTCCATATTAATTGCAAAGTTCTACTCATTTTGCACTTGAACACCAAGTCTGAGTCAAGTTTTACGTATCAAAAATTAAATATTTTTTTTTATCAATTACCAAATGGAAAAAAAAGGAAAACAGCTCGTTTGGTGATTTTATATATATATATATCTTTTTTTTCGTGACATCATGTACCGTATGAATAATTAATTCCTCAGGTCGGGTTGTGTTTAATAAACTAAACCGTGTAAAGTTAGAACATTTAAAAGATAAAACGACATTTATCTAATGTAACGATTAAATTTAAGAAAAGGTCAAATTAGAGAAATGAAATTAAGACATTAGGAAATTTAAAATAGACCCCTACTGATGTCGATCAATTTTGAACGTAATTGTGCTTACAACACATTCTTGCGCATTAACAGCACTGCATGTTTCCAGTAACTGAACACATTATATGTAAAAAAAAAAAAAACCACTTTGTTTAACTTAAGCAATTGAATAAGTTTACAGTGTTCGATACGAACAGTGAAAAAAATGTTTGTTTGACATTTTACTAGCATTAATTATCAAATAAACAAAAAGAATTTATAAATGACCTTTGTTCTAAAATACTGTGACGTAAAAGGCAACGTTAAGTTAACTTATCTGTTTCAATTTGAAATAATCTCATTTACGTATAAGTTTTATCATGTTTTAATCAGATTCCTGGACTTAATGGCAGAAATTTTCGCACCTGAAACGGAAATTAAATGATAATTTGCTTCCGTTTAATTGTACTCTTTAGTGCGGACATCGTGAATTGTAAGGTTTAACAGTCGATGCATATTCGTAATTGGGCACACACTCTTTTTTTTACGAAATTCCTTTATCGATTGAGCTAACTATTGAACATAGGGTATACGAGTTGAAATCATTCACCTGGCAAAATAACATATAGATAGTTATATTCAACTTTATCTGGATCAATTTTTCACGAAAACAAATTATTTATTATGAATAGAAACAAGTAGATGTGGTATAATAGCCAACGAGACTGTTCACAAGAGTTAAAGGTTACTGTGATGTACAAGCGAAAGCAATGCACATAAGTTCTTTCTTTTCAGTTTCGGAAACACATCATTTATTATCAGTAAAAATAAGATTCAATAATGTGAATGTGAACAATACATTTAAGGCCTTTTTCCTGTCACCTCTATTAGTTTTTTTAATATACATTAAGCCCAACCATAAAGCTAGAAATATGGCATCCCTGGACTGGACTCCCCCTGGTAACTAAATTACTGCCAAAGTCGGAACATCCTTTATGTTAGATGTATAAGTACGCAGCCACGTCCGGTCTGAATCGGACGCCTCATGTAGGGTGAGTGATATGCTCTCTGCGCGTATGAATTTCCTTCAATCTATTTTTTTTTTGTATTTCTTACGTGTTGCGTTTGGTCTATATCAGACTCGTGAGTGGTGCTCAAATCAAATTAATTGGATCGCCACATTGAATACGAAAATGAAGACCATGAAACTAAATAGTCCAAAAACACTGTCATGTATAACTTCGCCATTTAAGCATAGGTGTAGAAAAACCTTATTGCTATAAATAATTTAGACTTCATCAACCCTTTATTCTGCGGAGAATAACCATATGAATGATACACATGCTAGAGTGTTGACTTCTAGGCTGGCGATACCCGTGAACATTAACCGTTAATCACCAGATGCATCGAGCCCGCTGGTTTTAATATTTGACGAATAACCAATCTGATATTTTAGTATGTCAGAAAACCAATCTGATAATTTAGTATGTCCGAAAACCAATCTGATAATTTAGTATGTCAGAAAACCAATCTGATAATTTAGTATGTCAGAAAACCAATCTGATAACATAGTATGTCAGAACAGCGTTTTGTTACGTAAGGTAAGCCAGTGCCTCTCTGATAAAAAAGGTTCGAAGCTGAAACCCGCAAAGGTATTCTAAATCTAAAATTAGTCGAAAATTGTCAGAAAAAAACCTTTCTGCTGGTCAAAGTAACAGATAGAATGTCTATATACATACACATAAGAAGTTAAAAATTATGTTACAAATTTTGATTACTTTAAGTAAAATAATGTCATTTGACTTATTCATAAATGCTTTGTTTTTCAAACTTTATTTAAACATATCTGTCGTTAAAAAACTGTGTGAGTATTTAATGTTGATACATACCGATCAATTCACATTTAATCCGGATATATATAGACTTGCCATACGCTTAATAAGTGAAACCATTTTTAGGTTAAAAATGGTCTCAACATTCATGGAAGTCTTCGGATGGTAGTTCCGCACTGTTTAACAATCAAGTCAACACCTTTTTTATTGTTATACAGAGAACTTACATACTTGTTTTTCGTTCATTTTTTATATAAATAAGGCCGTTAGTTTTCTCGTTTGAATTGTTTTACATTGTCTTATCGGGGCCTTTTATAGCTGATTATGCGGTATGGGCTTTATTCATTGTTGAAGACCGTACGGTGACCTGTAGTTGTTAATGTCTGTGTCATTTTGGTCTCTTGTGGACAGTTGTCTCATTACCATATCTTCTTTTTTTATATAATCAATAAAAAATAGAATTAAGGGATAAATAAAATAACATAATGATATACTTATCAATTATCTCAATGATCATAGAAATAATGCCGTAAATGGATCCTTTTATTTTTTTCTCAATTTTGTTCCTTATTGAACTTGGGTAAATATCGCTTTCGTTTATAACAACTTCGATACATTAATTGCTGCATTAAGAGACAATAATGAATTATCATAAAAAGATTTGAAATTATGTCTGTTTTAGAAGAAATGTGTGACGTTTTTGGTATTCCATATGTACCTGCACACACTCAGGAACATGACAGTTGTTGATATTGATAAGGGACTTTCCGTTTTGAGTTTTCCTTAATTTTTTTTAATAAATGTAATAAAGTTGAAGTTCAAGGCCATATATGGCAAAATATACATTGTACGATGAATTGATTAAGTAAAATACATCAACTATGAAAAACTAGCAGAACTAAATTATATCGTGGAGAACAAACAATTAAATGAACGAATACGACCTAAAAGTATTTTTCTTTATTAGAAAAAAAATATATGTGAATAATGAAGTTTAAAGTTTAAATATATGAAAAATATCTACAAAAAAATCGTTTACATATTCAAGAGGTTTTTTTTTTTCATTTATCGGACAATTATTGCTACATAAGCTATTGTTTACAATCATAACATTTCAAATAAGATATCCAAATTACATTTTTCAACAAGATAACAGCTTTTTCAACAACATAAATAAATGAATTATTTTATATTTATTTATTGTTTTTTTTTTAAATATTTGTGTTTACTGAGTTAAAAGAGGAAATCAACAATTTGCGATCATGCGAACTCGTACACGAAAAATATGAAGAAGAAAAAACGCGTTCGGAAAAGATGAAACACTATGTCGTTCCTCTTTTTTTTAAATAACGAACTATTGTTGTATTAATTGTTTATATTTATAGCTTATGAAACACAGAAATTATGAAAATTGTAACATGTCAATACTTACTAAAACTTGCTGGAAAACAACAAGAATACGTCTTTTTCACAAGAGAATGTATTTCCATAAGATGCTTTAGTTATATATTGATACAAAGCATGTTGGCGAAACTGTAACGAGCTAAGGAAGCGCGTCTATAACAAAAACCTGGCCTTTTCACATATAAATCTTTCATCACCTTCATAAGCCGGACACATGTTCAACTTGTATCGTTTGTGTTTACCAAGTTCAAAAGACAGTGAATTGAGTAACCCTTCGATTATTCCATTTATAGTCTATGCCAATGAATAATGACAATACTTCTTTTCAATAATCATATACATCAATTTTAATTTTGAAAACTTGATCATTTATTTAGTGAAAGGCGAATGTTAATATGTGACGTTATTGGGGATTGGACAACAATTGTCACGTGTCACCGGAAATAAACAAGGCAGACGTTAATGACGACAGGGTTGTGTTAGAACTAATTTGAAGTTTTTGAGACGTGTCCGATTACTTCAGTATAAATGTCTTTCCTAAATAAGAAATATTAGTTATAATCCGTATAATGCATTGGTTTGATATTACAATAAATAACATCAGAAATAAGTTGTTAGATAACGTTAGTGGAACCACGTGGGAAAACTCTTATGTATCTGTAAATTCGTACGTTTATGAACTATAACCAGAAGCAATCAATAAAGTTGTAGAGATATGAGATATAAATATTGGATAACTTTGTTTATTATTACCTGTTGTATGTTGGTTTAAATGTAATTACCACTTGACGTCTGCTTTCATTTTAATTTCACTAATATAACTTTCCGAGAATAATAAAAGAGATTATTCTGAAAACAATGTTTCAAATAAAAAGCGAACATTGGTCACTAAAATTAACTAAGTTTTCTGTTGGGTAAATGTCAATGGATTACTATCATTGAAATTGTCAACCTTTTTCAATCATTTGCTTTCAAAATAATCCAACAACAAATATCAGCAGTTAAATATTGGAAAATGATCTCAAATAAATCAAAACACTAGTTGTACCAGGAATATTTAATTATATTGGTACAATGTATCCCTAGGTTTGTATAAAGTGTTGATTGACTAATTATTAATTGTTTGTTTCATTTCCAGCAGCAAATATTTCAAACATGTTCAGAGTGGGAATATTTAAAACGTTCTACATAATAAGGAGAACTGTAAAGTTGGCCAATCGTTATGGTGGTCAGGACCTGTACAAAGTCCACAAATGCCAGTTGTTATCCGTTCGTTTGATGTGTTTGAGCAAATTGATTTTGCCATTTGATAATATTAGTTATCTTGGTGTAATCAGGGGTGTACAGAATTTTACACCGTTGTTGAAAATTCATACACCCTGAGGCGCAGCCGAATGGGTGTATGAATTTTCAACAACGGTGTAAAATTACGTACACCCCTGATTACACCAAGATAACGAATTTATTTCTTATGATCAATTCCTTTACTCATTTTGAAACCAGGATGTTAAATTGTAAAAATGGTAATGAAAATTTCCAGCGTAATATTTTTTTCAATGTCCATGTTGCTGCACATTGTCAAATACTTTTTTACTTTAATTTTGGAAAAATTCAGAAATTTTTTGTGTTCTTTTGAGTTTCAAAAAAAAAATTTTTTAATATTGTTTAAAAAAAAAATTGATTTTTTTTTTTTTTTTTAATTTTTTTAAGCATTTTCTTTATATTATTATTTTTTTTTTTTTTTTATTTTTTTTAAAAAAAATTTTCCCCTTTATTTTGGCAACATTTTATTTCTGAAAATTTTTATTTATCCCGTGGTGAACAAGGGTGGGGTGTTATTTACACCGGGGTAGTCAACCAATCAGATTGCAGTATTTTTGCTGCATAAGAAATAAGGTACTTTCCGTTTTGAATTTTCTTCGGGAGTTCAGTATTTTTGTGATTTTACTATCAGTGTCATCGGAAAGAGTTGGTGAATGTTGGATAGGGGCATTGATTTCGTCTTGCAACTTACCCCTATTCGTTCTTCTAATAATTGTTGTAGAGGGCCTCTCATTAGTTATTTGTATCATTGTGTTGTTGTCTGAATGAGTAATGAAAAAATGGACTATAGATTTCAGCTAATACTATTGATATCTATTGACCAAACAGAAATAATTTAGGAATTACAGAATGTAGTCGTAGCAAAGGCGTCAAAGTTTCAATGACGAAGCAGAGAAAACACCCATCTTTTAGCTGAGCAATTTAAAAAGAGATTTTTTTTTAGATAATTAGAGGAACAGATTCGACCACCAAATCTCGACAATGCGATATTTCTACATTCTCGATAACTATTTAAAAACATAGAGAGTATTGAAAATTGAGTTGCCTCGAGTGGAGAAATATTATATCATATTCGATTCAATGGTAGAATATCAAATGATGCTCGGTCCAAATAAATTACTGACATTTTAAATTTGAAGGAATTAGTAATTGAAAGACCCTACAGAGCGGATTCCCATTTTATATCAATCGGTTGGCAAACTTTTCATTCTGAAACCACTTCTGTGACCAAACTTCACAAAGATGGTGCAGTATTGGATGCTTCCTAAACCGATCCTCGTGTGTTTTAGATCGAATTTACCTCTAGAATTTTTTTTGACAATAACCTATTCAAGAAATATCTTCCACAATTGATCAAATGAAATAAAGCTGTCAGAGACAATCTTTGACTCTCATCAGTTTTCAACTGGTTTTTCCTTTTTCCTAAGACTACAAGAGCAATGTTCGATATGTATTCTTGAAATAAACTCATCATAGATACCAGGATTTTATCAGTGACGCTCGAATCCAAAAAAGTTAAAGAGGTCAAATAAAGTGCAAAGTTGAAGGGCAATGAGGACCTATACTTCAATTTTCAATATCAAATCTTTTTATGTACATTGGTTCTATTATAGAAAATATGGATTATTTCTATACAATTGACCAATACGTAAACACGCAAGGAAAGCTCAAAACCGTAATTTAGACCGATATAGGATTTTTTAGCTTTTAAATTTGAATTAGATAACACATTACTTAAACTACTGTCTGCGTAATTATTGTGAAATGTTTCGATAGAAAACATTCTGCACCATTTAAAAATATATTTATTACTTTGTCTTTATAAAGTTTAAATTGAAATGGCATCTGCACAATGGATATATGTGGGTTGTATCAGCATTGCATTGTTTGTGATTCTTTTCGTAGCCAGAGACCTATTAATAATCTTTACCATTAATCAGTTATCTTAAATAGTCAACTTCCTTTGAAGCACAATGAACTAGATAACATAAATCCTTACGCTGTATATCACATTTTAAAATGATAGCCAATTGATTAATAACAAATCTATGTTTCCGTTTTGGTTGTCTCGAAATTTACAGCAAGATTATTTTTTTCTATCTGTATGAATTGCTTTCAATACAACGTTTATCGAAATAAATCAAATTGTTATTATTCATCTGAGACAAGTTAATGTCACACTCTATGGAGTGTTGAAATATATTGTGAGCCGAGTATGCCATTAATGTAAGAAGCAAGTGACAAATTGTAATTCGTTTATACTCTAAATTATGATAAATTTCAATATATATAGCAAGTTGACTTCATGCATAACTAACGTTAAGTTCTTCCACACTTTTATCGAACAAAAAGGTGTCTAAATGTCGACAGATTTGCACCATGATAATTACTTATATATATCAGTGCTATTGAAAGACTTCCATAATGGTCCGAGACCACAATTAATTCGTAGTGCATTTCTTTTAGAACGTAAATGAAAATTTAAAAAATCCCACCTGCGCTTTCTCAATGAAATTTTTACAGTGTGTTGTACTACTTTTGGGACAAATTATATCAAAATTATAGAAAACTTCATCGGCTCTAACTCAAAATATGGACAATTTTATGTTTAGGGCGTCTTGAAATCTTTTGACAGCTCCCGAAGTGTTAATTTTTAACCTTTTTCAGCTGGACCAAATCACTACTTTTCTTTAAAATTCTGAATCAAACTTTTTTAGTGTAATTTCACCCTCCCCCCTCCTACTTACAATTTGAGGCATAAAACATGGAGAAATAAATTTGGAAGGGGTATAAAAAATATTGGCAAGTAACCCACTGTCAACACTAGGGACTATATTTGTGGTCTCGGACCTTAAATGTAGGGTGTCTTCCTCCTATTCCCACTTTTTAAATTATAAATATTTGAATATATATTAGATAAATTATCTATTTTATTTTTTTAATAAAGAAAATGTTCTGATCTTATATCTACAATATACTAGATATAACTAGTTGACTCTGGTAAGGATTAGTTAAACTTTGGCTTACTTGCCAACTGACATGATTGAAGAATGCTTTGTTGAATTAATAGCCGATGCTCAATCTGACGATAAATGCATGAAGTTTGCCGATTATATATTGGAATTTTATATAGATAGCAATTGCAATTTGAGATATCCATCAACCATTTGGGCATCACCTCCTGACACCGAGGAAAAGAGAACAACGTATGGTGCAGAGTCTTTTCATGTCCACCTGAACGAGCAGTTTTACTCTAGCCATCCTAACATTTTTGTCTTTGTCGTTGTGTTATTGAAATTGCAAACAACATCTTACATAAAGATGATAACTCTAACTGTAAAAGCATCCGTTCGGAAATATGAAAAGGAGAAGATGGACTTCCTTCTTGGCTGATAAAATACAAAACTTGTAAACGGTGAATGTACAACTGTGGACTTTGTACACAGTACGACGTGTTGGCTACAAATATTCTGCCAGCACTGATTTATGAACTCATATCAAGATATATCTGACTATATAGTGCTGACTTTTGTACATATGTTTTCATACATTTTAATGATAAATTTTACTTGCATGTTATTATGACCTTTAACTTAATAAATATTTATTTTGTATTATGACTTTGCTTTCGATCAACAGGTATTCTTTAATTATTTTCGGAAAAGTAATGATTGATTTTTTCCGGAATAGTTACTTTTTTCCCGGAAAAGTAAACTTTTTTTTTCGGAAACGTCATCTTTTTTTTCCGGAAAAGTAATGCCAATTTGCGGAAACGTAAAACGTCGCTTTTTAAAAATACTATTCCTTCTATTCCCACTTGCAAATAACAATAGGTGTTTTGATAAATAATTTGTTTTTATAACAATCAAGGTTAATTAGAATTTCACCTTAAATTTACCTGTATTTTTTTTTTAAAGCATAACTTATTTGGTACAATACCTTGTTTATTTGTAATATGTTTCTTTTTTCATCAATAAAATACTTAAAAATTAAGAAACATTATGATAGATAGATTGGAGTTAGATTTATATTTATAAATATTTGAATTTACTTAAAAATAAAAAAAAAAATATGATAAAAAGATTGGAGTCAGATTATTTTTTTTAGTTTATATTATAACCAAGTACAATAAAAAAAAAAAGGTGTGGAATAAAAGTATTCTCTAAAATGTCGCATACTCTGTATTTCCTGGCATCAATGAAAAAGGCTGTTTCTTCCACTACACGCTATGTTTCTAGAGAAAATTACAAGAAACAGGTCTTCAGATTCCATACAAGGATGACGACAATACTAATCAACCAGTACGCCGTGCTGTTATACTTCCACTTATACCCTTTGCTGAGGTTGAAGATGTGTGGTTTAATTCTCTAACAGACATAGATCAGATTGATACCATTTTCAACTATACAACCTTTGCAGACTATGTAACAATATACTGGGTTGAACAGAACAGTCAACCTTTGGAACCACTCATACTTAACACAAGGACCAACAAAAGGGATGGCACAGCAAGCAAATGAAACATGTCACACATCCACATTCAAACATCTTTTAACTAATTAAACTTCTTAAACATGAGGAAGTCTTCAACGTTCTGACCATGATCCAGTATGCAGCCGGTTGGAAGAGAGTGGCCCCCAAAAAGAAGTATGTAGAAATAAACAACAGATTAGACGAACTTAATGTTAGACACCACAACCAGGTAGTCACAACAGTAGAGTTTGGTGACACAGCCTCCCACCTTGCTTGCCTGCATCTACATTTGAATTTGTGTTATAAAAGTAATAAAATAGTTTACTCATATTTGTTTTAATTTCTTTCATTTTTATTTTGGTTAAAAAAAAACATAATTCATACAGATGCAAAAACTTATTACCTGTTCTAATAGAAAAAAAAACACTTGTCAATCAACAGTTGATAAAAAAATGTTTGTACAGTATTAAAAAACAATTGTTCAGAGAACAATTGTGGGTCTTTCCACTAGTAAAGATCTATTTTGATATTGAAATATGAAAAATCAGTTTAAAATGTTATTTCCTATGGCTTTATGATGTATTTATATGAATTTAAAGCAAAGGTCAAAATCTAGAACGTCATATTAACCTATGACCTTTACCTCAATTTCAAGTTCACAAACCAAGGACCTTTAATCAAAAGACCCTAGGTCTTTAATATGTTTGGTTTATTAGTAATATCACTTTACGCGTAATTCTAAATGTAAGATGGGCAAAAACTCCCATTTATTGTCTGCGCATCCTTTCAACCAAAATATACAAGTAAGGACATGTCGCAACTAACAATTTATGAAAAATTATTTGTCGATATGTCATAAGGTATTTGAAAATAAATGAAAATAAGCCAAAATCAAAATTTAGAATATGACCTTGACCTTTGACCTTGACCTCATTTTTATCATTTTGGACCAAGGACCTCAAATCTAAAGACCCTATGTCTTTATCACTTATGGTTTACCATTTAGAAATGCATATCACTTAATTAAATGGAAAAGGGGGAATAACTCTCATATGGAGTCTCCGTAAAGCTTCGGTCCAAATGAATATCCTAATCCTGAAGATGTAATGAGCAATTTGGTAAAATAAATTTGTCTTAATCTTTAACGGTTGCGAAGGAGTAGTGGCCACAAGAAAAACAGTGTTTGGGGAGATAACTCTTACAACGTAAAGTATTTTGTTACGCAGTTGTAAATTTTTAAAGCGTATAAACTATACGATACCATATTCCAAATATCTAAGGGACATCTTTTGAAACATCAATAATACGCAAGAAAAAAAATTAGGCGGAAGAAAAAAAAAAAAAAAAATAATAATAATAATAATCAGAACAAATTCAATAGGTCTTTCCACGGAAAGGTGGAAAGACCTAATAATCCTTTGTTTGTACAAGTTTTCTTCCTATTCCCACATGAAATTTTACCTTTTATTACCAGATTTATAAAAAGTGGGAATAGAGGGAATGAACCAAATGTAGAGTTATTTTATCACCAATTGGATAAATAAATTCCTTTATCCATTTTTACAGTGGATGACCATGAGGGAACTTCAGTACCTTGATCAGTCCTAGAGGCAATATTGGATGACTGGCGATCAAAGGGATTTTTTTTAATTCTGCAAAAGGTTTCCGCGTTGTTTATGGAAAAATTTCGATGAAATTGAGGAATCATTATACATACCAAATTTGTATAAGCATCAAAATGTAATTTGCTAAAATAGAACAATGTTGTCTAGGGTCAACTTTTCCCCGCGAGACCAAAATCCACCTTAGTTTAAGTGATTATATATTATTCATGTACCTACATTTTACAGCGATAAGCAATTTAATCACCGGTCTATTATATATGTACTAAAGTATTTCTAGACATTGTAGTTACATACTCAGAAAAAAGGTAAGAACAGTTTGTATTTCGAATACTAATTAGTATTATCAGAGACATATGTGTATCTTCAGAGGTTTGACTTGGTTCTATAACTGCAAAATATTTTGACTTTTAACAACCGGAAGTGAAACCCATACTTGAAATGAGTATCTGTTTGACTTTCCGAGATATATAAATACGCAGCCACGCAAGATCGGAATGAGGCAAATAAGTCATATTCGTCGTGTAACGAGAGTTATATGTTTATTGCACGTTAAAAAAAAACCATAGCAGTACCACTGTTCGAACATGCGTACGTAAAAGGTTATTCCTTTGTTTGATGATTCCAATATCAAATTCATGGAATACTGAAATTTGTTGAACAGTACAATGTTGCTGAACAATTCACTTTAAGTTTATACCAGAGACTTGATTTCTAAACTCTTGTTTACATTACAACACTTTGCTTGATGATCTACCTTGAGTCGAGCGGGAAGTGCAAACGGTTTGAAATCTTTAGTTGTTGATTTGGAGCAGGCAAGGTAATTGCATCATTATCTCTATCATTCATTGCAGCATTATTCGTTTGAAGCATTTGTAATTTTCTTTTGTCTGAAGTTTTTGGATAGATTTCCAAACTCGAGAAGCGTTTGTTGTCAGTGACTTAACATGATTTGAGCACCTGCAAACTACTTGCTTTCTGTGAAAATAGTTGTACAGATCGCTCAGGTTTTAAATTATTTGATTGAACTTGTGATCATAAGCAACAACGTTTACTCAATTTGATAATTTTTGAACAATGGGAGAATTGTGATACCAAATATCGAAATCTTCATACTCCGTCGGTCGAAATCTGCATAAAAATATTTCAGCGGTCTTTACCATAATCTGTTGCATTGCCGATTTAGTCTACTTCTGAAAAGCTTCTACATGATAAGACGGAATGTATTATGCTTGTTCTGGCATAGTTGTAGTGACAATTCCCTTATCATTGTAGCGGTGAATCTTGCTAAGTTGATTAATTTGTTTAGACTCTTACTTTGTATTTGTCCTTTGGTCAGCTTTAATGATAAAAGTTTCAGGACACCATTTAGACAAACAGGACTACACTGTTCAAAAATGTGCGCCTCCATTTTTTTTCAAAAATATTCACTACCAAATTGCAAGCCCTCTTGTTTGCCTTATCAGTTGATGACGCAATGTTTTTAGACCGAAATGAAAATGCTTCGCTTTTCAATATGGAGTCCTTCAGGGTCAAAATGCGAGTTGAGGTTTCCCGGAGCTATTGATAGCAGCACCTAGTTAGGTTAGCAACAACCGAAATTTTTATTGACATGTCATTATCCAATCAAAATGCAAGTAAGAACTAAGCCGGGGTAGGTTTTCTGCATGAGAGTGAATATGCTTTTTCATTAAAAGCCCCATTCATAAAAGAAATACTAAAATTTAAAACAATTGATTGACGTTCTTTAGTTTTCAAATTAAAGGAGTGAAATAAATGTATTACATAGCATTGATATACTCATCAATATCAAACAATAATATAATAATAAAACACTACTTCCAAAATAACCAGTGTATGTTTGCTTAAACTCTATACCATAATCACCATACGATTTTTCAAAAAAAAACTTATATGTAATAAATATATTAGATTGTGCTTAATTTCCTTCTTTTTAATACATCTTTCTCGTGCATTCTTACAAGTAAAGCTTCGATACCAGTAGACCTCAAATTACAAAAGGAAGAAAAAAATAATCCAAAAATCTTCCATATTTTTATACAATATAAAAAAGAAGATGTGGTATTATTGCCAATGAGACAACTATCCACAAAAGACCAGACCAAAATGACACAGACATTAACAACTATAGGTCACCGTACGGCCTTCAACAATGAGCAAAGCCCATACCGCATAGTCAGCTATAAAAGGCCCCGATAAAACAATGTAAAACAATTCAAACGAGAAAACTAACGGCCTTATTTATGTAAAAAAAGAAACACGTTCTAGTATTATGTCGGTATAGTTTCGTTAAAGACATGTTCATTATAATCCGATACAAAAACAGTAGTAAGGTAAATGGTTGTCGTTTGTTTATGTATAACATATTTGTTTTTCGTTTATTTATTTTTTTTTATTTAAATAAAGCCGTTAGTTTTCTCGTTTTAATTGCTTTACATTGTCATATCGGGGCCTTTTATATGTATAGCTGACTATGCGGTATGGGCTTTGCTCATTGTTGAAGGTCGTACGGTGACCTATAGTTGTTAATGCCTGTCATTATGGTCTCTTGTGGACAGTTCTCATTGGCAATCATACCACATCTTCTTTTTTATATAAATGTTATAATGTTTAATGAACTTAATCCCTTTACTCCATTATATTTTTTGAAATTACTATCTTTTTTTATGTTAATAAGGCCGTCAGTTTTCTCGTTTGAATTGTTTTACATTGTGTTATCGGGGCCTTTTATAGCTGACTATGCGGTATGGGCTTTGCTCATTGTTCAAGGCCGTACGGTGACCTATAGTTGTCTACATTTTGGTCTCTTGTGGACAGTTGTCTCATTGGCAATCATACCACATCTTCTTTTTTATATAGACGGAGTATTTACTTCATTGCAACAATTTACATGAATCTAATAGCATCAAAAAAGCAAAGTTAAATTTAACGGGTATTTAAAAAAACACCAAAGCCAGTAATATACAATTAAGATGTGATGTACATTAATAATGAAGCAATTATCGTTGAAGGAAAGAACTGTACATAGTTCTACAATAGGTGCAATATCGTTCCGACTTTATATTTTTAAAAATAGAACCTTTGATTAACAATTGAACAAAATCAAATATTTTATTATAATGGTTTGACTACTGATAATCTGTATCAGAAGAGATCGATCCCAAAAAGCTCGTGTTTTCGGCAAAAATTCTTTCAACAGTTGTTTATAATTTTGTATGTTTTCTCTCTCCAGTTCCTTTTCTTTTCTTTATCTGGAAGTACGTTTGATTGTCCCTCTGGATGTCCCCAACCAAAAACACGCATTGTTTTATAGTGGACATCGTCATGAAAATGATTCACACGCAAGTCATAAAAGACCCTCTAATACAAATTGCTCTATGTATGCGTAATTCGTTCAGTTTCTGCAAATTGTAGCATATAAATTTTATACATAATGCATAGCAAAAATACTTTATTTTGTTAATCGAACGCAATTTGCAGTCTAATTTTTATCGCCTATTTGGCAATGAAATCTGTAATACTCTTCACTGTATACTTGTGTGGTCTTTTCTCAGACAGAACACTTTGTATACCTTTTTTATGGTCTAGATTGTATGCTAGATATTAATTGATCTTGATCAAAACCCCTGTCTTTTCAGTAATGCTGACGACTAAGTTGTCTTGAGAAAGTTCCTTCAAAAAGTTATATCGTGTAACTGACAGCTTGAAATTCGTACATAGTTCTTTACCAGTACTGAATAAATAGTTAAAAGCATTTTTGTATGACGCTTCACTGGAAAGTTATTAGTAGTCATCAAAGGTACCAGGATTATAATTTAGTACGCCAGACGCCCGTTTCGTCTACATAAGACTCATCAGTGACACTCAAATCAAAATATTTATAAAGCCAAAAAAGTACAAAATTGAAGAGCGTCGAGGATCCAAAATTCCAAAAAGTTGTGCTAAATACGGCTATGGTAATCTATGCCTAGGATAAGAAAATCTTTAGTTTTTAAAAAAAAATCAAAGTTTTGTAAACAGGAAATTTATAACAATGACCACATTATTGAAATTCATGTCAACACCGAAGTGTTGACTACTGAGCTGGTGATACCCTCGGGGACGAAACGTCCACCAGCAGTGGCATCGACCTAGTGGTGTAAATAGTTATCAAAGGTACCAGGGTTATAATTTAGTACGCCAGACGCGCTTTCGTCTATATAATAAGACTCACCAGTGACGTTCAAATCAAAATATTTATAAAGCCAAAAAGTACAAAGTTGAGGAGCATTGAGGATCCAAAATTCCAAAAAGTTGTGCCAAATACGGCTATGGTAATCTATGCATGGGATAAGAAAATCCTTCAAGTTTTTCGAAAAATTCAAAGTTTTGTAAACAGGAACCATCTGAAGCATTTTGTGCATTTGAAGTGCTTTTAAATCTCGTATGTGCAAGTTGCCCGTATTTGTGGATCTGAAGACTTTTTTCAAAACAAAATCAATGTATCTACAAAAGCATACACTTTTCCTGAAAATGAAGCTGCAAGATTGAACTATGGTAGTGCATTTATTAATTGTGGCATGTCAAGTCGCCTGCAATTACGTCCTACCAAAATTATTTTCCGAGAAAACATATCGTGTATCCAGCATATAAATTTTTCGTAGTGCTTGTTTTAATCGACTAGAATCTACTTTGACCGTTGTAACATTTCTACGAAATTGCTAATCCAGTGAATTTTGATGCATATTTATTTAAAGCTCTGGCTGGGCTAATGAACTGGTCAAAGAAAATATTGCTTGCTCTTGCTTATGCACATATTTTCTATTAGACTCAGTTGTTCCCTTTTTTTTTTTTTTTTTTTTTTTTTTTTTTTTTTTTTTTTATTTTTATACTTTAAATAAATAAAGAATTAAAGTAGTTGTTCCCTTGAATTGATTTTTAATTTTCTCTTTTCGTTGAACTTTAACAAATTTGCATTGTGTGTTTAGCGGGTGACAGACTTCAATCCTCGATTATTTGCGAGATTAATTTAATAATCAAATGTTAAACTTTTCATGGCTGCATCACACATGACTCGACTTTCTGAGTTTTTCAGTGAACAGAAATGGTAGTTATAATTCTGCTGGTTCAAAAACTCCACACTTTAGGAATATTTGTAGCTGTCGGTTACCTTACATGGGGTGTGATTTGCATGCATTTTGGTGTAAACGATTAGTAGTCTATTTCTATCACGACTTTTCAGTTTTCTAAAACAAATAGTCTTCGAATGTGGGACGTCTTATTAAAATCTGTTGAAGGCGAGACATAGAATGCGACAGTCTGTCGGTTTATTTGGTGGTCCGAATTTACAGCGGGAGTATCCAGGATTTTTAAAAAGGCGTAGAATTAAATCGTTTAAGTAATAAGTTTGTTTACCTTTTTGGTTAAAAAAAACAAAAGGCACTATTTTAATGGTTTCTCACATGAAACGTGTATATTTTGTAGTTATAGTGTAACGGTACGCCAAAAATCAGGGACAGATTTTTTTTCCGTCCAATATATATATATCGGATTATATTTTCTTGTTTATTTACCGAAATAATTAGCCTAATTATGAAGAACAGAATAAATTTACTATTTTGAGCAAATTCAAAGGCAATATAATGACTGGTATTGTACCTCCTTATCGAAGGGTAAATAAACTCATCATAGATACCAGGACTAAATTTAGTATATACGCCAGACGCTCGTTTCGTCTACAAAAGACTCATCAGTGACGCCCGAATCCAAAACAGTTAAAAAGGCCAAAGTTAAAGTACGAAGTTGACGAGTATTGAGGACCAAAATTCCTAAAAGTTTTGCCAAATACAGCTAAGGTAATCTATGCCTGAGGTAGAAAAGCCTTAAAATTTCAAAAAAAATTTGTACACAGTAAATTTATAAATATAACCATATCAATGACAATTCATGTCACAAAAAGTGCTGACTACTGGGCTTGTGATACCCTCGGGGAAATAAATCTCCACCAGCAGTGTCATCGACCCAGTGGTTGTAAATAAAAACATGTAAGTAGGATCGAAACATTTTCCCTAACCTGGGACAGTGGTGTAACAGTACATCATAAGAACGAACTATTAAAAAAATCAGATGAATAAGGCTTAACTCATCAGAAGGATACACATAAAAATACTTCTAATAAATATACAAAGTAAACTTGGCTGGGTACTTGTATATCCCAACAATAAAAAGACTATGAGTACTAGTCTGAGAGTACTCTGTTTTTCTCACATATCGTTGTCAAGTGAGAGGTTATGCTAGCTATAAAATCAAGTTTAATCCTATATTTTCTATATAAGAAAATTCCTGTCCAAAGACAAGAATATAAAAGTTGTTTTCCATTCGATTGATGTCTTTGGACTTTTGATTTAACCATTTGATAAGGACTTTCCGTTTTGAATTTGACTTGGAGTTCTGTATTTTTGCTTTTTACTTCTTTTACGCGAGGTCTTTTACAAATTCCTAAAGTGTTTAAGTCTTTTTTATTATACTTTTTGAAATCTCTTAAAACGATGACTGTCACATTCAGGGAGAATAAGTATATATACAATTTAATTTAGCCTACAGCAAAAACGTTTTGATATTTGAAGTTTTTGAACGATTATAATTTCTTCTCAAAATGACAATAATAATATCATCAATTATTTGAAGACTGAATTTCAACACAAGAAAATTTCAGAAATAAGATATTTTAATTTAAAAATATTTCAGAAGTATCTAATAATTTATATGATAATTGAACTGCGCTACCATATTCCCTAAGGTATTATTGTACAAACTGTAATACGTCATTCTCCGTATAATATTGTTAATATGGTACGTCACTACCATAACGTGTGATGTTATCTTTCTTTCTCAAAAAAGAAAAACAAACAATGTATTTAAACACCACGTATTCAATGGGTTCCCCATAATTACGTAAAACAACAATTTTACATATTTGGCTTCATTTGAGATTAAAATCCAGTGGGGAAAATCGTGTCAATGAAGAACCGGTACACCTCTGATAATCCGTTTATGTTTGTAAAACAAAATAGCTACATTAAAGTATTGACGTTATTTGTTGAACATATAGCATGTTATATATGTCGATAGACAATGAATTGGTATATAAATTATAAAAAACAGGATTTGGCCAGTTTATAATCAACATTTTAGAATATTTAGAATAACAAAAGTAAAGACAGACAATATTGTCACCCAATATTCATAGGTGTGGGGAGAGGGTTACGTGTACGCCAATCTGTACCTTGTGTATCCTTTAAATCTAATTTGATTTTAATTGATACTTGATGGAGTCAATTTAGTAAGTAATATTATAAAGTGAGAGAATATAACCTTCATTGTGGAAATGCCTTAAAAGTTCCTCTATAAATTATGTGTTCTATGGATACAAGAACGAATTACCATCTATATTGACCCTACATTGTCATTTATAAATTGATGACTTATAGTTGTTGACGCCTTTGTCTTTTTGGTCACTGGAGAAAAGTGGTCAATCTCATCACATCCAATTTTTATTATCTATACATTTTAACTACAGGCATTATTTGCTATTGTCTTTCTATATCGTTTTGACGAGTGTTGGAATTAATCTGTTCTGCAATACAATCACCGACATAAAATTGTAGGACGGAATAATTTCATAACGGCAAGTGAAGTTAAAAAGACTAGATTAATAAAGGCTACAGTAGTATACCGCTGTTCGAAACTCATAAATCGATTGAGAAAAAAATCCGGGCTACAAACTAAAACTGAGGGAAACGCATCAAATATAAGAGGAGAACAACGACACAACAGAAACACAACATTAAAATGTAACACACAGTGAAACGAACTATAATGTAACGATGGGCATTTTCCTGACTTGGTACTGGGTTGAACCTGGTTTTGTGGCTTACCAAACCTCCCGCTTTAATGGCAATGTTAAATATAATAGTAAAATGACAATATAACATGACAGGACTACAATACAAATAAATAGGAGAACATATAGGACAGAGAAACACATGAATAATAGCTAACAAAAGGCATCAGGTTTAAAATTTAATACGCCTGACGTGCGGAGCTCAGATGAAAAAAGTTCGAAAGCCAAAACAAGTTCAAAGTTGAACAGCACTGAAGACCTTAAGTTCAAAAAAGTTGTGCCCAAAACATAATCATGCGTCGGTCTCTTAAGAAACCATGACAAAAACATCAATCGACACTAGAGTGTAGGACGGTGTGATTAATTTTTGTTTTTGAACGCTCCTTTCATTACTATTGTGAAATCGCTATCTTTTATAGGTAGCTAAACCTCTCATTTGACGACGATGTGCAAGCAAGACCAATTTTTGTTTTTGAATGCTCCTTTCATTACTGTTGTTAAATCGCTATCTTTTATAGGTAGCTAAACCTCTCATTTGACGACGATGTGCAAGCAAGACCAACAGAAACAATCTTAATCATTTAGAAACCCAAGTTGAAAATAAAGTTAAAACGTCAAGGCAAAAAGAGACAAATAAGTGCAAAAAACACAACATAGAACACTAAAGACTAAGCAACACGACCACTGAGCTGTGAGGGATCATTTATTTATAAGTATAAATAAGATGAAACTTCGTAACAGGGTTAAACTAATTATATATAATGACTTACGTCGCTCGTACGTTTTTATAAACGAAACGCGCGTCTGGCGTATTTAAATGTAATCCTGGTACCTTTCATAACTACATTTTATTTACACCACTCGGTCGATGCCACTGCGTGTGGACGTTTCGTCCCCCAGGGTATCACCAGGCCAGCTTTCTTACTTGTTTGGTTTTATAACTTTTTTGATCTGGCTGTCACTGATGAGTCATATGAAGACGAAACGCGCGTCTGGGGTATTAAAATATAATCCTGGTACCTTTGAGAACTATTAACTTTTTGTATACACGCCTGATAGGCTCTTGGTATTTTGGTTTGTTGTTTGGTGTATCCAGAAACTTTTTATGCCCCACCTACGATAGTATAGAGGTGCATTGTGTTTTCTGGTCTGTGCGTTCGTTCGTCCCACTTCAGGTTGAAGTTTTTGGTCAAGGTAGTTTTTGATGAAGTTAAAGACCAATCAACTAAAAATTTAGTACACTTGTGCCCTATGATATGATCTTTGTACTTTTAATGCCAAATGGGTTTTGACCCCAATTTCACGGTCCACTGAACATAGAAAATGAAAGTGCAAGTTTCAGGTTGAAGTTTTTAGTCAAGGTAGTTTTGATAAAGTTGAAGTTCAATCAACTTTAAACTTAGAACACATGAGCCCTATGATATTCTCTTTCTAATTTTAATGCCAAATTAAGAGGTTTTATCCCAATTTCACAGTTTACTGAGCATAGAATATGATAGTGAAAGTTTCAGGTTAAAGTTTTTGGTCAAGGAAGTTTTTGATGAAGTTGGCGTCCAATCAACTTGAAACTTAGTACACATAGATATAGGAAGATGTGGTGTGAGTGCCAATGAGACATCTCTCAATCCAAATAACAATTTCGTTTTTAATGAAGTTGAAGTCCAATCAACTTGAAACTTAGTATACTTGTTCCCTATGATATTATCTTTCTAATTTTAATGCCAAATTAGAGTTCTTACCCTAATTTCACGGTCCACTAAACATAGAAATTGATAGTGCGAGTGGGGCATTCGTGTACTATGGACCCATTCTTGTTTTTATTTATAACTCATAATCCTCACAGCTCTGTTGTAATTACTGAATTTCTTGTACCTTTCAACGATAAATGTAACAAACAATAAAATAAGTTACGCAATGCAATGGAGTAAAATAGTCTTCTTGTTTGATTATTTTATGAACAACTCGAATATAAAAACCAAAAACAGGAAATTCTTTTTATGAAAAGATTAGATAGAATTAAAAAAATATTCTACTGACCCATCTCATTTTCATTGTACTTCGCTCTAGAATTTAAGTTTGAATAAATATTCCTAGTTAAAACTGTATGGACATTATTTTCTCAGCACGGTTTGGTTTAAATTTTACCCCTTTGTGCACTCATTAAAATAAAAGCATGTTTTAACGATGTTTGCTATTTGGATAATCTTGTTCTGCAATTTTGTTTGACATCTGTTTATTTTAATTAAAACACGATTAATCGCGTATCTCTTCCGTGTAGTTATTTGATCTTAATTCCTTAATTCTTAGTCTTCTTTTAATTGCTTTATCTCTTATTTAAATTTAATATTGAAGATGAATGTCAGTGATCTTTGTGATCTTTTGACTTTTCCTACTGTCAAACTTCCTACGTTTGTTTTTGTTACACAAAGACATGCACTGCGGAACAGTCCGGATTATTTATTATTATTTCGGCGGCATGATTTCCTAACGAGCTTACGAGCTTTCCATCAATGTGGAAAACCGGATTGATAATTTCTTACTGAAGTTATAAAACTCGGAAAGAATACAAAGAAAGCGTCTTTTGATTTTTCATTGAATTTAATTATTTGAGTTTACTTATGTTTTCGACATTCTTTGCTCATTAGACAGATTTACAAAGTGTATGTTGCACCAAAAAAATGTGCGTAAATTTGCATACGTAATAAAACATTGATATTCATCTTTGTAAAGCAGTCAGCTTTTACATTGTATGGAATAACCATCATTAAGTACACTCGTAACCAAAAATTTTGAAATAAGAAATTAGATAGGGCATAGGTAGAACATTCAAACCTATCCTAGGTTAATATTTGCGACTGTCAATTTCATGCTCAGAATAATTTACCGTTCAGTAAAGAACTCACTACTGGCGGGTAGGGTAATGGTACAAACAATTTCAATACACTATTCATTTCCAAAAGTGTTTCCCCTGTACGCATGAACATTGCAGAGAAACAGAAGAAGAAGAGAAATAAACAGGTTCCTTTGGTCGATGAGCAGTTTTTCACATTTATACGTGCCAATCCACCACAAAAAGTACTATTTATTTCAAGTTATTTCGCTGAAGAACTTTAAATTCATTAAAGCTGTCAAACGTATGAGTCCAAAACTCCCCTAATTACCATTCAATATATCTTTTAAATTTACCGATTAAGAGTTACTCTTCTGGCAGAGTTACTAAAATTTGGTTAAAAATATGCAAGGTATGGCAAAATTACCCTTTTCAACGTAAACACTTTCCTCTCGTTTTAATTTTGCTGTCTCTTGTATCACGCAAAGCTATGGCATTCACATCTAGATTTATCATCTTGATTTCCTTTGTTGGAAAGGTTAATGACAATAAGATTAAGTTTACTTTGATCATTTTTCAATAATCATTGTACACTAGTCATAATAAGAGGCACATACTTGTCTCAATCATTGATCTAGAAAAAATGAATATAAACATTTTACTTATTTTAAAATATCAGGATAAATAAATAATAATTGGTAAAAAAAGATTTTCATTTAAAGGGTTATAACTCTAGAAAATTGACAGATTTAGTCATGTCACTTATTGGTATATACATGTACTGACATGATGATCTCCATTGCTGTTAATATTCTCGAAATATTTGTATGGTTATTAGTTTTCATTTATTAATAAGTAGAATGATTTTTTTAGAATATTAATTTAAGAGCAATAAATCACACAAATGCTGCTTGCTGGCTTGAATCATTTAATTATTATTTTGTTAGATATTGAATTAATGATAATTTTTATTATTTATTATTCAAATTGAAAATGGAAATGGGGAATGTGTCAAAAAGACAAAGAGTAAAAAACAGCCGATTGGTCTTTAATACAGCAAGAAAATTCCGAACCCGAAGGCGGACTTCAGCTGGCCGTTAAACAAAAATGTGTACAACTATTTTAAATACATAAAAGGCAATAATGGCATTTTGTTAAGATTCTATTGTTTAATACGTTTTCCGTCGAATAATATTTTAGATTTTGATATTTCAAGCGAATAGCAAGTATAAAAAGTCAGTTATTTATAATTTTATCTATCAAAGTGGTGCATTATACGGATTTGTAATCACATAAGCAACACGACGGTTGCCACATGTGGAGCAGGATTTGCTTACCCTTCCGGAGCACCTGAGATCACCCCTAGTTTTTGGTGGGGTTCGTGTTGTTTATTCTTTAGTTTTCTATGTTGTGTCATGTGTACTATTGTTTTTCTGTTTGTCTTTTTCATTTTTAGCCATGGCGTTGTCAGTTTGTTTTAGATTTATGAGTTTGACTGTCCCTTTGGTATCTTTCGTCCCTCTTTTATAAGTCGATCGTGATCTTAAATAGATTGTGATATTTTCTTACTTTATACACTTTATGGGCGTTTTTCTTTTTTTTTTTTTTTTAATTTCTTACTCTCTTCACGCGTCAGGTTGATATTTTAAATATTGATATTATAAGCATTTTGAATCTTTTTAAATATAAAAAGGTTTCTTTTCATTGTTTGCAAAGAGATTCCTCTACAACATATTTAGCAAATCAGTATCATTAAAGGCGTTCACTTACATGTACTAGTATTTTTAAAAAGATTAATATGATTTATTACACATGTAAACAGTGAGTAAAATGAGCCCATTTATACCAAACTCACACACACTTAAAGTATGAAAAAGGGAAATTGTCTTGGATTTTCAGTGGTTATAAAACTTATAGTCTAAAAACTACATCTTAATTATAGATTTTCAGTTATTCTGAATGTTCAAATCGCGCACCAGTTTTAACAGTTGTAAAATAATTTTCCTTGTGGGAGTAGGTGTTATGGTCCTACGAGTACTCGACCTTGATGTGTCAGAATAATTAATTTATATTCGAAGATAAAAAGTAAATGAAATGTTATTATGATAACATCATACATACATTTGTGTTAGAATACAGATTTTTAAATTCCACGTGTAGGCTATTCAAACGAATGTATGTAAGTGTTATCGGGTGTTTCTAAAAACAGGTTGAATGAGTCAACGTGACAAAATAAACCATTAACTAAAAAAATATTTCACAAAGTATATCCCTTTTATTTGTCAATTATCACATTTTCCTACCAAAAGACTCGTTTGTATGTGAAAAGAAAACTCCACCAAGTATTAACAAAAAATGTAAGAACTCACATATCTCTGGCAAAGAATATCTAAAAAATTATATATAAGGTATGTGTTATTCTCATTGTTGAAGGCAATACCTTTGCCTATAATTGCTAACATCTACTTCATTTGAACTTTGGTGGATAATTGTCTCATTGGCGTTTATACCACAACTCCTTATTGTTATATAGCTAAGGCTTCTAAAATAGATTGACTTGTGTTACATTAAAAGAACCTATAGGATCGTAAACTAAAACAAGAATTCAGTGAATATGTTAATCTGGACAAAAATTCTTTTAATTTAGAGAAATAAATCCAGTCTCTTTCGCACATATTTGTCATGCATTACAGTAATATCATTAAATACTGGAAATAACCAGAGTTATCATTCCCATAACGGTTTTTAAGTAAGCGGACTAACCTTAATGTCAGCCATTAATCATGGATTTTGGCGAACTCAGTAGTTTTACTAAAATTTATGGTAATAGAACCTTTTAAAAACCCATTCCTTTCATTTAAAATATTCAGTGAATTAAATGTATTTGGTCATCAGTAGCTTAGTGTGATGGAATTTTTAATCTTTGTGTTACAATATGACCACTCTGCATTAAAACTTTAGACCCACGGATTATGTTTTTAAGTGGGGGCAAATTGTTGTTGGCTCTTTTCTTGCGTTTTTTTTTTTTTTTTTTAATTAACAAATTGTTTTCTTCCAAAATTAAAAGCAAGGGCATTTGCATAAAAGTATACAAAATTGAACACCTGTTTACAAAAAAGTGTGCAATCGTCCTCTGTGAAAGATTCTCACATTTCACGGCAAGTGTGTTAGCTTCTCGAAGCTTATTTGTGGTGTTAAGAAAATTATAATTGCACAACATAAAACTATGATAGATACAAAGGATATGTTTGATACACATTAAATAAATAAAGGCAATTGTAGTATTCCGTTGTTCGAGAATAATAGATAGAATAAGCGAAAGTAAATCCGGGTTACTAAAAAATCGAGGAAACCAATTTTACAAAAATAAACACCAATATATGAAGAAACGATTAAATTTGGAATGGAAATGGGGAATGTGTCAAAGATACAACAACCCGACCAAAGAGCAAACAACAGCCGAAAGCCACCCTGGCCTATATACAAAAAGTGTACTGGTTCAATAAAATGGACGTCACACCAAACTCCTGAACATATAAATGAATTAAAAAAATACCCTAGACTAACAAAGGTCAGAGGCTATTTGTTAACAAATGCTATATTTCCTGACTTGGTAAAAAGTAAAATCACAAAAATACTGAACTCCGAGGAAAATTCTAAACGTAAGGTTCCTAATCAAATGGCAATATCAAATGATTAAACACATCAAACGAATGGACAACAACTGTCATATTCCGGACTTGGTACTGGTATTTTCAAATGTAGAAAATAGTGGATAAAACCTGGTTTTAAAGCGCCAAAAAGAAGAAGGTGGTTGAACAGCGTGTACCAAGTCAGGAATATGGCAGTAATTATCAAATAGCCTCTGAAAAGAGTCTGATTCAGACAAAACATTCTCTGAAACAGACATTATCAAGATGCATGATTTCTTGTTTTTTACAACATGTCTACAAACAATCGGCATTCCATTGGAAACCAACTGTACCCCTCTAACCGACAATTACTTTTGATTCTTATGAGGCTGACTTCATACAAAATTTTTTTAGTAAGAATTAAAAGAAGTTAGCAGTATCCTTTACGATTAATTTCCGCTATAAAGATGATGTTCTCTCACTTAATAATTCAAAGTTTGGTGACTATGTTGAACTCCCCTATACCATCGAACTAGAAATAGATACAGTTAAGTCTGCCTCATATCTTGACTTGCATCTAGAAATTGACAATGAGGGTCGGTTGAAAACATAATTTCACGACAAAAGCTTTCCAAATATGGACTTTCTATTTCTATGTAGCAACATTCCAGCAGCACCTGCATACGGGATGTATATCTTCAAATTGATACGATATTCCCGAGCTTGTAATACTTATCATGCTTTCCTTGGTAGAGGACTGTTGCCCACAAGGAAGCTTTTAAACCAAGAGTTTCAAATGTGAAGTTGAAATCATTCTTTCGTAAATTTTACGGACGTCATTACGAGTTGATTGACTGTTATGGACTATCCGCTTCACAGACGATACCGGATATGTTCCTAATGTCGTAACTACATTCCCATTCCTTTTCCATGAATGTGACCTACGGAATTTATTTACCGTATTTAAAAAAAAACATGAGTAACACGATGGTTATTACATGTGGGGGCAGGATCTTTTCACTCTTCGTGAACACCTGAGATCACCACATGTTTTTGGTGGGTCTCGTGTTACTTAGTCTCTATTTTTCTATGTTGTGGTTTGTGTACTATTGTTTTTCTATTTGTCTTTTTCTTTTAGCCATGGCGTTGTCATTTTATTTTTTATCTATGAGTATTTTTCGCCTCTTTTTTAAAGTTAAGCTAATTGCAAAGAATGTTTACAGTTTGTTTTATGTTATGCTGTTTCACAATTAGCCAAGGTTAAGGAAGGATTTAGCTCTGTGAAAAATGTTTAACCACGCCACATTCTTTATTATCCTGTACCAAGGTTGGAGCCGGCTTTCATTGGTGGTCATTGGTTCAATTGTTATACTTTTATCGTAAATTGCTTTGTTATATATTGCCTTTTGTTTTTTTAGTTTTGAAAAAAAAAATTATTGGGCCTATAATTGGGTATATCAAATAATTTGAACTGTTATCAAAGTTACCATGATTATAATTTAATACGCCAGACGTGCGTTTCGTCTACATGAGACTCATCAAATCACAATAGTTAAAAAGCCAAACAAGTACAAAGTTGAAGAGTTGAACTACAATTTACAAAACTAATAAAACTTTTAAAGTGGTAAATATGTCAGAAAAGGCAAACTTTCAACTCTATCCAACATAGTATTACTCTCTTTTTCGAGTGACAGTCCAATCTACTCACTTTGCAGATAATATAAACACTTTTATAAAATAAAGTTCGTGCGTTCGAAGCGATCAGGAACACTGAAACCTGAACTCAAGGTCTTTACTTTTACTTTTATACATATTGACGATGTCTAGATTGCAGGGAGTGCATGCACCCCATATATCCCAATGAACTTTAATTCAAAACTAGAAGGTCCCTTTCATATTGTAATCGCTTTCGCGATACCGATACAGATGGCCGACATCAAACAAAATATTTGGCGACAATGATAGGATTTCAGATGAGTGGATAGCTAGACTCGTCTGAGCTGGAGAATGACGAGGGTTTGTGAATGTCAAAATTTTTAGTACTTTGACCGGTCCACCGTGAATGGTGCTCTTATGCTGAGATTTTAAGAGCAGGTTGCGTTCATAGAAATGGAAGATGAACCCTTTCTGTTTGTCAATTATTATACGAAGAGAATGGCAATACTACCAGGTAGAAAATGAAGATAATGATCAAGACCTGAATGCACAGAAGGGAGTAGCTCCGCCAGTATGACAAGTTGATGAGAAATCTAAGAGAAGAAAACCCAGAAGCTTTCATTAACTACATTAGTCTGTCCATAGTACTTTACGATGAAGTCTGCATCACCAAACAAGATACAAGGTGGAGACAAACCCTTGATCCAGGACTGGAAATTGCCGGGACCATGAGACATCTAGTATCCGGTGACAGATAATGAATTTCTCCGCAGATGAAACTTCCCACATGCGTGCCGTCATTGAACGAAAAGCTCGTTGCGTGCAAGTGCCCTCAAAATACCGGATCTACTAATCATAACTCAAGGGCTAATTCTCCTAAGTCCTGATGGCCTTAATAGATGCGGACTATTAACTTACCTCGCTTGATGTTGGGCCAGATGCAGCAGCTACAGACACACAAGTGTACAACGAGTGTGAGCTGAAAAAGAAATACGGAACAAGAACATTGGGTTTCCTAATCCTGAACCACTTCCTGGAGATGACAGAAATATGCAATTTATTTTGTTGCTGAAAATGCATTTCAACTGAGAACTGACATGATGAAACCTTTTCCTTTCTGTAAATGGCAGCGGAAATATCTTCATCTACAGGCTGTCAAAAGCACGTAGAGTTGTTGAAAAATGCTGGACATTGCCAATGTTCATTGTGCTAACCGTGCACCAACACGGTGTAGAATGGTAACGGACTTATCAGTGTTTTGTCGGCGTTTCCGCACTTATCGTGTTCGGCAACGGACTTATTCGTGATCATATCAACACAAACACTAACGACTTTTCGTCTATTTGGCTCATTTTGTGTCACACTGTCTGAAAACAAAACGCTTGACTTTGCCACTGAATCTGTACATGATCAACATTCACCGTAAAAGTCCATTTAATCATATGAAAGAAATCTATATCTTGCTTCACATCTAGCATCTTGTTTATATCATTATCCTTTTAAATTAATAGAAAAAAGTAAAATATAAAAAATACTAAACTCCGAGGTAAATACTAAACGGGGAGTCCCTACGCAAATTGAAAAATCAAAAGCTCAAACCGATCACATGAATGGATAACAGCTGGCATATTCCTGACTTGGTACATTCATTTTCTTATGATTCACAGAATCTTGATCAGACTTTTGATAAATTTTCATCGAGAATGGTCCTTAAAACGCTATACTCAAACATGAAGTATAATTCGAGTAGCAGTTTACTGCATGCATTGCAGGAGATGCTTCAAAACCCTGTCGAGACACCTGGGATTGAAGTCATAAAACTTTGCTCAGTGCTTGGAGCACAAAAATCATGCTCGAAACATGAAATCAAGGATTTTGATTGGTTGATTTTTTAAGTATGAGTATAAAAAACTGACTCGAAAGTTTTATGACTTTCGGAGCAAATGCGACTTACTTTTTATTGGTCCTTGATTTGTATCTTCTTCATAGATTTTTGACAGTTGACTTTTGCTTCGTATTATACATACCCTTATATGGATTTATTGTGAACTCGTCACTAGAAGCTAAACAAAGTCTACCTCACTTTTAAAACAAATTATCGCCTGACATTACAGTGCGGAGTTATGACTACGCAGTCACGTCCGGTTGGAATGTAAGAGTCGTTTAAACACGTGCCTTGTGTTTTGGATTAAGATTTATTCGGTTTTTTTTTTAATCTTGAAGAGATTCTTAGTTGGTCCGATATAGATATAGATATAGAGTAGATATGCCCATCCATAAAACGTCACCAGTGTCTGAGCAGAAAGTTGATGAACCAGGGGTATGTCAAAGAACGTCTCGTCCTTTTTCTAAAAAAGTTCATCGGAAGATACCCAGAACTTGTTGATAAATATTCCGTATCAACTTCACAAATAATACAATATGGTCCTGAAGTATAGATTTTGCGAACTGACGTTGGTTATCATCTTAATAACGTGTAATAGTATTATTTTATTTGTCTTTATTAATATTACTTGTACTGTTAAGTCAATTTTTTGAGATATTCTTTTGAAGTGACTCTGTGGTTTTGTAAAACATCATACTTTGAACGACAAAATTATTTCATTTATTAATATTACTTTTACTTATGGATCTTGACATACTATGAATGACAAAACTATTTTATTCAATAATACTACTTTTTCTGTTAAGTCTGTTTTTATGATATACATTTGACGTGAAACTGTACTTATGTATCCCGTCATACTTTGAACCACACAATTATTTTATTAATTATTATTACTTTTACTGTTAAATCTGTTTTCTGTTATATCTACTTAACGTGACTCTGCATTTATGTATGCCGTCATACTTTGAATGACAAAATTATTTTTATGTCAACCTGTGCGAATTTCAAACGCGCAATTTTACACCAGTACTGAAAACATTATATCCTTTATGGGTAGACTTTACATAGATAAATTAAGTCGTATAAGAAAAACAAAATGAGTATGTTAAATTTGATGTATGCCTTTTTGTGCTTCTTCGTTACATTTGTTGTTTTCATAGTGATATTAAGATGATAACACAATATTGACTGCTGTACCCCTATTTTTGACATTTTTTACTCTTTGAGTACGTTTGTTTTGTTCATGCATCGTTGACAATGTAATGGAATTTGATACGACTGTCATACAAGTGAGAGGTTTAGCTAGCTATAAAACCAGGTTCAATCCACCATTTTCTACATTAGAGAATGCCTGTACCAAGTCAGGAATATGACAGTTGTTATCCATTCGTTTGATGTGTTTGGACTTTTGATTTTGCCTTTTGATTTTGGATTTTCCTTTTTGAATTTTCCTCGGAGTTCAGTATTTTTGTGTTTTTACTTTCCATTACATGGCTCAATGCTAACCCCTGTCAAATATACAATCTGTTTTTCAGAAACATTCCTTAGTGCCTTTCATTGATCCATAGATGTAATGGGTATTACATCTATGATTGATATATGCCTACCTTGTGAACGGGCTTGTTCATATTGCCTTAAATTGAATGCAAATACTAACCGTACAACAATGTGTATTGAATAATAAAAAATAAGTACTGAACTAAAGTTGTACAAAATTGCTTGACAATATACAAATAAATAAAGTATTGATCTATTCAAATTTAGTTTTGTCACTTAAAACGAAATTACAACATTCTATGTACATTTGAATTAACCCGTCAGATTATTTTTTTCAACCGCAATTCACAAAACCAATACTTTAAAAAAGAAGCTGGTTATAAAATGTCAATATGGTGAATCATCACTCAAATAGTTATAAATAATAAATTTTGAAGGATATTAATATGGTGTTTATTATCCAACTTCTATAAATTGGTTATACAAATTTTGATTTACTTCAATTCCTTTCACAGTCATTGTTGAAGATAAATTCTTTAATAACATCTCAAGCGACTTCATTCATTACGTTGGTTAATTTCCTTCTTTTTTTCTTTCTTTTTTTTCAAAATTTCTAGAATTATCTTTTAACTAGGTAAACATGTTCTTTGTTTAGAAATAAGAAATGGAATGTATTGAACCTACGCCTTTTGAAATGATACAATTAAACCCAAAGGACTATATTCATCAACGAGGCAGGTTTGTATACAAATAATACGGTTCTTAAACAGAAAACTGAGACTAAAACTTTGAACACTGTAAAAATTCAAACAACCAAAAACTGCAATACTTTTAAGTAGCCCTGAAAGAAAATAATATCATTGTCTTTTGTATTGGACACCTGTCGTGTTCACTTAGTCATATGAAATATGAAGACATTCAAACAGATTCTTACGACCGTATGTAAATTGAATTACCCCCCTTACGTTATATACTTCTGTATGAAACATTCAAGTTACCTGAATTCTTAATGAAATGACTTGCATATTAGATAAGGTGGGTTTTTTTTTCGATATTCCAAGTGACATTTGGACGGTGTTTTTAGTTTCAAAAATATGGATTTATAATAACAGATCTATTCAGACAAACAGATATGGCGGTCATGACTACAGATAGATGTCATCCTAAGGATATACTTGGGTATCGCCCAGCAGGACAATCAACGACAAAGAGAAGTGCTAGTTTGACTGCAAGGGTTGCCACGGTCTATACACGTTCCAACGTCAGGTCTGAACAGGGCCGTTTAATCAAATACCTTGGGTGGAAAGGTATAACATATATTTGAGGGGTCATAGGTCGCCTGTTATAATGCAAAATGCTGTCATTTTCCTACAAATGATCATTTTTCTGTCGAAACCCGTGTCTAAATAACATGTACAATACAGGGAAAAAAAACAGAAGTTAAGGGTTCGTATATCTGAACTGTTTAAAATAAATATCAATCAGGTTGTTGGGGAAATTTTATATACGGGAAAATATATATGCAGTAGAATGAAAATAACACTGGTGTGGCATGGACCGCAACATACGGAATTAATTTAATCTCATCTATCAGCGTATGAACAAAAGAACAAGTTGTTATAATAAAGTTTTATTTTAGTTTGATTACTCGTTATATAAGATGGAACATGAAATTGACATTAAAACGAAACCTTGAAACCGATAACAAAAAGATGACTGATGAACCATGGGCGTGTGGATGTCTTATCAAATGACCGAGTATATATGAATATAGACCGGTGTCTTTATAAAATGGCAAGCTCTAATTCGCTCCGAGTCTAGTATATTAATCAAACAGACTATTTCAGAGATATGCCATCATTATCAAATCCTCTATTGTATGTTTCCAGAAATGTATTGTTTTTTTTGTGTTTTAGTTTGTCACAAACATGTTTAATTTCTTTATATGACAGTACAGATTAATAGTAATAATATTTTTTTCGTCGGTGATTTATTTCAAGTTATCTCATATTTATATAACTTTTTAATAACAGTAAAACAAAAATCATGTTCAATACACGCAGGCAAACGGCCAAATCGGTTTTGATTTTTAAATTCACTTTCAAATAAGGTTATGCATAAGTGAGAAAAAATAATCAAAGATATTATGTATATTGCATACATTAACATTGTGTCGTCTGTCTTTAGAATGGTTTTGACTTATTTATCAAACGTCCATTTTCTTGCTCTGATATTTCCTCATACCTACATGTACTCAAACCAAGAAAAGGTTAACTAATTGTCAATACTAATAGTTTGTGTGGCTAATTTCGTATTAATTGTTTCCCTTTATTAAACTTAGTTGCACATTTAATTAACTACATTTTTAAACTTATTGCGTAAGCTTTGACCGAATCACCCAAAGGCCTATGTTTTTAAGCTGTTCTATAATATATAATTAAGTACATTGACGCATGAACTTATAAATATAAGAGTATATATAATTTTCAATATTAAAATGTTTTTATTTAAGATATGAACGATTTTATCAGGTAACAAGCTTTACAGTAATATTTATGAATTGTTCTTTCCTTTTTTAATATGAATGCATAGTAGGTTGTGTCCCTAGTGGACTTTGTTTGAAAGAACTAATTACTTACTCTGAGGCGAATTAGGACCAATTTTGCTGTTGAGTTCATGTCGCATTATTATATGTTACGGTTGGAACATTCTCCAACATCAATTTGTCAGAAATGGTTCTATTTAGTTAAATCTGATTCATATGTTGACTTAAATGAAGTCGGGAATATAGAACTAGTTTTTCACATTGTCCATTGATTGATAGCGTTTGACTTTGTCCGTTTATATATAGTTCCACTTTAAGAATTTGCCTTTGATATCGGTATTTATATTTTACTATTTTACATCTAATACTTGACAATGAGTGTCGGTGGAGAATTATACATTACGACAAAAGAGATAAATTCCTCCGCCTCATTTTTAGACATATACTCCGAATTTTATATAAACAATCGTCTCAGTACCCGAATCTATGACACCTTCATATGGGATATGCATTTCGCCAATTTGCAGTTGCTACCTTAGACTTTGTGATAGAGGGGAGACAGATACCAGAGGGAAAGTCAAACTCACAAGTGTCTGAGCAGAAGTTGATAAACCAGGGTGAAGTCACAGAGCGTCTCATCCTTATTCTAAGAAAAAATCATAGATACCCAGATGGTCTTAAAGTGTAGATCATGTGTACTGACGTTGTTTATCACCTTAATTACGTGTTACTGTGTTCTTTTGTTAATTTTTGTAAATATCCATTTGACGTGGCTCGGTACTTATGCATCCAGTTATTGTAGTATGGTAAACATATGTATTCTTGTCTTTCTTTTATGCTTATGTGCTTTGTCTATATGACTTTTTGTTTGTCTTTTTACCAATTTGTTTGTTATATAGTGATTAAGATCATAACACAATGGTGACTGCTGTACCCCTATTTTGATTACCTTTTATGTCTGTTTGTTTTGTTCGCACACAATTATCAATATGATGGATTTTCTGGCGGCTGTCAAACAAATCAGAATTTTGGCATGATGTAAAAAAAAAAGTTCAATCAACCATTTTCTACGTAAGAAAATACCTTAACCAAGTCATAAATATGACAGTTGTTCATTCGTTCAATGCGCTTGAGCTTTTACCATTTGATTAGAGACTTTCCGTTTTTATTTATCCTTGGAGATCGGCATTTGTTTTTGTTATGTTCCTTTATGATACATTGGTTAATGCAACATGAACTTTGGTTATAAAGAGTAACATTGCGAATGACATTAGAACAGCAGAATCTGCTTACACATCCGTCTTTTTCCCTCGTTTTTATAGTTGTAAACATTTTAGCGTGAAGAGTAGTCCCACATCATCAATTCGACCTGACATGGGTCTGTTTTTATACACCACGCACAACTAAACGGATACCCCGTTATGCATGAGCATTACTGCTGGTTGTGAGAAGTCAAGGAATTACCATGTAGCGACCCATCTCTCTAACATCATGTGTGATAGACTCGTCGTTTGGCTGTACTTTATTTATTGTCAGTTGACGCTTAGTGGCCAGCTTGAACCATATCAGTACTTTTGAACTTTTAAAAGGTCAGTTTGAAGGACATATTATCTTAAATTAATCCCTTGTAGGTTACTATATTTTCGAATATAGATTTTTATCATATGACTACTGATTAATAGCTCTTTTTTCTATTGATATAAAACCAGTTTTCTTCTTTTAAATATTTCATTGCTTTTAATTGACTGATTATGTGTAGTGTTTGAAATTCAACGGATGACAACATGAAATGAAAAGATTCTTTAAAGGATTGAGTTTTTTTTTTTTAATTTATATTGATTTTGTAACGTATACAGCCACTTTTCTAGACTTGTTTTGGTGGTCTTACAATATTTGTTCATATTTTAATCCTTTGTACTTAGACCTTGAACAGGGTCAAGTAGTGTAATGTCGTATTATAGAACGTCTATAGTAACACTTAGAATTAACACCAATATTGAGTTTCAATTCGAAAAATATTGATTCATTTCATCAAAATTTTGTAGTTTTGGTCCTCACACTTAAAAACACGTAATGATAAATTCTTGAGAATCTGCAACATATTAGTTCCTCAAATAAATATATATATTATACTCAATTTTCTGATTTTAAAGTTTTACTACGACAAACCTTCATTTGCGACGTTTACAAAACAGACTCGTTTGGTCTTAGATTTTAAATGTTTTGAAATAGTTCATTTTTAATTCTGCAACATCGTTTAATAACCAAAAACCCGAAAATCATGTTCTGTATTTTATCGCTGTTTTACGAAATTTTCTTTTGCATCAGAGTCGATTGATATGAAAATTATCGCTAGAACTAAAAGAGCACGTGGCGTTGCTAATGAAATTGACAACGTCGTCATAGGTAAAATAGCGATCAACAGATCTCAACTTGATTGCTTTTCTCACTTTCGCCGTCCCCGGTTCATGCAAGAAAATCAATCTCGTTGAGATGATCAACGATAATCTTTAAGTATTCTTATTATCACAATGGTTTCTTTCTCGACATATTGTGTAATTGCATTTTTTCTCTCTCAATAAATCAGTGGCAGTAGCGTATCAGTACATACACTTGAAATTCCCGTACAAATTTCGACCCACTTGAACCTAATGATTGTTAGTTTATTTCCGATGATAAATATATTGATATTCAGAACAGACATTTAAAAGTATGTCAAGTGTAAATGTCAAAGAATTTGCGCTACGAATCTATCCCCCATTTTAACAAGGATGATTTGGGGAATTCATAGGCTGTATTAACGCTACGGGACAATTTTTATGGCTGTTTTTACTACCCAAACAAATTTTCTGAAAATTCAGTTGAAAAGTACTAAATGTAGGTCATTTCTGAAATGCCCTGTGTGTGTATTAACCAAAGTGGTAAAAAGAATTTTAATGTCCTTGTGAGGTAACGAAATTCACTTCAATACATGTAGATGTTTGTACTATCAAGTTTTAACCATTTACTTAATAATATATAAGACTGATTTAATCAACCCTGTAAAAATAAATTCTACAGATTCGATGGTAAAATTCGTTATAACGAATAATACAATTCATGATAAAGATTTGAATCCGTGATCACGACTTTTCATTTTCGGGATCTATACCTATTCCTATTTTTAATATAGGGGGTCCAAATGGGCTTCAGTAGTAGTCTGCTTATCTGAACACTGTTTTTTGACGATGTTTTATATTTCTAAAGTAAACATGAACAGTTAATTCGATTAATAAAAACTAGTCGATCACCCACTCAAGTATACATTTTTGTTTTCCTGCAAGATATTTTTTTTTTACTTATCTCCGAAAAAAATATATAAATATTTACTCTCTATTAGGAGTGATTTACAATATCTAACCTTTTATTAAGAAAGGTTGCCTTAGAATCTCTGCTTTTTCGGAAGACTTTCACCAAGAGTTGTTCTAAAAGAGTCATATTTAAAAACTTCTTGAAAAAAATCTTTTAAAGAACTCAGACACTCACTCTAGCATGCATCTATCCATTAATAAGTAGTTATCAAAGGTACCAGGATTATAATTTTAATAGTACGCCAGACGCGCGTTTCGTCTACAAGACTCATCAGTGACGCTCATATCAAAATATGTATAAAGCCAAACAATTACAAAGTTGAAGAGCATTGAGGATCCAAAATTCCAAAACGTTGTGCCAAATACGGCTAAGGTAATCTATGCCTGGGATAAGAAAATCCTTAGTTTTTCGAAAAAATCAAAGTTTTGTTAACAGGAAATTTATATAAATGACCACATTATTGATATTCATGTCAACACCGAAAAATTGCAATCAGACTTGTGATTTTCACTTTTGTTGTCCCAGAGTTGTGAGAATTCTATTTTCAAAGTCGATCCTCATGTTTGACAGTTGCTCTAACGTATAATTTTGTTATGTCATTAATAATTAGTTATGTATTTCTCTGTACTGGATGTTCTTTATTAAAATTGAGAATGGAAATGGGGAGTGTGTCAAAGAGACAACAACCCAACCATAGAGCAGACAACAGCTGAAGGCCACCAATGAGTCTTTCAATGCAGTGAGAATCTCCCGCACCCGGATGAGTCCTTCAGCTGGCCTCTAAACAAATATGTATACCAGTTCAGTGATAATGGACGTCATATTAAACTCCGAATTATACACAAGAAACCAAAATTAAAAATTATACAAGACTAACAAAGGCCAGAGGCTCCTGACTTGGGACAGCGGCAGGTGTAGACATGTATTTTGATATCTCAACCCTCCTCCTATAACTCTAGCCAATGTAGAAAAAAACAAACGCACAACAATACGCAATTTATTTTGTTTGTACTTTATTCCTGTGAGTGTTGTCATTTTAACAGTATGTTTAACATTGTCATATAAACGGGAGGTCTGGCTAGACATAAAACTAATTTCAACCCACTTTTTTTCTAAAAATGTCCTGCACCAATTCAGGGATATGGCAGTTATTATTTACAGTCCGTTTCGTTGTATGTTGGCATTTGTTATTGTTATAGTTCAGTGTTTCTGTTGTTCCGTTGTTTTCCTATTATTATAGAAGTTGATGAGTTTCCCTCGGTTTTAGTTTGTTACCTTAATTTTTTTGTTGCTCAATTGTTCTATGACTATCGAACAGCGGTATACTACCAATGCCTTAAATAGTCGACTCTCTCCTATCTCTTGGAGTATTTTTGTTAATACTTTTTACCTTGAGCAATAAACTTCAAACCACCACATAATTAGCTTAGGAATGGTGATTTTCATGTCCGATCTTTCCGTCTTTTTAGTTCCAGATACATTGTACTACGGAACCCAACAGACTGGTTTCAAGTGGTGTTAATGAATGTACATCGAGCGTGACACTCTCTAATCTACAAGGCAACGGATTTCACGATATAACCGACATGGCTGCGTATTTGTACATCCCTCACAGCCAAACAGACGCTCCACATTTACAATGGTTTTACTTTCGGTCGAAAAAAGGACGATATCTTAATTCCCCAATCACCCTTTTGACATATCAATTAGACATCTATACTGCAAACGTCCATGGAAGTCTGCTTCACGACAGAGAGTTTTACAAACCGAGATTTTGATAATCTCAGGTTGTCACACTTCAAGAACTCTCTGGAATTAAGATGTGCATCCTTAATTAATCAAATTAAGCACGAATCTTATAACTAGTCTACCATCGCCTCATTTTAATTATAATCCTGGTACCTTTGAAAATTATTAAACAAAGATCTAACTCTATGGATTGATCATCCCATCATCCTGTTCAAAGTGATTAAACTCTTTGGAATCTGTATAACTTGCCGTGTCGTATGTTCAATATTTACTCAATCAGAGAACTAATTCTGTAGAAGGCGACTAGATAAGGGCAAGTTTGTATAAACATTTAATGTCAAAAACCTGGATTATTGCAGAGAAAACTTTTAAACTTGTGTTTACGGAAGCCTACGTTTTTATACTGGGTTAAAAAAACGTCACATTGGTTAGAAAAGAAGAGTTTTTGTGCATTCCAGAAAAATATTTTTGTTTCTGAAAAAGAGAGACACATTGAATACCAGTTTGTAAGTTTAAAAAATGTCAATGGTATACACATTATTACAAAACTTTTTTAATTGGGGAAACAACTAGTTATTTCAAAATAACACTAATTCAGATAATTTTCCTTTAATATTTCTGTTTTATCACTTACAGTAGAAAATTTAGCAACTGTTTCAAATTCCCATTGCTATATATCGATCTTTTTTTTATCCTATATAGATGATTCGGGACTTTATGTAATTCTTCCTGGGGATACGAAGGATGCATCCACTTACTGTTTAGTCTATTTTTGGTAATATTCATTAGGAGTGGCTAGGTAATTATACATCCCGTCATTGTTTTATTGTGCTTTGGTAAAATTTTGTATTCTTGTATTTCGTTTATGCAATATTTATATATAATTATGTGGTTTGTTTATTTGTTTTCTTCGTTTCCATTTTTGTGTGTTTTATAGGGATTAAGATTATAACTCAATGTTGACTGATGTACCTCTTTTTACATTTTTACCTATTAGTATAATGTGTTTCTTTTGTTCACACAATGGAATTTTATCCGACTGTCATTCGTGTGAGAGGTTTAGATAGCTATAACACTAGTTTCAATCGACCACTTTGTACAAACGAAATGCCTGTACCAAGTCAGGAAAACTGTGATAGTTGTTATCCACTCGTGTAATGTGTTGGAGCTTTTGATTTGACATTTGCTAGGGGTAAAATGGGTTGTTTGTTTCTCTCTTTTTAATATTAAATTGTAGTTAAGGGGAATTCTCATATTTGATTAATAACATACTATAAAGTATATCCAAATTATACTATTGAAAGAAAAAGTGTGAAATTTGAAAACCATTCATTTAAGATGACCCCTTCTGTAGCCATTTTTGTACAAATTTTTCAAACATCAATTGTATCAAAACTACAGATATAATGAATAATAGAGACAGGCCATTTTGTACATATACTAGGGGGAAACTTGATGGAATGCATTATAATTTACTGTTTCATTGCCTTTAAAAGAAAAAGAGTACTTTGTGGCAAATAAACCAAGATTTTTATAGAAAATCCACAGCCTTTAATACAGAGATTTTTGTTATAAAATTTGAAACATAGATTACTCACTTGCTTTTCTATGATGTGCTAGTGTTTATTTTTTACAAAAAGTTCTAACCAATCTGTAAATTCCAAAATACCTCGTGCTGAGTCACTAAAGTCGAACACACCTTAAAAGGTGTACTTGATTTGGTCCATATTTTTATTTGTTTTAACCAATAACTACATTAATAAACTTGTTTTAAGGAAATCGATGCTAGCACTGCATGCAATTATCCTATACCTATCAGTCATCAAATTGCCAAATATCACAGTACAAGGATAAAGGCTGTGGATTTTCTATAAAATTTCCATATGTTTAGCATTGAATCAACAGAAGGTTACATAATCCTTAAAGGGGCACTAGCTGTCAAATTCATGGTCACCGATTTGAATCAAATTCTCATATTTGATTTATAACAATGCAAAACATTTATCCAAACTATCAAAAGTCTAAAATAAACAGTTTACAGAGCATGGGGTAGATAATATACAGGTTCATTTCGTGTGTATTTTAGTCTAGACGCCATCTTATTACCTATCGATTTGACCTCAGATGACCATATAAGCGATGTAAACATAAATAAAGATATGAATAGTTTAAACCAACATGTGCAATTGGATTTTTATAGGTCTGTTTGATTTTATTTTATAGATTAAAAATATATGTTTCTCATTGTTTTTAACCGTATAAGAATGATTTTATATGCATCGAATTAGTAATCAAATGATTTACCGTAGTTTCACTTTCATTGTTGACATTCTTTTTCTTTAGATAACCAGTACACGTACAATGCATGCGTTGTCAATCTCTAGCTAGGGATTAAATTGAAGTTCACATGAATACGGATTTAAAGAGGTCGACTCATTCACCTGCAAGTGAATTACTAATTATCAATGTTTCTTAGCGTAATTTGACAAAATTGAACCTTTTTGGCTGCAAAAAAACGAATTGTTATTTCACTGTTTTACTTTCATTATTGATTGAACAGGAAAAAATCAAACTTTAGATTTTTTTTTTATATATCTCGTAGCTAGTGCCCCTTTAAGAGAGAAAACTCGGGGCGCATATGTTGTGCAAAGTTTTTCGATTGAGTGTCAAGTTGCGTTCGCATTAGTGTCTGATGTATCAAATACATTTGTAGCATCCCGTAATGGCAACGTTAAATTGTATATTCCATGTATCGCTATTTGCACTCAGAGAGCCATTGTGAGGAATTTAGTATGTCCGTAAAATGCATGTTGCATGTCTAAATATCTGCGCATATTTAACATTCCCTCTTATTCCGTAGGCAGTCTTATTTTCACGACCTCTACAAGTGCGATCCACTTATTTGTTTTATTACATAATTTGTTCTCGTCTTGAAAATATATAAAAAGTTATGTCACTTTGCGTTAAGCAAACAACAGGCAATCGTTTAATTACACACATAATATGTCATTTAAATCATGCAATTACTGAAGCACTGTCTACTGAGAGGGTGGTATCCTACGGGCTTATAGTGAAACTGCAGAGTTACCGAACTAGTATTAGTAAACAAATGTAAGATTCCGATGTCATGCTCAAAGAAGTGTTTCTCTAAATCTGTTTCATCAAGTACGCTGGTGACTAAATTCTTGAAAGCCAAAAATAGAAAATGAACGCGAGACTATAAAACAGAAAGGGTGCTAACACAAAAGCTAAAAACATAAAGACACGATTTGCATCAAAGAGTTAGTAGAATTTTCGTCGTTTATGATTTTGATTTTCTTGAATAAAATATAAGCGCGTCTTACTTTATTAGATGAAGAAACCCAACAATAAATGTTTGTTTTTCACGTTTCCATAAAATAGACAAAAGATATCAAAGGTATATTCAAATAAACGGAAATAAACTGACAACGTAACATCGAAGTTAGACTTTTCGTTACTGTCAATAATTTCTGTGATACATTGTTGATCTTCTAAATTTAGATGGGCGAATTTTCATATTATCAACAAAAGCATTCCAAGTCGGTATTCACTAGCTATAATATCGTAAACAAACTTCTTCAAAAATTTTGATTCAATCAGCTGATGACTACCGTATTTCCTTCACCTAATGTAAAAAAAGATGTGTTATGATTGCCAATGAGACAACTTTCCGCAAGAGACCTAAATGACACAGAAATTAACAACTATAGGTCACCGTACGGTCTTCATCAATGATCAAAGCCCATGCCGCATAGTTAGCTATAAAAGGCCCCGAAATGACAATGTAAAACAATTCAAACGAGAAAACTAACGGCCTAATTTATTTAAAAAAAATAACGAAAAACAATTATGTAACACATAAACAAACGACAACCACTGAATGACAGGCTCAAGTTGTTTTGAAGCTATAGCGCTGTCAATCTTTTACTAATTCTTTGCCATGGAACCTCTGTAAAGGTTGGGTTTTTAAATGAGAACATAGCTTCATAAATTGCATGCGTACGAAGCGCTTCTCTGGATAACCTTCCACAGGAACGCTGAAAGTCGAAAATTTTAGAGCCAGGAATGTATAAGAACCGAAACAGTTGAAGAGATATACAACCAAAAAGAACCTAAAGATAATATTTACCTGAGGATGTTGAAAGCTCAGTTCCTAAAAAAAAATCTTAATTCGTAAACGGACAATTTAGGGAATTTAAATATCATGTCAACTTGAGCTGGTGATACTCTCGGGTACTGATAGCTCACCATCAGCGGTATTAACCAGGTGCTGCGAAAAACTTAATAAATGTCATAGCTTATTGAATATGCGAGTTGTGATTATTATACTGATACAGGGTGGAACCGGAATAGAAATAGTGACGTCATAAGTATGAGAACTATGCAAGCTGTCTCGTTGGCGAGGGAACGATTTATTTAAGTGTACAAGTTAATAGACATCTGGCATTCTTTTAACGAGGAGAGCTTTTTATTACGTTTTATATAAGTAAAAGATACTGAATACAATAACATAATTTGGTTTCCTTCTTTTAGATTATTTGCCTTTGGCAACTTAACATTACCTGAATGTTGTATAACATAAATTATTCGTAAAATGTTTGTCTTTTTATGTATGAGTAATGCAACATTTTATTTTTATGGATTTCTCGTGTATAAACACTAAAGGAAATTAACTGTGGATAAATTGATTTGTTCCAAAACTTGTTTTCCTGTTTCAAGTAGCGTTTGTGGGATTTGTGTCATTTTCAATACGTTCTGATATTTTAACTTATATCTATTTATATATTTAAAACTTTTAAATATAACGTCATAATACCATAAGAGGTGTGCACAAGTGCTCGAGTCTGTTTAATAGACCATTCACAAACCGTGATCTTTCAACCACAATATTTTACTACACAGTTTTAAGACCATAAATATTTAGTATATGAACAGCATGGGAGTTTCACCAAGAGTGTAAGTAATTCTTTTCTCTACTAATTATTAGTTATTTTTCTGCCTTTTTCATTTTCATTTTTTGTTTTAGATGTTTGATTTTTTTGTTATCGATTATTAGCATCTGTAGTATCAGGATGTTTTTACTACATTAACCATTAACGGATTTGCGTACAACATCCCTTGGTTTAACGAGAATACCACCACACATTTTCTATATATAGACTAGAATATACCCTAGATCTCTTTTCATTCATAGAAATATTCAAGTTTTAAAATGACTAACGTTTTGATTTCGCTATTTTCAAAAATCATTGAGAACAGTTTTAGTGTGATGTTTTTTCAGTAATAAACTTTAGTTTGACCATCTATCGTGTTTTGGGTTGTTATACCAAGATTGCCACTCTCACGGGGTGGGGTGGAATGTCTGTACCATACTGACGTCGTTGACGATGGACATAATCAATTGGTAGTTTAAATTATCTTGTCTTGTATAAAGTATATCTGCAAGTGTTTTCTCTTACTGTTGGATGTGCATATTAGTTTTGTATAATTCACATGTTTTGCTGTAGATTTTTTACTCAATGGACTTTAAAATTATGTCGATAAAACAATTCTTGATTTTATATAAAAAAAAAAAAAGATGGGTTGTCATGATATTCAAGACGCATTAATGTTTTTATTAATAAAATCAGTTTGCATTGAAACAGAAACTGGTGGATTGTTGCTTGTTTACCGTCCAGTTGCAAATACTTCATGCAAATTCATTGCGAGAACAAATAAACAATGAAACAATATATTGGGTCGACTAGGATGATGGATGTGATGTGCGAGATGTCATTGAGATCAAAAGAGATTGGATAAGAATTCTCTTGATAATCAATATAGACAGCCCACAACTTTTACTGTATGTTTTATTCAATTTTAAGATAGAAGTTTCTTCAGTAAATGTTTGAAGATAGTATCATCCATTTATTAAGTGTGTATAGTGTTTATAAATAAGATATCACGCAACGTCATTTTGGTGTGGTGAGAAATGCTAACTTATCTAATAAAGATATAAAACGTTCTACTATCAACAAACATGAGTCTTTGTATATACTTATATCGATATGGGTTGGATTCGTTTGGTTGTCCACAACAGAACACGTATCTTACATAGTTTCTAAATATTTACCTTCAAACTTCACTTTGAATAAGTTTGCAATATCTTGTAATCTTTTAAATACTTTTTATATAACAGCTAGAGAGTTGAATTACTTAAAACTACAACAGCATATAGGTAACAAACAAAAGGCAATCAAAAGTTCACATGCACAGGAACGTATCTTCATTTTCAAATATAGTTTACACACAGTATTGAACAACATAATGATCCTTCGATACAAATAAAAGATAGATTTTCCCACACGTAGGAGTAAAATTAAATACTAAAATTTCATTCATACAAGTTTCCACTTTACTTGTTTGTCTATTTCCTTTTAAAAGAATGCTGAAAAGGGGTGGTTGCATAATCACATTGTTATTTGAAATAAAATGTTAATTCACACTCTTAATATATATTTATTTCATTGTCATTTATCCGTTTAAAGTATGACAATTGATTTTAAATATTTACTGTTTAAATTTGATTTAGTTATTGTTTTCTAAACTTGGGCGTCTTGGTCGTGTTGCGTATAGGAAGGGAATATACGATTTAGTGGTAATAAAAAGCTACATGAGCTTTCCTGTGATGATCATACCCATTTTTTATTATACACTATTCCATTATGAGCGTATGATATTATCCTACCGGTTACAATATTTTTCTTCGATTGTCTATTCAGACCAATAAGCAGAAAGATATGCTTTTGATTTTGTCAAATGCATGGATTTATGTTATGAGTTAATCAACCATCTCCCTCATTTTCATTCAATGATTATAGACGTTGTTCTTTGTGCTTTGTGGGGTCGTGTCGTAAACAGAGTCTTTGTGTTTCAGATGTATGTCTCATGTTGAACAGTTTATATTGGTGTATACTAGTACCTATTCTCGAGATAACTACCTATTCACTTTTTTCTTTCGATCTAGTTCTTGGCTAGTAACTATTTCAGTGTTTATAAAAAAAAAGTAGTTAAATAAATGTCAATAGGACAACAACCTCAATACAGGGGACGTCTGTTGTCTTTATCACTAAGTTTGTTTAGTTTCTGTATTTAATAGATCATTTGTCAGGCAAATCATAACAGTGTAGATTTATTCTCCCTTTATAATACATCATAATTGTTTACTTTAATGTAGCGTATAAACAAGTCGAAGATAAGTCCATCCAAGCAGGTACTAGGTCACATGTGTCCTATATACTCTTGCAATGAAGTTTGAGCTTCCGATCCTTGTTAGAGGTTAATATGTGATTTTGACATGAAAAACAGCAATACAAGTCAAGCTTCTTTGCATTGGATTCTTTCGTGTGCATGTGGAAACTTAGTGTTATGAATAAATACACGATGGCCCGTTTATAAACTTCTATTGCCTCCGGATTTTCCTTTTTATTTAACATTTTCAATGTATTACTATGGTACTATTGAAATTTACCATGTAAAACGTCTTACAATAGGTGCAAGTAAATAGTGTTTTCGATTTAAGTTTCACAATTGTGTTTACAGCCAGAAGATATTGGAAAAAAGCAGATTGAGAGAAAAAATCTGTGCATGAACGTTTTTTCAAAATAGATACTACAAGTACGTCAAAGACTTTCCTTGTTTGCTTGCTTTAGCTTTCGATCATTTCTATTTTTATGTTTGTGTTACCGTCCATTTTGATCAAAAACCACTGAATTAGTAACATTTTGTAAGAGAATGAAAATTGTATTTGAAATAGAGAAACACGACATGTCGATAAAATTACAAACTCATGATGTAAAACACAAGTGCTTTGATCAAATGATATGTAACCATATACCGGAAATGTAAATAGATGTCTGTCAGCATATTTCTGTCTCGTTTATGAATTACGAAATGAGTAAGACACTAAGGTTCCAATTCAATAAGACAAAGTTGACCCTAAATGAAATTAACAACTGGTATTTTTGCCCCTTTTAATCATAGATGTAGCTCCTTAATACATCCCTGGATTTTAAATGTTACCAGTTTGGTTTGATTGTTCCCAGTGATGGTAAACCCATAGAAGCACTTCGAAGTGCTATCCAAATAATAACGTGTTATTTAAAAATATTGTTATAGCATAAACCAGACAGTTCGTTTTCTACCATGAGTCCCTTTATATCTTTTATAAACGGTATTGGTTTTGTGCATTGTGTTGAAAGTCGTACTATGACATATTTGTTAACATACTCTTCATTTGGTCACTACCACGTATTTGTCTGATTTTGTAATCATATCACATCACCTTACATTTATATGAAATATGGGTAAGTGCAAATCGACCATCAATCGTGTCTGAACACAGAAACCTGTAGAAAGAGTGTCACACTCTCTGGTCCGTTAAGAACCCTTGCGACAACTCGTTAATGGATCCGATTATGTTATATGTTGCTATGTTTTACTAGTTCTTTTTTGATTGGCCATTTTCACAGTGATTTTTACAAATAAACTCAAAAATATGCTCTCTGTATTGATGGATTTATCATAGCTTTGTCATAGACTGTCGAAAACTTTGTACTCTACATGCGTCCCTGTCCCTCTGTCAAATGCGATTATTCATGTTTCAAATATAAATCAAAATTACGATATAAGAAAAATATTTATTTGATTGAATGTTTTTTCCGGTTTGCATTCTTCAGATATTTGTATCAATATTAATTCTAAGACCATTGTAATGGAAGGTGATTTCGCAAGTAACAAATATTCCGACGTTGAACTTTCAATTTTAAGCATGGTGCGATATTGCCCGACGTCATGTATTATGTTTGAAAGATTAATCCTATTGACTATTACAAACACATCCCTAATACACTATTAATCTGCATTCATATATAAATATTGTATATGAATTATAGCTTAAGCATTTGTACAACAGCTGGTATTTTATAATAGTGTATACCTTAAAATACCTTTACTAATGGTTCGAAAAATTCTAATCTGAGCTACGGAATATAAAGCTGACCACGAAAAATCGTGGAAAAATCCTATTAAAGATTTGATGTCTGACTTACCACACCTTAAGAAATAGAATTAATTGCTGAAATAAAATTTAAAACTTATCAATATGCTATAAAAAAAAATGACGAAGTCCTAAAAAGCATTTAAATAGTTTTATTGTCCATGATATAGTTACTCTGTCCTTTACATTTGAAGAAAGGGTCGTTGACTTGGTCTTGTATACAAAGGATCAAATCTCAGTACAGAAATTGTCTTTTAAACGTTTTAAAAGTATCATTTTTACTCTGTTGTCATGGCAGAGACCATCCTTTGTATCATATAGTAACTGTATATTGGACGCTTTGAACTGTTCATTTATTGGTTGTTCTAAAAGTGATGTCACAATAAATTGTCCCTGGATGTTTTACAAGTGACTATAAGGCTCTTGTACATTTCCTGTTATTAATCCGACTACTTGTACATCTCAATTTAAAGTGCAATAAATGAAGTGCATCTGTGTACTTATGAATATTTCATATGCACGCACTTCTCTTTTCTCTTGATTTCCGTCATTTAGAGTTTAAAACTTCTCATGTAAGTGATTTGTAATTGTGTTTTGGTTGTTGTATCATCCAAATATACACCCATATCTCAATGCATTCACATATTCAGATTCAAATTCAATAGTTTATAAAAGTTTCGCCACACACAACGTGCATTTAAAACAAAATAATTTATATAATATATAAATACATGTATACAATAAACATGTACATATAAAAACAAAAAAAATATATGTATGCGACATTCTTAAAAGAATTATGACATACTTTTTAAAAATATAACTTTAATCCAATTCATATATATAGTATACGACGAAGTTCTCCTTGTTAAAATGGCATTGCAGGTTTTGACAATAATATTACAAATATCGAAGTGATGATATATCATTTTATTTTTTTCTTTATCAGACAAATTTTAAAAAGTATCATTATAATACAATATATCAATAGGTATTGCATGTCTTAGATATAATGGACTATTTAAAAGTATGTGGTTTTTATGCTCTTAAATAATTGTAAATGGTGAAGCGACCAATCAAATAGGGTTAAATTCAACACATTAAAGTAAAATTGACGAAATCATAATGTATGGTCTTCTTTGAGAGGAGTACCACAACTATCTAAAATAAGTACAAGCAAGTGCTCGGATGGTCACAGGTGAAATGACCGAGATCTGTTTTTTCCAGTTTAGTTTATACACAAACTTTATTGGAGCATACCTCACTGATTTGGCCCATGTCTACTATTGTTGACGAGTATATGTTGCCCTTTAAATGTCCTTGTCATGTTGTATTCTTGTGTCGTTGGATCGCTGTCTCTGTGACGTATACCCATCATCAACTTTGATAAATGAGGCCCCTCATGGGGGGGGGGGGGGTCCTAGTAATCACATAATCACCATTTTTTTGCCAATATAATCACATAATCATTAAATATTTGCTTATCTTTAGTAATCAAATAATCATAAACTAAAAATACAGTCCTAGGTAATCAAATAATCATGAAATATTTGGCTTAATAATCAAATAATCATTAAAAAAACGGCCAAGTAATCACATAATCAAAAACCCCATGAGGGCCCTCATAAATAAGCATACCAGAATAAGTTGGGGTATATTTATAGTTTTATAAATGCGATTTTTGTACGTCTTGAATGAATCTGTTTGTCATTCTTATGCATTTAGTTAAATTAAGAGAAATATGCTCATTAAAGCCTCTGGCCAGGGGAATATTTTCCTCACTTCAAAACATAGTGACACTCAGTGACACGACGTAAAGCAATCACCCAGATTTTACTTCAATAGAAATATCAAATTCAGATATCAAGTTATACTTCCTTGTGAAACTGTATACAAGATAGTTCTTTACCGTCGAAGTAAAACATTGTGTTTATCTAATTAAAATTCATGTGATTTCAAATATAAATAGTACACTATGCTTGCAACATGAACTGTATGAGCATTAAAACACATCCAAACGTACACTTTAAATGACGCATGATCATCATGATCATATCATAAAACGTTGAATTTAAATATAATTAAAAGAAAAAAAGAGAAATATTGCTATTTGTTGGTCAAAGTAACTGAAGAGTGCTTGATTATCTTTTTAATTAAAGATCTTATTTTCTCAAATTATGAAGTAACATTACACAATTTAGTATTACAGTTTGTGGCAAAAACACTCTTTCTACTGTCAAATAAAATTTCGAAATTGAAATAGCAATTTACTGTTTATCAAGATTGTTAAGAATGTCATGTATATACCACTCACGTCGATGTCAGAACGGGTTAACAGTATATATTTAGCCAAGTTTATTCAATGAAAAACATTTATTATTTATTAGACCTAATTTAGTAAAGACTTTTAGAGTAATTTGGCATGCCTCAAAAATTACCGAACTGTTCATGCTTATCAATTAGTGAGGACAGTGTTATTTAATTTTAGTATACTATTAGTACAATAGATTACGGTTTATGTAAAGCAGCATGCAGTTCCTATGCATTATTTTACGATTAATCTGAATGTGTCATTCTTATAGTTTTAATTTTGTAAGATTATTGAAAGGATTATCCCCAAGTCTTTATATAAGTATTGGATATGTACGAGTACAGCCATACATATAATATGGATTACGAGAGTATGTTTGAAAAGCCGTAAGTTATTCAATTTAAGGTCAATATAGACACTAAAAATTAAAACAACATATTAAGACTTTTTTCAGTTTTGCAGGAAAGAATAACAATAATCATATGCAGTCCGAATTGATTTTAATCGAAGAATATCAGGTTATGAACAGCATTATTTAATACAGACTGTAAAGGCAGTTGTAGAGGGATACCATTCTTAGGGGAAATAAATGACAACCATATTTTGATCTTTTTAGAGGACTATTCTGATTAATCAGTTGCGTCAAGTAGATAAAAATACCGGTTCCTTTTTCTCTCTTTCGTACGCTTTCTTTATGCAACAGTGATTAATTTGCAGCTATGTCCAATTTGATGTATTTCCTTATTTCCGACAGCTGCATGTGCTTAGGTTCATCGACAATTCTTCGTCTCATTATTAACTCTATAACTATTTGTATAATGTGTCTAAAGAAACAAGACGAATTGTCGTTAGCAATTGTACTTACAAGAAAATGTAAATGATTCATATTGTTCTTATGTTTTCACTCGTAAAAGTTGTATCTTAAAATAGATACCGTGAGAAAGTTGTATCTTAACCATTCAGCAATAAGCATGATAAGGAAAAGGTTTCTGAACATTTGTTATAAAAATGACAAAAGCGCCATGGATCAACCAGCCAAGGCTTATATTACCTTTTGGACTAACACATGTTCCATTCAACTATGTGTTATTATTTTCTAAAGTTATTTGTTTGAAAATTGTTTAGACTTTTGATTATGTAAATTCTTGAACCAGGTTTAGTTTACGACTTATAGGCTATGTAATTCATCAATTCTGTGTTTTCTCAAGTTTCGGACTGAATCTAGTGTGTTTTATTATAGGAAAGGGGGCTTATCTAAGTACATATGTCTATATATAAAATCGAAGCATGACGTGTTAGACTCGTCGTCTAAGGTCCAAAGAAAATCTCTTTAATCCGATAACTAAATTAATGCGATTTTCATTTCATGCAACATTTTTGCACTTCGTGACTTACTGTCCAACACATTCGATGATCGATTTGTGTGTGGTTAAGCGTTGGCGGTAAATATTAAAACTGTTCCGAACAATATCATGATAATTTAACCTGCTTAAGTCCTGCTTTGTACAGAACTGTCGGATTTTTAACATTCCATAGCCAGCAATGTCAACCTGAATCGTCTTGACTTTGCTTTTACTCTACAATATAATGCTCTATGCTTAGCAGATACATCGCCAAGTATACCTTTTTTTAAGTATTTGGCTCACCCGGTCAGAAATTGACTAAAGTTGCTTCTTCTATACCACACTGGCGATTTTGTCCAACAGAATTGACTTAACCGGAATAATGATGGTTCAACTACCATTGGATTACTTTAAAAGAGCATTGTGTCTCTTACTGATATAAAAACTTAAAGACAATAAACCCGTTGAAAATACTTATGAAGAAGTGTTGTGCTGTTAACATATCAAAGGTGTAACCCCGTTCCTTCTGTTTCTTTTTTAATATCTCGAGAAAGACGTAAGGTTCGGAAAGTTTGAACATTCTCACGCTATCACATCTTTTTGAAAAAATTGTTTTCATTCCACTTTTTGAACTTGTGTATTGTATTTCTACAGAAGTCGCATGAACGTTAATATTCATGAGGGATTGGAAGTACCAAATATAACTTATGCCTTGCTTGTTGTTCAGATAAAATAACCTGCCTTGATTTTTTTTGTATTTACTGATCCAATTTCTGATTTAAATGATTTTCAATTCGTTATCTCGCGAACTGTACACATAACTGTGTCTTCTATTTTTCAAATAGACCCACTGGTGCGTCTCTAACAGCTTTGTTGTTTTTCAAAAGACTAACTTTTCTTTTCAATAGCTTTAATTCGTTCTGTAAATTAATCCGAATGCATCCAACAGTGAAGTTTGTTTTAATTCATTTAGATATATAAACAATGATATTTATAAAGAAATCGTGTCTATTTATATATGTCGTGTATACATGTTAAATAGGCATGTCAACACTATTTTCTTGTCCATTCATGGTTAGGTTATTTCTCTGTTGCAATTAATACATATGCGGATAAAACAATTAAAAAAGTAACCACTGATCATTTCAACGAGTGTATTCATTATAAAGTACATACATCCTCGATGAAGTAATCATGCAAAAAAGACATGGTATTTCTCCATACGTACATGAGCACAATACGTCAGCCAACAGACAATATGTGAGCAAATGATTATAAAACCACAAAAATGAAATGTTGTTTAATGCAGGATAACCTGAAGACATTTTCAAATAATCATTTATTCATTTTTAAGGCTAAATGTTGGATTTTAGCAGAATTATAAAGAAATTAGGATTGGTGAAATGGTTTAATGCAGCATATGTGTTTAATTTAAATTGTGGTTTACACGATTACAGATGATGTAGGTGTTGATCTCCAAGGTCTGTTCATATAATAAATCCTTTTTACACGTCATGGCTGTCCAGATGTCTGGGGAGAACTCAGAGTTATTTTATTGTTATTTAGTCAAGCAAATGAGGCAGAAGAAGTTACAATGTATTTTAATTTCCGAAGGCGTTTTCCTGACACTTTGATGTTATTTATTGATATCTATATATCTAATGCATAGTCTTTTTCAAAATCATTGTGATAATTCCAGACTTCGAAAGAACATATATGGACAGGTACATTTTCAGTAGCTTTAGTTGGTCACGGTACAAGCTTTGTTTTAGTTTATACAGTATACTGTGCAATCTTTGTATTGTATGGTCAACTGGAATGTTTTGATTTAGAAAATGTTTGGTAAAAATAGTTTCGAATTCACAACTCAGTGGTACAAGGTCAAATCACGTTGTAACGTGTCAAGTATCACGTCTATGCTGTGGATTAATGTTTAACGACATCAGTGTACTAGCAATTATTATTCCAAAACATAAATCAGCTAATCAAAACTTCGTATTGGTTATTTTTCTAAGTTCTTTAAGACCTGCATGTTTATTTTCTGCTAAGCTTTATGTTCGTGTTGCTTTTTGTATGCTTATATTTACGGCTTTCTTTGTTTAATAATTTGTTATATGTCAATATGTAAGTGCTAAAAGTTAATTTTTCTTTTATTTTTTTACTTTATTAAAACTACAACCACTTCTTTTAAAAAGAATTAACAGTAAAACATCATTTCCTGTTAAGTTAAGTTACTCAGCCCTGCACTCCATCATTCTTAAAATATATAACAAATTTTAAAAAAGCTGAAATATACATCATAAATCAGCATTTCCTACATGATTTTTTTATTCTTCTGACATACGAGTGATAATTTCATTGTCAAACAAACAAAACAGTAGACTTTAGTTCACAGAAAGGAGGTTACCAAGGAAGGCTATATTTAAAAATGTAATTATCAGGGCATACATGTCGGTATATAATGTGTATGTGCTTTAATTAGTATACATCTTCAGTCAGGTCAGACATTGTTTAAAGTATATTGTATCATGTATATGATTCTGATAACATGATAACGAGAGATCATTTGGTTTGGTGCATCATGTGTAATATAAACTAATCGTTTTTACATTCGCCAGAGGCGAGGGATAAACTCAATTTTTATATATTACAATGCACGTTATCAATCTTTATATAACCTTTAAACGTACTGAGAAGGCAAAGATCAAGCATGTTATCGATTAAATGGATACAAGTAACTGTGAATCAAATATAGACGGGTAAGACAGTCGCCAGTGTCCTATATTCAATTGTAATTATTTTTATAAATGCAATAGCTCATTTTATAATTTAAATTGACATGTTCTTACGTACACATTAGTTGTTTTGTGAATACCTACCGCAAGCATCTATGTCGGGATATTTTTGTTTTTTTTCAAATTGTCTATCTTAAATTTCAGTTCTACTCAAAGTTCAATATTTACTTCAGAATGCGGCTCTCCATGTGAAACAAGAACTATAGTTGACAATTTTCTACTAGACTAATGACAAACGAAAGACAACTCTTATTAAACACAGTAGTTCATCTGTAAACACAACTTTAAACTGACATGATATTTAGCGGTTTTTGAATCTTTTTTTAAATTGAAGTAGAATGAAACCTTTTCTATTATGATGCAGTAGAATATGAAAACTTGATATGATAGAAAGAGGGAACTCTTTTCTTGAATCTAGAATATTTCATGACTACCAGTTAGACTCTTAAACAAATTTGCAAAATATCTTGTTAGTGTGAAGAAAGCTGTAGTTAAAGCTTGGCATGTTCACTGATGCTAGTTATGCTTGTAACATCTGCTCGGTTTTTGTGCAATCGCTGAGTGTAGAATTAAAAGCAATGCTGCAAATGATAGATGCAAGAAGATGTGGTATGAGTGCAGATGAGACAACTATCCATCCAAGTCACAATTTGTTAAAAGTAAACCAGTTTGTTCTTATGATGTGTTGTTGCACCACTGTTCCAGGTTACAATGTGATTATCAATTAGCTCTTTAAATATCAATATGTTTAATAACCCTGCAACATTCTATATGTGCATGTTCCAAGTCAAGAGTCAGCAATTCAGTGGTTTACATTGGTTGCTGACTGTCATATTTGTTTTTCGTTCATTGTTTTGCCATAAACCAAGTAGTTTCACATTTTGTCAATGTTTATGAATTTGGTATGATATATATGTCTGTATGTTTGTCATGTTTGTGTATAACCAATGTGTATTGTCTTGGTATCAATCCTGTGATTTTGGATTTCAAACAAATAAAAATTGCTTACTTACTTACTTACTTACTGTATGGACTCTTTATAGTTCACTATATACACGATATAGGCTCTCTCATTGTTAAAGATCGTACGGTGACCTATATTTGGTTACATCCACGTCATTGTGGACTCTTTTCTTGTAATTATTTCATTGGTAGTCGTATCACATCTCCATAACTTATATTAACATATTAATGTACTCTCTTTGCTGCATGTATATATTCTTATCTACATATCTGAATATCTCTTTGTTGGATGTCTTTTTTGCGTTTGTAAGTACTGAATTTGTATTCTTTGTGACAATTCTATATTTGGATTTCAAGGCAAAAAAAAATATTTGATTTGATTTTAGTTGTTTATGACAATGTTTGTACGCGAACCAAATGTAAATACGTATCACTATAAATCTATTTATAAAAAAAAAGTTGATTTGCATATTAAACGCACCGTGACTTTACATGCATAGTTGACAGGAAACATTTTAACGTAGTGGATGTTATCTAGCATTCTTTTCTTTAAAAACACAAACAACTAATTGAAAGTGTGATTTATGAGATTTTCTTGGAAATGGGGCAGATTATAAAAGGCAATATAAAAGAATTTGTATAGTAGCACGACAATGGCTTTTGAAAAATATTCAGTAACGAAGAGATTTAATTTGTTTTTGTAAACGTTCTTGAAATGATTTTTACTTTCTTTTAAAACAAACTAGAAATCGACAATCCCAGTTTAATATAATTTCCAGTCAGTACCGAATGAATCGATGGTACCTGCTGTGTGCCATTGGAACTGTCTGTTTTCACCATAATCAGTACCGCCCCACAATGTATGCTTAACGTTTTTTATGCACGTAGTGTCTCACTCGCGGCAATATCAATTTAAAGAGTTCATTCAGATTTTAACAAAAAAAAACTGTCTTGTACACTAGCATTAGTAATGATTAATATGTTGCTTAAGAAGCTTTGTTTGGGTTTTTTTGTACTGCTTCCTTCAAATTGTCCGATAAACAGCCTGTTTCATTCTCAATTCTATGTTCTATTGCTTAACGTTTATTCGAAATAAAGAATGCTTACTAGTAACCCTAATAGTTCAGTTGATATAGAGTCAGCAGTCTTACGAAGGCTACAGAGCAACAGATATAGATCTATCACGGGGAGGGTCTGGATATTTAGGGTTAGGTTGAAGATGACATGTACTTGTCAAATAATGTTAAGCTGTTATTTCTTTAATTCTTTAAATTTGCTGTTGTGAAATATTTTAAAATTCTAAAAAGGTATGCAAAACAAAATATCTAAATAAGAATCTATGGACTGTAGACGATCTTAGTAAATTGTATATAAACGTGTTTATAGTTGAATATGAAAACAAGGAGATTGTTTGTCCTCAAGATGTTTTTTGGTTATTTTTGTACCCCATTCGCTGTTTCATTGATATCAATTTCAAATCTCATTTTATTCTTATATGAATGATGACACAATGGATGCTGGTAGTTGACAGTCTTGCGCTCTCAAGAGCACGTTCGTCGTGAGACCAAGTTCCTATAGAATTTGTAAAGGGTCTTTTTATTCCTGTTACATGATATTTTTCCATTTGATTTCTTTTTCTTACAAAGTATTTAAATGTTCTTCTGACATCGTTTTAAGGGTGTGCGAACTTATGTATAATTATGTATTATGATTCGGTGTTTTGTGTCAAATGATTTAACTTTATTGCATCCGGATCTTTAAAATCATTTCTATTGTAGACTATATCCAAGTTCCCATGAATTTGATAATCCTCCTTAATATTAAAATTAACGAATAGCGGGTAATATGACAAAGGAGACGGGTTTGAAATTAATATCCATCAAAATGATAAAACACACGTTACATTTACAGCTATAAACTTCCATGAACCCATTATGTATTACGTTTTGATTTATCATTGTAAAGATAATTTATATGTTATTCCCCAAAATATTTCCACATATTCTACGGACACATACCTACAAATAAGTCTTTGCTGCACTTTTTTCTTTGTTTACGATAAGATAAGATATTTTATTAGTATAAAGTTCTCAATTGTATGTGCACTTTTAATATTTGCAAAGTGTAGTTCAAAATGAATTTGTATGTAAATTAGACCGACTCCATGCGAAAAAGTACCAAAAAAATATATCATGTAACCAAAGGAGATCAGTTCTTTTGAGGTCATAAAAAAAAATTGCAAATAATTTTATACGGTAAAATAAAATTGGTAAACCTGTCACAAACTCATACGCCACATGAAAAGGCAATGTTTCATATTTTTATTAAGTTGTCGTGTAGAAAATAGTTAATGTTACTGACCATGCAGACAAAGCTGACCATGCAGACAAAGCAAATTTGATTCGAAACGATAACATTCGTGACATGGAAAAAGACAATATCTTTATAATCAGCTGTTAGTTTTCGCTACGATACTCTGCACCCTAGGAGCGTAGCATATCACAGACTCGGATCTAAATCAGATTGCCAAAAAGATGAAATTTCACAGTACATTCCATCCACTTTACTTCAGTGAATAGACATTTCTAAAAACAGTAAAATAAGAGGGGAACTATAAAAACAAAAATGCATTCTGACTAAGTTAAAAAGTTAAGTTACCAGATATTCGCCCAATTAAGTTGCCTTGATTTCTCCTCTGACCCTCTACAAAGACAAGTGGGCATGAATATGTTTGAGTCATTATTTAGAATGTTGAGAAAAAAATCACAAAGGTACTTTGACCTATAATGGTTTACTTTTACAAATTGTGACTTGGATGAGAGAGTTGTCTCATAGGCACTAATACCACATCTTCTTATATCTAATGACATCAATGGTTATCTATAAAACATTGCCCATAGGGTCAATCTGTTCTTATGTGCCTAATGTGAAGATGTTTTTTATCGGTTCAGCACGTCTGTTTCTGCTTTTTTTTTTAATACAACTGATGAACAGGTACTTGAGCACCAAATGTAACGCCGCCTTCTTGATTTACATAATTGTTGCAAGAAAATAGTTTTTGTAGCTAAGGCATATCATTACGGTGAGTTCTTTTTATCGACGGACTAACGTATCTCATTTTTTGGTTTTTTTATAATATGAATTACTGAAAAGTATAATATTTTCCCTCATCATTGAAGTGTTATAGTCTTCCTTGTTTGTATCGTATAAAACTCCTCTTACATGTTGTTACTGATAAAAACAATATTGAAAAGTATAATTTGAAAAAATACATAAACACACAAACTATTTCTGTTGTATATCTGTCAAAAATGGTAAATGTTATTAAATCTTTTTTTAATGAGCAGGTAACACTTATTTACGACGTTCTCAGACCTTGGAACTTGACTTATAAATAAATACAGACACTTGCCAATTGGTGATAAATGTACATGGCTCTCTAGATGTGTTCTGGCTTCCGATGAATAGCTGTCTCAATGACATATAGTATACAGAAATGCATCGATCAATTGCTGAAGACTCTAGATAGCTGTCTCAATAACGTATACCCTCACTTTCTTATATTCATTCCATATCATTTTTATTTTTCAGAAAAGACATAACAGATGCTATTCCCTTCCCATTTTACTGGAAAGGATGGAAACCACAGTAAGTGTTAAGTAATTAAGATTATTTTTTTTTTTGGAATCGTGTCTTAAAAGTGTCCCGACTAAGTTTTCAGACAATGCATTAAAAACTCGGCTCTTATGTAATCAATGAATAAACAGGCATATTAACGAGATTGTCCTCCATTTTTATAACAAAGTAGCTTCCAACGCTTCTGCACTACCCCTACAGGTATTTGTCTGCAAAATCGCATATTTTTGCTCTGTACAATAAATGGTGTTACTATACTAGAGTTTCTTTTATTCTATTTGAAAGTTAGTTTCTTGAAATATACAATACCTGTAAGGTTTCCATTTGCTGTTAAACCAATTTGAAAGTTAAGATATTCAACCATAAACAATTGATTTAAGAGCCGCCTCCATGCACCCATACAATACTCTAAATTTCAAGCCCTACAGAAATTAAAACCTTCAATAAACACAAACACTAAAATATATTTTTGATTTAACTGTAGTCATTTTCTTTATCAGTATTCTGGTTTCATTACATATATATTTATATCGAGATTTCTTTGAAATGGATTTTAAAATAAAATAATAACAATGGCACATGTCTTTTGTCTAGTCTAAGAAAATGAATATAAGTAATAGTATATCCAGGCTGCATGGCTAACTTGGAGAAGCAATATAGGATTATATAAAAATGTCCTAATTGGGATATTGTGTTACAGAATTAATTACCTTTGTTTGAATTAAACTACTGTAACTATTGTCAAGGCAAAGTTTTTTATAAATAGAAGTTCTGCAAAGTAATCCCCTTACCAATTCAATTTAATTAGAAGTCTTGACACTTTCCGGAAGAAGTCAAAAGAGACCTATTGACATTAGTACAAAAAGCTTAAATGCAAGAAATTCACACAACTTAAGTCTGCAATACATTAGAACTGATTTATTATACGCATATTCTTATGTGGATGGAATTGTATGCATGCAGATGCACTAAAAAATTCGTAGTAAGTTTTTGTATTTTATTTAACTTTGTTATCAATTGAAGGGTTTTTAACTGTTATATTTTAAATGTAGGGTTAATTTAAATGATCCTATGTTCATATGTGTATCAAATTTTATAATTTTATACCTCGAATAATGAACTGACCGTGCGACACCTTCATGTATAGTCAAAAACGTTAAACATAACCGTAGTAGTATTTCGAATAACCTTTGGAAACACTTTCCAGGAAAAAAACATAAATCATACTATTTATAGATTCAATGATACTCTGAAGTTGTTTTATTGTTCCATTTCCACGCCCCTTTTATTTCAGAAGCACAGTGTTCGGACAGTTTTTACTAAGCTTCACGGCTCAAACTTCTCTTATTTCTTACTTATGGCCTAACAAATCTGACAGGTTTTTTTCACACTTATTTCTATAAAAATTCCCCCAAAAAAACTTTTGATATCTGAGCTTTTCAAGAAATAGTAATATAAAACAAGCATCAAACTGTATATATTTGCAGATGTTAGTTGTGTTTTAACATTATTACATTATCAAACTGTCTGTAGGTTAGTGTCCCCGTTTTTAACATTATATTATTAAGCGGTCAAAAATGTCCTGTACACGTTTTTACATTATCAAACTGTCTTCAGGTTAGTATTCACGGTTTAACATTATTAAAATATTATATTTCAGTTATCAATGAAGTTATCTGCTCGTTGCATTTTATAGAAACAGGAACAATTCGAATATGCAGATTACATTATCTTGTCCACAGCAGATTAAAAGATATTTTTACACACAAAAAAGGATAAAAAATTATGAAAAAAGTATATAAAAATACCGAATTGCAGGGTAAATAATAAAAAGGGGGAACTACATAAAAACTGACAAATCCTGTTCCTGACTTGGTACATGTATTGTCCGAAGAAAAGAGTGTATAATACCGGTACGGTTGTGTTGTAGCTAGTTGGTTGAACCTCTTCAACCGAATGCCATTTGTTTAAAGTTTCGTTATACTGACAAATTTGGGTGAGTAAACAAACAGACATAATAGGTTGGTGTGACAATTATTGGGATCCAGTAGCCAAAAGTGTAAAATGTATTCGAAACTTACAGTTAGTGGTAGCCTAGACTCCAGTTCCGAGAAACACAGAATACACCTACAACATACTATAGATATCATAAAAGGGTGGAATATGGTGACTAATAGGCAGACCATGACAATCAGTTCTGTTTCAATAAATTTAGATAAATCAAATAAATATGTACACGGTAACCGTTATCTATAAATTCCTCTTTAAAATCTCAAAATTTGATTCGTAACTTTTACCTGTGCAAAAATTTCTATCTATATGCGGTGTAAGTAGGATACACAACTTAAAGTGAATAAATTTTACTTCAGTTTTAACTTTAAATAAGGTCATTCTCGCATGTAAATAATTGTTAAACTATTTTGACGGTCCCTGTTCATACACTAGAAAATAGTTGCGGATGAATAACAAGAGTTTAATTCCGGTTGACTTATAGTATAACTAGTGTTTGTTGCACACTGATGGATTATAATATGTGACAATATTTAAGGTTGTATAATGTTGTATATGTGACAGTCATTTATTACAGGAGCAGCCCAGTAAGAAAGGTACCATCGTACAGTGTTAATAATAGGAAGGAGGAACCTGTGTTATCACCCAGGTCTAAAGAAAAAAAGATGTCCTTTTCAAGAGTGTAAGTTTTTTTCCAGTTAAACTTTTAAAACACTCAGAGTTAAAACATAGCTAAAACCGGAAATGTAATATGGTTTTTTATATAATAAATGATATACTTATTCTAAAAATAAATTGTCCTGACCTTCGGATTTAAAAAATTTCTATATGACATACTTAAATTTAAATTGATGGGGACAATACACTTAAATTTAAAACACGTAGGTACTTCAGGCGTCTGTAAACTGTATGTTTTTGGTGACATAGACAGATCTACGTTAAAATCACCAGTTAACTTTTGGCTAAGAATGGCAAGCATGATAAATAAAAAGGAAAACACAAATTATTGTGTAACAGAAACCATAAATATTATTTTACTAACTTTAAATAGATTTAATATTAAATCCCTGTGGTCATATCGAAGACGGTTAATGTAGTCATGCTAAACTTTATTCAACTTTTTACCAACCATAATTCTCATTTAAATGTTTTAACTTAGTTTCAAAGATACCTCAGCAAAGAAAATCACTGTATAATGTTTTAAAATAAGAAGAAATAAAGCTTTTGCCCTAAACGACTGTACCAGGAGAGATATACCACAAATATATAATTGGTTTGTTTTTATTATAACCATAAATATTATAGTAGATCTACATTATGTATGCCATAACGTATAAGTAAACAAAACTCAAATGTATCTTATGTCACCGCTGTATGCTTATATGACACCATTAAATGAAGGTCAAGTACAAACTTATTCACGTGTACCGGTTATGTCTTAGTTTCTCGCTTAGTTTAGAAAAGAATCATCTTTGAAATGTAACAGCGGTGACAGAACAATCTATACTCGTGTTTTAAAAGCAACTTTTTAAAAGAAGGCAGATCAAGGGACACCTGTTTGCATGTAAAATACAACCGAAAAGCATAAACAACATTTTACCTGGGGGAATATTTTACAGTAGTTGACTTTAACTTAAGATGAACAGATAAAGGCCACGTTTAAAAGTGTGTTTATCTAAAAATCTTTAGAAACTATAAACATTTATCATTTTGTTAATGCAATTAAACCCCTCTCCTATATTTCAGTCTACCATATTTGATGTGAGTTTACAGTTTTGTGCACATCTTTTTGCATATAACTGGTTTTCATTTTATTTTTGGTGTATTGGTTTGAATGCTACGGTTATACATTGAAGGTATATTTAATTTGATATCCCACTTAGATTTTTATGTAAATTAAGGAGAGTCACAATTAAAATAATATGATACTTAAACAAACGTGTTCATAGCAATCTGAAATGCTACATGAGTGTGTGTATTTACATTTAGGCTATATATGCCACTTTATATAATGTATGCCAATGTCATAATTGCCCAGCCAAATCGTCTTAAACACTATAACGTCAAATACTGACAAAATGCCTCTAGTCAAAACCATTTAATTTCAATTACAGAACCATAAACTAATATTTTCGTACAATAAAAGGCAGTAGACGAGCTTCTGTGAGTTTTTTTTACTAACTAAAAGTCAAAGTACAACTAACGGTATACCAAACAATAAGGCGGGTATTTCTAACAGCAGGGGCCTCGCTGATAGAATGGCATAAGTAGTGTATCACTAGCCTCACAACACGGATGGTATGAGTTCGAGCCCCGCATATGGCAGGTGTGTTCGGCTGAATTGACTATGAAAAAAACACCAGAATAATAAAAACCGATAGAAACCAAAAAACGACGGATCTGGGAAAAAAGAGGAGAGAGCCAAAACAAAATGTCCTGTCCCTAAGTACCTATGTCTTCTTTCATTATAGCTGTGAAATTTCTTCTTAAATTCAATTCATAAATTATGTCGGGTTTTTCAAGTACCTGTTTGTGTGGCTTTTCATGGTAAAGTAACCTCTTCATTGTTGGCAGTCATACAACATCTTCTCACCGTATGTTGATTTTGTTTTTATTCAAAGCTCTGTGGGATCTGGGGTTTCTATAATATTGTAGTTTACATACATGTTTTTATTCAGATTAGACGAAACTAATTTGAAGATTAGCGAACATTTTGTTTTATTACAATGTATAGTCATAATGCGAAATTACATAGAAAAAGTTAGTCCATGTCTTTATCTCTTCATTCATGTCTTGAAATGTAGATGGAAAGGAGGGTACATGTTAAGTCAAGTAATATATAACAGTTTCAAATATCTCCTGTGAACTTAAATCTCATGAATCACTCTATTTATTCATCATGGTTTGTTCATATTCATTGCTTGTATAGTAGCACCCCTAGGTAATGTCCTGGTCTCTTTTGTTTTGAGGGTTTCATCTCTAACTTTTTTATGAATGGTTTAACGATGTCCTGGTATGGATGTCAATCGGGAAATCTTACACCTAGGTCGCAATTAGAATATAACATCGGGTGATGATGAATAGCTCGCCTCATTGTTGTTATTAAATGGTACATTTTTAAAGCAAGTTATATATTTAGAAACACCAAACACCAAGTTACCGTTATTGGAGGAAAACGAAACAGAAAATTCATTCTCCATTTTTAGAATGATTAAAACTTTATCTTGAAGTTTGGTGCGCAAAGGGTCGACGAAGAATTCAACTTTTTTATGTTTTAGTTTTCTTTCCATTACTCCCATTTTTTACTGCATGGGTTATTGGAATATGGTTATCCCCAGTCCGGCATTTTTGTATATAACACTTGATAAAGTAGGACGCCTTTAGGATGTACATGTTGTATAAATAAGGAACCACGTTTGGTTGGATGGAGATCTTCCTAATATTTGATGTCTTAATGTAGGTTGCGTGCAATGCTCCATACTCGTGAAAGAATTTCTGCAACAACTCGCGGTGAATCGTATGTGGCCTATTGGCCAAACCTTCGACAATAAATTAGTCTGATTTTAGATTGCATATTTGCTGCATGTCTTTTCGATGCTGGATTGGTAAAACGTGTGATAAAAGAACCTCCATGGGAGTATATACCTTGGATAATTTTACTTCCATGGTACCCGCACCAATGAACCAAACACAAAATAAAACGGAAACGTCCATATGATAACATTCAGGTTGCTTTTTTGTTCAGAAACTGGTGATGGGAGGTTAAAATGCCAAACAGTATTATTATTTTCATGCTGTGAAATTCATATATATTCTCTATAAATACATGCATATACATATATATTACAAAGTATCTTGTTATAATGAAATTACAGCGAACCGTTCAGATATATTAAAAGTTTTGAATGGAATGCTTTCCTCCTTGACACATATCTTTAAATACTCTTTAATATTAATCTTAATAGATACGCTTCACGAGTGATTTTTCGATGAGGTGATATTTTGGTGAACACAGGGAGATTTAATTTGAATATTTCTATACAATCAAGTCCTCTATAAATAGTCCTATATGCTCGTTATCTGTCAGAAGTTTTTCTATATTCCAATATGAACGTATTCGGAACTAATAGCGAGAAAAAGTAAGTTCTTTCATATTTACTTTCCTTAAAAGAGTTACGAAAGATACCAGAGCGACATTCAAAAAGAAATTAATAAGTATTACTTCCTGTGTGATAAAAGTTGGACAATAATTAATTACGTAATTTTGTTTTTGAATTTCAGGTTTGATCCATATCAAGTTTTTGAGGTAAGTTTTAATAACGTTTTTTTCTGCTTGTTTTTATAAGATTTTTTTTATAATGAGATCATATAACATACAATATTTCGCTTTTGTAAGAAAAATACCCTAAATTTCATATTTAAGCATAGCTCGGTATACATTTTTTGGTCTTGACTTATAGTGTTCTGATTTTGTTGAGACACCATATAAAACTGAGATGATTTTTTTCTACCTACACTCATCCATTGTTATCATGTTTCATATGAAAAAATCTGCAAAAAAATGTCATCGAAACATTTCGTCAAGTTCTCTACATACCTTATAGGAACTTTAGTCGCAGATCTTTTGCGAAATATAGGATAATACCGATATGCAAGGAAGTTGTTCAGCTTAGTAATGTAATGATTTGATGTGAGATGCAGCCTAATAATTTATCAATTCACTTTGAAATATTTTTTGGTAACCTGTTCCAAGAAAAGGAAATTTCAGTTTAAAACCAAGGTCCCATGTTTTGAAGTGACAAAGTGAAAAACCTTTATCTCTTTGAATATTGATTATTTATCAAATTTTGACACTATTCTGCTTAGCATGCATACAAATTTATACGGTTTTGACTCCCTTTCGTCAAATATATACGTAGGTAATATGCGTATTAGAATACTGACTAAAAAGTTTAAAGTTCTCGTATTGTCACTGGGATATTCAAAGCTTATATTGTAATGTAAATACAGATTTAACAACACAAATATGTGTCATCTCAAGACAGTTAAAAGTGTAGTCTTATAAAGAGACCTCAATTTGAATGGCTTTGCTTACGAGTACTTTGTTCCAATTATACCAACTATCTATACAAATTTGTTAGAAGTTTTAAATTTCTATACTTATGATTTGATTTAAATATTGAAACCTATAACAATACTTTGCTTACGTGTAGTTGTATATTAATTATTAAAATATGCACAAATATAGTTGGAGCTGAATAACTAAATGACAATATTTTTAACACGTGTACATATATCTCTGGCATATGACTTTTTTTAAACTTTATTCCAGAAAAGATTTCATATGCAAATTTAGATTATACTTTAAAACTTTTGTTCGTAATGCATTCCAAAGAAAGCATCATATCAGTGTTCGTAAAACTGAACGATATTTCTGTGTTCTTTTTTAAAGGAGAAAGGAACAGTTAAATTTGTAAATTTAAGAATATATTGCCTGTTCCCGATTAAGATTTTTTGAACTACCATAATCATGTTAAAGAAAATTACAAAGTCTAAGGGAGGGAGGCAATACCTTTTGATATGTTAACCTGTTTTGGCCCTTTTCAAGGTGTTGTAAACTTTTATCTGAGATAAATTTAAGCTATCAACTGTTTTCAACCAACTTTGTTAACTGTTATCAGCATTTTTGCATTTTTTGTTAACTGTTATTTTGCCAAAATCAAGGTGTTGTTACCATGTTAACAGACCCCCTTTTGCCCCCCCTCGTTTAGGTGATGACAGATCTGTTAGGTTTTGCACTCTTAAAAACAATGAACCCCTTCAAGGCGGTGACATAGTTGATAAGTTTGGAAGTGTTCCATCACAAAAGGATAAATAGCTATATACTACAGTTAAAAAGGATTGTATACAGTCATCCCATGTAATGTAATTAAAAAGTCCGGTCCTCCCTGGTTAGGAAAACCCATACATTTGCTATAATTTGTATCAACATGAGATTCTTTTTACCAGCCCAAACAACTAGGGTTAATTTCTATGTTGATGACGTTTTTTCTTATGGAGTACACGCAGGATGTCTTACAAAATGAACCACTTGAACAACTTATTATAAACGAATAAGATGTGTATATATCATATACGAAGTTGTGTGCGACACAAGTTGTCTTTAAAGTTTTAAAATCATTTCAAAATATGACGGAAATAATATTTTTATAGATGAACTAAAATAATATGAAGTGCAGAATAAATCTAGTACATCGATTTTTATTATCTCTAGTATTTACACAAGTATACAGAGTATTTTTAAACCTCTTGTAAATTATCTACTTCTTTCAGTATACATTTTTTAAATAATCAGGAAGATTAAACCCAATCTGTTCAAGCTAGTTTGGTTTGATATAAAAGAATCAATGTAAAGAATAACAGAGACGAACATCCTGATCCACAGCGTGCAATTAAAAGGACGGGTGTAGCGGACAAAATATTCGAAGAATTTGAAACTTGCTATACTTTTTGTGTTCTGTATCAATAAAGTCGACGAATAATATCTCTTTTTAAGAAGGTTTACATCGACATATTGAGCAATTGCATTGGCCTATGATATCTTAAATGTGCATGAAGTATTTACCACTTGACATTACATAACAGCACTTAAGCAATAGGTTTGTGTTTATATTCAGAAATATACGCAGTTGTGCAATTTAAAACAGGAATTGCTTATCTTTCATGAGAACACTAGTTTAAAGTGAGGTTCTTTGTGTCCAAGAACTTTTTGTTTGTCTGTCACTGGTCATGTCTTATCCTCTTTGTTTTGGTTTTAGCCTATTTAATATCAGCCAAGTCAATACCTGTGTTGTTTCAGTGTTTGTTGGGTTAAGTTTATTTACATATTGTTGTGAACTGTTCTATTCCAGAGATTGCATAGAAGTAATCGAAATATATCATAACTTATCATGTATAGTGTTTATTACTTCAAGCATGAAACAACAGTTTGATTGTAAACCCATGCAGCGTAAATGAATGAATTATCATTTAACAAACCGATATGCACTTTAATGCGTTACATTTGATAATACGATTACAATATTTGAAAGCAAAAAATGCATTAAATTTGTCACCTTTGAATTCTATATAGATAAATTACATGTGAATAAGGATGAAATTCAATAAAAAAAAAATGCACTGATGCTACCTAACGAATTTCAGAGGACATTTTTCTCTTTCAAAAGTCCCAATTCACCAATCTAGTTGAATAATCCTAAATATATAAAAACGTATATATATATATATATATATATATATATATATATATATATATATATATATATATATATATATATATATATATATATATATATATATATGCCAATCAAAAAGATATGGGAACTTTTGACCTATTTCACAAAGTACAATGTATGATACTTTTCAGTCTTTCGATCATAGAAGTTTTCGTTAGTCCTTGAAACCATGAACCATATAGGATATTCGATCATATTTTGTAAAGTGACAAGCGTGTTTGCAGGTTTTCACCTTTTAGAACTACAATTCATCTTTTGCATTTCATTAAATATGATATTACTGTGTCGAAACTTTCTAACATTTTTCACCATTTTGTTTTAGGTAGAACATCGACCATGTTTAATTCTCACCGTCAAGGTCGTCAGAGGCAAAAATATAACACATGGATGGTATGATTACGGTAAACATTTATTTTTTTATCCGATTAAAGCAAATTCAAATACTTGTCATGTCAGCCAAGCAGCTCGATCAACTTTATTCAAATTATAGGCCACACTCTCAGGTAACACTTCCATTATAAATTATTCAAAGTACATGAAAATGAGACGATTTATATGATATGTTAAGGTATACATGCATTATAAACGGTTTAACACAAGTTTAATATTGCTCTCACAATTTGACTGATGGTTGTTATATTACTTTCAATTTAATACTTGTACTGTAGCCATTCTGATAAGGTTTCTAATTTCAACTAGTTGCCCCTAACATCTTAAGTTCCGAGAAAGCAAGACAAATATCAGTGTTTTCACATTAAACCAAAGTCAACCTGGGAGTTTTACCTTCATTACTTTTGCTTTGGTATATGTATTTGTTACTCTGCTACTCTTTTCCTTTTGCATTTGACCTTATGAACTTTTCTTAAGAATAGCGTGTTTGTTGCAGAATTTTAATTGATGTTCTTTTTGTAAATACAGTTGATACACCCGACCCTTATATTATACTCAATGTGAAAACCTCACCAGAGGGTCGTCGTCGGACTGAAACAAAGGATAATGACGTCAATCCGGTATGGAACGAAGAATTCACATTTCTCATTGATGATAGAGAAACTAATAAACTACGTAAGTTTTAAGTCTATAATGATTTTCATCTATAATATGAAATGTAAAATATAACAGATATAGATGCTTATGAAACAAAATATCGTAGCTGTCGATACGGTTCTAAGACAACGGTTGTTTGTTTGACACCAATATCGTAACTGTTACTTTTGTCCTCTAGATTAGTTCATAAGTATTTTCTTCGAGTCTAAATGTTGATAGAGAGCAGAGTCAGAAACTTTTTTTTAATAAATGACAGACGTGATTTAGTAGTCAAAAGAGGCAGTGTCGGATCCAGAAATTCTCACACGTCGGGCAAACTAATTGCCTAAGAGGGGACCAGCTCCGGTCATGCTCCAGTGATTCCCTATATAATGAAATCTTCATTACAGTGTGACACTCGTTTATATAACCTCGCTAATAACAAATATAACCTCGTTAATAACAAAAAATACACTCATAGTTTATGTTTTAATGAAATTGAAATCTTCCTTTTTCAGAAATGATATTAATGGAGGCTAATTACGGCAATCTTGACCAAGTGATTGGAGAAGTATACTTTGATCTCAAGGAAATTCCATTAAGAACCAGAGTCAACAAAATATTTTCATTTAATGAGGTAAAAAAAATATATAAATAAATTAAATTCCGTATTCTGTTAAAGTGAATCGTATGATCCGGATACTGTGGATTCATTAATATTCGTTGGATTCAATTTTCGTTGAATTCGTGGGTACAGGTAAACCACGACATTAGATGTTCAACGAATGACAAATTCCCATAGGCTTGTATGTATACTTCATCAAAACCACGAAATTAAATGTCCAGAATCATGAAAGTTTTCTTTAATCCACAAAAATGGTACCATCGAAAATAAATGTTGAATCAATTTCATTTTACATGTCTTTAGTGAATTCTTCAATTCCAATTTAAAACGCTGAAAATAACCTCATTTCTTTCCTTTATACATGTAGTATAAATTAACAATAATTTTGAAAATTTCCGGAACTGTAAATCTAAAACAGGGAAGTTATGTCATATGAAATCCACGGATATATACAAATTGCATATCAGCTGATATTCTTGGACAAGGATGTCTATAGAAAAGGAACTATTTGTTTTTTCATTTTCTGATATTCAGATAAAAGATAACAATTTACGTGAAGAACCAGATAATATAATACTAATCTAAAGTTTCAAATCAAGGAAAATAACCGTAATCGATAACAGTAACAACATTAAATACCCTCTTTTTTTTATTATTTCAGAAATCTGAAGTAGAATTTGAGTTTGAAACACACTTCGAGTAAGTATTTACATATATGCTTATAGATTTTTGAAAGTTGGATGAAATAACATCGAACTAGATATGAATGAAATATTTTGTATTCAGACGTTAAACAAACCTTTTGCATGCAATATAACTAAATGTAAACCATATTATAAACTCCCCTTAAATACAAGACAACGCACTTCTACATATCATTGTTATTTCTTGTCGACTTGATCACATCATTAACGTGTAATCTGCTTAAATGTAATCAATTGTAGTATAAAAGTAGAGTGACCAAGTCAACGAATATATTAACGAACTTTAATGGACCACCCTATCTGCAGGACAAATCATACTGTTATATTTAGAGAAATATTTAAACTTATAAAACACAACTTTTATTCAAACATTTTACCCTTGGACGTACAAATAAGGGGTTTGGTGTAAGTTATGTCTTGATATAATTCGAAGAAGTTTTAAGAACCTATACTAAAAGACAACCACAGCGATGAAGTCATTTTTGAAAGGTAGTTTTACCATAAATTGTCTTAGCATTGATCTCAACATCATAAGCGTCCTCCTGTATCCTTACTGCCTTCTTCTTCAAATGTAGCAATCCTATTTGATAAATATGACATTTCTTGGATTCAGTCTTTTTTTCAAATTTTCCAAACTAGTTTGACATCTTCGTACTTCCAAGTGGGATACACAAAATCCATTTGAATTTAGATTTTCAATACTTTTGTCTTATTTAAACACATGGTGTAGTTGTAATACCAAGTCAAAATGAAATGGGGTCAAAACTGTTTGCTTAATTTTACTGTATACATTATGCCATCGCCAATACTGTCACATCTTGCTGGCAGGAAGTTCAGAATCATTACCTTCGCCACCTTAAGCTTAAGCGTCAATATATATCTACAGCAAAAATTATGCAAAAAGGCGAGGAAAGTGTTGTTTGAGATCTGCAAAAAGTATTGAAAATGATGTTGGGTAAGTCCCATTAGATATATCTGAGGACTGCATTTAACTAGGAACTATTGAAGCGGCTGCGTGTAATGTATTGCTTTCATTTATAACTAATTTCAAATTCTGACAGCCTTTATCCAGATTTTAAATAGCTGCCTGCTTGAATGGCTTCAGAAATGAAAATTGAACTAATGAACTCTTTATTTAATCTGCCCTGCCCTTTTTGTTTATGAATATCGATTTAGTTTCTGTCCTAGATAAATGTTATTTGAAGTCTAGTTTTGGTCAGTTTTGATATGATGAAATTTCTGTTGTGTTTGTACGATTTGTGCTTATATGAAATACTAGCAATCCGGCTGAAAGGCGTAGATTGGGTCATAACAGACTAAATATCAGGTTGTGTAAACTCAGCTCCGTTTCAAAAGATTTGTGATAATTATATCTTTATAAAACAACATCATCAAGCGAACTTTATGGTGGTACATATCTTCTTTTCTTGAATTCACAACATTATAAGGGGTTCATTTTTGCAGTTAGAGAGGAAAGTATTTTACTTGATTAAATTGAATATCTAATCCTTATTCTTTTTTAAAAACTGAATGGAAACGAATAAGGATCCACAGATGGAAATATAGTTTTACAATACGCACTAAGAGTTTTAGCTGATCCTAAAATTACAAATCAAAAGTTTGAGGACTATATTATAGAAACAAAAGTCGTCTGTGGTTGCATTTTAAATAAGATTTTGGCTTTGCAGGAAAAGTATTTTAGCCTGCAGTTATGCGGTCCACTAAAGTCGTAAAATAAGAACTTTTCTTGATTTGTCACTTTACTAAAGAGCTCATTTAAAAGCTTATTTCAACCATGATAGATTCTTGTACCAACAAAAAGCACATTATACTTTCTGAACTGTTGCATTACTGTACTTCAGCAATTAAAAAATTATGCATGACATTGTCGTTTAAAGAGTATCCTCACAGAAGAATTCAGAAGAAGAAAAAATAACCAAATAGGAAATTCTAAATAAATTGTTGAATGTTTCATAAAAAATGTATCTTTTACCGAATTTGCATCCAATTGATTATGAACAAAACATGGAAATAAAAAAACTTTCAAAAAAAGAAAATTGTATTGTAAGAGAAAATTGAAGTAAAAATCTCTTATTTGCCGAGATCTAGTGAAACAACGGTACCAAATGTCAAATTGTCACGCAAAATAAACTTGTAAATTGCCATTTCACTGGAGAATAGAGAAATATCTTTTTCATCATACTAACCGGGTACTCTAATTTTTTAGTGAGAATCCAACTCTGCGATACAGTTTATGTTTGTGTGACGAAGAAAAAGAGTTCATAGAACACAGAACCGAGAAAGTAATGAAAACAATGAAGGATTTGCTGGGAGATAAAGCACCAGAAACAAGAGAGGAGGTAATATGTCTAACATGTACTGTTTTCGCGAAGCATTGCGTCTGCTATTCAACATCAATTCGCTTAGTTTTTGTTAAAAAAGATATCAATATAAGAAATTTAAAATTTATGATCTTTAATAAGCTTGAAATTTTTCTTGCAGACGCCGAGAATCGCTGTTATTGGTTCAGGCGGTGGTTTTAGGGCTATGGTTGGTATGAGTGGTGTCCTAAAGGCCCTAGCAGATTCTAAAATATTGGACTGCGTTACATTTTTAGGTGGACTGTCAGGTTCTTCTTGGTGAGTTCATAAATGTAAAATTTACAATTTACTAAAGTTACTAGAAGAGACATATTTACATAGATCATAGTTATAGATAAACATAAAGTTATAAAAATGTAGACAGTGTTTATAAATATATTCTACCTACAATTATTAGGCTATTGACCTTAAGGGCAATTCTTTGTGTGTTTACCTGAAATAGGTAAAGTGACCTTTTCTAATGATAAGTCATAAAAGGACATTAAAGACACAAACAAAAGTATACTGTTACATTTTAGCTTAATTGGTTTGACTGACGTACGTGACAGAAGTACATGTATGTTGTTTTTTTCTATGAAGCAGATAATCAATAAATATGCTTTTTATTTATGTCCATATACATAACAAAATAAACTGATTGTAATTAGACAATGTATGACAATGTATTTGCATGATTTTTAGGTACATCTCTACCTTATATTCACACAAAGACTGGCCAACAATGAACCCTGGTGCTATGCAAGAAGAACTGAAAAACAATATAGATTCTAGTCTTCTATGGTTACTTACGCCATTGAGTATAAAACGTTACATTGATCGGATTCTTGTTAAACGTCAAAATGGGCAACCAGTCAGCTTCACAGATATATTTGGACACTTAGTTGGAGAAACACTGGTAAAAGATGTAAGTGTACAATGTTTAACTTCGTTGCTTAATTTATCCCTTGTCTATTTATAATTTATGTAAAATTGATAAAAAGAGAAATTAAATAACTCTTTTTGACATAACAAAATCATACATACTTTTATAGATAGATATAAGAAATTAGTTGTGGTGTAAGTGCCAATGAAACAACTCTTCATCCAACTTGTAAAAGTAAACCATTAATGGTAAAAGTACGGTTTCAACACGGAGCCTTGGACGAACAGAAAGCTATAAAGGGCCCAAAAATTGCTAGTGTAAAACATTTAAAACGGGAAAACCAACGGTCTAATCTATATAAAAAAAACGAGAAACGAGAAACACTTTTGAATCATATCAACAAATGACAAAGGGTTGAAAAAATAAAGGTTACAATGGTATACTGCTGTGAGATATTAAAAAAATAAAAAAAAAAACAATAACCTTGAATAGATAACATGGTTTACTTGGGTTATTCATCCAGGTGAACGTTGACATCCTAAATACGTAAAGGTTTAAGAAAAATAACTGTTTTAGCGCATCTTACAAGCAAAATTGTATCAGTTGTTGAGCAAGTCATTTTTCCTTGGTTAACCATTTATTCAAATGTATATTTTTGGCACAGACTTTCGTAAATAACTACAATTAATTTTTGTAAATCTGTTCCTTCTGTTGTAGAGGTTGCATACAAAACTTACAGACTTGCAAGACAAAATAGCAGGCGGAGCAGCACCAATGCCTTTAATGACATGTGTTAACGTTAAATCAGATAGATCTGCTAGAAGTTTTCACGGTAATAATTTAAAGCTACTAGTACTTTTAAATCAAGTTTAAATTTTATTTAGATAGCTTGTTCTTCGGATTGAAGTACAAGAAGTCTTAAACATTGTCAAATTTCATGAGTGTAACCCACGATTTGTATGCAACACATGATTATCGTCTGTTATAACATAGATTAGGAGATGGTTTTACTTTAAAATAAAAAAATCCGTTGTCGTTGAGCTTAATGTTTTGACGCTGGAATGGAACAATCACAAAAAACAGTCAAATTAGTGGTATTTCAAATTGTAATGCGACCTATTGTGATTTCGGAAATCTCTTTCTTCATATAATTATCATGAATTTACGATTTAAAAAAATATTTACTGACATCTAGGAAATGGTATTAATTTACAGAGATAACTCTAGAAAATATATTGAATGAGACACTAGAAACGTCGAGAAGTCTTGTATACAGACATTCGTTCGAAATATAAATTATTGCATTTTTCTGCTTTCGCTACATTGGTAACTTATAATCTTTATGGATGTTTCTTTTTCTCTTTTCAGAATGGGTCGAATTTAACCCGTTTGAAATTGGAATGCCAAAATATGGTACATTTATGAAAACAGAATTGTTTGGAAGTAAATTTTTCATGGGAAAGTTGTGTACTGAATACGAAGAACAACCGCTGCATTTTTTACAAGGTATTACATTTTATATAGATGATGGATTTAGTTTGATACACAATATACAACGGATATCAGATATTTGAATGTATTATGTGATGTTTTGTTGGTTAATAATGCTTCTGTTAATGGTCCATAATTACTAAATCAAAGTAAGCTAGGGTTGTCCTGGTTGAAAAAGGACTTATTGCTTTTCAACCAGGATTGATATTTTTTATGATAAACATAAAATAGAAACTTTTACTGCAACTTTCAAATGATCGAAAATATATTATATAACTCAGAGAATAATCAGCTCAAGTAAGGCTAGATCAGAAATTAAAGAATAATTTTATCCAAGTGTGTTTGTGTTGTTACTCTAATAAATGATATATGATTGTCCTTTCAGGTATTTGGGGCAGTGCCTTCTGCATTTTATTCAAACGTTTATTGGATGACAATAAAAAGCTTGACCCTGTGGAAATGATCAGACAAGAAATGGGTAAATATGTTTGCTTAATTACTAAAACAGAGTTTTCTTATTAAATTAATTTTGATATTTCCTTTAAAAAGATCTGTAAAAAAGAAATGAGGAATGCATATGAAGTATTTATATTGGCGCAGTGAAAATAATGCATGTAATTAGGCTGAACAGAAATTGATACTGGACCTATTTATCCTTCTGGAGCTACATGTGTCTCCGATTCATATTTTTGTTGCGTTCTGTTTCTCAACTGCTAGTTGTTTCGTAGTATTTTGTTGACTGTTGTTTCAACGGTCTTTTTGTTTATTCGATTTTCTCAACTAATCAAACGGGTCCGTAATTATTAAAAAAAAGTTATCATCGGAAAGTGGGATTTAACAATAACGACCAGTCAACACTTTTGTTTCTTCTGTCCTTCTTTTGTCTTTTTAAATGATTGTATATTTCTATTGACATCTGTTTTCTTGTTTGAACATTTATTCTAATTATCAAATTGTGTATAACCAATCATTGGAAAACATTTAAACCTTTTCTAAACATTATTTCATCTCTTCTCATCTGTTTTCATAGTTAAGCAGATCGAGCAAAGCAGGGAGGATGAAAGTAGTGACAGTAGTGATGAAAGCGACGAAACAGAAGTAGAGGAAAAACCTCGGAGTTCTCGACAGTTTACATTTGACGTACCACAAACTAATGGGACTAAAGAGAATGGTCAAGCACCAAAACGGCAATCCACAAAACGAAGAACTAAACAAAAGGGTTATTGGAATAATTTTCTCAGCAATATTTTGGAAAAGTAAGTTTTAAAATGATAAACTGGATTCTATAGACAACCCAATTCAGGAAGAAACTGAACAAAGTGTGGGATTTTAGATGTGTTAAGTTTAAAAAGATTGTTAAAGCTTTCGAACGAAATAAATTGTTTTCCAGTTAAAATTTACAAAACAGATTTTTTTATATGAAAAAATGATTAATATACAACAAGTTTCAAGTAGAGAATGATTTAATCCTTTTCCTGTCAATTTATTTTATTTTTCAAGATTTTATCAGTAGAATAATGTTAAAACAAGAATGTGTCTAAAGTACACGGATGCCCCACTCGCACTATCCTTTTCCATGTTCTATGGACCGTGAAATTGGGTAATAATCTAATTTGGCATTAAAATTAGTAAGATTATACTATAGGGAACATATGTACTAAGTTTTAAGTTGATTGGACTTCAATTTCATCAAAAACTACCTTGACTAAAAACTTTAACCTTAAACTCCCAGTTTCATTTTCTATGTTCAGTGGATCGTGAAATTGGGGTCAAAAGTCTAATTTGGCTTTAGAATTAGAAAGATCATATCATAAGCAACAAATGTACTAAGTTTCAAGTTGATTGGACTTCAGCTTCATCAAAAACTACCTTGACCAAAAACTTTAACCACAAGACTTGTGTTTTTCTATTCATATATGCACTTTGACACATCCTTTTATACTTAAACCTTTTTATTTTCATTCATTTCCTTCCCTGTACATTCAGAGAAGGCCAATCCTTCTATTAGCGTTATTTGATTAGAAGCATAACAGTTAATCAAAAATAAAGATCGTGGTGCAAAAACCTTCTTTTCCAATGATTTACAAAAATCTGTGTTTTATCTCTGTATTGTCATCAGTCATGGTCGCCCTTTTTCGCGATGTTACAATAATTCAAAGGAAAGCAAGAACATTTGATGCCATAATTTAATTTGACCAATGAAGACCAAATAAAAACATGTGTTGAATGAGTATAGATAATCTCTTAAGAATGGATATTATGTTTAGCACTTCTATTATCAAATAGGTTATGGTCTAAAATACCATTGATCAATTGTATAGTTCTCATGAGCATAGACAAAACATTTTCAGAAACACATAAAAGTATAATTAGATATAAGAAATCCTACTTCATGCAACGACTGCAGGGTTGATGGAAACTACATGCATTTATTTTACTTATATTTTGTTTGATTTGTTCTTACTCTGAAATCGGTTCTCATTCAGTAGATTAAACTGTCACGTTTTTCAGCAAGCGTTTTGAAGTGTTGAACACCAGAGCAGGCCGAGCTGGTGCGTTACATAATTTCATAAAAGTATACTCAAATATGAAAAAACCTACTTCATGCAACGACTTCAGGGTTGATTGAAACTACATGCATTTATCTTACTTATATTTAGTTTGATTTGTTCTTTCTTTGAAATCGGTTCTCATTCAGTAGATTAAACTGTCACGTTTTATTTCAGCAAACGTTTTGAAGTGTTGAACACCAGAGCAGGCCGAGCTGGTGTAGTACATAATTTCATGAGAGGATTGTCACTTACCAAAACCTTCCCACTGTCTCCTTTTACTCCAGATACTGCAAACAAAGATACTGGTAATCTTTTATTTCAAGGTTAAATTCATAATAAAACTAACAACAAAAGTGTTGTTACTATATGAAACAAACAATTATCAATTTCAAATTGAATCTTCTTTAACTGCAACATTATGTAAATTTAACTGATATGTTTTATTTCTTTTACTTACTTCTTGCTTTCATTTTAACATTTTAAAGATATAAGGTTATTCTATTTATAACTGATTTAAAAAAAAAAACCAACAGAATATCGTAAGCAATTGATTGACTCATTTACGTAAATTTTTGCATTACAGATGATTTTGATGGCATCCATGAACTGCATCCAACCAATGTTAAACATTTGTATATGGTTGATGCAGGATTAACGTTTAACTCACCCTTCCCTCTTGTCCTGAGACCACAGAGAGCTGTAGATATCATTCTATCATTTGATTTTAGTGCCAGGCCTGGAGATCAGTCACCACCATTTAAGGTACATGTTTGTATATTTTTTTATAATGCAAGGGAGGTTATCTTGAATATAAATGGTTTATTTTTCAATTACAAGGGCAACATATGGATATTGCAAACAAATGTGATATGAATATACCCTGAAATGAGGGCAGTAAAAACATGCACATGCATTCGAAATACAAATATGAAACAAACAGCTGAGACTTGCATATTTTTTGTTGTTGTTACTTTATTTATCACTGAAGATTAAATGATTTAACATAAGATTTATAAAATGAACAGCAAAATACGGTAGACTAAAACATTTTTTGTATATTCATTGTCATTCAATAGTTAATCATGGGTGTCTGATTTCTTCTTGATAGTGAAATTACAGAGTCAAATACTAATTTGCTTTTATTTTATTTAAAGGAAATTTTACTGGCAGAAAAATGGGCAAGACTGAATAAATTACCTTTCCCGCCAATTGATGTCACTGTGTTTGATAGAGAAGGAATGAAAGAGTTGTACATATTCAAGCATCCGACTGACCCTCATTGTCCCGTAGTGTTACATTTTGTCCTAGTGAATATAGACTTCAGAGAATTCACAAAACCTGGTAAGATTACTATTTCTAATCATATTTATTTCCTTTATTCTGATATTCTTAATTTTATTCTGTTTAAATGTTGTATTAAAATATTTCCCATATTGCCATATATTAAAACAAACCTAAAAACAAGGAACATTTGAAATAGATAAACATGTGTGTTGAAATTAATTGAATAAATAATGTTGTATACAAATTGATATGTATGCTTTTTGTCAGTTGAACGTGCTAGAATGACGAAATCTTGGTAATTCATTTAATAAGAAAACGAATATTATTTATAAAAAGTATAATAACAAAAATACCGAACTCCGAGGAAAATTCCAAACGGAAAGTCCCTAATCAAATTACAAAATCAAATGATAAAACCCATCAAACGAATGCACAACAACTGTCGTATTCCTTACTTGGTACAGGTATTCTCAAATGTAGAAAATGGTGGATTAAACCTGGTTTTATAGCGCTAAACATAAGTTTCTGTAGGATTCTTTTAAAAAATGTGTGTTAATTATAATAATAATATTCGTCTAGAGTAAGGAATAAAATGACTTGATATATGAGAGGTTTTAAAATGCAATTGATATATTTTTTTAGGTGTCCGAAGAACTGCGGAGGAAAAGGAATTTGCTGATTTTGATATTTTTGACGACCCTGCAACACCATATTCAACATTTAATTTCAAATATACACATGATGCTTTTGATAAATTGTCAAAATTAACTGAATTCAATACATTGTCTAATATTGACGCAATCAAGACAGCAATGCTGAATACAATTGAAAAAAAGAGAACCACTCCCCCAAAGATTCCAATACAACTTAATGAAGTGAGTAGATTGCGACGGGTTAGCAAGAAAAATAAGGCGAAATTGAGTAGGTATTTATCAAGGTTGTCTTCATGTCGGGACAGTCGAACAAGTGTCACGATTGAAGAAGAGGAAGAAAACGATGAAAATGGACATAGAAAGATATCAAAAACACTCAGTGATGCTCCAATAATTTGCAAGAAGCCTGGTCTTGAAAGAAAAATGGCAGTATCGGAAAGAAAAAGGAGAACAAACAAGAGCATAGGAGGACTTGGTGGGTTATCCTCACCAAGAGAAGAGGATGAATCCGACGAATTAGACTCTAGTAATGCTTCGGTGAAACTTAGAACAATTGGGGGACGAAAACGAAAAGATGGTACGTTTCATGATGCTCATGATCACTGGTCAATGAATAGGTGCAATTCTATCCAATCAGACGAAGAAGATGATCAGTTTTATTCAATGGCAAGTTCGTGATAGTTTGATATAGTGGCGAAAAGTCATTCCAATTGGCTATGCGATTGATCTGGATTTAAGTTCAGTTTGTCACATCCTCAAGAGTTTGCTCACAAGGAGTAATAATCAGTTACTGTCAGTCTACATGAAAAATATATTGTAACATTAATGTGACAAGATATGCAAGAGTTATCCCGCCTTCATCGAACTTTACCATTGATGTCATATTTGTTATCATTTAATTTCTTAACAAATAGGAATTGTCCGAATTGTTGATTATTTGCAATAAATGAATAATATATATATTGTAGTTATTCAATTACATTGCATGTAAAAATAACAATAAAAAAAGTGATCAATGTCCATTTAATTTCATGTTTTTTTCACAAATATTGTCAATTTTTCCAGTTTGAATTTGTTCATGATTGCCCAGTGTGTGCTGGGAAACAAAAAAAAGTAAATTATAAAAATACCAAACTCCCAAAGAAAATTCTAATCGGAAAGTCCCTTATTTTATTTAAAATGACAAAAATTAAAAGCTTTTAAAAACATCAAACAACTAACATGTTCCTTATTGGGTACAGGCATTTCCTTATGTAGAAAATGGCGGAATAAACCATGTCAAATTGACAATGCCATTGTTAAAACAAAACAAGGAAGACCAAAAGATAGTACTATGAACAAAACATATAAAATTAAACTCTTTAAGGTACATGTATGATGTCAATTTGTTGTGCATAAATGTAATCATAACAATTTTGGAATGAATTCAAGAAGTTACAAATATATTGTAAGTCCTGAATAGCCGTGGTGTCTATTTTCAAATGATTGTCTATTCATCAGAGACTAGTATGACTTAGTGTGCAAGTGACTTCGTAAAGAAGGTGTTGTCGATCATATTCCAAAGACTTGTAAGAACTTTATGGTGGAAAAGTAACTGGACGGAATCAAAGACATAAGGAGTTTATATATAGTGGAAAAAAACCTACACTCGCCGCCTCTATATAATAGATAATTGTATTACTTGGTGTGATAGGGCACTTGCCATCGTATTGGTAGGTGTCATGGTTTATATCTCAACACTGACTTGCACGTTGCTAATGTCACAACCTCATGGCGGAAACGTTATTGGGAAGAATCAAAGACACAAGAAAGTTTATATTAAGTTAAAGAGCCTATATTGCAACCGCCTCTTTCATTCTGTCTTTTTTTTAAACTTTTTTTCATAACACAACTTTTGCGGGACTACAAAACTGGTAAAACATACTTTTTTATAGAAAAAAAAACTGGTGAATTGGTATTTCAAAGCTTGCGTTGTCTGTTATGATTTTATTGTTTGAGTAAGTTTGCTTACATGGAAGCCATTGCACCAAGGGTTCATGCGGGTAGAGTTCAAGTCATTCTTTATTCTGATTCACGATAATCATCATGATTTGGTTATCTGAAAAGTATGCGTCACAGATGACCACGTATATGTTATATCTGTCGAAGCCACTATCGTACTTATTTCATCGAAAGTTATTTGTCCGATTTTTAGTTGTCTAGAGGTTGCCAATAGCTGAGTATGAACTGTTTACTTACCCTTCCACAACACACGAGCTTCCCACTAGTTTCTTAATAATTCGTGTTGCCTTTTCTTTTCCTTCTTTTTTTTCTCTGAAATTTGTACTAATTTGTTTTTTTCTATGTATTTTATTTTTCAATGGCTGTGTTGTTCAATCGATATTAGTCTTGTCTATTGTCCACAAAACGGTCTTTTCATGTCTAACTGTCACACTAAGTAATATATCTTGGTTTGGTCACTTTCAGGTACCAATTCTTTAAAAATTGATAATGTCTTCAATTATACAAATGGCAGCGTGCTACTTAGGGTTACCTATAATCTGTGTATATCTTTCATCAACATATGTTAAGCGGGGTGAAATGACTGATCTTATGAGTTAACTCGCTATAGATTCATTGATTACGATTTGCTTACGTCAGGCGCTAGTTTCGTATTCAAAGACTCGTCAGGGGCTAACAATGCCATGGCGAAGAACGAAAACGATAAAAGGCATACTTCAATACACAGAACATAACATATCATATTAAAGTATTGAGGGTATGATATAAATTTGCTGTGCAAATTTGCAATAATAACTATTTTGGAATGAATTCAAGAAGTTTTAAACATCTTGGCGGAAAAATTCTTACATTATTTGACTGAATCAAAGACATAAGAAGTTTAACATTAGTGAAAGCCCGATACATCCGCCGCCTCGTTTATTCTGTCATTTTTAAATACCTTAAGGGAGCTACCATTTGATTTTTATGGGGGGGGGGGGCTAGGATGAAAAATTTTGTCCTGCATTTTTTTTTAGTTGTAATCTCTGTCCTGCCTTTTTATTTTTCACTCTGTTTGGTCCTGCCTTTTTTTTATTAGTTTATCCTGACTTTTACCTAAATTGTCATCCTGCCTTTTTTTTTTTGGCAAAGTGTATCATCCTGCCTTTTTTTTTACTCAAAACTCCTGTCCTGCCTATTTTTTTCAAATTTCATCCTAGCCCCCCCCCCCCCCCCCATAAAAATCAAATGGTAGCTCCCTAAGCCGGAAATACTTGCTCACCTTTAGCAAAACCACAGTACTGGTTATAAATCATTCTACTTAAAAACGCAAATTGGCAATTTTGTATTCCAGGGCTTGCGTTGGCTGGCATGATTACATTGATGGAGTGTGTTTGCTTATATGAAAGCCATTGAACCAAGGATTCATGCAGGAAGAGATGAAATCATCCATTTTTAAAATTTCGGACGCCATCATGGTTTGGTTCAACAAAAGATTTTCGTCACTGATGACCACGGATGTTTCACATGTCGTAGCCACTATCCATTCCTCATTTCCTTCTTTGTTACATCATCATAGGTGATTCTATCTGATCTTTACTTGAGGTTGCCAATAGAGGGTCATTAAACGAGTACCTTTCCAAAGCACATAAACTTACCGCTAGTTTTTATAAGGATTCAAGTTGCTTTTTCTTTATTCATGCTTCTTTTCTGTCTTGCATTTGTGCTTTTTGATTGGTTTTTATTCAACGACCTCGTTGTTCGTTCGATGATAGTCTTTTTCTTCGTTGTCCATAAAATTATGTTTTTAATGTGATGTTTCTGTTGTGTCGGAATATTCCTCTTATATTGGATGCGTTTCCCTCAGTAATAGTTTGTAACCCGGATTTTTTTTTTTCAATCGATTTATGAATTTCGAACAGCGGTATACTATTGTTGCCTTTATTCATGTGTTCAAATTCGATGCTATATCAGGATTCAATAATTTTCGGGTACCAATGGTATAGCAATTTGTAAAAGAGGGACGAAACATAATAGAGGGACAGTCAAACTCATAGACTGAAAATATACTGACACCGCCATGGCTAACAATAAAAAGATTAACAGACAAATAATAGTAATAACAAAAAAACATAGAAAAATAAAGACTCACCAACACGAACCCCATCAAAAAACTTGGGGAGACCTCAGGTGCTTCGCAAGGGTAAGCAGATCCTGCTCCACATGTGGCACCAGTCGTGTTGATTATAGTATTACAAATCCAGTAAAGAGTCTTATTCGGTAGGTCACAATCGTGAAAAGGGAAGAGTATTGTAGTTACGACATAAGGAATATATCCGATATCATCTGTGAAACGGATATTCCATAACGGTCAACAAACTCGTGATGGCGCCCGTAAAATTTACAAAGAGGTGATTTCAAGTTCACCATTTTGGAACTCTTGGTTTGAAAGCTTCCTTATGAGAAGCAATCCTCTATTTAGAAAATACAATCCCAGGAATATCGTATCAATGGGGAGATATATATATTCCGTATGCAGGGGCTGCTGAAATGTTGCTTCATAGAAACGGAAAGTTCACTATTGGGGATTTTTTTCTTAGAAATTCAAATGTGATGTCACTTTGTGCGTTGATGGCTTTGCTTAACTTTTATATGCTGGTTTAGGTTGTTTTTTGTAATGAATCCGTTTTTATTCCATAGTTATTCACCACTTCGGTTTTATCATGTATATCTATTATATAGTCATTTTATAAAATATATACCGTTTGCAAAAGTATGAATTATTCTTAACAATAAGGATGTTCTTATCCCAGGCAGAAAACCCTTGCCGTATTAGGCACAACTTTTTGGGACTTTTGGTCCTCAACGCTCTTCAACTTTGTACTTGTTGGCTTTCGACCTTTTTTCGTCTAGCGTCACTGGTTAGTCTTGTGTGGACGAAACGCGCTACTGGCGTATTAAATTTTAAATCTGGTACATTTTGTTAGCTATTATTCGTGTGTTTCTCTGTCCTATATGTTCTCTCATTTATTTGTATTGTAGTCCTGTCATGTACTGTTGTAATTTTAATGTTATATCTAACATTGCCATAAAGCGGGAGGTTTTGAATGCCACAAAACCAGGTTCAACTCACCATTTTGTCTTAAATGTCCAGTACCAAGTCAGGAAAAAAGCCAATTTTATATCATAGTTCGTTTCTGTGTGTGTTACATTTTAATGTTGTGTTTCTGTTGTGTCGTAGTTCTCCTCTTATATTTGATGTGTGTCCCTTAGTTTTTAGTTGTAACCCGGATTTATTTTTTTCTCAATCGATTTATAAATTTCGAACAGCGGTATACTACAGTTTCTTTTATTTGTTTTGTACGTGGTACCCTCGGTTTTAGTTTGTTACCCCGATTTTGTTTTTTGTCCATGGATTTATGAGTTTTGAACAGCAGTATACTACTGTTGCCTTTATTTACCCATAGTTATGAGAGAGTTCATATCTGTTCGTCCTTGGTTTTCTGAGTTGCATTTCGTGGATCTTTTTCGATTGTTCGTCTGTTTAGGGGTTACATTACGAAGAATATCACGGTGTGGTCTATCTAGTATATATGATTGTGTATGCTCCTGAAAATCTTTTCCCCTTTTCTGTAATTATTTGAGTCATGAAATACAAATTACAAAATCCATTGAAATAAAGTAGAGGACAATTTCTGATTAGGTTTTTGGCAATGCTAAAGAGAACTTTTAATTCAGGCCCGGTCTGAAAGAATATATATAAAACAAAATAGTTCCTATGCATATAGTTGAAACTTTGTCAAGTTTGATATGAACTGAAAGCTTATGGACTTAAACCTTTGTTTACAATTTCTCATGAATAATAAAAAAGGGTATGAAAATAAAATAGAAGGGTATATTTTTTCCTGTTCTTCTAATCAGAAGTGTTAGTACTTTTTTGTATAAAAACTTCTGGGAAGCAGTGTGCTGTAATATACAATTAAAGGTATGCTGATTTTCTAGCACAAGTCAGAATAAATTATAATAGTTTTAATATGAAACGACTGTCACTTGCGTTGAACTCATTTTAAAAGACGAAATAGCTATAATTGCTTGAAATTGATTAATTTATTATAGAGAGCACTGAGCTTTTTTTAATCATAACCCTCCCCTTTCAAACTTGACAAACAAAAAGAAATCATTGTCTTGTCTTTGGGGTCCTTAAATTTTTTACATTTGTTAGCTATAGTCAAATGAGTTTACGAAGATATTCACCGTCTACCCTTGACCAGTGACTGTCTAATACGACAATTACACTCCGTCTTTTGATATATGGAAAAAGGAAATATTTAAATGATCCCTGCTGGATCACAAGAAAATTAAATGAAAAGTCTTATGTTTGATACAAAAAGATAGCTATTGATTTTTCTATATTCTAAAAGTCTGTCTCAATTAGAGACGCAACTCCATCATACTGTACTAAAAATCATCAAATTACACGTAAAATTACAAGGAACAAAGCATAAATATTGTAATTATTACATCCATATATCGATTAATTTCTTCCTTCTTTCCGGTAGTTGTCTAATGTTGTACTTAAGGTGGCTCGGCCCTTTACCAATGCGCATATTTTAACGCATGTTTCTTACGACGAGTGCCTTGGAAACGGTCGTTTTAAGGGGTCTTCTCAAAAATAGCTTTGACGACCTTGGAACGCGGGCGTGTATGAAAGCACCCTTGACGATGTAAACAAGTGAGGCTAAACGTTCTTCAAAACAGGAAATACGAACGGTCAGAAATTCACAGTGCTTTCTTCATTTTTCGCATAAAAGTTTAAAAGGAGAAAAATATACATGATTTAAGCATAACATTAAAAAAAAAGAATATATAAATACTGACAAGGTCACATGTATGACGTCGACGGTAGTTGGTGCCGCTTCGCTCCCAAAACGCATTCTCATCTTACACGGTCGCCTCTTCGGTCCGTTCGTACCATATTTTGAATTCACTTAAATACCAGTTGAATTAAATGATGTCGTGGATATTTATTTTTGAAAATGTTTTGCCAATGACGCAATGATTAACTGTAAACAAATGATAGCGATGTAAACAACTTCATGTCATCGTACAGCTTTCAAAAACAGGTAAACTTGTGACCCGTATCAGAGACATATATGTGTATATATTATGTCTCTGCCCGTATAGTATGGTTTAAAACATCGGGGCGGGTTTGTTATCATGATATAATCCGTTTGGCGTTTTATAACAGTTTGTTTCTGTCATAAATATATTTAAAACTTGAAATATCTTTATTTCCAAGTATTTTTAGGAGTTTATTCCCGAGTATGCGATATATTTTTCCACTGCAAAATTTTGATAATTATAGTTATACCAAAACAAATTTGAAAATGCCAATTTTCTAACAGACTTTATACTTAACATTTTCATTTAAAGATATGTTTACCTGCACGAAAATCATCTGATAATTTTTCTCGTATCACAATTCCATTATTTCCGGAACACTAGACTTAGTCCTATAATCTAAGACATCGGGACCAATGTTTTCTATTTTTATGATACTTTTCTATTACTTATTTTATGAATTGTTATTTCGTTGATTTGCAATTTTCTGTTGTATCTATCAATATGTCAACCGAGTTCATATTAAAAAAAAAAGAAATATCAGCATTAAAACTAAAATAATTGAATCAGAGCACTGAATGTTATTAAAATAGACTAATAGATCCAGCAACGATCAATCGGGCGGATCCAGCCATTTTAAAAGGGGGTTCCCAACCCAGGACAAAAAGGGGGTGTTCCAACTATATTTCCCCATTCAAAGGCATTGATCGTCCAAAAAAGGGGGAACCCGGAACCCTCCCCCTGGATCCATCACTGTCAAAAGTAACCGGGACTGGCCTAGTATTCCGACCTTATATATCGGTCTATGATATAATTCCTAAATACTGCATGCTTTGCGGAGAACCGCAAAATTTTTGGTTTCACCATGTCGGGATTTTGCTAGGACATACACCCGCAGCGTGCCGGGCAGTCTCAAACACTACTAAAGACTTTATATATAAAAAATCTATACTACTACTAGGTTCAGGAAAAGGTGGGATTGTAATTTAAAAGCTACGCCCTGAAGAACGCTATATTAGCCGGTGATGTTGGCAAACTTTAACTTTAATCTTAATTTTTGAAATGCTTTTTTAAAAGGTAAGCTAATAAGGAAAGTTTTTGATTAGGCACTGGCTACGGTTACATGGAAATGTAACAATAATAAAAATATTATTGTTACATTGGAGACTAAATGCCGGAATGCATGGTTGGGTGAGGACCTGATTAATTACGAATGTAACAATAACTATTGAGGCTACGGTTACATAGCGTTATTGTTACATGAAAAACAGCAATGTACGATGGAACTTGTAATATGTACTAAATAATAAAAGTTTAAGGCGAAGTGTACGTAATTAAACTACACAATGGATTTTTTAAAAATTTTACATGTAGATTCTGCTTGTAAAAATAAATCTGAAAATAAAATAAAAAAAGGGGGTAACCGTTTTCGTTTTTGAGATACGAGCTGTTGAAGTTAACAGCATCATACACCAAAATTACAAAGGATATATAGGGAAAATCGTGAAATTCGGCAGGAATTGTTACATTTCCAAGATTTTCTATTATATTAGACAATCGATTTTTTTTAAAATTTATGAGACGATTCTAAAATGTCTGAGGAATCGATTGGTGCAAAGAAAGTCCTTAGCAACCGTGCTACTTTTCAAGCTATACCCTGTTAAAGTTGAATCTTGAGTGTAAAAAAACAAAAAACAACGACAACGTTATTGACGTCGCCGCAACAGTTACGACGCATCATATAGTCCTATACTTGTATGAAATATATACCGTTTTGTTGGAGCTCGTGTTGCTCGGTCTTTAGTTCTTTATGTTACGTTTGTGTACTATTGTATAATATTGTATTTGTCTATTATATTCGGGTCCGTGCGGAGATCGCCAACTAGAGAACGGTTGACATTTTCTTCTTTATGAACTAGAACTATTTTCGACCTTGATGCCTTATTTTTTGTTAAAATCTAAACACTGCGACGTGTTTTCAAAATCTTTGTTCCCATAAAACTTCATTTCATCAAGGTCTCTTCTCAGAATATCAGCCATCAGTCTAGCACAGGATAACAAATCAATATTTAAGAAAATTTAAGTTTGTGGTAATTCTTAGTACATTTGGGTAAATTAATCTTATCTTTGTGCCGCATAAGCATCTCTATAATTCAACACATCCCTGAGCCACGACATTATATATTTTATGCATTGCATGCGCTTCTTTGTATCACAATCCAGACCGGCTAGTAACCGTTATATAACTTTACACGTCTGAAGACGAATATTTGCATGAAACATTTTTGTATGATTTTTATTTCTGGAACAGTCCTTTTCCGAAAGTCGGGCTGGACCTTTACTTTTATGTGCATTCGGGATTTACACAAATTGTAACCCGAATAATTCAGTCGTATTATTCAGCTGATGTACGACTGCTACATTGCTCTTGTGGGAGAAAATCGGACATGGGAAGGGCTTGAATTATTCGAGTTACTCAAATTGAAACTCGGGAATATATTTCTAGCTGTTCGGAATTCGCGGAAACAAATGATTGTATTTCGGCATTACGGTATTGAATCAATAGAGATACCAATAATTTCTTTTAACAAATTCGAATACCAGTCAGTTTATAGGACTTCAGTTTGAAATAGGGGCGGCAATCCATTCATTTTATCCAATCAATTGGAAGGGGGAGGTCAACATTGATAGTCAAAAAGCCTTGAAATATTCGATAAAAAACGTTGAATGTAAATTATATGAACTCCAAAGTCTCATATTATAAGACTAGTAAACCACAAAATGCCTTCTACGCGTCTAAAACAAAAACAAAACACAGTGTTATTAAGTCAGGCTGCACACAGAACAATGTACAGAACGCTGTGATTTCTAATTGGAGTTATTTAGATAATTTCTATGAGGTTTAAGACAGCACAGGCGATTCATTATAGACCGCAGAAAGTAGTTTCTCTTTCGTGTGTCCTTTCTTGGAGTAAGGGAGATAACTTGCGTAACTAACGACGAACGTTTTTAATCCCGTATTCCGCTAGAGGCGTGCAATTACGTACACTTCGCCTTAAGACATTTATTTTATATTTACAATACATACAATGTCTTTATTTTTTTTTATTTACAATGACAGTTTATAAATATCCAGTAAGTGGTTTTTGGAGCATGTTTAAGTCCGACACATCATTTTGACGAATCCACTCCAAGCAGCCATCACACACCAGTAATAAGGGGGCAGGACCTTTTTCGGGATGCGGGATCGGGTGTTTTTTTAAGCTCGGGATTTCGAGATTGATCTTTCGGGATGTCGGGATTTATTTTTTTTTAATTCGGGACCTCGGGACTTCATGTTTTTAAGCCCGGGATTTCGGGATCAGGACCCCTCCTACCCTCCGCTGTGAACGTCTGTATCGCATACCGTGCAATTCAATTCTGCGATATTCCTTTTAGAAGATAAGGAAATCTTTAATGTTACAAATGGAAGTTTTTAACGACCTTGACTGGCTATACAGCCCTTGCACGGTCGGTCTTTAATGTTTGCCATGCTTTCGGTGAGACATACTATTTTACTCTCGCAATGTTGATATTCTCATCCGATCTTTTGGTTGAAAGCATGTGGTGTAGTTTCATGTTGTCTTTCAATATGATTGCATTGCCGTCCATTACGGATGTTAGGTTTACCTCAGATTTCAGTATCCAACTTAGCAGTTAACAAATTTTGCATCATTTTTTTAGAGTTGCTTTTGTATAGAGCTATAGCTATAGAGCTGTATGAAATTTGTGTCTTGATATTGTTTCATTTTCGTTTCAAACGCATCCCAAGTTTTTCATCCAAAACTAAATTGATAAAATAAATCTCTTCATTCATTGTTCAAAGTATATAATGACAGTAATAAGAGAAGGTGTGCAGTTAAATACTTCAAAAAGTGAACACGTTATCAGCCCCAGTTCTCAACAACAAACTATATTTTTCGCATTAATTTTGACACTACTAATCTGAGGTATTTTTATTACCTTTAAGATTAATATGTAAAACTACTTAAACACCATTTGTATAATAATAATACTTATTAATTATCATTATTACAAGTATTAATTAGTACATATGAAAGAATTAAGCAACACAACTTAAGAAATTTAAATTTAATAAATTTAGCGTACATTGATGTTTTTCATGTAACAATAACACAATGTAACCGTAGCCTCAATAATTATTGTTACATTCGTAATTAATCGGTTCCTTGCCCAACTTTGCATTCCGGTAATTAGTCTCCGATGTAACAATAATATTTTTATTATTGTTACATTTCCATGTAACCGTAGCCAGTGCCTTTTGATTAAAACAAATGATTCCAAATATTATAGTTGAGTGATGTCAATGCGGCAAAAAAATGTGAATGACAATTTTGTTTGTGAACAGATTTGATCTTACCGTGGCAAAGAAATGCATAACTAATCATCGATCTATGCGTGATGATAAAAGGAGATAATGTTTTTTTTATTTATAATATTGAATTTTAAATATGAACTTTGGTGGATAGTTGTTTCATTGGCAATCATACCACATCTGCTTATTTTCATATCGTATGGTCAACATAGAAATATGACTAATCTGACAGATGACCCCTTGAATATACAGGGTGTTCAAACAGCTGCAGTGGCGGATCCAGAAATTTTCATAAGTGGGGGCCCACTGACTGACCTAAGAGGGGGCCCGCTCCAGTCACGCTTCAGTGATTCCCTATATAAGCAACCAAATTTTTTCCCAAAAAGGGGGGACCCGGGCCCCCTGGCCCCCCCTAAATCCGCCTCTGAGCTGGATGTATACATACGAAGCCTCGTAGGGTAAAAAGGGGGAATTTCGCCTACACTTGCACCAAGCGTAATTGTCCATTCATTTTTTTTTATGGCAGTCCATATATCTAGCTCCCGTCTTACTTTGCATAACTTTCATAATTGATACTTATCTGCATGTTCTCATCCGTATTATGCTTGAAATACTTGCCAGTGATCATTCAGTATGCACAACTTTAATTTTCATTATGTGCAGTCATATAAAAAAAACGTAATTTCTGGGACTTTTATTTGTTTGACTATGTGGTATATCAGTTTATAGTAATTGTTGAAGTCCGTACGGGGATATAATTGTTATCTTCTATGTAAATTGGTCTCTGGTGAAGAGTTGCCTCATAAACAATGACACCCCATCTTCCTATTTTTATACCCTACGCAAGGAAGTGGTGCAGGGTATAACATTTTTGACCCGTCTGTCCGTCCATCAGCCAGTCTATCAGTCCTGTTTCTTGTCATCACAACTCCTCTCAAACCGCCCAACAAAATTTCAGGAACCCTTTTTAGATAATAAGGACATACTATGCAGATGTGCATATCGACAGGAAATTATGATTCAAACTTTTTCTAGGAGTTATGCCCCTTTGAACTTATTTGCTTCAATATACTACTGCAAGTTTGTCATCGCATCTCCTCTCAAACCGCACAATAGAATTTTATGAAACCTTTTTAGATAAGGACATACTATTTAGATATACATATTTTTTTCTAGGAGTTATGCCCCTTTGAACCTATTTGCTTCAATATACTACTGCAACAGTTTGTCACTGCATCTCCTCTCAAACCGCACAACAGAATTTCATAAAACCTTTTTAGATAATAAGGACATACCATGTAGATGTGCATATCGACAGGAAATTACGAATTATTTTTCTAGGAGTTATGCCCCTTTGAACTTATTTGCTGCAGTATACTACTGCAAACAGCTTGTCATCGAAACTCCTCTGAAACCACACAACAGAATTTCATGAAACTTTGTAGATAATAAGGACATACTATGTAGATGTGCATATCGACAGGAAATTATCATGATTTAATTTTTTTTTCTTAGTTATTTTATTTCTCTAGTGGCAATGTGGGGACTGACTGCCAAAGCGGGGCTGGCTTCAGTTATTTGCAATATAATCCACCAATGAGCCCCCACCCTATGTCGGACTCTGTAACAATCATCCCATCAACCAAAAATTTTGAAACATATTTAGAATTCAAGAAACAGACAAGTCCATGAAAATGAGGTTAAGTTCAGATAAACCCTGTAAGACAGACATATTTGTTATTCATTATTTTGTACATAAATCACCCATTAGTTTTCTCATTTTAAATGTTTTAAATTGTTCATTTGTCATTTCGAGACCTTTAAAACCAACTATGCAGAATATGTTTTACTCATTATTGAAGTCCATATGGTGACCTACAGGTATAGTTATTTCTGTGTTATTTGGTCTGTTGTGTCTCATTTACAATCATATCACATCCTCTCATTTGATATTTTAATTTGTGATAAGACATTTAATAATCATTTCATACACCAAATATACATGAAGATGACCTATTGATTACACAATATTGACTACTACATGTACCTATTAGTATTTATTATTTTTGAGTATATGTCCGACATGCTGACGACGGACAGTCAATGGTATACCATAATATGTCATGAAAACTGGTGTTAAAAAAAAGGCTCAACTAAATCAAATTTTTGAAACGTGATTGATTTTATTCCTCTAATATCTATGAGATCAAATTTATAAAACATCTATTAATATAATTAATTTCAATGTACTAGTATACATGTAAGAATTGTTGCCATTTATACATCATGTACATGTACAATCATTAGCTGATCAGCTCTATATTTTCTTTATTTTTATTCTCCTAAGTCCTTCACTGTTTTATTTATAAGAGTAGACTCATATATATGATCTGTATTCATCATTGGGACAGGTAGCTATATATATAGGTGAAGTAGGTCCTTTTGATTTGATTTTTTTAAAGGATTTTGACAGCACTAAAGCATATACATGTAGTTCCAATTTATAGTTGATCTTAGCTCCTTAAGTGGATTGTGGCAACATATATTGCATATATACAATCATATAGAATGTTGTTCTTAAGTTTCAGCACTTTACGCATAGTTTCCGGTTGCAAGACTAGAATATGATACTGGCTTCTCATGAAATTCTGTCAGTACTTTGCCAATAGTTTCCAAGTAAAGTTGAACATTCCAAGCTCACTCCTTCCATTTGCAATGTACTTGCAGCCTGAAATTAAATATCAGAGTAATTCTGTCAGAAAATCAACAATTATTGACATTCAAAAGCATATAGATGTAGACTAGTTCATAATGGTAATGTGTCCATGGGACACAGATGAGCAGCGGCTTGCATATAAAGGATGAAAAGGGTGACACCACCCAAATTTGTACTTGATCTGAGTGTTGTTGTAGTAAGCATTGCATATAAGTTTCAGAACATTTGGATGAAGCAAACTTGTGTTAAAGAAAGGTACAAAATTTCAGCATTTTTTTAATTTGTAAAGGGGCATAACTCTAGAAAAGTAAAAGCGACCCCACCAAAAATTCAAACTTCATGTGTGTTTGTTGGTACAATGTAGTAAGCATATATATGGCCAACTAAAATTAATTAGATTTTCATCCAAAATTTTGAAAAAAATGGGGCGGGTGGGAGGATTTTATTTTTTAAATTTTATTTCATATATATGAAACCTTCTTGTCACGTGTTATTCGATCATATATGCAAGTGTAATAATAAGCTTATATTATGTAAATACATCCATTAGGTATCGTGTATAAGACAATAGCAATCAAAACCAAGGAGGAACCAAAGACTCATAAAACCAAAAGACATTTACACCAACAGTTACAAGTACTAAGTAGGAAACAACACAAACTCCAATTAAAACCAGGAATGAAATCAGGTGCTCCGGAAAGGCAAGCATTTCCTGCACCGTATACGGCACCCGTCATGTTATTTCTTTCTTCAGTTCGGTAATGATAGAAGGATGTTATGACTGAGGACGAATATCACTGAGATATGATTTCTGACACACTTTTGTCATTATGGCCAATCAGCTCATGATGGCAACCATAAAATTGAGTGATGACCTTAATTTGATGATTCATAGCCCTGTCTTAGCAACTTTTGAGAAAGCAGTATTCCTGGTTCAACAAAATCAGTGTACATGTACTTTGAGCTAGCTCTAGAGTAACGTATCAATATTGAAACACATTTACTCCATATGCTGGTGCCCCTTTTTCAAATTTGTAAATATATATCTCCTATTGGCAACCACTGTTCTACATGTAATTGCCGCTTTAGAAACCTATTTTATAGTAAACAGCAGAAATGTGAGGAAATGCTCTCTTCAGTTGGACTACCTACGTCATGAAATATATTTTGCTTTCTAAGCTGTGTTTTGTTGTCCTAATAAAATGAAGCAAATCCATTGGTATGCAACACAAGTACAATAAGTACAGAATAAAATGAAAACTCAAACAGTGTTGAAATAATAGGGTTGGTCCTTAATATGCAAGATGCAAATATAATTACAATGTAGAACAGAGTTGTTTAATGACTCTATCGTGGGTATAGGGACAGAGGATGATTGCTGGTTTCTTTTACAAAAAACGAAAGACATGGCTAAATTTATTTCTAAGAGCTTGCTGTTAATTAATAAATTAAAAATCCGTATGTTTGTCGATTTGCTGAACTCAATATACGGTCATTAATCTAAAAAGTCCATGCTTGTGTCAACTTCTTTATTCCAGTCAAATGTGTTCCACGATTCTGACGCTATTTGGGTTTCTTTCACAGTCCAAATTTCTTGACACAAAGTCATTGTATAAATAAACTAAATCCAAGGTGTTTTACTCACAAACATTTGTCATTTGTGACATAGTGTACGGCGATTTGCGTTCTTGGACACAGCGAATATTTCACGCCTTTCTCGTAATCAATCTTTTAGTTTATTCTCGGTAAATGATGTTGTCATCATAGATCAGCAGAATATATCGACTTAATCATCAAGTTAGAATACTCTAAGAAATACAAAAACCGAAATTTGCAACAGGAAGTTTTACACGAAACGAAATATCGACGGTTTTCGGTAACGGAAATGAACAAAATCTGGAAATCATATTTTTTTTCAAAAATAAAAAAAATCGGGGCGGGAAGATTTCAGAGGGGCGGGCGGGGATGAAAATCTATCAATTAATTTTAATTGGCCTATATGCATTAATTGTGTATTAGTTTCATAACATTGGTAGAGGCAAACTGAAGTTGGAGAACAGAAACCAAATTTGGTAGGTAAGACTGACAATGCAAGGGTAACCTTAAAAGAACTAAAATGGTCTAAATTAATATGTGTTTATTTGATAATAGGTTCGTTTTCATTTATTTTGTTTTCCCTTGAGAAAACATAAAATATTTTTTTATAATTTAATTTGGTTGAATATACATGTATATCGAATTTCTGAACAGAAAATAATGAAAATGAGACACAAAAAAAATATAACCAAAAAATAAACCTGTGATAATACTGCTTCTATTGGTACCAGGATGCTTAAAATCAATCCAAAATATTTTTTTTTTGAAAAAATGTATACACCTAGTTGTTAATGTCTGTGTCATTTTGGTCTTTTGTGGATAGTGTCTCATTGGCAATCGTACCACATCTTCTTTTTTATATTATATACAATATATATGAACAGCTAAAAATCTCAAGTGACAAATACTTATGGCCGCATTCTGTACATGTTTAACCCTGATACTTCTATTACTAGACCTTAAGACATTTTTGTATACCTAACAGAATTAGGGGGGGGTTAATGGTAAACAAATTGTGATTGATAAAGATGAATCCTTCTTTTGCCTCCTACTGTAGGGTTTATCATTTACAAATTAGGCCAATTATATCATATTCTCAAGAAAATAAAGAAGTCAATCAAACCCCAGACCTTAATAGAGGGGTGGACTGGGGTAAGGAGACAGGGGAATGAGGGAGCAGGGAAAAGGGGGCATCTTTGAAATATATTTTGTCTTGGGGCAAGGAGATGGAAGAATTGAAGTAAAAAGGGGGGGATTTTAGAGTAAAATGGGAAGGGAAATATAGTTGGGGTCAAGGAGTAGAAACTGTCCCGATGGAAGTTATGGGGTACCCCACATACATATGACCCTAGTCCGAGATTTCTCTGACGTCCAACGGCTGTTTTGCCAGACAAGCTGGGTCTAATCTCGGACTAATATGAACCTAACTTGGCTACGAAATAAGTTATTAAAAATGATGATTAAAAAAGACTAATTCATTGACACTAACCATTGCTAACGGTAGCGTAAAAATGACAGTAGATGTCATCCCTTCCTCTTCCAATCGGCCGTTTGCACACGGATATTTTGCAAAACTGGCCAGACATGTTTACAACTTGTCTGTAAAAGGTAAAATTAACACATAAATAAGATACCAGCTATAACGATCTATAATATTAAACATGGAACAGAAATTGAGCCCGTGCAAGGTTTCAGCCGCAGTGATTTTCAACAGTAGGTCCGAGACCACAATTGTCGTCCCTTGATTTTCGTTGTTCACGAATATAGTCCCTAGTGTTAACAGTGGGTTACTTGCCAATAATTTTTATACCCCTTCCAAATTTATTTCTCCATGTTTAATGCCTCAAATTGTAAGTAGGGGGTTGAAACTACACTGTAAAAAAATTTGGGTCCAGAATTTTACAGGAAAGTAGTGATTTGGTCCAGCTGAAAAAGGTTAAAAATTAGCACTTCGGAAGCTGTCAAAAGATTTCAAGACACTCTAAACACAAAATTGTCCATATTTTGAGTTAGAGGCGATGAAGTTTTCTATATTTTTGATATAATTTGTCCCAAAAGTAGTACAACACACTGTAAAAATTTCATTGAGAAAGTGCAGGTGGGATTTTTTTAATTTTCATTTATGTTCTAAAAGAAATGCACTACGAATTAATTGTGTTCTCGGACCTAAGAGGTGAAGTCTGTAAATATAGAATCTGTACTTTGGCAACTTCCCTAAATGATTTGATGGTTTCAATTTGTCAAATAGCATGAAACTAAAGGATTTAAACTTTTATTTTATAGAATTTCTGCAAAAATGACCAATTTTGGCATTTTATGGTCAAAATAGGCATTTTAAGGCTTTTTCAATAATGATGCATACATGGCATCCTGACTTTTTATCTGACAGGTTTTCATGTGTCAATACTTGTGTTTATATGCCTTTATCTAGTTCTTTTACTTGTTTATGAACTCAGAATCTACAGAAAAGAACATTATCTCAGACAATATGTACAAAATGTGTTGTATAAATGACCCTTGTCTAACGCCCTGTTTGGATGAAGTCAAAAGTGGGGTTCTTGGTACATAAAATTTGAAGTCCACAATAAAGACCTCACTAAATTTGTATCAAAAGCACTTTACAATGTCTATTGTACCTGTTCCATCTCACATAATATCTTTCTTTTCTTCTGTAGGATAGCAAGTGGTTTAGATATAAGCCTGTTGAGACTAAAATTGCATTCAAGTTTTTCATTAAAAAGGCAAAAATCTTTGTATCAGACCATACTGTCTGTAAGAAAAGTTAATTGCAAGAGCCTTTTTGGGCTCAGATTTGTTGTATCATGTCACATGAGTATAGAAATGATAAAAAGACACAATTTTTTATTTCTTATAGCCTCAATATGCATTTTTTAATGTAAATATGTGGCATGGCCAAAATTGACCCTTATTTCTTTCCAGTCTTACTTGGCTTAAGACCCTTTTAAAATAATATGATATGTTATTTGTGACTTTTCTTTCCATTTAAAGTACATTTAATACATATGTAAGGATTATTTATAACCAAAAAGTTTAACAAATTTAAAATTGCTGGAAAATATTACATCTTCATGTAAGGCCCCCTTTCATTGAAAAACCTCAATTTTTAGGCCCAGGCTGATATAAATTTGACTTTTGAATAATTATGCTAAGTCTGATAAATCAAATGAGTACTCTTTTGCTTTTAGTACATAATAAATGATATATTAGGGCATCTAAAAAGTATTTTTTTGCAATATTTTAATTTTCAAATCCCAAAATGTTGATAGTTGAAATTATTCAATTTTAACGTCAAAATTTAACACGCAAAGATGAGTATAGAATTTAGCACATTGTCTATAATATATATCCTATTGTTATGAAACTTTGCAAGCAGTGTTATAATTTATTAAGCTCTGGTCATACCAAGTTTTTTTAAGATTTGTCAACTCTTTCTATCCTATTAGGTCCGAGACCACAATTGTCGTCCCTTGATTTTCGTTGTTCACGAATATAGTCCCTAGTGTTAACAGTGGGTTACTTGCCAATAATTTTTATACCCCTTCCAAATTTATTTCTCCATGTTTAATGCCTCAAATTGTAAGTAGGGGGTTGAAACTACACTGTAAAAAAATTTGGGTCCAGAATTTTACAGGAAAGTAGTGATTTGGTCCAGCTGAAAAAGGTTAAAAATTAGCACTTCGGAAGCTGTCAAAAGATTTCAAGACACTCTAAACACAAAATTGTCCATATTTTGAGTTAGAGGCGATGAAGTTTTCTATATTTTTGATATAATTTGTCCCAAAAGTAGTACAACACACTGTAAAAATTTCATTGAGAAAGCGCAGGTGGGATTTTTTTTATTTTCATTTATGTTCTAAAAGAAATGCACTACGAATTAATTGTGTTCTCGGACCAGTAGCGAGTATTTTGAGACAACCCCCATGTTTGTATTTTTCGTTATAGAGATAACATTTGACTGCCTAATATATCGAAATCTATGTTTTCTTAAGTAATAACTCTACCTTCATCGTTGTATATTCGCCACAATGTCTGTTATGCATGTACATGGTCGTATTCATCAATATAGTATGCTGCTCGGCAATGGCGACCTTGAAATTCCTCTGGTCCGATAATAGCGCCAAATTAGAGGGAAGCAACTCGCGCCAGACAAAATTACCGTATTTCACCAAAATAATCAAAATTTCACTTTTTGATAACAAACAGTAATACGATAACCACATTTATATTCAGCAATCGTTTATTGATATAATTACAAACATTATTTTATCAAAGCCATCAATAAAGAATTCACAATTAAGTAATTAATGGAGTGCAATGAAATTAGACCTTATGGGGTAGAGGGGTTAAACAAAAGCTCGTAACTTTTTTAAAAGCCTGGTGACCCCCATTTTATTTTACCTTAAAATGTTCGAAAAGTTCGTAGCTTTGACATATCTGTTTTTAAAAAAAATCTACCGGGGAAATTTTACGAAAAATCGAATAAACCAATATTTTTTGCCTTAAACTAAAATTAGAAAATGCAAAATTTAGACATTAATCTGAAAATAAAAGGATTTTTAAGTCAAAAACAACCAAGGGAAAGGTTTACATTTCAAATTCTAATGTTTTTTCACATAAAAATCATACTGACTTGGTTTTAAAAGTCTTTGAATTTGATGTAACGGTTATTGTTGGAAGGGTGGGCATGTTTGGAAATAGGGTCAAAATCGCACATTTCGCTTCAATTTGAGGAGAAAACGAGCCTGGTGACCCCCTTTTTTCTTTGCATTTTTGGATTCAGCATAAAAAAATCTACAGAATATGTGAAAATAAAAAAATTCTACCGGGGGTCACTATTGGGGTGAGCCACCTGAATGAGGCTTATTGAAATCGCATTCTGTCTTTGATCAGAAAATAACAGTATCGAAATTTCTAAGAAATTTCTTAGAGATATCTATGTACAAAGCTGGTTTATTATTTGGAAATTCTTCACATTAAACTATAACTGCTGATGCATTTGCATTTTACTTTTGTTGAACGTCATATATAGGCATTTATGGATATTGATGTAGAAAACAATCTTTAGCTAAAACATTCAAATCAAATTATAAACACATGTAATATTTTCTTGAGTTTTGTTACGAGATGCCAATTATGGCCCTTCATTAAATTCAACTAAATTAAAGGTATGTATTACTAGTAACAAATAATTATACCAAAACAAATAAGTAAGAAAAAAATACGAGAGCAGCTGTTAGATATTGCCACACCATTGGCAGTTCAAGTTTGCAAAAGCTTTCGCATGTAATGATAAACATTAATTTGAACCTTCCTACATTTTAACACAATTAGAAAACTTGGCTGTGTTCTAATCAAAAAACATGGAGAGAGTAAAAGATAGCTTTATTTTTTTCCTTTTCTCTGTTATTTATGGTGTCAATTCCATTACCAGTCATCCGTTATACATCTTAACAATGATGTTCCACGTAACCACTGTGATCATTAAAAGTCCGTGGAAGTAAAATAAGTGTTCTCTATTGATTTTTATATTAATTTGGTGTCCTGCTTCCATTTTCAAGGATTTATTTTATTGTTTACAGTTATAATTGTTATGACTTCTATAATTTCCCAATGTCAAAAGGAAGCTTTAGGGTCCCATGGTAGTTTCCTAGTTGAGAAAAGCATTAATGGGACTGAGTGATTGGTATAAAGATTGCGTGCAGACAAGCGGTTAACTGCAGTTCAGTTTTTTTTTTTCGATAAAAAATATGTTAATGGTCATCAATTTGTAGATACATAATAATATTACATTCCTTAAATCTTTAAAATGGTCTTGTGCATTTTATGCAACCTTGGTGTTTAATTCTAACAACTTGTTACATTTTTGAAAATGACTGAATGAAATTCCCTTAAAGTGCCTTTGGATAATTTACTTTGAGTTTGACACATTATTTTCTTCCAGAGTCCTTGCAATTTACACTTATATTGATATAAATACAATATTTCAACTTCTTGAACATTTGTTATCCAACTAGAAATAATTCAGAACCTGAAATGGGATATACAATCAAAAAACAATAATATGTGTGGCCATTATTGTTGTATAGGAAAATGACAGTTGTTTTCATTCATTTGGTGTATTTGAATTTTTGATTTTGCCATTTCATAATGGACTTTCCGTTTTTAATTTTCTTTGGAGTTCGGTATATTTTTTTATTATACTTTTAAGATAGCGTCAAAGCTACAAAAATATAACTGTTAGTTGTAACAGTATTCGGTTTTTAGAACGATTTGTTGTTTTAATTTATTACCTTCCTCCCTCCCCTTTCCAGTTTTGGTCCCGCACTTCCATCGAAATTTTCAAGAAAGGTGGATTTTGATGTGATGCACACTCCAACAAAACAGTATGCAAGTCCATTTTTTGTGGCTAATTTTGTCATGAGCAAACATCGTTACAACGTATGCCAAAAAAATCAAAACTGATTTCCTGTCATCAATGGTCATGACTGTATGGTATATACAAATGTATAATAATTTTCAAAATAACTATTTTTGAATTAAATTGTTGATAAATCGCCACTTACTTAAGAAATGTTTTAGAGCAATAATCAATTTCTTTTCATGACCCGCTATTTTCTTTTTTCTAGATTGAGAATCATGTTTTTCCTGTCATACCAGTAATATTTTATCATGGTTTGCATTTTCAAAAGTTTTTGGTTTCTCATGGAACAATATTTTAACATTTACCTTAGTCATATAGGAATACATTTATGATAATGTGCGGTATATATTTGATTCGCACTAAATTTTAGACCTAGTATTGAAAGTATTGCACATGTATAATCTCTTCCTTCATTCAGATGAACATCATTGTTGTTTTTTCCTTCCGATGTTAAGTGACATTCCATTAAAATTTATGTTTGAACATTAGAAATCTCATTCGACGATAAATTATTGAAAATTGAAAAGTTTCAGGAACATATCACCTTTCCTTTAGAAACGGCACCCGTGAGAAATATAACTCAGCAAATGTGAGAAAATCCTCGTGACACCTCATGAAATAATACTGGTTTATAATCCAATAGTGAAACCCTATAGACCAGACCCGCTGAAAAGTTTTACACTGCAACACTATAATCTTAATCTTTGCATAAATCTCTTGGTTTTTTAATAATGGCCTTTGTGTATTCTAAAAGGCAAAATCCTTGTTTTATTGTTACCCTCAAGTTTTAATCCTACACAGAACTGCCATAAATGTAAGAATAAATATGACCTTTCGAAATAAAAATAAAGGTATCACGGAATTAACAAGTTTATAGGTCGTCATATTGCACGGAAGAATATATTTGTTTTTATAAAACTGTTTTTAAATTGGTGGTTTTGCCTTGTAAAAGATAAGTTTGGACGTTTGAGGTACAATAAAAGTGTAAATTTATACGCACCAAATTAATCGGAATATTTATGCAAATATACTCCAAATCAAAATTTATTTCTCGAAAACCTTTTAAAATTATATGTTATATTAACAAAAACTTCTTTTATATTGCAACAAAAACAAACAAAAAAATGGTAGAGACAACGACTTTCTTTTTGTTGTCATTTAAGGGTGTAGTTCTGTCATTGGACGTCTATATATCTACTTTTGGCATTATTCACTCTTCAAAAATTAGCAACGTCCATATATATACCGTTATCATTTTGCAAATGTGAAAAGAATCAAACCGAACGTCAGATTTTGTACGATCCCCTGTTATATGAATATAAACTATTGATTTTGCCACTTCATTATGGATTTTCCTTTTAAAATTATCTTTGAATTTTGGTATATTTTTATCATACTTTTAAGATAGCGTCACCAAAGTCGAAATCGGAATTATAGTCGAAAAATAGATCATAGACTTTATCATCACCCCCAGTTTTTGGTGGGATTCGTGTTGCATAGTTTTCTATTTTGTGTATTGTGTTCTATTATTTGTCTGTTTGTCGTTTTCTTTTTAGCCATAATGTTGTCAGCCCATTTTCGATCTATGAGTTTGACTGTTCCTCTGGTATCTTTGGTCCCTCTTCTTTTCCGACTGTCTGTTGACCTCAAGATTGTTTGGTTTTCATTGGTATACCCTACGTCTTCTTACATTCATGTTCACGAATAAGTGATGGCATTTCGTGTTAACTAAAACTATTGTCTGTATTTGGATCACGCCTCTATTGTGCTCTATCCAATAAAATATTGAAATGAATTGAATTGAAAACTTATTAGGAAACACATTAAATGTACGGAGAACATCTCAGTACACGCGTACCATTTTTAAGTGCATAGTGTTTTATGGGATATAGTTTGTAGAAATGATAATTCTTAGTGAAATACTAGTAATTGTATTTTGGGAGGTATTTACATGTATTATTTTTCTTTGTAACCCTCTTTCATTTATTTTGATCCACCTCAGGAGGGAAGGATATTCTTATTCAGGGTGTGCTCCATAGTAACTTGTTTCGTTCGATAAACATAAGAAATATCTGCTCACTTGCTTCTTATCGTAAGCCCATGCAGTGAAGTGATGAAAACGTAACACTCATACAAATAAGTATAAGCTCATAACATTATCAGTTTCAGTTTCCCGGTATTCATAAGCCTCTAAAATTTATGTTTCTTCAAGTGCATAAAGTTCTCATATATGGCATTATCTATTATTTATCATTTAAACTTTTGAATTTTGGGTCCTCATTGCCCTTCAACTTTTATACTTGTTTGGCTTTATAATTAATTTGATGTGAGCGTCACTGATGAGTCTTGTGAAGACGAAACGCGCGTCTGGTGTACTTTATTATAATTTTGGTACCTTTGATAACTATTATCAAATACAATCACCTATCATGTCAACAAAACTAAAAATATTTTAAACATTCAAGCGTTGCTGGGATAGTAGATCGAAATATTGAATTGCCGATCTTTATTCCATTTGTTCCTATTTGAATGATCAATAAAATTTAGAGCACTCAAATTGTTCAATACGAAAAACAAACTAAAAGACTGTGCATACTTTCAACGCAGCATTTTTACACATTTAGCAATGTCTTTACGATATCTTTAAGGTTGTATTATATTTTCACCCACCATGTAGAAGAAAATAGTTTTTGTATGCATGGAGCATGTGAAGATTCTAAAACTCATTAAAGTATTTTTCTAACTAATTGATTGATACTCCCAACAGGATTGAATAAAATACACCGATACAGTGACTTGTCAATAGACCCGTGATTCTGTAATTCAAGCTTCCGCCTTTGTATCATTTGATTTACTAACAATCTCTAAAATTAGAGATAATTAAGGTAAACATTATATTCAAGATTTTTAAAATATCAGAATAAAAAATAAATTTTACACATTACATATATTTTCTCAAGAGAATATTTATTCCATCCAAATAAAAAAGTTGTAGGCGACATCAGTCTTTCTCTCTCTTTCTCGTTCTCTCTCTAAAAAAGATAGATATTACACTAATAAAACAGTACTGATTGACAAGGGATAATTGCAAAAACTATTTTACGTATGTAAAACGAACGTTTCAAACGCAAAGACAACATGCGTAAGAATGGGTAAAACGTTTTAAACAAAATACTTTGCATTTGGGTGTATATGTTTGTGTATTACATCTATGGTTTGTGATACACATACTCCGGAGTATAGAATGTATGTTCTTGTGATAAATTTTGTCCGTAAAATATCCGTTCAAATTTGTATACGACAACCGTAAAATAATATCTTTGAACGACCGATTTAAAAGTAGGTTTTGGAAGATATATCCGTAAAAAGTACCCGGCTATTTTTTTTATCGTGTTCATTATAAGTATCTGCATCACAAACAAAGACAATACTATATATTTCAATGGTTAAAAGACACTAATTTTCTCGTATTTTCATCAAAATTAACTTGAACACTGTTCATATATTGAAAGCTATTGCCATGAAACACTAAAACAAAATATAAAAAAAGACAAATTTCAAGGCAAATTCAAACGTTATCAATCAACAGAACAAGTGAAACACAACAAAGTATTATAATCTAATCAAGATCATTATACATAAAGACAACAGTAGTATACCGCTGTTCAAAAATCGTAAATCTATGGACAAAAAACAAAATCGGGGAAAACAAACTAAAACTGAGGGAAACGCCTTAAATATAAGAGAAGAACAACGCTACCATTGTAAATTTATTTTTTTACATGTATGCACAGGTTAGTACTTCATATCAGTACTGGACAATTTATGGCCCTATATATGTCTAGGTTTTGTGATCGGTACAAATTGTCCCCGATTTAAGGTTTTCAATATAAAATAGATAATTGCCTCATTATTCTATTTGAAAATTCAGTTTTGGCAGGTCTGTATATTTTGTAAAGTAATATGTATCACAATGATGTCATAAAAATCACCATAAAACATTTCAGTTTAATATTTGTATGACAGTTGTACAAAGGCATCTTTTGTTGGACAGTGTTAGAAGGATTGTTGCGAAAGCACTTTGTACTTAGTCTATCGATAGTGTCATATATTTTTCAAATATATTGTTTTTAAATTTATAACCCCCTGCACTGTAGTCTAATTTTGATATACAGAAGACCACATGACCTTGTTTATATTTTATTGTTTCGAACATAAAATATGAGATTTCTGTTTTAAAAAATTGAATAAGAAATTCTTTTTTTGTTTTTACTGTTATAACATACATATCCACTTGTTTTTTGGAATGATGTTGTAAAAGAAATTAAAAAAAGAATATTCAGAAATTTTGAAAAGTGCAAAGATCTTACTTACATCACGAAAATTAATGCAAATATTTTTTTATGTTTATCTATGTGTGTACTGTAAAAGCAAACATTCTCTTGTCAGTAATTCTGAATTGAATCTACCTCTAAAATAAATAAATTCCTATATATATTTTTTTTTATGTTAATTGTTATATAAGACACACACACAAAGGAGTAGAATTCTTTTGTTATTTTTACTTTGGATGCTAGAGAATAATCTGAGTGACCCCCACCCCCATTTCCATGGTGGGGTTCGTGTTATTTGAGGTCTTGTTGGGTTATTTGTCGTGATGTTGTTGGTTTCTCATTGAAATTATGAGTGTTTTATCATCCACCTCATTTTAAGTTAAAAATTTTTTTTAACTTGGATGCTTTATTGGTCAATGGATAAATGGATTGTGGTTTGTAGTCAGTGTGGAATTTTCTAGAACATCATTTTTTACGAATATCATAATTGTAAAAACTGAATATGGAACATTCGGGAGGTTAAATATAATATTTTTGGGTGCAAAATGTAATCACATTCTAAATATTCTATATTTGACGAAAAAGCTGTCCAGACAAATATGTTTTTCACGATTACCGGTGGCATAATATGATGGTATAGGAAATATCCACTTTTTTTTATCTTAACTAGAATCGTTTTTTTGTAAATAAGGTGATTTGTATGCGTAGAAAATATCATTATTTACAGAACTCATCATTCCAACTTTCACTTGTAGGTTGATGTATTAATCTCTAGAGAACTTAAAACATTTACATTGTGTGCATTTAGTTGTGTCTTCGACTTCCGTTCATTTTTGTCAATATATGTTATTAAAACTTACTTGTTCCTTTTGTCAACTTTGAACTTAACTCTTTTCTTGTTTTGTAAACACGACTTACGCATTTGTTGTTGATGCATATAAAATGGAAACGACTGTGAAAACGGGGGCGCGATGAAATCACTGGATTGAGATACCAACGTCAAAAGGTCTACATATTTGACTTCCAGAAGAAATATATGTTGAATTGGGTAAATTTTGAAAAAAAATAGTTAAACAGTCAAATCGGGTACTTCTTCTAAATCACAAAAAGAAAAGAAAAGGTGAACTTTCCTGTATAAAAAAAACCACTTCCAAATAACATATGGCATTGGTCTGAATGGACTCATTTGACAAAGAAATATATCTTTAACATGATTGATAGATATCGTGGACAATGGTTTCCAGCAAAAATCGTAATCAAAGAGCACATGCTAAATACATCAATCAGAATAAACGTAGACATCATCATTCTTTTAACAATCTCAAAGATCTTCAAGATGTCTTCAGGAACAACAGACGACATGATTTACTTTGTAAATTTCTACTCATCTATTGTAAAAAAGATAACTTTTTTTTTTATCAGATTGTAATAATGTATCTTTCGTGGTCCTATACAATACGCAGATTATTAGACCAAATTTATCATGAACCACGTCTCTTCCTCTGCATAGACAGGGCAGAATATTTTAAACTAATAAAAGATTCTAGAGGACTTGTTTTGTTTGACTTAGTATGTTTAAAGATTGATTTCTTTTTTTAAACGGATGATTCTAGATGAATAGCATTCTTTATCTTAAACTTACAAAATTCCTAACCGATTGAAATATTATAAAAACAATACGTGATTACGTTTTTCAAATAATTTTTCTTTCGTTCTCAATCGAGTATTTTATGAGACTTGTGTCCAAGAACGTAGGTTAAAAGCTAATTTCAAAGGAATCGAATTATTGTTCATTTTATACATCTATTAGAATGCATACCTTCCGGAGCACATGAATAAAGGCAACAGTAGTGTACATCTGTTCAAAAGTCAAAATATTGATTGAGAGAAAAACAAATTCGGGTTACAAACTATAATCAAGGGAAACACATCAACTATAAGAAGAAAACAATAAGACAACAGAAACCCTGAAAAGAACAATAAAAACAAACGACAATGCATCATAGTCATACACAGAAACGAACTATTAGATAACAACTGTCCTGAGATCTGTCTCGGATTATAACAAGGTTTGTGTAAGTTAGTCCTGTTATTCTGGTTTTTTTGTTAAGTTGATTTTTGAAATTATAGTTTTATGATGTTTTAAGTAATATTTGGTTATCCTCATGGTTCCCTCTTGAAACCTCAAACTTTATTTGACTTGAGAAACCTTCTGATTTATAACCAACAACTACAGAAATTTGCTAAGGATATTTGATATCGTTTGGACAATCTTTATTAGGTATTTACATCATCCGTTAATATCAAATGAAGCCAATATATTAGTTTTAATCCTATTATAATCCCTCTCTACTGATAATTTCTCATGCATATATTTCATTAGAGTTGCATGCTTCAAAGACCAAAAACGGTTTTGTAATCTAGATTACAAGTTAATTATAAAATTAGCTTCAATGGATCTTCTTTTTGTAATTGACAAATTTGAAACCAGATAATTTTGTAGTCACAAGATCGTTCTGTCGGAAAAAGGAACTAAATACTCTTTTGTAAGGTTTAAGATTTGTTTACAAAGAGTAGAGAAATCTTTATTAACAAGACTATTCAAAATTTCCAATTTCAAAATGTTACTATTTGCCACTGTTCCGCAGAAAATGTTGTGACAGCAAACTGAACTGACTACAATAATTGGCAGAGAAAAAAAATTACACATCTTATGAAACTTTAGAAGTTTATACGTAATGAAGTAAGATAGTTTTGTACAAGATTCATACAAAAGGAGCCGTGAAATCATATACCGAAATATTTTGAAAAATATATGTATTGTATTTAATATACATACCGGAACTCAAAAGAACAAAAATTAATACTAGTAAACTTTTGGTAACTTTATGATCAATCAACTACAGTATAATATGCACTGTTTTATCAAGCTTTAGTAACTTGAAACATTGAACTTCAAATCATAAAAAATGTACTGCATTTTTGCTTTGTATGTTACTTTTAACTTTTCATGTTTTATTGATTGCCATTTAGAATCTGCTGTTTGTTAGTCGCTGCCCTGCATCGTCCGTTGTAAGACAAGATTCGTTTTTTTCTAAACCATTTAACAAGCGAAAATGTCCCTTCCAAAAAGGTTGTTTCGTTGACCAAAACAAAGTGATAGAATCTTTAAAAAATAGACAAAAGATTATAATTTGCTCACTTTAAACTTCACTAGTGTTTCCCGTGAGCGTCCTGAGTGTATATCTAAGAACCAATAAGACCTTCTGGTGTAAATTTAGTTTCACGCTGTAAATTTTGGACAAGCAACGGAACCTTTTATTTTAGAGAATAGATGTGTTAAATAAAACCAAATACAATAATCTCATTCGTAAGCTATACTCCTCGAGTCGCATTTTTGTAGTAGTGAATGGAGGTAATTGTGGTCTTCGTTCTGTAATAGAGTGTATTCATTTTACACAGAATAGGACACGATATAAAGTAGAATATATGTCCAGACCACCTGCTTGAGAACCAATTAAAAAAAAATCGGCTGCAAAGTCCTACAAGAAATGATTGTCTTAGTTTTCAGTGAAACCCATAGGAAGAGGGACGAAAGATACCAGAGGGACAGTCAAACTAAGAAATCGAAAATAAACTGACAACGCCATGACTAAAAATAAAAAAGACAAACAGATAAACAATACAACATATGACACAACATATGACACAACATAGAAAACTAAAGAATAAACAACACGAACCCCACCAAAAACTAGGGGTGATAGATTAGAAGATTATCCCTCAAGCTGGTGTTGATGATTTAGTTGAGAGTCAATATCAGACATGTTCTTTATGATGTTGTTATCACTACTTTATGGTGTCTCACTAATCAATATATTCACCAGTAGAAAATTAGTTTTATTTTTGAACTTATTGATAATGTATAGCAATAAGATTTTCTTTTTGGACCCTGTGAATCAACATAAATGAAATACATTGCAAACTTTGGTGTTGATTGTGTTAAAGACAGGGGTTCCATTTCGTATCAAATCATATAAAATTAAATATGTATTAAGTTTCTATCTCAAATGAAAGCATTATATCTAAAATAAAAAGATATAACATTGCCACCGAGCAATCAATGCATATTTTTGCAAGCCTTATTTATTTTTTCTAGATACCTTATTATCTAAGTTCTTAAAAGATTTTCTTTGCCTGATGTTATGCGATAGGTGAATATTTACTTAACTTTTCATACCATTTCTATAGAATGCGTTTGTCTTTAAAAATTACGACTTGCTACCCGTTCTTAGCATTAAGAATTTTATTTCCCTGTTCTTTGTGATCTTCTAATTCAAGAAACAATTGGACAGAAACATTTCCTAATTCTTTAATGGATTTCCTTTACAACTTTGAACTAAGTGGAGCAGAGACAATAGGGCTAATGATTTTCTTTAATGGGATTACAAACAAATTGCATTTGAGATTTGCTATTGAGGATTGGTTTTTCTGATATCATAGTATAGCGTTACAGTTAGAAAAATAGTATTACTATGCAAAAAATGTATTAAAGTAAAAAATCTAAGTTTAATAATTGATTTTCTTAAAAAAAATTCCAAAACATACATTTTTCTTTTCCAAAATAGGTTTATTATGTGATACATGTATGCATTAGATACATACAAAATGTATAAACAAAGTTGCTTTTGATGATCCTTCAACTCAGGACAAAACTTTAGCAATTTGTAAGCAACATTACTGATGGTCTAATTGTACCTCACATATTTTTATTGAAAAACTTTGTGAAATAAGGAAGCATGTATCTATATGTTATCTAGAGAATTGTACAATGGACAGATCTAGTAAACGAAACGTATTAGGTTTTTCGACATTCCGAATAGTATATGAATTTCAGACTTAATTGCGATCGGTCATTTTGATCTTACAACATCCGAAACGTATGAATATTAAAGTATGTAGTCATATTCAGTGTTTTAAGTCAATTTTCAGACTTAGCCATAGCGGTAAATTAAGTACCCTTCAGACATTTCCCTAACAGACAATTTAGTACTGTTCAGTAGCTTTTCAGTACGAGGTTGATGTGTACATGTAGATAATATGTAACGAACAGTCTGAAGATAAACCGAACAGATTCAAATTGACTTCAATCAAGTTGTTACAACAGTTCTAAATTTACAGCAGTGATTCACTCTTAGATTGACTGAAAGACTAAACAATTTTTGTTCAGTCTCTTTAGTGCTGTTCATATCAAATTGACCGTTTTAGATCAAACATGTTCATTGGTTAATCCACAGAAGTAAAATCGAAAACACAGCAAAACGACAAAATGATTGTTAAAAATTAAAAGATATTGCAAAGTTTCTATGTATAGCTATACCGATAACTATGCTTAAAAATCACATTATACTTAATTGTTGTTTGTAGTGTTATATTTCAATCTAAGCAATGATGTAACGATTAAAACATGTTCCCCGCGATACTCATGATGAAAATGTTATGTATCTACGTAAAGCTAGCATGTCATTTAGACAAAAATAATGAAAAATAAAAAGATTAATTTCTTAGGATTAATCCTAAGGAATCTGTATCAGAAGAAAAATCATTCTTGTAATAAAGTTTTTTTTTTTAAATGATGGCAATAACAAGAATTCTATAGTTATATATATCTTAATTAATAGGTAGTGTTGCTTTTTAGTTGCTGGGTTGAATTTTGGCAATGTGTTGTCTAGGGAAAGTTATCACAGGCGCATGAAGAATGGACATTCTTTTAATATTTTGTGTTGAAGATAATTATTTTCAATAAAATATTTTGAAACTTGTATGATTCTCAACTGAACACACATCATTTTATCAGACACCAGATGTCGTTAAAGAAAGCGACAAAAGGTCATCGAATGATTTTCAACAATGAGAAAAACCCATACCACATAGCAAGCAAAGAACCGGATTGAGAAAAATGTACAAAAATTCAAACGAGAAAACCAACGGCCTGATTTATGTACAAGACATTAAACTGAAAACAAATACAGCAGTAATCGACAACCTTTGTGTATCTATGAAATAATTTAATAATTGCTTAGAAGTAAATGTCCTAACGAAATCTTAATAATTTACCAATAGATTACGCATTCATTGAAATGTAAATCGTCACTACAGACACGGACACAGACATGGCGTTCGAATATATAACACCAGAAAATATGTGAAAAGAAACGCAACCGTTCTTAAAAGAATAGGGGACGAAAAATCGTCCGTTTCGATATATCTTAATCTAGGAAAGGACAGCTATTGCTTCGAAGTATTTGCAACCACATATATGATATACTGCTTCGAACAAAACATTTCAATACCATAGCCTACCGGTATTATTATATTTTAACATCATACATGGGAATTCAATTTTATTTCTTAGTGAAAGTTGATTCAGTATTCGCAGAATGGTGTTTCAAAAACCAAGGATTGTTTTTCGGCTTCACATATTAAGTTAAAATCATCATTTATATAAACGATTAAACAATTTTGATTTCTTAATTTTTAACTTTTGATAGAACGCTGGCATGGAAAGACGAAATGTATGTCGCTGTGTTGCGTTCCATTACTCTGGTTTTTAGATTAACAAAAATCGTTCCTTACCTGAAACAAATGATTTTGAAATGAAATTAGAAATATTTTATGAATTAATAGAATTGTAATATGATAAAATTAAATCAATTATTATTAAAAACGCCTTTTCAGACATATGTGAGTTTACTAGAAAATCATAAGCTGCTGATAAGGATAGCATTAACTTCGGTATCTAATAGTCTTGGAGATCCCGTCAATGGTTTGCCTTACTTAGTATGGTTTGGAATATTTTTATAAAAAAAAACATCATTCTGTTTCGCAAATCAATGCACAATAAATAAAATATATGCAATGCATTGCCACTTAAAACTGATGCCGACAGAGTTCATATATTTGTTGACGACTTTCTTCAGTAAACGGCGTCATGGAATATTCAGAATCAGCTCGGATCAGCCGTCAATAGTTCATGGGACGTCTTTAACTAATTCTTTAGTCAATACACAACGTATTGCGTTAATTATTTTCTCCTATATTAAACGCTATCTCCTATATACAGTCTAATCAATCGTTAATGACAAATTGCTTAGGTCAACCTTTGACAAATGACTTGAATTTTTAATAGGTATAAGGAATATGATTTGCATAATCTGAAACAATAAATGATGAGGAGAGTCGACACTTTTGATGACCAAAATTGCGGAGGTTGATAGGGTTCCATCATTGCGATGAATTGCTTTGAATTTAAATTCCATTTTATGGAATATCTGTCACTTATTTTACAAACTGCTAATTTGGTTTTCGAAAGTTTTGATATCCAAGACGCCTAAAAGATGGATAGACTTTACAAGTACTATTTAACCAGAATCCTTGAATTGCAATATGCATGGCTCGAGTTGAATATTTTAATGGAAACAAAGACGTGCAAATTTTCAATCTAATTGAAAAAAAACTAGACATATAATACGGATACCTTCCTGGAAATTTCTATCGTTATATTGATTAAAATATATTGTCTTGCTTTCTAAAAGCTAATATAAATGGCGACTATGAGATAAACATTGTCTTTAGAATGAGACATATACACAGGTTCAAAAAGGACATCTTTATCTACTCTGTGAAACATTTGATCGTTATAATTGTATAGGCATAACTTTCATAATTGTCAATGAAACACCCCTTCTGAGCCAATAATTGCGATTGAAGATATGTATGAGGATTTTTTAATTCTCAACTACAGATAAATAGTTTTCGATAAATTCATGCAATCATACGGAAAAATATATCGAGGGAAAAATCTAAAGTCAACAGTGCTTTGTAATAATTCAATACAGATAACAATGGTTTTCCAATATATTCAAACTATTTTTCTTTATCTGTATTCAACTTTCTGGATCTGTGTTTAATTTTCATAATTGATTTTGCAAAATCATTTGCCGGTAATTAACGGTAGTGATATAATTAGTATCATCAATTTTATAGGGAAGAAACCTGTCAAACGGACTGCTTAATGAATCGAGAAAACCGACTTCAAATATTGACGCTGGGAGTATTGATGAAATAACCCTATCTGAAATTAGATCATAAATGTTGAAATGTTTTGTGTCATTTGGGATCAAGAGGACAAATCTCTGGAACACTTTAGTCAGAAAAAATACAGATACAATACACAGAAGACCAAATTAAGAAATATTTACTATATTTCAAAATAATTCAAACAAAGAGAGTAATCATCTGATCTCCATTTAAAACGAACTGTTTTACTTGGTATAACGTTTACTATTGTCTATTTTTGTTTATTCATAATATGTTAACATTCATGAGTCAAAATAGACAAAATTTAACAAATAGGATAAATTCAGTCAAATATTTCTTTATGATAGCAGCATAAAATCAATAATAAAAGTTTTTAAATGATATTTAAAAGAGTAAGTTTAAGAAATTCAGATGCTTATAATGGGACGAAAATAAATGTAAATTACGTTTACTGATCATACAAGGTGTCAGACCACCAATTAAAAATCCCTATCTGTTCAACCAAATTTTGCAATTTTCACAGCTTTCTAAATATTTTACCTTAAGTTTAACTTCATAGAAACCAGGTATATCCTTAATTGTACATGTATCAGCTTTCTACATGCCAATTTTCACCATACCTTTAAAGCCTTCTAACAAAATAATTGACCTTCAAACAGAGGTACTCCAAAAAAAAAACCTGGGGTGGTGTTCTCGAAGCTATCTTAGGATTAGGACGTGTCCTAAGTCTATCTTATGACAATTCTTTGTCCTAAGTCGTGTTCTCGAAGCTCTCTTAACTTATGATATATCTCATTTTTCGTCCTAACTTTAAGTTATCCAATAAGGTGTCTTACGATCATCCTATCTTCATTCTAGCATAATAAAGTTTGGATTTCGCTTTTTGCTCATTATTTTACGTGAAAATGAACATGAAATGAAACGCAGCATCGGTTATTAATTCGTATATAAAGAAATTGTGCATGATTTTAAACTTTGAACTTCGTGTTTCACGATACGATTACACTATAAATGTAATTCTCATTTCAAAACAAATTTTTTTTTCAGTTTAAATTACAGTCCTTTTTGATATAATCATATTAGTAATTATGAATTTAATTCTATACATGTTATTATAAAATTCGTAAACAATTTTATTAAATAATTTCGTCATGAATAAATGTTTTATCAAAAAATTACTTTAACGATTTAAAATTTCGACTTAGGATATGTTTAGGACGTCCTAACATAAGATTCGATTGAGATAGCTTCGAGACACAACTTAGAGTGTCCTAAACTGATCATAAGTCCATCCTAAAATTGGTCTAAGACGTGTCTTAGGACGAATCTTAGGATACTTTCGAGAACACCACCCCTGGTTTTCTGGAAATCTAAAATTAGTATACTATGGAGCGCATTAATCCTCAATTTTTAATGCAAACTCATAGACAAGTAAATTTTGGCTCAAAATGATCTAGATATATTTCTCTTTCACCAAAAGTTTCATTTCTGCAAATTTGTTGGTTAGTTTAAGTAAACAAGGACATCAAAAGTACTATTTTGTGTCAGAGTAGGGCTACTTTTACATACGTTCTAAATTGGAGGGAGTAATTGGTGGTCTGACACCTACAAAGTAGAAAAACAAAAATGTCGAACTCCACGAAAAAATCAGATTGGAAAGTTCTTTATCAAAAGCTAAAATTAAAAGCCCAAACATATCAAATTAATGAAAACCAACTATCATACTCCCGACTTGGTACCGGTATTAAATGGTGGATTAAACCTGTGGTTGTAGATATCTTAACCTTTCACTTGTATAAACAAAAAACGTCTAGACGTTTTTCCATGTTTAGGATCTACAATTTGTCAACCTAAAGATAAATGAAATGGCTGTTGAATTAATAGCTGATTTTATATGGCATGCTCAAAGTCCATTAACAAACATTTCATGTATATTTCGGACGAGATCAAGATAACACAGCAACTCCTTTCTGTAAAGTGGGTCGACCAGTATGCTTCATAGTGTGGGTTGGGAAATGAAGACTGTCACTTTAAAATGGTAATATGCTGTATTATAAGGTTTTCCTCACAGTGATAACACATTCAAGAAGTTGTTCCCCATGTGAAATTAAGGTCATCTTGAACTTGCGATAGGATGTGAGATTTTTAGCTCTGTGGTGAATTCCTCATTATGACTATGAGATGAAGAAACAATAAAAGAGTTGTTTATTTTCCTTTTGTCTTCCAAGACATTAATTATTACGCCATATCCGTCTTTTTTTCCATTACGCACATGAACGATCGGTTATGGAATTTTGGAGAATGAAATAGTTAGAATCTGCAGAGAAAAATCCATGATATCGTTGCAGGTTTTAATGTTTTGGTCGTAGTCAGTGTTTAGAAAAGTGAACATGCACTTTGTCAGAGTTATTATTTTGAGGATTGATAAATTACACCATAAATCACAGAAAGCAATGTATTATAGATTTCTTTAACAACACAGACAAAGATTGTTTACAATGCTTTTAACATTTGTTTGCGAAAAAGGAAATAGTTCGATAGAATTAAACGATAACACGAATTAAACGAAATAGATTCATTATATAATTGTAGACATCATAAAGATACTATAAACACATTTTCAAGACGTTAATATATACAAACTCATCGTATTGACGAACTGGTATATCATTTAGACATCTGCAAATTTCACATGCAAAAGGATATATTTCTCTAATTGTATATTAACTACTTCGTTCTAAGTAACTGCAATCGTTATCCGAGATAACTACTACAAATTAATATTTTTCATTATAATTGCATATCGAGTTAGTAAAATGTTAATGTTCTGTTTACTTCCCTTCAAAGAGAAGTTATCTAAAAGTGCAATTAACACAGAGTCTAACGAACTCTCTGTCGGCCATTACCTTTTCATATTTTCACAAACCTTCGGTTACCAAATCTATCTACAACGGTATTTCACTGCACTCAAGTAACAATCAGCACAATGTATAATTGACGACCAGCATATGATACTACGGAACCGTTGAAATTTCTTACAGCTGTACAAAATAGTAGTGTATTCAGGATATGAACAATGTGATCATGGGAAATTAAGGGCATTGTCAAGAATTCACAAATTAGAAATTATCAAGAAAGGCTTCAACTCCCTCTGGCAAAATTTACCATAGATAAATTTGTCTATTATTATGTTTCCTTCTTGGTTATTAAGCTCTTCAAATGTTTCTGTTCATTTACATCATTGGCTTTTGAATATACGACTTTAAGAGTTCATGATGAAAGTTGATTCAGAAAAGCTCGTCTGGTGCATGAAACAATTAAAGTGGAAGAGCATTCAGATGTAATCCGAACTCATTGGTAACTTCGCCTCAGTTCCTAAAGTATTTCGGTCCAGATATAATGATCGACTTTTTGTTTGAAACACAAACAAGTGTTGATCTTGATTTGTTAAGCAAATATCTAGTTCTGTGATCTAATGCATAGTTCTTTTGAGATATTGTAAAGATGCAATTGAATAATTAGAAATCCTTTTTTCTACAAATTGTTTGAAACGGAACATATGGTCTTTTCCAAATACCGAGTCGATATTTGAGGGCTGTGTTTCTTTTAAACTTTTTGCAGAAAGTATCGGAACTAAAATGGATTCAAATAAAGATATTTAGTTTTTTTAAAGTATAATAAAGGTATCAGGCAATGTTTTGTTGGTTTTTTTCAATGAAAAAAAAAGTTCGGACTTTGGGTCATCCAATATAATGATCGCATATGTTCACAAAAATAGAAATTTTAAATGGTTCAATGAATGTACATTGTTATGCATCTATACTATTAAACGAGAAGACTTCATTTTGTGTGTCGCTTCTCTTCCTTCCACAATAAATTAATCATCATGCCTCTGTGTTCTTTAGGTAATATGCATAGTCGCATTTGTCATCCATTCGTATGATTATTCAGATTGAGTTATTTTGGTAGAAAAACGACAAAAAAGAAGTCCGGATATGATTCCGTCATCAGACTGACTAGATAAAGACTTCCGGTTTGAAATATGCACAAACACAACCAATCGTATGATAGATAACAAAAATGAATAAGCCAATCAGAGCGTTCTCCATATCATGGTGTTTAGATCCATCAGACTGACTTTTAGTCATAGATAAAAGCTTCCGGTTTGAAACATGCACAAATACAACCAATCGTATGATAGGTAACAAAAATGAATAAGCCAATCAGAGCGTTCTCCATATCGTGGTGTTTAGATCGCAAGAACCACAACTATTATACCTCCTTAGAGAGGACAATTATTTTTTGCGTTCATATATAGAGACTCTCTGTATTCTCTCTACTGTTTTTTTAAATGTTTACTATTTAAGGGGTCATACATTTATATTAAAATAAGTAAAACATGTGACACAAGTACAACCAATCGTAGAGCGTTCTCCATATCATGGTGTTTAGATCGCAAAAATCACAACTATTATACCTCCTTAGAAACGACAAATATTTTTCGGGTTTATCTACATGTAAACTACGATTATACTACTTTAATATAAAGAGACTCTCTGTATTCTGTCAGACCATTTCTATGTTATTATAGTATTGAAAGTCCCTGGTTCTGTTTACTGTTTTCTTTGAAATGTTCACTATTTAAGGGGTCATACCACTTGCATATATATTAAAATAAGTAAAACATGCTCAACTTCATCTAAAACTACCTCAACCAAAAACTTTTACCTGAAGTGGGACAGACGGATGAGACGGATGGACGGACGACCGAACGCACGGATGCACAGACTAGAAAACATAGTGCCCATAATTGGGGCATAAAAGTTTATTGTTAAAAGGGGAAATAGTGATTTGGCAAAAATGAAAGTAAGGTAGAGATTAGAGGGAGGCAGGACCTTTTTCGGGTTGTCGGGATCGGGTGTTTTTAAGCTCGGGATTAGGGGATTGATCCTTACGGGATCCGGGAATTTATTTTTCGATTTCGGGATATGAATTTCTTTAAATTCTGCGTCTCGGGATTTCATGGTTTTTAAGCATGGGATTTTGGGATCAGGACCCCTCCGATCCACAACCCCTCAAATAGCCTTAGTCGATATTAGTCATTTATACATGATTCAAATCCTACCATTGGCATGTTGATAAGGCTCTCAAAAAAAGCACTGATTGATTGTCATAGAAGCATATCTTTTAGACTGATAATGGTCTATATATAAGCAGTTACATTTATTTCATGTTTGAAACGGAGCAAATTTCTTATTTGATTTGACTTTTACCAAAAGAAGCAATGTAGCAAAGGAGAAGAATAGTCGTAGGCCAGAAACAAGAATATAATTGAATTGAACAGAAAGGAAACAAATATCGGACTTTGGAAAAAGGGAGATACCTTTTATGTAATTCTCCATACATAATATCTTTAACAAAAAATCATCCTACAACAGTTCACAAGCTTTATATGCCCGCGATTTCGCGGGTATGTTCTAGTATATATAATTTTAGCTGTTATGAAAAATAGTATATGAGTAGAAAGACGAGCGATAATCTCTTGTTAAATAGTAATTATATGTAAGGCAACTGCATCTTTGCAAATTTATAAAGAGATGTTATTTGAAAAACCACCAGTACAGATAAGAACAGACATGCATGGGAATATCAATGTAGAATTACGAGTTTATAGTACCCTTGTTAGACTTACAAATGTGTTGATAGGCAAGCAGGTATGTATTTTATTTCATATAAATGTCAACGTGTATCTCAAATGAAAGATTTATATTACATGAAGCATAATGAAATATTGAATCTGTCCGACAACAATATTATTTTAATTTATACATAAAATCATTGTTTCATTAGATATCAACCAAAATGTTTGCTGTGATGTAAAATCGGCTCACACAATACGACTTTTCTTTGAAGCATCTGTGGTATTTTTTCTCCCCAAAAAACAGATATTTCTCATCGGTGTTCTAGTTACATTGTAATTTCAAAGGTTAATCTCCTGAATATTTTATTCCATTTAAGCCGTTAAGATGAGGTAATGTAATTATTTTATTCGATAAGGCGTGACATATCATTTCCGAGAGCTGTTACAGCAGCGGTAACAGCCAATCAGCAAACCAAGAACTCATGAAGAATTTACCGTAAACAGAACACTAATAGCTATCTTCATTAAATACATTTTCTTGGCTAATGACTTTTTGAAATAAAATTTAAGATGGGTTAATGCTACTTTGTCGAATTTTATTGCTTTGTCAATATTTAAGTTGGAAGGTTGATCCCAGATGTCATGTGAATGGTGTGAAACTGACAGAAAACAAATTAAAACAAAGCAAGGGGTCACATTTTAACAAGTAAGAAACTAAATGCGTCATGACACATTACCTTTAGGAAGACTACACATCTTAATCCTTCGTGAAATTCTTATATAACCTTCTTTTATTCTCCCGAAGGGTATACATTTTATTGAGTACGTGGTTTACATCAAAATAAGCTTATCGGCACCAAATATACAATGGAACAAGTCCGTGATGAAATCTTTGAATGATTGATTGTTAGAGTGAGTGAGTGAGTGAGTGAGTGAGAACACAACATACAAAAACTAGGGTGTTCTCAGGTGGTCTGAAATGGTTAGCAGAATTTGCTTCACATTCGGGTTGGCACATCCTACGGATGACTCTTCAACTGTAAATATTGAACTTTTAGTATGCATGAACATAACAAGCTGGATATGTACCTTATCATGATATCATTTATGTATAGTCTTTGAACAAAACCTTAATGGGGTTTTAAGAATTCATGTATGTGAGAACATTGATTTCTAGATCTATTCTAAAATCTGTGTTCATTTACTTCTATGATTTCCCAGTCCCCTCTTTATTTTTATTGAACTTTGATATTCACGAGGCAGGTCTTTATTACTCAATGTAACACAAAAAGTGTCATCGTATTTCAATAAAAAGATGCTGTTTGAAACAAATTCTTCTTCAATCAGGATTCATTTCAGAAAAATTATAAAACCATGTATCAATAAAGTGAATTTCTTGGGATTTTGTTGCAATTTTTACATTATGGTCCATTTTCGTGTTATGTTTCTTGTATCGATTGAATTGATTAGTGTTTCCATGTATTATTTCACTTGTATTATTTGATATACTAATGATTAAATGTACGATAGAACAGCTGTGTACTTCTATAAATGTTAGCTTTCCTTTTTCTTCTTTAAAAAATACAATATTGTCTAATCAAACGCACATTGCAGTCAATTTCTAATAACTCTAACGTCGAGTTACTTCATGAATAATTCGTTTGAACATTTTTGTTGTACAAAAGAGAACTACAAAAGAAACATTTTGTAATTTTCTTGTCAAAGAATATAATTATGTTTAATATTACTCATCTAAAGTTCGTGCAAAATTTGAGTAAATCAATGTATTTGAAGAATGTTTCCATGGGAAGATGAGTTTGGCTAGAAAATTATTTTGAGGAATTTTTAATTCTTGAAAATCTGGGAAATGAATACGAGATAAACATGCAGCATTCTCGTATTTCCTATTGGAGGATTAATATGCATTAAGAAATAATTCTACTAAACACGATAAATTCCCATATGAGTTACAATGTTTAGCCTAGAGCGTTTAAAGTTTGCAAATAAAATGATGTTCCTGGTCGTTATTGTAAAATAAAGCGGAGATACTTATCCTTCTTTTCTTTTGTTGCAGATAGTTTCGCTGCAGAATTTTAAATGTTTCTCAGCTGGAGGTGAAACTTATTCATAGACTAGATTAACTATGTTGTTTCTATCCCAGGGATAGCCTTAGACAAATTAGGCACAACTTCTTGATTTTTCTTTTTCAATAATGGAATTTAATGCGACTGTCATACAAGTGAGAGGTTCGGCTGACTATAGGACCAAGTTCAGTCCACCATTTTCTACATTGGAAAATGCCTGTGCCAGGTCAGGAGTGTGGTAGTTGTTGTCCATTCGTTTGATGTGTTTTATCTTTTGATTTTGCCGTTTGGTTTGGGACTTTTCGTTTTGGGTTTTCCTCGGGGTTCGGGGTTTTTGTGATTTTACTTTTAAATTGGCTCTGCAACTGCTTTGATTTGAGCACACTGTTTGGTCTTCTGTAGACAAAACACACGTCTAACGTACTATATTATAAGTTTGGTATCAATGTCAATGTACATTTGTCCCCCCTAATGGAAGTATCCCTGGTAACTTATCTATAAACTTTTTTATGAAGTATCTGTCTGTTGGAACAAAAAGGTTGTATATACATGCACCTTTCATTCCATAATGAACAAATCCTTCATTATTGTTTTCCATACGTTTGTTTAAAAAATACTCTTTTTGACAGTCGGTGTCATGAATACGTCATTGACTACAGATAACCTTTCCTTAAATTGATAAGAGAAAATAGTTAATTTTAACATCTATACGTAAGATAAGTCAATTGGAATAAAACTGAAAAATATGGACTTATTTAAACCAAATATCCAGATTTGATATAAGTTGAAAACAAGTACGCAAACGATGTGCATTGACACAGGGTTCAGGAAACAAGTATATGCGGATAAATTTACTCGGAACAATATTTCAGTTTGTCATGTACTCGTTGAAATACTTGCATTTCAAAACAGCGTGTACGACCACATAAAATACATGTTTTTGACGTGACGTTCACCTATTCGTTCTTTTGAACTGTTTTACAATTTGTAATTCTCTCGGTTTTTTATGTTTTTATCTCATTAAAAATACATTTCAATCAATGTTGATTTGTTGAAACAATCTTAAAGAAATATTTATTGCATTTCCTCTTTGAGTAACTATCCATGAAGTTTCAAACTCTAAAGCAAATAACGACAGCCAAAAATCGATGCTGTATCAGTAATGGAGTTCCGGTTCTTAAATCTGCTTCCTGTTGACACTCAAACATGAAATAATGATGACTACTAAAACGGCCATTCTCTCTAAGATTTTTCCACAGATTTCACTTCGGAATATCGACTGAATTCATTAACAATGTATTTGTTCGACGTGAGCTTCATAAGAAGTTCACAGCGGAGCCGGAAACCGTCTTAAAACACTGTGATTAAGTTGCATACAGAATTTGCAAGATTAAAGCTATATAGTAGATGTTGGGAAGTCCATAATGCTAATGCTTTCATCAACGTCGTTATTTGAATAAGAAACTATACCATTAACCAAGGCGTGGAACCGATTTGCCCATTTGTGCTGTTATTGAACGTAACTAGCAGAAATGGTCGAGACGTAAAATCAATACTCGGAATCATAATAATGTTTATTTAAGTAGACTTCGTGAAAAACATTTTGTTACCACGCTTTTATGAGAAAAAATATAAATAACTGGAGATGTATGATTTTATTTATTTTGAGTGTATTCAAATACGGCTGAAGCATATTGCTTATTATTTGATGTTCCATAGGTCTCCAACTAAAATTGCTGTGTAATAAAACACCCTGTTTCCATAGTTGTATTAATCTTTATAAATTTCTTGCTGCATTTTATGTCACATTTATAGTTATTTTATTGTAATGTGATGTTTTACATTAGAATAACGGTCGTTAAGTGTCTCAGTCTGGAACAATATTTCCTGATTTCTGATTTTCCTCGGGGACCAGTTCACCATTTTATTTTGACCCGTTCATTTAAAGATCACAGATGTTGAAAAAAATTATTTGAAAGCCAGATTTATTAAATCCAGTAGTTAAGCAAACAACAATCAATCAACAATCAATTTAATATGGTGTGATTGTTATAAATAAATCATTTACATTTTAGTTCACTAGAGACCCCCAATACGATGATGCAAAATCGGAATTGCTATTCCTTTTCTAACACTTGCAATATTGGTACTCAATGAACTAGTTCTACTAGTGGATGAAAAAGCAGAAATAAAGAAAAATAAACTTAAAACAAGAAAAGGTTAAATAGTTCTGTAGTAACCGTTTTTGGAGAAATGGTACATTGTTAAGGCTTACTACGATTTCATATTTATTAATATATTTTACAGGTTTTTGTTTATTCATAATGATTTTTCTTTATTAAATGCTTTTAAAGTTTCTGTATGGTTATTTGTGTATAAACCTTATTTTAAGTTGATAGCTGTTATTTGTTTGTGTTGTGTTCGTAAAATAAAATTTGGAAATGAGGGGTAAATTGTTTGTAAGGACACTGGCCTGAAATAGCAACCACACGGCGGTAGAAATAAACAAATAATCAAGACACAACGACCACTCTAGTTAGTGTTTATACCTCCCGGTTATCTCAATGGAAGAGAAAATAGTCGGTAAAACAACAAATTATTCTATCACATTAAGTTACGGAAAACAAACTTAAAAAGAATTCATTAAATTCCTGATATCGACTGTTATACCTATAAGTAAAGAGCATTGGCAATTAAACCACATTTCCTTATTTTTATATTCACGTACCAATGTATAAAATGTGGAAGAAGAGCATTTTATTGTTTTTCTGAATGTCTGTCCTAACTTGTTTAGATGCATTGTTGTTATGTTAATTAAAAGTATATGTTTGCGTGTAAGTTAATAGCACAGAAGAGTTTTGTTTGTTCTTAACATACAGTTGCCAATATGTATCCCTTTAATTAAGTATTTCCCTCTTTATGATTTTGCTCTGATTATTTTATTTCTCTCTTAAACTATTTTTTCTGTGTTTTGTTTCGTAACCTTATTTTTTTGTTGGTGTTTTAATACTTTTCCAGCAACCTTAGCTCTAAACAATGCACGGCGAACAGTTGTATAGGTGGAAGCAATCGTAATGCCCGGAGAGAACCACATACCTTTGTGGGGGGAAATGCAGTACGTGTATATTAAGATCGTATATCGCACACTTATAAACTGCAAGCGGATTCGAGCTCACAAGCTCATACTTAAGGTAACACGATACCGAATGGCATATCTCCCGATTTCCAAATTTTTTGGCATACGTGTACTTTGAATCGAGTTACATCGGAATATGTAATAAAAAATGGGGGTCACCATTTTTGTTTTTTTTGTAATTTTCATAGGAAAACGTCAATTTTGGCGACAATTTTACTTAGGTATATACCTGGGAAATGCCTTTTTTTTCGGTTAACCTTTTTAGATTTTCGAATGGATGGCTATTTTCTTATATACGGAGAAAAACAAAAAACTAACACATTATCCAGGATTGCATTGTGAATCCAAACACGTATAGAAAATCATATGTCACCATCCTCGTTTTTGAAATAAATGGCTTCAAAGTTGATCGATAGGCCTAGAATCTGACCAAAAACGTGCACGACGTTATGGTGTACGGAATATAACGTTATTCCTTCTCAGGGAAATGGAGAAAAAAATATGTGTCGGATCTGAAAGAGTATATTTTATTTTCATTTCCCCTGTCGACTGTCGTAAAGTTACTAGTATAATGCAATATAAAGTTCTACTGAATCAGATATAATTTTATTTCGTCCTGCGCATGGAATTTCACTCATATGAATTAATATTAATATCGTCTGATTTTCACATCAAACGAGCTTTTACTTGAAACTTGCGTGAACAGGTTCCATGTGAATCTTATGATAATAGTTCATGCATAAATCACCAGAATTTTGTACAAGTTAAATTCACGAAAATATTTGAAATAAAATCATTTAAATAATATCTTTATTCTAAAATTTGATTAAAACCATAAAAAATACCTTCAGATATTTGTTAAGTTTACTTGAAAATTAAATGAAACATTTCACGTGAGATTCATCCGAATTACTGATTTTTAACTCCATCACATGTCTCGACAATGGTGGTATCATCACTGCATCCCGTGATGCAGAAATATAGTATTTTAAAAAATTTGATTCATAAAACAGTTTTTTAATTGCTCGGTTTAATGGTTATTTAACGTTCAGTGGCAAATAGTTCATGCATGTTCGGGACGATACAAAACAATTTTGAAAACAGTTATTTATAAAAGACACATTTGATGCACCAGTCAAAAAAGATTAAACATTCTGTTATTTGTGAAAATTATGAGGAAAAATAATGATCCTGATAAAATACACATTCCAAAAAATAAAATAACAAAACTCCAAGAAAAATTCAAAACGAAAAAATCCCTTATCAAATGACGAAATCAAAAGCTGAAAAACATCAAAAGAATGATAAACAGCTGTCATATTTTTGACTTGGTACATACAATACATGTAGTATAGTGTACTCTGCGTGGTGTAAATGTGTTACTTGTTTGCTCAGCAAGTCGGACAAACCTTGCAAACTGTTAACCCGAATAATTCAGTTGTTATATTCCGCTTACTACATTAAGTAAGTAGGAGAGATCGATTACGGGGAGGGACTGAATTATTCGGGTTATCAAACTGTATGCAAAATTTCACAAATTTCAACATTCTGTCATTTGTGAAAAATTATTTACATAACAAATCTTGACATCATATATGCATTCTTTATATAGAATGAAATTCAAAACAGTGTAGCTGTGGCCATTGATTGACACATTAAAATCATCCATTGACTGGGACAATTTAGGTGAACGTTTGTATGTAACAACCAATGCTCACTATGTACTTTTCAAAGACACTTTAACTAGGGGGTCACCAAAGGTTCTCAACACCTAAATAAAGTAATTCGAAAAAATAATCAGAAATAACACGATATTTTGATTTATATCAATTATATAAATCAAAACACAAAGGTTATTCCTGATTAATTTTTCGAATTATTTTATAATTAAAGGCGTTAAGAAACCTTTGGTGACCCCACAGTTTAAATGTCTATCGTAGGTACGTCGTGAACAGTGGTCGTTACAGACAAACGTTCACGTAAATTGTCCCAGTCAATGGATGATTTTAATGTGTCAATCAATGGCCACAGCTACACTGTTTTGAATTTCATTCTAAGTAAAACAATAACTCAAATAATTCAAGCCCTTTCCGTGTCCGATTTTCTCCCACGCGAGGGCTTGAACTCCTTGTGATCATTGGCCGCGTCGCCTGCTCTCTGTGTGAGCCAATCAGCGGCGATGAGGATAATGAGTCTGCGCAACTCTCTTGTAATTGTCTTACCAAACACGTGTGTTCAATTAACACAAATCCGATAATAATTAATTAACATCAATTAACATCAGTTTACATCATTTAACATCAATTAACATCCGGAACTCCTCCTTCTTTAGCTGCCAATTTAAATCAAAATTCCCATATTGCAAAGCGGTGTGAAAATTCCGGTTGACGATCTTGATCGAGGAAGACGTTCAGGCGTTAATGTAGCCTTCGTAGATCAGCGGAATATAACGACTGAATTATTCGGATTAGTAAAACAACTACGAAATTTTAAAGGTCCAGCTTGAAATTCAACCTGTATTAGATGTAAGCCGGAGTCTGTACTCTGTGTGCCTTTGTATTTATCAAAATGCCTAATCCAGCAACCTGTCATGAAACAAAAAAGAAAATCCAGACGATATGCGCACCTATAATATGACTAGTAACACCAGGTACATAGTTTTAAAGCTGAAGCAAAACGACTGTAGTCCTATATAATTAGCCGAATTACCCCTATATATACTAAGTGCGGGATTAATGGTCGAACGGACAAATGTTAAACAATATGATGATACGTGCTCTATAAGTAATTTGGTGACAATGCATATTTTTGAATATGCAGTTCATATAATGGAATGGTAATTTGGAGATCTGAAATGTAGTAGCAATGTAAGAAAGCTAGCATTTCCGTCATTTCGTCTTTGGTGAAAAGTTGATTAATTGGTAATTTTACCGCATCTCCTTATATTTCATTATGGTTTGGATTTTCTAGAGAAGAGCAAAAGTTTTAAGACTTAAACTAATATTTACCAAGAGACTGAAATGTTACTGTGACAATTATACTACACATACTCAAAATTTTCAAACGTTTACTAAAACTACAAATAAGAAGTGTAAAGATACTATTCCAATTAGCATTAGTCACGATTTTCTTGATGTCTTCAAGGTGTTGATGTCGTTTAATTAATGCCTAGCTGTTGCTATCTTATAAATTGCATATTCCATATCTCCATTTATCATTCTATCAGCCAACTTTTTTACATATAACATGTACATGTACACATTTGTTTTTTATTTGTACTTTTACAAATAAAGTCTCATGTTACCCCACACCATAATGAGCAAGCGGTAACGTAGATATTTAGTTTTGCGTAACTTTTCAATTTTGGTCTTCCTCGCGGTCTACGTTTAAACTTTGTCGAATTTTTAAAAAAAAATTAGAGGCAATGATTTAAATTTTGACAACTAAAGTTCCAAGTGACGGGTGTAAACTGTAGGATTGATTGCTTTGATTATTGGTTGGTTAACGTCCAGTCGGAAAAATATTTCATGCATGTTCAGGACGAGAACAAGTTAACAATAAATACAATAGGTAGGTTTTGCAATAGAGGCGGGGCATTCGCGATGATAGTCGAGAACATTTTAACTTACGCTATACATGTATATATACACTTGTATACTTATATACTTGTTCTAAAAACTAATTTTAAGAAAGAAACCGGGCCTTTTCCGACGCCTAGTATGCGAGCAATATGGCCCTCAGAGCCCTAAAAGGTAACTTTGTTAATTTTCTTTCAGTCGTTTTGTCTCCCAACTTGTACATGTACATTATTTCCAACTCAGAACTAAAAAACACATCGAATACCCATGCAAGCGTAAATTAACAGCATACTGATCACCGTTGATGAACTGTTCATCGAGACCACTTTCGCAACGGAACGATCCCATGCATATCCAAGAATGTGTCCCTCCCCTGCCGCGCATGCGTTAGATTTAATTAGTATCGGTCAATAAGGAAAATGAAAAATTCATATAGATTATTAAGGATATATTTCTTTTAATGGTTGTAGCATGAATCCAGTACACTTTTCATCAGTTTCCCTGTGATAATGAACAAAACAATTCTATTGTCTTTCAAATAATGTTTTCAAATTTAAAATAAAGTTAATGACTGACCCGTATTTTTTTATTTGAAAATAAGTAATGCAGTCATGAAAAATTTGACTGTCCATATAGGGACATTATTGGATTATTTGTATATGGCACTTTTTTAAAAATAAATTAATATAACTTGCATTAGGAATGTAAAGTTTTCCCTTAGATCATGAAAAACGGGGGATAATGAGGAATAATATGGTACTTTTTATTTCAAAATATCATAATGATAACCCCCGTAATTATGTTATTTAAAAATGGGTATTTTTGCACACTATCGCATCAGAGGTACAATGTATTTGTTGATATAATTACAGCAAGACAGTAGTCTGTGTGTATAATATGTTATAGATCATGTTTCACAGAATAATGCATGTATAGTGTTCTCGAGATAGTGTTTTGTCTTTTAATTACTGACAACATATAACTTACAGAAAATGAAAATAATGATGGATGTGCTTTAATTATAAGACATAATATTATAATTATGTTTGTTAATAAATTCCTTCATTAAATTGCGTTTATATTTTAATCAGATGAAACATATTTAAGAAATCGTTATTTAGTCACTTGACATCTACGTAAAGCATGTACACGTGAATTATGACATGCTAGTGTGTTACCTGAAGTGTCCCCAGCAGGCGCTGGTCACCTGGAATATTCTTTATAATATTACCAAACCAATAAAACGAAGGCAATTAAATAAATTGCTGCACACGAATATTTGAACTATTACAGACTCGATAATGAAAGCTATCTTTATAAAAAAAAAAAAAAAAAAAAAAAAATGACATCTGCACATAATCTTTGTCGCCGTAATGAATAATCTTGACTGGAAACGTCTATGCGTTGGTGAACCTTTGCCAGCCTCGTAGTGCTAAGAAAGAAGTAGTAAACAGACAAATCATTGATGGTTCGTTCCAGATAGAAAGACTTATAGCAAAGGAACAGAACCCCAGAAAGGTACTTATCTTGTATTTTATACTACCACGTTATTTTTTTTTATTCCACTATATCATTATTTTTCAATTCTGTGGTCGTTTTTTTTCTTCAAAAATACAAGTTGCTTACGACCCGAAATAAAAGTAAGAAAAATGTCACTAAAGTTATTCCCCACAAATACAAGTCTATTAGAAATGAAAATAAAAGGAAAAGAGAGAAAATATCCCCATACATAATATTTGAACACTACATGACTGAAAAAACAGACATTCTTTAATAAACACGAATTTTAGACTATGGTCATAGAAGAACAGGACGAGAAAATGGGTTTGATGCAGTTTCAAGAATTTTCACACGAAATAACATTTCATCCTTAAGTAACTATTCGAAAATCAAATGCAGTATGTTTGTAAACTAATTTTCAGGCAGAGTCAGTCTTTTATTAGTTCAATGAGGAGTAATTAGTAAAAACGTATAGTACAATTTATTTAGTGATCTGCGTGATACCAAATTTCAAGACTATTTTATGGTGGCTACACTGTCTGATTTTTGTACATTTGACTGCGAGTCAAGCTCCTCTCCCGAATCATGAAATCTATGCATGTAGAGTTTTAAAAAAATATCACCCGTTCTAAATTTGCAAGTATTAAAAGCTGTAGTTTGAATAATTCATTAAAGTCTGTCCACTACCATCATTTCGAGTACAATGAAAAGAAGTTTTATTCGAAATCAGTATGACCCAGTATTCCGAACACGATATTCCATTAAAAGCAAAGAAGATAAAATATGTTCAATACCTATTATATATATATGGCATTCATAAAAGTTTGATGATAGTAACTGATTTGTGTATCTTTTTCTTACTGTTACTTTAAAGTAAAACGTTCGTCGTATTACCCGTCCACTAATCGAGATAAAACAAAACGGGGGGAGTCACGTCTGTCTTAAGCTATATATACATTTTATTTGTTTTCTGTTTTGATTTATGATACGAAATAAACGTTAATGGCAAATCATTGATTGTTTCCTATTAATTTATTCACAACTTTTATAGACTCGATTCGATTTAAAACTGACATTTTGAAAAGACATTGTTGATTATTGTCTATTGTTGAAGACAACATACTTCCCTGGAAATGTCTTTTAATTATAATATTTGACGTTGGGTTGCTGTCTCGTTGACGTGTACCTATATACACCACATCTTCTTCATTCATACCATAAACATAGAGTATTTGATGCTGTATGCTTATTCTGTTCTACCTTGACATCGTGGATGGGCAAATAATGAGCTCGCATTTTGAATTGAACCATAATTATAAACCATGTTCATTTCGAATTCTTTTTTTTTGGGGGGGGGGGGGGGGGAATTTCATTACAAAAAAAATGATAGACAGTCACTGCAGTACATCGTTTTAGATTCGAAATTTAAAGTGAAGCGTACCTTATGCATAAATGGCAACAAAAATCAACAGTATGATATTGTAATTTCATTGGTTCACCCTTTCATAATTTCTATTGCTAACCTTACAGAATACTTGTTTTTGGCCTGATTTTGTTTGAATTTTTACTCGAATTTATTTTGAAAGTAATTAGAATAATTTCCTTTAAAGACAAGTACATCTAAATGAATTGATATTCACATTTTAGGTGTTTATTGATCTCGACTATATAAGCCATCAGTCGCCAGTCTTCAGGCGTCAAGTATATATTAATTTTATGACATAATTACCATATCTGGAATTGACGGGTGGCCGGGGAATCAGTGTTTTGTTCAAATCTTAGGTTCTACAAGGAAATAACCCAGTGTGATATCGACTTCACAATTTTCATCTTCACTTTATCATTTGACGACTTTTGAATATGCGAGTATATGAAAAGAACTATTTTTTAAAACAAAGTGGAACATGTATATTTGCATTTAATATTACGTTTAAACAACTAAATCAATTTTTAGTTTGATATTTAATTTTATAGGGTTTGATTTCTCACATAATTTAAGCGTCTGTCATTTGTAATTAAACACACAATCATATAGAACAATTCTTTGTTAGTTTCCTAACATAGGCATTTGACCTTTCCACTGCATGGCTTGCTTCAACAAGTCAGTGGCAAAACGCTTAACAAAAATTATCAAATGAAAGACTCAACTATCTACTGTCTGTATTCAATAATTTAGATATTCATATCCAAGGATTTTTTTTTAAATTGCTGTTGCTTGCTTAACATCCAGTGGCAAATATTTCAGGAATATAAAGTTAATTGCATAAACAATTGGGTAGGGTTTGCCCTCCTGAGAATCTAGATATGTTTTTCATAAGGCAGCAACCATTTGATTTTCTGGGGGGGGGGGGGGGGGCTATGGTTTTTTTTTCTGTGCAATCTATTTTTTTAGCGACAAACGGAAAACAATTTTTTTCTTTCAATTTTAGCATTACATATAGTGGCAGCTGAGGGTGAAACAAACATTTTTTTTTTCTCAGGGTCCAAAACAAATTATTTTTTTCACCAAAACCTGGAAACAAACTTTTTTTTCCAAAAAAAACCATAGCCCCCCCCCCCCCCCCCCCCCCAGAAAATCAAATGGTTGCTGCCTAAGGTAATGTTCAATAGCCATATTCTCACACTGACTGTGGTAGAGTTCCACTTTGGGGGACAAATATTTGATGATACGTGACATTCATTGTGTTTAGTATAGAACATTTATTGGAATTACCATTTGTTTTGTCTTTTCGGAATCTTTACCGTTGTACTTTTATTGTAATTAATGTATTGCACTATTGAAGAAGTTGTATATAAACCATCGTAAAGCTAAACTTAGTTTTGTTTCATCAGTATCCAGTGACTTTTCCCCCGAATTCTAAATATAACAGGATCGACGAAAACCCCTGTTATAATACGTTGACCTCGGTTCAGCAATTATTGGCAATTCCTAAAATCGAAAAAAATATTGATAATTGTACTTGAGTTCTTTAACACCTTATACAATTGCTTTTCAGGATGAGCTATTCCTATAGTAAAATGGTGTGGCTATCCGGACACAATGTGGGAAACAACATGCCACATTGACCAGAGATCTCTCTCTGTAAATATATGCCTACAATGTAGCAATATTAACCCTCATGATCGCCTAAATGCAGCAAACACATTTGAAGATATCATTCGAAATAGACTGAAACCCGGGAATAGATGTCACTCCGTGTCTTTAAGATTTGACGTGGATGTATACAGATATTGTTTTCAAACAGATGAACTGCATTACTGAATTTGGTAGACGATTTTAGTAGACTGCCACCAAGAGAGTCGTGGAATTATCGGATTAACTAATATAATTCTAATGGACAAGGACTAACTATAACAGTTGATTTTACTATTAGACTTTCTCCTAGACTACATTTTATGTATAAGAAAATATTTGTAAGGACAGAGGATGGTAGTGTTCTACAAAATTCGTTACCGGCAATTGAAACCGTTAAAATCATATAATACCAACTCGCGTTTTTTAAATAACACTGAATACAAGTACAGTGTTAGTTAAAGATGTCTGAAAAATTTAGTGGACAACCGACTGCAAAAGTGAATCATGATATAAAGGCTTTACGTCATCAAATTTGACCGTGGTTGAAATTAAACATAAATTGAAGGACTATGGTGTTGCCACTAAAATTCGCAAACATAGCTTGTTCAGTAATACAAAGACACAGTGTTACAGAACCATTTGTAAACTATTTTATATATTGGCACTAATTAAGATTTTTATGAGTAGTTGGTTTTTTAAGCAAACTCGATGATATCATGAACAGTCCATTCGATCGCAATTTACATTTTCTTTTTTAAAATGTATACATATTAGCCAAAATCACATTCCGTTGAAATAACAGTTGTACATAAAACTAATATTCTAGTTATGCATTACCATGTAAGTAATATTAAATATTACTTCCATGGCATTACTGAATATATTTTTTTGTATATGAATAATTTCGATTAACATTATGATGTTTGGAGGACCAGGGGCGGATCCAGCCATCCAACCCAGAGTAAAGGGGGGGGGGGGGGGTCCAACTATATGCTCCCATTCAAATGCATTTATCGTCCAAAAAAAGGGGGGTCTAACCCCCGGAACCCCCTCCCCCCTGGATCCGCCACTGAGGATATTTGTAAATTTATTCATTTCTAAAGAAATTCTATTTAAACAAATATATCCTGTTTTATTAAAAAAAAAAAAAAGAGGATAAATTCTCGTTAAAACCATTTCTATCAAGTCTTATATAAAGTCGGTACTACAATTCTCATTATCAAAGTTGTTTATTACTTTTTTGTATATTTCGGAACTGTAAGCAATATTGTCAATAATATGTTTATATACTATTATATATGTGACCAATAATCTTATTTCTTATTAATAAAGTAATATTTTCAGTCGACATCTTTTGTATTCAATGATTCAAGGATTTTAATAGGAACTTAATTTTGATAGGGAATAATCGCATGACCTTTTTCTCTCGTGGTACTGAAATCCCTATCTGGGTATATTATCGGTCTATTTTTTATCTGAAAAAGTGGCATCATGATTGTGATAACAATCCCATATAAGTCAGCATGATAGGTGATAATTAGTGAATGTGTAAAATTACAGTGGTCGTGCTGGTTTTATTTCATGGACTTGTTTATTTATCTTCAAACACATTAATTTATGACGCTTTTTTATTTGAAAATATGGTACTTTACAGAAAGAAATGAATAATTATATAAAAGCAAGGAGTCAAGGACCTCGTCGAAAAAATGTGAATGAACTTGCACATTAAAGTACTGTCTTTTTAATTTAACTATTTTCATGTTTATATCAACATAAGAATTACACAAATAAAAAGTTTATTTGCTATTATTGTTCAGATCTTTTACTTTAAGTCTTCGTGAACGGATAATTGTTTCATTGGCAATAATATAAAATCTTCAATACAACTTATCCATGGGAGATAGAAGTATTTACACACACAAGCGTTAATCGTTTGCAAATGGAGTTATTTCCCTTGATTCTTGATAACAAATTCGAGTTGCCTCCCTTAAATGCAACAAATTCTTGGATATGAGAATTAACTCACCGTACACTGTGTTATCTTCTTGTCACTCACCCAGACCGTCGGGACCGTTATCGATTTCAGAAATTTCTTAAATAATCGTCATTTCACCAAGACGATCTGTTAAATTTTTACCTTTAAATTGAGTTCATAGTCAGAGGTTAATTGGACGATTAAAATTTTACTTTTGCATGTTATTGCTTATTCTCAAAAAGATATGTAACATTTAGATCAATTAATTCATTGGCATTTACATGAGTTGTCTCCTCTAGCGAAATACTTAAATTCATGAATTTTTGTTAAAGTTTAATACTGATATAAAAAGTTCACTTGTAAGTATCTTGTGTAAACCAAAATCAGCTATTTTTGTACTATTTTTATTTATTAAATATTTGAAAAGTATTGGCGACTAGTATTTGTGAGTGAAAGTAGCTTATTATATCCCTTTTTATAATAAAACTATCACAACCTGTAAATTGATTTATTCAGTATAAGACGAGCAAATTCCTGTCGCTGTAATTAAACCCAGAAGATAGTCTTGTTTGTGGTCTTTTCAACCATTTAAGAATTCAAAATTCAAAAACCTTCATTTGTCTTGTGAACAAAAAGACCTTTATTTGGTTTTAATCGTCGATACTTTTTTTATCATCGATATACTTACAAACATTCAATGGATCAAAAGTAATATCTCAACCCATTTTATACAATCTACAGACCATTTGGTGTGAAATACACCAGTATATCCTAGCTCTAGCTAACAAGAGATTTGTGCACTAAGGTGAACTAAAACGTAAAATCCGTAAAGGGTGCGAGATTCCATCGGTGACATACATCTCTCAGACACTTAACTTATTCCACGCCCACACATTAGAGTGTTTTATATAGGAATATTAGTAAAGCAATGGAAATGAACTTTATATTTGAAGTTTCATGATCATAAGAATTCAAAAAAATATTGTTGAACTGTGCTTGACCGCAAATATTTGCTGTCTCATGAAACATTGGTCAGTTATAGTCGTTCTTGGAGTCGTTCTCATTGCGTATTCGTGTGTGGACACAATTTTCTACAATCCATATATAGTGACCAATGCTTATATACTAAATATATATTTATACGCCGCTATTATTGTTGTTGTTATAAATTATATAGAATGAAATTCAAAACAGTGTAGCTGTGGCCATTGATTGACACATTAAAATCATCCATTGACTGGGACAATTTAGGTGAACGTTTGTATGTAACAACCAATGCTCACTATGTACTTTTCAAAGACACTTTAACTATGGGGTCACCAAAGGTTCTCAACACCTAAATAAAGTAATTCGAAAAAATAATCAGAAATAACACGATATTTTGATTTATATCAATTATATAAATCAAAACACAAAGGTTATTCCTGATTAATTTTTCGAATTATTTTATAATTAAAGGCGTTAAGAAACCTTTGGTGACCCCACAGTTTAAATGTCTATCGTAGGTACGTCGTGAACAGTGGTCGTTACAGACAAACGTTCACGTAAATTGTCCCAGTCAATGGATGATTTTAATGTGTCAATCAATGGCCACAGCTACACTGTTTTGAATTTCATTCTAAATCAATTGTTTCTGATTTTATGCCCTTTATGAGCCCTGTAATTTGGGAATAAAAATATTCTATTCTATTCTATTTTATAGTAACAGCTGACCGATTCTACTAAAAATTGAACTCAATATTTCTTGTATAAAACTGGAAAAGATTTTGTAATTCAAAATATCAGAACCATGTGACAAATTGGTGCAATTTTAACAAGATCCGCATTAAGTTCGCGAGCTGTATATAAGGGACCAGGAGGAAAATTACATGTGTATTACATATATTCAATGTAGTTTCAATACAAGAACAATTATGTGTCAACAATTACTGTATATACTAACCAACTATTAATGGTGTGACTGCTTGTTTGTTTAGGATGTATAAGTACGCAGCCACATCCAGCTCGGAATGGGGACGGAAATCTGATGCCCCTTAAAGGGAGACTATCATTTTTCTTTTTTGCCTACCAACTTTTTAAGTAGTCGTTAGTGTGCTTTTATCAGGCCAAAATTTCAACCTCTATCATACATCCAGCGAAATATCTAGCCTTAATTCTTATTATTCCATCTAATTTACAAAACTTTCATATTGGATTAAGCGTTTGTGTGTTCTCGTCTTGAATATACCTGAAATATTTGACACTGGAGAATAGGCAAACAACCATCTAGCAATCAATCTATATAATTCTTGAAGTAAACAGATAATAACGGGGGAAATGCACTCAAATGACTCGGCACACAATATACTTCGTTTTGAAGGGCAATTTTGGTGCTATGAGATTTTATTTACTTGCAAAAATTAAATTGTTTTGATATTTAATGGAATTATCGGTGTCCATCTAAGGGATTAATCATAAGTAAATTTTACGACAATGAGTACTTTGTACATTATATCTGACCTTATTCCGAGCATATGTTTTATTTTGAGAAATTATTAAGTAATATTTAAATTTTTCTTAGCATATTTTTATTTTTAATGGATTTTATCATGCATGAGAATAAAGATATATACAATTTCCTTTTAATATTAGGTCAAACTGTAAAATAACTATTTAATGATTAAAAATCATATTTAAACACGTTTTTATTAGATATTTGACTCGTGTACATATATATATTGGTAACACGGGGGTTCTTTCGAGATAGATAGAACCTTGCTCGAAACTTTGAGTCAAAACGAATTAAAGTATTGCATTTAAAAAAAAAACACGGATATAAAGGGAATTTGAACAGAACCACACATACAGTAACAATAGTGTCTGATTTGTAAATAAAGATTATTAGGGCAAGGATTTGAAATCCTTGATTAAGGGAATGGGGCCTTTCATTTTGTACTTTTTATATTTTTTTATACCAAATTTCTTTATTCTTGATTAAATTATCATTATTCTCTATTCTTTATAATTAAGTATCCCAATATTATTTTTGTGAATTTTTGGGGTTCAATTTGCCCTTTACTCTGCTCTTTTTGTCCATAATTCTCTATTCTGTAAATTCCACCATAGTGACACCATTATACAAGTTACAGGTAACCGTTCATCGGCATTGGCAAAAATATAAACACAGACATAACTGAAACCAGATTCAAGAATCTTCTTTGCAAAATGCGATTTATGCAATATTTCTGAAGCCTTTCCCGAACACACTGTTAATATCTAAGGAACGTAGAGTATGTGCAAATTAACAACCAAAATAAAAATTATTTATGCATCTCTTAGTCGGTGATTTTGTAAATCAAGATGATGCTTATGGTATATTACGCAACGTGATGTAGGATAAAAAAGAATATGTCCATAGTACACGGATGCCCCAGCTTGCACATTTATAGCATCTTATGTGGGTGTTGGGTGTTTTAAAAAGTTAAATATGTTCATTATTCTTTCCCAATTTATTATTACGATTAAGAATAGAGTGGCGTATCATATGTATTTAAATATTTTGAATAAATCTATTTATGTAACGGCTTATATTTGTCACTTATACTGCGATTAAACGTATTGAAATTTTAAATATCTGACTATGTCACTTTATATGACGGAGTTGACCTGAAATTGAAAGATTCTTGTTTGTTTTTCCGACCCTCGACGACGGCCAAATATTTATTAGGATGTCCAATGCTCATGGTTTTAAGTCACATGAAGAGACCCTTTTTCATTTCACAAAGAAGAGCAATTTTAAAGTAATAAATAAACTTAAAAGTATATGGAAATGGGATAGCAACTATAAAAGTTTAGTTGCTAGAATTAAATCCTTTATACGTGTTACCTATATCAATAATATTTGACAGTTGTGAATTATTTTGGATATCGTGTCAACTCTCACTGACCGTTTCCAACATTTTATATTTCCTGTATGAGTCTAATTCTTTTTTTATTGTCAATTTTAGTACAAATTTCATCTTATAGAAAAGTAAAAGTAATATATAACTGATTCTGTCTTATTTATCCATATTCAAGTTATTTCGAGTCTTATTTATCCATATTCAAGTTATTTCGAGTTTAGAATTAAGGAATAAAGAAGGGGGGATAACAAACTTTTATATATCGTTCTTTCTTCGCAATATTGTGCAATTTCCTATAATGTAAAAAAAAATGGTGCATTTCATTAACATCCCCCTTTTTAAACCCACTTCATTTAAAAAACATAGTTATAGGTTTATACATTTCCTTTAGTCTTTTATAAGTCCGTCCCTTTAATTCTTTTTAATAGGATTCATTACATGATCGGTGTTGTAAATTGTTTAATAATTCTCAGACAATCATTTTTTTTTAACTCCCACCACATTAATATGTATTACGAATATTCAACGAATTGTTCTGTGTAAACACCGATTAATATTCTTTATGGATTAGTAATACAAATGCCACTTTAAATGCTGTAAAACCGTAAAGTTGATTATTAATCGTTTTGATGTTGAATAACCCTCCGTAATATAAATAATACGAAGCAGACATGCGCAACCATGTGATTCAATGCACGTTGAATACACAAAGTCAAAAATAGATTATCAATAACAGTTGTCGAGTAGTGTATTGGTGAAACGGTCTATTATTTTTGTGGTAGTGATTTTACCGTTAGTAATTAATGGTTGTTGGATTTAAAAAAAAAATAACTGTTATATAAGACACATTTTGTCCTCTGAATATTTTATCGAATAAAGTTCAGTTTAAAGGTAGGCCACGATTTTCACGAGAATGTCAGAACCCGAGCATGTAGACAGTAGTTCTGAAGTACTTCTTAGAGGAGGCACCAAACCTAATAATTTAAATAATTTTTCAAACGGAAGATCAACTGGTGCCATGGAAAAATATTCGCTAGACTATCAAAATTTGGAAATGGAATGTATAAGACTTCGGAAATATTTGTTTGGATTGACTGCAGTGGTGGTTGCAGGAGGACTTATTTTAGTGGTCACAATTTCTGTACTTTTTGGAAAACTCAGTCATGACTTGGTTCATCATTCACATCAGCCAAAAGTGGGAGAACAAATCGCAAAAATTCTAGAAACAGAGGAATTGTGTGTTCCTTGTGACAGTGTTAGACTAGGGCCTTCAGAAGACGAAGATAGAATGTTGGATGCGTTTATTCGCAGAAGTAAACCCACTGGTGAAGAATGTTGTGTTGAAAAACCAAAACAACTCTTAGCTGTCTTGGAATTGGTAAGTAAAACATATGTTGATTACGTATGTCTTTTTTTTCTATGTCGCACTGCATTGCACCATACTAGTGGTTCAGACAAAATGAGTATACGGTTCAATATCAACACAATATACAATATTGTGCAAACAAAAAAATGAAATTCTATAACTGCAGTCTATTTCGTATGTGTATACTTATATTCCCCTATTTAAAAGTATACATTTTTAGACATTATTAGACATTATTTTTATTAAACCAATCATGGGCCCTTGTCGGGCAAGATACAAAAAACATCATAATAAAATGATTATATAAACATTAGGAATATACATATTTACTGTATAATATATTCATCAATTATTAAACTAATTTAAAAAAAAAAAAAGGGCTTTGAAAATACAAATTATATCTTTATGAAGTATTTTTTATGACTATGTTTAAATATTTGTAGTATAGTGTACTTTTTGTTTTTCCATACACCCCTACTTGTACTAAATAGTTCAATGATGACTGCTTGAACGGTAACTCACTTCTGACATTTTATGACAGTGTGTCTTCTTCTGGCACAATTATATTACAGAGAAAAGTACACGTCAGTAGACTGGTCTTCGATAGTTAGTTTCTAAACTCTTGTTGTATTTTTATTTTACTTGTACTAAGTAACAAGACACATTTTCCAATTGTATGTAAATTAATACATTTCTATCCTCGCATCTGTCGCACGACTAATTATGTACATATTTGTGTGTTGCCCTTTAGTCATTTTACTGTTATTCAGTGTTTACCGACTTCCTTAACAGATTTTGTTGACCTGAAATTTTTATATTTGTGTATTGCCAAAATAAAGTGGTGATGTATATCAAAATGTTAATCTATTCAAAACATTAATTGTTAAAAGAAGATTGGGTCTACGTAGTATACAGTTTAAAAGCTACCGACAAAGAAATATTTACCTTTAATTCTAATGTGTTGCAAGCATGAACGTGTAAAAACAACCTCATGATATTGTACAGAAAAAATATGTGAAATAAATTTGAATGACAAAAAAATAACCTACTGTATACCTATGCAAGATGTATGTTCATTTAAATGTTTTGAAAAATTTAACAAAGAATGTAACGTAAAATTGATTGAATGAAATTTAATATGTTTGATTTTTTTATGTGTCCTTCCTGTGATTCTTTTGTCCTTTTCTAAACAAATTTCGAAGATTTTTTTTAAATCGTTCTGTTCGTTTGGAATACCAACCATAGTTGTAATTTGTTGTGCATCCTTCAATTATACACAAAAAAAGAAGAAATTTCCATTTTGAGTTTTCTTCGTTGAAACGTTTAAGTTTTTACATTCATTATCATATTAACGAGTTTGTGCAGATTTACACTGAGGATGGCAGATGTTTGCATTTCCATTCCATTTTTTCTTTCCAAATAGACCACCGATGTTAGTAGGATGTAATATTTGTGATCTCAATTTAATGCTCGTCTTTGTTAAAAAAAACTGTGTCATATCCGAAAAAACTCAACATTATTATTAATTACAAATAAATTTCAACTACTTGCACAACTTATGATTAAGTTTCACCACATCAAAAAATACAATGTTAACTTATATGACTATAGACTAGAAATCATTTAGTACATTTCCCTAAATATATGTATCCTATAATTTGATGGATTTACCTATATGATGATACATCGAGGACTAATAAATAACGGTATATATGATACACACACATATATATGTATACAAGTAAGTATAATCGTGTGATACAATGTACTTCAGTGGGCTAAAACAGTATAGTTTTTCTATATATAGTCCAACGATGTCCTTCATTATTTTCTATTCATAGGGAAAGCTCTGACATTATCTTGCATGCATGTGGTTCCGACTTATGATTGCGGGCGGGGTGGGGGTGGGGGATTCATTCTGAACTTTTTTGTTGGTACGATTTTGTTCCATTCGAAAATTATTTCGGTTTTTGAAACTTTATACTTTTCGGGGAAATTAGAAGATATGATCCTCAAACTGGAATAATACATGGATATTCTCTAGACATGTGAAACATATGCTTATTTCCCACAACTTAAGAAACATTAGTAATATCGTCAGAGTAGCGGGACGTTTCTTATAAGATCCTCCTCATAATTAATAGCATTACTTAAACCTTGGAAGTGCTCATCATAAAAATTCGGAATTCAGGGTTATTGTTATTCTAGGATTTCTTTCTTGACACATACACGCATACACTCCTTCGGCTGTGTAGGATGTATGAATAAATACATGGTAACCGGTTTGGTCAGAATGAGGACATTCAATCCGAATCTTTTAATAAGATGATCGCCCTACTCTCTGTATATTAATATACCGTGCTCTCTGTGCATTATAACAGGCGCATGTACAATTTTAAAAATTGGTCCGTTAGTTACCAGTTGAAAGAAAACTTGATTCCAATATAAAAATCCTCTTTTCCCGTTGTCATTCTAAATTCAACACCCTTCGTCCAGGTCCATTTTCTTTGCAGAATCTTCCTTTCGGATTCGTTGTAAACGTTTTCTCGTTCTGAATATGCACAGAATACTATCCACTGAGCATTCAGTATATATGATCGCCAATCAATGAATAAGTCACGATTTTTTTTAAATAACATTGATTTCTTTCTAAGGTAATTTTCTTTATTATCTATATCATGTCAAATTCCTATGCATATATAAATGGATACGAGACACCAACCAAACGACACATAAGATCGGCCATTGAAAAGTTTACGGTTTTCAGTATTAAACATATAAAGTCTACTGTAAAGCATAGATTTTATGTTTCTTTTTTTTAGTTTTTTGTTAACATCTTCTGACATTTGTCTCGGTAAATTTAATTATAAGTTTTGTTTATTTCTAAAAACAAATACATTTATTGATTTGACTGAGTCGTAAGTTTATGACTTTGGCTGTGATGATGGCTCTCCCAATGCATTCAAATAAGTGTGAATATTGTTTTAAGCAATTAGCAAGTCAGATATATGTTTTGCAATCCATTTTCTTAAAGCATTCATGACGCAAGACGCACTTTAGTTTTTCTTCGTGTTTTTTTTTTAAAACTTTTTTTTGATAGGCCATGCAACGTACTTTAATATCCAAAATTATCATGCACATCATACATAATGTTTTGATATCTTCTGCATATTACATATATTGTCACCTGCTGACATCTTCAAACACCAGTTTGAAAAATAAGTTGGAGATACTTGAATGTCATTGTTTTTATCTTAAAGAAGTCACGTATACATCATACTTATTATTAAAACAAACTTTGCAGGTACACACGCCATTACAAAATGAATGCAAAAAATATAAATGATCTCTTCTAAAAGGAGACTTTCATTTCTTTTCAAAATTAGCTGGGTTTATCCCAGTCGAAATCTGCAAACAGACTGGACTATGAAACCCGGCAATAATGCGAAAAATGAAAGCCTGATTTAGGAGGTAAACTGTCATATGAGTGTTACAGTGGCCTAGCAACAACGTTTCGTCAAAACAGACACATACGAGAATACAATTGTATTAAGGAATTGTAGAGTAAATTGACTTTTTGAAAAGTAGAATTCATTTATTTTCATTAAACAACAAATGAAAAATAAACGTTGGAAAACCCTATCGACCTTACATAACGTTGCAGATAACCGTTATAGTACCAGTCAAGATTCCCTTCATTATTCTTCTCCGTGGTTTGACAGAAGCAAATTGCCATCAAATAATACGCTTCGTTAACAAATAGATAATCAATGGAATCGTTTCTGGTAGCGTCAGTCAACATATATGTGATTGGAAATGATCGAATATTCCAAACAAAGAATCACAGATTTCTATTTAAACATAAAAATTGATTGATGATGAAATCATGTTGTTTTACCAGTGGAGTCAAGAGAATTCTACCTCACATCATAGACGTTAAAAACAAAGAGACCATTAAAACTATTGTATCCTGGTCAGAAAAGTCGATTTCTCACATCATAGAATCACACTGGAAACACAGAAACACTCAATACATGAAGAACCGAAGTTTTAAAATGGAGATTTAGCTTTTTACACTTTCTCTTCATTTACAAACATGTCTGATATCGAACATACGGTTAATTAAACAGAATTGGTTTAGAAAAGTAATCAAAGTTTAATTGAATTTTTGTGTATTGACTGCGTGTGAAGTTTATTAAAATATCTCTGCTGGATATAAAAGAAAATTGGTATATTCAACCTAAAGTAAATTACGCCACAAGTTGGCTACAATTTTTATATTTCATGTTTTTAAATTGCTCTCTGGGGTAGAGTTTAAGAATGAGCTGCTGAGAGTTTAAAATGTTCCAGAAAAATGTATAATTATGTTGTCACTAGTAAGGGGAGGTGGCTAGGATGAAATTTGAAAAAAGGATAAGAGATGAGAAAAAAAGGCAGGATGACAATTTATGTAAAAAAAAAGCCAGGATAAACTTAACGATAAAAATTATAATAAAAACAAATATAGGATCGAACACATTGAAAACTAAAAAGGCAGGACAGAGATTACAACTAAAAAATGCAGGACCGAATATTTTTCATCTTAACCCCACCCACCCCACACCACCCCAACCCCGCCCCCTTTACAAATGAAAGTTTCCTAAAACTTTGTAGGAAAGGGTATAAATGAAATTTTTTTACTCGAGTAGCTTGAAAAAAATTGACTGAGTTGCCAGCTCTTTGTTCTAAAATTACATTTTCTTATGCAGAGAATGAAGAGAATTATCACTATTTGAACCTCCCAAACTTAAAAAAATCCTTTCGTGCTGTACAGTAGTAAAAGCCGTACATTTTGTTTATTATCTGTTCGATATATGATGTCAATACTGTATATAACGTTTTTATGCGAGCTACAAGCTGTGCTGATGCGAAGACAAATGAAGCGAATCAAACTCTAAATAAATACATTAGCTTACAAAGTAGATTAAAGTTGGCTTTGATATTAGCTATAAGATGTGTGTGACATTTGTTGATTTAAATTTATTTTGAAGTTTTATCTTTCGACACGTCATTACCACAGACATGGCTGTATTTGTCTAGGCCAATTTCATATCTGCTTTATATTCGTTTTATGTCTTAAAGCTATTTAAAGGTTTTTGAATAAGTATTGAAATATGTATGACATTCCCAATCAACCTGTAATATCTGATGGCACCACAGGCTCTTGTCTCAGAAAATAATTTCCTATATACCTTTATATAACACGGGTATATAGGATTTTATTTCTGAGATGGCATTGAATATTCGAACCGACCGACATTACAACATGCACATCTGATGCATCTGATGCAACATATAGCACAGATCAAAATCTACGGTACACAATTGCTAAATCCATTATATTGCAATGCCAATCGAAAAGACAGACAAAAACCTGCTGTACACGATCGCAAACAATTGTTTGGAATGGCAATCGGGAATACAGATGCTTTAATATCTGCCGGTAATAGGGTGTGTGCATGTAAATATGTAATCTGCAATTACATGTGATTGTTTTCCGTGCGCACGACACGTGTTTGTGCGTAACGATCTTCATTAGGGAACAACAATTTTAACTTCGAGGGGATCGGGTGTATGGTTTGTCCCGAGTCAGATTTTTTTTATTGAGTTTTTCGACGCTATCAATCATTTTTCTTGTAAATTTAACACTATATGGTATGGGGAAATCTGGATTCAGAATAAATTATTTTGTCATCAACTTGACTTAACTTACACCAATCACCCCCCCCCCCCCCCCCCCCCGATATTTGATGTAAAATTGTCGTTCCCTCATGCTTCATCGAGACCAAACAAGAGTAAAATATTTAACGTTTGTGATCATAATAATTATAGAAGGGTCTGAGTAGAACAATAATCTCGAGTGAAATATACGGTTAAATACGCTCAAAGAGATAGTCAGTATACATTGTCTCTAAAACACCACTCATCTGCCCTCTGGTAAATACAAATATTTTTGTGATCATCATTACTGATATGGAAAAGCTACCTAAAGTATACTTTCTCACTTCCATGCTTCGAGCGATATGTGTTTAGTTAATGTTTCATTTTACCCGCTGAAAGGGATGAAGTTCAAAGTGTTGTGTAAGGTAGAATGTGGTCATATCTCTTCATCGCCCTATACGGTCTAAAAAAGAAACAAAAATTAATAGCAAGGTTATAATGAAATGTATATATATACAATTGATTCATTCTGTTTAATTGAAGCGTCTTCTCATCTAAGTCATTTTATAAAGTCCTTTGTTCTTTATTGAAATGCTCAGTACCACAGCCGTATGTTTGTTCTTAAAGGTTCGGACAAAATTTTGCAACATCAGTTCCCAATATTCAGGTCTAAGTAACCCGAGTGTACAGAAAAGTGATAAATAAATGTAACAAAGATCTACCCTCAGTACCAGGAAAAACATATCTATATCTGTATATATGTTACTGATCAGTATGAGCTTACTATATATAGTATAAACTATTTTGACTCATAAACTGATATTAAACAGAAAAGTGGTCGTACTATTTTGTGCCCATCTAATGCTTTTGTCTTTTCGTTTAGAGTCGAGAGCCAAGAACAGTTTGGAAATTACTCTATGCCAAAAAGCACACAAGTGCATCTTTTGTACCAAATTCAACGTAAAAAATAACATATCTAAGAACATGATTGCTTACATTATCGGGCTCATGGAAAGAAGGAGTCCAGACAATCACAGTTACCATTGTATTCGTGAATTTTTAAAGATAACATGGGGTGGTTAACCCGGTCTTCAATAGTTTATCAATTATCAATTCATATATTCTACAAATTAACAAAACCTGTGACCCTTTTCAGACAAAGATGCCTTAAGAATTTGGGAAGTTTGGATCATTCTTGTTAGGACTCTACGGGTTATCTCTTTTTGTATTTCGATGATTCTGAATGCTCTTGATGAATATAAATCCAGTTATGCCAATCAAATGATGCAACACATTTTAATGATTTATGGAATGCACTGGTGTCTCAGAAATTAAGCAAATGGCAACTTGAGGAAGATTAAAGTAGATTTACCGTTTAATGGTTATTTTAAGGACATTTTTGTGTTTCGTTATTTCTTTATAATATTAAATTAAACTTCTTAAAGTATTTCCACATGAATGTCTATATGTACAGATAAAATACTTTCAACAAGATACAAAATCATTGAGATTCCTATATCATAAAGTAAGATGTTACATATCAAAGTATATTGTAATTCCGCATGCCTTGATTTTGAATTATATAACATGAACTTAAATCAGCTCAAGGTGCAACCCTGAAATTCCTTATTCTTTACTTTTTTTTCCTGCTGATCATATTTATAAGGTGCCATGGCATGGTAATAATCGATTACTTAACAATCATATAATAAACTCATCTGACATCTGCCGAAGCGTTAATCATTTTGACACCATCCATTGTAAAGCCAGCCTGATTTACACCTTATTGTGTGCTAACAGATCTAGAAATCTGAGAAAAACGTTTCCACTTCTGTCAATAAGCATCTGTAATTCAGCTTAATATCTAATCTTGTACTGATGGTTAGAGTTATCATAGCCCCCTAGTGAATTATACGCACGTGTCTTACATCAGAACTACAGGAATAAATAAATATTTTGTATATCTGTTTTATCGTGTTGTATTGTATATGATCCCATTGAGTGGTTTTTATTCCTTTGCGAAATGAAAACAAAAAACTAATTTGGATATGGGAATTGTTTTTCGTTCGGTTGTCCCCAATTTATATCAGTTCAACTTCTTTTTCCTGATAGAGCAATAGCCTTGTTTCATACAAGCATACGATGGCTAAGCTAATTTTTCCGCCGACAAAGAATGGCCTGGAGTTTTTCAAGTTCGACATCCCTAATTCATGCAAGAATATGTTTTTATTTTTTTATTGGGGGGGGTTAAGGGAAGTCTTTCCGATTGCTAACACGTTATGCCGGAGATCAAAATTGACAAAAAAGGGTCTTATTTTTATTTAGACTGCATTTATTACACTTGTATGAAATGTTACATTGTGTAGTGTAAGTTATGAAGCGTTTTGGTTTTTGCATGTTTGTCCATCCAAAACACTCATGCTTGTACCGTTAATCCATAGTCTTACATATATCTATAATACTAAAATTACGAGGTCCAATTTGTCAGCCGTCATCACGTAAAAACGACAAATTATATATTATATATAACTTATATAGTACAAAGGTGTAGATTAAAAATTACACCACTCCAGGCCCTTTTGTTTTCTACGTAATTGATATTGCCAATAATTAAGAAGTTCCGGGTCGAGTCCGATACCGATACCAATAGTATATTCACCTGTTACCGATTACCTTATCTGTACGTTCCGCATCTGACAGGCGCACCACCAAACGGTGTATTCAGGATTAATATGCTATATAGTATTACACGGGTCATAATCACAGGGTTGACACTACTTAATTGTCAAATTGTTAACTATTGTAGTATTTTAATCAGTTAAACTTTCTAAGATAACAATACGAATCTATAATACTAAAATTACGAGGTCCAATTTGTCAGCCGTCATCACATAAAAACGACGAATCAAAAAATTCAACTTTATATATAACTAATATAGTACAAAGGTGTAGATTAAAAATTACACCACTCCAGGCCTTTTGTTTTCCACGTAATTAATATTGCCAATAATTAAGAAGTTCCGGGTCGAGTCCGATACCGATACCAATAGTATATTCACCTGTTACCGATTACCTTATCTGTACGTTCCGCATCTGACAGGCGCACCTCCAAACGGTGTATTCAGGATTAATATGCTATATATACACGGGTCATAATCACAGGGTTGACACTACTTAATTGTCAAAGTGTTACCTATTGTAGTATTTTAATCAGTTAGACTTTTTAAGACAATACGAATACTAAAAATCTGGACTAAAATAAGGCGTACAGGTACAGTTTTCAATTTGTTAGCGGGCATGACGTAAAACAGCGAATCAAAGAATTCAACTTTATTTATAACTAATATAGGACAATGCTGTTGATTAAAAAGTACTCCATTCCAGGACCTTTTGTTTTCCAAATAATTAATATTATCAATAATTGATAAGTTCCAGTTCGACGGGTTCAAACAGAAAGATTTGAAAGCAGAGAAAACTGAGTATCTTATAATCGGCATGACTTTATCAGATGACAATACTAATACTAAAATAAGACTTGCGCATAGTTATATACTTCAGTCACGGACCCGCGATATCACGGGTGTGTTCTAGTATACTAGAAAATTGTTCAATATAACCGGGAAATTGGTTAAACCCATTGGATTCTGTTTAGAGTTGATGTACGTTTTATGACTGGTGAATCTAATGATGTACGAATATATTAATATATTTTTTTCAAATAGAAACATTGAACGATAGATCGTTTCACTTTGGAAATCTTGAACGTATTTCAATTTCATGGTCAGAAGGCTTTATGTTATAACATGACGTTAAAGGTCAACTGTTGTAGACAAAGTAGAATTCGACTTACACAGTCAAGCTTCTTTAGTATTATCATAATTGGGAGAGCTTTAATTTTCTTTTTTTAAACTTCTGGTTCATTCAATGTTCATCTGAATGCTAGAAAAACAGACACTCAAGTTTTCCATGATTTTAGTGAATATTATATCTCTTTGTTTCTTCTTTGAAAAAGGATTTTATCTGTTATAAAGACTAACGGGTACCTCCAAGGTAAACTGCGGTTTCTTTTATCACAAAATTATCCATGTACATTTGAGAAAAAGCACGACAAGATAGAATTAACAATTATTGAAACTTAAATGAGATTACTTTGTTGTTAAAATATTTCTGCAAAAAAAATAATCTGATTTTTTGCAGAGAATAAAAAGCTGATCAACAATAAAAAATGAAGGCTGACTTTTACCATTAACTTATCTTACTTCTATTAAGCTTGATTTGTCATAAGCGGCTTAAAGACTTTTAACAGTTGATTGCATGTACTAATTACGTTGGTTTATTGATTTTCAATCAAAATTTATTTCCTTCTATGTGATTTACTTTGCTACAAAAAGTCATATTGATTTATATTAATACATTAGCGTCAGGCGAATAATGCCGTATTGACTTGAATAACATCAAAAGCTAATGCTATCTCGTTATCCACATTAAGATGAAGTAAGCTTCTTTTATTGTCTTCCCTAACACTCTTAACGTAAACATAAAAATAAGCAGCTTTCTTGTTCCCATCCAATTATATCTTCGTTTTGTGTTATGCCTAACGAGCACATTCAAAAATATTTTTATTTAAACATATCCTGATAGTCCCAATATAAGATTACCCAGAACATTGCAAGCAGGTCTTCCCCATTCCAAAAATATATATATATGATACTTGATATGATATGTGTCCTTAGGTTTATTTGTTGATCATTGATAAATGTTTATTTTATTTTCAGTTTATTGAGAAGAGACTTCGAGAAGAAATGGCTAGAGGTAAGTCAAGACAGTGTATAAATAATAATTGATGGCTCAGGTTAAGAATTAGGTCACTATGGATATATAAATAAGATCAGATTTGTCCAACGACTGATCATCACAAAATCTTAGATTTCACCAAAAGCACTCAGCAGGTATAAGTTGATTTCAAATTTGTTTATGCCATAATTGCATCATTTTGATCATTTTGTCCCCTTGAGTGTTAATTCACCATCACGCTCCATCCCACCCACAAAGTGTACAAAAAACAATTCCTTTTATCATATATGACATGCTACGTTACAGTAACACAATAAATGTATTTTTTGTACTAACTGGTCAGATATATGGTCCTCGTTTACATTTTTTGAATAAGCATTTTTCCAAAGGGACTGTAAATGTTTTCTTTTTACAAGTTAAGGAGCTATTTATATACTTGTATTATTAGATGTCTTTCTAAATACTATCTTAACAACTATGATTTCTGTTTCAACAATAATTCTAGTATTTTGAATTGTAAAGTGTAGCGTTTTTTCATATTTTATTCGAGATTTAGAATCGCTTCAAGAGCCTCGTTTGATATTATGTGAATCTTATTCTGTTAAAAGCTTCTCAATTTGATTCATTTCCGACATTCTTGATACCGATCAACTTTTTATTTCATGTAATCACCATCTTGGTCCCAGTGTCACGGAACATGCGGTATTAGAAATAATTTGTTTCTGAGTCTCATATCAGAGCTTCAATACTTCAGTTATGAAGATATTCGACTTATCAAAATTGTATCTCAATGTAATTAGCTACCAATGCTTCTTATTCAAAAAGCATGGATTTGAACAAGATATTCTCTGTCGTTTTAATATGTTTCTGGTAGCGAATATATGAAACGCTTGATTAAAATGTCTAAGAGATAATGTTTATCTTTAATAAATAGGTTATTGATGCACATTATGTCTTAATCAACTCTGTTTTATATGGGTAGAGATTAATAGGTTTTATCTTCAGCAGAAAAATCTTATATAGTTTTTTTTTTTTGTATTGATCAACCGCTAGTTTGCTTAGGAACGATATGTTTGGTTTAAAGTTGTCTGGCATTCTGTTTTTTAGCATTATATAATATACGTATATTAGTTGAGATAAGTGTTTGCCAAAGGTAACATATAGCTGTTCTAATCTTTAGCTGCCTACTCGTTCTATTGTATTATATTTTCTGTCTAATGGATTATTAAATAGTATTTTTTTCGAACGATAACCACTCATTGAAAATTAGCTATTTGTATTGTTTACATGCACATTAACGTTATATACCATTATTACAAACCAGAAGCAATCTAAACCTCTTTATTATAAACGCTTTTGTGCTTTTCATAAGAGTACTAATATTTGGTTTACTGAATTTCTGTTCAGGATAAATATAAGTAAAGGAGATTTGGGGTATACGTCAATGAGATGGCAACCAAACGTCTTAAATGATTGAATAATTCATTGTGGAACCGATGCTATTGGAATCCATATTTCTTTAAAGACATTTTGAATTTATATATGAGTTCATCATGTACTGATTTATTTATTTATGATTCCAAAGAAGTTGAGGTCTTTTATGGTATCGACGTATTTGGTTTGTCTGTCTGCAGAATCAAAAAAAAAAAATCCGTATTTGTTTTAGTTTTAGTTCATCGACATTTAATAATCATGTTTTATATTAGACGTATAATAAAAAAAAAAAAACAATCATTCCCATGCTTGAGTCGAGGAAATCATTCTAAAGTAGAAGGTTGTCCAGTAACATATTTTTTCAAACGTTGACCATTAAATTTTTGTACTACAAAGCCTTGGATCTGTTGATATTTAGGAGGGACTGTGTAACGGTTAAGATTAAATAACACATGTAATATTCTTTCTATATACTGTGGCATTAATTGAATGCCGGTGACTGGCGTTGCGCTCATGGGACTGAATTGCATAAAACAGAAATATCAAACACCTAACCTGATCTAATTTCTTCATCGCTTAGTATATGTACCATAGATAATACAACAACAGTAGCTTGCAACAAATTATTTAGTGGCCCTAAAATAATTGCACATCCGCCATCTGGCATTTATGTTTTATAACAAAGAATTTTTGTGTCTCAGATATCAAAAATACGAATCTTGTATACAGAAAGTTTTCTCCTTTTGGTTGAAGTCTTCATGTCTAGAATAGAGATTTCACATTAAACAATTTACGAAAAAAGATATTTCAGACTTAACTAAATTATACATTTCTTTGACAAATAAGCTTTGAAACAATTATGATCAGTCATTTTCAAAGTCCAAGGTCTAAGTTATGTCATATCTGAAGAAATTCTGAATGTAACTTGAAAGTAAGTTATTATTCTATTGCGTCACAATTAATTCTGTCTATACTATAAAGTTTATTTTATGATTAAATATTATAATATGCAGAGTACGGTTATTTTGGTAGAAACGCTTTCATGAATGGCATTACTGTAAAAGACCTGATGTAGATGCCACCGAGTTGTTGCCGTAGATTTTTATTCATTTTCGTTTTCAAAAATGCATTTATCTGGTAATTTATTCTGTACTTTATGTGTAATAATTTTTGATGTGTGATAGTTTATGCAAACAATCCTTTACGATTTTATCGACTTAAAAAGTGATGACTAAATTGGGTCTCTGTTCGAGATCGCCTTAGTGACCAATAATGGGCTAGAGTCCCAAATTATCTAGTTTATATAAATTTGCACTGTTTCTTTTCTTACATTTGACATTTTTTCATCAATCTGATTGCCCATGTCAGATTTAAAAACAATGTCAGAAGATTTCTTGTTGATTCACTAACCTCTTACAACATAAGATACTCAGCAATTAAAAAAAAACCCACAAAGAATGGATTTTTTTCTTTTCAGTGTCTTCTTTCACATCTTTCCTATTATTCTGAAACTCAATGCATGATCTGTCACAATAGCTGAAGGGAACAAAACGCATATTATATTTCTGAAACTTCATGTAAACAAATATCTTAATTTACTAGCAATATTTCGACAAGATATTGAAATTTTCCAATAACGAAGGAAAAGCTTGACGTCCTTCTTGCGCCAATTAAAGAAACAACAATCTTCGATCAATATTTTGCAAAGAAAAATTCTTGTTAACGCCAAAAGGTCTCTAATTGAATGCCGGTGACTGACGTTGCACGCATTCTAATTAAACGTGTTCCCTTCATTCGTTTCGCTATTATGTGCAATTTTCTTCGTGGAAATTTAATTTAACAAATACTTCTTGATTTGACTAACATTTAAGACAGAAATCAAGTGTTATTTAGCGAAGGATTTAATAATCTCTAAGTAGGAAACGAACTGTCGTTGTCTTTGATTGTCACGATGCAAAGATTTCATTTATATGTCTTTTGAGAATTTTTTTACGACAATATTTTCTTAATTATTTCTGGAAATCCTTGGCAGCCAGTGTATGAAAATAATGAATTTCTAAACATACTTTGAAAAGAAAAGTTATAAAATATCATATATACATGCTCTTTGATAGTTTTGTACGATCAATTCAATAAACAAAACAATGTGTATGCATCATAAAACATGTTAAAGAAGAATTTTTAGAAAGTATACTTTAGTTGATGTAAATCTCATAAGAAAAACGTGGAGAAGGGAGGAACTAAAGGTCATTTGGATCAGTGAAACCGACTTATACACCGTTTTCCGGGTTTTGAGAAGCTTAATAAACACTGACTGTCATAATTGCCACTGGACGACATAACTTGACAATTACTGTTATAATATTAATTTGAAACCATGTTACTTTTTCGGCAATCATCATGTAAATAGTCATCGGAGTCTCCGTAAGTCAGTGTCTTCGAGTCTTTCTCATACCCGTATCTCCTCCTTATCTGTTGAAAAATTTCTGGAAAATTTAACCATGCAGTTTTTAATATTAATTGTTTAATCATATGCTTAAAGTTTGTATAAAACCAGCTTAACTCATCATAATTTTAGTATACAGGTGCATTTATATATGTAAGTGCGTGTTAGGTGAATCAATGCTGTTAGTTTCCAGTGAGCGTAAAGATATAAACTTTTAAGAAGTCCTTGAATGATATTTTTTTTTTATTTAATTTGTGGAAGATTCTTTGTAGATAAGTATCCAAACTTACGAATACTTTGGTTTAATTAAGTGTGACTATGCGAAACAAGTTGTATCAATATGTAAATTTTGAAATTACCTACTCATACAAAAATACAAGTGTGAAAATAATCATAGTGGAGATTTTTAATTTCAAGTGAATTTAAAATTACTTTTTTTTCACAAGTACATACATGTAGAAAAAATACTTTGTTCAAATGAAATCAAATTTTAATGTTTCACTGAACTCTACATGAATTCTTTGTATAAAAAGTTAGTTTAACAGGGATTTAAATTGGTTATGCAATAAATCATATTAAAAATAATAAAATATATACATGTGTTTCAAAGAGAGTTCAAAATATCTTGAATCATAGAGGTTTGAGGTTTTTCCATATAAAATTAATTTTAGGAATGCAAATAATTAGTTCTTTGCACCAAATGACAGTTGCGATGCAATAATGATTAATAAGATACAGAAATATGTGAAATTTACAGCTAATTGCTTTTTTCTTCTTTCTACATCACCAACCTGTCTTTTAAAATATATTTTTGAAATATATCTTGGTACAAGTTATTTATAGCACGTATCAGTCTAACCCTTTTGTGTTAACTTATCATTTTAATTTTCAATACCAGTACAATGTTGTATTTCATCTTTATAGCATTTTGATCCTTCAATCTTATCGAAAACATTCCGAATTCTAAAGAAACTTGTAGGTAAGCTGATATGAAATGAAATAAATAGCATAGAAACATGTCGGGCTGATAAACGAATCTGGCGTAAAATTCTGAATTTTAATTTTTAAAATCTCCAAATGTATTAAAACAGTAGTGAAATCATCAACTTTCTATAAAAACATTTTTCCAAAATATTTATTTAATTATTTATGGGGTGTTTTTTGGGTAACATTGCACACATAAAAACTAGTGCACTGACAATAAATCAGATAGGACTAAAATACAATTTTAATCGATGGAAAAAGAGGAATTTATGAATACTTATAAAAAACCAAATAATTTCATTTAGCTGTCATTTTCAGCAAGACTGAAAAAAGAGCAATTTCATACAAATTATTTTGTACGTCGTCAGTTTGAAGGTTGTATACCAAAATCTTATCTGAAACAAAAACTGGGTAACAGAACTTGGCAACAATCTTCGTGACAGGAGTCTACTATAAAATATAATTCGATGTTCCTGTCGATCAACCAAAATTGACACTTTTACAAACAATAATATTTAAGAATTGAATGCTTCTTTTTGTAACTTCATTGGGGTGTAAAAGCGTTGACCGAAGTACATTTTGTATGAACCCCCGCTTCATACTAAAAATGTGCGCACGGTCAACGCTTTTACAACCCTATGAAGTTACAAAAAGAAGCATTCAATATTTATAATTACATTTTTTTAGCAATGATCATGAAAACACGAATTTTATTATTGATTTATTTTATTCACCTGTGCACTTTATTGTGGGACCACGTGTTATCATGAATGAAAAGTTTTATTGAGCAATGCAATTGCTTACGGAATAACACGTGATGTGCAGTTAGCCAATCAGAATAAAGTATCATAATGAATAGATGCACTATATTTCGAAGTACAATTACAAATGTATATACCAAACTTTGAGGAAATAATAATTTATTGATCCCTTAAAACTATACTAGTAATGGTTGATGGTCCAAATGACGCTCGAACTTGGTTTCCAATCGTCTATACTTGTATCAGTTTGCTTAAATAACACATAATGATTTATGACCTTTTTCAGAATTTCTGAATTATATTAAACAACCCCAGTTCATTTTAAAATATTGCTTCGACTTGCACAGAGAAATGAAAATGGAGTAGGGGTTAAACAAATGCAGTTTTTTGTCTTTTGGTTTGCCAAGCCTTCTATCATCTGATGGAAGTTGAAACCTTTATTCTCTCTTATAATAATTGTGGCACCTCTCTGCGATTATATTTGGTTTTTTTTATGAGTCAGGGTTATGTTGGACAATGGCCTTATGTATGATATACACATTCTATTGTTCTTTTGTAATATTTTCAGTAAAATGCAAAGAGATATAACCTTTGTACATGTTGACATGTTTTGTTTATGCTGATTACTTGTTTTGACATAGATTTCACAATAAACCCGTTTTGAACCAAAAACAGGAATTGTGGGAAAGTTTCAGTCAAATAGTATTAAAATATATCAACTTAAAAAAAATAGTGCGCCGGCCGTTACATGTATGTTTGTTCCATTCTAAAAATCATCCTGTCCCATTTTTGGAATTGAAACGGCTATTTCCTATTTTGTTAGAGTACGTCTGATAAAAAAGCGATCACAATACTTTTTTCAAAACCTGCATGTTTATTTTTCTAGGTCAAAGAGGTATGATAAATTTTATTAAAAAAAAATAGTATCACATCTCCATATAATTTTATGTGAGGTTAGCTGTATTAAATACCTTTAAATGGTTAAAAAATTCACTTTCCGTAGATGTTATCAGTTCTTGAATTTTCATTAATTCTTAAAGTAAACAGCCGTTATATATAGCTACAGATTGGTTAATTTTTATTCACGGTATTTTTCTGAAATTTGTTTTAATTTGTTAAAATGCTTGTACAATTTGATTTAAAATGGCAAGAAACAACTATGTGATGCATTTGAAATATTTATATTTTATGGGGAAAATTTGAGATTGTTAAAAGTTGTCGAATGAGATAGTTCCAATAGGTTTCATCAGCTTTCCTATTTTGATTCTGTGCGTGAAACAATGAGGGAGTTTGGCCATACTTCAAAATGTTTACAAGGCAATTTGTTTTCTCTTAGCTTCTCTTTAGTAATTCCGTTTTATGAATGACAACGGCAAAACAATGAGAATTCTTTCTCCTTTTTCCATTTTGTTCTGACAATTAGGAAGACGAGGATGTACTATGATGGATGCACATTCATTATTTACAGTTCTTAGTTTTTATTTACATCTCGTGCAAAGGCTATATTATTGTGTTTTAATTACATTTGACCCAATAATCGACCATATCATTAGAGAGGCAAGTTAACCTTACGTCCCATTTTACTTTAGCATCTCAACAGCATGACATTGATGCAAAGATTTTTTTTATTTCGGCTGTTGTTCAATTTTTATTAAATGACATAAACGAAATTTGACACCAGAGGTGAAATTTCAAAAGAAAATAAAAACGGATTCATGAATTTGCTCGAGTATCGATGCACGTACTGAAAAAAAACCAATGTCCCTCCAGAATTAAAGAGCTTTAGGGAAACCATGTTTTTTTTCTTTTGAAGAGTTCTTTTGGAACGGTTGTTTTATAGATTTGAAGTTAACGTAGTAACAGCTTCATGGACAATGATTCTTGCATACAAAGGGTTTGATGTAATTCTCTTTATAACGCTATCCATGATTAAAATCTACAAAATTCAAAGAAAAACGCCTTTGAAACATGCAATAGTTGTGCTATTTTACGAGTGAAAGAAAATTAAAGTCAAATCTCCATCACGCGAACTCTGAACATAAAAATGATGTAACCGTCTTTCTTTGTTCAGATTTTTTTTCTATATTATTAAGCTTTTAAAGCATGATTTCGAGAATGCATGAACAAATCTATTGCAGAAAGGCGTGTTTCATGAGCCTTTAATCAAATTAAACCTATAATGATGTTCAAAGCAGTGCTTGATTTATATTCTCGAATATCTCTTGTACTGTAAGGTAATACCAGAAGTTCATGCAGTGTAAGATAAAAAAAAAATCACAAAGTTAAACAAGGCTGCTTTCACCTGCACCATCAAAACTAACCCAAAGTACTGACATCATTTATATATAAGCAGGCGTCGGTATGATGCAAAAACAATTTAGTATAGTTTGTTCAATGACTGCTACACGTGTATGATAAAATAGTCAACGGGTTGTACCTATGCCAAACATAATACCAGAACTTGGACCTGTTCATGACGTCTTATTGTCTTTACAAATGACATTCTACACTTTTTTTTTAAAGAGACAGACTTTGTACTCATGTTCCTTTAAGAATTGAATGCTTCTTTTTGTAAATTTATTGGAGTGTAAAAGCGTTGACCGAAGTACATTTTGTATGAAGCGCGGAAGCGCTTCATTCTAAAAATGTGCGCACGGTCAACGCTTTTACAACCCTATAAAGTTACAAAAAGAAGCATTCAATACTTATAATTACATTTTTTAGCTATGATCAGGAAAACACGAATTTCATATATTTTTTTATTTAATTCACCTGTGCACTTTATTGTTGGACCACGTGTTATCATGAATGAAAAGTTGTATTGAGCAATGCAACTGCTTACGGAATAACACGTGATGTGCAGTAAGCCAATCAGAATAAAGTATTACAATGAAACATACATCTAATGTAATTATTTATTAATAATTACATTAGATGTATGTTTCATTATAATATTTTATTCTGATTGGCTAACTGCACATCAAGTGTTATTCCGTAAGCAGTTGCATTGCTCAATACAACTTTTCACTCATGATAACACGTGCTCCAACAATAAAGTGCACAGGTGAATTAAATAATAAAATATATAAAATTCGTGTTTTCATGATCATAGCTAAAAAATGTAATTATAAGTATTGAATGCTTCTTTTTGTAACTTTATAGGGTTGTAAAAGCGTTGACCGTGCGTACATTTTTAGAATGAAGCGCTTCCGCGCTTCATACAAAATGTACTTCGGTCAACGCTTTTACACCCCAATAAATTTACAAAAAGAAACATTCAATTCTTAAATAATACAAAAGTAATGACGAGTTTGACCTTTTATGGGACCAAATATAATTTCTCTTATCAAACTTTCTACTTTGATATTTATATACTCTCTTATATCAAAATCCATCGTTCTGAACATTTATGCAATATGTGCCACTGAACATTAAGAAACCAACAATCAATCAACATATCAAGATCCAAAAATACTTACGCAATTAAAACTATATTTAATGGAGGCACGTTTGGTGTATAATTTGAGGTACTATACTTCAAAGTTCTATAGTGAACCTAAGCACTCATCTTCGTTGTCATTTTTCATGTGCTCTAATTGACAACACATTGGTAATGGGTTTTTAATTGATATAAATAACAAAATAATTGGAAAATGATTTTACATTCATGCATAAGATGTGCTTATTGTTCAAGTGCGTTCTCATATTTCATTTTACCTTTGTGTTTACAAAAGATAAGTGATCATCTTCAAACTCAAGGTTCACTTGCATTTTTGTTGTTAAAAATTTGATTTAGATGTAGGGCAAAAGTGTTTTTGTGAAGTAATTTACAAAATGTACTCAAGTTTTACTCGATTACCTATTTATCTCAATTTCAATTGTAAATCGTTTTTTTAGATTTCTATGAACTGTGTTTAATAAACTGTTGTTTATTTTTTTTTGTCGTTTTTTTCGTGATTTGTCATGGCGTTTGTCTGTTCGTTTTCCGACTTATAAGTAAAACAATGAAAATATCCCTTTGGTATCTTATGCTCTCTTTTATTCATCACAGAGTCGTAATTTTCGTAGAATAAGGATACAGTATTTATGATGGTACTGTTTTAGACCAGCATGGCAAGAACAGATTGTTTATGATTGTGTTATATTACATCAGTTGTTGGTCTTATTCCGACAGTATCAACACGTTGATTGAACTACTACCGTAATAAATACTGGTCTTAACCGTATTGACATGATGTTTATAACTTACATATAAATAATTAGATAATTGATCAAGCATCTAATAAAATATATGACATGTAAAAGCAGCCAAAACATATGGATCAACGTTGTGTTTATTTACTTACTAGCTTCAGAACACGGTTTTTATTAAGCTAGCTATTACAAAACGTTTTTAATACCTTTACTAATTAACTTAAACTCATGTGAATTTTGTTTAACAGGGTGTAATATTTTTAGTTTTGAACATACCCTCCAATACTTTGGAAAACAACGGTCTATATAAAATTGAATCCAAAATGCTGTTATCAGAATTTATGTTTGCATAATATAATTTCATCTTTTAACTGCATAATAAATCTTGTAACTTCAAGTGTTATTTTTCAAACGGTGCATTATTGTACTTTTCAATCGGTTTTTCAATATCCTCCAATTCATTGACAAAAATCTAATTTACAAATTAAACTTCCCTCGACATAGAGTCACACTAGCTGGTAAAAGGCTTTATTTGTTTTGTGACTTTCTGCAATTTTTTGATAAGAAACTCTAATTGGTTTTTCGTGTTTTCAGGGAAAATATTGGCCTTCTAAATGCCTAGTTATTATCTCGGTCGAAATAAAAATCAATTTGGCGTTAAGTTTAACAAGTTTTATATTTGGTGAAAATTAATTATTTGATGTTATTTTCTCCTCTGTTGAGTAATTATAGATCTATTTGCTGATTCTTCATTCCGTATGCAAATTGGTATGCAGATAAGCTGTTTCCAGTTTTCTGATAAGAATAGCACCAGGCGGTTCTATATGGAGTTCTGTAGTATCGTTGAAAGAGGAACCCATTTCAGTTTAAAATTATAATAAATATACAAAAGAGTCTTTCTCTCATATTTTTAAATGCATATTCTATCCACGAGTCTATGTTTTGCCACGGAAAGCACTTCCTTTAAATGCCTATGAATTTAATAGAACGCAAACATGATGCAATTTTATATCCGAAAGTCACAAGTCGCAAGTCAAAATCTTGCCATTGTAAATCCCATATAATAAAAAAAATGAAACAGTGGCTTTATGATAACATAGTGTAACAAAGACTATTTGAACTTAAATATATTTAATGTATGATATCCAGACGTTATGTGCTTATTAGAAGCCCCCCCCCCCCCCCCCCAAAAAAAAAAATCATGTAGATCAAAACTAAACAGGTGGAAAAGTTTTATTGAAATCTACATAGGATATTAGGAAGGGCGTACAGACACGTGCATTATTATTCCTTTACAATGACAGCTTCGATGTTCTGGTGGTAGCATGTTAAGCTTTGTCTAAGGAATTTGAAGTTAAAAATTAGGGTCAAGACGTTGGTCTAGTAGAACATTGGGTTCTAGACATATTAACATGTTATTGACATAGATCTATCCATTCCTGGGGGAATGTTTTATACGTTTAATTGTGTGTCTCATTCCTTTTCCATATTTTGATAAGCATGTAATATTTTACACTGGACATTAAATACCAATCCATCATGATCATTTTTATTCAACAAACCCTGTATAAAAGCTCGTTCAGCATTCCGTGTGATGACAGTTAAATACTTTACCATACTGCTATTATAGTTATATAACTTGTATTTTTGCTGTAATTAGCTGTCATTGTTATCTTCAAGTTATTTAAAATAATAACGGGTTGAAATTCATAATACATTCTATATTAATTGTGTTTTAAAATCGTCCGAACTTTAATAGAAAGTATTTTGTGTTGCTTTCGTAAGTCATTATTTCAAATGCCATTCTCGTTGCAATGGTTGTGTAGGCTGAAATATACGGTGTCTGTGTGTTTGATTATAGTTTGTGTGCGATACCATGTTTAATATTCAAGCTTCTAACTATATTAAACGGCTTTCTCATCGCCCAATATAATTAAATATGACATGGATATTAAAAACATGTCAATGATATATATTTTAATCAGTGAGCCTAATCTTCTGGATTGTTTCAAGAGGATAATTACTACACTTGCTAACTGTTTAAATCGCCGATTTTATACTCATCTTCATTTTCCATTTTCCCTTATGCAACTTCTATATAATAAACTGGTAATTTTACTAGGTACACGTATCGCTGACGCTCTTTACTAACAGTCATTAGTTCCAAGTATATAAAGGGTCAGTCTATTATGAAATCTATCACTCGTTTTGCCTTGCTGACATGTGTTCTTACATACACTCTTGACTGATAATTTATCACTTGTTCATTCTTTGGAATCCGATGTTTTTCAATTAAAAGGTTTCGCTACATATAACAGTATCGAAACCAACATCTGTAAAATTTACGAAGACAATTACTTCATCAAACTAACATTATACTTTTACATTAAAGTATCCATGCAAATAATACCTTACATTTTCCTTTTCTTGCAGGTACAATTCGACCAGCTCACCAGTCGACTCACTCGAAAAATGTTACATATGCTGCACATCTTATGGGATATAATCGTAGAAATGAACAACCCGGAGGTAAGTTAAAGCCGTTTTAAGTTTATATGGCAATCATTTGATATTTCAACGATCACTTATTCTGGAAGAATAAAAGTTGAACCGTACCAAGTGTAATGAAAGCACTTGTACTAGTATCTAAACACAAATTTATTTCTCAAACCCCTGTACATACTTGTATTTATAATTTGATTAATGCAGATAAAAGATCATTCAGATATGTCATAGATATTATATGAAACAGTGCAAGTTGATGCGAATGTCGTACAAGTTAGAGGTTTAGCGCTATGAAACCAGGTTCAATCCACCATTTTCTACATTTGAAAATGACTGTGCCAAGTCAGGAATATGAATTGTCCATTAGTTTGATGTGTTTTATCATTTGATTTCGCCACTTGATTAGGGACTATACGTTTTGAATTTTCCTCGGAGTTCAGTATTTTTGTGATTTTACTTTATGAACCTAAGCAAGTGTAATCGATCACCTGTATCTAAACTCGTATTTGCAAACCCTTGCATATAATTGCATCGTTAACTTATAACTAATGCAGAAAAAAGCCCATATGGTCGTAACATTACATACAAATGAAATACAAACTGATAAAAGCACATTAAAATATGCTTAAAAACCTTACACACATAACAATAAACGAAAGAAATCTCACTTAATGCACTTAAGTCTGTCTATGCTCTTATTCCCTCTGTTCCAACAACGGTTCTGTAAAAGACGAAATAGTTGTTATTTGGTCTGATGTTGATGAATTCGTTATTATCATTTTTTTTTTAACAAATATAAATTTTCAGTAATGTCTTCCGAAAAAAGTGTTACATTTTAAAAAATAAATGATTAATGTTTTTCTAGCTTCCTCGTCAACTTTTAGTGTAGGGCTTTTTTAACAGTGGCACTACGCTGTGTCATGAAATCAACTTTTTCAAAATGCAGCTGAAATTCTTATTACATGAAACAATGCTTTTACAAACCTTTTTTTACTTATCTTATATTTTCTTTATATATTCATAAGTGAAATTTACAAATGTATTTCTCCTATATTTACAGTGCCTGGAAATCAGTTTAGTATTCCAAAGTGGATCCACAGAGAAGACTTGGCATTTACTAATGGTGTAGACTACCGCAATGGCCGACTAGTTGTTCCTGAGGATGGATTATTTTATGTCTACTCCCATGTATCATTTGCAGAAAATTTTGGACACAGTAGTTCACTTGATGCTAGATCAAACTCTAACAGCCTTTCTCATTATCTTTATAGATATAATATCATATATCGTAATGGCGGAGAAGAACTACTGCTAATGAACTCTTTAACCAAATGTTGGGATGAAAATAAGCAGTTCGGAGAATATTCCAGCTATTTAGGTGCTTTGTTCAAATTAAGAAGAGGAGATGAACTTTTTGTGAAAGTGTCAAATCTGACAATAATTGCCACGAACCATAAAATTAATACATTCGGATTTTTCCGAGTAGGAGACTTTCTTTAAAAGGAGGGAAATTAAAAAAAAAAAAGGATGAATCCGTTCCAAATTTTGCATTTAAAGATGTGTTCATTAAAATGGACAAAAATAATTTGATTATTTCCCCCCAAAATGAGACCATTAAAATGTATGCCTAGACGTCTTAGGAAGTAAAGGGAACTGCATAATTGTTAGTTTGTCAGGTTTATACTAACGTAAAAAATCAATGCTAAATAATAAACATAGGTAGATAGTTAATGGTCAGTTCGAAAACTGTAAATCAGACAGTGTACAAATTTACTTTCAGAGCCTGGGTTTTCCCATGAAATTCGTTTTGCTTGATATCCATATTTGTTTTGTTTAGTATATTATGTCATTGAAAATGACAACACGTTTCCTAAAAATACATTCCAATAATATCCTCAATAACAGCATACATGTTTTCTGAATAAAAAGAATTTGGAACCATTTAAAAAAAAAATCAGGATACTATTTTTAAATAGTTAAGTTTTAAAAGATACTATAGTATTGCTATATTGTGGGAATATTTATATTAAATCTCCTTGGAAACTCTACTACTTTTTTTCTATTTTTCCAGACATGCATTGTTTTCTCGACAGACTCTACCAGCAATTTTCTTTTAAAATTTCTTATCCACATGGATTTTTTTTTAGTTTTTTTTGTCGAGCCTTCGACTTTAGTCGAAAAAGCGAGACTAAGCGATCCTACATTCCGTCGTCGTCGGCGTCGTCGGCGGCGTCAACAAATATTCACTCTGTGGTTAAAGTTTTTGAAATTTTAATAACTTTCTTAAACTATACTGGATTTCTACCAAACTTTGACAGAAGCTTGTTTATGATCATAAGATAGTATCCAGAAGTAAATTTTGTAAAAATAAAATTCCATTTTTTCCGTATTTTACTATAAATGGACTTAGTTTTTTCTGCGGGGAAACAAAACATTCACTCTGTGGTTAAAGTTTTTAGAATTTTAATAACTTTCTCAAACTATCCTGGGTTTGTACCAAACTTGGACAGAAGCTTGTTTATGATCATAAGATAATATCCAGAAGTAAATTTTGTAAAAATAAAATTCCATTTTTTCCGTATTTTACTTATAAATGGACTTAGTTTTTTCTGCGGGGAAACATTACATTCACTCTGTGGTTAAAGTTTTTAGAATTTTAATAACTTTCTTTAACTATCCTGGGTTTGTACCAAACTTGGACAGAAGCTTGTTTATGATCATAAGATAGTATCCAGAAGAAAATTTTGTAAAAATAAAATTCAATTTTTTCCGTATTTTACTTATAAATGGACTTAGTTTTTTCTGCAGGGAACCATTACATTCACTCTGTGGTTAAAGTTTTTAAAATTTAAATAACTTTCTTAAACTATCCTGGGTTTGTACCAAACTTGGAAATAACCTTATTTATGATCATAAGATTGTATCCAGAAGTAAAGTTTGTAAAAAGATTACTCTGTTTTTTTCTGTAATTTACTTTCAAATGGACTTAGATTTTCTTACGATCATAAAATAGTAACAAGAGGAATATTTTTATTGATTTTTTTCCTCATTGTTGTTGAGCCTGTGATTTACAGCAAAAATAGGCGAGACACTGGGTTCCGCGGAACCCTTACAAATTTTTTAAAGGTTGGATTCTTTATTATTTTGTATTGTTAACAGTTGTGGTATTCAAGATAGATACATATTTTAAGAAGAACAATAAGACTATCGTCAAGTAGATAGTGCCAATTTTCTGTTTGTTATATATTAAGACTTGAATTTTCTTGGACTAAACGTGCATAAATATTGCATATATATTGTGATTGTAAATATTTTTGTTAAAGTGCTTTATATGAATGAAAGATGGAAAAAATAAGATATATTGTTTTTTAGTAAACAAAGTACATACAGAAGTATGTTATATGTAAATAAATGAGTGTAATCCAAAGTCCAAAAAGCATGCTCAGATGTGCAATTAACATTTTGTTATGAACTTGTATGAACGAATGAATATAATCACTAAGGTTCATTATATGTGTCGATATAGTACTCAGTCATTTGTTTGTTTGTTTTTGAATTTCAACAGCGTTATAATTAGTTTATTTAGTGTCCGTCCAGTGAAAGTGCTAAGACATGTTGTCTCATTTCATATACCATAGACTTGCATTGATAAAAAGTTAATGGATAATTTTAAACCGTTAGTGAGATAAATATTGTTTGATTTATAATCTTAAGTTTATAAGAATGTTTTTCAATTTAATATTTCACAAGAATGCAAATTATGCAACCCTTTTTGTAGCATATTTATTCTCTTGATGTATTATTCTGCAAATTATTGAAATAGATAAAGTGATATTGCAGAATTAACAACACAAAAAGTAATATGCCATACTGTTGATTGTTATATCATCTCAACTTTATCTGTTATATCATAAATTAAAGATGCCACTTTTGTACTCTCATGTTTTTCTTCTTGTAACAAGCAGCTTTTTTAGGACCAAGCACACTTAAGTTTTTTTAATCGATGTCTAATGCAGACAAACTTGATCTTAAAGTTGTTAAAGAACTCTTTGCCATTTTAATCAGAAATTTACTGATATTATTTACATTTTCTGTGTTTTGATCAGTAATTTGATTGCTGATCTAGAGGACACCGTTTATACCCTTTGACAACATATTCATGGCGTCAGCTTATTTTCGACACCTGAGTTTGAGTGTTCCTTTCAGTTTTATATGGTATCGGTATGAAGGCAATATTGGTTGCTGTCCTAAATTGCAAAAGCAGACCAAAGCTAGTCTTAATTTATTTCAGTAAGAAGGAGTTTGTACTTTAAAATAATTTTATCAGTAAAGGTCATTTTTAAACACATGTAATTGAATATACATTTTATGTTTATTTCATTTATAAAGATGTTGGGTGTCTGTGACAATAACTAAAATATATTGATTTGTCATACATATATTCAGTACATTTACTTTCCTTGCATACGAAGTATATCATATTTAAATCTTTAATCTTAAAACAATGACAAATTATATATACATGTATTTTGTAAATCATTATGAGGGCGCCAGGCCATTCATTGTATGCTTCAACTAGATCTGTTTGAAATATGTATAAATATGCATAAATGAGATCGACTTTAAAAGTCATGACTGTGAGAATGAATGTATGACTGAATTACATGTATATTTCAAATATTTTTGTATGAAATAAATCGTGTTCATTATGTAGTAAGTCGTTATTTTATTTTAGGACACATACAACATAGTTTATAAAAGGCTTTGTACGCCGGTTATATTATAGTATTAGCAACATGAAACATTGTGCAAAGTCGCACCTTATAGAGTTATAAAAGGTTCCGGATTTAAAAATTTGAAACTATTCAAACGGAAAAAACAAAATGACTAACACTAACCAGTTATACCCCCCGACTTTGAATCTGAACTTGTATTAAGTTATATAACAAACAAACAAAAACGAACTCAGAGGAAACTCTAAACGGAAAGACCGTAGCGAATGGCAAAATCAAATGATCAAACACATCAAACGAATGAGTAACAGAGTAAAACCATGAAACCAAACTCTTAAACATCTTTACTAGTGAAGTAGGCAAGAAAGATTAAAGACAAAACGTATCAATCTTCGATACTCTAGTTGATGTACTGGATCAATATTGCAATTTCCAAATTGAGCATATCAATGCTTGTGTAGGTCTCCGCTCCGAGAGTATCACCAGCCCATAAGGCAGCATTTCTGTGTTGAAATGAACTATCAGTGATACTATCATACATAAATGAACTGTTTACAAAGCCATGAACTAATCAAAATACTGGGGATTCTATGCCACAGGAAGAGAATATCTAAACTGTTTTCAGTAAAACTAATCAGAATTGTGAGTAGTCAATACTCTCCAACTTTGCACTTTATTCTACTATTTAACTTCATTTATTTGAGCGACACTGATGAGTCTTTTGTTGACGAAACGCGTGTCTGGTGTACATAACTAAAACTCTGTTGTCTGATGAGTTACTGTACAACCACTGAGTAAATGACTCTACTGGTCGGGAATCCAACCCAAGGGTGTCACCATACCAGTTATTTGCACTTCTGTTTTGACGTGAATTTTCATTGATAAGGTCATATTTATAAATATTGTTTAACACGTTTTGAATTGTTCGAAATACTTGGTTTTTTTCTTTCCGGAATATAATACCTTAGCTAAATTTGACAGCAGTTTTCGGAATTTTGAGTTTTCAGTGATTTTCAATTCAGTTCTTTATTTTGACTTTCAACTTATTTGACTCGACTGTCACTGATTAATCTGTTGTAGACAAAACGCTCGATTTACTTATTATAAGCTTGGTATCTTTGATGATTTTTTTCTACAATCACATTAAAATATCTTACGTTCAACTCTAGATGATACTTAATAAATGCAACAGTAATATACCGCTGTTCAACAGTCATAAATCGATTGAGAGAAAATGATTTAGGTTAGAACTTAAAATCGAGGGAAACGCTTCAACTATAAAATGAAAACAACGGAACAACAGAAATACTGAAGTGAAACAAAAACCAACGCAAACATACATAGGAACGGACTATTTGATAACAATAGCTTCATACATCTATTTTATGTTTGAACTACTCCACACTAGTATGTATAAGTGGTTTTATTAAGATATGAACATAATAAGACAAACCCGCCATGGCTAATAAAATTATAGTTTTATGTGTGTCTTATATACTTTTAGTAAAAATTGAAGGAAACATAATCATTTGATTATACACTACCATTTATTGAAATTTTAATTCAAAGTCTTTATATGATAATTGATATCATATGTTCACGCATTATCCTTTATTTGTAATGTGGTATTAGTATGCAAGTCTATTCTACAGACAAATTTACAATTAAAATCTCGGTCTTTTTTATGCCCGCGTCACACTGTCCCGATTTTTATATACGATGGACACCCGAATGCGAAAATTGTAAGTTCGTACGAAGTTGGTCCCGATCTCGTTAAAATACCAAAAAGTGGCCGAAGCAAGTACGATGAATAACGAAGTCTATACGATGGTGCCGAAATTATATACGATAGCAAAAGATGGACATACGAAGGTTAACCGAAGACGGGTATTTAAGCTTCATATATCAGCCGAAGCCTACACGATGGATCACGAAGGCTACACGATGGATTACGAAGGCTACACGATGGATTACGATGATGGCGCGATGACCATACGATGTCTAAAAGACGTCGTGTACAGCTTACGATGCATTTAAATAAACTCATCATAGATACCAGGACTAAATTTTGTATATACGCCAGACGCGCGTTTCGTCTACAAAAGACTCATCAGTGACGCTCGAATCAAAAAAAGATAAATGGCCAAATAAAGTTGAAGAGCATTGAGGACCAAAATTCCTAAAAGTTTGTCCAAATCCAGCTAAGGTAATCTATGCCTGAGGTAGAAAAGCCTTAGTATTTCAAAAATTATATGCCGAAGGGATCACGCGTTTTAAATTGTTTGATCGATATTGAATATATATTATATTGTACATTTACTTTCTGGTTTAATCATAAGATGGAAGACCGTGGGTTTGAAGGGTAAAACTTGACTCTGAGTCTCTGCATATAATGCCAGCAGAATCAGGGAGAAGGAGAATATCTTAAGCGCTATTGACATTAAAGTTCAAAGGTCAAGGTCACAGTGGCAGTTGTAATACAAGGCAATATCACCCTTGTGGACACTCTAAAACCAATATGCTTCAAGAGATTTTAACCACATTTGGTATATTGTTCCTCCTTGTAATGATCTGACATTTTTTACGTTCAAGGCCAAAGGTCAAGGTCATACAGATGGACTTGTTTTTTCTCCTTGAAATAGCATAATACACAGGAAATTGGTTGCTCATTTTTTACATGCTGGTTCTAAAGACAATATTAAAGGTATTTCCAGTTACTGAATGATATGTTTGATTTCTAAAAAAATAGTTTATGTATCAAATATGCATATTCAATTTACCATTGTCTGCATGTGTCAAATACATATATAGTGTCCATATTTGTCCCCAATATGTTACATACGAGGGGATGACACGCTCGGCATTGCCATGTTTGAACTGTAAAATGTGTGCACTAGTCTGAATAATCACCCATAATTATGCCCATGTTTACTGATCTATCTTAAAGGTAAGGTAATGGGTTCGTTGGTCCCTTTTATTCAAAAAGAGCTCTTTCCAGGAGAATATCATAATAATATAGACAAAAGGAAAGATGTGGGGAAAGCAACAAATGCGGCAAAATATGACATATAGAATACAAAATGGTTATGGAGTAAACATTCGTGTGACAACAACTCAGACGATACATAAAAAATCAGAATAATGAAGAAAAAGTTGGTTTCCCTTTATACGTGTACCTGCAGTGTTGGTGTACGAGGCGCGTTTATGATTTTCATTATGTTACTTGATATGAAAAATTGACAAAACATAATATTTTACTTGTAAAAGTAAATCCTGAGCCTGTAATAGCTGCTCTTCTTGTTCCATTTAATTAATAGAAACAACGCTGTCGCCTTTCTTGTTCTCATAGAATTATATGATATGAGCTCCATGTTTTGTAAACGTCTTTCTTAACTGTCGTATTAGACAGACCAGTGCATATCGCGCATGGCACTTTAAATTTATTTTAGCGCGAAAATTAAGTTAATTACATTTAGCTGGATTTATTGCCGTCGTAGTTCCATCTTGTCGCCTTCGTACTTTTATTCGATGCCAACACGACGGGATTACGAGGTCTTCACGAAGTCGTGTTGCCATCGTTAGACCTTCGGGTAGCTTCGTGATTCATTCGTGTAGACATCGTCATGTCAAAACTGCCCGATGGAAACGATGGAAACACGAATGCAATACAATGTTCAAAGATGCATTCCCGGTGACATTACGATGGTGAGGATGGTGATACGAACTCAATACGAACCCTCAACATCGGACGCACCTTCGGGGATTTTTTAACATGTTAAAAAATTTAGAACCCTTCCCGAAGTTGTCCCCGAAGGCTAGAAAAAGTGGCCGATGGTTGAAGATGGTTAAAGATGGCACTACGAATAGCCCGATCTGGATACGATCAGTCCCGATTTTGAAAATTTCCATAATCGTGTTGCAATCGGCGTAAAAATCGGGACAGTGTGACGCGGGCATTACCCTTAGTAACATTACATTTTAAAGATTTTGAAGATTTTGAAGATTCATCCATATTATCTACTTAGAGTAGCCATTCTGTGTAATAAACGAATACAGTACTAGAACTGACAATTTTGTTTTTATTAAATTTGATTTATTATAGAAGGTGTGCACCTCAATTTATCAAAAATGTTAGAAAATATATGTCTGTTACAGCAAACATCCCAAAGAAACATGTAGGAATGAGTAGATATCATCTTTCCTGTTTCAATTCGAATAAAGGCTCCGCAAATATATGTGTTAGTATCCTTTGTTTGTCTTTTCAAATTACTATAATTATGCCCGCGTCACACTGTCCCGATTTTTATATACGATGGACACCCGAATGCGAAAATTGTAAGTTCGTAGGAAGTTGGTCCCGATCTCGTTAAAATACCAAAAAGTGACCGAAGCAAGTACGATGAATAACGAAGTCTATACGATGGTGTCGAAATTATATACGATAGCAAAAGATGGACATACGAAGGTTAACCGAAGACGGGTATTTAAGCTTCATATCTCAGCCGAGGCCTACACGATGGATCACGAAGGTTACACGATGGATTACGATGATGGCGCGATGGCCATACGATGTATAAAAGACGTCGTGTACAGCTTACGATGCATTTAAATTATATGCCGATATACAAATATAGTGTCCATATTTGTCCCCAATATGTTACATACGAGGGGATGCCACGCTCGGCATTGCCTTGTTTGAACTGTTAAATGTGTGCACTAGTCTGAGTAATCACCCATAAGTATGCCCATGTTTACTGATCTATCTTAAAGGTAAGGTAATGGGTTCGTTGACACCTTTTATTCAAAAAGGGCTCTTTCCAGGAGAATATCATAATAATGCAGACAAAAGGAAGGATGTGGGGAAAGCAACAAATGCGGCAAAATATGACATATACAAAACAAAATGGTTAGGGAGTAAACATTCGTGTGACAACAACTCGGACGATACATAAAAAATCAGAATAATGAAGAAAAAGTTGGTTTCCCTATATACGTGTACCTACAGTGTTTGTGTACGAGGCGCGTTTATGATTTTCAATAATATGTGACTTGATATGAAAAATTGACAAAAAATAATATTTTACTTGTAAAAGTAAACCCTGAGCCTGTAATAGCTGCTCTTCTTGTTCAATTTGAATTAATAGAATCAACGCTGTCGCCTTTCTTGTTCTCATAGAATCATATGATATGAACTCCATGTTTTGTGAACGTCTTTCTTAACTGTCGTATTAGGCTGACCAGTGCATATCGCGCATGGCACTTTAAATGTATTTTAGCGCGAAAATTAACTTACATTTAGCTGGATTTATTGCCGTCGTAGTTCCATCTTGTCGCCTTCGTACTTTTATTCGATGGCAACACGATGGGACTACGAGGTCTTCACGAAGTCGTGTTGCCATCGTAAGACCTTCGGGTAGCTTCGTGATTCATTCGTGTAGACATCGTAATGTCAAAACTGCCCGATGGAAACGATGGAAACACGAATGCAATACGATGTTCAAAGATGCGTTCCCGGTGACATTACGATGGTGAAGATGGTGATACGAACTCAATACGAACCCTCAACATCGGAAGCACCTTCGGGGATTTTTTAACATGTTAAAAAATTTAGAACCCTTCCCGAAGTTGTCCCCGAAAGCTAGAAAAAGCGGCCGATGGTTCTACGATGATTAAAGATGGCACTAAGAATAGCCCGATCTGGATACGATCAGTCCCGATTTTGAAAATTTTCTTAATCGTGTTGCCATCGGCGTAAAAATCGGCACAGTGTGACGCGGGTATAAGGGAACCCGGTGGCCAAGTGGTCTAAGTAGTTCTACTATTGTTATCACTAGCCAGTAAACACTGAGGTTGAGAGTTCGAACCCAGCTCGTGCTTGTGCACTCGACTCTAATCTTCATTGCAGGGGATTGTCAGTTTTCATGTCAAAGTTTCGATGGATTTTCTCTGCGCACTCCAGCTTCCTCCACCCATAAAAACTGACCGCCACGAAATAGCCCAAAAGGTGGCGCTTAAAAATGGCACTTAAAACACCATCAAACAAATTACTATTACCATATATATTTCAACTCCGCTTTTTGAATCTTTGACACATTTCATACCAGACTCAGTTTTATGTTTGTGGAATTATGTTTCTCCTCGATTTTCTGTATTTATAGCATTTGATTGACAGTAGATAATAAACAGAGCATTATAGCCAATAATGAAACGAACTAACATTTGTCACTCACTCTGTAAACAAACGACTACATCCAATATTGAAAGTGAATTCACTGTATAATGAAGATTATCACTCTGTGTACCAGGATGGAGTCGGAAAGAAATAACATATAACACTCAGTATTTTTTACACTTTGTAACACTATTCTTTGACATCGTACGTTGATTTCTGGCAATTTTATTTTTTTTAGATTCATGTTGTTGTATATATTTTCTATTGTATTGAAAAAATAACTGATGGCTTTCAAAGATCATAATACAGTGTTAAATAGTAAGTAATATCTTATTCAAAACATGAAGGTTTATTTACACCAGAAATAGCTTGCCTTAGCCATATATCCAACTTTTTTGAACTTTCGGTTTTAGTTTTGTCTTCCAACTGTTAATTGAGCTGAACTCACGAGTCAATGGAAGACGAAACACTCGTTTTGCGTACCAAATTATAAGCCTGGTAACTTTGATGAGTTTTAAAAACACTGGTTCGATGAAACTGCTTGTGAACGTTTCGTCCCCGATGAAATCCCCGATGAAAGCCCAATATAAATTTAAAAAATGTGGTATGATTGCCATTTAGATTACCCTCCACTAGGGACATTTAGAGGTTAACAAGTATAGGTCACAGTATGGCAATACTGCACTTTTGTGTTGCCATGAAATAACATTGATGTGTTCATTTACTGTAAGTTTAACGTTTAAAGAATGTTTCAATTATTCAAAACACTTATATTTTTCTATACCGATGAATATATTACCATTGATGTATTTTTTAACGATTTAAGGAATTGAATTGGTTTTTCTTTTAGAGATTTCTTGTTCGATTAGGAAATTATAATTTTTATCTAAATCTAAATAAATGTAATTTACTAACATGTTTAAAGACGATCAGTCAAAGGGTCATAACTCAAATTTAAATCATAATATATAAATGGAGTTCTGTTACGTTTCCATTTATTTAAATATAAAAGCAGCTTTTACTGGTATCGTTCTTCTTATTAATACACATATTTAGTTAAAAAATACAGTTGTAGAAGGAAACGTATGTGCTTTTTAGTTTCAAAAATGCAGAAACGTATCTGATAGTAACCCCTAATAGTTTCCACCCTGAAGAAATTCTAAATGCCCCTACATACCAAATTAATTTATTAGAAAACAAGATAAGCTACACAGTTCTGATCAAATGTTTTTTACCATAATATGTGTTTGTAAAATAGTGGTTCATAAAAAAATCAACATAGATCCTGTGAGCTTTTGTATGAAAGACCTTCATACAGAACGATCAAAACCAAAATTTTTAAAGCTGAATTTGCATAAGTAATTAAGGAACTGTATTGGAAAAGGGGACCTTAAACGAATAGTCAAAACAATTAAAAGGTTAACTTTGACTAAGGCAGTTTCAACATATTTGTTTAAATGATTTATAAATATTGCAATGGAATATTTAACAAATGCAGATTATTAATTATGTACTGACTACTTTGTTAATAATAAACAAGGAAATAAAAAGTAAACTAACAAACAATCCGAATTCCGAGGAAATTCTAATCAGAAAGTCCCTGAGCAAATTGCAAACTCAAAAGTACAGGATCTTATATATAAATCTATATATAATATGCCAACAACATACAATAGTCAATGATAAAATAAGGTAAATTACTCTTTTTTCTAATCTGTTATATCTTTCTCTCTTATCTAACAAGTACACAGATGTCCTACCGGCACTATCATAATTTATGTTCAGTGGACCGTGAAAATGGGGTCAAAACTTTTATTTGGCATTAAAATTGGAAAGATCATATCATAGGGACATGTGTACAAAGTCTCCAGTTGATTGAACTTCAACTTCATTAAAAACTATCTCGACCAAAAACTTTAACCTGACCTCGATCAAAAACTTTAACCGGAAGCTGGACAGACGAACGAACGGACGAACGAACAGACGGGCGCACAGACCAGGAAACAAAATGCCCATAAATGGGGCATAAAATTGTATCTTGCTAATCACTGATACAAAATATCATTTAAGATACTTGTATAAGGCTTGCAATTTGTTTCGTTAGACGTGTGTTTCGTCTTAATAAGCATATGCGACGTTCGATTAAATACAGTTGGTAAGTCATATAGAATACGAAGGTAAGAGCATTAAAAATCGAAAAGTTAGAAAAAGTGGCGAGGTTTTTGTTAACAATAAAATGTGTAAAGGAGGTTGCCAAACTATTATTACTTATGGAATGACAGCTAGTGATGGTACAAATCACTCGTCATAAAAAGTGCAACTACAAGAACGGCTTCAACAAGCCTGTTGGTACTACTATAATGATTTTTTTTATACACATAAATTCGGGTTTTTCTTTAATCCATAATTAAATTGTTTCATTATTAAGGTTACAACTTCACAAATCAAATTTGTTCTTGCATAATTTTGACTTTTCGGTTAAGGATAAACTCATCATAGATACCAGGACTAAATTTTGTATATACGCCAGACGCGCGTTTTGTCTACAAAAGACTTATCAGTGACGCTCGAATCAAAAAAAGTTAAAAAGACAAAATAAAGTACGAAGTTGAAGAGCATTGAGGACCAAAATTCCTAAAAGTTTTGCCAAATACAACTAAGGTAATCTATGCCTGAGGTAGAAAAGACTCAGTATTTCAAAAATTCAAAATTTTGTAAACAGTTAATTTATAAATATAACCATATCAATGATAATTCATGTCAGCACAAAAGTGCTGACTACTGGGCTGGTGATACCCTCGGGAAATAAATCTCCACCAGCAGTCGTATCGACCCAATGGTTGTAAATAAACTCATCATAGATACCAAGACTAAATTTTGAATATACGCCAGACGCGCATTTCGTCTACAAAAGACTCATCAGTGACGCTCGAATACAAAAAAGTTAAAAAGGCCAAATAAAGTACGAAGTTAAAGAGCATTGAGGAAAGAGTTGGTTGAACTTTCACACACAATCGAAACCACTCCACAACTGTAATTCAGTGGATATCGTTGATTGTTGTATGTTTGTATTTGTTTTTAGTTTGTTTTATTAATGAACAGGCAGATGTTTTTTCGTTTAATTAAGATTACATATTTTAGCTCGGGCTCTTTCATAACTGACTTTACATTACGGGTTTTGCTTGTTACTGAAGGCCATATTGTGACTCTTAGTTGCTAACATTTGCACCCTGGTGGATATTTGTCTAATGACAATCATACCACACCTCCTTATTTTATTAAGGTATCATATTTAAATTTTGCCCATATTAGTTTGATGTCTTTCTTTTGTCAATATTGTAATAGATATTTCATCTTTGGAAACGATTACTGTCTCATTTCAATGCAAACTTTTTATTTATTTCATTCTTCTATGATATAAAGGTACAATTGCAAGTAATGCGAATGTTACGCCAATGAAGATAAAGCTACAAGTAATCAATACACTGTATGAATCGACACTTGTCATAAGCAGTGTAATATCCCTGTACTGCTCTGCCCTCCGAACAATACAAGGAAGAATGATAATATATTGCTTTATAAAGGCGCCCAATGTATGAAAGTATGAAATTACATAAGGCTATCAAACTCATTAGACAAATATTGACAGGGATATAGGACGAAAATAGAACACGATAGCATTTACAACAAACCACAAAACACAGGAAATCGACTATTATGCATGTTGCATGTTGCGTGTTGCGTGTTGCGTGTTGCGTGTTGCGTGTTGCATTATTTCTTATACTTTTTTTTGTAAAATTGGAAGAATTTTTAATTATGATAATTCAAGAAGGTTATATGACCTCCTATGATATACATATACTTTTTGTAAAATTTAGCTGTAAAATTTATTATCAGTCAACGAATTTTCAACATATTTCTTTGACATACATCCCTTGTCAACATCTTATGGTGTTTATATATCTCAACTTGTACGATTCGCTCGTGTATGTAACAACGTATTAGATTTTAGCGAGAGAAATTTATGTATTACTGAAAAATTATTACACCAGGGTTTTCGATATCACAAACTAGTCAAAACATTTACTAAATTTTATCATCGATATAAGGAAATAATTCGTAAATATAACTCAACATGCAGACATCTTATACGTTCAGGTATTTCACATCCAATCTTTTATGGTAATATTCTTTATTTTAAGCAATAAAACCTGCCTTTCAAATTCCGGTACGGATTAACGGGGTCCAAAATGATCCCAAACCAGAAAATGATAACTTTACAGGTGTAAGCCGAAAACGAACGTCCAGATTTTACATCACAAACATTGATCCTTCCTCAAGTAAGGAGGGCCTATTGAGCTATGCGAAACAACGCGGAGTTAATATTACGCACGTCATACTGTTCAAACCACGTAAAGGCAGAATTTCTGGTAGAATAAACGTTACGATGGAATCTAAACCGTTACTTAAAAACAGTGAGTTTTGGCCTAAAAACATAATCTGTCGACCTTGGTATAGTAATCGTGATTGGAACGATCGGCTTAACAATGAGCAATCAACTGAAACACATCACTATCAAGATGGCTCTTAGCTACATTCATGTACATTTTGGATATTTAATAACTACAATCATGCTTTCTCTAGTGACTTGGAATGTACGCGGTATCATGTCATCAACAGTTTGTCTAACAGAACTTTTTAGGTATACACATTGTGACATTGCCGTATTATCGGAGCACAAGTTATTTAACCACTCTCTAAAATTCCTCAACACATTAGACACTAATTACCACAGTATAGGTATAGCAGATACAAATATTAACATTGAAACCTGTAAATGTGGAAAGGGTGGCGTTGCAATTATGTACAAGAAAACATTGAAATTCAACATAAAACCAATTAACTGTCCGGTCTCTGAAAGATTATTAGGAATTGAAATACAGTGTAACGAAAACTACTCTATATTTGTTTTCTCGGTCTACTTACCCGCAGACAGTAACATGCAAAATTACAAATATGAACTGAACATTGTTGAAGATTATGTCAACAACTATGCAAAATTTGGTCCCGTAATTGTAGCTGGTGATTTCAACACTAGTTGCAGAGTAACCGACCTTGAACGAACTAATGTGAACAAATCCATCATATTTTCAGATTTCATATTAAGGAATAACATAGTTCCGATTAATGCTAGCAATCTTTGTGATCCTTCATCATTCACGTTCATTCCGACTCGTACTGTACTGGATTATTTCCTCGTCAGCGAGGATTTGGCTAATGACGTAACTTTTTGCGAAAATATTCCTGAAGGAACTTTGAGTCTTACTTCAGACCAGTCACCACCTACCTGTTTTCTTACAACTGAGTATACCGTGTGTTGCTAATTCGTCAAATGGAGGTAATACTGTTTGGCCGTCGTGGCGCAAAGCATCTGATAGTAGTTTGCATGCCTACAACGAACTTACAAATGAAATAGCAGTTGATCTTTTGGATATGCCATTAGGCACATTTCTAGATTTAGATACACTAGCTAGCAAACTTACAGATAAACTGAAAGAATGTGCAAACATAACAATACCGTCAGGTAGCTTTAATCCCAACACTAAGCCGTACTGGTCAGATCAAGTAAAACAAGCACACAAAGCTGAACGCTTAGCTCGCAGGACATGGATTAATCATGGTAGACCCCGAGGGAAGTCCTTTCCTTCCTATGTTGAATACAAATCTGCGAAAAACGAATTTCGTAATCGTCAACGTTTTGCATATAACGCCAATATGGATAATACTTACCGTGAAATCGACGAAGCAGCCGAGTGTGATGTTAGACTCTTTTGGCGCTTAATATCCCGTCGGAAATGCCGTAAAACCAACCAAATTTCAGAAATACTGCATGATAACCGACAGTGTAAATCTCCTGAAGATATTTCCAATGCATTTGCTGACTTTTATGCAGGCGTGTATACTCCAACCGAAAACGCTAAATTTGATAGTGATTTCAAGGCCTACGTGACTGAATTTGTAGATCGCACACTCGAGTCATGTGCAAAATATAATGGCCTCCTCCCAGGAGGGGAAATAAACAGTTGAAATCGAAACAGCGATCAGAAACCTCAAGCTACAAAAGGCACCAGGCTATGACAAGCTACAAAACGAACATGTTAGGTACAGTGGAAGTAAACTACAAACAGTTATTCTTCGTATTTTTAATGCAGTGATTCGTTTGGGTCGTATTCCCTTGTGTTGGAAGCATGGTTTATTAATCCCATTGTATAAAGGTAATGGAAAGTGCAAACTAGCGCCCGAAAACTATCGTCCTATATCGCTATTGCCAATACTTTACAAGCTGTTCGAAACTGTATTAAAGAAGCGACTAGTAACCTCTTTGCAGAATGATTTATTCCCAAATTTACAACAACAAGGTTTTCTAAATGGACTAAGCTGTATAACTGCCTCCTTCAACTTCCAAGAAACTATTTATTACCTCTTAGAATTAGGCTGCAAATTGTTCGTTGCGTTTTTGGACAGTTCCCGTGCATTTGATACAGTGTGGCATAGTGGCCTAATATACAAACTATTCCGTCTTGGTATAAATAGTAAAGCACTACAAGTTATTTCCGATTGTTATAGCGATATAACCAGTGCCGTTTACGTCAATGAACACGTATCAGTTCCCTTCAAAGTCCAACAAGGCGTCAGACAAGGTGGTATACTATCGACCTTTCTTTACCTGGTGTACATTAATGATCTGTTAAATGAATTAGAATTAGTTGGAACTGCAAATATTTCAAATATTCATACAAGTAATCCATCATTTGCTGACGACGTAGTGTGCATCGGTACCTCACCACAAAGACTCCAGATTTTGTTAAATTGTGCTTACGATTACTCACTTAGATGGCGATTTGAGTTTAATCCGCTAAAATCTGTCATTTTATGCTACAAAAATGAATTAGAACACGTATTTAATCTTGGAGATAATGATGTTAACATTTTAACCGAGACAAGGCACCTTGGAATATTAAGAACGGTTGATTTATCGCCAAGCTCAGATATTCAGCTTTCATGTAGGAAGGGCCGAAATGCGTATTTTGCTATAGCCGGTACTGGAACTTGTTTGCTAAATCCCTTAACTGTGTGTAGCCTTTACAAAAAAATCGTAATACCTACGGTACTGTACGGATGTGAGCTTTGGAATGGGTTAAAAATGAAAGACATAACGTCTCTTGAAACTTTCCAACATTTCATTGTGAAGCATATTTAAGGCCTTCCTAGACGAACACGGTCAGATATGTGCGAATCGATGATCAACCTCGAGAGACTACCAGTACTAGTTGAAAAACGGAAACTGATGTTCCTATGTAAACTATGTGAAATGAAGGCGGAATCTCTTACAAAACAAATTTTCATCTACAGACTATACCAGTTTTTCGGAGATACATGTAGAAAACAATATGGATTCATCCCAGATGTGATTAACATTTTATCAAAGTTTTCCCTTTTGAAATATTTGACAAACTATATGTTTACAGGCACATTCCCGACCAAGTTTCAGTGGAAAAACATTGTCAGTAGTGCTGTTAACCCAATTGAAAGACTTCAAAAGGAAGAGCGAATGCGCAGGGACAACGATTTCGTCAAATTCTTAAGATTATCTGAAAACAATAACTATGATTTCCTGTGGCAATATGCAAAAATTAGTGGCAGTCTTATAACCGCAAAATATATAGCTAAACTCTGGACTACTCCTCCTACTAGCGGAAATTGCAAACTGTGTGGACACTTTGTTCTAGATATACTGAACCACCAAATATGCATGTGCACAGAACTTCAATCACAGACTTTCACTTTATAACAGATTAACTGAATTAACTAGTTTCAATTTCATGTACACAACGGTTTCAAAATCGGATGAGAGCTTCTCAGATCTTTTGCTTGGCAACCATGAAGATCTCTGTGACATTTTAATACCAGAACATCGTTTGGAAGTCCTTAACGAGGGATTTTCCTTCCTAAAATACTGTAGACTGTAAATACTTTTCCATTCAAAATATTAAGTTATTGACATTTCTAATTATGTGATTTCAAAACTTTTCTAATTGTACATAATATTTGTATTTTGTCTTATGTCAATCTCCTATAGGAGGAAATAAAGTATGATGAGGTATTTCACATCCAATCTTTTATGGTAATATTCTTTACAAAGCACAAAAATGTCAGTATTCACCTCAAAAGCTTACAAAAACTTTAAACAGACTTATTAAGAAGGGACATGGTTACGATACTGTTGTCAGGTCATTAAAGATTGCATATTTTGGTTTTAATATTGATTCACTTATAGGGTCTTTGCATCGGAACTAAACACATTTATTTAAGAAACAGTTGTTGGCATGACACGGGTTATGTTCTTCTCATATGTTTATGAAAGTATGATACTAAACCCCTAACGGGAGGGATTGTGCCTGATATTCATATGATGAAGACATAATCTTTCAATCAGTTTAACTGAGGTCTGGAGCTGGCATGTCAGTTAATTGCTAGTAGTCTGTTGTTATTTTTGTATTATTGTCATTTTATTTATTTTCTTTTGTTACATCTTCTGACATCGGACTCGGACTTCTCTTGAACTGAAACTTAATGTGCGTATTGTTATGCGTTTACTTTTCTACATTGGCTAGAGGTATAGGGGAGGGTTGAGATCTCATAAACATGCTTAACCCCGCCGCAATTTTGCGCCTGTCCCAAGTCAGGCGCCTTTGGCCTTTGTTAGTCTTGTATGATTTTTGATTTTAGTTTCTTGTGTATAATTCGGAGTTTAATATGACGTCCATTATCACTGTACTAGTATATATATTTTTTAAGGGGCCAGCTGAAGGACGCCTAAGTGCGGGAGTTTCGAGCTACATTGAAGACCCATTGGTGGCCTTCGGCTGTTGTCTGCTCTATGGTCGGGTTGTTGTCGCTTTGACACATTCCCCATTTCCTTTCTCAATTTTATCACGCAGTTTGCACTTTTTTCAATATCTGTCTTTTAATTAAAGTTTAAAATACTGTCATTGAGCTTAAGTTTGTAAACTATATCTTATCTATAATAAGCAGTTTTTAATTGTTGACCATACTTTGCTATTTTCAGGAGTGTTGAAATTACTAATAAATTATTTTTCTGTACTTAGCAGACTGACCATTGACTGTTAAATTTAATGTATTATACTCAATATTTCACGACTTTTTTGTTTTTAAATCCTGTTCCTAAAGTTGTGTGAACTGGAACTAAATGCTTCATGTTAGAAAGTATCCAAGTCCTGGTCAAAATTAAGAATGTAGGACAGAAAGTCACAGGACAGAAATAGTTATCAGGTACCAGGATTCTAATTTAGTACGCCAGACGCGCGTTTCGTCTACATAAGACTCATCAGTGACGCTCATATCAAAATATTTATAGAGCCAAATAATACCAAAAATGAAGAGCATTGAGGATCCAAAATTCCCCAAAAAGTTGTGCCAAATACAGCTTAGGTAATCTATTCCTGGGATAAGAAAATCCTTAGGAAATTTTAAAAAATGAGCACATTATTGATATTCATGTCAACACCGAAGTGTTGACTACTGGGCTGGTGCTACCCTCGGAGACGAAACGTCCACCAGCAGTGGCATCGTCCCAGTGGAGTAAAACGTCAGGGACAAAAAGTCACAATTCAATTTATCTAATTATTTTCTTTGAATAAGAAAACGCTTATTTTTGCAAAAACAGTTTTATATATTTCTTGAACTTTTGTATATAAACCAATTTTGAAAACACAATTTATCAAAAAAAAATATCAATGATGGTAATAAAAAAGTCATAATGGCTTCATGGTGCCAAGAAATATATCCTTTGCATGATTAAAAATTAACAATTCTTTATTTTTCAAGTATAATGACACATTTCTAAAGCTTTATTATGAATATATGTATTAAAAGCCTCGGTCACACCTTAACGGATACCTCGAACGGATGCCTAAAGCCTCGGTCACACCTTAACGGATAGCTCGAATGGATGACTAACGGATAACTTTTTTTCAATCCGTTCATGTCCGTTAGACGTCCGTCCATATCCGTTGCATGTACTATAAGCGTACGTTTTATCCGTCGACGTCCGTTTTGTCCGGTGGAAAATTTTGAGCATGTTCAAAACTTTGAACGGACGTCCAACGGATGAAATGTACGTGGAACGTCCGGTAGGCGTCCGTTTTGTACGGTACTCGTCCGTTACGTTTCCGTTTTGTATCCGTTACGTGTCCGTTATACATCCGTTGGAGGTCTGGCAGATAAATTCACCAACGGACTTCTAACGGACGTCTAACGGACGTCTAACGGATGTTGAACGAATGTGAAGCGGACTTCTACCGGACGTATTACGGATAAAACGGATGACGAACGGATCTGAAACGGATAAATGCCAAATTGAAGATTTCGCGTCAGAAATGCCTATTAGATTTCTTAAGGTTCATGAAATCTTATTAACCATAATCGATCTTAGAGTAAGGACACGTCTTCACAATCAAGCAGCTCTTAGGCCAGACACTGTCCTTTGGCGGCATTTTGGAGAACAAATCAAAACCAGTTACACAGAAACATTTTGAATATTTATGCGATTTACATGTATTATTACTGTCGCCTTTAATTTTTCCGTATATCTTGTTCATCCGTACGCTTCCGTTCGGTGTCCGTTTTGTGCGGTACTCGTCCGTTGGATGTACGTTCGACATCCGTTCTATCCGATACGTTTCCGTTTCTCGTACAATGCATATCCGGTGTGTGTCCGTTTAGGAGATAACTATATTGTATTTTAAGCTCCGACGGCATCAATTGGGGATTTGATGGTCGCAAATTAAGTTTACTGGCGACGCGTTAGCGGAGACAGTAAACGGGTATTTGCGACCATCAAATCCCAAATTGATGCCGTCGGAGCTTAAAATACAATATTGTTATCTCCATTCTAATGAAACTAACAGAAAACAACGTTAAAACATGTATTTAAAATCTGTCATATGTCGTCTGCGCTTGCGCGTACGTCCAATAGCATCAATTGTCAATTGATGCCATGTAAGAAAGTGACGTTATCCAATCAAAATTAACGTTACAAACGTTGTTGCATTAGAATATGCATTCGTTACGCCTCCGTTTTATTTGGTCAGTACATCAACAAACTCCCAACGGATAACAATTTTGTCAACGGACAACTTTTATTTTCCTACGTTTGTCGTCCGTTCGTGCTATCCGGTAAGGTGTGACCGAGGCTTAAATATTTCCAAATATTTCTTTTATATATTCAAACAATTGACAACAAATTATTTGTGACTTTATGTCCTGTGGCTTTTTGTCCTGTGACTTTCTGTCCATTTACATAAAATTAATAAAAAGTAATAAATGTGAAAATGTGAAAAAAGTTGAATATGTTTAGTGATGACTTTCCGAAAAGAGGGTGGGGGTGGGATAAATAAACCGTTTCACATGGGCGTTCCTTAATTATGTCACCCGATCGACAATGTCGGGTGACATATTGCTTTTCCTCTGTTTCTTTTTCTGTATTATTATTATTATACTTCCACCTAATTTTGTCCGCCCGCTTTCTCAGAGCCAAAAGTACCAATCCGAATGATGGTGCACTATAACAAGGAACCCTGACTCCCCAGAGTCTGTGCAAAATTGGAACTAAAAAATGGCTGTCATCACCATGGAAACGGAAAAATGGTGAAAAAATAAAATTTTGGAGTTCCTTGAATTATTTGTGAATGCTTAAGCTTAAAATCTTTAGATTTTAATACAATGTAGGTGCCCACTATATACAGGTTTTGGATGATTTTGGCACATTTTGGAACTGCTATGTTGCCATGGAAACTACACCAAAAATTTCAAAAATATGGAAATGCTCCAATTTTTTTGAAACTTTAGCATAACGATGAGCAACTTTGGTAGATGTGGAATTTGGCGTTGGAATTTCCAAAATGTCTGTCGTTTCCATGGAAACAATGCAAAAAGGTCAAAATGCTCCAAAAACTTCCGGGTTTGGTGAATAACTTTGGTATGCTTGAACCTAAAATCATCAAATTTTTATGCAATATAGTTGTCCACTATATACAGGTTTTGAATGATTTTGATAATCATTGGAACTACTATGTTACCATGGATACAGGAGCAAAAATTTCAGAATGCTTCAAAATTGATGAAACTTGATATGATTGTTAACTGTCAAGTCTAGATATGACTTTTGAAGTTGGAATTTCCAAAATGGCCACGGTTGCCATGGAAACTGCAAAAATGTCAAAAACTCTCAAAATGGTTTTAACTTAATGAAATTTTATATTATTGGTAACTGACAAGTTAAGATGAGACTTTTGACTTTGAAATTTTCAAAATGGCTGCCGTTGCCATGGAAACGGTATAAATGTGAAATACTTTAAAATGCTCTGAATATACTGAACATTTACAAAAAGATGAATAGCCATGCATATTTGTGCATTTACTGTTAAACAAGTTTGAAATGGCTGCCGCTTAGTGGCAATAGGGGGAAGGGTGACATCCGCTATTGCTTGCAATGGCAATTCTAGTTTTAATTGTTTTTCAATTATTGTATGGGGTCACTATTAGAGATCATTTCACCTTTAGCTTGATAAATTGTTTATTTATTTTAGCAGAATATAAAGATATCTATGTTGAGAGAAAATCTCTGTCATTGAAAATAATTAACAGGTCATACAATTCTATCAAATTACCCATATCATCTAATTAATACTATCAGTCTCCAGAATCCAAGTTTAAATGACTTTTGTTGAAAGGTTAATTATAAATTTTAAATGAATTGAAGGATATCTACAAGCATAATATACTGCAGAGTAAATTTGACTCATTCATTCAGTTATGACATAAATCTAAACATTGAACCTCAAGTAAACTAAACGAATGAATATCGAAAATTTACAGTGTTTATTTTTCAGATTCTGTCACTTTAACATAAAAAAGAGTTACATTTGCAGACACTGGTAAAAAAATAACATACATTGAAGGCCGTACTATAATGGTTTACTTTTTTTTTAAATTGTTATTTGGATGGAGAGTTGTCTTATTGGCACTCACACCACATCTTCCTATATCTATAAAGGAGTAGGTTCAGTAAGACCCCTTTTTGGCCCCAAAATATAGCAGTTTTACAAAATTGTTAAAATGTAAACCTTTAGTTATTTATTGGACAGTAGAATGCTTCTGCTACATACATATGGGCTGTTTTTGACAATACAATGCACATATATCCGGTACTAGCACCATTAAGTCATGCTAAATGACTGAAATCGTCATAATTCTAGCATTTTAGTTAAATTTTAGACGGTTTTCGTGTAAAACGAAAGTGGCCGCATTCGTGTTCATCCTAAATATTGAAATGTAAGTTGTATTTTATGATAATACATAACATATATAAAGGTTGAGGATGAACACGGATGCGGCCACTTTCATTTTTACCAAAAACCATCTGAAAAGTGACATTTTTCGGCATATTAGGTAGATTTTTCATATTTGAGCTTGAATCGGATCGTTTTTAATGACTAAATCTGTTAAAATCTTTCACATAAACTAATTAATTCAAATAAAATAGACACTTAAGTGTTTAAAAAGTGGTCAAAATCTTTCGTCGGATGAACCTGAAATTTGAGGCCAAAATCGGTCCTTACCGGACCTACTCCTTTGTTTTCGTGATGATTAATTAACCACCCTTAAAAATTAAAGCACCATTCATATTTCGAAGGTATTGTAGTATAATTTTGAATGACCTCATTGAAACAGCAATCGCACAACAACAAACTAAAATGAAAGATTAGACTTAATGTACAAATAAACAGCTGCGCCATGAGCGCATGATACGCCCGACGTCTTGTGTGGAAGTTTTATGCAATAATCATAAATAGTTTCTGAGAAAGTTTTAAGCAATTACCATTTATTGCTTTTGAGACACGGCGGGACATGTGAAACCCATGGTTTTTTTTTTTTATAAATATCACTAAAATAAATTTTGAATCAAACCAAAAAGTATACAGATCTTTAGATTAATATAACAAAGAAGTGTGTACAGTTTCAAGCAATAATCATAAATTGTTTTTGAGATACGGCAGGACATGTAAAAAAAAACCTCCCCTTTTTTACAAAATACTCAATAACTCAAAAATAAAATTTTGAGTCATCACCAAAAGGTATACAGATCTTTAGATTAATATAACAAAGAAGTGTGTAAAGTTTTAAGCAATAATCATAAATCGTTTTTGAAATACGGCAGGACATGTAAAAAAAAACCTCCCCTTTTTTACAAAATACTCAATAACTCAAAAATAAAATTTTGAGTCATCACCAAAAGGTATACAGATCTTTAGATTAATATAACAAAGAAGTGTGTAAAGTTTTAAGCAATAATCATAAATCGTTTTTGAGATACGGCGCGACATATAAAAAACTCTCCCCCTTTTTTACAAAATACTCAATAACTCAAAAATGAAATTTTGAATCATCACCAAAAAGTATACCGATATTAAGATTAATATAACTAAGAAGTGTGTAAAGTTTTAAGCAATAATCAAGAATCGTTTTTGAGATACGGTGCGACATGTGAAAAAAAACACACCCCTGTTTTAGTTACAAAGTGCCGTAACTCAAAAAGTTTAAATCTTATTTTGACCAAAAAGTATACAGATCATTTGACCATCATAAAAAACAACTATATAAAGTTTCATGAAATTTAGATAAGTCGTTCTCAAGTTACGGTGCGACATGTTTACGCCGAACAGACAGACGGACGGACACCGGACATTTGTATACCATAATACGTCCCGTCAAAATTTTGACGGGCGTATAAAAATGTCATTTAACTTTATTCTTTATTCAACACGCAACATACAGCACGCAACACGCAACATGCAACATGCAAAATAGCAGTTCCCAAAACACAGCACAGAAAACAAAAGATTTAACAACATGAACACCAATATGCCGGAGGTGTTGACCGATGCTCTGAAGTGGCTCCCAATGTAATAATTTATCATGAGATAATACTAATATTGTTTCGAGGATCCAAAAACATGCTACTATTTTACAACAGTTTCCGAAGTAGCGTCAGAGTTACCAAATAAAATCATATAAGTTATTGATTAGATAAACTCTATGCACTTGTTAGTATAAAAATAAACTAGAGCATATAGAAAATGATCATTTTTTATGCATGCATTATCGTCCCATTTCCTTTCAGACCGGGAAATTATTCATTTTTGTCTTCGATTTTAGAATAACATACCATTTAATGAATCATCAAACAAAACAAGTTAAAGTTATAATGGATACAGAAACAACTCATACATGTAGCATATTAGTGATGTAATATATAAATATGAAAATATAAGGTAAAATTGCTTATTTATGAATATTATCTTTTCAACACATTTCATTAACAGCTGCGCCAAGAGCGCATGAAACGCCCATTTTGTGCATATTGAAATTGTTGTATTTTAATCAGATGTAAATGAAAAGGCTCTGTAGAAAATATACATAAGGATACCACTAGGTGTATAAACATTTTGTGAAAATGACTGTTAAAGGTTTTATAACTATGGAGTCTTCAATCACCAATCCGAACAAACGCATCCATAAAAGATAAATACCGAACTCCAAGGCAAATTCAAGAAAGGAAAGTTTATAAATATTGACAAAATCAAACGAGAATAACTCAACTTTCATGTTCCTGGCTTGGTACAGGTATTTTCCGAAAAAATGGTGAGTTAAAGCTGGTTTAGTAGCTTCCCTGACCACCAATTTATATAACAGAAAAGATTGTTGTATTTTGATCCAAAAATAAAAGTCAGTGTATGACATTTAAAATTGTGTTAATTAATATGAGGATCTTATACTCTGAGAATAGTAAAAGTACATTGGTACCAGGATTATAATCTAATACGCCAGACGCGCGTTTCGTCTACATCAGACTCATCAGTGACGCTCAGATCAAAATATTTATAAAGCAAAACATAGTTGAAGAGCATTGAGGACCCGATATTCCAAAGGGTTGTGCCAAATATGACCAAGGTTAAATATGCCAGGAATAAGAAAATCCTTAGTTTTTCGAACAAGTTCGAAGCTTTGTAAATAGGAAGTTTATAAAATAAAAAATCACCACATAGTTTATATTCATGTCAACACCGAAGTGCTGACTGCTGGGCTGGTGATACTCTCGGGGACGAAACGTCCACCAGCAGTGTCATCGACTCAGTGGTGTAACAACCTACCTGAGTATACCTGAGTTCACCCCAATGTTTGGTGGGATTCGTGTTTCTTAGTCCTATACTTTTCTTTGCTGTGTTTTATTAGTTGTTTGTACGTTCGTCAATTTTTGTCATGGAATTGTCCGATTTTCTTGTATTTATGATTTTTGAGTGTCTTTTGGCATATCCTTATTTTGTTTTGATTTTTAGCAATTTGTTGAAATAGTTACGGTGAAGCTTTTTAATTTCATTGTACTAGTATCTAAAAACAGAATGCTGATATTTATTTTATATTCAGATAAATAATAATAGATATGTTTCGGTTCAGGGTAAGTAGGTTTAGAGAGGCAATCTTTTTTTCGGTATATTCCTTTCATTTTAACAAATCTGAATATTAGATTTAAGTCGGAGATTTCTAAGAGAATTGTAAATCGCAAATGTTATTTGTATACACCAAGGTATATTTCTAATTGTTCGTTACAAGAACCATAGAAATAAGTTATGAAAATGTTTGTTGCATTCTTATTCCAAATCAAAAGGTATTTTCATCAGAGCATGTTTACCTGAAGAAGATACTAGTTATTAAAGGAAATGAAATTATTTTATCATCTGATATTGCATATTTATAAGCGACATAATGAAAAGACTAGCTACAAAGATTTTCAATTTCGGAAGTAAACAGTGCTTAAAAGTAAAATCACAAAAATACTGCGTTCAAAGGAAAATTCAAAAAGAAAAGCCCTTATCAAATGACAAAATCAAAAGCTCAAACACATAAACGAATGGATAACAACTATTATATTCCAGTCTTAGTACCGGCATTTTCTTATGTTGAAAATGGCGGATTGAACCTGGTTTTATAGCTAGCTAAACCTCTCACTTGTATGACAGTCGCATCAAATCAATTATATTGACAACGATGCGTGAACAAAAGACACAATAAGCAATAAGTAAAAATGTCAAAAAAAGGGATACAGCAGTCTACATTGTGTTACAAACACTTGTGAATATAAATACTGTTATTTGTCTGTTTGTCAGTTTATTTTCATCTATGAGTTTAACTGTCCCTCTAGTGTATTTCGTTTCTCTTTTGTGATTTTTTTGCATAATGTACATTATCCTGATTAGAAACTCATCAAAGATACCAGGTATATAATTGTGTACACCAAACATATGTTGCGTCGTACATTAGACTCATGAATTAAGGTATAAAGTAGTTCATCGACCTTCAAATCTCACAATCCATACCAAGGTTAAACAGCAAACATTTTGGGAATCACATGGCCTCAAAAAGCGACAGTCAGCGCGCGTTGACATGTTTTGTCTGTAAAATAATAGTGTTGATTTACATTCTTGTCACAAGCTAGTGTGCTTATGATTACCAATGTTGTTAAAATGCTTTTTGCGTGCATTTGTGCATATTTTTTTTTTTAACTTTTATTCATTTGTGCTTCATTTGAATATTTACTTTATCTAACTAATTTAATTTTGAACAATCATTCTATATTTCTATAACATCATACGACACAGTAAATATAAATACCTCAACTTGTATTGCATATTACTCAAATGCTATTGTTTTATTTATAGCACAATAACAGTAAGTGAGGTCGTTATACATTTTGCTCAATAAGATCACTCGAGAAGATTTATTTGTGATAAAAGAGAGCGCAGAATCATTCGAGTTGCACACGTGTGATATGTATGTCACATGACATATATAAGAGTCCGTTGTGATATTTATAACAAATATTCAATACTTTAAACCGACGTCCGTAATGTTCAGACATTAATGCTTTTCAATTGCTTTAAAATTTGACATTCAGGACGTTTATGTCCATTCAAATATATAAATAAGGCTTACGACTATTGATTTGACATGTTTGAGCAATATTAACACATGTGTCCAGCTGAGAAGGGAAAGTACAAAAGTTTCCCGCACTAAAACATATTTGGACAAACTATATGAGAGGAATATACGTTTTCAATATCCATGAGTATAGTGTTTCAAAATATAAGGTAAAATGAAAAAGAAATAATACTATTTAATCTTGAACCTAGTGAAACTTCCTTCTTTCTTCACAAATGAATAATTATATATATATTGCAACATTTACCGACCGTAAAAGGTTTTATGCTGCTCCAGGATACAACCTACTTTAGTGAACTATTTGCAAGTTACACATGAGAAGTAACTTATTTTTTACTTTTTAATTGGAATTAGTCATCCGGTCTTGCACGAAAAATGGCGTCGACGGTGAGCGGGAGTACAGCATTTACGTTTCAAGCAGATCCTGATACTGGAATTTTCAAACGTCGTTTTGGGGATGTATCAAATTTTTTCTTTGATTCAGAAAACGGAAAAGTTTTAGGCAAAACGTTCCAACAATGGTGTAAGTATTTTATCATTTTTTAATGATATATCAATATTATTTACAGGCATGAAAATGGCTGATTCTTTTAAGGTTATTGATTTTTATAAACAAAATTGATACAAGAAAATAACACTTTATAGATTTTAGTCGTGAAAAGCGCTTTTCCTAAATAACCTCCATTATTAACGCTGAAAACCAAGTATTTTAAAGCCTAGGATGTATAAGTACCGATACATGTGAAGAGTAAAAACATAAAACTGTTGACTATGTTTTTTTCTGAGTATCCTACATTGAACTGCACTGAGCAATAGTACATCAAATTGATTATTCCATGAATATTGTTCTTGCTGTGGTTTATAAAAACAAGAAATATCTTGTAAATGCACTTTGATCTATTTTTTCAAATTTTGTGTTTCAAATTAAAGTGGTTTTTTTTTAAGTTTTTTAAATCATGTTATTTAAAATTCGTTTGATCTGTTTGAGCTTTTGGTTTTGCCATTTAATAAGGGTCTTTCCGTTTTCGAATTTTCCTCGAAGTTCGATATTTTTGTGATTTTACATTTTGGTATAGATAAGAAATTGTGTACATATGACAGTATCCCTTACATAAAAGTAGGGTTATTCTATGTAGACCAAAGGTTGCTGAATGATGTTAAACAATAAAACAAATCCTTTCTACAGATTAACTCAAAATTATTCCTCAAGTAGAATGGTGAATAGCAGAGATAAAGCCAGGATACAATTTAAAAGTAATTTCTATTGATCGGATAATGAAAACTGACAAAATAAGCCGTTTTATAGACTATCAAATTAAATATACGGTCAGCGGCCAAAGGTGGCAATAAATCGCCATTTATGTTTGAATATATCCGTTCCTCTTTACATTCTAGTCACAAGCTTGCGTGCCTATGATTACCATTAAATTGCTTTTGGCGTGTAGATGTGCATGCTTACTACCTTTTACTTTTCTTCATTGGATAAATGTGACAAATATTCAAGCATCTAGCTTTTATGATTATATAACTTTGTAACTGGAATAAGTATTTTCTTATAAACATGTAATATTACAGTGTGTCATCCAATAACATACTTTATATAATTTTAATCAAGACATATATCTAAGAGTTAGTGGCAATTTAAGAATATTTAAAAAAAAACTAATTTATTCAAATTTAATGAACCTTAAAATGAATTGTGCTTGCCGGTTGGTTTCATGTAAATTCATCTCATTCTAGTTTGTCAAAATAAATATTGGTTTGGATATAATGATGTTTTTCTAAAAACAATTTAGTTTTGTATTTCATATTTTTTTTCTTTTTCTAACTGTACGTTTGAAAAAGATTTCATATATTTTGTCTTATTTTATCTATATGTATTTGAAAAAGTTGGAAAATTCCGAATTAATTTGAAAAGTAAACTAGACGTGCAAAAGAAGCTGTGCCGCTCACCTGATTTAAGTGAATTTTGAACAATGAAGATATTATAAGAAATATGTAGAAAAAAACAATTTAAATGGTATGACTAATACTATGATCACTATTGAGTCTTTCATGAATTTAATTAATTCGATATTAAAAATACTTGGAACTAGATTTTCAATAAAATATAGAAATACACTTTTAGTGTAAAACCAACTCTTCGTGAAATTCTAAAGACTTGTTTCTTTCAAAATACCATTAACGGGATGAAAGTAAGTTATGTAATAGTTATTTAACGTATAATAAAATTATGTAAGTTATATTTCACATCTTATGTGGTCAAATGGGTTAACTGATTGCCGAGCTGTGGAGTAGGCATATATCGTTTTGGTTGGTCCATATATGTTTTAAACACATAACGTCATCAATTTGCATGGAAAGATTATTTACATAATTTTATGTACGTACGACATGGTCAGTCCAAAGAGTTCCTTTGAAAGTTCTCTGCTTATAGAAAGGACAACATGATTGGTAACTCTCCTTACTGTTATGGTAACATTATATTGAGAATTGAGGCCTAATTGTAGATTTGATTCTATAAAAAATATTTAAAATTTATATAAAGATATCAGATATAAGAGCTCGGTATATTGTATTTATATAGATGCAATTTGTTGATTTTGTCGTTTGGATGCTGTTCCATTGTCGTATAAACCAATTTTCCTTTTATTAATTGTTTTAGCTACGTGTAGTACAAAGTACAAATCGGTAACTTATTAGAAATCATCTTTATGTACGTTTTGGCAACAAGGTTGGTCGACAGGTTGTAGGTATTTAAAAGCAGACTTGTTTATGTACTGTTATTAAATACTGTTTATTACCAAACACATCAAAGACCCTTTTAAATTGCATTTAATTGTAAAATTCAACAACACTTACCGTTATCTTGATTATATATTTTCGTTAAAAGATCAAGTTTTCTGAATAGACTGCCGAAATTTATTTTACACAAGGAACTTACTTTAAATACATCAAATGTAAACGGTAATAACATAACTATCCTTTCCTTGATTTAGATAGTTCAGTTTTGCACAGATACTCCACACTAAAATTAGTAAATTATTATTTCAGAGATTCGTTACCACAAATTACTAAATTCTTCCATAGATATAGATTGGTTTTGAAGTTTTGGGCATATTTTTCAAACGGGATAGCAATTCTTCATTTTTATGGAGATGTTGTATACCGTGCCCGAAAATTTATAAACGATCCTGGTAAACTTATCGACTTATCAAATAAACTTATTCTAAAAGGTTACCAATTCAATACTGTAATTAGATCTTTGAATACTATTTTTATTGGTATTGATATTGATTTTTTATCAGTAAATTAAAAGTAAACTAAACAATATCGTTTCATGCATATACACTTTCATGGATCTACAATCTGTCAATACCTGTATATTGGCATTGCACCAGTGTTTATGACGTCTTTTCACTAACTCCTACTCAGACTATGTAAAATGTAACCCTTGTCTCAGCAGAAAGTCGATGAACCAGGGTTATGTAAAAGAACAGCTCACACTTTTTTCTAAAAAAAGTTCATCGGAAGGAAGCAAGATCTAGTTGATAAATATTCCGTTTTCTACTTCTCACAAATGACATTATGGTCTTGAAGTATAGATTCTGTGTACTGAATTAGTTTATCATCTTAACACTTTCAGTGCCAAGACCAAAATTCAAATTTGCCAAGACGTTACAGTATTCTTTTATGTGTCTTAATGAATACAACTTTTACTGTTTAGTCTATTAGATACAAATGGCATGGCTCTGTACTTATACATCCCGCCATTGAGTTATCGTTCTATGATAGAATGAAATTCAAAACAGTGTGGCTGTGGCCATTGATTGACACATTAAATTCATCCATTGACTGAGACAATTTACGTGAACATTTGTCTGTAACGACCACTGTTCACGACGTACCTACGATAGACATTTAAACTGTGGGGTCACCAAAGGTTTCTTAACGCCTTTAATTATAAAATAATTCGAAAAATTAATCAGGAATTACCTTTATGTTTTGATTTATATAATTGATATAAATCAAAACATCGTGTTATTTCTGATTAATTTTTCGAATTACTTTATTAAGGTGTTGAGAACCTTTGGTGACCCCATAGTTTAAGTGTCTTTAAAAAGTACATAGTAAGCAGTGGTCGTTACATACAAACGTTCACCTAAATTGTCCCAGTTAATGCATGAATTTAATGTGTCAATCAATGGCCACAGCCACACTGTTTTGAATTATATTCTATTTTTTGTATTCTTGTCTTTCATTTTTGCTAATGCGTTTTGCCTATATGCTTTTTGTGTTTATTTGATACAAATGACGTGGCTGTGTACTTATACATCTCCTCATTGTGTTATTGTGTTATGATAAATTGTTGTATTCTTTTCTTTAATTTTTGCTTATGTATTTTGTCTATATGCCTCTTTGTGCTTCTTTGTTACATATTTGTTTGTTTTTATAGTGATTAACATTATAACACTATGATGACTGCTTTACCCTATATTTTTGGCATTTTTACCGATTATGTCTATTTGATTTGTTAAAACATCGTTGTCAATGTAATGGAATTTTTTGAAGCTACTGTCATGCAAGTTAGAGGTTAAGCAAGCTTTAAAACCAGGTTTAATCCACCATTATCTACATAAAATAATGCCTGTACCAAGTCAGGAATATGACAGTTGTTATCCATTCGTTCGATGTGTTTGAGCTTTTGATATTGGCTTTTGATTAGGGACTTTGCCTTTTGAATTTTCCTCGGAGTTCAGTATTGTTGTGATTTTACTTTTTACATTAGATGTTGGATGTGTACTGATTGATAATTTAGTCTTAGATGCATGATTATTTTATTAGTTGTTATTGACTTTGAACAAGCAGTCAGTAACTGTGAGTACTCTCAGATCTTTACTTAATGTATTTTTTGTTACTGGGATGTACAAGTACCCGGCATCATCCACTCTGAGTTTTCGTTAGATGTATTTCTTTTGGTATCCATCTGATGAGTTAAGCAACTGATTTTTATAGTTCGTTCTTATGTTTTACTGTTATACCACTGTCCCATATTAGAGGAAGTGTTGAGGGTCCTGATAGCATGTATTACTCCGCACATTATGTATGTATGTGCCTGTCCCAAGTCAGGAGTGATTCAGTGGTTGTCAATTGTTGCTGTGTTACACATTTGATTTTCGTTTATTTTTCTTGTTCATTAATTAAGCCGTTATTTTTCTCGTTTGAATCTTTTTAAATTTGTCATTTCGAGGCCTGTTATAACTGACTATACGATATGGATCTTGCTCATTGTTGAAGGCCTAGAGTTGTTAATGTCTGTGTCATTTGGTCTCTTATAGAGACTTGTCTTGTTAGGAATCGTACCAAATCTTCTTTTTTATAATAACTTTTATAAAGATTTGTTGTGTATACAGTGCATTTATATTTTTCAAAATGTAGAGGTTGAATAAATAAAGACAGGTGTACCAACAGTTATAAGAAATAGATAAACGGAGAAACGTTACAGTTTCCTTATTTATCTATACCCGGATTTTCTAATCATGGTATTCAACGATCCATTTCTGTATCATGCTGCAAATGAACGAAATCGATAGAATTGCATTATATTTTTTCTTGTTTAGGTACATTCACAAAATATGATTCGCATTAGATTCAGTCCAAAAATAGTACTTACCAGGATTTTATATTTGAAAACAAATCTGAAATTCCTTTAATTATCTTGTTTATCTTATTTCGGGAATTCGTTTCGAATTTACATTGTTAAAAATATATCAAAAACTTCCCACAGTTTTAGGAAAGAGTCCATTTGCCGTCCCTATAAATTAAAATCGTCAAAGACTGGCTAATTATTGATGTAAAATGACTCGAGTTGATATTTTAAGCGATACCGAATTATCATTCGTTACTTAAATCAAGTATAACAAAAATACAAAACTCCAAGGTAAATTAAAAAGTGAAGTCCATAAAAATTGACAATATAAAACGTTTTTAATCAATGGAACGATTAAAAACAACTGTCATCTTCTTGTTAAATAAATGTGTGTAAATTAGACACAAATTCCCTACAATACAAGAAAATAACAAAGTTATGAAAGGAGCAATGCTAAAAATGCTACTCTTCATCCGTTTTGTGTGGTATAAAAGATTCATCAAAGAATAAAAGTTAGCCCTAATATTTAATTGATTTCCATATGTCTTTAGTTTTTGATTATAACTATATCTGTATTGATGCCAATGTTGGTGGGATGCAAAACACCGAGGGGATCACTAGTCGGGTTTGTACATACAAACAGATGGAGTGATTTTGATTTATATTTATTATCCATTCTATACACAGGTATATCTTTCATCAATCTGCTGGTTTCATTTTGTTGTTGTTTATTTCATGTTAGATCTTCCATTGGTGTAAACGTAATTATGTGTTATTCGTTCATTTATAATTACTAATGTTTTATCCTGATATGATATGATAACGCCCACAGACATCATCATATTTGTTCCTGCTCCTGTTTTTAGAGTTACGCTCCTATTAAAAAATAACCGATATGATTCAACTGGTGTGCATATGTTTGATTTAACCAGATGCAGATTTAGATGGAGAAGGTGGCCCGGGTCTCCCTTATGAAGCTTATATGGTAAATGTACATACTTTTTATCACTCCAAATGTTGGCTTGACAGGGTCCCCTATTTCAAAATCCACACCTGTTCATGATTTTTGGAGAAGACCAGATGGAGATTTTCTAAGGATTCTGATAGTGTTGATAAGATATCGATGTATCCGGATTTTCACCATTTGAGTTTCGTTCACAACTGATAAGATATAAATTTTCGAAAAGTGCATATGTTGCATCAATTGGTATTGTGACAGAACGAGATCTTCCCCGAGAATCGATTTCAGCGATACCGTCTGTGTTTGGCGTTTATATGAAATAACAAAAATACCTAACTCCAAGGAAAATTCAAAACGGAAAGTCTTTTATCAAAAACGTAAATCAAAAGCTGAAACACATCAAACGAATGGAAATTAACTGTCATATTCCTGACTTGGTACAGGTATTTCCTTATGTGGAAAATTGTGGTATAAATTCGTTTTAGCTCACCTGGCCAAGTGAGCTTTTCTCATCACTTGGCGTCCGACGTCGGTAAACTTTACAAAAAAAAATCTTCTCCTCTGAAACTATTGGACCCATTTCAATCAATCATTATGGGGGTATCTAGTTTTAAAAATGTGTTCGAAGACCCCTCCAACCAACCAAGATGGGCGCCATGGCTAAAAATAGAAAATAGGGGTAAAATGTAGATTTTGTCTTATATCTCTGAAACCATAGCCTTTAGAGCAAATCTGACATGGGTTTAAATTGTGTATTAGGTCAATATCTATCTGCCCTGAAATCTGACAACCCGTTGTTGGGTTGCTGCCCCGAAATAAGTAATTTTAAGAATATTTTGCAGTTTTTGGTTATTATTTTGTATTTTTTTATTGATAGAGATAAGCTGTAAACAGCAATTATGTTCAACGAAGTAAGACCTAAAAATAAGTCAACATGACCAAAATTGTCAGTTAAGGAGTAATTCTGTATAGTCAATTTTTTAACAATTTTTCTAAAATTAAGTAATCTTTTAAAAAATCTTCTCCTCTGAAACTACTTAGACAAATTTAACATAGCTGGGCCACAATCATCATTGGGGTATCTAGTTCTAAAAATGCGTCCGATGACCCTGCTCACCAACCAAGATGGCAGCATGGCTAAAAATAGAACATAGGGGTAAAATGCAGTTTTTTGCTAATATCTCTGAAACCAAAGCATTTAGAGCCAATTTGACAGTACATGTAGTATAATTGTCCATTAATTCAAGATCTAACTGTCCTGAAAATTTAGACAAATCAAGCTGCTCCTGAATTGGTAATTTTAAGAAAAAATTGCAGTTTTTGGTTATTATCTTCAATATTATCTTAAATAGAGATAAACTGTAAACAGCAATTAGTATAGCAAAGTAAGATCTACAAATAAGTCAACCTAACAAAAACAGTCAATTGACCCCTGAAGGAGTTATTGCTCTGAATAGTAGATGATAAAACAGTTTTCGTAAATTATGTAAATTTTTGTAAACTTTTACAAAATGTATCACAAAACACAATTTTATCATGAATTCTATTCTCATCTTTAATTTGTGTCCTTTGTTTAATATGCTGCTTGCAAAAAGACCGAGGTGAGCGACACAGGCTGTTTGTGGCCTCTAGTTATAACTTGTTAAAACTCTAACTTGTAGGATAGTATATAATTTCATTATATAGGCAACAATGTGTATCCAAAACACAAATGCATTTTAGATAAAAGTGTCAAAAATAGGGGCACATCAGTCAGCAATGTGTTATAAAATTAATTACTATAAAACTATTTCAACTAAGAAAACAAAATGGTATATAAACACTCTATTGACAAATTACATATAAATATTAAAGTCATAAGAAACCTCAAATTAAAAAATAATAATGCATATGTTTTTTATAACTCAATGGATAGTTTTCATTATAAAACTTACATATGTACATATACTTTTTTCTGAAGAAAATTCTATAATTTGTTTATATTTAGAAGAAGTTTACTTAAGTTTCCTGGAAGGAAGCAATTCCCCAACATATTTTCCGTATGCAAAGTGACCTCAGTGTGACCCATCTTGTAAAAATCCGGTGAACGCAATACACATGGATGTCCTTAAAATAAACTATTTTCTGACTGTACATGTTAAACACGTGCTCAATATCCATGTTTTTTGTTAATTGTTGACAAACAGATGACAATCGTTAAACTTCGGCTTCAAAACACGAACTTTAATTACCTACCATATTTTCACAACACTGACAGATTGAAAAAAAAAAATGACGATACGAAATTTATGCGAAAAAAATTATAAAATCGTGCACAAAAGACTAAGTTTATGATGTTTGTATGCATTGGTTCAAGAATTGGAATAACATTATTTTTTACCGGTCACTCGTTTCATATGACTTTAAAATGAAAGATTACCATAGCATGACAACACAATGGTGGGAAATCTGAGCCAGCCACAAGTATCATCACACAAAAAAAAACTAAGTAAAGGTTAAAAATATACAAAGACAAAAAAAGAAAAATAACCCGTAACACTCGGTCCTTTATAGTTCACTATTAATTGTGTTTACATATGTTGATATATTGAATACCAGCATACGTTACATATCAAATATCCTATATACTCGTGTTATTTTTCAGTATTTGGTGCTCTTTTCTACATCGCCTTCTACTGTTGTATTGTCGCTTTAATGTTAGCGTGTGGTGCTGTCGTATACCAAACATTAGACTGGAACATGCCTCGACTAACAGCACAAAATAGTATTCTACAGCTGAGTCCTTGTAAGTTTTTATTAAAGTTAAAGGATGAATTATTGTCGTAAGCTTAACATACTGTACCATCTTTGCTTTATGTTAATTTTGTAGCTGAAAGCTTAAAGGTGGTGTCGTTTATTGTAAGAACTTGAAAACTTTCGTCATTTTCGTCATAACCATTCTTTGTCTCCTTCCAAAATGTTTTCTTTAAAATTGCCATGCAATTTACCTGTTTCTATCGGATGCATTATTAGTTTTCAATGAAAAGAAAGAATGTTTCCATTAAAACAAATCTAGCCATCCCATTAAAAAGATGGAAAAAGAAAAAAAACAACATAAAACGTCTAGCTTTTACTACTGAATATGAAGTTATTATCTTTAACGATTGCTAAATAAAGTGTTTTAGTAAACTTCTACACTTACTTCATTTATCAATAGAAATTATTCGATCTCGTCTTGAATATTTTTTTGTTTTCATACATTTCCAACATTTTTTTTTTTGAAACCAGCATTGGGATTCCGTCCGTTACCTGACTCGAGCACAACTCTAATACGATTTATCAAGGGAAATAAAAGACAATATTCAATTCTCCAAGACAACCTTGAGGCATATCTACTATGTAAGTATATACTGAACCTTTTATATCTTACTTTACGGTAATAGTTTTACTCGTTGTTAAAGGCCGTATGGTGATCTACAGTTTATATCCACGTCTTTGGTATCAGGTTGATAGTTGTTCATATGGCAATCATACCATATGTCCCTGTATTTTAGTGCATTCATTTAGGCATGAAAGTTTGAAAAGTAATAGGTTATACCATATATGCTTATAATCTCAGGTTATATCGAGAGTAGATACTAGTACTCAAAATCCACATGCAAAACTAGTAAGCATTGTAATATGTCAAAAACTATCAACATCTTATTCGTTTAAAACTTTAAATGGTAATTTATAAAGAGGAAGAGGAACAATACAAGGCAAAAATAATTTATACAAGTATTCTATGCTTCCGTATTTTATTAATTTTTTTTTTTTTATTTCTTCAACATTTGGTTAACTTAACCTAGAGATTTCCATTATTTTGTCATTTGTTTACTAAACATATGACAGATCCAACGATAGGGATCAAAACCGAGAAGGGAAGCTGAAAAATACTGAACTCAGAGGAAAATTCAAAACGAAAAGTCCCTAATCAAATGGCAAAATCATAAACTCAAACACATCAAACAATGTATAACAACTGTCATATTGATGACTTGGTACAGGCATTTTTTTATGTTGAAAATAATGGAATAAACCTGGTTTTCAATTGAATTCCATCTAATATATAAAGATCGCCAATTCCGGAAAACAATGCCTTGGTATTGCGAACTCAAAAGGGTAAACATTCCTGGGATGCATGCTGCACAATTGGTATTACCTATCCCAGTAAATATGAATATTTATCAGGATATAGTATCTTTTACTGAAGTCAATATTGAAAAAAAAATAATGGAAAAAATAAAAATAAACAAAATATGATTAATAAATGAATTTAAAAAATAAATAAATAAGACTATGTAGTCGTTATCACTCTTCATTATTTCAAGTTTACGAAAACCAAAATCAGGTAACAGATACAGGAGCTATGGTAGATTGTAAAACGTACAACAAAAGACGACCACAATTAGAATGGGACAAAGCATGTAGGTTTGAGCTTCAAGATCTGGGAAGGAAATGTATCAAGCAGCAAGACTTTGGAATGAGATATGGCCAACCTTGCGTTTTATTAAAGTTAAACAGGGTAGGCATATACTTTTAAATATCATGTATCATATTTAATACATTTAACAAAGAATGTGTTATTTGAAAGGGCATTGCTTATCTTTCTTATACTATGCATGTCTGGTTTAATCCCAATGTTTGAAAATATTAATTTTCTATTCAGTAGTATGGATAGATTTTACTTGTGATAGCATTTACTCATTAGTCTAGTTTACCTGTACCTGTACGAGTTAAGGTAAATAGTTAACCCAAGGAATTTTTTTTAATAAATTTTAAAGAATAAATGAAGAGAGATAAATCCAAAAGACCAAAGACCAAAAGAAGTATACATTTGATGTTGTACTAAAAAGTAACTTCAATTTTTAATAATTATGTTAATGGTTGTAAATAATAACTGAATTCTGTTAACTATTAGTAGATTTGCTAAGTCAGCGGCTCAGGGTCTCGAAATCCTGAAGTTTTTTGCATCTCTTTTTTTATTTATTCCACTAATCGAGATTTAAAAGGGGACGTTGAAGTACTACAAAAACGTGTTTTACGCCGTCATGTATTGATACGTCTGTCCATAGACAAGATTTATGGCAGTGGTCTCCTTTAGCATTATCTTGATATTACAAAGTATTTGCTTTTCAAAGAATGTGGTGTTTCGTTGTCTCTCATTGGGTTTATTTGCTACTAATCCCTTTCCTGACAAATATAAAGCTAGGTATTTTGTTTAGTGACCAGCAGAAGCCCGCTTCTTGTGCTGGATTTTCTCGCTGTGTCGAAGTCTTCGACTGTTTTCTGCTCTTTGGTCGGGTTGTTGTCTCTTTGACACATTCCCCCGTTGATTTCCATTCTCAATTTCGTATATTGGATAGACATATACATACCTTTATACCTTTATACCTTTATACCTTTATCTTCGGGTCGTTAAATAAGCCAAAGGCTTCTACTGACCCCTCATCTTGGATTGTCGTATATGCATTTCTCTTCTCATAATTAATATATATATATATATAATATATATTAAACTTATAATAAAAAACACTTATTTGGGTGTGCGCAGCTGAACACTTAATTAACACGAACATATGAATTTATAAGGGTTCCAGTTTTCGCCATTTAGTGCAGACTTAAAATTATTTAGAGTCTTTGCCGTCACTGTTAAATCAGACAGGTTATTCCACTGATCCACTACTCTAATTGAAAAAGTATTTAGTCTATGTGTGGTCTTACACTGTTTTTTAAACAGTTTTAATGAGTGACCTCTTGTATTATTAGATGGTGCTAAAGTAAATAGCTTCATCCAGTCGATGTCATCTATACCATGCAACGATTTGTAGACTTGTATCATGTCATTCCTATCCCTACGATATTCCAAAGTTGGCAAACCCAATGAACGTAGCCTGTCTTCATAATTAAGATGACAAATATTTTTCACCAGTTTTGTGGCCCTCCTTTGTACAGATTCCAGTTTACGGATGTCTTTTTTAAGATACGGTGACCAGACGCATGTCGCATATTCAAGCAGCGGACGCACTATTGATTTATAAATAGTAAGAAACATATCTTGATCCATGTAATCAAAAGAATGATGAATAAGAGACAACACTCTCTGCGCTTTGTTGTAAATATCACTTATATGTTTTTCAAATTTCAAATTAGACTCGAAAGTTACTCCAAGATCCTTTTCTTCATTCACTGTAGATAATGCAATAAAATTTCCAGATTCATCCAACATGGTATAACGATATTTCAGGTCACATGGTGATATCTAGATCGGTTTTAGTTTGTATACCACATTTCGCATTTTATACATATTGATGATTGTTTTTGTTATGGATGTAGATTTCAGTAAGCCATAGTAAGACACAGTTATCTTATTTGACAGGTGTTTGATTGGCACCCAGAAAATTATCATAACGACAGTGATATTCCCTCAGAAATAAAAGACACGTATTTACCTTACTATGTTCATCTAAAATGCTTTGGGGTGGTAAGTATATTTCTATAGGCATAATAATCTGTTTTTTTCTTGTCACTTGAAAAATTCTGGACAAGACTGGATATTTACGAAACTTTTCAAACTAAAAAATAATTCCAGATAGCTAGTGAAATGAACTATTTGCATGAAATTATTTTTGGTATTGTGTATTTTTTTTTAAGTATAACTAAAATATTAATCTCTGATTTCGTTATACTATAGACGAGTTATTTAACGAAATCAGATATCTATATTTTAATTAGATTGTATTTTTTTCTCTATACCAATTGTTAAATAGTTACAAATATAGTAGTGACACTTTATTTGAAATGTACATATATATAATTATAGTATCTAAAACAGATCAATGTTTACAAATACCTTCAACAAGAATAGAAAGTTGTACAAGACTTGGTGAAAAATATTTGATAATAAATAAAAATGATAGCTACATTGTAATTGGGTAAACTGATGGCTGTTTTTCATACTGTCACTCGAATAAAATAATAATAAAAAAAACACTCCAAACAGGTTCCTTAAAGTTTTGTTTCTCAAGTTATCATTCTCATATAATGCCGATGGTGTAGTTAGATTTACAACACTACAATAGAAGGCAGGATAAAAGATACCAAACAGCTCTTTTGTTAAAAAGTTTTAAAAAAATCTCCGAGATTTGTTGTACATTTGAGTTTCAGTTTTTCCAAAACAGTTTAGTATGTATTAGAATTTTCAAGTGAAACTGTTTTTATAATCTCTTTTCGATTGATTTTTATAGTTTGTTCTCTAAATATGTTGTACTGCAACAACACTGTGAGTGTCCAATGTTAGAGGCAGCGCTGTGCGCTCAAAAACATGTTTTACCCCTCCACATTCTTCAGTGTGCCTGTCCCAAATCAGGAGCCTATAATTCAGAAGTTGCCACATTTGTTTTTGGTAAAAAATTTGTTATAAAGTAGAGTTGAATTGTTTCAACATTTTTATGTCATGTCCTTTTTTCGACGACTATACATTATAGATTTTTCTAATTGTTTAAGCCTGAGGTCGTACGGTTGCCAATAGCCTACATCCATTTCAATTGAACTTTGGTGGATAGTTCGTCTCCACATCTTCTTATTCTAATTTGGAAGTGACGATGGTTTAGTTTTTTTTAATGACAAATACATACAGCAAATGTTTTCACTTTCAGAAATTTTCTAATGAAAGACAATTTATTAAACTAAAATAAATAGAATTATGCAATTGAAACAACTAGGAATTTCAGTCGTTGGACGATGTATAGCTTGCCATAAATTACAAAAATAATTTCAAGCTAGAAATGTAAAGCTTAAATCCTGTGTGCTGTATTCTTTCGCAATTTGTATTATTTATTGCAGACCCCGGCTGACGAAGACAACATGGATAGAATAGAATATTACCCTGCAGGTGGTTTCCATTTCAAATATTTTCCGTTTCGGAATCAGCAGGGATACAGATCACCATTGGTGTTTGTCCGCTTTCCTAGTATGTCAATGCACGTTCTTGTCATGATAGAATGTAGAGCTTATGCAAAAAACATTCGACAAAATAGTGTAGAGAGAGCTGGAACTGTCAGATTTGAATTGCTTGTGGATTGATCTTGTACGAATTTATATTAAAATGTTTTTAAAATCTAAACGACCTTGATTAAAAACTGCAGGATACATTCAAGGACACAAAATTAACGGGTACTGTTTAGTGAATATGTTGCTAAAAATCACTTCAGTTACTTGTAAAATAGTTTAAAAACAAGAATGTGTCCATAGTACACGGATGCCCCACTCGCACTATCATTTTCTATGTTTAATGGACCGTGAAATTGGGGTAAAAACTCTAATTAGACATTAGAGTTAGAAAGATCGTATCATAGGGAACATGTATACTAAGTTTCAAGTTGATTAGACTTCAATTCATCAAAAACTACCTTGACCACAAACTTTAACCCGAAGCGGGACAGACGATTAAACGGACGGACGGACGCACAGACCAGAAATCACAATGCTCCTCTACTATGGTAGGTGGGGCATAAAAACCCGTATTTAAACAATACAACATGTACAATAAAACAGATGAACATATTCAATATGCGTTTAATTTTTCAATTGTATTGGTTGAAATCAATAGTAGGAGTGGATTAAAAAAATTAATCAGTAGTAAGAAAAGGTTACCATGATAAAAAAAAAATAGGTACCAATTTTGGATAAAAAATCCTAAGTAAACTATTAAATAAACAGGTGCAAATCTTCAATATATGTGAAATCTTTCTGTGACTTTTCAAATAACAAGTATAAAGCCTTAACCGGGGAATAGATTATTACCAAAATTACTAAGTTTCTAAATATTGCAAATAGAGAAAAAAATCCTGAAATTTTTTTTAATACAATATACAAATAAACCTAAGGACATAAATCTATGGATAGATGCATAAGTGTTAATAACGTTCAGAAGTCAGCAATATTACATGCATGCATATTAATTACAGAACACTATAATGTGATTATAATTTGTACTCAAGTTCTTTGTATTAAACCTACAAGCTGATCCGCATTTTAACCTGCTAGTTCAAAAGGTTTACAGGAAGACACAACATCTTAAACTCTACAGAAAGACTTTTTATCATACACGGATGTATTTTTCTGATTTTGAGACGACTAGTTGTTGCTTTTACACCTAGCTTTATGCCACGTGGCTCGCGGAGTATCATCAAATTTGTTACTTTTTAAGGCTTTGATTTTAGCAGGTCTAGATTCAAACCTACACTTTCCCGTAATCGATGGGAGCACGTTACCACGAGACCATCGAAAAGTTCTATATTAGAGGTTTATTTAATAAACTAAGTTTATATACCCCATGTTTGCATTATCGGGGTAAGGGTCTACAAATTCTTAAGCTATTGTTACGTTTAAACGCACTGCATGTGTTTGCAGCACCTGTCCTTCAGGAACCTGTTGTTCATTGGTTGTCATTTGTTGATGTGGTTCATAAGTGTTTTGTCGTTTCTTGTTTTTCATATAGATTAGAACATTAATGGTTCTCCTGTTTGAATAGTCATTCAGTTTGGGGCCCTTTATAGTTTGCTGACATCTACCATATACCGATGATTTGAGTAAATAATTACACCAGTTCCGTACTTAGAGAAACCTGGAAGCAACCAGCCTTCTGCTTAAACTGGCAAAATATTACCATATATCTCTATCTCTCTTAGTCCAAATCTCTTTTTTAATTTGTGAAATTTCCCACAACAGACGCGGGATTGATTATCTGTTCAATGATCTTCAATGTCTCTCTATGATAATTCATTTTTGAATTTTGATTAAGCCTTTATTTTTTTAACAAGAATTGGTTTTTCTTAAATCTTGCCATATATGTCTGTAACATTTCCGGATTTTTATCATTTCTATTCGGTCATTGATTTTTTTTTTGCACCTGTAGTCTGGTTTCTTACCTGTATGCAATTTAACTATTTTCCCTTACTCTGTGCTGGAATAGTGGAAAAAACAAATTACCTGAAAATGGCGTCGACCGTTAGCGGGAGCACAGCATTTACTACCCAAGTAGATCCAGACACAGGGACGTTCCAGCGGCGTTTAGGCGATGTATCAACTTTTTTTTATGATTCGGAGGAAGGAAAAATACTTGGCAAAACTTTTCAACAATGGAGTAAGTTTTATGGAACAAACACATATTACACACTGACAAATTATGATTCATTTCCGGATTCACCTGTTTGTTTACATTTGATTAAAATGTTATTTTTTGTTGAAATGTAGATTTTGATCATAATAAATAAATCTCATTTAATAACCACTAAAAGTCTATTGCAACAAATTTGTCTTTATATATATAAAAAAGAAGATGTGGTATGATTGCCAATGAGACAACTATTCACAAAAGACCAAAATGACACAGACATTAACAACTATAGGTCACTCAGTGGCGGATGCAGGAATTTTCCAAAGGGGGGGTGCAAAACATATGTCCCGATTGTCCCGATTCAAATGCATTGATCGGCCAAAATAAAGGGGGGGTGCGCACCCCCGGAACCCCCCCTCTGGATCCGCCACTGTCACTGTACAGCCTTCAACAATGAGCAAAGCCCATACCGCATAATCAGCTATAATAGGCCCCGATAAGACAATGTAAAACAATTCAAACGAGAAAACTAACGGCCTTATTTATGTAAAAAAATGAACAAAAAAAAACCAAACAAATATGCAACACTTAAACAAACGACAACCACTGAATTACAGGCTCCTGTTTATACTCTTTAATCCAAGGTGGTATGGGTCACCGTATCAACACTGACCAACAGGTTGAGCTGAGTGACCTATATCATTCAAAACTGGTTTGGAACATTTTAAACTGACTAATGATATGCATGATATACTATGTGTGATTTAACTTACATTTTGTACCTGACTGTGTTTAACATTTCATTTTGTTTGTGTGGAAATATATACATGTATATATTAAACATTGTAAATGATTAAAACAATACACTAATAATTACAAAGCCAATAATTATATAAGAACAGAAAGAGTTGAAGAGGCCTTTGACTGATAAGGACCTAAAATAGAGCAATATCCATCTTAAGTCACCATTGTATGAAGGAGTTGAAACCTTGTATTCAAAATTTATATATTCACTATTTAAGAAAGGGTTGTTTATTACAATGTATGAATAATACATGTCAGAAAGACTACCACAGTATTGACTACTGATCTAATGATGTCCTTATGGACTCATAGTTAACCAGTAAAGGTATCTCTTCAGTGATTTAAAATCATAAAAAAAAACATAAAAATTACATACATCATAAGCGCCAGCTTTAGAATGAAATACAAAATGTAAATTTAAGTGCATTGCAAAAGTAATTAACTGACAAACACTTATCTTCATATTGAGATACAATTTCTGACAACAAAAAATCCACAGCCCACAATTTTATATACTGTCACAATTTAGATTACAAAATATTAAAAGAAATTCACATGTTTGATTACATTGTGTAAACTATCATTTGTCAGGCAGTTTATAACTTAATTTTGTTGACAATTTTTACATTTTGATTATAATTTTAAAAAAGACAGCAGATTTCATTATATGCAAGTGTCATAAAATCAATATTTCACTATTGTTTCTTTGTTTCAGTATTTGGTGCCATGTTTTACATGGCATTTTACGCTTGTATTGTTTTCTTTATGCTGGCATGCGGTGCTGTTGTCTACCAAACATTAAACTGGAATATGCCAAGACTTCAAGGGCAAGACAGTCTTCTACAGCAAAATCCATGTAAATATTGCATTTCGTTGTACATCAGTTAAGTTGGATAATTGAAGTGAATCCTTGTCATCTTATTGCCAATTGATGTATTTTTCCTAGTGATTCATCTACCTTGTACATATTAAGATAAGTCAGATGAGACTTGGTTGTTACTTGTATTTTTGTAACCGCCAGAGAGAATCTGTGAATGTGAATTATGAAAATATAATAGAGGTACATGTATCAGAGATTTGTAACTAAGTGAGACAGCCACCCACTTAAAACAAATCACCAAAAGACATCTTTTGTTTATATTTTTTAGATATAAGTGTATCCCAATTTGTATTAGCTGGTTATATTTCAATGTCTGACACCATGTGAAAATCTATGCATTTATCATATAAATTGTATGTAGCCCCATATTGGGGGGAGGGGGTCAGCCCTTTTTGTATAAAAGAGATAGCTATTAAAGATATATTAGAGAAAAATACAAAATAATATAAGAAAAAGAACACAAGTCAAACCTTACAATTAATGAAATGCATTAACAGTATTTCATTTATATTGACAGCATTAGGTTTCCGTCCTGTCCCCAGTGTTGACATGACATTAATTAGGTTCATCAAGGCAGATCCAACTTCATATTCACCTCTTACAGACAACTTAGAAGCATATTTACAATGTAAGTACTTAATTACAGATAATCAATAGTACATAAATTACTTTTGAATGAAATTTACCATAAAATATAAACAATTTTAGCAAGACAAATATAAATTCTACTACAACACCTTTTTGGTGAAGAGACACTCAAGAGAGTTAAAAAATTTAATAGTGAGATTAACACATTTAAACATTTTAAACAAGATTTGACTCTGAATTACATTTCATGACTGTGTTAAAAAAAAAATACAAGTAATTTTTATTCTGTTATAGTACATGCATTACATTTAATGACTTTGTGTAAACAAAATTACAATGTAAGTTTTATTCTTATAGAAATAATGAATTACATCTTAGAACTATGGTTTAAAAAAAATACAAGCAAGTTTTATTGTTTTATAGTACACACATGATTACATCTTATGACTTTGTTTAAAACAAAAATTGCAAATAGTTTTATTATTTAAGAGACATGTATTGAATGTTTATAACTGTTTTTAGTTTATGAAAATCAAAACCAAGTTACTGATACAGGAGTGATGGTTGATTGTAAAAGCTACAACAAAAGACGACCACAAAGAGAATGGGACAAAGCATGTAGATATGAACTTAACAATCTGGGTCCAGATTGTATTAAACAGCAAGCATTTGGAATGGATGATGGCATGCCTTGTATTTTATTAAAGTTAAACAGGGTAATTGTTTAGTATTTACTAAGTTTGGTGATATCTTAATGGTAGGATATGGCTACTTATTTCAAAATTAATTTGTTTTCATTTTGTCAAGAATATACATCATTGCTATTTACTAAAATTTTGCTTTGAACATTTGTTTGGTTGATTTTTCATATCACTCAAGTTTTTCTCAACAATAGATTTCTCTTCAGTGATACATGTAACGTGACGATACCCAAATTGCATCTATTTTGACAGTTTTTTCATCTACATTTTTTTATGATAAAGACAAAAATGTCCATTCTGTGTTTATTTTGTAGCCGTATCCTTCTTTTTTATAAACCGTATTACGTCACTAGCACACTATGTAACGAATTTATCTTACCGACTATCTTAACGTGTGAAATTAAAACTAGTGATTCTCAAAACGAGCAAGTCTTCAATACTGTTAGCGCTAAGAAAATACTTCCATTAATCCTACAAAAACAGATGCCAACAATAACGATTGTAAGGTTTAAATGTGTTTTATGAATTTGTTTCAATCTGAATCATCAATTTCTTCGTCTGTTGGAACTTTTAAGATTTTTTCTCAGTACCGTTTTGTTTTTTACAAAGGGACATAACACCATTACTAACCGTGTATTAAATAAGCCCCGCCCCCTTCTTACCTAATAAGGAATATAAAGGGACGTAACTCCACTACTAACCGTGTATGAGATAAACCCCGCCTCCCTACTAACCTAATATCAAATATACACGGTTTGCACGCGGACGCTTTTAACCAATCATATTCCTGGAAATGTATAGGAGGTAAGATAATAGTCCATGCTAACTCTTCATTATTTTTCAAATGGATACTTGTAACATATTGTATTTGCTCATTTTAAAAAGATGACGTTTTGATGACGTCGCATGACGACGTTTCAGTACATTTTGCTTTTTCAGTAAATACTTCATCTGTTGATAAATACTGTGAACATGTTGTGCATATCTAAATAGTTTTACATATGTTGAAAGATGTGCTTAGTATCAAATCATAGAAATACAAATTGTTTAGTCTCCAGGAAATCTTGTAAGATTTTCGCTGCTAGTTTTGCTAAATAGGTGCAATTTGGGTACTCCGTGCAATTTGGGTACCGTTACGTTATGCAAAAATATTAAAGAAATCCTCAAAGTAAGAATAAGTATAAAAATCATCTAAAAGGGATTAAGGAAAACTTAAAGGCTTTAAAAAAAGAAGTAAATTTATGTGGTAAATGAAATGTAAAAAATAGTTGAAAGGTTTAGATCTTTTTTCAGGTGTCATTAGTATTAGATGTCCCATGATGTGGCAGCAGTTGTAATTGTCCCTTCTAGATATTACTTGTATCTATTTCCAATATTTTTATGTAAGATGATGTTGTATTTTTGATGATGTACTTACACAACTATGTGGTATGCACTTTCATATTATTATACCTGCAGGTAAAAAAGTCATCAAATCAATAACTTTTTTCCCTTAGGTTTTTGATTGGCACCCTGAGGATTATCACAATGAAACAGAAATTCCAGCTGAGATTCTAGATACTTATGAGCCGTACAATGTCCACCTCAAATGTTTCGGTGTGGTAAGTTATCCATTATTTTCAACATTTGGAAATTCCTTTAACAGTTAATTATCTGATTCAAGATTATCTATCCAGGAAGGAATCCAGGATTATTGAAAGTGGTCATAATTTCAGTGTAGTGAAGATATACAGTCTCATGTAGATAGGCCAAAATATTTTGGACAACATTATGCTAAAAATCAAACAAATCGTAAGATTTTTAAAAAAGTTTATTGTGAAGACTGATTCAGGGTTATGCTACTTTTGTTAAATATATCAAATACATATTGATAGTTATATTTTAATCATATGATCACCTACTGCACTGGTTTATCTTTACAGACACCAGCTGATCAGGACAACATTGGCGACTTTGAATACCATCCTCCACAAGGTTTCCATTTCAAATATTTTCCATTCCGTAATCAGCAGGGATACAGATCACCTTTGGTATTTGTCCGCTTTATGAACCCGGCACCAAATATACTGATAATGGTAGAATGCAGAGCTTATGCCAAAAACATTAGACGAAATAGTGTAGAGCGAGCAGGAGTTGTCAAATTTGAATTACTTGTTGACTAAAATCATGATAGTGCAATGCAATTAAGCAATTTATAATTGCTTTATTGGGTGAAATCTTCAACATTCCATAACTTTACTGGGATAGATACATTTTTTCAACAGAATTGTTTTGTGATATATGTTTAATAGTGTCTTCCATCTGTTATCTTGTAAGGAACATATACTTGTATTTCTCTGTAGGATTGTCAATTTTTCTTTTGATTTTTAGATCTGGCTACCTGTTTTGGTCTTAATGGTCAATTTAAAGGCATTTCTTTTAAGTGGTGTAATGCATCGACATCAATAGCTATTGGTTTTTTTTTCTTTATAAATATTTAACTTTATAATTGAACTAATTTTGATAAGAATACATGTATCTGAAGTTATTCTCAATTTTTTTTCAATTTTATTTTTTAGGTTAGGCTAGATTTATAGGGATTTCAGATTCTTATAATAATTTTTCTCAGATAGGTTATTTGAGCTATGTTCATATAATTGTTCATTCAGTAAAATATGTATTCCTCAATCATCATACAAAATACCCTCATCCCATCCTCATGATCCTGTTATCATCATTCAAATGATGGTGTTTAGTTTAATTTAATTGATACAAACAATTCTCCATGTACAAATTTTCCATAAAATGTAAATAAAATAAATTTTATATGTTTCAAATGGTAGTTTTGTAAATTTTACACCAATTGTCTTTCTTTTTTTATGGTTGTGTAATTAATGTTTACATATAAAAAATTCCAAGAACTATAAAGAAAAAATTAGTGAGACCTTGATCTGATATTTTTAGAAATCATATTACGATTTTACATTAAAAAAGTTTATAAAAAAATATTTTCACTTGCAACAAGTTTTTTTTATAATTTTTACATTACACTTTTTGAAAAACATTGATGTTAAATTTTGATTTGACAGATTTTAAACATGTGTAGTGGACTGCTTCTACCTTTTATAAGATTGAATCTTGGTTCATCAACATTTTGCTTATACTTTTTTAAGTTAAGGTGGTACCTAACACTACAGGGAGATAACTCTGTAAAATCAGCTTAACGTTTTAATTACGTTATGTTGTTAAGGGAATATTAAGCTTCTAAATGATCAAAATTAGTATTTGTCAAACTGCTATATAACCAGTGTAATTTTTCTGAAAAAAACGGTTGGTTCAAATTATTTGAAATTTTTATATTTTTGTAAAAGGGACAAAGTATATACTTTGTCAAAATTTTATGAAATTTAAACGAGCCAAATTAATTTTAGTGAAAGTGTTGGGTACCACCTTAAGGTTAATGAATCTTAACATATACACATATTAAATATTAAATAATTCTACAATATGATTCAAGTAATGATAATAAGTCAATCTATCAGAAACTGTTTTTGCATAGCTTCTGAAGAACAGTGTACCAGTTATGGCTATCTTATTTATGCTTCATTGCCACACTTTTAAATTAATCTGCAACTTCTTCACCAACCATGTCAAAATTTTTGTCGATCACTATACATGTATATGTGTGCCATAGCGTCTATATGACAGTTCCTTTATTAAATGTTGTGAATAAAATATACATTCCATTTGTTTCTCAATTGTTGAAAACCATAAATTATAAAATTATAAGATTTATTGTTATTTATTGTAATTTTTGTTATCATGGACATAACTTATAACATGGAAGTTTATTTGACAGTCAAAATTCTATAATCTATATCAATCATGGTAATAACCTAAGAACTGCCTTATATATTGTGTCTTTATTTTGATAAAACTTGATAACTGATGTAGATTTTTATGTTGATATTTTTTAGATTTAAATGTTTTTATAGATATTTATCAGAGTTTAAAGAAAATGATCAATTTAGTAATTGCCTTTCAACAATTATTCATGTACACCATGTAGTGTAAAAAAATACTGGTATATAATGTCCATGAAAATTTGATATCTTTAATTCTCACAAGGTAGGGCTAGAGAAGGACAAGTTGTAAACAAAAGTAGTCAAGATTATCTATTTTTGGTTTATTATGACTACACTTGTGACTCTTCTAAGAAAATTGATACTAATATACTATACAATAATTTTGAATCATCATCCTTAGTACAAAAGAGAAAACAACATTACATATGTTTGTAGATTTGTTGTTGGAAAATAATCAGAATAGTGAAAGTATCCATTTCTATTGTGTTGATATTCATCAGAACAGAGAAAGTGGTGATACACTTACAAATTTGTTTACCTCTTACAAAACTAGGAACAGGTAATTGTACATAATTTTAAACTTCATAACTTGTATATAGCATATTTCATTAATGTATATTAATCAAAGCAAATACAGCCAAGTAAAAGAATTTTTCATACCAATTATATTTTATATCAATATGTAAATAAAATCACTTATCAGTATGAGTTGTCTTTGATTTGTTTCCATAGGAAATCAACATGAAAATAAAAAATGTTTAAAGAATGTATGGTCTAGATTTACCCTAGTTTTTTAGCTTAAATTTATCAAAGGTTCCAGCTAAACTTTTTTATTATTTTTTTCTGAATCCTATATTATAAGTATCTCTTAATCTAATACCGTTATTTATAAAGAGACTTGACCACTAGATCTAATTTGAGTTTGTTCTGTTTGTTAAAAGTTTTAAATGAAAGATCAGATCTCAGAAAGCACAAAATGCAGGTCTTTTTGGCCCTTTACAAGGGTTCATCATTAGTTGCAGATAAGATGACATGAAACTTATCTATTATAGCACATAGATTCCAATTGAAGCATAAGAGAGTAATTTTCACTAGTATGAGAACATTTACAACAGATAAATCGAAAATCCCTTTGAAATAATGTTCCTTTTTAATTTGATTTGATAAAAATTATGGTTGATGAATAGCAGTTCTAGATTGTTTTCTTCAATTTTATAATTTATTTAATTCACTGGAAGACTATCTACAAGAGAGTCCTGCTTTGTGCAGAACAGTACAACATGGTGACACTAAAGTTCCTTTAAAAGCTATTTAAAATCATATTCTTTGAAGGTGATGTCAACCTTTTCAAACACCTCAATGGACACATGTTCTCACATAATCTGTTACCAGATTAACTAGCGTAAAAATTAAGATTTCAAATCAGCATGTTGGTTTAGATCCTTCAATTTACATTAACATGTGATTGTCCTGAATATGCATGTAATACTTGTTGCTGGACATTAAGCCACCATTAATCAATCAAATCACAAAACGTACCTTAATGGACTCATGGTAATGTGTTGGTCTTTAGGGAATGGGATAAATCCTAGGATGTGTCAAATTAAAAACTAGTATTGGTATTTTCTTGCCACAATTTAAAGCATGCAACAGTTAAGGGTTAGCAGGAAAATCTGTCTGTGTAGGATGACCAGTCTAAATGTTTACTTTTATGTTGAAGAGTGACCAAACATCTTGGTCAGTTTATTTTCTTGGATGTAAACATATTTTGATCCTTGATATCTTTGTAATATTTGCCAATGGACATTCAGTACCCAATGGTGAAAAACGAGAAGAGAAGAGGTGATGCATGTGCAAAAACTGCAAATTAGTTCAGTTTCACTAAACAGCATCATACAATAAGAAAATCAATGGACATGTGACAATTGCGTGTCCCAGATATTCCACAAAAGTTATATTGTTGACAACATGTTTTATGCAACAACAATGTTGTTCAACTGTTTACAGTACAATCTGATTAAGTTCCATCTTTAAACCTGTGACTACTGAAAGGCAGTATCTATTGTTTGTGTAGTGGAAACTAAAATGATATAATAGAGTCAACCTCTGCTTCTTTTGTGTTAAAGTATTGGATGAAATGGGCTTCCTAATAATACAGAAAAAATATTTGCAAGGAGTGGCACACAAATCCACCAAAATCGACAAGACTGTGAAGTATAATAAAGTATAACTCATAAACAATGTTTTTTAATAAACTTTTAACTAAATTGTGTATTGGAAACCAAAACTTCATGCAGCTCCGTACAAACAATGGCACATTACCGGCGGCTCATCTATATGTTAATACCAGATTTAGATTTTTTAGAATATTACATCATATAGTGTTCTTTATTACAAATCATTTGATAATACACAATATAATTGAGAATCGAAATGAGGAATGTGTCAAAGAGACAACAACCAGACCAAAGAGAGGAAAACAAGTATTGAAAATTTTACATATACAACTGTAGTATAAAATACCGTAATACAATTGTTCGCATAAGTTTAACATTTTTTTTCTTATTTCTTATACAACTCTAATAAATTTGTAAAAATAATTACATTCAATAACATATTGAAAAAAAACCTATAGATCTTCATCTGTAAGACTAGATATCAAAAAACTATGTCTTCATTTCAGTACATATTCAAGAACTTGCAGCTGCTATATTCAGACTTCGAAAAAATAAAAATCATTGGTGTCTGATAAAAAATAACGAGTCTTAGGTTTTTGTCAAAGAACGCGTCGCCCTTTTTCTCTCAAAATGTTCAACAGAAAGTGCCATTACCTATAATATATAATCATTCAATGTCTATTTTCTCAAATAACACAAGATGGTCTGCAGTTATAGATTCTCGGCGCTGAAATTGTGTTTTTTTTTCCTTACAGTTTTCCCTTTGTCTGTTTTTGTGCAATTTAAGTTTTTTTTTGAGTTAGTTGCATGTGTTGTATATGTTGATACAGTTTTGGCTGCTGGATCCCAATTATTGTCACATTGACATATTATGAAAATAAGAAGAAGCGGTATGATTGACATGCAATTAGACAACTCTCCACTAAAGACCAAATGACATAGAATTTAACGATAGTAGGTCACCATCATTGCTGCCACATGTAGGTCATGTAGAGCAGGATCTGTTTACCTTCTGAAGCACCTGAGTTCACACTTCGCACCCAGTTTTTGGTGGGGTTCGTGTTGCTTAATCTTTAAATTGTTTTATGGTGTTTAATGGACTATTGTTTGTTGATCGTCTTCTCCTCTTTTTATCCAGGACGCTGTCACTTAATTTTCGAATTATGAGTTTGAATGTCCGTCCCTCTGGTATCTTTCCCTTCACTCTTATGTCTGTTTCATCCTGTTTGAGTTGCTCACTTGTTCCCCCTCAATATAACGGTCCAATAAACAACTATAATACTAGTAGTATATACAAGCGGGAGGTTTATCTAGTTCTTAAACCTATCTAATCCACCATTTTTGTAGGAAATGCCTGTGCCAAGTTAGGAATCTGACAGTTAATTTCCGTTTTTTTTTTTAAATATCAACCCATGTTGTCAATCTAATCAAAATATAAACCTCTGATTTCATAATCAAGGATATCGAAGTCAAATAGTCTGTATTTTAATTAGATTGAGTGTTTCTGTAATATTTGTTTAGTGTGTATTTTAATTAGATTGAGTGTTTCTGTAATATTTGTTTAGTGTGTATTTTAATTAGATTGAGTGTTTCTGTAATATTTGTTTAGTGTGTATTTTAATTAGATTGAGTGTTTCTGTAATATTTGTTTTGTTTGTAGATGTCGTTTATATTTATAATGGAGAAAAAATATGTAGAATTATCCATATTTTTGTTTAAATTATAATATGAATTTCGTTGTCTATCATGTTTACTGAGCTATTCGCTAATAAATTTAGAAATTACTAAGATGGTTCAGACTATATAAGTCATGTATTTCCTCAAGTTTTCAAGTCTAGTATACATCCGAGGCTATTAATTATTCGCTTTTAATGTTCTTAATGAAAGTAGATACAGTAAAGCACCAGGCGCATGCAATTCAAATAGTTCTGTTTATATACGACCACAAAAATTTTTGCGGTCGTATATTGGTATCACGTCGTCGTCGTCGGCGGCGTCAGCGTCGTCCGAAGACGGATGGTTTCCCGATAATAACTTTAGAATAAGTAAAGAGAAATCAATAAAATTTTAACACAATGTTTATAACAACAAAAGGAAGGTTGGGATTGATTTTCGGGGTTATGGTCCCATCTGTTTAGGAATGAGGGGCCCAAAGGGGCCCAAAACATACATGTTTCTAGTTTCAGGACAATAAGTTGTGTATAGGTATTTCAATTACACTGAAATTGTACCACAATGTTCATACCATTAAGTAGAAGGTAGTGATTTATTTTAAGGGTTATGGGGCAAACAGTCTAGGAATTACGGGCCAAAAAGGGACCAAAAACAAGCATTTTTGAAGTTTCGGGACAATAACTTATGTTTAACTGTATGGATCTCTCTGACATTGTACCACAAGGTTCTATATAATGAAGGGAAGGTTTGGTTTCAGTTTGGGGTTAATATCCCTGGCCTTTAAGGAATAAGGGGCCAAAAAAAGGGCAAAAAAGAAGCCTTTTTCTAGTTTATAGACAATAACTTGTGTTTAGGTGTACGAATCTCTCTGAAATTATACTTTAAAGTTTCTTACTACAAAGGAAAGGCTAGAATTGAGTTTTGGGGTTCTTGTTCCAAGGGGGGTCTCAATAAGTAAGGGGCCAAAAAAGGGGCTCAAATAAGCATTTTTGTAGTTTTCAGTCAATAACTTGTGTTTAAGTGTATAAATCACTCTGAAATTATACCACAAGTTTCCATACTACAAAGGGATGGTTATAGGAAGTAATGGATCAAATCATTGAGCAATTAGGGGCAAAAAAGGGGGGAAACAAGGGTTTTTCTGGTTAAAGGACAATTTAGACAATTTAAAAGCAGTGTTAGGGAGGTAATCCAATTCCAATTAAAATTTAAAGAATACTGTTATATGTTTGATTACTTGATTACCTCCCTTACACTGCTTGAAAAATATGTTAAAGGAAGTGATAATTGTCTTGAGATGTGTAGCTGTAATTTTATTTTCAGATGTTACTGTTAATTAATATTAATCTTAACCATGACTGTATGCTATTTTATTTTTTAATACTTTAAGATGTATTTAAATGAGTATAGTAGTTATTGTTGCCAACTTAATTAGAAATTTGAATTGAGATTATTTTTGGAATAAGGGATTAGGGAGGTGAAAAAAATGGGGAGGGGTTGAGGGGGGGGGGGGCAAAATTTAAATTCAGAAATTAAAAAGAATTTTTCTTCAAATATTTTTTTTGGGGGGATTTATATTCCGAACAGCGTAGTGTTTTGCTCAAAAGCAAAAACAAAATAATTTTAAGTTCAATAGACCACATTAATTCTGTGTCAGAAACCTTTGCTGTGTCAACTATTTAATCACATTCCAAATTCAGAGCTGTATCAAGCTTCAATGTTGTGTCCATACTTGCCCCAACTGTTCAGGGTTCGACCTCTGTGGTCGTATAAGGCTGCGCCCTCTGAGCATCTTGTTGTTTTTGTTTTGTTTTTATTGAAAAACCCAATGCATATCTCTAGTGAATCAGACAGTGTGCCACGGTGGGAAAAATTTGGTTGAATATTTAGGGGATCACTGAGCATGGCTGGAGTGAAACCCCTCGATCATAGGCAGTCAGTGCCCCCTACCCCCTTTATGAACATTTCTGTATCCGCCACTGAAAGCTCAGTCAAAGTTTCCGAAAATTGCATGCCGATTATTTACAAAATGGTTTCCGAGATTTAGCCTATCTGGTTACATAAACTGCCGCTGAACATTTCAACTCGAATTCAGTTGAGAAATATAATCGAAATGTATCAGTCTGTATTTCATAAAATTAAGGGTCCGTGTAACACTTATCAATTCAAAGTTTTAAAAAGTTTTGAAATTTTAGATTTTTGGAATTTTGATCAAAGTTTTAAAATATCAAAATTCCAAATTGTGTAAAAGTTTTGAAATTTTGAAATTTTAACCAAATAATTAAAATATTAAAATTCTAAATATCGTTTATTAATTTGATAGTTTAGAAATTTGACCAAACTTTCAAAATACTAAACCTAACGTGCAAATTTGATTATTTCACTTTTTGAAAGTTTGATTTTTTAAAATTTTTGATTAAGATATCAAAATAGAAAAGGGGCGAAAAGAGGGATACTTGTAAACACGGCTCTGATTATAATCCTTCTTAGTTAGGAATAAATTGCACGAAATATATCAAATCATTTTTAATTAGAAAATAAATAATTAAAAGAGTAAGTCTTTCTTTTATAAAACCTATCAGACATCACATGGGTTAACAGTATCGTGAAATTTCAAGGTTGTGCATCTATTGAAAAAAAAACTTATTTAAACCAGCATCAAATAGGTTGATTTAAATCTCTAATATAAGGTTGGCGTTTGAAATAAATAATTCAGAGCTATAGTTGGTGTCCCCAGTGCCCAACATTTAGAAGTAACAGTGAAAACTGATCAACTCGCAGTAGGCCAAATAGTATAATTCGCCTTTTTGACGTTCCTAATGAAGGTAGATCCAGAAAAAGCGCTTCGGTCGCACCAACTTTAAACGTTTTGTTTTCTTTTTTATTGATTGCATGATGATAATATACATGTATTGCCTTTTATGATTGATTTTAGTTCCAAGTAATGATACGGAGGGAATATTTAATGTATGGTGTCGCAATGAACGTTGTGTTGGGCGGGCGTGCTTCAGCTGGCCCCTAGACATAAAAGTGTACTGGTTTAGTGATGGTTTGAAGTGATGGTTAAGTGATAATAGACGTAATACTAAACTCCGAAATATAACAATGAATTAAAGTTAAATCATACAAACTAAAAAGGCAAGAGGCGCCTGAATTGGGACAGGCGCACAAATGCGGCGGGGTTAAACATGTTCTGTGAAATCACAACAATCCTTCTATACCTCTATCCAATGTAGAAATAACCAAACACGCAGCAATACGCACAGTCAAACGCATTTCAAAAGAAATCAAAGTTCTTTGTCAGAATAGGAAACAAAACAAACTAATCAAAATGACAATGATAAGAAATAAACAAAGGACAACTATATATAAAGCTAGCAGTTACTGACTTATGCTAGCTCCATACTCCACATAAACTAATTGAAATTTAGGGGCCAGCTGAACTTGAGGACGCCACCGGGTGCGGGAATTTCTCGTTGCATTGAAGACCTGTTGCTGACCTTCTGCTGTTGTCTGCTCTATGGTCGGGTTGTTGTCTCTTTGGCACATTCCCCATTTCCATTCTCAATTTTAAAGATTATGTCTTCATCAAATGAATAACAAGCACAATCCCTTCCTGTTGTATTTATTGCTAATTTGTTCCTGAACATTCATTGAATATTTGTCACTGATAACCAAAAATCGATAATTCAAAATAGGTTGTTTACATACAAATTACAAAGAAATTATGATTCAACTGCTTCGGGCAAAGTAGCCCTTATAGATGGATTTTGATATGTTTAACTTCACTTTGGCCAAACACCTCTTCAATTGTTTCGGTTCTTATATATACTTGACTTTCAAATGATCAGTTTTCAGCGTTCCGTAGGTGACTTAAAATTCAGCGTTTTACATTGTACTTGTTTTTCAAGAGAAACATTGGTGTATGGCCAAAAATAGAAAAGTCCATCATGCAGCTGACAGCGTGGCACTCTCTTTACACGCCCCATTTTGACTGGACGTACCTGTATTCCTTTAATTTGCTCAAAGTTGATTGTCGTACGATAATTGAAAAAGGCACTATAAATAAGGCCGTTAGTTTTCTCGTTTGACTTGTTTTACATTGTCTTATCGATTCGGGGCCTTTTATAGCTGACTATGCGGTATGGGCTTTGCTCATTGTTGAAGGCCGTACGGTGACCTATAGTTGTTAGTGTCTGTGTCATTTTGGTCTTTTGTGATAGTTGTCTCATTGGCAATCATACCACATCTTCTTTTTTATATACTAATAACAAATACGGAACAATTATATCCCTCAATACAACAAAATCCCTGTTCCTTTTATTTGCTATTTAAAAACAGTGGTTCATTTAGGGCCCCTAATGGAGCTACGTATATGATAAATGTATATACTTTTTACAAGCATCAGTCCAAACGTTGTCTAAGGGAGCAACCCTTCAACTTCAAACGTGTGGATATGGATATTTGGTGGAAGTACAAAAAAAAAAAAAAAAAAAAAAAAAACGCGCTAAGCGCTAACAATTTTATTAGTTTTTTTTTTTTTATCGCTATTAATCAAATTATTTGGCTTTAAATTTAACACCATAAAGCATGGGGGAGAATCTGGTTTCAATTTTTTTTTTTTTTTTTTTTTTGTCCTCTGCTTGAACAGAACTTTTTTCCCCATCAAATTGGGGATCCGGATATTTTTATGTACCATTATTGAAGCCCCTCCTGGAAGTATCCAAGTACAAAACAGTGTCACCTTAGTGACAATATTTATATATCGGATTCCCAAAAATATTACCATTTATCGCTGATATCAAATTTTGAAAATAATTTTCAATTTTCGAAATGCCGACACCTACAAATGAATAGATGGGCGCTTAATGTACAGCGGCAACTAAAACATAAATATGAAGGCTGAAAATAATTGGCTTTTTTTTTTAACTTTATTTGAATCGAGCGTCACTGATTAGACAGTAGTCTTTTGTAGACGAAACGTGCGTCTGGCGCAAATAAAATTTACATCCTGGTATCTATATATGATGAGTATATGTAGATACCTTACTAACAGTATCATGGCTTCAAGCTACTAATATTTGTTCTTAGTCTCAATTTCAGCGTAAAATGTTTATGGTATACGTTTATATGTTATGAATGTGTTCAGCTTTTACAAAACCAGAACGATAACTAAGTTGAATGTTAACGTTTACTTTATTTTTTTCGCAGTTTTTAATCAAAAATTTAAAAAATCAAATTTTCAAAAAGTGAAATAATCAAAATTGCACGTTAGGTTTAGTATTTTTTTTGTTTGATCAAATTTCTAAACTATCAAATTTAGAAACGATATTTAGAATTTTAATATTCTAATTATTTGGTTAAAATTTCAAAATTTCAAAACTTTTACACAATTTGGAATTTTGATATTTTAAAACTTTGATCAAATTTCCAAAAATCTAAAATTTCAAAACTTTTTAAAACTTTGAATTGATAAGTGTTACACGGACCATTAAGGGGCTACAAAAATGACTTTAGACTTTAAAAAGAAATAACATCATATGCGAAAATAGTTCGTTTATAAATACAAAGCAGTATTTCGAAATACCACAATGACATATACATGTATATATATACTAAGACCACTGATCGATTTGGTATTGCGAAATACCCATAGCAACAGTACTCTAGTATATAAGTAATTTCCCGTTCAAATACCCAGCATTAAACTAAAACTAATGAATAAAACAAAATCTTATTTATATTCATTTTCTACAACTTCAAATGAGTGTATCAAAAGTTGAGTTCAAGAAAACAGATCGCTTCGATTTTACAGCGTCGGAGGGGAGTCCACCCCAGGGAGGGGGTTATAAGAGGGACCCGTCTTACATTGACAGTGGACCCCAAAGAAGAAATAGGAAGATCAGGAATTCTCCACCAAGGGATAATGTTGATGGAGAAGGTTATGGAAGAGGTTCACCAAATTACAACTCTACTGGTGAATATAGCGGAAAGAGGAGTCCAGTTTATACCTCGGAACAAAACGAGTAAGTGAATGTGATTTTGAAAACTAAAAATTAGAGAATTTGATTTTTATACTCTCGGTAGAAGTGATTTAGATATTTCTAAGGATGATTTTGAGGAGACTTGGAAACAGAAACTTCCGTTTTAAATTTACAGCTTAATTTGTGATGCAAATCGCGGAGAAAAGACGATTACGTGACTATAACATAAATAATATAAACGGGTTTAACTTGTTTGATTTATTATATAATGCAAAATGTGTGCTATCAATATATTAAGCTGCTCTGAATGAGTTAATTTTTTGGGAAAATATATTTTAGAAAAAAAAAAAAAATGGTGGGAAAATTCTAGCCCCGCCTACTTTTTATACGTCATGAAATAAACTTAAAAGGCAATCCTCATTAAAATAATGTATCATTGCGCGCTCCTACAAAATAGTTCCTGGGAGAAAAACATATTCCATTTGAATTTAATCAGAATAAAGAAAACAACTCGTTAATTATATATCACAATTGTTCGAATCAAGAAATCAACACTGATATTTGTTATTCTTACAATAAATTTCTTATTACATCAAAAGTGATTCACCCTACGTTCTTTCCTTTATTCGCGGTACTTTAGCGAGAACATGTCATTTAACCCAGAGGATGGAGAAGGGTGAGAGAAAAATCGTTATTTAAGAGAAAATTAAGCACGAAAATGAATTCTAGAGTGTCAATTGGTTGTGTTGTATTATTATGGAATGTTTGAATGGGCAGCATTCTGTTAATTCTTGTAAAAACATATTTTTGTGTTGTCGTTCAAGGAAGCCGGTGTCATGGCGGACATTCAGTGTGCACGTGTGATGGTTAGCTATCAGACATATGGGCTAATTCAAGAGATCGTTTAACATAACCATGTTGTGCGGTTCAGAAATCGATAATGTTCAATGAATGGTGCTCATTACATATTGCATATCGTAATTTTATAAGATGTGTCCATGGTATCCTCTGACAACTACGCATCTCGGCCATCTGTCAAGTTGTCTGGTAACAAAATAGCTGTAAGAAACCACCAATAAGTAATCGCATTTAGGTTTCTTATAAAAAATGTTTGGAATTTAAAAATGACAGTTTTTAGTGTTGAACATTTATTATATATTGTGTTGTATCTAAATTAAACGTCCACTATATACATGTTTTCTTTCTCTTAGTGGTAGGCCAAGGGGCAATTTTAGTAGTGAAGGATCCAAGAATGATGAATACAGTGCAGAAGCTGGTGGAATCATCCAGGTATGAAATGACAGGTTAATCTCTTATGATAGATTTGTTTTGGGGAAACGGGGATTAACAATCTCTGTAGACTTTAATACTACAGAAAAACTGTAAATTTAAAAAGAAGATGTGGTATGATTGCCAATGAGACAACTCTCTACAGGAGACCAAAATGACACAGAAATTAACAACTATAGGTCACTGTATGGCCTTCAACAATGGACAAAGCCCATTCTGAATAGTCGGCTATAAAAGGCTATAAAACAAGCTTTGTACTAAGAACAAGAATTATGACGCAGCATGCGTCTTTCTACAGACTACCAACTTGTAAACTAGCAAATAAACGTGCATTTAATTGTAGTCCTGATATGCATGTACATGTAGTTTTTGTTTCCATTGGACATTAAACACTAATCTATCATGGAATTGTGATATATCTGGAGCCATCTAACTCTATCAAAAATTTATACTTTAAAAACATTTACATTACAGAGTAACTGGGATGAGGTTGTCGACAACTTTGATGACATGAAATTGAGAGAAGAACTCCTTAGAGGAATCTATGCTTACGGTTTTGAAAAACCATCAGCCATTCAGCAACGTGCTATTATCCCATGTATAAAAGGTAAAAATTGTTACTAGTCTTTAAACCCAGGACAGTCTTTTTCTGTTGTTCTCTTTTCTGATGCATTAACCGGGTTCTTGCCAAGTCTGTAAAAAAAAAACCCACCCATATATTGTAGACACTTTGAAATTATCAACTATAGATAGATGTACAATGTAAGTTAAATTACATTTTATCTCTGTAGGTTGTTACATCATTTTGAAAGAGTCTTCCCTGGATACCATATATTTTTGAATGGGGCAAATGTTGAAGACGTGTCAAGGACACATCATTTTGTCTATGGTGTGTTCATAGTTCTTAGAATTTATCAGTATCTGCATTATCATATGATCTGAGTTTTGTTGTTAAAATCCGAAGGTGTAGGTGGAGATATATGTTACTTGTTGCAATTTTTTCTTTGTTATTAAATAAATACTGGACACTGGACTGAGCTTTTAGAATCTTGGGACCAATCTGTTTACAAAATTACAAAATGGCAATGTCCAGACCTATGTTAATTAAAGCACAATATTTGCTTTCATATAGTTTGTTCATGTCTAGTATTTATTGTATTCCTTTTTTGTAGATTTTCTGTAGCTTAAGAGTTAATACGAATAATGTTTATGATTTTTGTAGGACGTGATGTTATTGCCCAAGCCCAGTCTGGTACTGGTAAGACAGCAACATTCTCCATAGCCATTTTACAGCAAATAGATATTGCATTAAAAGAATGCCAGGCATTAGTCTTAGCCCCAACAAGAGAGTTGGCGATGCAAGTAAGTTGCTTTTATGAAATGGTTATAAAGAATCTAGTAAAACACATTTGTAGAATCAATTTATGTAAGTTTATATTAATAATATTTGTAATCTTGAATGACACCTGTTAAGAAGATATATATGCCCAAAATATATTTACACATGAATTGATGTTGGACAAATTTGTTAATATTAGCAACTATCCCACTTCAATGACATTAGTCAAACTGAGTCCTGTAGTCTCACAAATTGGGTTTAATTTTTTTGAAGCCTTGTTCATGTGTTTGAAAAGAAATGAATTTCATGGTGAAACTAATAAATCCTCAATATGTAAGGGACGACATCAAAAGTTCAATGAAGGATAAAAAACTTAATTCACATAGTTTTTTCACTGACCCCCACACCCCCCTCTTAACTTAATAATTTGGGAAAAATTGATTGACCAATAGGGATATATGTAAAATCGGTTTTAGATTAACAAAACTTGCAGCAATGTTGACCTCCCACCCCAAACTATTTGATTTAAGTTTTTTATCCTACATCGATCTTTTGATGTCGTCCCTAAGTACTGAGATGATCTGTCATGAAAAAATTCGGTCCTATTTAACAATTTTTGTATGTTTTCATTCTAACTGAACAACACTAACATATTTATCAGTTAATAAACAATGACATAAAAAGCAAAGGGATTTGTATATTTTTCGGGAAATTCTCTAATAATCCTTTATTTGTTGCAGATTCAAAAAGTTGTAATAGCATTAGGAGATTACATGGGAGCACAGTGCCATGCCTGTATTGGTGGCACTAATGTCAGAGAAGACATGCACAAATTAAGTACCGGCGTTCACATTGTGGTAGGAACTCCAGGACGTGTCTATGATATGATCAACAGAAGAGCTCTTAGTAAGTTAAATTGGATTTTTCATTAAAAACATATGCTTAGATGTAAAACATAGTCAACAAAAAAAGTTCATGACCACTTGAATTTGAAACAGTATTTTTAACGAAGTTGAGAACAAAACAACTAAGCACATAATTTTTGCAAGGTCTTGTGTTAACAAAAATCAAATTCCATTACAGTGTTCCAGCTTGAATCTCAGGGCAGAAGGGTGCTACTTGTCTAAAAGGGCACTTTAGCGCAATAACCCAAATTGTAAGGGCACTGTTTGGCAGTGTATTAATAACCTTGAATATATGTATTATATATTGCTAGGCTCAGCTGCAGAACATTACTTGTATTTTAACCTTATTCAGAAATTAATGTGTTCCAAGTGTTGGTTCCAGTAAGATTTTTTTATTATCAAATTATCATACCATGACACAAAGCATATCATTTTAATTGATGTAAATTTATGCAAACTGTGCATTTTGATCAGGAAAAAAATCCTTAGAAAAATCTTTTTTTTTATTTTATAATTTATATAACTTAATTATACAAGTCTATAAAAATAAACAAGTAGTTCTGAAAGATGGAGCTAAACAAAATTGAATTTGTTATGTAATTAAATTATTTACATTAAAACTACTTGTTTAGACATATAGCATTTGTGTTATTGAAAGTTACCTAACTTGTAAATTGTTACAAAAAAGTATTTAAGAAGTGCACACCAAAGTGCTCCTAAGTAGGGAGTTTTATAAATATAACAGGTGATACAAGAGATGATTATATTATAATGATGCAATAATACATTGCATATATTACAGAAGGTATAAACTCCATTATGGTTAAAAAATAAAAGCATTTGTTAAGTGCTCCTATGTAAGGAGGATTATAATACAAGAAATAAAACAGGAAGTGGTGCAATCTTGTTATGTTCAAATACAAATTTCTTTGGTTCTTCTTTTAATTTCATACTCGTGGTTATAAAAACAAAACGTTTTTACCAATCTACCAATTTACTCAAAACTTAGTCTGCCTTTTAAATTGTTTTAAATTTTCTTAAAAATATTTTTTTTTATGTGTACATATGCTATGATACGTAAACATTACAAATGGCTAACATGTCAGCATTTTCATTCTGTATTAAATATCTAGTATTTGTTCAATTATCTTAAATCCACTAATTAGCAGTGAACAATCATTAGCAGAGGTGATAAAACTGCCAAAGGCATTAGGTATTTAACTTAATCCTATTGTCAGTTAATTAGTGTTACACAATCACTCAGGTAACAATTTTACCGGAAACGCCAGAAGGCATGAAATTTGTAAAATGTATCTTTTGAAAAGGCAGAGGGGGGCATTCTTTGGCTTTGGAGGGCAGAAGGGCGGGGGTAAGGGCACCAAGGGCGGGGCGCCCTTCTATTTAGGGCAGGTGGGAACACTACATTAAAATGCAATATTTTAAATTAATTTTTATAAATAACACTTGGAGTATTTACTTTTTTGTTGAAAATTGTAAATTCGGAAATTATTTTGAGGTTTTATCTTTGTGAATAATGCGACTGGATGAGTATCTCGGTAATAACTTGCATCACATTTTCCTGCAATCACACTAATAAATGCATGCAACAAGTAAACATTTCATTAGAAACTCATTACAAATTTTGTCCCATTGAGAGATATTGTTCAACTCTTGAAAAAAATATAGATTTATGATGATTTCATATCCAAAAATATTCTAGATAAAATCTGTTGCATCCTTATCTATGGATAAAATATCTTTTTTTAGGATTGTTTTAGATTGACATGTACATTTATGATTTAGGAATGAATATGTTTTCTTATTGCAGATCCAAGATCCATCAAGTTATTTGTGTTAGATGAAGCTGATGAAATGTTGTCCAGAGGTTTTAAAGATCAGATCTACGACGTCTTCAGATTCATGCCAGAAGATACTCAAGTAATAATCATTACCTTAATGTTATTGAAGTACTGTGGATTCATTACTATTAGTTAAATACAAATTTTCATGGATTTCGTGAGTACATGTAAACCCCAAAATTAAATGTTCAATGAAAAAAAATAATTTTCTATAAAACCCCGAAATTAAATATCCATGAACATGTAAGTTATCCTTCATGTACGAAAATTGGTGTCCCCAAAAAAATAATTAATCTACAGTAACTTAATTTTACAAATAAACATCCTAAATGACTTGACAGTATTGTTGCTTGTCAAATTGAATTGAGACAAATCAGCAGTAAGCATGTTTAATTTGTTAAAGCAAATTGCCCAAATTATGATGATGATCGTGCTTACCTGTTACCTAGAAGCAGTGATTTTGCTAGGGCTCGTCACTTTCGTAATTTATGAAAGGGTTTTCACATTGACGCGTATTGCTAATCAATTTTCGTCACTTAAATTTTGTAAGTAAAAAAATTTTCGCATTAAAATACTATAAATCTACCTGTCTTTATTTTTGTGACAAGTCTATGACCCTCAGGTAATAAACATTTTCAACAGGTGAACATTACAAGTTGTGATTACAAATAATCGCTTATCGCCATAAGATGGGTCACTAATCCGTTAATTATTATTAAACCTCATAATTGACCATCATAATTAATTTTGCAGGAAAATCAGTCAGTTGGAATTTTAACAACCAGGAGTATAGTTTCGTCATTTGATCGGAATTGTTACTCTGCGGACAGTTCGCATTTGAATTTCAATATTTCTCAAACGATCACAATTTGAAGTTCTTTTGTTGTAGATTCGTCATTCGAACGCATTTTCCTCACAATTAATATAAATTGCCATCAAAAACTTTCGACAATTTCCATTTAAAATTTAGAACTTTATTCAAAATGTTGAGAGAGGTCTTCACGAGTAAACAGGTGCTTCCTGTACTGTGTGCTACGCATGCGTGAAAGTATTCCTATGACTATTTATAGACCCTGATTAAAAACGTAAAATACGAAATCTTTAAGAATAAACTTAGAGCCAAATATATATCTCTTAATAAAAGAAATTTAATCGAAAAATAATAATTTTCTGATGAATCCAGGCTCGTTTTGAATTTATCACCAACGTGTCACTTCCCGTTTTCGTTTCATTTTAAAACCGAAAGTAATAAACGTGATCTATTTTTGATTTGTTTACAACCTCCTTTCAGTCGTTAAACTTATTCAAGAAAAGATTTTATACAGTTCCAACTTAATAGAAATGATTATGCAGTGATAATCATTGCAGTTAATTTCTGCTGTGATTCCTTGTTTGACCTTGTTTAAAAAAAATGAATCCATCTTTTGTTGATCAGGAATGTCTTCTGGAATAAACTGAAGAGAAATTGTGAACTAAGTTTCCACATCCAGTGATTTTCCAACCCTCATTTTGGGGCCGAATTTCGGCCCCATTCCCAAAGAGAAGTATGCTCTTTTTTTCCCAATTTTCAGCTCTAAAATTCCCAATCGTAATTGGACATCGTAGCGAGATTTTGTTATTGTCGTATCTCCGTATCGTGTATTATTTTGTTGACAAATCTCTGAGCGTTCGGGGTATTTCGGGAGTTATCATTATCGTTTACTTAAGACGATGATTGGTTTGCAATCTTTTTTGGATTGCATTGCAATCTACGATATTCTGGTCACGTTTGCGCTTGAAACATCCGAATGAATAATTCAATGACAAAGCAAAAAAATGAGACATAATGTAAACAAAATGAACGTAGATCATGTCTCATAATTCCAAATATTACACAAAGAAGCTAAAGGCGGCGGACGGTAGTAAATGCCGGAAGCTGGAAGCTTTTGGATTCAAAAAGTCGTTTCTACTTCCTTCTGATGAAACAAGTGAAAGAAGGAAAAGACCGACTCTCAGATACAGAACTGGAACAACTAGTTGACATGTTTAAAAATAAACATGAAGGAAAACTTGGAATTTTAAATAAAACTAAAAAATAAATGCTTCAGATTTCAAATGTGTCTTTTTAGAATTTCTATAGATTCTCATCATTATAAATAGAATCAGAAGGGATAGGTTGAATTTTACCTTTCAAGAGTAAAGTTACAAAGCTTGAGTGCATGCAAATGTGTCCTCAGACACATTCAACTTTTATTTTTAATCCTTTTCCTTAAAAAGATAGCTTATTTTGTAGGCAATTCATGCAGTTAATCCTTCTCAGAATGCAGGATTTTGCACCTAATTTTCAAAATTTTCTTGGGGGGGGGGGGGGGCATGCCCCCAAACCCCCCTAGCGAGGCGCACATGTCTTACGCCGTGTGCCCGCCGTCATAAAGACCAATCATATTTTTCCCAAACCATAATTTTTTTCCCAATTGCATGGGCCCCAGGACCCTTCCCCTAAACACCAGGAAAATCACTGACATCTCTTGTCAGAATCTTTCATAATGAGGGTCAGTACAGTCAAATCATACAATACTGACTGCCAAACATGCCCAAGTCCTGTAAAATCTGACAAAGTCAAAGATGAAGGCAAGCTAGAAATATAAATCCTTTGATCCTTGCTGTTACTCAAAAAAAAGGTTGATTTTCATAGCGCACAAAAGTGACTAAAGCCCTCAAAATCCTAGCCTAAACCCTGCCTAGAGGCAACTTAAAAAAATAGAATGTTTTATGGATAGTCTTGTAGACCAACTTGATACAGTGTATTAGTGTTGAATGTCAAATGCAAAATAGTTTTGCTAATCCAGATTGATAAGGCCAAAATTAAAAATGTTTGTTTCCCCTCCCCCCACCCGGGTCAAAAAATTATTTTCCACAAAAAAATCGAAATTATTTTTTTCCTGAAAATAATTTGTTTCCACATTTTTGGAAAGTGCTTGAAAGCAGAAGGATTGATAATCTAAATAAATACACTCAAATTGAGCACAAACAACTGATAAGTGGCCTGGACTGGACAAGTCAAACCATTCATGTGACCATGCTATGACAATCACATCCAGTTAAAAAAAAAAAAAAAAAAAAAAAAAAAAAACCTGCCTTCCTGGTCTGTTTACAAAGGGTAGACCCGGGGGAGGGGAAACAGACATTCTTTTAAATGTGGCCTAATCAACTTCAAATATAGAATTTAAGTCACAGTGAACTTCAGGACTTGTACTGTGTGCAGCTTGTTTATACAGGTAGAACCTGTTTTATTTTTACATGATGTGCAGTTTATTTGAAAAGTTGGGGTTTCTAATTTTAGGTTATCCTGTTGTCTGCCACAATGCCCGTTGATGTGTTAGATGTTACACAAAAGTTCATGAGGGATCCTATAAGGATTTTGGTTAAGAAAGAAGAATTAACCCTGGAGGGTATCAGACAATTTTACATTCAAGTAGAAAGAGAGGCAAGTTTAAAATGTTCATTAACGTATATTGCTTAAAGGGAAACTTCGCAAAAAAATCAAAAATTGATATTATGTTCATTCTGTATAAAAATGCTCAAATTCATAGATATTAAAGTTTTATTCCGCTAGATAAGCGATCACCATCGATTTTAAATTTAGAGTATTAATTATCTGCGTTCCGCCATTTTGTCCTTCTTTCCCGATTAATGAAAAGATATGTCTATAAACCACAAAGAAACAAAACTACAGTAACCGATGTAGTCGTAATTGCGTGTCGATATCTTGTCAATCGTACGGTTGTTTTATCCGACTAACTAACCATGGTCTGTTGTTTTTAAACTTGATATTGGAATTAGGTGAAAAGTCAAAGTTGAAATCATAAATAAGTGTTCCGTGAAAATTGTTTTCGAAAATCTAATTTGTTCATAATTCTTTAAAGTAATAAACTGTTTTCAAATAAATTTTGATCTTCCCTCTTCTGATCACCAGCATGGCTAAAGGTATTACTTCCAAAGGTATTGTGAGGGGTGTGCGGTGACACGTCCAGGTATTCAAGCGATTTCCTGTCGGGCTTGCAAGTTCACGCATCGTTTCACTTCTGCAGGTATTGATCAGTGTACACGGCTAATAACATTTAACTTTCCATTTTGAACTATCAGATGTATAATATACAACTCTGTCTTACTTGTCATTACCAAACTCATACGCTTGTTTATAAATAACATTTCTGGTGTAAAGAATATTATTCATAAAAATATAAATAATACCCAAAAAATAAGATTTGATGAAATTAAAATCTATTTAAATATTTTTTCCAAGGGTGAATTTGGGAAAATGTAATATATACTCATTGTCAAAAGTGAAGGACAGATTGGAACATACCAGAAATATTGATTTAAAAAAATGTACGCACTTGCCGACGATTCGTTTATACGACTGGATAGAAAGTTACGGAACTATAGCGCAATTTAAAATATATACATGTATACATTGAACATAAGAAAAAAACATATATTTTGAATAAATAGGGGTAAAAGTGTTGTAAATAGACTAGTCCACGTATGCCAACAGTATGTAATCATCGAATGGCGATAGACTATTGTATACCAGAAGAAGAAGAGAACCAATTTGATTTAAATACAGGTCGATGTATAACTTTTGCTTTGGTTCATTGAAGTTGTGGACATAGTAAAATCACAGATTTATATTTCAATAAGATTGTTCTCGAACAAAGGAAGGAATTCCTTATCACAATTGTTATATATGCCACTGGACGAACACTAATTATCCCGAAGGGATGTGAATATTTTGCTGGGAAACTTTTGAGTATCAAAGTTTCAAATTAATTTCTGGATTTATTTTTTTTCTTGGTATTCAATAACAGAAAAAAGAATAAATAACTTGTCCGCTAAATAGGGGTAATCTTGTCAGATGAAAGACTTTTAGTTATATTTTAAAAAAAATAGGGAAATATGACATTAAATTGGTTCTGTCTTTTTTTTAAACATCGTTAAAAAGATGTGTGTCTAAGGTGAACGCCACAAGAACCCTGTAATACTAGTACGAGAGTATAGCATGTAAACATTCCTTCTCAATAATATGGTTGTATTGGAAATCTTTTCATACAGATTGACAACTCATTGTCCGATATGCCTGTAATATTTGCCACATGACGCCGATAGTTCTTTCTACCATCATCATCTTATTCTTTGATATTGCTGTCAACATCGATGGTTCACACCCAAACAAAAGGGGAGTAATGGGCCTTCAGAGCTTCTCCGTGTTATACACTTGTGAAATATATAGACGAAATTTCTGCATTGAAATGAATATACATCTCACAAACAGGATTTTCAAATAACGATTTTGAGTAATCACCTTACAAACCAATATAAACGTATGGCAAGATATAACCATGAAGGATTTTAGTTTTTGTCAGACTCAAGAACTCATCACTATCATAAACGTATACGTATATATGCATACAATTTCAAATATCAAGAACAAGCGGTCGATGTCGATAGTCCGTTTTCCAACTGTTCGAGTTAGACATGTCACTTGTTCATTCTTGAAAGCCTTCATATTCCCCGTCTAACGATGGGAACTGTTTCTGATTGTGTTGACTATAAATGCTTGTATGGTAATTCTGTTGTTTAGCTGTACAAGCGGTTGCCTTTCATCTCCTTTCCCAACAAACAAACGAACGAAACGCTACTAGTCTGCTTTCTCTGGAGCTCATCCTCAATGTCTCTTATACGTCAGGAAACTTGCATATATACTAATAATGATTGTTTCAAGAACAACGATGTATGGACGAACTATTCTAAATTCGTCAATATCAGTTATGCATGACTAAAATATAACTTTTATTACAACTACTGTATTACTTATTTGGATTAATGACGGCTATCATGTTCAACATTGCACAACTATTATCATAGAATTAAAAAAAAAATCCTCAAAAATCCTTAAAAAAAATTAATGCCTTAGCTTAGATAATTGGTATTTTTTCACAAAAAGTTCGTGTAAATGATTGTCAAATGAATTTAATTATGTAAGAATAAAATGTTAAAAAGAAACTAAAAAAAAATCATGTATGTTGTATTTTTTTGTCAATTAAAAACTTTAAAATTGCAATAGTTTTATTAGCATTTAAAGGGAAACTTCGCAAAAAAATGAAAATTTTATATTATGTTTATTTGATATAAATAATCATATATTCATTAAAATTATTGTTCAATTCTTCTAGATAAGTGATTAAAATAAAAATTAAAATCCCACTATCACTTCTCGACTTATCGCCATTTTGACGGCATCTCCGATACAAATTGTCACGTGATGAGTATATTTGAATAAAATATCTGAATACCACAAAGCCAAAAAACAAGCATGGCATATCGTATATTCAGTATCAAAATGACTTGTCAAGCGTACGGATGTTCAACTCGGAGTTCACATGGCATAAGCTTACACACTTTCCCAGATCCTGCAAAAAAGAAAGAGTTGTACCAGACGTGGATGATTAACCTTAACATAACACCAACCAACTCACAACAAGTTCAAGAAAGTGTGTGCAGACCATTTTGAAGCATCTTGTTTCGATGGAAATTTGATAGTAATTATGATTTTTTTCTCATGAACGTTTTGTATTGCTATTTCGTTCCAAGCCTGGTTGAAAGGAAATTGTCAGATTAATATAGTTCAGTATTTTCTGCATTCATGCATTAGTAACAGATTTTGTTGTTTACAAGTAGAAGTTTAGTACACGGATAAAAAGTCACAACCAAAAAAATTGTTGAATATATACAGGAAAAACATCTTCAAATATTATATTATTTATTACATTTATTACATTTTAAGTTTATGAACTTGTTTACAAGCCTTAAAAATAAAAAGATATTTGATTTCAATCATGCAAAGGATATATATTTCTAGGGACAATGAAGCCATTTAAGGTACCTTGCCACTTTGGCATTTTGATTTTATAACAATTATTTGATGTCATGGATATTTATTTAATAAATTCTGTTTAAAACTTGCTTTAAAAATAATATTTCAAGAACAAACCAAAAAAGAATTAATTAATTTACGTTTTCTCGTTTAAAGAAAAATAAATTCGAAACTGAATTATGACGTTTTGTTCTGTCTCTTTCTGTTGTAAATTCACAAGATCAATGAAGTATATATTTTTTAGGTGCAAAAAAACTTATGTATACATAAAAAATTACGTAAAACATTTAAAGGGTCATTTGTTTAATATAATAATGGTTTAAAAAAAAGACTTTATTTATTTACATGTAGTATAATTACAGATGCTGTTTACCCCCCCCCCCCCCCCCTCCTTTTCCATATTGTGCCATATAAAAGGTTGAAGAGGTGATATGTCTTCCCCGATTCGTGTGGAAACTTAATAGATCTTACCGCCCCTTTTTATGCTTTATAGCTGTCTACTAGGTCAACGCAGTTGCGTAGTCCTACAAGTTCAGGCTGAGCAGTTTCGGGATATAAAATGTCGACAGCTAGGCTAGCGAAGTTTGTAATGATTTATGGTCAATCGTAGTAGGAGTATTTTTTCTTCCTAAATTTATGATAACAAGATAAAATATAGAATACATCTAGTGGGGCGGACACTAATTTGGAAGTTGTAAAAGCATAAATATATTCTTAATGAGATTAAAAGGTATCTGTAGCGGCTTTAGACTTTTCGAAATGCTTGCCAAAAAAACAAACTTATATGTAATAAGATTTTATTCATTTCGGTAACTTTTAATATGAAAACCGACGATCTTTTGATTTATTGCCAGAGGTCATGTAATAGTGTCACATTCAGGTATTCTAGTGACTTCCTGCGGGCTAATAAACTGGTGACATTACGCAATTCAGGTACATGCATCGCTTCCAAGCTGTTTGACCCAGGTGTGCACAGGTTAAAGTGCCATCGAAAATGCTGTCAGGTGTATTATACATCCTGTTAACAATGTATGTCCATAACCTGATTGAAATACACAAAGCCGTCCAAACATGAAATTAAGAGTTTAAAATTTATATCTCCAGGCTGATTAATTCTGACATGTGCAAAGACAGAAATAATAAGACCGTAAATTATTAATTTTGACTTTTGTTTCAAAATTCATGTGTAGAAGATTATCTATATAGTACTGTACCATGTAAAATGATTTTTTTTTCTAATTTCAATTTTACTTTTCGGGGACGGATCCAGCCATATTAAAAAAACCTTAAAAAAGAGGGGTTCAAACTATATGTCCCACTTCAAATGCATTGATCTGCCAAAAAAAAACAAAAAACGGGGGTTCCAACACCCGGAACCATGCACTCCCCCTGGATCCGCCAATGCTTTTGTACACAATAGCTTACATAATGTTTTGTCAGCTTGTTTTATTTGCTTAGCAAATGTTTAATTTACGTTAGTTGTGATGAATAATTTAAGAAAGAAAAAACATACTGCATCATTTTACAACATCGTTTGGAGTAAATCCTAGAGAATTTAACCGAGAGATTTAGGATGACTATCTTTCATACTTTCTTGTCCTATTTCCGATATGAGCGGGCGCATTACGAAATATTTTGCCTATTAAAAAATTTGCGTTTACTTGTATTTAGAACGTGCGGTAATCGTTTGTCGTCCTGTACATGTACATTCAATTATTTAAAGGAGTTGTCATTTTTATCAATATAAGATTTTGAGAACACTATAACACTCCCGCGAAATCGCTGGCATTTCAAGCTTTTAAGCTGTTGTAGGATGATTTATTGTAAAAGATTTTATGTCTGGAGAAAAGGCATCAAAAGCCCTCTCCATTTTTGCCAAAGTCCGTTATTTGTTTCCTTTTCTGTTAAATTCCATTATTTCCGAGTATCTGACACTAGACCACAATTACTCTTCCCCTTTGCTACAATGCATTTCTTGGTAAAAGTCAAATTAAATTTTAAAAAATGCACCGCTTCGAACATGAAATAAATGTAACTGCTTATAGACCATTATTATTCTCATAAAATATGCTTCTAGGACAATCCATCAGTGCTGTTTCTTTTGTAGTAGCATGATACATTTCCAATATTAAGTTTCATGGTCTTGTTTGTAAAAAGGCAGAAGGTACCAAAACGGATAGTCATATTCAGTATTAAAAAACACACTGACAACGTCATAGCAAAAAATAACCAATAAACGATCAAAAGACAAACAAAGAGATAAAAAACACATCATAGAAAACTGGTTTAGGTTGCACAACAAGAACCCCACCAACATCTCGGAAGGATCTCGGGTCAAATCATATCAACGCTCCGTGGTACCTGTGGTATACCAAACCTTCATGTTAATTAAACAACATGCAATCTATTAAATGAGACCTCAAAGTGAAATAATTCATAAATAGGTTTATTAATACACAAATAATGAAATGAATCTGAAACATTCGGTGAAAAATTGTATTGGTAAATCGTTTAAATGATTTTAGAACTATTCAGTCTGAAGTGTCACTTTCACATTCTTTGAATCATTGTTATACCCCATCCAACGATGGAAACTCTTTTCTAATTATGTTTACTACACAAGCCGGTAGGATTATTCTGTGTTTCTTGCCAAGTGGTTGACCTTTCCTGACCCAGCACACAAACTGACGATAAGCCATAAACCTGCTTTGTCTGTTAGTAAGTACGTCTGGAGCTCTCCCTCCCTTCCAGTAAGACAAAGTTGACCTTTAAATTTTCTGTCAACATTTTTGATATTTTCGTTCAAATAGCTGAAGAATTAGTACGTGGTGAGAATTCAATTATTTTGATAAGGACATTACTTCCTGAATATTTAAAAAAAAAAAAAAAAAAAAAAGATCGCTTTGAACGACCCACTTATATAACTGAAATTGGTAATTACTATCTATTTCAAAAATTCAAGGTCACCGATTCTTATTTAGAATTTTTAATTCATTTACTCGTGTTTATATATATATAAGGACATTATTATTCATAAATTTATTCAATCAAATTAATTCAGTATTTCTTTTTTTTTTAACAAAAAATATTCAGCGTCAATAATATATTTAATTAAACTGAGCTCATGGAAAATATTCCCCCGTTTATCATTCATACGAAATGTTGTTCACACCTAGAAAAGTGAACCGTGACGGCTTAAATTCACTGAGTAAAGATCAAAAGATACAAAATGCTAATCTTTTAATTAACTTGAATTTAACCACGCATTCAACAGGTAGTCACTATGTGTCAAAGTACAATACACATTGTATTTGCGGGGCCGTATTTGCACACTACAAATGTACTAGCAGCACATATTTACTAGCCTGACGTAAAAGGTAAAAAGTACAAACATGCATTTTTAAAACACTACCAGTTATACATGTTAGTTCAAAATATCCGTCGGAGAAAAAAATCATGAAAAAATATTTTATATGATTTACTTGTATCACTATAATCATTTCAGAAAATATTAAAATATAAATCGTACATTCTACTTTCAAGCTGAGCGCTGTTCCATCTTAATTATTAGTTGGTTAATAGCTATACCAAACGTCGTCTATGCGCTTTAAATAGCGTTATAAGATGATTAACGATTAAGATTTAAAATGAGATTATTTCCACTCCCGGCATGCTTAAAGACTTAAACTACGTCACATAAGTCAGGAAGTTCGAAGAAATAAAATTAATAATTCTTAATTTTCTCCTTTATCGCTGTTCATATCCAGATAAAACTTGGTGAATATGTTTTTTTATGGTATTATGGACATAATTAGCTCATAAGTAAAAATTCGCGAATTATCCCTTTAAGAGAAGCAGAACAGGTAATATTTGATTATTGGTTACTTGATGTTAAGTGACTTGCATGTATTCTGAAAACCAATAGATAAAAAAAATTAACTGGATTGCAGCTTATAATTGGTCACTGAAATGTGTTTGCAAAGCTGGAATTACATCTTTTACAGAAACATTAAAAAACGAAGGTTGTTTCAGGTATAATTTTGTACGATTGAATTTGTACGGAGTTGATAAAATCGAATAGTATGTTTCCTGTTATATGCATGTGTATTGATATTTGATATTTGCATAAATGATATTTGCATTGACATTTTAAACATTTTTTTTTTTAAATTGAAGGAAAATTTATGGTGGATGAATTTTGTAGAAAAAAATCATTATTTAAACAATTTAATTACTTTGAAAAAAAGAAAATATCTTTCCTGATCAATCAATGTCTCACAGCTTGAAAGCTGTTATCACAATGTACATGAGAGCAGAGTCACCATGCTGGTCTTATTAATTGTCCATTATGTTATGAATTTGTGATTTCTTATTGTACATTTAACTATTGACCTTGCTCATTATGTTACTATTTTTTGTAGGAATGGAAATTAGATACCCTCTGTGATTTATACGAGACCCTGACCATTACACAGGCTGTTATTTTCTGTAATACTAGAAGGAAGGTGGATTGGCTTACAGACAAAATGTTGTCTAGAGATTTCACCGTCTCCGCTATGGTAAAAAAAATATAACTATTTATTCAAGCTATCTCTAACAAAATAAATTACAAAGTAAACATATTATCATGTCTATATATATTTTAGAAAATAAAATAATTGGAAGATGGAGGGAATACTGATTAATGGTACACTCAAATTGATTAATTTTAAATCACTCTTGCAGATGTTGAATTATTTTGAAAAGGAATAATTGTAGGTAACAACACTAATGCTTAATTTATTTTTAGCATGGTGACATGGACCAGAAAGAAAGAGATGTTATTATGAGGGAATTCCGTACTGGATCTAGTAGAGTCTTGATTACCACTGATCTCTTAGCTCGTGGTATTGATGTACAGCAGGTTTCACTCGTCATTAACTATGATCTCCCAGCTAACAGGGAAAATTACATTCATAGGTAAGTTTTGAAACAGTAGGAGGACAATCGTAGTCTGTTGCAGTCACTTCTCCATATTGTTGGATTTAAATGCCCATGCTGCTAGGCAAAGATTAAGTGTAAACCTTGATCGTCAGTCTTTTTGTCTGTCCCAAAAGCACTTTCACATATTATAGGGACATTCATGTCCTCCGATTATGAGATACATTATTTTTATGCCTAACCTACGATAGTAGAGGGGCATTATGTTTTCCGGTCTGTCTGTGTGTCCGTTCGTCCCTCTGTCCCGCTTCGTCAAAGATTTTGGTCAAGGTAGTTTTTGATGAAGTTGAAGTCCGATCAACTTGAAACATAGTACACATGTGCCCTATGATATGCTCTTTCTAATTTTAATGCCAAATTTAAAGGTTTTGACCCCAATTTCAGTGTCCATTGAATATGGAAAATGATAGTGCGAGTGGGGCATCGGTGTTCTATGGACACATTCTTGTTTTATTTATTTGATATAGTATTGTAAGCAGTTTTAATTGATTACAGTTTTGAATCATTTTCCAGGAATTAACATCCAACAGAACAACAGAAAGATCAGTCTGACAAATTAACTATATATGCATACCTGTGTAATTCCTCATGTTGTAAGGCTGAACTGAGGCAACTTTAAATTCTGTTGAGATTTGCTAGATTTGTTATAGTAGTCTTGAATCTTGACCTTATAATCAGTGATCCACAAATAGATATGATAGAGTGAAAACAACAATTACACTATTAGTATATATGTTAATTTTATCATCAATTGTTTTTCAGAATTGGCAGAGGTGGACGATTTGGTCGTAAAGGAGTAGCAATTAACTTTGTTACCCAGGAGGATATTCGTACTCTGAAAGACATTGAACAATTTTACAATACCCAAATTGAAGAAATGCCCATGGATGTAGCAGATCTAATTTAATTAATCAAATTTTGAATCGAAATTGTTGCCCGTACTTATAAAAAATAAAGAAATATTGTGTACTGGCGATCATTTTCATGCGTTGTTCATATTTTGCTGGCTACAATTTTCTCAGATATTGAGAATTTGTTGCATGAAAAGTTTTACCTTGGATAATTACCAAAATGAAATAAACGTTCTAGAAGTAATTTGAATTGCTAGGGACATAATTGCCCAAGACATTTTTGTGTATAGATTGTATTTTTGACTATCCTATATTGTAAAAAGTGCTGTGTATAAACTGTGCTATTTGTTTTTTTTTTTGCCTTTTATAAAATTGTTATTTATTTTTTTTTCTGAATAGCAGTATTTTGACTCTTCAGAGTTAGTAACATAATTAGAGTTAAATTTTGTTTTTCACAGTTTTAAAGGTGTCATGGCTACCTCATTGCACCAACCTTGTACAGAAATAATACCTTCAGCTTGTACGTTATGTTCATATCATCGGTACATGTTGTATAAGGATCAAGATTGTATTGGTCAGGGATGGGTTAAAGTGAATAAGTTATTAAAGAAAAAATGGGTTCATGGCTATGTGACAGTGAAAAGAAGCAATAGATGTAATAAAAAAAGATACAATTTTACTTTTGTGTTCTGTATTGTGCCATGGAAAAGGTAACAGTAAGCTACACATTTTACAAATCCTATAAAGAATTAGTATTTCAATTTCTTTGAGGCAAAGCTAGTCTTTATATATTAAACAGTGCAGGAATTTCAACTTATTAAACTTCATTTTTGTGGAGCCTGCGACTTTTGTTGCAGAAAGCTAGACATAGAGATAGTGATCCAGTGGTGGTGTTAGCTAACTTATTAAAAGCTCAACACTTTTATATTTTAGAAGGTGGAAGACCTGGATGCTTCAAACTTTTGTCTAAAGATGCCTCGTGTTAAAAAGTTTCTGTCAAGTCACATGTCTAATGTCCTTGACCTCATTTTCATGGTTCAGTGACTTGAAAAAAAAAATGATTTTTTGTAAATGATGAATTCTCTTATTATAAGTAATAGGATAACTATATTTGGTATGTTTGACTTTGCAATGTCCTCATGCCTGTTATACAGTTTTCACTCGACCTCATTTCATGGACCAGTGAACAAGGTTAAGTTTTGGTGGTCAAGTCCATATCTCAAATAGGTCTAGTATATTCGGTTGACCAACTGGCAGGTGTCATCTGACCTTGACTCCATTTTCATGGTTCAGTGGTCAAAGTTAAGTTGTTGAGTTTTGTTTTTTTTCTAATACCATATGAAATAGGTCAACTATATTTGGTGTATGGAAGAATTATTAGCTGCACATGTCTGTCTGGCATAGTTCATTTGACCTTGATCTTATTTTTATGGTTCATTGGTCAATGTTTAGTTTTCTTGGTTAATTTATGTGACAGTTTTAAAAAGCTTTATATTTAGGACTATCAACATAATATCAATAATTTAATCATAAGTAAAGAAGGCGAGACATTTCAGCATGTGCACTCTTCTTGAATATGGGTAAACATCAATTAGAGCATTCCACAGACAAAAGTAAATCCTACATCACCAGGTCAACAATTGGAAAAGAAAATTTTAAAAATCAACCATGTACCAAACACTGACTTTAGAAAAAATAGCCTTTGGTAAGCTCGAAGACAAAATTATTACAAATATTTTGATCTCTTATATGGGAAAAGTTTAAAATTTTAAGGCTTTCACAATCATTAAAGTAGTGTTCTGGTGACAATTAAAACTTCTTTTATATATAAAATAATAAAAGTTGTTGCTCTTGAACTTCTGAGTATACCATGATACATAACACAGTTAACCCAACATTTTTTGAAGAAATATATGTAATTTTACCCATGTTTTTAAAAAGTTGGGGTATACTGTTTTACCTTTTTGCATTTTTTTTTTGAGGAACTACAATACTAGGATTTCTGAAATTTGGTTTCCAGGGTTTATATAAGTCAGCAATACTGTGTGATTGGTTTTCAGATTTACTCCTCAACAACTTCCTGTTTATGGAACACTCGTATCGTTACACATGATAGCCAAGTGGAAAATTTTACTCACATTTTTCTGGGGAACTACTAGAAGGATTTCTGACATTTGGTTTTAGGGTTTATATAAGTCAGCTGTACTGTGTGATGGGTTTTCATAGTCATCGCTTAACAACTGCCTGTTAACAGAAATATTTCCGTGGGGTTATCATCATTGAGCAGTAGCTCGCAGTTTCACTTGTTATATTCCTAAACCTGTCTCTAAAATAAGAAGGTTCATATAGGCCAATTAAAATTAATTGATAGATTTTCATCCCCGCCCGCCCCTCTGAAATCGTCCCGCCCCGAATTTTTTTATTTTATTAAATTTACGATTTCCGGATTTCGTTCATTCCCGTTACCGGTAACCGTTAAAATTTCGTTTCATCCTCAAAGCTTCCTGTTTCAAATTTCGGTTTTGTTCCTCAAGTAAATCTAACAAAAATGATTAAGTCGACCTTTCCGCTGCTCTATGATGACAACATCATCTTCCGAGAGTAAAGATTGATAACGAGAATGACGTGAAATATTGGTGTTAAGAGAAACACGCTGTTTCCAAGACTGAAAATCGCGGTATGTCACAAATTTCTGTGATTAGAAAACTGCAGACTTTTTTATTTATGCAATGACTTTGTCTCAGGAAATTTAAACTGTAAATGATACCCAAAGCGCAAGATTCGTGGAAACCATTGATACAGAAAACATGACTGGATTATAGATATTGAAATACAAGCACGAACTTGTCAGATTTATAACCGTTTATTGAATTTAAAAAGTCGACTAACATATGCATTTTATTTATGCAAGCCCTTTGATTTTACCCATGGCTGTCTTTTTATGTTGACAAACAGCAAATGTTCCAATACACCCAAAAAGAGTCATTAAACAACAACTTTTTTTTATTATTAAGTTCATTTAAGATTCCTCATACTTTTGTATATAAAAAAGAAGATGTGGTATGATTGCCAATGAGACAACTATCCACAAAAGACCAAAATGACACAGACATTAACAACTATAGGTTAATGTACGGCCTTAACAATACATGATATAAGCTTATTATTACACTTGCATATATGAAGAACTCGTCACAAAACATGCAAAAGGGTTTCATATGAAATAAAATTTAAAAAATAAAATCCTCCCACCCGCCCCATTATTTTCAAAAATTTGGATTAAAATCTACTAATTAATTTTAGTTGGCCATATCTTGATAAAGTTATTGCCTCCTACATGGAGATAACAATTCTATGGCAAAAACTGTTGGTATAGTAAGAGGAAAATCCCTCTTGAATTTCAGGTCAATCCTATGTCTTTGTCAGTTACTTTTAAAAGACTTTTTTATACAGATAAATGGTTTCAGGATGCTTTTTCATTTTCGACACATTGGATTGTAACCATTCTTGAATTATGAATTCATCAAGACTTTAGTCTAGGCAGGGCATAGCTACTAAAACTGTTTTTTGTAAAGCAATTTTACTCGTCCAAGTAAACGAAAAATTATGCAATCTTACCTGGTAAGGGGAGATGTGGGGTATATTGGTCACTAAATGTTATTGACTTTATTTGAAACTCTTAACAAGGATGAAATAAGAACAAGCTTTCAACACCATTGAAACAAATATGGCAAGAGAGAAAATTTCTGAAAGCTGGTTTGGTTCCTTATACACCCAAGTAATGAGATTGTATTTCATTGGTACTTTTTGCTTTTTATTTGACTTTTACTGTTCAGGAGTTATGGTTCTTGAAAGATTGAAAATGGTGTTTCCTGTCGTGTCGGTGCATTTACTCATGAACTGTTCAACCAAAACTTTTAAAATTTTAATATGTTATTGCAAAATGGAGGTCAAATTTGATATTGACAATTTTGCACTTTCACTGTTCAGGAGTTATGATTCTTGTGATATTGAAAAATGCCAGGACACAAATAAATGTTAATAAATCTGGTTTGCTGTCGTTCTGACAGCCTCTTGTTAACTTTTAATATGGAAGCTTACTTATGGGTTTGCTCATTGTTGAAAGCCCTCCAGTCATATTGTTATAGGGGAAATGAACCTATAAAATGAAACAATCTGATTTTGTCAAAGATAAAACACAAAATCTTGTAAATTTTTATTGTTTTTATGACATTTTGAAAGGAACAATATTTATGGGTCTACAGATTTTCAATTAAAAAAATCACAGTTTGACACTAGATGAATGCATAAACTTGAACTGTGAAAAAAAAAAATATTGTAGAAAACATTTCAAAAGCATAAAATACATTAAAATATTAACACTAAGGTTTAACAATTATCATACAAAGGTAGAAAATCTGTGTCTTTTCTTACATACAATATCTGTAACAAATATAAACTTGCACATTATCTTCTGTATGATCTACAGTATGTATTTATCAAAATGGTGTAAATACTACCCAGAAAATCTCCTGTAATTAACATGATTCTAAAAGGATTTCTCAACCTTTTATGGGTAAAGTTCGTAAATACGTTGAAAATGATGAAACCAAATACTCTAAAGGTTATCTTCGGTAATAAGAAGCACATCATACACAAATTTGGAAGATAATCATCCTGTTTGGTTTCATAAGGAGAGTTTAATCAGAGCCTTGAAAACTACATTTCTGGTAGTCAGAGGCTCTGACACCCACCCTAGTTGACCAGGAGGTTGTTATAATGATTTTAGATGGACCTCTACAAACTATTAAACTAGGTTTGGTTCAACCTTGCAGTATAATGAAACTAACCTTCATTAAAGTTAAAACTATGAAAGTTATAAAAACAATGTTTGTTGAACTTAATAATACATCATTAGTAAGAATTTTACATGAATATTCCTTATCACATACTATAGATCATACATACTATCTTGAGAAATATTTTGTCTTTATTGGGTAGAAAACAAAAAACAAAATTTGCCATTGATTACCAAGACTGCACGAAAAAAACTTCGAGTGGGCTTGAAAATAAGTAAAAGTCACTGTAGATTTAAATAGATAAGCTTTTTTTTACAAAGAACCATTTTAATCAGAATGATTTTCAACATTACTACATGTATCTTGACCCATATCTTTAAAACTTGCTAGAGATAGGATCAAAAAGGATATAATGGTTTTTATGCATGTTCTTCATGATTGGTATATATTACACAATAAACTATGTTAATGTTAACAAATTTTTCGTTCAAGCATTTAGTTCAATTGGAATTTTATACAGAAAATTAAAAATAAGTTTTGATATTGACAGAAAATAATTATCGTGGGAAATTGATTAATTCAGTTGACTATATCAAATGTTGAAGTTCCACTTCAAGAATTAAGGTTTCACTGACAAAATTATTATAAAACACCACCTTTGTAAGAAAAATAGACTATCAAATATGATTTATGCTATAATTAGTTTCGTAGTTTGTTTTTGCAGTTTTAATAAACATACCAGTAAAACAAAAACTTTTATGGAGGACCGGTGTCATGAGAAGACTGTTTTAATAAGCACACATATTAAAAGTAGATGTAGATATACATTTACACATACAAGGGGACTTAAAAGACATTTCAAATAGTTATCTACCCATAAAAGACAAAATAAATTTCTTCCAAGATACACGGACATCATCCTATATAAAATTCAACAAGGGCAATAAATTTGTTCTCAATGAAAATAACTGTATGGAAAGACTTAGGTAAAAAGAACATATGTACAAATAGTAAGGGACAGTTTTCTTTTCTAATCTTTCAGTGGTCAAACATAATTGGTGATTTCAAACAATGAACTTTGATTCGAACATTGTAAATTCAAAATTTATTGCAAGGATTTTATAAACGCAAATACTATGACTAGATAAGTATCGAAATAATAAAAACTTGCAATCAGATCATTGAAACACAGACCTGTATGCATTTTTTTTTCAAAATCACAAATTTAGCAATTATTAACAAACATTTTTGTCTATTAGCAAAAATTGCAATAATAAATGCAAGCATTAATTTCTGAATTTACTTTTTTCGTAGCTTGTTGAAAAAATCTTTTAAGGCTATACTACCTGTTATTTGAATCATACAAATGTTTAAACCTAAATAATGAAAACTTCTTCAGAATTTGTGGAAAATGCTATAAAATCTTCAATGAAAATCCATAAATAGACAATCTAAAATTAACTAAATAAATATGCATAATTTATGCTCAACTGTATGTCAGCCTAAGATGAACTGGTAGAAAATTATTACAGAATCCTGCATGCAGTTGCATAGATATACTTTATCTTTGGAATAATGACCACTGTAAGATTAATTTAAACAAGACTTGATACATTACAAAAATACACATCAAAAAGCTTTACACAATATTAGACAACAGTACATGTTTTACAGACTTAAAAAACATAGACAAAATGTAGTTACTATACATGAATGAGGTATATTTTATTTCAAATTTTGAACCAGCAAGAATATATTTTCAATACACCAATTTCTAGTTCATGGATTTCTCAACTCGTCTTAATTTTGCACTAGTTGAACTGAATGTGAACAGTAAGGACCCTTTAAAATATTGCATGAAAAACATTATTTTTTTCAATGGGAGACAAACTAGAAATTGGTGTATATCTTCAGCACAGTTTGATGCTAATCAATAACAATTATTCACATAACTAGCATGATTTTTCTTGGTTTAATGCATGAAAGCTGACCTGCAGCTTGAGGGCATTTAAAACCCATTGGTAAAATGATCTGACATGATCGGTAAAAAGGAATGCTGATAACTTGAATATAACCACACTAAATCAATTATAGAGTCTTGTTCATTTTTTTTTAAAGTTTGTAATGAACTTATTGTAACTTGTTTGAGTATTTTTGCCTAATTAATTCAATGACCAAAAAAAATAACCTGTGTGTGAAATGTCTTCCTAGAAATCAAAGCACTTTTATTTTTGCTTTTAACTTTTAGTTTATTTGTAACCTGCATATTCTAGGCTCAATGAATATATTTGTGTAAACTTTACCAAAACAATCCCTCCAATAACAGGGGTACCTGATATAATCTTTGAAATACATTTTTAAAATTATATAACTGTATTTGAATTTAAAAATTTATAAGCTGTCACCAGATTTTGATATTTTAGAGGATTATATCACTTAAAGCTAATAACATTGATAAAATTATCAAAGAAGACAATCTGTCCTCAATAAACTTTAGGACACAAGTAAAAAGTACCAAAATTTACCAGGTAAACTTCTCTATGTAATAAATCTTCGGAAATTTATTATTGGAGAAGACTTTGCTCAGTTAAAAACTTTTGTCTGATCCAGTATTTCTTTAGAACAATATTATATATGTTTAAACAAACAAATTATCGATAAACAATAGCAAAACTTGAAGAAATTTTAAGTCTTCTATATTTCACAATTTTCAAGAAAGTTTTACCTATCTGATATGTTAGTTGCCATCAAAAATTAAAATATTAAATTTAGTGCAGATCTAGAAATAATATACTTTAAATATTCAAATACAAAACAGTATACATGTACATGTATATGTATATATATATTTTACTACAAATAAGACCATTATTTTACTGACATTTGAACCATTGCCCTATATTCTTAACATAACTACTGGCCATCTGCAGGTCAAGATCAGGTGATAAAAATGACTACTTATAGTTGAGCATATCTGCTGTCTTATATTATTACCATATGGTAAAAATTAAATAATTTAAATGCCCCAAAAAGCGCAAGCCAGGGCCGACAGTGCAAGGGCTGTATAGCCAGTCAAGGTCATTAAAAACTTCCATTTGTTGTTGTCTTATATTCATTATCATATTACCATTACTTCAAAGCATTAAAATCCCTATCTTCCATTAAAACTGATTCCTGGATTATTTCTCATTTATGACAATTTTTTTTTTCTACAGCTTTCAAAAATAATGGATACAGCTTTCAAAGATTTTTTGCATTGATATAGAGACACACACTACAATATGAGCTTCTTTTTTACTTTAGGGACTTTCTTGTCTAATTTTAACAATGACAGATCTATGTGACGAATCCATTTACCTTTTTACTTTTCTGAAAATAATAAGAGTTTGGAAATTAAATGTGCAAGACTTTTAAAATTCGTTATTCTTGATTCCTTAATAATATTTTCAGATATGCTTGAGTCCATGATTTGGTATTAGAAAATTTTAAAATAATTCAAATCAAAAATTAGAAATCCTCAAAATCATACAGATCTATAGTTATCAAAATCACTTATTATCATATTTCATTATTGATACTCATTTCATGAAACTATAATTTTAGTCAGAAACATAATAGACTCACTATAGTTCTAGAAGTTATCAATCTGAAAAGCCATAATTACAGAAGGTCAATACAGTTTCATTTTCAAGATTTTGAAATCTTTTAAATGGCAAGTCGAGATCCTTGAAAAATAAAAATACAAGATTAGTTAGGGTTATGAGATTTTTTTTCCCGTATTTAGAGAAACTACTAATATTTATCTTGTTTTATTTGAAAAAAAACAAAAAAAAAACATAAACAGTATTCAGTATTAAAGTGATATTCAAAATTTGAGGGGTCAAAATTATGCCATTAGTAAAATCCTTTTAAAGCAAATAAAATGAAATAAATCCATGAATACATTTATAATGATATGAAAAGGACCATTCATACTTCTCCAAAACCAACCTATTTATTTTATAGAATGGTTTACAAATTTGTGGAGTTCCTGAGAAACTGATATCACAAGAGCAAAAGCCTGGCAATCAAGTACAAACGAACCCTTTGGTTGCTTTCATAATTTAAGACAAAACAAAATATATAATAACCAAATAATTGTATTGAATAAAAAAAAAAAGAGAGATATAAATAAAATAATTAACCCAAACAAATAAACAAACAAAAACAAAGCGAATGAAAAGAAAAAACACATATTGTGTACCAATTTTTATAAAAATAAAAATAAATAAATAACTCTACTATACAAACAAAAGATATTTACAGATATTAAATAATAATCTTTGGTCTGACAATGATCAGACATATAAACTATGCTACAAAAATAAAATGAGATCAATAATAAAGTACCATTATCAAGGATTAAAGATCATATGACATGGACAATGACATCCAAGGGAAAATCCGTTTTCATTCACATTCTATTTATAGATACAAGGAGAAGAGGTATGATTGCCAATGAGACAACTCTCCATCCATTATATCTTTATATGGCTGTTTCTTTAAATTCTTAAATGTCTATATTGATATTTTTTTCCTTATTTAAATTACAATACTGGTTGGAGATTCTGTTCGTCTGTTCATTTAATAGACCACTTTCGAGTTCATCCGTCACCGGAAAGAACTCGTCAATCAGGAGCGCCTTAGTGACGTCATTTACCAGATAGAGGGGGTTGCCTGTATCCTTACACTATCAACATTCATCAAGCATCATAGTGATCGTCATTGTGCAGGATAAACCAGAAATAATTTTTGTTATTCGAACTCGAAAATTTTTGTTTTTGGAACTCGAAATTTGTCTATTGAATGTTTACAAAATGCCCAGACTTTCTAGACAAACGAAATCAGCCAACCTGACTATAATTAAATAAAAGCTATCAAACAAGATCAAAGATGAGACAAAACACATATTCCATTTTGATCATGACTAATGACTGTGCTGTGTACATTTTAATAAACTAATAGAAAAGATCAGCTCAAAAATCATCCTTTTAATGGTTAGCTTTAAATCAAATTGCACTTTATCCTATTGCTTTATCAGCAATGATTGTGATATTTAATTTTTTCAAGGGGCACAAATCAAAATGTACATTCTGAATATGAGCAAAAACAAAACTAAAAACACGATTTTGCCATCAAAAGCTAACTGTCAAAGCTAAATGCAAACTAAAAGATACTACACTCAAGCTATAAGCAACAATATATTTACCAAAACTTTAAGGAAGTATTATTAAAACAAGCTATCCTTTTTGGCAATAGTTTTATTAAAGACTGCCACTGGGCACAACAACACTATTATTAAAGTACATTCACTTCAATTTGGTTTTATTTAGGACAACTCATCAAAAGTTGAAAATATGAAATTTTACCATAATGTTGTTTGAAAACATATAAACATAGCATCTTTTAATTTTTAATAATTAATTCTTATAATTTTCAAATTCACAGAAGACAATTACTCGGTATTTGTTAACTGAACCTTATAAGATCCATTCTAAGTTGAATATAAATAATTTTCATTCATAAAAAATAGTACAAAAAATAAAACAATGCTTTGGTCCCAACAATATTTAACATTTAATAGCTACTATTTAAAAATGACAATTATCTGAAAAAGTAGAAAAATGTCTTTGCATTTCATATACAATTTACACATAAAACATGGACAAAATTATTAAAGTCACACACGCACAAACACATCTTATTAAAGCATTTACAATAAATGCTGACATCAATACAATGCTGAGTTTTGCCTCTCAAGAGGATTTTTTTTTTAATAGTGTCAAGTTTTATCACTTACTTTTTTTATACATTGAAAAAACAAGTACTAATACAGTAACTGAAGTTGTTACTATCCATTCTTTAGTACTCTTACTCACTATATATGATGGACTCTTGTTCTTATGACTAGGGGACTTAAAGAACTTTTTGTCAGACATGTGATTGAAATACTCTTGACAATTGTCGACATCAATATTAAGTGAACCAACACCTGGTAAATCTTCTGTCAGTTGATTCCATAAAGTGGATAATATTAATTTCAGTTTTTAAGTAACTTTAATTGTAACACAATTATGATTTTATAAGTCAGACAAAACAAATTCAGCTTAACTGACAAAATATTGGAAGATACAACCTTAAGAATCTTTTTTTCTTAACAACTCAAACAGAGAAAGGAGTGGTGTGTAGCACTACTTTAAGTTTAGTATTTCAAATCTTTTTAGTACTTTCAAATGGTAACAACCACATTTTCAGAAACATAGTATTTCGTGAAGGAGTCTTTAAAAAAAAAATTAACTTGTAAAACTTTATCAAATAAAAACTATATCTCTTATCAAATAACATTTAACTTTCAGAATCTTCTTTGTGCAAAAATGTTAATTTTCTTAATTTTCACAAAAATTGAAATCTCCAAAATCTGGCCAAATATTATCATCCACTAGATACACTTGAAAAGAGAAAATGAAAAAACGTTTGAATTCCCTAAACTATTATCCTGCACTAGCTAGTATTTGTTTCAATAACTACTTTGGTGCTTATTGAACTCATACAATGATGAAAAAATGTAAAACATTTGAATTCCCTAAATTTCTGACTAAATATTATCATGCACTAGGTAGAATTGTTTAAATAAGTACTTTGGTGCTTAGTAAGCTAATACAGTATTTAAAGATGTAAGTGACATATAAATATGTAGTACACTGATGCAACAAGACATAGACAGTGCCACATCTGAACATTGCCCATTCAGGACATTAACACATTAAACTTGACACCATTAACTATATACTATTTTGTCATGACGATTTCTCAAAAGCTGCCATACGATTATTTAACTCCTTTATCCCCTGCTGTATTCTTTTCAAATGGCCTACTTTGTGAACTCCTAGATCCTGAAATAGAATTTATACACCTGTCAGTTATTGCTTAAATTATTTCCAAGGAATATCTATACTACTAAAGGAAGAGATCAATTTCATTGAGCTGCAACTCCTCTGAAACCATAAAGAGTTGGAAATATTTGTGAATGACGTATAAATGTAGTGTTTTGTACTTCCAAAATTTTCTTTGAAACTATCAGAAAACATATTTTTCTGAAAATATCCTAATTCGTAGACTGTTATTGATCAGTGTCTTGTAAGCTTTTGCTCATGCTCAGTTGACATACTGCCCGCAAATATACAAACTCTTAGTTTCAACACTTGCCCAATTGTACAGAGATTTCAGGGGCATCTTCAAGTAATATAAATGTTGGAAAATTATTTTGTGGCTGTTTCAACTTCAATTATTGCTATCCTAGACTTTGTCAACACTGAAGAATTCAGACTTATTTAAATTAGATATAACAAGAGGCTGTCACAACGACAGCAAACCGGATTTATTTACATTTATTTGTTTCCTGCCAATATCACAAAAACCATAACTGATGAACGTTGAAAGTGAAAATTGTCAATATCAAATTTGACCTCAATTTTGTCATCAGTATCAACATATTAAAATTTGAAATGCTTAGGTTGAATGGTTCATGAGTAAATGCAACAACATGAATGGAAACTCCATTTTTCGATCTTTCAAGAACCATAACTCCTGAACGGTAAAAGTCAAAATCGACATTATTGAACTCAACCTCCATTTTGTCATCAGTAACAACATATTAAAATTTGAAAAGCTTAGGTTGAACAGTTCATGCGTAAATGCACGGACACGACTGAAATAGTCATTTTTCAATCTTTCAAGAACCATAACTCCTGAACGGTAAAGGTCAAAATCGTCATTATTGAACTTGACCTCCATTTTGCATCAGTAACAAAATATTTAAATTTGGGAAGTTTTGGTTGAACAGTTCATGCGTAAATGCACGGACACAACTGGAAATGCCATTTTTCAATCTTCCAAGAACCATAACTTCTGAACGATAAAAGTCAAAATCGTTATTATTGAACTTGACCTCCATTTTGTCATCAGTTACAACATATTAAAATTTGGGAAGCTTTGGTTGAACAGTTCATGCGTAAATGCACGGACACGACTGGAAATGCCATTTTTCAATCTTCCAAGAACCATTACTCCTGAACAGTAAAAGTCAAAATCGTCATTATTGAACTTGACCTTCATTTTGTTGTCAGTAACAACATATTAAAATTTAAAAAGCTTTGGTTGAACGGTTCAAGAGTAAATGCATGGACGACATTTGGTTGCCGGCCGACCGACCTACCACCCGCCGTACATCCCCAAATCAATAACCGACATTTTTGTCACAAAAATCCGGTTAAAAAGTATGCACAAGAAACCATAAGAAAATAAACTGTTTTTTTTAGGAATTAATATTATCTATTTACCTGTATGTCACCTTTATCTAGTGTTAAGAGTTCTGTGCCCCTGATTTCATGTCCTATAAATGAATCTCTGTACTCTACTAGCGATAAGGATTCTAACCACAAACCCACATCATCTGTTGTCCAAGTGTATACATTACTTGCTATAAAAAAATATGAGTATTTCAATTAAATATGTCATTAGTCAATCTGGTTTTAAAAATTCACAAGACAATGTCTCAATAGTAAATAAATAGTGAATGTGTCCATGGGACTTTATCATATAAGAGGGCCCTCATGGGGTTTTTGATTATGTGATTACTTGCCCGTTTTTTTAATGATTATTTGATTAATAAGCCAAATATTTCATGATTATTTGATTACCTAGGACTGTATTTTTAGTTTATGATTATTTGATTACTAAAGATAAGCAAATATTTAATGATTATGTGATTATATTGGCAAAAAAATGGTGATTATGTGATTACTAGGACCCCCCATGAGGGGCCTCATATAAAGTTATAAAAGGGAAATAACTGAAGAACGGTAAAAGTGAAGCTACTCAAATTTGTTACTGATCCAAGTTTTGTAGCAATACGTATTGTATATAAGTTTCATAACATTTGGTTGAGGCAAACTTAAGTTAGAGAACAGAAACGAAAAATTCAGCAATTTTTTCCCTTTTGTATAGGGGCATAACTCTAGAACAGATAAAACTATGCCACCTAAATTCAAACTTGATCTGTATTTTGTGGAAATAAGAATTGTGTATAAGTTTTAAAACAGTTGGTTGAGGCAAACTAAAGTTACAGAAAGGAAACGAAAATTCAGTAATGTTTCCATTTGTAAAGGGGAATAACTCTAGAACGGTTACAGTGACGCCACCAAAATTCAAACTTGATCTGTGTCTTTTTGTTATTAGCGTTGTGTATAAATTTCATAACATTTGGTTGAGGCAAACTGAACTTGGAGAACGGAAACATGTATGAACAGACGGACAAGGTTAAAACTTAACGCCCCCCCTCCACTACAGCGGGGGCATACAAATTTTTACCAGTAAAATCATAAATGTAAACAAATGTGCCAATTAAATTCCAATTGAATCCAATCATATTAGAATGTACTGGTTTAAACAACATATCAGGTAGTTATGACATTTTTTTTTGTGAACATTGTATTTTTTTTAACACTTTTTTAACAGTGCAAGTAACTGCCTCAGTTACTATTAGTAAGTGTTGTTGAGTTGCAACTGATCATAACCCATATCTTCTTTTAATTTATGGTGCTTTAAAAGTCCTAGTGGTCTAAGTATTCAAACTATCACTAGCCTTCCAACACTAGGTTGTGAGTTCAAATTCTACACCTTCAACTCCAATCTTAATAGACTAGGGTTGTTATTTTTCCAACCAAAGGTTCTCTTCAGGTACGTCTGCTTCCTCCATCAATTTAAACTGACTGCCACGAAATAGCACAATAGTGCTGAAAGTGGTTGTGTTAAACGTCAGTCATATCTCAAGTGTAAACTTACAAACTGGAATGTTAACTTTGCTATCTTTGTCTTTACTCTTGCCTTTCAGTTTATTATAGACATGCTTTAATCTGCCAGGTTTGCCTTTTTTACTCTGTTCTATATTTGGAGTAAGGGGCTGAAATAGAAAAATCAACAGTAATATAGAGATGTGTACCTAATCCTGAGAGAAGCCAAACAAATTCAGTTAGTTACTGTAAATTTCAGAAATTATTGCGATGTTTTAATTATTGCGAAATTATCATAAGAACATAACATGTCATTTTTCATATCAGACCTCTTATCAGCCAGAGAGCCGACAGGCTTAAGGGATGATTTTGACCATGGGCTGGTAAGGTGTCTGATATGAAAAATGCCATGTCATGTTCTTTTTATTATACACTTCAGAAGAAGACATACAGAAAAGAACTTTTATAAAACTTTGAAAAATGTATTTATTTTGGCATTTTTTAATAATAATTTTTCATGTTTCCTAATATATATATTTTTTTTATACTACTAATTTATGTTTTTCACTTAAAGGGGCACTAGCTACAAGATGTATAAAAAAATATCTAATATCTTTTTTTATTTGCTCAATCAAAAAAGACATGCAAACAGTGAAATAACAATTAGCTTTTAACAGCCTGTATGGTTCAATTTTGTCAAAATAAGCCACAAAACATTGATTTTGAATTAATCACTTGTAAGTGAATAATTCTAACTCATTGGATCCGTATTCATGTGAACTTCAATTTAACCCTGTAGCTTGAGATGGATAACACATGAATTGTATGTGTAAAGTTATTTAAAGGAAAAGAATGTCAACATTGAAAGTGAAACAAAGGTAAATCATTTGATTGACTGATTCCATCCACAAAAATTTATTCTTAAATAGGTAAAAACGATGATAAACATTTATTTTTCATCTATAAAATGAAATTAAATAGATCTATAATAATCCAACAGCACGAGTTTGCTTAATCTATTTATATCTATATTTATGTTTACATCACTTACATGGTCATCGCATGACTATAGAGGTCAACTCGATAATTTATTATAAAATACACACGAAACGATGCTACATATTTTCAATGCTTTTGCCCTGTTTATTATTTATTTTAGACTTTTAATAGTTTGGATAAATGTTTTACATTGTTATAAATTAAATATGAGATTTTGAATTAAATCAGTAAACACAAATTCGACAGCTAGTGTCCTTTTAAAATGTACCATTGAGGTGTATTTTGGGGAATTTGCAGAAAATGTCAAAATGCCATGTGATGACGTTTGTCAAATCTTCTGTAATTCTATATCTAACTGAGCGAGACATACTAACCTCTTCCTGAGAAACAGAGGGTGATGGGGTATGGAATGGATGGTTAAATATCTGACAAATCTTCTGTAATTCTATATCTAACTGAGCAAGACATACTAACCTCTTCCTGAGAAACGGAGGGTGATGGGGTATGGAATGGAAGGTTAAATATCTGACAAATTTTCTGTAATTCTATATCTAACTGAGCTAGACACATACTGAGCTGATCCGTCACATCTGAATCAAGTCTCTGAAATGAATTCAAATATTTAAGAAATAAGCAAACACACATCTCTTGACAAAAAAAGAAAAGACAACAGCACTTCATAGGTCTTTCCTGGATTTTCATTCATCAGGAATGCTTGTAACGGAAAATTTGTAAGCAAAGGATGAATTAGAACAGAAACAATTATAGACAGCAATATGACCAACAAATTAATAGCCAAATCCATTTGAGGTCAACTATTCTTTGTACTTCTCAAGTTCTATTTGTACAAAAATGCTGTAATATCCTTACATTTCTTACTCAAATCATTCTAATTTTGGATTGTACATTCAATTATGCCCTTTATCTGAATAATTTTTTCCAATTGAAATATACTCACATCAAATATTCACTATTATCCTTTGATCTCACCAAAGATGTATGTATGCGATAAAATATGTACTGTATATTTTAACCTTTATAAAGCATAAAACGTTAAATCTTAAAAGATACAATATACTTACAAGTAGAGCTGCTTTGTCAGTAAGAAAGACATTGGTATCGTTATAAAGATGTTGAACACTACCTATAAAATCTATAACTTGACTCCGTACTGTTGGCTGAAAATAAATCGTAACATTCAAAAATCTTGAAACTCTTAAAACACATGGAAATGAATACTATTTGGTAGGCTTGTAGAAAAAGTTTCAAAGAAATTTTGTCAAAGTAAAAGTAGATATTGAATAATCATATTAAAGCACAATTTCATAAATTTGAAAAATTAAAACATATTTTAATGCACAAATAATTGATAGTGATTTTAATTTATGATAACAATTCAGAACAGAAAATGAATTTATTATGAGCAATTGTGATAAAATTCTGTGAAACAAAGGTACAATATCAACATCAATTCATGCTGAGCAAACTAAAGCACATCTATAACTATAAGAAAAGTTGACACAAGGCTGTAATAACAGCTGAATCAATAATTTTATCATGAACATAATCTACTAAAACTGCACGATTCATGCTTGGCATGCTTAAAGCCGGGATAAAGTCAATTTGTTGTTAAGGGCAGAACAAAAATTTTCTTTCGTTATTCAGCATGGAAAGTGGAATTATATATTTGCAAGTGAATTTATTAAGGGAAACATGACAACCCCTATTGCAGAGCCCCTCAGCTAAACAACATTCCGTGACAACATATATCAACCTGGCTTATTTCAGTTTCATCTGTATCAAGCTGATTAAATAAAAACAAAATAACTCATTTATCAACAAGAAAATATCATACCGAACTCTTTTTTATATTAATATTTCAATTTCACTTTTCTCTTATCAGTTTGATATTGCTTTTTATTACCAATTTCTTTATTATTTCAAAGAATCTCTGACATTTTGACCATACATTTATGGTGCAAGAACTATTAATTTAAAGATGATTTACAATCAATTGACTTTAATTTCCAAACCTAAGAACCAGCTACTTTTCCCTGAACAGAAATTTGCTATAAATTTACATCTTTACTTAACACAGTGGTACTCAGTTACTATTTATTTTATACTGACTAAAGTCCAGTCTAATTTATATCAAAGTACTTTTGTATAATACTTCATGTACTTATATCAGCCTTAAAATTATAAAAGTGCAATAAAGTATAGTTCTTTATTCTTTCCTTTATTTGCCACCTAATTATAGCTGTATTACATCTAAATAAATTGAATGAGACAACATTTACACATTCCAATGGAAATAAATAAGACAAAATGGTAAAGATACAAAAGACATACAGATTTAAAAGTATTGCAAGTTCACAGGTGAGCATTTCACATCACGAACAATATACACTTTTGTAACAACAACTTTTTTGTGTATGGTTTGGTTCAATATTGACATGAAAAAGGCAGTAAAAATTTAAATACATACATCAGCCATTCTTCCTGACGGAAACAAATTGTCTAAGAATTCTGAAGACTGGGTTGCTAATGGATACAGGTCCTCTTCAACAGCACTGTACTTCCTGGAAACTACTTTCACACTGAAATAAAGGATAGATTTTAGTTAAATATTAGGTTTCAATTTACTGGATACCATTTTCACACAATAATAAAGAGCTTTATATCTTATTAAAATGGGACATTAACAACAAAATTATAAATTATTTCTTGTGATTTCAAAAAAAGCTCAATACATATATATGTATCAGATATTAGAATGCAATTTTTTATTATTGCCTTACTCACTCAGTCATATTATTCAGATTAAAAACCTATCAATCATTTGTGAATTTACAGTTCTCAATTAGGTACAAACCACTTTATAAGGGATGATGCTGCCTCTACAAAACTCTGTAAAACAATTGACTCTTCCTCAGACAAAGGGATGGCTTGAGGACTTCTTGGTCTCTCTATTTTCTGTTTCTCTTTCTCTGACCATTGTGTTAAGGTCTTCTCAAATGCCTAAAGGAAAACAAAAATAATTTGAAAGCATTAGATAATATTTTGATATTCTTGGATATTCTGGTTATCAGTGTGTTAACCTGTGGTATTCAATAATGTATGTGTGCTAAATACATTTTACCATCATTATTTATTATGGTCCAGATACAATAATAATTGTTCTCTAATTTTTCATCTAAAAAAAAATCAACTAAAATCAACTAAATTTTATCACATTTATTTGCCAGAACTTTTTCACAAAAAACAGCCTTCCTTTCATTGGTATAAACTCATTTTAGCTCAGTGCTGACTATTGGAATGAAAGACTAGTTGGTAGGGACTTTATAACAGTGCTCTGGTATGATAAAGGAGAAATACTGTGTTAACATTAAATTCAAAAAGCAAGACACAATGCTAATCATGAACATTGAAGACACTCACAAAACTATTGGTGTAATTGTAAGACCAACACTTGACCTACCCTGTCTCTAGTCAGCATCTGTGCTCTGTTCTTATGGAGAATTCTGATATAACCTGGTGGTTGGTTCCAAGCCTCCCCATCCACTTGTACAGGGACAGCTTCATCACCAATTATTGTTATTTTTACTGTTCTACACTGTAATTACCATAAACATACATTATATCAAAGATTATCAATTTGACAATTTCAGCATCAACTATTATGTATTTCGTTAATTTTTACAATGTTATTATTCTAAAAATGAAACAGTATAAACTCATTTTTTTAAAATTCTTATAACATTCATTATATGCGGTATTATATTTCAAATCCCATTCACTAATCTCACATATTTGTCTGTTAATCAACAATGCCTTTGAAACTATTTTAATGTGTGATAATTGTATTTACAGTAATTTACCTTACCCCTGGTAGTCTGGTTTATTTGTCCTGAACATGTCTTTATCACTAGCCGTTTTATTATTTTTTTTTAATATATGTACAGAATATATCTCTTGTCGAGTTTTGGTATTTTGTCCCTAACCATGCCTTCACATTGAGTGCTATTTTAACTTTTGGTATTTTGTCTGTATGTATCTTCAAAGTTAGCTGTTGAGTTGTTTTTTGATATTTTGCCCTGAATATGCCTAAAACATTGAATGTTTGTTCTGTTGTTTTGGGTATTTTGCCCTGAATATGCCTAAAACATTGAATGTTTGTTCTGTTGTTTGGGGTGTTTTGTCCTAATATCCTTAAACATTGAATGTTTGTTCTGTTGTTTTGGGTTTTTTGTCCCGATATCCTTAAACATTGAATGTTTGTTCTGTTCTTTGGGGTATTTTGTCCGAATATCCTTAAACATTGAATGTTTGTTTTGTTAATTTTTAGTATTGTGACCTGAAAATGCCTTAAACATTGACTGCTGCACTTAAAGCAACCAACAATATTGATCTATTGATGGGAGCTTAAAGTACAGTGTCAATTATTTCATGCATATGCACACTATAAAGTAAGAATTCCAAATTTACAACATAATGTGTAAAGCAAATATATAAATACCTGAGCAATTCTATGATGTTGAATATCTAACACTCTAGATACTGCCATCTGCATACCACCAAATACTGCCACAACTTCTAAAATCTTGTCATCAAAACTTGGGGCTTGAAATGTCTGAAATGATGAAAATGCTCCAATAAAGAATTTACAATCAACTTCTGTTTAAAATATCATTCTAAGTAATATAAAATCTATCTGCATGTGCAACACAATTGGTCTACTTTACAGATCAAAAATAAGTAATAATTCAGGAATATCATTCACACTCTTATATCATTTTCAGCTTGCATATCAGCCTGGAAAAATACAGGTACTTACTTAAGGAGGCTCGAGGGTATAAAAATTTCAGAAAAAAATCAAACATTTGTTTTCATTACAAATTTTATTTATTTCCTTTCGTAGTTGTTACTTTATCATATGGTACAGAAATCATTCAAAACAATCAATTCGTGTTGGCCCCAGATGACTTTAAAAATGTATAAATCATTGAAAAAGTTCCAAATTATCTCCCTTTGGTGGAAAAATGCCATTTTTTGGCTCTAAAATTAAAATATCTTTTTCAACTCATCGGTGAACTATCTTTTTCAATATAATTTCCATATAAGCTGTATTTAAACTAAATTATTGTAAAATTTTAGCGATTTCTGTAATAAATTTCTTTTTTATTTTGATATTACCTTTATTTCTTCTATTACTTCAACAGAAAAAAAAACGCCTTTACAAAAATGTATGCTTCTGTCGAAGGCAGATTGTGAGCGCAAATGAACGGTGATCCCACTTTTTTATTTTATTTTTCTATTAACTATAAGATGAAGTTCATTTATAGAAAAATATAGAGAAATCCTATATAAATGATTTAGACCCGCAAACTCCCTTAAAGCCTTCCAGTCATATTAATATTGAGCACTAATATCCTACTCAGACTAAACAATCAACCAATCAAAATACTGGATTTGGTGTTTTGAGCACAAGTGTGCTATGTGTACTGGGTAAATATTTAAGACTGAGAGCCCAGTCCATTGTCCTGCTTCAATACGAATTGCAAATAAATTTCTTTTTAAATCAATTTTATAAATAATATATGAATCTATATGATATACTCACATCTTTTTCTTTTGTTCCTCCCCAAAAGTTAGCACCTCCCATGTAACTGAAATATAAAAAAACATTCACAATATTTGAAAAAGATGGTAATTTCAACACTAATAAAACATTGCTTGTTGATTACCCAGTATTATTTCAATACCTTATTTAAAACTGGGATAACAATAGTGATGTCTACAAATCTGGACATCATCATAACATAAGAAGTATGTCAGTCATATAAAGGCATTCTACCTAAAAACAATAATTATCTATTTTAAACATTTGTTGAAAAGATCTTAAGTTTTGCATGATGTCTTGGTACAATTTGATAACTACATCCTTATCATTTTAGTGAGTACATGGTCAATTATAGTTACTTCCTAAAGCTGTTATCAAATGAAATATTTGCCACTGGAAGTTTAGCAAACAACAATTAATCAATCACTTTTACATGTCTTACGCAAATGTATTAACGGAAATATTGTTTACAGTTTTTAAATTCAAGGATAAAATAGAATATGCCTTATTGTTTTCCTTTTAGGCAAAAATACCTAGATTTGAAACAAAAAAATGCTTTTATAGTTCAATATAAATGACTGTTTATTGATATATACCTTGGAATATTGAGTATCACAATGCCTTGTAGACTGGGAAGAGGGATTTTCTGTCCATCACATTCTAACTGGACTCGTTGATCTAAGTTTTTGAATGTCCTTTGTAAAATTTCTTTTCCACCAAGAACACCATACCACATAAAATTTTTGGTTCTACTTCTGAAACAAATATTACAATGAAAGTGAAAATGTTCATATTGTTACACTGAAAATCTTTTCATTTCACTGTATAGTTCAATATATTTCTCGGGAGATTCCATTTATTAAAACTGTTGAATCACTTATACGTACTAGTGACAATTTACAAACTAACATTTATGAATTCAGAATAATCCTTACAGATTGCTGATTGTCTGTACTCAAAAAGTAATATTAAAAGTCACATGACACATAACATTTTTCTAGGCCTCTGTCAGGTCTTTCTCACAGGCAATTTAAGAAATTGGAAGATTTCAACTTTAATTATTCTACAACTTTCCCGTTTAACTTTGTCATCTTGTTGTAAACATAGGGTCAGGTGACATTCACCAGATATTATATGCAGATAAAAAGTTGATTTCTAATTTTCTGACAAATTCATGGTACTGGTGTAAGGCCCATCTTGAAAGTACTTTACTGCATAATAATGTGAACTACGTCATTTTTTCTTCCAAAACAATAAATATAAAATAAAATATGTAAACTCTAATCGAGATACATACCTGCATTTTTCTGGATGTTCTTCTCGTTTATTTTGAAAATCTAAGGAAATTTTTGCATCTAAACCAATTCCAAAATAATTATTCATTACACATTTTTCAATATACTCCCTCCTGAAAATATAAGAATCAGGTATATAGTTGGACAATCAACTTTTTACTGTTCAGGTATTTATATTAATACCATAATCCCTTTCAAAGCATAATCAAATTTTTATATTTAGTTAAACTCATGAAATATGTGTATAATGATAGCATTCACTCATGAGCAAACTCAAACTCAGACGGACTGGTTGGAAATCTAAAGTCCCCTTTGACTTTTTTTGGTAGGGGACTAATCAATTTTATGTAATATTGTCTAAAACTGAGGGTAATAACTTCTCAGGTTGATGCTGGTTGTCGAGCCTTCGACTTTGTCGAAAAAGGGAGACATAGTGATCCTACATTCCATCGTTGGCGTGGCCACAAATATTCACTCTGTGGTTAATTTTTTTCTAAAATTTTAATAACTTTCTTAAACTATCCTGGATTTCTATCAAACTTGGAAAGCAGCTGGTTTTTGATCATAAGATAGTATACAGAAGTAAATTTTGTAAAAAAAAAATGAATCCTGTTTTATCCGTATTTTACTTATAAATGGGGCCACACTTAAAAATATTTTGGTTTGCCCAAACCCTACCCAAAGGTTGAGACAGTGGGTAGGTAGGTAGGTAGGCATTTTCTTTTTTTTTCAAAAAAAAGAAATTGAAGTATCAGATGTTTATTATTCTTCATGCCTATTTGATTAAAAAAATAAAAAATATCCTGTTTTCTCATATTTTCTTATAAATGGACTTAGTTTTTCTTCCAGTTAATATTACATAGTCTGCAGTTAAAGCTTTTAAAACATTTATTAGATTCATAAACTATTCTAGATTTTTACAAAACTTGGTCAGGAGCTTCTTACAATCAATAGATAGTATCGGGAGGAGTATTTAATTAATTTTTTTCCTCATTTTTGTTGACCCTGCGATTAACGGCAAAAGTAGGCAAGAGACTGGGTTCTGTGAAACCTGTACGCAATTTTTTTTTAATTGTCTTATTTCATCTGGTGATAATGTATTAAGATTTTTTTTATTGTTTCTTTTAAGTTTTTTCTGTTTTGCATTTAGCCAATTTTAGGTTTACTACAGAAAGCTACTGTCTTGTCTTCCATACTAACACATTACTTACGATGGAATCTCTTCCTCCATCAAAGGAGAGGCTGCAGCACACAGCGCATCAGCGTTAGCTAATAGAACTTTACTTATAAAACTACCACCAGCTAATTTAGCTGCTATACTACTACTAAGACCTGAAACAAAAATATTATCAAAAATTTAATATTAGATACTCTAATGTTAACATCTGAGTCCTACCATGACCTCAAGACTTAAAATAGAACAAGAAAAACAAATACCTTGATAGATATCAAAGGAAAATAAACCAACATGGCATCATATATATACCAAATAAAATAAATTCAAAGTTATATTTATATTTAAACAAATTTATAAAATGAAAACAAATTCAAATACAAAGCGGAAAGATAGGTCTTTATATTTCAGTATCAGGCCAATAGGCCACTTGTCAGACATACACATATTTTTTTGGCATTAGATATATAAGAGAAAATTATGCAAAAAAAATCAATTTAGCTTGTCAGAAGTAATTTTAAAGTGGAGATGAAAATATTTCAATTTGATAGTTTTTTAGTTGACGTGAAACATACACATAAAACCTTTCAGTCTAAACAGAATCTTGATTAACCGAAATGACAAGCTGGTAAACAGTAACAGTCTCCGAGTGTATGGCATTCATGTATAAGAACAAATTACATGTAAACTGGTTAGTACTGCTTCTCAACAAAGAAACATAATTAAGTATAATGTGCTTGGAGTAAAGTGCAGTGAAGTGAGGAGTGTTATCTGTTAGTTTGATAGTACTAAATACCCTTTCTAATATTAATAGGATTTCATGTTAACATGTTTATGGAGGAGTGCACCAAGTAAAGATCAGGTGCCTTGTATTTTCTTATATGACAAAAGCATGTCTTGGTCCTTCACTGTAATGGTTATAGAACTTTAACTAGGACCCTGAAGAACCAGAAACATCTCTTTAATACTCTGTCTTAAATCTAAATGGCTGACTACTTACTAGGTAATGCACCGTAATCCACTATAGGTAACCCTAATAATGACATTGGAATGTTATCTTTAGAGGAACTTTTATTAGACATATTGGAACCTATACTGGATAAGGTACTCATACTACTAATTCTACGTGATGATATAGGTAATATCTTTGGTGACATGTCTGAAATAAATAAACATGGTGATATACGGCTGTGAGACAAAAAACATGGTAGTGTACATACATAAGACAGTGATGTGCTTAAAATGGAGTTGTGTATAAAATAAAATTGGATAACTTATGGCAATAGTTGTGCACACATATGTGTCAATTTATAATTGTGTGTTTCTAACAAATTGTAATTCTTTTCAACTATATTTAATTGTTGTATGGCATAAACTTATTCTTTCATGTACATTAGTATGCAAGCCAACCTACCCATTTTACTGGTCTTTATCTGAAATCGTGGTGGCATTTCCTCAGAAGTAAACACTGAGAACGATGGAGCTGACCTTGAGGTATGGTTATCGGCTAACAGGGAACCAGTGTGATTATTGTCTAACTCTTCGGTACTTCCCACAGATCTGGACTCATTCTCAAGATACTGTTGTGTTTGGGCATTTTGTTCATCAACAGCTACAAAAAGGTAGGTGAAAATAAAATACTATACTGGTGGGTTTTTTTTTTTATTAAACTTAGAACAAGTGACAATATTCATGAGTTTTGATGATACTGCTATTAAACTTAAAATATTAAAATTATAATTGAAATCTCTTATTTTATAATCAATACCATGTATCAAGGAGGTTATATTATAAAACCTCCTTGCATGTATTAAAGAAGTAAATATGTTACTATCTGCATAAAGTTAAAGTGAACATATTTTTTATTATAGATATATAATCAGTACTTTTCAGTGATAAAAAAATCAGAAATTTACTACATTAAATGTAAGTAAAAGTAAAATTAATGATATTTACCTCTTTCTGTATGTTCAATTATTTGTCGGACAGCTTTCTTTAAACTATTGGCTCTAGACATTAAAGCATCTCTTGGTTTAAATATTGCCTGAAAATAATCGACATTGATAAAATGTCTGGCAATTTTAGAACCAACAAAGCTTCCTTCGTGATGCAAAAGGAGCTTTAAGAAAAAATTCTACTTTTAGATTTAATATAGGGTTCAGGCAGATCACAACAACCCAGGCATCCCACAAAGTAAGTGGGTCACCATGGGGGTAACCTGTACCCTTGCACAAATTCTTCCTAGATCAACTAGGGAGCCTGTGACTACCCAGGCTCATTATTTTCCTTACTCATTAGTTTAAGGCATGACTGTATTAGAAAAATATTTGACCTAGTCAATTTCAAAGTTTTACTTCAGCAAGGTATAATATATTTTTTTGAACTGCAAAATTAACAATTATTTTCTTTAAAAACATAATTTGCTTTTATGGAACTTTCTTCCAATTCATTTATAAATGAAACTTTTATTTCTATTTTTATTCTGAATTCTAAAAAGGAATTTTTAACAAATTTTGTGAAAATGGAAATGACATGCAAAATACAGGCATATCATTGGTAAATTAGAGTTAGCTCCCCTATTTACCTAAAAATCTATTCTTGCTTTACATTTATTTCAATTTTTTATATTAAATGAACAATTCATCTAAAATTAAAGGCTACTTATTGAAAGGTTTCATTTTCTCTTCCAATCCTGCTAGATCAGATTTCAGAAGCTGGGTAATTTATTTTTATTCTTAATAATAATAGTTACAGGATTGAAAACGAGTGAAAATTGAATGTCGCTTGATATCAACTAGAGTTATTTTTGATTCCATTATAATTATAAACAAGCATTCAGTTTTCAATTTTTTTATTTATATCTATACTTACAGATTTGGTATTAGTTATATTTGTAGTAATTTCATTTGGGACTATATCTCTGTCAGGAGAACCTATACAAGCTTCAGGCTCTGTCTTCTTTGGTACCTGTGAATTCACGAATTGGGTTAATTCCTTACATATAAATGCACCAGTATCATGAAAATGCTTAAGCAATTATTTTAATGTCAATTTTGAAAAATAACTAGTTTTTCTTTTTCTTTTTTCACAATATATTTTAACTTTTGAAATCGATGAACAAGCTAACAGTATTTTTCTCCTTGTAAGTATTAAATTTCTCAGACTATACATAATTTTTATGATACTTTAAATAGGTAGTTATAAGTTTAAATAAGATAGGGAAACCAATCATATGATAAAAACTCACCTGAGTAGAGGCTTGAGCTTCTTCTTCTAACGTTGTGAGCAAACTTTCTAATTTTTCATTTAATACATTACACTGAAATGAAAGTTAAAGCATTTAGTTTTAACTCATACAATGTCTCTTTTTAAGTTTTAGGTTGATTTTAATTTAAGGTATGTAGCCTTGTTAGAAAGCAGTCTCATTGACTTTTACCATTCAAATTAACTTTGAAACAATTTAATTACATTGAATATTCTAATGAAATGAATATTGTTCTTGGTTTTATTCAAACAAGCTATTTAATTCAGACATGCTACACATGAAAAAAAATTTAAAGCCGAAAGGAAGAAAGGATTAAAGATTAAGGTAATATGTGTACATATTTTTGAAATCATTCGTAGTGCAGTCTATTTAATAATTATACCCCATTATCTTAGCACTAACTTCCCAGATTTCATATAAAAAAAATGAAATGAACAGAACTATTTATTATGTACCATACTTTAAAAAAAAAAACACAATAAGATATGGCCAGAATTCATTAAAAATCAGATGACTTGTACTTTCAGTCATATACAGCATTTCCTTTTATAGGATGTGAACCGTAAAATACATATAGTTTATTTATAAGTTACAATAAAAGTATGTGCCTACTTTATCAGATATATCAGATTCTTTGCCTTCAGTCTTGTAAGACTCTCCTACTTTGGCAACAAAATCTTTAACAGTTTCACATAAAACTCTGAAAAGTTAAATACAAATTATAATCTTTATTTTTGCTTATAAATATAAGTTTTTGTTAGATAAAGTCTCTTTAGTATTTGAAACAGTCAATCAAATGAAATTAATATTTTGCTGACAGTAGTTCACAATGTGAACATTGTAAAATTATATATGCATAATGGTCCTTTCTGATTGAAATATCAATTATAACAGGATTATAATATCACAGGAAAATAGTAAAGACCAGTGTATTTCATCCTCTAATTCTAAAAAATTATAAATAAACATAACTATGAAAGGATTAAAGAATTCTATAATTTTTTGGCAAAAAAAAAATAAAAAAATGCTCTGTACTTTAGTTTTTTTCTAAATGTTAATTACAAAAATATATTTTTTAACCAATATCAATACATGTGTACCCATATGCAGACTGGTTTATTCTATTTATAACATCAAAACCTTCAGACATTTATCACTACATGTACTTACTTTGCAGATGATATAACAATAGAATGATCCTCGGAATGTAATATTTTGGAAAGATGATTAGCAACAGAATCTTCATATACAGATATTAGATCAAACTGAAACATAAATATCTTGAGTTAACAGCATCAAGCGATATGATTTAAAGTAAAAAATGATCACTTTATCTACTAATGTAATACTGTATGGCGGGTTATTTTCACAGGGTGTAAATTTCGCGGATAGAACAAAATCGCCAAATTAATTTCCGTCAATATAAAAGTGCACATGCAAAGGTATTGATAAAAGTTTTGAATCCGCCAAAATATTTCATATACCTTGTCCAATGAAAATCGCAAAATTTCACACCCACGAAAAATAACCAGCTATACGGTATATTACTTAATATGAATATGAGTATTCAGTCATGTAATTCTGCACACATTTCTCGTATATTATTTTAGTGAATCAAAATAATAGGTAGAGTCTTAAAAATTCTGTTAAATGTGTGTTTAAAAATCTCATGTTTTAATATCATGTGTTGCTGACTATAAAAATCTTTTTTTCTTTGTTGTTTCTGTTCACTATATTTAGATCTCTATATTTCTATTTTTGATAATGATTATACCTGCTGAGACAATTTACGAGGTGGAGGCATGGTACCCTCATATGTCCATATACTCCATCTGAAATAAACAATTATCAAATAATAAGGGTGCTTGGAGTGTTTGGATAATATATTCACAGACTTATATGTTCATTTCATTTAGAAAGAGTAAAACAATTATACACATCTATAATACTAAAATAACAAGGTCCAATTTGTAAGCCGTCATAACATAAACACCACAAATCAAAGAATTCAAATTTATGAATAACTAAAATAGGGCAATGGTGTTGATAAAAAAAATTCCACATCATTAATATTGTCAAAAATGAACAAGTTTCGGGTCAGATCTGATACCCATACCAATATTATATGTCACATGTAAGTGATATCCATCTAATTTGAACTTTGAAAATTTTCCTTGAATTATAATACAAATATAAACATGTATATATTTGTCTGTAATCTGTATAAAATGTAGAGAACAAAATAGTATAATTAAATGTACATGATAGAAGTATATACCTATCCAGCATAATTATTTGTGAATGTTTTAGTTTCTCTAATATAACAGTACTGACCTATCTAACATTTTTATTTGTGAATGTTCTAGTTTTTCTAATATCACAGGCAGTTGTGTTTCAGCATCAAATGTAGAACCCCATCCTAGTACTCTGGCTAAATCGTTACCAGTACCAAAGGGTAAAACACCTATCTGACACTGTAAAATAATTGACAACATTTTGCATTAGACAGAATAATGGCTGTGTATTAGTACAATTGATATTAAATTTGTAATTTTGTTTCAAGTGCCTGTTTCTCTGTACATTCTAGAATTAATGTTATAACAATGATTATGTACAGCAAGAACTTCACTAAACTGGCATACATAAGAATAAATTAGAATAAATATACTACCTATAAATGATAATATTGACAACTGTAAGCTTTAAGCATAAACCCCACCACCCTCCACCCACTAAAAAAATCCCCCTCAAATACTTTAAATACAGATTTTAAATCAAGTTTATCCATTTCAATTGATATTTTATGGGTGTCTTTCTATGTTGTTATGCTATAGCACTGTCAGGTAAGGGTTAAAATTGGCACCTGTTAAAATGTTTAACCCATTGCTTTGTTTGCACCTGTCTTCAGGCAGGAACCTGTTGTTCAGTTGTTGTTATTTGGTATTGTGGTTCATAAGAGTTTCTCCATGGCTCTATGTTGAAGGCCATACTTTGACCTAAAATTGTATACTTTTTACAAATTGTGCCTTGGATAGAGAGTTATCTCATTTGTACTGAAACCACATCTTCTTATTTCTATTAACAAGATTAAGACCTTTTAAAGGAGAATGTAATGCTAATTACCTGTTTATGCAGTTCTAATTTATCAATTTCTGATAAGACCCATCCAACACTACCATCCCCTCCACATACTAATATTCTAAACTGATCAAACTTCTGGAATAATCGTAGTCTGAAAACATACAAATCAAATTAAACAGATTGGGAATTATATACCACAGATTTTTTTTTAGATAATTTCTTCCAATAAACTGTTATCCTTTCATTTCAAGACAAATGGATATTATAGCCGACTATGAGGTACAGGCTTTGCTCATTCTTGAAAGCCGTACGTTGACATATAGCTGTTAATTTTTGTGTCATTTGGTCTCTTGTGGAGAGCTGTGACTCATTGGCAATCATACCACATCTTCTTTTTTCACATATCAGATATACATTGTTTCAAAGCCAAGTCTTTTTGTAATTATATAAAATAAAACTTTGCCTATCTAATAAATAACATAAATTTGGTTGTAAAATTTTATGATACAGTAGTAAGCAAAAACATGGTTGACATATATATATTTGTATATATATAAAATGGTCCATTTTGACATCCAGTAACCAATTATACCAAAGGGAAACATACCTTCACAAATTAACATTTAACCAATAGAACAATTTAAACAAATAATGCAAAAATTCTTGGCTACATACCCTGGATGAGGTCCACCATTCATGAGATCAAAAACCTGAGCTGGATTTAAAAGCTGTTTAAATCGTCGTAAAAACTTTACACCCTATGAAATAGAAGTTTTAAAATACTTATAAAATAGTCATATATACACACACTATAACTAGTAAACTGTGTGTGTGTTCAAAGCACTTCATAATTTGATTTATATCATGAGAGACAAATGCATCAATAAAATTGGAATCTCTGTGGTGGCGGTGGTGTCAAGCTAGTTAACAACCAAAAAGATGCAGAACACTGCTCTTTGAATTTTTTTTTTTGATTCTGCAGAAAAAGCTTTTTTTTTTAGTGTGGACTAAGATAAAATGTCACATACCTGATTATCACCAGATTTTGTATTTACAAATACAAGTAAGGGACTAGTACGATTAGGTCGTGTAGCTTCCCAGTATCCGTCACAGTCTATATTGTTAATAGCTGTAGGTGGCAGAATTGACACTCTACACTGACCAAGTGGACATTTTCTTGACAGTTCTTCTTTACAATTTGAATGTACCTGAAGCAAACATAGTAAATATTTAATAAAAGAAATAAAGTGATAGAAACAACAAGTATACATCTTCCTGTTTCATAATTCTTTTCATATACTGGTATACATATACATTTGGTGAAATTGTAGTGTTAATGTGTTGATGTGGTATGATTGCCATGAAGACAACTCTCCAACAAATACCAAATTGGTTCAAGTTAGTGTGTAATAATGTTTCATGAAATGCAGAAAGGCACAGGGCAATTTTCTATGATATTTGAATGTCTTCTTTCTTTACAAAAGTGTTGTTAATGATTTTTGTAGGACAGATATGTAACAACTTTCTGGGGGTCTATAGGTGGCCTGTTGCAAAGCCAAATTTCAGTACCCATGACAATCATGCCTGTCCATCCAACATTCCATCATTTTCAATTGGTCGATCAAGGTCTTTCATGATAAATCATCCTTGTTGACCCACATTGCAGAAACTATCTATTGTATCAATTGTTGATTTGTTCTTGTCCTGACCCACTTTGCAGAACCTATCTATTGTATAAATTGTTGATTTGTTCTTGTCCTGACCCACTTTGCAGAACCTATCTATTGTATCAATTGTGGATTTGTTCTTGTCCTGACCAACTTTGCAGAACCTATCTATTGTATCAATTGTGGATTTGTTCTTGTCCTGCAAATTTGCATTAAATAATTACCACAATACATTAAGCAAGTTACAACAAGTTAGGACAAATAACAATTCATAACTGCACTTTAAAATGAAATTATAATATGTTTTGTAAGTCCCATGTGTAATTTGTTAAAACCTACCATTACTTTACACCAGAGACATCTCCAGTCCTGCAGTTTGAGTACACTACCACAAGTTTTGTCGCAGACTGTACATTTAGCACTGACTGGCAGATTTCCTTCTAACCATTGATGTGGCATGGAAATCTGTAATCAAAATTAGGAAGTTATACAATGGTGTATCTCACAAGAATGTAAGTAAATTCTGAATGTAATAAAGAACATCACTGGCACTCTACCTGCTCAGTATTCAGTTGTCCAATAAAAAATGAATTGTACAATCAGCTTTGCTTTTGAAAAGCTACAAGTTGCCACTTAGTATAACAAGCGTTTAATTGTGTCAACTTGCAATTAAAAAAGTCTACTTACTAGCTAAGATTTTAAAGACTGCAAGCCTCATACAGAGAAATTCAAATTAGTATTTCAAAGGCTTAAGCTGATCAAATAAATGAGATATGAATGCAAAATAAATAAATAAATATAGAAATCTTACTTTTCTTCACTTAAAAGTTGCCATTGATTTCTTTTATTACTGCAAATTCAGTGCATTCATTATTGCAATTTTTAAAGAATGGACAAAAATGTGAGATTAATTATTACGATTATAAGAATATCTGCATAAAAACATATGTACCAGATATCAAAATGCAAGTTCCTAATATTGCGATCTGCACCCAGTAGCATTATTCGCCATTATAAAATGTTCGTTATAATTTCTGAATTTACAGTATTGTAAATTATTCCATAAGCTAAGCCACAACAATGCTGAATTTGGTTTTGAATTTGTTAACCCTATTTAACAGCAAATTAACTTTCTTTGAAATTTTTTAATCATTTAATCAGAGATAAAACAAGAATGCACATGTTATTGTGGTGAGCCTTGTTTGTAATCAAGAATAAAAAAAACAGGGAGAGATTTGAAAAGTGGTCACATATAACAACTCATCCCTGTCATCTCATATAGTCATTCTGTTTAGCAGTACATGAACTAGAATCAGTGTGACAGAAATATTTATTGGAAAAGATTAATGCAATATAGCCCACTTCTAGAGTGACAGTATAATGAACTTCCCTTTGATATTTTTTTCTAGATTTTTTTGAATACAATAAATAACTGTAACCTGACAACAGAGTATGTTAATAACACTTACCCCATCTTCATCTTCTATAATGTCTTTACCTATAGCTGCTAAAGTGGTCCACTTACATGTACTCTGAGCCTTCACAGCACACCGTTTGTGAGCTTTAAATTTACACACTGAAAATAAACAAAGCAATTCTTTAAACTACCAAATGACTTACAGTATGAAAGCAGCACTAAAGCAATTTCGAATAACTAATACATGCATAAAAGATCAAGCTAAATTTGGTTTCACACTAAATGTTAAACCCCCAATAATATCTATGAATATAACAGAATTTGGAGTTAATGAGTCAGCAACCTAGAAATACAATAAAACCAAGGATGATATCATTGAGGTCAACATAACGTCTATAAAATTAAACAGGTGTTTGTTTTATATAACTGTTTTTAAAAACAAAATTACCATAAAAATTATATATACAGAATGTCTTTCTATAAATATGTTTTTACATTTGATTTGTAATTAATTATACAAATTCAATTTACAATAGCATTTTACCATGTAAGCTTTTCATAAAACTGTACAATGGTACAAAGTGGCATTTGATGACCAAAAATAGTCACATCTAACCAAGTCTGTAACAGTAATAATAAAGCTCATACACAATAAATACAATTAGTCTGTTATTGTCCCAATAGCAGATTGAGCCTTCTCAATAGAGCTAATATGAAGCCAAATTGTGGGTACAATGTTCAGCAACAGACACCATCTATCATTGCCATTAGTAAGATGATTGATTTCCTGACAAGGAAATGGACAACGTCAGTTCCTCACTGTTTTTCTTTTCCTTAAATAACATCTTATAATGGAATTGACACAGATTTAATGGAAATCTTCATCACAAATTACAATGGCGCTGTCAATATTTTGTCAGCGTTTAATTTCAATGACTGCAATCTTATTCAAATTGCATTTTCTCAATTAATCTCTAGACTATTAAGATAATTTCTTGCCGATTTGACTGTAAATAAAATAAAAATCAACAGAAAAGATGGAAATATTTTGTAGTTTATTAAGGGGACTCAACAGGTATTAAAAAAAATCAAGGCCTGATTGCTTAGGATTTTTTGTCTGATCTAAAGAATGAATGAAATAAAATTTAAAGATATTTGTTCAACAAATACCAAGCAGATTTGAAATATGTAAAAAAAAATAGTTTCTTTTACCAGTCTACTATGAATACCTTATTAAAGAATCATTTTATACTACACTATACCATTATTTCTACAACTGATAGATTTAATCAGTTCATACAATCGGAAAGCTACATGCTTAACAACAAAAAGAAAACTTTTTCACTTTCAAGGCAAACTTGATGTCAATGTACTCAATGTTCTGTATTATTTACTTTTATGAAGTGCAACACTTGCTAAACAAACTTAAAAATGTAAACATGTGAACAAGTTTTCCTGTAAACTGACTGTTAAACATCAGACTTTGTTAGAAGTAAGAAACACTTCTTAGGAGGTATCTCTTACAAATGTTTACCATGTTTAAACAATTTAACCACTTCAAAATAGACAAAATGGCATTGTTTCTAAAATTAGAATCTTTCATTTGTTACTTATATATCTTTTTGACATTTAGTTCTTTAAATATTTATGTAAACTTCTATGAAAGGTTAGCTGTAAAGATCATTGAATTATTGACCTTTGCTATAGTAGAATTAATACAATTCAGATATGAAGGGCAGTTTGTTTTTCTCCCACACATTAAACTATATCCAGTTGAAGAATTCAGACTCAGAATAATTTGGCATGACTAGAAACTGATTATAACCAGATGCTCCGCAGGGCGTAGCTTTATACGACCGCAGAGGTTGAACCCTGAACGGTTAGGGCAAGTATGGACACAACATTCAAGCTGGATTCAGCTCTAAATTTGGATTGTGATTAAATAGTTGACACAGCATAGGTTTCTGACACAGAATGAATGTGTTCTAATGAACTTAAAATTTTTGTTTCTCTTAGAGCAATTCACTATGCTGTTGAATATTAATCCTCTCAAAAAAATGTTTGAAGAAATTTTCTTTTTTATTTATGAAATTTCAAATGAGAAAAATTGAACCCAATTTTTTTAATCACATCCCCCTTTCCCTTATTCCAAAACTAATCTCAATTAAAATTTCTAATGGAGTTTGCAACAATAACTACTCATTTAAATACATCATAAAATATTAAGATGTAAAAAAACTGCTTGTTATCACTGAATGGTAAAGATTATTTTAATTTATCAGTTGGTAGTAAAAAGTGAATATACATTGTATATTGTATATAACAAAGATTTAAGTTGATTCTGGACAAAGAAAGATAACTCCAATTAAAAAAAAATCTTGCTATTGCACAATATTTTGCAATTAGATATTTCTTGCTTACTATTCTGGACAAAGAAAGATAACTCTAATTAAAAAAAAAATTGATATTTCACAATATTGTGCAATTAGATATTTCTTGCCATTGCGCAATACTGTGCAATTGAAAAGACTTGCTATTGCACAATACTTAATATAATAATTTTAGATCCTGATTTGGACCAACTTGAAAACTGGGCCCATAATAAAAAATCTAAGTACATTTTTGGATTCAGCATATCAAAGAACTTCAAGATTTCAATTTTTGTTAAAATCAGACTAAGTTTAATTTTGGACCCTTTGGACTTTAGTGTAGACCAATTTGAAAACAGGACCAAAAATGAAGAATCTACATACACAGTTAGATTTGGTATATCAAAGAACCCCATTTATTCAATTTTTGATGAAATCAAACAAAGTTTAATTTTGGACCCCGATTTGGACCAACTTGAAAACTGGGCCAATAATCAAGAATCTAAGTACATTTTTAGATTCAGCATATCAAAGAACCTAACTGATTCAATTTTTGTCAAAATCAAACTAAGTTTAATTTTGGACCCTTTGGACCTTAATGTAGACCAATTTGAAAACGGGACCAAAAGTTAAGAATCTACATACACAGTCATGACAGTTAGATTCAGCATATCAAAGAACCCCAATTATTCAATTTTGATGAAATCAAACAAAAGTTTAATTTTGGACCCTTTGGGCCCCTTATTATGTTGGGACCAAAACTCCCAAAATCAAACCCAACCTTTCTTTTATGGTCATAAACCTTGTGTTTAAATTTCATAGATTTCTATTTACTTATACTAACGTTATGGTGCGAAAACCAAGAAAAATGCTTATTTGGGTCCCTTTTTGGCCCCTAATTCCTAAACTGTTGGGACCTAAACTCCCAAAATCAATACCAACCTTCCTTTTGTAGTCATTAACATTGTGTTTAAATTTCATTGATTTCTATTTACTTAAACTAATGTTATTGTGCGAAAACCAAGAATAATGCTTATTTGGGCCCTTTTTTGGCCCCTAATTCCTAAACTGTTGAGACCAAAACTCCCAAAATCAATCCCAACCGTTCTTTTGTGGTCATAAACCTTGTGTCAAAATTTCATAGATTTCTATTAACTTAAACTAAAGTTATAGTGCGAAAACCAAGAAAATGCTTATTTGGGCCCTTTTTGGCTCCTAATTCCTAAAATGTTGGGACCAAAACTCCCAAAATCAATACCAACCTTTCTTTTGTGGTCATAAACCTTGTGTTAAAATTTCATAGATTTCCATTCACTTTTACTAAAGTTAGAGTGCGAAAACTAAAAGTATTCGGACGACGGACGACGACGACGACGCAGACGCCAACGTGATAGCAATATACGACGAAAATTTTTTCAAAATTTGCGGTCGTATAAAAATGTAAAAGTATGATAACTATATCTATTTCAAATGAAACAAGACCAATGCCCTCTAAATATCTTTTTCTATCTTTTTTTTTTTTTTTTTTTGAGGGGGGGGGGGGGGAGGGGGTATATTATATATGCTTCTCTTAAAGAATTTAAGAACCTAGTTGACAGAGTATGGTACATTTTACTGAGCTACAGGACCGAGAAAAAATGTCTGGCTTATGTGACAATGACATACAAGTGTGGTCGAATAATAAACAACTGCCATGCAAAATGTTGGTCAACACAACTGAAAGTTCAGGATAGAGGTTTTTGCTACTGTTTGCTATTGTCAATGGTACTACTACTAGGAGGTGTTTATCGACCTTGGCTACCTTCGAGGTACAATGGAATCATATAACTTGTATTACCTCCTATACTTTAGGAAAAAAATATCTAAATGAGGTACGTCAATCAATGCCTTGCAATTTCCAAAGGCATTTGTAAGAGATCTGAATATGTAGATAGAAGATTATTTAATAAAAGAAATTCTTCTAAATGTGTGCTTTTTACACCCTTATGAAAAATCTACTGAAATTGCAAATGAAAAAGCGCAGAAATTATTCCACTTATTGGTATAGGCAATAACCCTTCACTTTTGTTAAGCTCCTCTCACTTACTAACAATCTGAGAACCATGTTTTACACAGCAATCAACAACTTAGTGAATTATCTTGATGAGGAATCAATCAATTAAGTAATTATCTTATATCTATTCTAGTTATAACAAGTTCACCTGCTTCATTAGTATAAGAAGTAATTAAAATCATGTAACTTACACCTGAATGACTATGTTATCTACTTCTCCACAAATCAGATGGAAGAAATGATGGAAGTATATCCTTCCTGTGGGCAACTTTAGCATGTAGAACTAACTTTGGACAGTTGTGGTTTGAATTGATTTTTTTTTGATGTAGTGCATGCTGTGTTGTATAAGATTGATGTACCATATACAAAATCTTTGCTCAAATGGACACTAGATATGTGGTGAGGGCAAGATCAGGAATTCAATATTTTCATTTGATTGTTAAAAGTGTAGATAAAGGAAGATCTGGGGTAAATCTTATAGAGACAGCAACCAAAAGACTAGATTAACACCCAATGACTAAAACACCGAAAAGACATCTTTAAGACAACAAACTGTGGATTCATTATAATTTGTTAGATACCAATTATCATGCATTTCGTGGGTATAGGTAAACCACGAATTAAATTGTCAATGAAGACAATTTTTCCATACGCTTGTATGCAGACTTCCGACAAATCCATGAAATTAAGTATCCACAAACATTTAGGTTTTCCTTAATCCATGAAAATTGGTACCCAGGAAAACAAATGAATCCACAGTATAGTCTTGTGTCATTAGAATATGTCAGACTTAAAATCTACCTAGTCTATAAAAGTACTCTAAATTGTACTTGATAAGTCAAGAGAATTTTCAATGAAAATCTAAGATCCCAAATCATTATGATTATAGATGTAAATTACTAACACTGTTCTGCTAAAACCACCAGCCTGAAACACTCAGTCTCCCATGTTATCTAATGACCTTGTATCCCCAATCCTGTACTAAGATTAAGTTCATAGAACATGGCTGTTCAATTAACAAACTTGAAAACTAATGCATATCATAATAAATACATGCATGTACAAATATACTACAGACAAGATATATCAAAAGAAACTATATAACGAATGTAGTATGAGCCAGGATATTTCCTCTTTTTTCTTCTGCTACTTAAAGTGACTTAAATAATTTAATTGCTGTGACATTATTTGTCAAATATATACCATAGTTATATACTGTGGATTCATTTATCATTCTTATAACCAATTTTTGAATATTAAAATTCTTGGTTTCCCATAAAATCTATGAAAATTAGTACATTGTTCCTCTGAATATTTGGGAACCCATGACTGGGTTAAAGTCTATCTGCTAAAAGCCCATCCTCAGATTAATATAAAAGGCATCATCCGAATTTATCAGTAACAAATAATTTACATAGTTGTACTAGAACTATTTGCATGTTTGTTATAAATGTGCATGAAATACTTGCAACTGGACAATTAGCAATCGCAGTCAAAATTTAATTCATATGTTAAATATGCAATTATGATAATCATAAGCAACCGGAATTGAACAAACGTATGCTAATAAATGACAAATTCATCAACTGCTTCCCCCCATTGAAGAATTGCCTTAAAGTTATTGCTTTTATTTAGGACATACATGTATTAGCGCTAAGAGACGTGAGACTTTCTGGCGTTTAACAGTGGACACGATTTTGCGATAACGATTATCAGACACATTTGAGGAGAAAAGACATGTTTGGAGGAATCAGACACATTTGGTGGGAAGAACACGTTTGGGAGGTTTACATGTGGCAAATACCCCGTTACATACATATGTACGGTCAATTTATGACAGTCTTTTAAAACACTTGTTATTTTGAAACAGAGAAGTAAACTTTTTTACAGCCGATTTCATTCAGTGTGTAGCTAAAGGTAATATCATTGGTTAGTTTGCTTGCTAGCTGAAGCATGAAATCATTATTAGGTAAGGTATACTACTCTCCTTTCGAAGTAGCCTAGTCCTATAGACAGACAGATTGGTTATCTGTCGGACTAGTTTCATTCAGTGTGTAGCTAAAGGTTATATCATTGGTTAGCTTGCTTGCTAGCTAAACCATGAAATCATTATTAGGTATAAAGGTATACATGTACTACCCTTCTTCGAAGTAGCCTAGTCCTATAGACAGATAGATTGGTTATCTGTGGGACTAGTCAATTCTTAAAGGAGGGTAGTTTACCTTACCTTATATTGACTTCAAGGTTCAGCTAGCAAGCAAGCTAACCAAAGATATTACTTTTAGCTACACACTCAATGAAATCGGCTGTAAATGAAAATGAAAGTTTCATGTCTATACTAATGGACAAGGTGGCTGCAGTAAATCATTAAATCTTCAAGTGGGATACACATTACATTCTACTATTTCAGCCCTTTCCTTGTAAGCATACATCATTATATTCTTACCTTCACAAGAAAGACCATGGGACGTAACACCAGAAAGGGCTTCACGACAGACATTACAATATGTTGGGCGAGCATGTGAACAGGCGTACCAGTTATGTTGACCAGACATCATTTCTCGTTGGCTGGCATTACCCTAAAATTATAAAAGTCTTATTAGTACATGTAGTGACATATCTTTTTACCACAGTAAATGATATTAATATTAGTTCTCAGAACTCATTCACCTTTTTCATTCATAGGATATGTACAGTGCTTGTAAAACAAGACAGACTGTCAACCATGTAATTTTTGACATCATTCATTTAAAACAATTATAATAAAAATGTAAATATAAATCATTTCAATTAGATATAACTCAGATCTTGTTTTATATAATTACATTAACAAAGTAAAGAATTGCTTAATGAAAATTTTCTTAATGTGGTTAGAAAGTGACAAAGTGAATATTCTCAAAAATAATTAGGTTACTTAAAAAGAAGTCTAGCAAAGAAGTGATTAATATAAAATATATTGTAAAATCATGTCTAAAACCATCTGTTCTCGTTTTCGTTCTTTTTTTTTTTAGAAATCAACAGTCAATGATGTATGTATACGATATAAAAAAAAATGTTTTTTTTTCCATTTAAAGTAAATTATATAAAAGATGTCTACTTTTTCAAACTGAAAAAAAATGTTTTACGACAAAGCAGAGAAAAAGCTCCTTTTAAAAACATGAAATTCTAAATTGGCACCTACATAAAATAACACAATTAGAATGAAATCTATTATTTGCAGCATAAGGAGTAGGGTCCATTTCAAAAATTACATTTTTTTCTGCATTCTTCTAGTAGTGGTCCTCTTGGATTTTGATTGAGGATCATTCTACCCATAGATGTACATCTATGTTCTTCCAGAGTAGAAGTTGGCACTTTAAAATAGTATGCACTAGTACAGTTGAGATAATCTTTCCTGTACAAAATGTAAATACTAGTACCCTCAAAGTAAAGATTTTATCACAGCAGTATTTCTGGTAATTGATAATTTACAACTCAGCTCTTCTATACCATACCACCTAAGTTATGATATTGGGTATAACCTTCATCACCCATATACATGATATGGTACTTTAATCAAGATCCAGAAGCAAAGTCAAGCAGGTTATAATAAGAAGAACTGTCAGTGATGTACAGACTAATGATACCTTCGCTACATGTATTTGATAAAAACAGAAAATTGATTTGTAATGGATGTGAAAATACTTCACAGTTTAACATTTCAAAAATGTAATGTGCTATTGAAGTTCAGGACGCTCTGATGCGTTTTGAGAAAAATGTGTTGAAAATTACGTGGACAGATGGGTGGCTAGAACTACTACCCCTCCCCCTTGATACAACTGCAGCATGGGACAGATGGGTAGCTAGAACTACTACCCCTCCCCTTTGATTCAACTGCAGCATGGGACAGATGGGTGGCTAGAACTATTACCCTCCCCCTTGATACAACTGCAGCATGGGACAGATGGGTGGCTAGAACTATTACCCTTCCCCTTGATACAACTGCAGCATGGGACATAATTTTCTGTAAATGTTTTGTAATTTGCCTAGTACTGTCAAAATTGATAAAGTTGTAAAACAGAATTATTATCAGCCTTTCCATACTTTAGTTCTTGTATTTGAACTGCTATCAAAATGTCAAGTATTTCTGTAAGTATGCCTTGGGGATAAAAACTACATCGTGATTTTGAACACACATTTTATTCATTTGTACCTGATTGTTTAGGTATTTCAGTTATTTGTTTTTATTTGTCATTATTATTGGAAGCTCACACTAAATATGTATATTTTGAAACAATTTATCATCCGTATTCAATATAATATCCAAACCTGACATCATATCATCCATAATCCTACTAAAACAATCATCCCAATAATAATAGAAATTATCACTCACTTTAAGGTCAGAATTTCCTCCATTCTCAGAAGCAACACAACAACACGTAACCAAACTCATCTTGAATAAAATTCCTATGACAAAAGTCTTAAAACAAACCCCTGTGACAGCTAGGTACACAAAGAAAACCACCACTGACCATAAAATGACTGGTTTCCTGTGTATTATACATGTAATACATGGGAAAAGGTCAAAAAGGAATTGGGAAAAGGTCAATTGGTTTTTGTCTTATACTTCAAAATGTTATTACAGAGACTCAAGGGTAATAAAATGCCTCCCACAAAACAGAAAAAAAAAATCTATCAATACTTGAATCAATTCCCAATGCCAACAGGAAATGGCTGTTTCATCAATTTTCTAAATATCAGGTCCTGTCAAAGTTTTGGTCACAGAACAGATCATAGGGAAGGTAACAGATGTATACAATATAGAAAAATCATCAAATTTCTTAAAATGTCAAATAATCAAATTCATATGAACACAAAATTAATTTGAAAAGCTTAAAATATCAAGCCTACTTGACATATATGACTATTCAGTAAGAATTAAATATATGAGGACAAATTCATATATATTTGTATTTAATCTTCCCACACTACAGTCAATATATGCAATTAATGTAGGTAACAAATCATTGCTTACTAATAACCGAATGCAGTTTTCTCTGAGGTTGTAAGGAATGAAATAAAATAGCAGACATGTGCAAAAGAAAAATGCCCTCATCCCTCAATAAAAAAAACAACCCAAAAATGAAAATAGAAAATTTATAAAACCTTCAATTTAAAGAAAAATAAAAGGTACCTTCAAAAATTGTGGACATGTGAATTTGATTATCATTCCCACTTCATTTGAACTTTGATGCATCTCCTTATTTTATATGTTTATGTGAATTCAATAATGCATATTTCAAATTGTGCAATACATGTATATTAAGTGTTACATTTGTAACTAAATGTTTTAAAACGATATAAGTGAACCATTTAAGTTACATTCAATTGCTTTAGATTCATTTTTTGATGTCCAAATGGTCTCAATGGTTTACAAATTTCATCTTTATATGTTGTGTTTTTTTTTGGTTCAAACATGTTTCATACAGGTATGTTGTGGTGCACTGTTGTTTGGTTGCAGTCATATACTGTATATTGTTCAGTTTCCAGTGGAGGCAGAATGTTTTGATATATCAAATTAAATGAATTGCAGGGAAGTCCAAAACTAAAAACTAAACAGTCAGTGAGGATAACAAGCTACACTATAGATGCTACCTTCAGACCATAGTTCTTCTGATACATCAAATTTGGTAGCTGGAAATACAGTTAATCCATAGTAAAAAGAGGAGTAACTGTAGATTCATAGTAAAAAAGATGTGGCATGATTGGCAATGAAACAACTCCACAAGAAACCGAATGACACAGACATTAACAACTATACGTACGGCCTTCAACAATTTCACATACATGTATTCTAATATTTATATACTCTTATGAGGATAACTTTGCATACATTTCCGTTATCTGATTTCATTCACTTGCATATCTGCCAAATTCTGATTCTTTTTCAAAGTCAGAGCTACCCAACCTCTCAGAATGATGTATTTAGCAAGTTTCGATCACAAAGATGAATGTTTTACACTGTGAAATAACTTTTTTTACCATAATTCCAAAGAAATAATGTATTGTTCAATGAAAAACAACTCAATAAAAAGACATTTCTCATAAATATTATATGGTTTTGCTAATGTTTTGTACATTTTTGTACATGTATTATATTATTACAAGTAACATATAACATGACCATAAGTGTCCCCTGTAACCCTGCTAAAAGATTACCTATTAAATGCATATTTTTCTTTTTACATGATTTTTATCCTAAAGAATGAATTCAATTAATTCTCACTTGCACATTTTTTGGGGGTTACATCCACTTTTTCAGGTAGATCAAATAGTCCTAACAGAAATATATATTGGGTATCCTACATGTTCATCAAAAATACAATCAAATATCAGTCATTTCACATTTTGAGATGACCCTAGTCTTTAAATGATTAATTCATCAAAATAAATGACAAATAACAGGTAAAAGAACATGTTGGTGGACAGTATATAGTTGTATTAGATGTAGATGTAATATATGAGTATATAATAATCAGCTGTCAAAGTAAATATCCTCTTGTTATCAATCATGGTGCCCCAAGGTTATGTCATTTAATTTACATAATGAAGAGGTATTCAATACCTCCAAGGTAAAATGATAGGATCAGTAACGTGTTTCTCACTTTATACTATTGCACTAGTTAGTTAGATTTTCTCTCAAAATATAGTTTGTACTGACCAATCACAAATTAAGATGAGGCTACTCAGGCCTGATCTCTTCATAGGAACGTCAGCTTTATTTGTTTGATATTTTATTTGTAGATTGTCAAAATTTGACAAAAAGACATATCATTCAAAAAGGCATGATTTTATTATAAATAAATATTTTTAATCTTAGAAATGAGAATGGAAATGAGGAATAAGTCAAAAAGACAACAACCCGACCATAGAACAGACAACAGCGGAAGGTTACCAATAGGTCTTCAATACAGCGAGAAACTCCTGGACCCAAGGCATACTTCAGCTGGCCCCTAAACAAATATTTTTTACTTGTATTGTTGTCCTGAATATTCATGAAATTTATATTTTGCCACTGGAATTTAAGTAAGCATCAATCATTCATAAATCTTCAGTTGCAGATGACAGGGAAACCCCTTACTTTGAACGATAAATGCATTTGAATGGGAAGATATGGTTGGAACCCCATTTCCCCTTTATCCTTGGTTGGGAAACCCTCCCCCTCCCCCCTTTTTGAAAATGGCTGGATCCACCCCATGTATAAGATCAGGCAAAAGGTGATGGTATCAGATATCAGACTGTCACTGTAAAATTCATTAACAATTAGGCAAAATTGAGGGTGATTTAGAGATTAACATGTATGGAGTAGCTTGTCCATGGTTGAGGCTTAAGTTGAGATCAACATACATGGCAAAACTTGTCCATCACTGAGGGTGATTTGCAGATAAAAGTGGAAATAGTATGTCCATTGTTGATGCCTATCTGGGTAAACTTTTGTTTTTGTTTCTCTGATGTTTGTTTTTACCATACATCTTTAATCTATTCATACCTTTCAAAATTCTAAATGATTAAAGGATTATAGGAATCATTCAACTGTCAGTCATCTATCTTGATTTTCTTTACCTCATACATCATGAGTTTAATGACCTACCATGGTAAACCATCCACATATGATAATATAATGAATTTAATTTGAAACATACATTTCATAGCTTTTTAGTGTTTTTCCAATTTGATAATAATTTTACATGTTGGAGAGTAGAGAAAGACACCAAAAGAGACATCCAAACTCAGGTCCAAAATAAACTCACAACTTCATGGTAAGCAAATAGTAATTCCTTTATTTGCCAGTGGTAAATTTATTTAGATCTCATCAGATGGGACAATACCCCTAATGCACCTTGAAATGAGGAACACAAAAGTCACGTGTAAACAAAAAATCTCTGTGTAGTGATATTTGACACATTTCTATGATAAACAAATGACTGAGCTGAACCATTAGTGTTAATTTAGAAAGTAGGGGAACACAGAATAAATGTGTAAAAACCATGGAGCTATTAAATGTGTTCAAAGTATTAAAATTTCAAAGAACTTATTGTGTTAAAAATGGGATTTTTTACCATGAGGAGCCACATCGCAAAAGGATTCTCGGGGTTTGCTAAATTACGGAAAAATGAATCACACTTCGTACCCCGAAAATTTAACCACATATGTAAAAATGTCTCAGCTTCGAAACAAGCCATCATACATATACAAGTTTACGATATGGGCTGAGCAACAGAAGAAAACGTTACCATTACGGCCTATGGAGAAACAATTGCGCATATTGCCCCAGATGCTGGTTTTTACATTATCAGGTGAAAAAAAATAGCTGAAGGAGTAACTGAGATAAATCTATGGTAAAGGTAACCTGCAGGAAGCTGATCCTTCACAAGAATATTTTATTCATCACCAAATTTGTAAAATGCGCTGAGCAAAATATATATTGAATAAACTCATCTCAAAGAAACTGATTAATGTGTATGTTGTGATATAAAATAAATCCTACCTTTTCAGCTTTATGAATTTTCAACTTTGTCTTAGAAAACATTGTATATCTCCTGTTTTGGTAACTATCTGGTTCAATCAACTCTGACTCTAAGTCTTTACCCATTTTATCAGAATGTTTATATACCATAAACAAATCCAATGTTTTGTTTGCTCAAAAATGTTATTAACCAGCTTAAAACCTGACCATGTGACGTCAATAAACCTGCAAACACATTTACTCATTTTTCCACCAGAAACAAATTGCTACAAAGCTTCACTAATAATCGTCAATGATAGTTGTTTGAATGGGGAAACCCTATAAATCCCATCAGCGATAATAACCACACTCCTTCACAACGTATAGAGTAAACTTTCATTTGATTAGGACCAAACTTTCATCTGATTAAGATGGTCGTTTGCCTGGTTCTTTATTGGAATTTGGATCATTGCATTAGGTACAAACACATTAAGAGATTAGAAGAACCATTGTGTGACGAGCATTTCATTGACGGTACAAGCGTTCTTACTATATGGCTTCCAATGTTTTCCGATGACGTCCTCATTACAAAGACTATCGTCATAATGTTGTGACTTGTATCAGCCTGATTAGGATCAGATTATCCTATCTGTGTTAGATTTCACATTTGATAGGAATGAAAATATGGTAGTTGAAAGTTGTTAACCACCAAAGGACTAATTAATTCTCAAAAAATAAAGAATCAAAAACTTGTTTTCTCAAATAAATATGACAATAAATTGTAATTGTTTTTCAGCACAAAATCTAAGAGAAATAACTTAATTCAATACAAATATAGAAATACATAAAATTTAACAAATATTTACTCACAAAAAATGTTATTAACTTGTTTACTTTAAACTGTTATTTGTTTATTTACAAAGGGGATGATAAGAATAAAAACAAAATTAACCAAATCAGTTTTTAATCAACACAATGAATGTGGTTTTTTTTTCAAAATAAAGAAATGAAGCCACTCAAACAAGAGTTAATCCCTAAATATTTTACGTAAAGAAGATACGACTTAGATCATTAAAATCTTGTTATAACTGGACCCTTACATATATACAACTCACTCAGGAATCATACTAAATTTTTTGTGTAAAATATAGGTCACTGAGATCCTTCTTTACTTCTATCCAAGACAAGTCCACAAACGACATACTATAACTGTAAATTTGTTTAGATCTTGTTCTTAATATTAAATTCAACCTAAAATGTCCTTTTCATACAAACTGAAAGTGTAGACAACAATCTGTTAACTAATTTGTATGGACCAAAACAATACAAGATCATTTTATCTAATGACCAAGTTATTCCTTTATGACTTGTACTTGCTAAGACTTGGACCATAACTGAAAACTTTCCCAAATCGCTCATGTAAACAGTAAAGCAAGGTACTCTAACATGCTAAATATCTTACATCAAACTACGTACAAGTTAATGTTAAGAAAAGTTTTGTATTTCAGTTTGTTGACATAAAACTATCAAATTAGGCAAAGGATGTTCCTCCTGGATATATCATAAAGATTTACTCATTATCGTATGTGGAAATCAACATTAGTTTTCATTTTTTCAATTTTTGCAATGTGCAATTATGGTCTATCATTCATGCATTCCAAGTTTTAAAATAACATTTTATTTATACAACTACAGTCACTGAACCCTAAAACAGGACAAGATATACTTGAAATAATGCCAGACAGACACTTCAGACCATAATACATGTATGTAGATATAAGAAGATGAGGTATGAGAGCCAATGAGACAACACTCCATCAAAGTCTTAATATCTAAAAGTAAACCATAATAGGTCAAAGTACAGTCTTCAACACAAAGCCTTTGCTCACACCAGACGGCAAGCTATAAAGGGCTCCAAAAAATGATAAGTGTAAAACCATTCAAATGGGAAAACCAACAGTCTTATCTATATAAACAATGAGACACAAGAAAAATTTATGAATCACATCAACAAACGACAACCACTGAACATCAGGTTCCTGTAAATGCATATGGTTACAAGAGCACAATTATTCGTAATGCATTTTCCATAGGGTACCACTAGTGTTCCGTATTTTTTTTCTCGAAGACTACACAAACTAGCGAAAAACGGGTGGCAGTTCCTGTTACTAGAAATGCCAGTGTTGCATTACAATCAAAAAAAATATAGGGTCATGCTGCTCAAATTGCCTTAAAATGCAGTTGAAAAAAATCGTCTACTTTTTTCGTTTAATGAAAAAGGCATATTTTTAATGTCTCCGACGTGCAGAAATTGAAGATATTTTCTATACTTCGTAAAATGTAAATAAGATTTTCGGCAATTTTTAAACCTAATTGGATAAGCTTTCGATTAAATGTAATTCCAATCCTGTATCAACCAATCAGAAGCCGTATAGGATTCTATTCTGAGTACCATCTTGGGGTAAAAAACTTGCCGGTTAAATGTAAACAAATAATTGCGCTCTTGTAACCATATAAAAGATATAATGGATGTGAAAGTTATAAGAACTAAAGAAACCTTAACTAGGGCAAAGTTAAGTTTATAAATTATGCAAAATGTTTAGGTATAATTAAATTCAAATGACAATGACAATGCCACCTAATTAGACAATTTTCTAACATGTGTATAACTATCTCAGTAATAATACTTAATCACCAATCAAAGTCAACTGTATCTGTGTCATGTTTTCAACATTATCAATTATTCATTTGAAAAAAAACTATCTTTATAAACATTCAAGGAGAACCTTGGACAAGATAAGGATCATTGGGGATTTCGGAAAATTAAATAATTTTAATATAATCATAAGTGTCCCACAGTTGGTCATCAGGTGCAAAAAGCCTTAATTATAAGGACTTTGCATCCTAATTCTTGGCCTGGAAGACAGATTGATTTTGAAAGATGTATCCCTCTGTTGTCTTAACATCTGTAGACCCCTGTAAACACATTACCCAGAACAAGGCTTAGTTAAGAGTGAAACTGATCTGTGTACAGTAGCCTTTTGCACAAAAAAATCCAGAGTTTCTCAATTTTCCCCAATTTTGGGCTTCAACAGGACCTGCAACCAGATGAAGTGGTTCCCTAAGAGTATTTCAATAATAAACACAGTCCTGTCAACGTTTGTACATAAGCAAGATCAATCTAGATCAGCCTTTGTTTAAATCTAGTGTGTTTCACAATCATAAAACAGAAAAGGATAAAGAGTTTATTATATTAAAGCTGAAAAAATCTTTCTGTAAAATGTAAGACTTACATCATAAAATTCTTTCTTTGCAGCAGTTTTGAGGGCTGATATCCACTCCTCCATTTCTCTTCTACTCTCGGCACACAGTACTAAATTTCGGAATGGTGTGATAACCTGGAATAGAAACAAGAAACAATTCATTAGGCATCACCTTCCAAAGTACTTAAGTCTAAAAGATATTTTATTAATGATCCCAAACACCTTCAATTTTATGTTGTACTTTGGTATTCATTCATTTTAAAAGCATGTCTGTTAAGGTGAAATTTTAAACCACAAGAGTGATCAAAAATGATTGATAGCAATATTTTTCTCATTTTGTTTCTGTCTTTTCACATTAAACAATCATCCTGCAATTGCAATTAATGATCAAAGATTTTAAGTAAGGTAAGTCTAATGCTGACCAATCCTCTTACTGAACTTTAGAGAAAGTAGTGAAAAATAATGTTAGACCAATTCAATTGAAATACAAAATACAAAACGTTTCATAATTCCATTTTCCTTCCAAGATATTTGGATATCAGAAAATACTATTCATGTCTGTCATATATTAACATAACTTAAAAAACATATTTCTTAGAACTATATGGTTTTGTCAGAACCTAATTGAAGTTTCACTTGAATTCCTGAACAAAATTATTCAAAGTTTGAAAGTTCTAAGAACACTGGGATGATGAATGGAAAATATTTCATGCATACTAAGGATGAATACCAAAAAAAACTCTCAAAGACAAAATTTCACTCATGTTATATCTAAGAATGTTTTCTTTCTGTTTAATCATTTACATGACATCAAATATTCATAAAAGAACTTAAATTAAATTGATGAAATCAATAAAGGTGTGAACTAAACTAAAATATGCAGGTTGAAAAGTATTTCCATAAACTATAAACATTTCCCAGAAAAACATGTTTGTTCAGAATCTCTGGGGAAGAGAGAGACATCACTTATGGTTTTATAAACAACTAATAGCATCTACAATAAACCATTAGAAGAAATTTTATATCAGAAAGGTTATCAAGTAAAAATGTACTAGAGGTTTGCCTAAAAAGGACAAAACTTACTAACTGATTAGAAGTTTGCATGTTCAGAGGACATTGGGAGGATTATATCGTAAATTCCTGGAAGTCTGATCTCATAATGTTTGATATATTGCCTTAATTATTTTGTCTTTGGAAACCAATGTCAACAATGCTTTGCTTTCAAGCTGATTAATTACTAGTTTGCAAACAAGATAATAATATCCATAAACCTGTAAACATAGTATTTTCATGTTTGAATAAAATCTGTTTTATATTGGACATCAAAGTTTACCTATTTACTTGTACTTGGTAACCAGATTCTTCATTAGACAACCAGATGAAATATAGCATATTACATTAAAATTCAATCAGATTTATCACACCTATATCATATTCAGAGTAAATGGTAAAACAACCATCAACGTCTAAATGATTACTTTTTTGATATCTTGACAAAAAAGTATATATTCATTACCCAGAAAGTATTTTGTATTTCCAATGCACTTTGAAATTGAATTTAACTTTTACTCAATAATTAACCTGTCGGACAGACGGAGGGAAGAAAGAACCAACGAACACACAGACAGAAAAACATAATGCCCATAAAAGGGGCATAAAAATCTTAATTTTGACAAGGCTACTCAAAATTGTTCAAAAATATATGCCCATGATGTTTAACAACTGTTTAAGATTATATTGCACTTCAGTGTAGTAAAACTGTTGCTCACAATAATTAGTGACCATTATAGTCAAATAAATGATTGCCATACAAAAGTAAACTATACAGCAATCCAAATCTTATAAGGTCATGTCTTTACCACAAAATGTAACAACATAGTTCAAAATATTAAGTTCTGGTAAAGACAAGATTTAAGGGAGTTGCTTCTCATTTTCAAAATAATTAACTTTTCAAAACACTAGTTTTAGTGATAGGAGATTAATAAAGGAATCAAAAGAGAAAAATAAATATATAGGTCAATGTGCTTCTTTTCAAGATTTTAGCCATTGAAATTTTGGCGGGAAAATATTCTCTTTTGACTTTTCATAGCTTTATCATTGACAAATTTATGTTCTCAAAAACTACATGTATTAAAAAATAATTAAAATTTTATAAGAGTTTTACAGATGGCTTATCATTATACATGTAACAGATTTATAAAAGGAAAAATGGGGGTCAATGGGCAATTATTTTACAGACATTCAAATGGATAAAGCCAGAGAATTCCAAAAATCTGACTAAAAATCCAAAACATGACAATCAAGCTTCCTTACATTGAAATTGAAAACAAAGGTTGATTTGAGAGTTACCTCCCTTTAGGGAACAAAACAGGAAGAGGACTACTGTATATAATTACATATCAAGATAAAAAAATTCAAGCACAATAAATCAAATAAATTATTAAAATAAAGTAATATAGTTATATATGTATATATACAAACATTTATTGATAAGTGCTAACTTTTATTCTTTAAAAAATAAATAAACACAACTACTTTTTGTACAAAATGAAACATATTATCTATTTTTCTAATAACAAGCAATATTGAATACCAAAGTACACATAAGCACAAAATAAAAGTTTTCCTATAAAAAATGTTCCTGATGCAGACTTCTCCAATTAAGTCAGAAGACTACGAACCTCACTTGACTTAGTTATAGGAGAAGCCTGTTTCATTAATGAACATTAATAACAGAACATAATGATCTAAAGCACCCGACCATACTTACCATCAAAGACCGTGGACACCCCTGTAGAAAAAAGTAAACTGTACAATTCTGGTATAAAATCATGTTGACCACAGGTCATTGTCTTATTTTGTTCTTAATCAGATATGAGTAAAACATGTATCAATTCAGTTCAAACCATTTCCATAAACCCTAGCAGTCATTATTTTCATTAAATCGGATAAAATGAAAAAAAAATCTATTTAGTATATTTTGGATGAGCTGGTAAAAATGTTGTATGCAAAAGACTGGTACTTTTAAATAAAAGTTCAAACAAAAGTAACTCCACTATGAAATGTAGGTCAGTCTGGCCAAAATGATACGGAATAGAAATTATAGAAGAATATCAACATATTTTGGATCTAGCTGTAAGTATGTACCAAAAACAGTTTATCATACAGTAGTTCATATCAAAACCAGCTTTGAATAAAAATGAATATAACAATGAACTCATTATTATATTTTTTTAAACCATATTCATTTTTGCAAGCATTATGCATTTTGTATTGACCATTACATAACTATCACGTAGAAAAATAATGCTTCTGTAGTGTAAACCATGTGACACTATGATCTTCTCGTTACAAATGTCTATGAATGAATCAAGAATAAAAAAATACTGATTTTTTTCCTTCTCATAATAACAAGGCAACTAGAGTTGGCTATACACAAAAAATTACCTGCAAAAAAAGTTGGTTCATGGTATTTGAATACATGTACTACTATTTTTTGATTGTGTGATACAACAAAACAAAAAATTTACCTTTTCTGCTTCCTATACAGTATCTGAGCTTCTATTGCAATAATTTTTTGTTACATGACACACTTAAACCAAAACGAACTTGTATAAAACAGGAATTATAGTTCATGATTTTAAAACTGTTTGATTAAAACACCATGAATGATTTATTAAATCTCATCTCATGTTGTTCTTTAGAGTAGAACTCTTTAAAATCACTGAACTTGTCATGCATTTCATTATGTTAGTCGTGACAATTTATCTTAGAAATAAGAAATCATGACATTTGTTATTTTATACAATTGAATGAAAATAACAACACTTTCTATTCTGGTGATATAATCTTGTCTTTATTGAAAAAATATAGAGCAGAATCTCTTAATCTTTCCAATCACTTATATTTATTTAAAGGATTTGTTTCAACAGAAAACTCTTAGACTAAAGAAAGCGTATATGGTCTGATTTTATAGAACCAAAGCAGTGTATGTAACATTTCTAAAGTTGTAGTAAAAAGGCAATCTTATAAATGTTGGAAACTAATGATTAATTTCAATCAATCTAGAAACATATACAACTGAAAAAACATGTACTTTATAGTTAACATGAGTTATTGTGCGATGCTCACAGTTTCTCACTCATGAATTACTTATCCGAAAGTTGTCAAAATCAAACGAACCATTGGTTTCAAGCAGAACAAACTATTGTCTAAAAAATTCTGCATCTCTTCGTTGAAGCAAATTTTAGTATTTTACAACACAACTGAATTTCACACACCAAAAGACAGCACTACAAAACAATGAACCATATATCCTATATATCACCTACATCTATAAGTACATAGTTAAGCATGTTTATTTAGTGGATGACAATTGCAATTTACAATTGATACAATCATGATATAAAATATGATATGATCATGATATACAATTTAATATAATCATGATATATAATATGATATGACCATGACACTACACTATTAATTAGAACTCCATAAAAATATGATACATAAAATAAAAGAGTTCAAATGTCCCCCCTGTTGCACTTTTTTAAATATTTCCAAGAGGCATAACTTTTTTTTCAAAGTTGATCATCCACCATTTTAGAAATAATCTCAGATATTGCTGATATTAACCTATACAGTATAAGTTTAATAAAAATCTGACAAGAATTGTAAATGTGAAAGCTCTAATAAGACCAGACAGACAGACAGACAGAAGGTCTCAGACGGAAGGACAAACACATGTAGGTTGGTATTTCCATGTCCCCTGCAAAGTGTAATGCAGGGGACAAAAATTATTATAGGAAGCAATTTCTACTCAAAATTTATTCATTGAAGAAGGAAAATACAACTGCCTTCATATTTAAATGGTAAAAAGCATAGTGATATCTTAAAGTCAGAATAAATTCAAGAACATTTAGTGAGAAAACAAGCATACCCCTCGACTCCATATCAACAAAAACAGTAATATTGTCATGCAAACTAATTTATAGTCTTTAAGACAAAATGTCAGATTTTACAGATTTCAAACAAAACAAAAGACAGGACATTATTTAAAATGTGCAACAGTCAAAACAACCTCATAGTTTTGATCACTGAAATCTCAGAAAAAGTAGCAAAAAATGTGGTCAAATTTTGATAAAGTGTAGAAAATAACACAGGCTGAGGGTCTGTAACAGTTTTCTAGTAATTATGACATAAATTGTCAATAATGTATGTTTTGATTGATTCAGAAGAGATTTTTTGGCATTGCATCAGCATACATCATATGTACATCTCGTTGACTTACATTCATCAATATTTTCTAAGCAAACAAGTGTTTCAAAATGCTTTTCGATGTCCTACTGAATCATCATGGTTCAAAACTGTTTTCATATTCGTGACAAAAATACTTATAAATTCTTGTCGTCCACAAAGATTTTTGGCTGCCATTTGTTTACATTTGGAGAAAACATATTATAACAAAGGAATAACATTGACACATATATTAAAGTAGATAAATCTGAATCTTCACAAGGGAAATCCTACATATGTTATTTATTGGGAACTGCAGATCATTAAAAGTTAAAACAGACATATATGAGGAAAACTGCCACATATAAAAACCTTTTATTGGTATTAAAACAATAAAATTCTCTGTTTCTCTACTCCTACAAAGTTTATTGATGACATACACAGACAAATCAATACTGTACAAAAACTAAATTTAGCATTTTTAATCCTCTTTCTACTAATGTTAATATATATACTTATTAATATGATATATGAAATATCAGATATATTATTATAGGCTAGTCGTATTACATCATAAAACAAGGAAGTTATATCAATGGAATCCCTTTTACTTCAAGATCAAATCAAATCTTGAAAGTTTTTACCTAATAAAATCTATTTCTTTCTTTAAAAATCTAACTTTTTTAAAAGTCAAGTCAGGTCAAGCTGAAGTTTATTCTAAGTTAGTGTTTATAAATTGTAAATTACTAATAAGGTTTCTGTGACTTATGGAGACTTTGACGTAGAGCATGGACAAACACCATTCTATCTTAGAAAACTGTATGTTACTCTATTGATGTCTTTTGATTATAATTATGTTTGGGTTGTTTTCAATTTATTTCTTATTCATAGCAGAAGAATCTGTTGTCCATTCATATTCCTCAAGGGGTATAAACATATATATGAGACTATGTCATAATCTTGTATTGGGGATCAAGCAGTAAAGAAGTGAAACTAATGATATCCGCCTAAAGTATATAGAATTTTCATACATGGTCATTATGTTAGAATATAGAAATATTATAGTAAACAGGTGGTTGATGAGTGATGAATGTGAAAAGCCTTGACAAAGTAAAGCATATTTACAAGAAAGCCTGAAAACAAATTTCAGGAAACCCTTATTTGTAATTGCTTAGAAAAATGTGACAGAAATTTCATTCAAGACCATTATGTATAAGGGATACTTATAAAGTATTCAGTAAAAAAGAATATAATAAGTGGCAAATCTTAAAACACATCAGACTGTAAAGAAAGGCTTGGTTTTGTGTCTGTACATGGCCATGGGACTCCTGTCATTGCAGGAATGGAAAGGAATGTGTGATTAAATCCTAACTTCAACTCTTCTTCAAGTTCAAATTATTTACAAATTTAAGAGCTCTTATGAATTTATGTTTTTTAGCATGAAAATAAATTTTATGATGTATTTTCTTAGTTAATTCTGTGTGTATATTTTCGTTAGATACCGACTGATAATAAGAAATTTTCCCTGCAACAAAATGCTCATTACTTCATTCATAAACTGGTAACCTATACTGAGGTGTTAGATAATTGTAGACAGAAAACATTGTTTACTTTTAACTTCGATAACTTTGTATATAAAGCAAACAGATATATCCTTAAGGAACAAACATAAAAGCAAAACAAACACTAGAAGTTTGTGATGCATTTCATACATAAAATCATACAAGACTGAGAATGAACAAATATACAACTAGAAATTTGCCTGTACATGTATTTTTTTTTGTTTTACTTTTTCACTTCTTTCAAACTATACTGAAAACCAACACGGTCACATTTGCTGATGTCTGATTATCTTAATGACTTAATCATAATCAGAGTAAATTGTCCCAAGGAGCAATATTTTCCAGCATATGATGTGGTCAGCTTACATCTTTAAAAAGCTGCTCGGAACCTTTCCCTACTTTCAAGTTAGTTAAGTACATTACATTTTGATCTGTATCACTTTTTCATATACTGTTTGGTTGAATATAAAAAACCAGAGGGCATTAAATGTAATGTTAAAGTTCAGTGTCTTGTTTGTATAAAATGATGAGATCAAAAGTTGTGATATAAATTTTAATCCATTATATATGATTTCTGAGTCATTTCACTTAGCCACAGTAGTATAAAATTGCCAATGGATGTTAAACAGCCCACAATCAATCAATCAGTTTTATAAAATGGTGCCTAAGCTAAATGATTAATGTGAGAAGACATATATTCCTAAGAACAAATGAACATATCAACAACATACATAAGACGTCAATGCCAGATGGAAATCTATTTCACGATTATTTAACCACCCAAACACCAAATACAGTTGACATATAAACATCCATGGCCAGGAACAAAACAATTCAGAACCTTCCACATGACCAATTATAGTCACCAAGCATGAGAATAAGGTCATGTCCACATCAGACATAAACATACCAGTATTCCACTAAACAGTACTGAAGTTGTTTACTTGTACAATCCAAAATAAAGCCACTGCTAAATAAATACTGAATCTCCATACTCCAAAGCTCCAGAAAAATTGGTACAGGCCCTGGTTCAACTAGCTTTATACTGATTTACAATATTAAAGCTTTCACTTGTATACAACAGGTAGACCATCAGTAATAAAAGTAATTCTGGAATTCATATCCTTTTGATTTGATTTGATTTTTGGTATTTTAACTCCACTTTTAAACAGCTTTTGGGCTATTTTGTGGCGACCAGTTTTTATTGGTGGAGAAAGTCAGAGTGCACGGAGAACTGACAATTCTAGTCAATAAAGATTGGAGTCTAGTGCACTCGCACAAGTGGGGTTCGAACTTACAACCTCAGTGTTGACTGGTTAGTGATGACAATACTAACTACTTAGAACACTCGGCCATCGAGGCCCCCATATTATTTTGTAGTTAAAATATAAAGTGTCACAACACAAAGATAGATATAGACATTTGTTATAAGTTAACTGGTTTAATAATAATACCTCTGTCAAACATAAAGCCTCCAAGAAATACAGGGGGTGTTCTGGGGTTGGAACCCCCTTTTTGTTTGACAATCATGCTTTTATATGGGGACATAGGGTTGGGAACACCCCCTCCCCAGTATATGACTTGCCTGTGTAAGTACCCCCCTTTTTCAGAAATGACTGGTCTGCCACCTTACATAACTTATATTGCTGAAATGGCATTAAATGACAGTCAATCAATCGAACATAAACTTCAAATTTAATGTAAGAACTATCCACCAGAGTTCAACTGAAGTGGATATAAGCAATTATCAGCAACTGTACACCCTTCAACATTGAGTAAAACCGATAACAAGAAAAATGTGAAACAACCAAAATGAGTAAAAACCAAATTTATAACAAAATATTTTCTAAAAACTTACTTCTTAAAAGCTTAATTCTAAACAAAAATTACTTGTGTACCTGGAAAAATATCTAAATTAAAATTTACAATTCTTGACCAGAAGTTAATGTTAATGACTTGATTATGATAACAGTTCCAAGAAATTTCAAAAATTGACCTATAGTTAAAGATTAAGGTGAGAGTAGAGTCAGTACTGAGCTTGTAATGTTAAATATAGATACAAAAATCTGTTATTCTATCAAGGAACTTCTCCACATAACATTTCCATTAAATGTATTTGTATAATATAACTGTTTAATTTGCATAAAAATAGAAACATGGTATCTGGGTCAAATTTAACAGTATTGTAGAAATGTACATGTTCTTCCTCATGCAAACTATGCATATTATGTAAAATGTACCACTGTAAATATGCCCAGCATTACATACATTCCTAATCATATTTACAAATGACTACTATAGATGCTGTTGTTACTAAAATCTTAGACTGTTATTATATTCAGTACATTCATTAATTGGCAGCAGGTTTTATTCTTTCTCTGTACTTAAAGAATTCCTGAATATCATAGAAATCACTTATTTTCAAAATTTATGTGAAAATCAAAATTTGATTTTTTTTCCGAACAGAAATGAAAAATGATAAGAAAGACAAATATATCCTTACCTGTGTATAGTGTATAGGATTACTGTATAATTAATCAAGACCTGACTCTTCAACCCACATGTAGCATTAAATCAGCTGCTCTAGACTGTCAGATTGGGGATTAGTCCATTCTAATGATGGGTGAAATTGACAATGGCTGGATTAAGTAATTAACCAGAGGAGAAATCTAGTCTTTGATGTGGGATGTTAATTTATTGTGTAAGATTGAATAGCACATTATCTTGTGAACTGTAATATTGTCTAGTTTGATGAACAGGTGTAAGTCATAATGAAATACAATAAAGCTACTAATATATTGAATATTGCTTCAGCTCTTCATGTTTTGTCAATAATCGGAATCATTAAAAAAGGTTTTTGTTTAACGAGTCAATCACCTTAGAATTTTTTCATCAAGTGCTGACAAAAGCAAATAATTACTATTAAAACAAATGAATTGAAACATTTTCAATACATTGTTTTTTCTTACTAATATTTGATTACAGTATCTGTATCTGTATCTGATTCTGTTCCATCATTCATGTGATAGACACAACCATAGCCAGGGGAATAAGAAGACAAGAACAAACCCCATAAAAAAATAAAATAAGTGTCTTGACCCCCATCAGATATCCTGGCTTCATTCATACAGCAGAGATATTAAGTGGTTTCCAAAAGCAATTTTTATTTGGACTTTTGTAAAACTTAAAAGGATAGATAAAAAAAAATTTACTCATTGCATTAATAAAATTTAAATTCAAAGACAGCAGACCTAAATAAAGCAAAATACCTATACAATGTATATGAGCATTATGTGTTGATTTTTTTAAAAACTGAACCAAAGCACTGTGACCATAAGTTTTGTAACCACTTATACCAAGTCAAATACTTGCTGTTATAAATAGTTAAAAAAAATGTAATTTGAAAAATACTTGCCAATACCTGATTATTATTTTCTTTTAATACATCACTAACTTCCAAGATTATAAAAATCTAATGTGCGTTTTTTCACACAGAAATAGTTATTTCATTTCCTCCATGAAATGAAATAGTTATATTATTCTGATGTTACTTTTCCCTAGTGTGCACTTCCTGTTAAATCTGTAGGCAGAAAATTACAGCTTATGTGTTTTAATTAGGCATCAAATGACTTTGTATTTACGTACCCCACCCCTCTAATATGTTAACCAGAGGCAGGTTATCTCTTACACCTACATACAGTAACAGATTTACCTGTTCATTTACTTTCTTAGAGTACTTATTATAATCTTTATAATCAGGAAGATTCACAGACAACAACATATTGTTACCACTGGTTTAGACATACATAAAGGCCAAACAAAATAAATCTTAAAGTTTGCAGAATCGGTTGTACATGCATGAAATGTTTGCCACTGGATGTTAAGTAAGCAGTTTGCCACTGGATGTTAAGTAAGCAATCAACAATCAATCAATCTCTTTGCAGGCCACTTCTAAAAATTTCAGATGAGACAAAAAGTTCTTTTTCATTAATTTACAATACCTTTGCAATAACTTCTTTTTATTGCAAGGAACATTCCCAGTCTTTCAAGGCTGTTCAGATTACCTACCCATTATCCTGGAAAACTTGTCTAATTTGTTATAATTTCCAATATGTAATTGAAAATTTATTGTTAATATTCGTTTAATCTTAAAAGTTATTGTCGTACTTTTCAGCACTCAAATCTGTTCAAGCTAAACTGTACCAATAAATGAACTCTCAAGAATGTCATACATGTACAGTCGTTTTCCAAATATAATTAACACCTTCCAAGGGTCACAAATTTTGAAACCTCCCTCCAATGCAGGATTATTTTGCTGTGTTGAAGACCCATTGGTGGCATTGGCTGTTTTTTTACTTTTCAGTAAGGTTGTTGTCTCTTTGACACATTCCCCATTTCCATTCCCAATTTTATTAAAACAGTATTTATTGTTTTGTAATGAAATCATCAGAAGATTGAACAATACAAGGAAGTAGGAAAAACATCACTGTTATTGTGTTTTGTTCTTTTTAACAGGAGGACACTGATAACGCTGAAAAACAATGAAGAATTTTCCTAAAATTAATTTTAAAATTTTACCTCATATGGAATAAACAGTTCATAAAATTAACTTTTTTTAAAATATGATTTTATTTGAAATTCATATAAACTTTTTAAAAAACCATTGACAATGGATACTTATGATCAATGACTGTCCACTTAACTAGATTACAATTTATATTAAACAATGAGGAAGAGTTCCTCTATAATGTAATCCCCCAATCACATTAGTTATAAAAAAATCATACTTGGAACCACCACCCAAAAATAGAAAGTAATTTCATCTATCAATATGACTTTTCTCAGATTGTCAAACATTTGTATCACAATTTCTCATGTCAGAAAAGGTGGTGTGAGCTATTTAGCTTGCTTAAGTAGCTTACGATCTGAGACTTCAAACATTTCTGGTTGTATTACTATGCAAGGTGAAATGCAATCAATTTTAACTTCATTTTCAATCCTTGGTTAACCAAATAAAAGATATTGCAACAACATTGCCATTCAGTGTTGAATATGTAATCTAACTACAAAAACCAGGAGTAAAGAAAATTTTCAAATGTATGGATGTCAGAGAGAGATAGTTTTGCTATATAACTGCTCTTTCAGTAAACGGAATATATTTGGACATCCAAAACTTACACCTACTTGAGAAAAGTTAAAGCGTTCAGTATAATGAAACATATATTTTATAACTATTCTCCAAATAAAAACAATAGTGCAGACATTTTAAATCTATTTCACTCTACTGATCATTGTTTAATTGATGTTGAAAGTCTTTAAAGTCATAAGAAACCTCAATTAAAAAAAAAATAATGCATATGTTTTTTATAACTCAATGGATAGTTTTCATTGTAAAACTTATGTACATATACTTTTTTCTGAAGAAAATTCTTTAATTTATTCATATTTAGAAGAAGTTTACTTTATTTGAATTGCTTCCTTCCAGCAAGCAATTCCCCCGATATATTTTCCGTATGCAAGGTGACCTCAGTGTGACCCATCTCGTAAAAATCCGGTGACCACAATACGCATGGATGTCCTTAAAATAAACTATTATCTGAATTTACATGTTAAACACGTGCTCAATTTCCATGCTTTTTTGTTTATTTTTCGTCAATTGTTGACAAACAGGTGACAATCGTTAAACTTCGGCTTCAAAACACGAACTTTAATTACCTGCCATATTTTCACAACAACACTGACCGATTAAAAAAAAATTGGCGATTATACGAAATTTACACGAAAACAATGATAAATTCGAGCACAGAAGACTAAGTTTATGATGTTTGTATGCATTGGTTTAAGAATTGGAAGAACATTATTTTTCACCGGTCACTCGTTTCTTATGACTTTAAAATAAAGGTTTTACATTATTACTTCAAGTTGAGGAATCACATAAACATAAAACCCAAAATGATCCATGTAAATCACTAAATGCGACCAAAGTCCATTGAACCCTGCCAGACAGACATGTACATCTTACAATCATTCCATTTACAAAATATAGTTAACTTATAGCATATAGTATTTTAGAAAGGAATAAAAATTGACCAATTGCACTGACCATGTACATATTAAAGGTCATCTTGAGACGATCCCTGCCAGATGGAAATGTAAAATTTACAAAAAAACTATATACCAAATAGATTTGCTTATAGCACATGAAAAAGAGGACTTGAGCAATAAAACTAAATATTGACCAATGATCCATAAAAATGAAGTCAAGGTCAAATGAATCATGTCAGATGTACACCCTACAATACTTCCATATGACAAATAGAGTTAGCCCATTGCTAATAGAATCCTGATAAAGACCCAACAAGAAAAACTTTAAATTCAATAGATCAACCATGAAAATAAGTCAAGGTCAGATCTTACACCTTTCAATAAAGTCCATACACCAAATAAAGTTGACAGTTTGCTCATAGTATCTGAGATAAAGACTTGGCAAACAAAACTAAAGATTGCTCATTGATCCATAGAATAGTGTCAAGTTCAAATCTTGGCTGACAAACACTTAGACCTTGCAAAGATCCATTACACAAATTCATGTAATCAACAAGAGGCTGTCAGAGAGACAGCAAACAAAATTTATTAATATTTATTTGTGTCCTGGCATTTTTCAATATCACAAAAACCATAACTGATGAAGGTGAAAGTGAAAATCATCAATATTAGACTTGACCTCAATTTTGTCATCAGTAACAACATATTAAAATTTGAAAAGCTTTATGGTTAAATGGTTCATGAGTAAATGCAACAACTTGACTGGTAACACAATTTTATAATCTTTCAAGAACCATAACTCCTGAACAGAAAAAAATGAAATCGCCATTATTGAATTTGACCTTTATTTTGTCATCAGTAACAACATATTTGAATTTTTAAATCTTTGATTGAACAGTTCATGGGTAAATACATGGACACAACTGGAACACCATTTTTCAATCTTTCAATAACAATAACTCCAGAACCGTAAAAGTCAAAATAGTAATTCTTGAACTTGACCTCTGTTTTGTTGTCAGTAACAACATATTAAAATTTTTAAAGCTTTGGTTAAACAGTTCATGAGTTAATGCTTGCTCAGAACTGGAATTGCCATTTTTCAATCTTTCAAGAACACTAACTCCAGAACCGTAAAAGTCATAATTGTCATTATTGAACTTGACTTCCATTTTATTGTCGGTAACAACATATTAAAATTTTAAAAGCTTTGGTTAAATGATTCATGAGTAAATGCACGGACAACATTTGGCTGCCGCCTGCCCGACCAATAGCCCACCGTACATCCCCAAATCAAAATCCGACATTTTTATCACGAAAATCCAGTTAAAATGAAATTCATCGACATGATGTGATGAAAAGATTACAACTTTATTTTCATGAACCATGAAAATTTTCAAATAACTATGGACATATGATAAGAAATGAAACTTTAGAACAAAAGATCTGTATAAAAGGTATGAAGTATACAAGTCTTCTACCTTTTGAAATATTATGCTATATACTAATAGTTTATGCCATCACCACTTTCTGGGCCACCAAAACTGCATAGAAGTGATTAATTTGTGAAGTGCCATAAATCATTTAAATGCATATCAGGAGTCAATTAGATCAATGATATAAAAAATATATTATAAAAGAATTTTAGTAAGCATGCTGCAATCACACGACACATACATGTAACTCTTGTTTCCACATCAATTATGATTTAAACAGTAATATCGTATTACACATATCTATTCTTCTGTCTGACATTGGCCTTAGACCAAGGGACTTGAAACCTAATGGGAATATTACTCTTAATCCTAAAATTAATATTAGAACACATACTGTGGATTCGCTAGCTTTTATTCATTGGATACCAATATTCATGGGTTTCGTGGATACTTGTGAACCACGAATTTACATGTTCAACGAAATACATATTGTTTTATTCTTTGTATAAAGTTGTATCAACCCTTGGCAAAACCACAAAATCACATATACATGAAAATGCAAAATTCCTGCAACCCATGAAAATTAGTACATGTACCCACAACAATAAACTAATCCACAGTATCCACGTACATTGTAAGATTGCTATCTGACTTAATGCATAAAAAAAAACACTTCTCTTCAAAAATTTCTTCTGTCAATTGTTTAAGTAACTTTGACTGATTAACATAGAACATCTAAAGGGATCTTCCTTTCATTATATGTGACCATATATCCAAGCATGTTTTTACTCCCTTATGTAATATTTGATTTAGCATTGAAAAACTATTTCTAATAACTTTTACCTTGACGGTTGTTGTATTGACCCCAAAAGCAATGATGAGCAACCAAAAAAGTATATCAAAATAAAAATGGATCTGCCTTTTAATAAATGTGTCCATATGGCATACATGTATATCAAAGTTAAGTTGCAATCCTTTAATAAGTTTTTGAGATAATAAGATAAGATATATAAGATAAGAAAACTTTATTTTGAGTGGGCATAAGTATAAATAAGCAACACAAGCTTTAAGGAGCTTTTGAGCGAATATAAAAACATATAAATAATATAAAAATAGTTCATTTTGACATATAAAAAACAACCTGTAATACAAAGTATCATCTGAAACGAAAAATGAAACAAGGACTGACAGACAGTTGGTGGGGTCGAAAACTATATATCCCATCCCCAAACCTCTCTTCATTGTTACCAACTTACCATGATTGTGATAGAAAAACAATCAAGTCAGAATTTTAACATAATCGCTAACTTATTTTCTTATTCAAAAATAGACTAAAATTACGAAGTGACACATTGTTTGCATCCCGTTTAGCTGAAAACCAAAAAGACTTACCAGTAAAAAAATGCTGTAGACAAAACTAATAGAAAGTATTGACTGTATTGTGATACAATAAAAACATCTTTTTTTATATAAACAGTTGTATCATATGTATATGAATGGTTTGGTTGATTGATTGTTGGTTGTTAACAACAATTTCAGCACAATTGGCTATCCTAGCAGTGAGTTTTTATTGGTGGAGGACGCTGGAGTGCCAATTGGCTATATCGTAGCAGTGAGTTTTTATTGGTGGAGTATGCTGGAGTGCCAATTGGCTATCATAGCAGTGAGTTTTTATTGGTGGAGGACACTGGAGTGCCAATTGGCTATAACGTAGCAGTGAGTTTTTATTGGTGGAGAACATTGGAGTGCCAACTGGCTATCATAGCAGTGAGTTTTTATTGGTGGAGGACGCTGGAGTGCCAATTGGCTATAACGTAGCAGTGAGTTTTTATTGGTGGAGGACATTGGAGTGCCAATTGTTTATATCATAGCAGTGAGTTTTTATTGGTGGAGGACGCTGGAGTGCCAATTGGCTATATCGTAGCAGTGAGTTTTTATTGGTGGAGTATGCAGGAGTGCCAATTGGCTATATCGTAGCAGTGAGTTGTTATTGGTGGAGGACGCAAGAGTGCCAATTGGCTATAACGTAGCAGTGAGTTTTTATTGGTGGAGGACGCTGGAATGCCAATTGGCTATATCGTAGCAGTGAGTTTTTATTGGTGGAGGACGCTGGAGTGCCAATTGGCTATATCGTAGCAGTGAGTTTATATTAGTGGAGGATGCTGGAGTGCCCTTTGAGAACCACCAACCTTTGCAGGAGAACTGAAAATCCTAGTCTATTAAGATTGGAGTACCTGCTACATGCAGGGATCTAAATCACAAATTCCGTGTTGATCGGCTATGATACCGTAGATGAACTTCTTTAACCACTTGGCCTCAGAGGCTTGTGAATAGTTGGTGAAAGCTTAATATATCTGAATATATTAATTAATTTAGATGGTCAAGTAAACCTGTATCACTCTCTAAATAGCCTTGTTGCTTTACATGCATTCAACTGGCATGAATTGAAGTATTTTCTTTTTTTCAAACAAGTTTCATCAATACTTGGCTAGAGGCCACCTTAATTAATCTTAAAAACATACAATGAAATTCAGTTTCCTTTCTTTTTACTATTTTGCTTGGTTGACTTGTTTGATTACGAAAATCTCATGAAAATGTCCACATTTGCATAGTTTCCCCATTGATCAATTTTGATGTACAAACGATGGTGTATGGGAGACAACTCTGACCATTCACCACACCATACCATCAATACTGTTTGTGAATATTCATTTGTTTCAAGAGTTATAGAGATTAAAACACTTCTATAAAATACCTATTTCATGGTTTTGCCATGTCCTTTTGATTTTTGTAATTAAAGACTTTTACCTTCTTGATCACCTGTACATTGAAGTTGATAGAAATTGGTATGTCATAAAAAAACTACAATAGTCATATAATTTTGTTTTTCTAATAATATAAGAAAAGATGCTTACCTGGAAACTGTGGTTTATATTCTTTGTACTGCATTCTGCTACACTCAGATCTGTTAACTCTATCTCATCAAATATACCAGACTGAAAAAGTAATACAGGAATGATTTATTTGTCAAGCATTACATTAAAGGTGTTATATAAATAAATGATGAAAAGAGTTCAGCAGCTGAAAAATATATGAATTCATCTAATATGTACCCAGTTTTGGAGATGCTATACAAAAAGAATAAAACAAATTGCAATGAGTGCTAAATTTGATAATTTCATAGGCTAAGATAGATTGAGCCATAAAGAAAAAAAATATTTCTAAAATTTATTAAAACCCATTTCAAATATACCTGGACTAAAAGTTGTTCAATAAGTAGTGCAGCAATGCAAAGTATACCTCTCCTTTATTTTATAATATGGAACAAAATTTCCTTTTTCAGCAGGTAAAGAAGTTAATTATAAAATATCGAGCAGAAATTGATTCAAAAGCTGATAAAAAATCATTCAAACAGTAAAACACAACATTATTACTTTGTATTGTAATGAAAGTAATGGATAACTGAAAAGATGAAAGGACAGAGAGACAAAATATACAATATACCAGTAATATATACACCCACCTGACCCACTGTATGTAATATTGATCTTTGACATTTACCTCAAAATCAAGTTAGAATTTCCTACAGGTGTGCATAGGAATTATGATAGACAAGATGTATGGTTCAGATATATCACTTACAAAATTAAGTACAGTAGCTGCTGTCCCTTAAATTTTGCTCTGACTTAAAACCTGTAACTAATCTTAACACATTCTTATACATTTTGTATATTGAAATAAAGCCAAACAAAAATGTCTTAATTAAACATACCTTCGTATCTTTTGCATAGTAAAGTTTTCTTCCTTTCAGTTTGAAGTATCTTCTTTTCCATCTCTGTATTAAAATAAACAGTGGTTATGAAGACATTATCAACTATTATAATTCAAGAAAGAAGAAACTACTGTCAGTTGTCCATGTGGTCAATTGTACTGTTTCATATTTTTTGTTGTTCCTTTTTAACCTTCTTATTTATATATATGCATTATGAAAAATTTAATCTAAACTTATGATTACGTAGCATGAAAGAACAAATAACAGTAACATTAACAAAACTGGCAAATGTACAATGTATTGATATCGATACAGGAATATTTCCCATAATTTGGTATCACAAATATTGCTTCAATATAAAAAAGATGTGGTATGATTGCCAATGACACAACTGTCCACAAGAGACCAAAATGACACACACATTAACAACTATAGGTCACTGTATGGCCTTCAACAAAGTGCAAAGCCCATACCGCATATTCAGCTATAAAAGGCCCCGATATGACAATGTAACCTATTCAAACGAGAAAACTAACGGCCTTATTTATATAAAAAAATGAACGAAAAACAAATATGTAACACATAAACAAACGACAACCACAGAATTACAGGCTCCTGACTAGGGACAGGCATATACATAAATAATGTGGAGGGGTTAAACATGTTAGCAGAATTCCAACCCTCCCCTAACCTGGGACAGTAGTATAACAGTACAACATAAGAACGAACTATAAAAATCAGTTGAAAAAGGCTCAACTCATCAGATGGAAAAAAGAAAAGTGGACGTTGCTGGTACTTGTACATCCCAAAAACAAAAAGACACTAGGAACAGATCTGAGAGTACTCGCAGTTATAAGTTCTTTAATTACCTGGAAATTTGTCTGTTTCATGAGATATCCTTCTTTGGTACATGCCTGAAATTACAAATAAGAAAAAACTTTATTTTGATATAAATAGTACATATTTTATTAATAAATATTGGTGTAATTGTCAAGATTTAGTATGATCATAATGGGGTAATTTCTAAACCCTATCACAGTAACTGTACTTGTTTAGTTTAGGTATTTAATAAAAATAACCCTTTTTTTTAGAAATTCAGGAGATACAACTTTGTCAAATTATGAATACTTTTAAATCTATCATACATTTATGTGACAACTCATTATGATTCTCTAAGGTAACAAGAAGTTGCACATAATGACATGCAATTCATACCTTACCCCCAATTCATTATACATTGACCCATACATAGTGGGTATTATAAAAATACAACTATTGTTTAACAGGAAGTAAATACATGGGAGAACAATCTACTGGGTACTCCACAACAATATAAATCTCCAAACAAAATAGTGAATTCTAAATATATAAATTAAGAAACATCTGAAAATTGCTTACACAGTTCAACTAAAAATTGTGCTGCGCTAGACACAAGGTGTTTAAACCAAACAATATACTATTCCTTAATAGTTTAGCTAAAAAAATATCTTACAAAAAAATCATACTGAGTGGATTTAAAAAATTCAAACTATATTTGAAAAGTAAGTAATATGAATCAAATTTTAAACAATATAAATCTATAAATCATTTACCCATACTTGGAAGACATTTTGAAAGCATCTTTAATTCAAGCAAGCAACTACAATGTATCTCTAAAAACAGAATAATGAAATACTTTCAAACTTGGGATGATATGTTTAAAAATTCAAAGAAAGAAAGAAAACAAGTAAGGTACAGTTGTACTGATTTAAAGTCAGAATGCCTCAGCATCCTCCTATTGCTATATATCTGAAGCCCTTGAAAACAAAAGAACTTCCTTTTGTATATTTCAATAGCATTAATATGGTATAACAAAATTAAGATGTTTAAAACAAAAATAATTCCAACATATAATTATGCAAACACATGTTTACTGCATTTAGCAGTAATAGAAGTAATATAGAAGCTCAGAAGTGGTCTTCTAGTTTCTACATGATATCAGCACACTAAATATTAGTCAAAGAAAGATAACTCTGGTTAGTCAAGCACAGCAAAAGAAGATAGTTCAGATTTTTCAGAGAACTTATCTAAAAGTACACTTCAATTAAAAAATAAATATAAATTGTATGTTTCATTTTTTTTATTTATATGTTTGATATTGAGACATTAAAATTAATTATTTAAAACTTCATAGTGGCAAATATGTCATTCATATTCAGGACGATAAAAATTACATATACATGTAAGTGAAGATTTGAAATAAAATGAGACATTTTAACATTGTCTAAAGTTCATGTATTGGTATCTACACAAATGATTTCTTTCAGAACTAACTATTTTTTAATGCTTAGAAATACCTACATCAACAGTGCAATGAAAATACTTGGGTTTTGTGAATGATAAATCTGTGCAAAATCTAAAGGCTATGGAGATATTGTTGTCATCTAGCTCTATACCTCATGATCAACAAGTGAGCATTTCATATTCCTTTATCTTCAAATTCTTGTCACTGGTACATTTGTGTGAAGGCATATTAAAGTAATCTACATGTAACTTAAACTGACCTAACTCTGATGTTGTTACTCATGTCAAAGCTTCTTCTAACTAACATGAGTCCAAATACAAATTTGTCATACTTTGGGTTTTTTTTAATTTCTAGGTAAGAAAAGATGAAAGAAAAAAACCAAATATCATGTACCTGTAAATGTTACTAAAAAAAGACCCAGTGTAATATGAGTAATATCTGTTTGAAACCTACATCTGACTTAGGTAATGCTAAGTTTTTTCATTAGGTCTATATGTTGCAACTGGTTGCCTTTAACTTGCAATAAAATTTGATCTTTTTTTTTAAAGTTTAACTGTAACTTCTAAGATGAAGAACAACAAATATAACAGCGTTTTTCATTTATCCAATTGTGAATAGTGATTTTGTCATGTGACTTAAATTTTCTCGTTTCTTTTATATTGCGATTCAGAGAAACTGATCTAATCATGAAAAATTAAAATTGATCACTGTAAAAAGAAATAAAGTCAATATAAAATTTAAATGTATTGAAAATAATTAGGCAAATTGCAAGTGTTTATGATGAAAGTTTTAACATCATATGTGTAAGGCCTTGGGAATACCATGTATCTAAAATCAATGTATTACACAAGAACATTGAAAAGAATGAGATATCAAAAATATAAATGAAGGACACTAAGAGATGACAACAAATAGGTTGATCTTCTATATACAATGTACCAGGTGAGTGTAAATCAGTATACATGTATATCCATCTTCCCCAAAAAATAATTTATTATTTCTGTAAAAGGGCAGCCTTAATGCCTAGCCACAAAAAATCTCTATTGGTAAGCTGGTATGAGAAGTAGTATTAGTGGTGATACCAGAACAATTTACGTACCAACCTCTGTTTTCCTCCCTGAAAACATACAAGAAAACTAAACATTTAAACATGTACACAACAACCATATCTGAATCTGCAGGAGTCATCCAGATCAACTTTCAGTCATAAATCCCAAAATAGGACCTTACAGCTTATCACATGGCAGAACTATATTACCAGATAATCAACATACAATGTATACAGTCATATGAAATTTTTTGAAGAGTAAGTCCTTTCACCAACCTTCACAATGTTAAATAGAGTTATTATTTTTTAACAACAGTCTCGGAAGCCAAAAGTTAGCAACTCGGAACAACCACTTAGACAGTTAATTCAAACTCAAAAAGGCTTCATTCAGACTTGTACACTCTTTTTTTGAAGTTTACTAATTGCATGTATAAAATTTACAGTGCAGTTTCTTATGATATTTTTTTAATTCAATGATAAAAGTTGACTAGATATTTAAAAAAAAAAAGTATCATACTATATATACAACAAATTCAATGATATCAATATAAGAAACACTGCAACTAACTTGTACTTGAAACAAGCTGCTCAAATGTACAGCAAATATTGCAAATTTTGTAAATAGTGCATTTTCTGTTTCTCTCATTTGTATTACAATAAACGCTTTTGAAAACAAGTGAAACTGCGAGCTACTGCTCACTGATGATACCCCCGCCGCAAGTGGATAATAGTAATAGTGTAAAAATATGCAAGTGTTCGGTAAACAGGAAGTTGTCGAGTGATGAATCTGAAAACGCATCACACAGTAAAGCTGACTTATATAAATCCTGAAACCAAATTTCAGAAATCCTTGTATTGTAGTTCCTGAGAAAAATGTGACGAAAATTTTCAACTTGGCTATCATGTGTAAAATCATACAAGTGTTCGGTTAACAGGAAGTTGTCGAGTGATGAATCTGAAAACGCATCACACAGTAAAGCTGACTTATATAAATCCTGAAACCAAATTTCAGAAATCCTTGTATTGTAGTTCCTGAGAAAAATGTGACGAAAATTTTCAACTTGGCTATCATGTGTAAAATCATACAAGTGTTCGGTAAACAGGAAGTTGTCGAGTGATGAATCTGAAAACGCATCACACGATATGGCTGACATATATAAATGTTGATACCAAATTACAGAAAGGGTGGATGTGTAGTTCCTGAGAAAAATGTGACGAAAGTTTTGTGGGACGGACTGACTGACGGACTGACGGACGGACGGACTGACAGACAGAGGTAAAACAGTATACCCCCCCTTTTTTAAAGCGGGGGTATAAAAATAATTCATTACTTGGACATTAATAAAATGAACTCTGTGAGAGCAAAGATAACAAATTGTTTTATGTTTAAAAATAGCATGTTCCAATTTAATGTTGGTTTTTAATCTTCACAGTGCTAATCTTCATATTTTAATTTCCATCAGTCCTGTCAACTTAGTTTAGATACTTTCTATCATCCTTTAATAAATATGAATGAAAAAGTTATAAATCATGACATTTATTGCTTGAAGGAATTACCAATCATGAAAAATTTACTAATATTTTGTAAAATATTGATTATAATGTAAATATAGAAACTTTTCCATTAACGATTTTATCCTTTAGGGATAATGACAATGTTTGATATGAAACTGACATCTGCTTCAGAATTTTACACAAGTGTTGAACAAAAACCATTTTTGGTTAAAATCACTATTCTATCAATTATAATACACCAATATGGTACAGTTTTGGTAAATGCAATTTGTATATACTTATAGATTTATTTACACAAGATTTATATATAGATATGATTTACATTATAGCAACAAATGTTGCCATTTTGGCTATCAAAACTTATTCAAAAGACAAATAATTTAAAATAAGAAAATGTTCAATACATTGGAGAGCAACACTACATGTATCATGACTCTATAATATATCAGATATGGTGTTAATCAAACTAAAATAATAATAAAGTAGTTGATTTATTCACAATGAAAGCATGTATGTGGTTAAGTTTCTGTTTTATAATGTTGTTTTTTTTTCAGTCTGTAAGAATTCTTTCCAACAACCAATTCTGAACACCAATATTCTAACATGTCACCTGTGTCTAAATAGGTTTTTAAATCTCTCTGGTCAGAGTTAAATTTGACTAGTGTTGGTAATCGGAATAGTGGCATATTGTGCAGACTGGTAATTTTCACACCCTATTACTTGTTATCAGTTCACAAGATCAAGCAGGTACATGTAACACAGAATCAAGTCTGCTGTACAAGCTTGAAAAATCAATTGTATTAAGATGGAAATAGGAAACAGGCATGTACAATGTAACAACACCAATAAGGGCACAATTTTACCCACATTTTAGTTTGTTTGTTAACAGCCCTTTCGGATTTAATACTTTTAAATTTCTAATAATTTAGTAACATTGACAACTGAACATTTTTATCTCATGAGGGCTATTCCAGAAATCAAAATAGTGCCCATGGGAAATCAATATTTTTTTACTACCATACAACCATATGGCTGTTGTACATTCAGACACTGTGGGTACCATCAGCAAATAATAACTTTGGTAGAGATATATATGATACATAAATGTATTGATCTTTATTTCCAGTTCAAAAATTGTGTACTGGCATTTGTACTTAATCTTAGATTGCAACTGACACATGATAAGCTGTCTTACCTCAAATGGGTAACAGGGCTTGACAGCTCTGTGTTGGCCCATTCAAAATTTTCTACTTTGAAATCTTTTGTCTTTCTGAATTTCAAAGTTTTCAAGATCTACGTACCTAACATGTATTCATAACTACATAATAAAAATATTGTTGATCATTGTATGAGATGATCGAAAAAAGGTAATATATAATACTGACAGGTTTCTAAAATGACTATTTCCTGGTGTCAAAAGTCTTTAGATACTGGCAATGTGGCAGCCAAGCAATATTTAAAAATAATTAACTGTGGAATCACATCACATGTAAAACAATAATTTCAACAGACATTGACCAACAACAATAATTGTCTAACTGTCCCCCAAACAAAGTTTTCAGATTTGTCTTACAAGTACATATTTTGAGAAGTATGTGAACCAAGACCATCCATGCATGTACAGACTATTCTACTCCCTAAACAAGGGAAGTTTACCAAACCTAATAATGACTTCACCGTTCAGCTAGCAAGCAAGCTAACCAAAGATACATGTATTACCTTTACCTACACACTTAATGCATTCTACTGTAAGGACCATTACTTGTACTTTAGCCCTTAACAGGAAAGAGTCTAAATAGTATATATTGATCTTAAGGTTCAATTTGCCACCTGAATAGAAATATATTAAAATTTAAAAAGCATTGTTTTTTTAACAGTTCTCATGTGAAAGCATGGAAACAGAGTGAGCTGATCACATGCCATACTAGTCTACATTTGTACTCCAGATGAAACAATGTTAAAAATGCATGCACTTTCATATTAAGATTTTGACAAGTTATATCATTAACATGGTCAAATCGACAAATGGCTTTGTACATTTGCTTTAATCCTTTTACACATTTTAGACAAGCTGTGGTTAATTGCAAATTGTTTTGATTATCTCAGAGAAAACATGCAAATCTTTATATATACAATGTATGCTCTTAAATGTTGATATGATTGCTTCCAAATTATTTACTTTGTCTTTATATTAGTTTTATCATGTTTATAGTACCTTTTCTCTTTAAAGATTAGCTGTTGGCTGAATTTTTCAAAATAATGTGCCATTTAAAGTATAGAAGATAAAAACATATTTTTTCTAACACAACAAATGGAAGTTTTTAACGACCTTGAATGGCTATACAGCCCTTGCACGGTCGTTTTTCTAACACTATAAAGTATCGCTCATTTGAGGGATGGTTTACTAAAAATAGAGGAACTCTTATTTCCTAATTTGTGGCTTACCGGCTAATATAGAAGTACACTACTTCTACTTAAGAATACAGAAATAATTTCTGCTTTTGCATTTGGTGTTAATTAAATTTTAGCCACAAATTGAATATATTTGACAAATCTGATTTCAGTGGTATTGAGATGTTGAGAAATTAGTGACGAAGTGAGTGACAGTTCTGACAAAATGCCCAGTCTGTCATAGAAATTTAGCATTTTACGATGTCCTACCGATGTTTTAATTTCCTTGTTTGTTGAAATACGACGATGAAACGCTTTGGCAGGCTCCGTTTCTATCTCACTCTCAGATGAATCTTCTTGTGATGGTAATTCCTTCGTCTTTGCCTTCGAGGTTCGTTTTCCCTTCAAACTGGTCGCCATCTTGGTTTTCCTTCACATCCGCTAGGGGGCGTGGTTATATGGAAATCAATTTCTGAAAATTTAGCATCGGAATACCTGGGGAAATGAATGAAATTATTGAGTACAATTTGTATTCCTCCAGTCATAATAACTTTTTCATATACAGACACTTGATCTCAAACAGTAAAGAAATATTACAAAAGTTTTAAAAGGAGAAAGTTTGAAAAACAAATAATTTAAATAATTTACAAAAAGTTTCACCAAATCCTTGGTTTCACGTAAAAAATCACGAAAACAAGTCATTCCAAGGGGAAAAAGTCACAAATTTGGTAAAAAAAAGTTACATTACCAAAAGTCATTTATCTAAATGAAATAAATAATTTCCATTTTTTGTACCATGATGATTGATAGTATTTCCAAGGCCATAATTTGCCGTATACAATCCTTGGTTACAGTATTTTGTTTGTTCTCTCTTCTTTTTTACGATTATATTAGGTAAAGAAATTTAGTAGATAGTTGACATATTCAGTATTAAAAATATTATAATGAGTCAATTTGAAACGATTGTCAAAATTGTAAATAGTAAATGGTAACAGGTTATTTATAACCGCCTGTTTTAAAGGGCCACTAGCTGGCAAATACATGTCCACCTATTTGACTCAAATTCTCATATTTGATTTATTACAATGTAAAATATTTATCTTAATTATAAAAAGTGTAAAAAAGCAATTTACTGGACATAACTGACTCAATAGCATGTATATATAGCTTCGTTTCGTGTGTATTTTAGTCTAGACGCCATCGATTAACTATGATGGCGAGATGATCGACCTCCGAAGACCTCCAAAGGTCACATATGCGACATAAACATTTTGTTTTTATTATTGTGACTTAATTTTCTGTGACTTTTTATACGTGATTTTCCCCTTCATTCGTGAATTGTATACTGGTCTTACTAGTCCCAGTTCTATTCGGCACCTGAGACTAGTCTCAGTCGGCAGACAAGGATAACAGTTTAGTATACGAAAATACCAGCTCGTTGATAAAGTCAGCAAACTTTTTATTTATTAAAAACTATGATTTCAATATATTAAATAAGGTTTTATAACTCGATAATCATCGAAACACTTATAAAATCCATTTACTACATACCGGGCACAAGAAGTCAAAACTTTAGCAAACCTACCAAATGTCATATACTTCGAGGGGATTTTAATCTACTACTTATCAACTGGCAAACAACCACTATAATCTTAAATCCACAGTATGAGACATGGCCTCAAATGCAAAGCTAATATAAATCACAAATAACAACGACCTTAACCATACAGTAAATGAAGTAACTAACTCGTGTCTGTTATATTTGTTCTTCGTAGATTGTTTTGATAGGCCGTCATTTTTCTCAATTAAATTATTTCGAATTTTCGGGACTTTTTTAGCCGACTATACGGTATTGGGGTCTTCTTATTGTTGAAGGCCGTACTGTTGCCTATAATTACTAACATCCACTTAATTCATTTGAACTTTAGTGGATAGTTGTCTCATTGGGAATCACAACACATTTCCTTCATGATTTTAATTTTATCTGAGACTATTGTTATAGTAGTCTCAGTTTTTATATAGTGTACAAATGCTCGTGACAACTTATCCATAATTAATCCGTCATACATCTTGGGATGAGTGTCCACCAATTAGTTAAAGCAGAATGTAACTACGAAAGCCTAAAAATTAAAGAAGAAACCATGTTTGTTTTCATCTAGATATCGTAGCCAAATTTGAAAACAAAACCAAGAACATCATGTCAGAAAACACCTTTGCAGTAAAAGAAAACACCAAGCCAAAAAATCTTGACAAGAAATGTGTCATATTTGGGACTATTGTTCTAACATATAAAAATAAAAGGCTTCGCCAAGCGCAGCTGGGTACGACCGCAGATGTCAAACCATGAACCGTTGGGGCAAAAATGAACACAATAGTCACGCTTAAAATTTATACTCAATTGTATGCTTTTGTGCAAAATACACTATGCTTTTGTGTAAAATACACTGTGCTTTTGTGCAAAATACACTATGCTTTTGTGCAATACACTATGCTGCTGCAAATTGTCCCCCTCCCCTTTCCCCAAATTAAAAAAAAATACCCCTTTTTTATATTGTGCAATACACTGTGCTGTTGAATATCGACCCCAACCAGACAAAAAATAATGGTACCCCCTCCAAATTTTATTTTCTTCACCTCCCCCACCCTTTTCCCCCTCCATATATGGTCATAATTTCAATTCAAATTTCCATTAGAGATGCAACCATAATTACCCATGTATATACATCATAAAAGTCTTATAACAGATTTATATTCCTTAATCAGATAAATTTTATAGTAACTTCTTAAAGTAGATTGACAGCTAATTACCCCAAGAAAATAACAATATTTCTTTATATATACTTTTAAAGCAGTGTAAGGGAGGTAATCCAACATATTATGTTTGGATTACATTTAGATTACATCCCTTACACTGCTTTAAAATTTTCTATTAACCAAGACACTCTTGTTTTTCCACCTTTTTGCCTCTAATTCTTAATTGGTTTGAGCCATAACCATCCCAACCTTCCTTTTGTCATTATAGACATTGTGTTTAAATTTCATAGATTTCTGGTACTAAAGTTATTGTCTTGAAACCAACTGTCACTTCGGACGACGGCAACGTGATACCATTATACGACCACACACATTTTTTGCGGTCGTATAATAAAAGGATGTGGTATGACTGCAAATGAGACAATTCTCAACAATAGACCAAACTGTACAGAAATGAACAGCTTAAGCCAAGGATCCCAACAATGTGCCTTGAAAACCCATACTGCATAGTCAGAGAAAAGGGCTTCAAAAAGACAAATGTAGAAAAAAAAATAAGAGAGAAATCTAAAGGGCTGATTAATTCAAACGTAAAAACTAACGGCCTAATTAATGTGCAAAAATCAGATAAGATTAAAAAAAAAGACTCAATGGATATATAACAGTTCCATAACAGCTCAGGGGAGTATTATATTACAGACATCAGAGTATAGGCAGAAATATTGAACACTCAATATGATCCAGTCGGACTTCACTACTCAGGATACCGATGGCGATGGAAACCAATACAACTCCAAACACAAAGAAGGTGCATAATAGACCGGACGGTGTTGGGAAACAACAAAGGCATCCACAATGTTCATATGAATTATACATTTATAGAATCTTGAATGAAGCTTAGCATATAGCATGATTACACCGTTCCTCACCAAAATCTAGCATAAGCGAACAAGTCCGTATTAAAAAGAGTGATGACAAGCTGATTTTAAAGCAAAAGACTGAAGAGATGCTAAAACCAAACAGTTTCAATGACTACCACCCGTATGATTAATATACGTTGTGACGCCATAGAACATATAATCTACATAAACATTATAAAAAATCTTGAAGAACTTAAACTAGTATCAGACGTCTAGCATGTTTCAGTGTTTCAGACGCAACAAAAATTGTGAAACACAAACAATAAACTACATCAAAACAGTTGTAACAGAACTTGGTCTGGGATATCACGATTTTTCACCAGTATTGCCTTTGAAAGCATATGATAGCCTTATTCTTATATTGGTTCTATTTAGTCTATTGTCTATGTTTTTTTGTGCGCTTTAAACCGATCTTTTCAGTTTAGCCAATTGCACCCATAGTTTAAAAAAAGATGTTCTTATGATGTGCCGTTAAACCGTTGTCCCAGGTTAGTGAGATGCCGGTTGAGCCGGGCGGTCACAAAACAAGATTAACCCTGCACTTTCTGTATGTCATTGCCCCCTCCCAAGTCAGTAGCCTGTAGCAACGTGGTTGTCATTGGTTCATATCTGTCATATGTATTTGTTCTTACAAATGTATCATATTTAGTTCCTCGGTCCATAGGAATAGTGCTCAGGTACATCTTCATTTATAAAATTTAGCCTTTTTAGTTGGATTTCAAATTCCCTGCCTTTCGAAGGGATAAATCAGTGTGATTCCATAGTCTTATAGTTTATGGTAAAAAAAGACTAATTATAGTCAGGCATAATCTAAAAAATGGAACACTGATATCATTGCCAAATCGGAAGGAATATACAATTTTGCTATGTACACAGGATGTAACAAGATTGCATTTATATATACCAGAGTTTGTTTCCTAGTATATTGAATGTTATTAATCATCTGTAAGCTGCGTTTTCTGCTGCCAACTTAATTTCTTCATACAGACTTTCAGTTCTTGTAAATATAGTCAAAACAGTAGCTATACTAGATTCAAACTTTCAAGTTTATTCGAACATCCTGTTCCACAATTTCCGCAAACCTCAGTTGCAAAATTTTGTCTTATTAATACTAACTGCATGTTAATGTAAAAGTGTCTGTGCTCTTTAACGTATGTCTCTCAGTATGAAGGGAACATATGATGCTGTAGTATTGCAGAAAATTAGCTAATCGTCTCTTGAAAATCAACCACGAAAAAGAATCACGGCCTTATTTTGAAATTGTTGATGACTCAATTTTTCTCAGACTGACGAATTGACGCATTTGATCTAAAACTTGAACAAAACAGGTAGCAACTTGAGTTTCTCGTGTTTCTACTTGTGTACACAGCTACTTTTGCATAGGTACTATTTCTGTACTAAAAATCTGTAGTACTGGAAATCTACTTTTAATATTCAATACTATTTTGTTACTTTAAAATTATTGTATTTTACAGTACATAATTTGTACATGAAATTTAGGTACTACAGATTTTTGGTTACTACCGTTACATTTTCAGCATTTTGAAAGTTTTTCAATTTCAAATCTCTTAAAATCATGATTTTCAAACATGGAATAGTGTATTATTTCTGTACCAAAATATTTAGTACAAATCAAGTACTGTAAAATAAAAGTACCTAAATATTACAATAATTTTAAAAGGAAAGAAATAGTAATAAATATCAAAAGTAAATTTCCAGTACTACATATTTTAGTACAGAAATAGTACTAGTACAAAAGTAGCTGTGTATGCAAAATTGTTTCTCCGCATGCTCGTGAATTTCCGAAGTCAACTATGAACTAGAGTGATCAGGCATATGTTCTAATATTCCAATTGCATATATTCATTAACTACTTTGGCAATTACAAATATGCTCCGTAAGGGAAAGCCGTCCTGCAAATATTTATACATGGAAAATATTCTAAGTCAAGCATTATACTAATAAAATTGAGAATGGAAATGGGGAATGTGCCAAAGAGACAACAACCCGACCCTAGAGCAGACAAACATGCAACATTTGGTTTTTCTCATGGTATCTGAAAAAAGACATAATTAAATATTCGAAGAAGCATACTACCAACCTTCATATCACAAAACTTTCCAATCACTGATGAACTCCATATAAGGATAGGGTGTGTGGGATGAGTTGTTGCTTCATCTGCCCGGCAGCTATAGTTCTGGCACTTCATTCTCATGGCAGAATAAGCGTTATACAGTTGGTCCGTTAATTATTATTAAACCCAACATTTATATATGAATGACTACTGCATTGGAAAGTTAAATAATGTCTATATGTTCTGGCATCCGCATTTAAAAAAAACCAATCCGATTTGGTTTAGATTTCGATCTCATTTAAGCGAAACAAGGAATATAAACCATGATAATTAAGTCCGGTTAGTACAGGATGATATATTAAAATCAGTCTCAGTAGTGGCATTACAATAAATTAGACGGATATTATGAAATTAAATATTTATTATTCTTATTACAGAGCCTGCAAGGACATTAAAATATGACACACATCAACCGATGACGTGTGAAAAACTGATTGATTTTGATTTAGATTTTTCATCCGTTATTTGAGCTACGCCGGTACTCCGTTGATATGTACAATGGTCTACCATTGCCATTCAGTAACGCCATAATGAGGACAAGTAACAAATATTGTTGGTGCAATGTGAATACTGCAAAATTACAATTATATTTTTCACCTTTTATCGGTTATAAATAAAAAATCAAAGCGGAAAGTCCTTTATCAAATTGCAAAATCAAAAGTTCAAACATGTCAAACGAATGGAAAACAACTGTCATATTCCTGACTAGGTACAGGCATTTCCGTATGAAGAAAACTGTGAATTGAACCTGCATGTTTGCACTGAAAACACACATCCACGACTTTCAGGACAGGTTCTAGTGGCTAATGAGGAGTTTTAAGTGAAAGAATATAAGAAGTTTGCAAGGAAATTTCAATGTTTGTCTATATACATAAAATTAAGTCTCCATTCCAGACAATGATTTAATATAGCATGTTCATTACATTGTCACACCTAACTATATCACCATCAATACACTCTAGGAGTCTAAACCAACACAAGATCCAACACCAACAGCAGCTTAATATAACAGTTTAATTGTGGCATTAATTTTATTTTGAAATTAAAGAATCAAGATGACAAATTATCACCTATACACATGCAAACAAAACACGACTGATTGTTGTCATCTCCGTATGCCAAAGGTAAACAGTCAGTGTTTACTTTTCTGTTAGCATATAGATACCAACAAATATCAAAATTGTCACAGTTTGCTACGGACTATTGTTGACTGTTATAATTCTTGAGATCTGCATTTAAAGTGATTACTTTGTACCTCTTCAAAGTCGTCAACCAGACTTTCCTGGTAGTCGCTGCATGGGTTTCCAGATTATGATACTCTTTTAAACAGCATAAAAATACTGCATGATCAAGAACCAATCTCATGAGATTGGATCAAGAACCATCATAAGGGGGATTTCCACTTCCATGAATGTTTCATCGCTGTTCCTAAACAACCTCCAGGCTCAGATGATAATAAAATTGAGAATAGAAATGGGGAATGTGTCAAAGAGACAACAACCCGACCATAGAACAGACAACAGCAGAAGGTCACCAACAGGTCTCCAGTCAATGCAGCGAGAAAGTCCAGCACCCGGAGGGATCATTCAGCTGGCCCCTAAACAAATATAGATACTAGTTCAGTGATAATGAACGCTATACTAAACTCCAAATTGTACACAAGAAACTAAAATTAAGAATAATACAAGACTAACAAAGGCTAGATGCTCCTGACTTGGGACAGGCGCAAAAATGCGGCGGTGTTAAACATGTTTATGAGATCTCAACCCCATCCCTATACCTCTAGCCAACGTAGAAAAAGTCTGATCAGTCTAAATCTAAAACTGGTTCTGGCTGGCTCAAGCTACGTTTAATTTAAAAATCTCTGATTACGTTATACTACGTATGTTACGTTATACTACGTATGTTACGTTATACTACATACGTAATCAGAGACCAAGCTTTTAATTAGATTGCTCCATATCCATTGTTATGACACATCTACCCGTTAACACACATCTGAAATAAGTTGCTTCTTCTTTTTTCCTACCACTGACAAGTACCTTATTGCACGCCATACTGTCTGTCCTGCAAAGATCCTTTAATCTTCTTTAACAGCCAAGCACCACGTTCTCAACCTCGCTACTTACAACAATTTAAAAGCTACTAATAATTTTGCCATCTTCTTTCGTGCGCCTCAAAATATTTTTAAAAATTTTATTACGACAATGATGTTTGTGCCTGAAACAAGTCAGGAATACATGTACATATTATAAAAATTTTACAAACAACACCAATATTAAAGAAATGAAACATCAAAGTACAATGCAATCATAGGTAAGCGGACAGAAAGTCACAGGACAAAAAGTCACAGGACATAAAGTCACAAGACAAAAAGTCACAAATAATTTGTTGACAATTGTTTCAATATATAAGAGAAATATCTGGAAATATTTACTTTTTAATACATAAATTAATATCAAAGTTTAGGAAATGTGTCATTATACTTGAAAAATCAAGATTTATTTAATTTTAATCATGTAAAAGATATATATCTTGGCACCATGAAGTCATTTAAGTGCCAAGCCACTTTGACATTTTGTCTTTTTAACAATTATTTGATCATCTTTGATATTTTTTTTGATAAATTGTGTTTACAAAGTTGGTTTATATACAATAGTTCAAGAAAAATACAAAAATATTTTTGTAAAGCGGTTTTTCTTCAAAGAAAATAATCAGAAAAAATGAATTGTGACTTTTTGTCCTGTGACTTTTTGTCCGTGACTTTTTGTCCTGTGACTTTCTGTCCCACATTCTAATCATACATGGTATTTTGTAATCGTCCTTTCGTATGCCTCATTCATCCTTTCTTTGTAAGGGAATGTCAATTTCATCAAGACTGTCTGCATTGTTCCCTGTGACCAGAGCACAATAGTATTTTTTTACTGTTTTGGACCTCGTGAGCTACAGAATGCCTGTAGTTATATACTGCAAGGATCCATAGGCCTTCTGTTGTGTTTTGCTTGCTCATTCCAGCCCTACAAGTTAACGATTAATGTGCTTCCTGACCCTTTTCTTCTTCTAACTGATAATATCCAACACATTATAATGTCTCCATATATACCATTTAACAGTGCCACTTGACATAATCACAACACATGTTGTTGAATTTTTGGTAAATCTTTTGCATCTTAGCTTTGTTGACATACCAAAGGCTTGACTCCCCACTGATGTGACACCATCGAAGACACTGTACCCTTGTCTCTGCTATTTTAATAGCTTCCTCTGCTCTTCGTACTTACTTCCTGTCCCTAACTCTTTTTTGGTTGCTATAAATGTAGCATCATTGATGTTCCTCAAAATCATAACTTGCCATGTGTTTTTTTTTTCTTTATTCTTTTCTGTTAACACGTGGTAATTGCAGCTTATTTCTCAAACTTTACAAACCAACAGCTACTGTCTTTGGCACGCATTGAGCTTCCTCTCTAAAACCTCAATTTGTCATACGGGGAAACTCATATACAAATTGATGATATATCAAAGTCTTATATCTACATGACAGACCTCTTATTTTTATCATGAACACACACTCTAGCAACTGTGTGTGTATTTCTGTTATGTTTCCACTGTATGCTAGTGTAGCATCAGCCTCTTTTCCCACTTAACTGCATTCACTATTACATTACTAACCAGTGGTAACATTCACAAAGACAACTGAAAAGTTTCATCTTTCTCTTTGCTTTTCCTCACAATCAAGCTTGTTTATTTGCTGCTTTTCATTCTGGTCTAACATATCATTCTCCCAACTGCTCCAAAGTCCATGTTCAATGTGTATACTAGTTTACTGTTTTAGCTGTCGCAATCATGTCAGCCATAAATGCTCGTATTGGTGGTTGCCCTAATCCTGTTGACAATAATGGTCAAGCATTGGGTTTTCTCTTCATTCGCCTTCACAATGGAAGTGCATAGCTGCTGTCATAAAACTACATTGTATATCCCCTTGATACTCCTTATTCTAGTATCTTCCGAGTTGTGATGATATTTCATGTGATAAATAATATCTTAATATGATCGATTTTGACGCAGCATTGTCCTAATGGTGAGTGGAACATGGTACCTCTCCATTGATATTGTCAAATCTTCCCGTTTGTGCGATATTGGCACAACTTTTTGTCAAATCTTCCCGTTTGTGCGATATTGACACAACTTTTTGGAATTTTGGGTCCTTTATTGCTCTTCAACTTTGTACATATTTGGCTGATTTTCCTTTCCTACACTTCTCATTAATAAGCCCGACTTGTGCTAAAAAAGCTTATAATTTTATTACATGTTTAATACATCGGTTGTATTAAACTTATATGTTTGTTTTTTAAACACATATGATCACATATCTTATTGATGAGAAATGAAGGAAAGGAAAATCAGCTTTGCAAAATTTTGGCTAGAATGATCCAGATTCTTTTGGCATAGCTCTGTTGGAACTGAAATGTCTTTATGTAGGTCGATCAGCAGGAACATGGTTGTCCTCTTCGCTAAAACTGTCAGGTTCATACCGTCGATGTTCAATATGGAAATGGTTCTTAGCAGTTCTACTTGTATACAAATGAAAGGTTTAGCATGCTATAAAACAATGTTTATTCCACAATTTTCTACATACAGAAATGCCTGTTCCAAGTCAGGAATTTGGCGCTGGTTTTCCATTCATTTGAGGTGTTGGAACTTTTGGTTTTGCCATTTGATAAAGGACTTTCCGTTTTGAATTTTCCTTGGAGTTCGATATTTTTTACTTCTTTAGTATTTGAAATGCAAGGTATCAGGTATTGTAGGTATGCAGCATCCAGGTCTTTTACCTTATTAAAAGCTAAAAATAATACAGAGTTTACATAGCCTCCGCATAGTAATCCCTACATGTTTTGCATAGGCGAGATAAAAACGTGTACCCTCTTTCATGAATTTGACTGATTAATGACTAACTTGCCAAGTCAGAAAAGATTAGGAAATATCCTCAAATAGGTGCACGTACGGCAACATATGTGCAAACTTTATATGTAGTTTCATAGATCCGAGTTGAAAAGTACATATAATTTGATATACACATAACTTGTCCTCTTTCATAAATAAAAAAAAATAAATGTTTTTACGGTCATCTACAATTCCTACTTAAGATACAGCTGAAAAGTAAAAATATTGTCTACCCTGCACCAGGTCCTCCATGCAAACTGATGGCAAACATTTACAAGCTGCCGGTATTGTGCCGTCTTCCTTTATAGCCGAGTGACTCAGAATATAATAAAAATTGGCCAAAATTACAAATAACCGGGTTATTGTGACTGGTCAATGTAGAAGGTTTACAATTTATGACTTGTATGCGCAATCACGAGGCACAACTACAACATGTGTTCAATTTTTCTGTGAAGTATTAGTTATGTTGGTTGAAAACTGTAGATTAACACGATTTCAGAGGGGTGCAAAACATCCCTCCTCCTGTATATATTTCCTTAATAGTTTTCAGAGGGGATGTAATCACCACCTCCTCTTGTGTATGGATATTTAATGGTTTGGGTGCTATAAACAGTTTCGTATAGAATAGAATAGAATATTTTTATTTTCCAAATTAGGGCCCCAGGAGGGCATATAGCATACAGACAATATTATTATAAACAATAACGTATGCAATACACAAACAATAAAATATATGTAACAAGTGTTATAAAAATAATAAAATAAAATAATATACCACAGAAAATACACTCAACAAAATAGTAGCAATGTATTATTATTCAATGAATACTATGTTGACCTTGACTCAAGTGCACCCGGTAAGTGTATTTTCACTTTGAAAAGACAAACATGAGGCATTAGTAGTTTGTGCGGAGAAATCTCAATATAAAAAAATACAACAACAAAAAAACAACAATTAAGCACTCGCACATTTGACTATGTGGTATACTGCAAATAACAAGTATATTTAATAAAGGATATTTAATATGACTTATCTGCAGAAAGCACCAAGAGTCGGTGCTTAAAGGGAAGTCCCTACTTGTACTTAATGCAGATGAGTCAAACTCCTAAATTATTAAAATATATTTTAAAAACATATTTTAAGATTATAGATTCTGTGTCCAGCCAGCAAGGATCATCAAGGGACGGTGCCAGAGAATTTGAAATTCTTCTTATGATCTGTGCAGGCTTAACAGGGTATCCAAATTCATATTAAAGAGTTATAATGAATTAGTTAGTGCAGATTAAGTTGTCCTTCAATTCTTAGTATCTTCTATATATTTATAAAATGCAAATAGTACATTGGGATCCTCATTATTCATTATCCAAATTAATTTGTTATCAATATTTAAATTTTGAAAGTTTGGACACGATTTTAATATATTTTGCATCAATTCCTCTCTTTTTAATAAATGCGTGTCACATTTAAATAAAAAAAGAAAGTCATCCTCAACCTCACCTGAGGTGCACCTGAGACAAATTCGGTTTTGTCGAAGAGTACCCTGGAATCTACCAGATTCAATTTGCAATTTGTGAGCAGATATTCTTAATCTAGTAATACATTTCCTTTGCTCAAAATGTTGAATTATTGACAAATAATTTTCAAAACCGAAGTTGCACTTGAATGTTACATAAGTTCGTAGTTTACCATCTTTATGTATATCTAGCTGTTTTTTCCACAATGCAGTATAGTATCCCTTAACAATCTGACCACAGTGTAGTTTAAATGTTGAATATTTTTCATGAAATATGCTTTTCTATGCCTGACATTTTTTCCCTTAAAATATTAATTGATCCATACCAAGAGGGTTTTTTTGTTTCAAATAGCTTTTTAGAAAAATTATATGCAGCTTTTAACAATGATGAGCCAATATTTTCTAAACGATGCCAATATCCTAAAACATGTTTGACTATATCATAGTGAAGTGGAAAACGGCCTAATTCAGACAAAACTGCAAAGTTTGTACTTTTTCTATTAACACCTAAAATATATTTGCAGAATTTAATATGAAGTTTTTCACAAAGTATCCTTGAGTAAATTGTATCCACCGATATGTTTTCTTTTTTTAAACGTGCAGTAAAGGGATTGAAATATCCCCAAATTTCACACCCGTATAAAAGTATAGGCTTTATTGTATGGTCAAAAACATGAATTGCATTTTTAACAGTAGGATTATGCACTAAAAAATCATTACATAGTTTAAAGTATGCTTTTAAGGCTCTTTGGTATAAATCATTCTGAGCATATGAAAAAGAACATGATGCATTACATTGGATACCCAAATATTTATAATTAGATACACACTCCAGCTCATCTTTGTTGAAAATAAATTTTTGAGAGATATGTCTGCCTGCCTTGTTGAATATCAACACTTTAGTTTTCTTAGTATTTATATTTAAGCACGAAAAAACTAGGGGTTATTCCCCGACTAAAAATAACCATGGAGGGAAACCACTGTTTATTTACTCAATTGGTGAAAAAGTATCATGTTTTTTGTATTTGATTGTAAAAATTAGTTAATTAGCTTTGAATTAAAACAGGTTGAATGATTGAAATAATTTTAAAAATTATATTAACTTTACATGTTTTGAGGGGAGACAACACTGTAAACATTCTGTTTTTTTGGCAGTGAAAATTGGAAACTTATTTGCAGCCACTGTAGCTCTTTTCGGAGCAGGAAACCGTACCCTGAAACAAGATGCATTGCAGTACAAGCTAGTGTTTATTTGTCAAATAAATTAGTTGCAATGACATTTTTGTCCAATTTCTGTATTGTATCTTTGATATTCGTTCATTTGCATACATGAATTTAGCTGAAACTCGTAAATCAATACATTTTCTTAAAAAAACAACATTAGCTTGTACTGCATTGTATGTTACAGTATTCATTCATACCAATTTTTAACGAATTTAGACATCTCTCAAGCCTCCAGATTTTTTGGAAAATTAAGTGTTCACCCTCAAAACCGGTTTGGCAACAACATAAAAAATTCAAGTTTATTTACTATTTTGACAGTGTGTATATGTTAAGTATGTTTACATGAACATATGTTCCCATAGTTTAGAACTTTATTCATTATCACTGGTGGTAAGCGGATGGTCGTAACTAAAAGTTACGACCATCCGCAGATGGGAGACAACTCTAGGCATAAGTTTTTCTTTTCCGATTTTTGAGCACTAAAAGGTTCATTTGAACCAAACCGCTTGTCTCGTACATACTATTCGATAGTCCGGTGATATTAAAACCAAATTTGATGCATTAAAACATTCCAATTTTCGTAAAATAGTCATTCAAAAATTCAAGCATGATGGTCGTAACTAAAAAAACAAAATATTGAGGATGGTCGTAACTTAAATTTGTGATGGTCGTAACTCTGTTTTAAATAAGACCGAATAAGGCAAGTCAAGAGTTTTAAACGTGTCTTTTATTATATGCATACTAGTATTTCATATGATGTACTTCTGAAGATTTTTTTTTTCATTTTTTACATACAATGTAAAATAAAGAAATTTCAATGCGTGTAACACTTATCAGAAATTTTAAAGTTTTCAAATATTAGTTTTGGGGAATTTTGATTAAAGTTCGATTTAAAATTCCAAATTTTTCAAATGTAACCGAACCAGTCAAGAGTTCTAAACGTGTCTTCTGTTATATGAATATATCATATATCATATTATATATTTGTGAAGTTGTTTTCACCAAATAATAAAAACTAGATGGAGAGAGGGATACCTGTAAAGTTAAAAATTGGAACGAATCGAACGAAACAATATAAAATGAAATGAACAGTCATATATTCTTAAAATATAATGTATAAAATTAATAAAGAGGCAAATAGTTGAATTAATGTAAGCGGTTAAATTCATTAACAATGTAAATTTCTCAAAAGTGGAGAAATCATTTTAAAACAAGAAACACAGCTCTGGTTATGATCATTCTTTGTTAGAAATAAAAAGCACAAAATGTATCAAATACATTTAATTGTTTTAATTACAAAATAAATGAGTTTAAGAAACAAATTAACAAATTGGACATCACATGAAATAGCAGTATCCTAATTTTTTTTCCGATTGGAATTCGCATCTATTGCAAACATAAACTTTTTAAGGGTGTACTTACTAGTTGATTTTTTTAAATCTTCAATTGAAGAATGATACATTTTAAGTCGAAAGAGTATTAATAAGGAGTCAAAATAAGCTTAACATATTGATAGGTTATGAAGGTCGTTATCGAGACTAGAGCATACCCGCGAATTCGCAGGTCCGTACCTGAGTTTTAAAAAGAACATACGCTTTATTTTTAGCCTGGATGCTTAGACGTCATATTGTTGTTTGGTGAAATCAAGCTGATAATCAGGTGCACAGTAATGCCCAATGACGAAGTCCATGAGTAGCTTGTAGCCATTCATACAATGTAAACATATAACTTACACATGATTTTCAACCTGCATACCGGGATTTGTATGTAATAATTGCCGCAGTACATTTAGTTTGACCTAAGTCTTTGTAACATTATCCTGGCTACAAACAAGTATTTTATTTTACTCTTAAATTCAGTGCATGTAGCAGTGTAAAATATATATCAACAATTTTCCTACTTTCGAAGTTAACACAATGATCATTGTGACACCATGGATTCAGTTTTCATTCCGTACCAATACTTAGAACTAATATCAATACTATACAGCAATATATAATCGTTATGTAATCGATAAAAAATAACAACACGTAATAAAATCCTGGGTTGAGTTCAATATCGTAGCGGCTACGTAGCTGCTATCAATATCTATGTAACAACTAGTCTATAGCTGCATGTTCAATCGTCAAGATCTACGTAGCACTACGTAGCAGCTACGATATTGAACTCAACCCTGACTCAGAAGTGCATTTGTGGATTCTATTTCCTCATGAACGACCAAAAGACGAATATTTGAAGGCCAATAGTTTTTAAGACAATAACAATTTTAAAAAAGTCAAGGAGTAAACAAAGACTCAAAAACTCTAAGACATAAGAGCTGCAATAAATGATTTAAAGATGATTGTTCAGACTGTACGTTTAATAATTTCATCTGCCGACATGATTGCAGATAAAAAAAAAAGTCGTAAATAAAAAATACTAAAAACAAATATAAGGGAATACACGTGCATTTAATAATTTAATGCCTTAACGTACAGTAAAAAATATATCAATTCTCAACCCTAACATACTTTTTGGCTTAATGCGAGTTGATTAAATTGATGCACTTAATAAATCTGTAAAATCAAAGTTACAAAGGGGTAGTGAAAAATAAATTATCCCAGAAATGAGCATTTTAGATGTATTTAAACTATGTATTTAAAAAAACTTGACAAGTCGAAAGCAACTGGTTTAGATGATGTCGGACCAATTATTTTGAGTATGTGCAGCAATGTCATTTTACCAGCTTTGACATATATCTAAACATCAATTATGGTAAATTTCCAAGTATTTTTAAAACTGCAAGAGTATGCCCAATTTTTAAAAGTGGCAATGCCTGTAATCCTGATAATTATAGACCAATAGCAGTTTTGGATTGTCTATCTAAAATCATAGAACGACATATAGTTAATAGTTTGTATATATTTTTAAATAGTAATGACCTTCTTAATACTACACAGTCAGGTTTCAGAACTAAACATTCGTATACTACTGCACATACTAAATTAGTAGATGAATGGTTAGCAAAAAAAGATAATGGAGAGATAAATGGAGTTATATTTTTAGATTTAAAGAAAGCTTTTGATCTGGTTAATCATATAATTTTATTGAAAAAACTTGAATATTATAATGTTTCTAATAGTACACTTGACTGGTTTAAGTCATACTTGTTTGAACGAAGCCAACAAGTTAAGGTCAATAACGTCATGTCTAATACTAAATGCAGAAAAAACTGGTGTATCACAAGGTTCTATCCTGGGCCCTTTGTTATTTATTTTATATATCAATGATTCACCACTTAATATAGAACATTCATTAATAGATTTATATGCAGACGATTCTACATTACATTGTAAAGGTAATGATGTAATTCAGTTAGCTTCTAACCTTCAAAATGATATTCATGTAATTGAAAACTGGTGCTCGCAAAATTGTATGAAATTAAATGCCAAAAAAGAGTAAATCAATGATTATTGGTTCAAAACAATGGCTTTGTTTAACTGGAAACAGTTTTGATATCAATATTTCAAATGAACAAATAGAAAATGTAGATTGTGAAAAACTACTTGGTTTATATATTGACAAAAACTTTAATTGGAGTCAGCAAAAAGATAAAATGTCAATTACTATATCAAATAGAATCAACTTATTACAAAAGATAAGAAAATATTTACCTATGCATATACGTATTATCTATTTTAATGCTTATATTCTGCCATTATTTGATTATTGTTGCAATATATGGGGAAGTTGTTGTGAGAGTGGAATAGATAAACTTAATAAATTATTAAAGAAATCTGCTAGGGTTATAGTAGAAGCTGACATAATCACATCATCCAGTTTATTGTTTAATAGTTTACACTGGTTAAATGTGGAAAAACGAATTCAATACCAAAAGGCAATACTTGTATTTAAATCAATTAATGGTATGGTTCCTAACTATTTAGAAGAAAATTTTCATTTTACTGATAATCAAAACTATAACTTACGTTCAGCTGATAAAAAACTATTAAATCTTCCAAAACCAAAAACATTTTTTTTAAAGAAAACATTTACATATTCAGGTTCTCAAATATGGAACAGTTTACCAAATGAAATCAAAATGAGTGATACACTTGTATCTTTTAAAACAAAATGTTACAAATTTTTCATCAATTGTGCAAATTAATATGCCTTTTCATTATTATTTCAATAATAATTGTATATTGTGTATAATATAACTTTATAATACTGTGTGTACTTATAACTATGTTATTATTATTTTGAGGACTCTCAGGAAGGTTAGTTTTAACTAATGGGATCATCCTCTTGAAATAAAGATTATTTATTTATTTATTTATTTTTATTTATTAGTTTTCACTATTTCTCCTATAAGATGTGCGTTTGAAATCCATCAGAAATGTGTATGTTTAATAATTCTCTAGCTTGATTTCTGCATATCATTACCAGAGTTACAAATAGTATTGTTTGTAGCAAATCATATATTACATCTGAGTCTATTACCTTAACAATTAAAATACATTAATACAAGTTTGTCTAAATACTCGAGTTACGGTCATCTTTCAAAGTTACGACCATCTTGTGTCGGTTACGACCATCATCCAAAATACTATAGTTGAAGTTACGACCATCACACATTTAAAGTTACGACCATCATGCTTGAATTTTTGAATGACTATTTTACGAAAATTGGAATGTTTTAATGCATCAAATTTGGTTTTAATATCACCGGACTGCCGAATAGTATGTACGAGACAAGCGGTATGGTTCAAATGAACCTTTTAGTGCACGAAAATCGGAAAAGAAAAACTTATCCCTAGAGTTGTCGCCCATCTCCGGATGGTCGTAACTTTTAGTTACGACCATCCGCTTACCACCAGTGATTATAGGTTGAATATAACAGGCAAAGTTTAGATGTTTATGAAGTGTCCTATATTTTGACTTTAGTTGAACCTTAACTTAAGTTTTAGTGAATTTAATAAGTCCTTATTTCAAAATACTTTTAAGTTATACATAGAAACATGGTTTATCTGACCTTGGTGGTTTCTGGTTTTTTTTCATGGTTTACTGGCTTACCAAGTCTGCCTGTCAGTACATCTTTGTCACACGATAAGTCAACATGGTCACAATCAATTTCTATAATTTCAATGCACTGTGCGTAAACATGAAAGTCAGGTCCATACCGGTATTATGTTTTTTTTTTAAATTTGAATGTATTTTTTAACAAAAAATATGTTTTATACGAATGTATTTTTAACAAAAAGTATGTTTTATCCCATTTTGACACAGGGAATCAATTTGAAATAGTTTATTATAATTCAGTTTGAATTTTGGTTGAAATCCTTGCTTAAGAACTTGTTTGAACAATATGTAACCTTCGCCACATTTCATGGATCAGTGATCAAGGTACGTTGGTCAATTAATCTCCATGGAAATGAGATATGTCAATGCTTAAGAGTTTTAATGTCCCTCAGGTATTGTTTGTCTCTCTTATATCAACTGTTTATACAACTGCAAACGAAATAGCATTGACTTATCATAAATAATTTTCCACATTATACTTACCCAAAGGCAGATTTTAACATGCAAAATGTCACCACGGAAATGAAATGTGCCAATGCTTATACCACTTCATTGCAAATATCATTTGTCTACTATTAGTGTTATGTGACTTTCGTACGAGTGAGGTTTAGCTAGCTATAAAACCAGGTTTAAGACACCATTTTCTACTTAAGTAAATATCCGTACTAAAAAAAGGCAACAGTAGTACACCGCTGTTCAAAATTCATGAATCGATGGATAAAAAAACAAATCCGGGTTATTTAATGCGTTTCCCTCAGTTTTAGTTTGCTACCCCGATTTTGTTTTTTGTCCATAGATTTACGAGTTTTGAACAGCGGTATACTACTGTTGCCTTTATTTACATACTAAAACTGAGGGAAACGCAACAAATATAATAGAACTACGACACAACAGAAACACAACATTAAAATGCAACAAACACAGATACGAACTATAATATAACCATGCCCATTTTCCTGACTTGGTACTGCGGACATTTTAAGAAAAAAAAATGGTGGATTGAACCTGGTTTTGTGGCATGCCAAACATCCCGCTTTTATGGCAATGTTAAATATAACATTAAAATGACAACATTACATGGCAGGACTACAATACAAATAATGGGAGAACATATAGGACTGAGAAACACACGAATAATAGCTAACAAAAGGTAAGTCAGGAAAATGCATTTGTTGTCCATTTATTGGTGTGGTTGAGCTTTTGATTTCGCACTCTCCGTTTTGAATTTTTTGAGTTCGATCATTTTGTTATTTTATTTTTTCCCTTGAACTGAGTAAAAAAATATTACGAAAATTGTTGACGCAACCTCTGGAATCAGGGTAAATAAGTCTCGCGTAATGGCCCAATCAAGACTAAACAAAAGTTTAGAAAAAACACTTCTAACCTAAGTTTTAACCAAAATAAGGTAAATGGGTGAGCTTTCTTGTACCGTGTTTGGTTGTTATCACATAGACATTTACACCATATTCCTTTCAACTAGTTGGTAAACTTATAAGAAGACACATATCACAAGATTATAACCAGAAAAATGATTTCAACTAACCAGATGAATTCATAGGACCAAATCAGACTCTTAAAAATAAATAAAATTTTAAAGCCATTATAGGAGTGATACACTCCACAAACTTGATAAAAGAAACAAAAACATGTTCGTGATATGTTTGTGTGAATATAACAAACTGAATATACCTTATCATACGGATGTCAATATGAAAAAAATCTCATGAAAATGTAAGGGTCTGGCTAAATGTATTCGAAACAACAAGTAAAGATAAAATTGAAAAGCCATACTAATATGTAAAAAGTCTTGCACTATCAAATAAGGTGAACCAAGATGGTATAAAGCAATACCAAACTGATAATTGTAAGAGCCTTTATCTAATGAAAAGATAAAGGTGTTTGGTATACATTGATCTGACTGCTTTTCAATCCAAGCATCATTATGGAAAGGAGAAGGTCAGTTTCTGGTTCCAATCTCCATACATATAGATATATAAGTTATTATACAACTTGCTTTTTAAAGCGAGTAAAATAAAGAGATGGTAGGCCAGTACTTTTGTCATACTTTTTAATGTTAGATTGTGAGAATCTTCACTGCATAATGGCGGTCAGCTCCTGTTTTGTTTATTCTTCCAAAATCATTTGATTTTTACTTAGTCTTTGCACTGAATTTTTGATCGTCTTATATATGCTTAAGAGTATTTAAGTGTAAGAGTCGTAGACATTTAAATCATGAATTTTGAGAGAAATATACATTGGTGATTTTTTTTTAAATTAAACAGTTAAACACTAATGAATAAAGGCAACAGTAGTATACCGGTGTTCAAAGGTCATAAAAGATTGGCGAAAGATACCAGAGGGACATTCGAAGTCATAGATAAAAAATAGACTGATAACGCCATGACTAAACCAGATGCTCCGCAGGGCGTAGCTTTATACGACCGCAGAGGTTGAACCCTGAACGGTTGGGGCAAGTATGGACACAACATTCAAGCTGGATTCAGCTCTAAATTTGGATTGTGATTAAATAGTTGACACAGCATAGGTTTCTGACACAGAATGAATGTGTTCTAATGAACTTAAAATTTTTGTTTTCTCTTAGAGCAATTCACTATGCTGTTGAATATTAATCCTCTCAAAAAAATGTTTGAAGAAATTTTCTTTTTTATTGATGAAATTTCAAATGAGAAAAATTGAACCCAATTTTTTTAATCACATCCCCCTTTCCCTTATTCCAAAACTAATCTCAATTAAAATTTCTAATGGAGTTTGCAACAATAACTACTCATTTAAATACATCATAAAATATTAAGATGTAAAAAAACTGCTTGTTATCACTGAATGGTAAAGATTATTTTAATTTATCAGTTGGTAGTAAAAAGTGAATATACATTGTATATTGTATATAGCAAAGATTTAAGTTTATTCTGGACAAAGAAAGATAACTCCAATTAAAAAAAATCTTGCTATTGCACAATATTTTGCAATTAGATATTTCTTGCTTACTATTCTGGACAAAGAAAGATAACTCTAATTAAAAAAAAATTTGCTATTTCACAATATTGTGCAATTAGATATTTCTTGCCATTGCGCAATACTGTGCAATTGAAAAGACTTGCTATTGCACAATACTTAATATAATAATTTTAGATCCTGATTTGGACCAACTTGAAAACTGGGCCGATAATAAAAAATCTAAGTACATTTTTGGATTCAGCATATCAAAGAACCCAAAGATTTCAATTTTTGTTAAAATCAGACTAAGTTTAATTTTGGACCCTTTGGACTTTAGTGTAGACCAATTTGAAAACAGGACCAAAAATGAAGAATCTACATACACAGTTAGATTTGGTATATCAAAGAACCCCATTTATTCAATTTTTGATGAAATCAAACAAAGTTTAGTTTTGGACCCCGATTTGGACCAACTTGAAAACTGGGCCAATAATCAAGAATCTAAGTACATTTTTAGATTCAGCATATCAAATTAAGAACCTAACTGATTCATTTTTTGTCAAAATCAAACTAAGTTTAATTTTGGACCCTTTGGACCTTAATGTAGACCAATTTGAAAACGGGACCAAAAGTTAAGAATCTACATACACAGTCATGACAGTTAGATTCGGCATATCAAAGAACCCCAATTATTCAATTTTGATGAAATCAAACAAAGTTTAATTTTGGACCCTTTGGGCCCCTTATTATGTTGGGACCAAAACTCCCAAAATCAATACCAACCTTCCTTTTATGGTCATAAACCTTGTGTTTAAATTTCATAGATTTCTATTTACTTATACTAACGTAATGGTGAGAAAACCAAGAATAATGCTTATTTGGGTCCCTTTTTGGCCGCTAATTCCTAAACTGTTGGGACCTAAACTCCCAAAATCAATACCAACCTTCCTTTTGTAGTCATTAACATTGTGTTTAAATTTCATTGATTTCTATTTACTTAAACTAAAGTTATTGTGCGAAAACCAAGAATAATGCTTATTTGGGCCCTTTTTTGGCCCCTAATTCCTAAACTGTTGAAACCAAAACTCCCAAAATCAATCCCAACCGTTCTTTTGTGGTCATAAACCTTGTGTCAAAATTTCATAGATTTCTATTAACTTAAACTAAAGTTATAGTGCGAAAACCAAGAAAATGCTTATTTGGGCCCTTTTTGGCCCCTAATTCCTAAAATGTTGGGACCAAAACTCCCAAAATCAATACCAACCTTCCTTTTGTGGTCATAAACCTTGTGTTAAAATTTCATAGATTTCCATTCACTTTTACTAAAGTTAGAGTGCGAAAACTAAAAGTATTCGGACGACGACGACGACGCCAACGTGATAGCAATATACGACGAAAAATTTTTCAAATTTTGCGGTCGTATAAAAAGTAAAAGACAAACAGACAAATAATAGTACACAAAATATAACATATAAAACTAAAAACTAAGCAACGCGGGCCCATCAAAACCTTGGGGTCAAAGGTCATAAAAGATGGGCGAAAGATACCAGAGGTAAATTCGAACTCATAGATAAAAAATAGACTGATAACGCCATGACTAAAAAAGTAAAAGACAAACAGATAAATAATAGTACACAAAACACAACATAGAAAACTAAAAACTAAGCAACGCGAGCCCCATCAAAACCTGGGGGTGATCTCAAGTACTCCAGAAGGGTACGCAGATCCTTGCACCCCTCGTTTTACCTGAGAAAAAAATCAGGGTGTAAAAATAAAACAGAGAGAAACCCATTAACTCTAAGAGGAAACAAACGAACAACAGTTACACATAAGTGAACAAAAAAATAAACCACAAACAATCATAGAAACGAACTATTTGACAACAACTGCCAGATTTCTGACTGGGCACAGGACAATTTAAGAAAAAAAATGGTGTAAAAGCTAGCCAAACTTGCCCCCCCCCCTGCTTTACGACAATATTTAAAAATAAATCGCTGAAATAGCAACACTACGTGACAGACATACAACACAAATACACGCTAGAACATTCATTGCATAGAAATACACAACATGCAAACTGCAGACCAACAACGAACATATTTCATCAACGGCAAACTCCATAATTATGTTCTAATTCATAACTTCAAGCGAACATAAATTATTTTCAAAATAAACTTAACACCTTTGTATGTGATCAGCTCGCCTGACAGTGTAGAGCAAAGCTTTACTTTTCTTAAAAGACAAATGCAATGTAATAAATGTTCATCTGTTACTGTCTGCCACAGGCACTTGTCTCAGAATATTTTATATCCTATATACATGTACCCTATAATCAATTACGAAAATGTGCAAACTGCAATAGTATCAAAACAGCACAGACAATGAATAATAGAGATATAATTTTGTACATATACATGTATCAAGGGGAAACTTCTTGCAAAGCATTATTATTTATAGTTCATTATTGTATTTAGTAGAAAAAGAGAATTTGGTGAAAATAAAATCACTATTTTTGTAGAAAATTCACAGACCTTTGTACAGAAATTTTTGTTATGTTTAGCATGGGATCAACACAAAGGTACATTATCCTTAAAAATCTATTTAAAAGTATTTGAAACTAACGTTTGCTTTGTTAATTGTGCCTTCAATTTCAAAAATTAAAATATCTCGTAACTTCATACTACCAATTGAGTATAAAACAAGTAAATAAGTTTAAAAAAGAAATTCTTAGATTAAACACCTAGATTTAACTTTAAAAAGTCATAACAGTTTAAAACAATACAAATCTACACACACAAATAACTGGCTTAATTCAACTGATTTTCAACCCGAATCGCTATTAGATCATATATAAGCTCAACTGTGTCGAGGGATCGTGTGAGGTTCATTTATTGTCTTGGCGTCCGTATTACAATGACCAAATGTTACCAAATGATTTTTTCAAGAGTGAATCTAGGAAAAACAATATTCATCAACAAACCAGACCACTGTCTGTTAAAATGTATTCGAGTTTTTAGTTACAGCCGATTCCATTGAGTATGTAGGCAAATGTTATATCTTTGGTTAGCTTGCTTGTTAGCTAAACCGTGAAGTCATTGTTAGGTAAGGTCTATACCCTCCTTTCGAATTAGCCTGGTCCTACAGACAGAAAGATGTGTCATTTGTCGGACTAGTCTACTCTTAAAGTAGGGTAGTTTACATAATCTAACAATGACTTTTCTGTTCAGCAAGCAAGATAACCAAAGATATTCCCTTTGTCTACACACTCATTGAAATCGGCTTTAATATTGCAAATGTTCAAGCAATTAGGGCAAAACTTACCGAGTAAAAAAAATCAAAATGTCTATCACCTTGCACATTTCAGAAAATTCAGATCAGATAACGAAACTGGGTCCAGCAACATTTATAAGCAATTTAAGATTTTGACCCTCACAGTTTCCATTCACCACAAATATTCTCGTTACAACGAATCAAATACCAGTTGCAGCCTTTTATTTATCTATTAATATATGTATACGGATAAAGTTATGAAAGGCAGCAGGGTCACCAGGGTGAGGAGTCCATGTCATCTGAAATAAATGCTAAGCATAGATCTAGAAAGCGGCAGATAATCATGGCATTAAAAAAACTCTCTTCTTTTCGACTTTTTTCGAACAAATTGACACATAAAATGAATTATATAGTATTATGGAATTTTTAACTTGTGTTCAATTCATTGGTTACACCTTTTACTAGGATAACAGTCCTGTCAAGTATGAGCTGGGTAAAATATTTCAGAAAAGAAGATGGAAATGTGAAAGTTTCCGTGCGTCAGGTGCAACAGCATACGAACAGCTAACATGTCTCGTCAGGGTGGAAGCTAAAAAGTCCACGAAAATTTGATTTAAAACCTTTATTCGTTCCAACAAAGATATTGTGATTTTGTTGAGGATTTAACCATCTACGACAACAAAATTTCTTTTTTTTTTTTAGAATTTACAGCTCTTCTATAAATATATGCAAAGCAAACCATTGATTAAATTGCTTGCTATGATTGTTTGGATGTTTGTAAACGACAGGTAAGTAGTCTGTTTACTATATACTACAATTTATTTGGAAAATAAACATTAACTTCAATTCCTGTCAGTTTGTATTTGTCCAATCAAATCCCAGTATGTATTGAAACTCCGCCTACCTATTGTTTGAAAACATCCAAGCAAACATAGCAAGCAAGTCAATCAAAGTTTTTTTTTGCATGCTTTTATAGAAGAGCTGTACTATATAATGCAAGGAAGCGTTTAAGTCTTTCGCCAAAAAATACTATCAATTTCTTTTTGTCCTATGTAAACTTACGTACCATTTCCTTCCATTCATGATCATTAAATTGAACTGTAAAATATTGCTTGGTACCTTCTTAATTCCTTTATGAGTCTTATGTAAACATAATTATGACAATAACTGTTGTGAGAACAAGATTCACTGCACACTTTTAAAGTTCTGCTTCATCAAACATTAAAATGTGAACTTAAGTTTTGAGACTTTTTTAATCTACACGATTGGGATTTTTGTATATGAGAACATGGTTTATCTATTAGTTGAAAATGCGGCTTTGAACTAGCTTTCAGTACCTGCAAGCATTCGTTATTCAATAATGTGTGTCTTTGTGTTATTATTTTATGTAATAAATTGTTGTGTTGGTACACCACTGTAACAATGAAGGAGGAAATGAGGAGGGTTGGTTGGGTGGAAGTGGGGAGGGGTATGCGGAGCGCTAACAAACATGTCTATGCGGCATTGGCTTTGATCATTGTTGAAGCATCAATGTAAGGGGCATTTAAAATATCTTAATAAAACTATTCTTATTTTAGATACTATATATTGTTATCTGATATTGGACGAAAGATGTTGCCCTTTTATGTAATTATTTAATACGAGTTACGATCATTTCAAAACACATATTAAACAGCCAAATGGATGCACAAGAGCTAAAATAGGAGTCATAGATCCTATTGACAACAATTATCTGCCCAATTTTATTGATTTTGTAACATTTGTTTCAAATATGACCAACTTCTTATCCAAAATCACCAGCACCGTATCAGGACCCACCAGCACAATGACAGGACCCACCAGCACAGTATCAGGACATGAATAAATTGAGAAAATGCTAAATGTTAATAAATTGCAATGTTTTTTCACAAAATAGTTTTGTCGCGTGGATTGCGGTATAGAAAGCGGACTCTATGAGCATTTTTGTTTTATTTTTTCAGTTCGAGATTTTCTGAAAATGAGCATTTCTGTGTTACGCTTACTGAAAAAGTTTAGAGGGTCAACTTTTTAATGGTTTACATATGAACCCATAAGAAACAAAATTGAAAAATCTCAACCGTTTTCTTCCATTTTTTATGAGTGAAAACGTCAAAAATCATTATTTTCGTCTTTGTTTACATTTTTTCATTGATCACCAGCACCCGTCAGGACCAAATCACCAGCACAGTACGTTCTCTCGCAGGACAACCATACCCACCGTGATAATGGTGTATATAGGGGAAAAAATTCTGAGAAATTCTGATTATTATGTCAATTTCTTAAATACTGTAAGAACTGGATAAACTAAGTTGGTTTGTCGAATGCTTGTAACATGTACATGTCATACTGTCAAAATTCACCTGACCTTGACCTGATTTCCAGGATTCATAGTTGAATTGTTAGACGTTACGCGCGATGTTCGTACCTTTTACGTTTTATGCATGTTTCGTGAGTAAAACTGCTCTGTAGGTGCAGAAAAAAACGTATTTTAATTAGAAAAAAGATATTAATTTGCTGGATATAAACGTCCTTGTTCATTTATCTCCATTAAAACAATATAAAACGCATTTGTTCGAGTTGATAAGCATTTAATTCTGGATTTTTTGTAAAAAATGGGTTGTCCCGGGTAACATTTGACGATGAAAACTGAAGTATAAACCTTCTTTTCGCCTTCTTTTTTTGCCGATTTTCTTAATTTTTTTTTTGCCGCGAACCGCCATGAAATGGCAATACTTTATGACGTATTTGAATGGCGGCTACTGACGTCATATTCTGTTTCGCCAAGCAAATCGGCAAAGTTGCAGTGTGTCCTATCTCCATTTCCGAAACTAATTCACCGAAAACAGTCCAAAAATACGGATAAATGATGTCATCAGGTGAGAAAATGATAAAGCTAGTATAATGTTGTTTTTCTGTAATTAATTAATTTCAAAAGCAAAATCGTTTAAACACAAAAACAAAAAAGATGATAAATTTTAAAATTTGGTGAAAAAATGTCACACGTTCATTTTTTGCAAAAACGTTGCGTACAGTCGTTATTAAAGTTAACTAGGTTTCGTTTTGCACTTGATTGTCGACAATGGCATTCTAATATAGACATGTTATTTTTCTAGTCTTTCCAAAATATCTATATTGATCTCCATAGCATTCGTACTTTCCGAAAAAAAAATGTTTGAAAAATGGTGAAAAAGATGTCACACGCATTAAATTTATAACGGCGGCAACCTGACGTCGTTTCGAATTGTGAAAACAACAAAATACGCGGCTCCATGAAAACACATTGAACAAGCGCACAACTTAGTCGATTGTCGGTGCATGCATTTTATAACTGTAAATATAGAGAGAGAGACTTTTTAAGCTACGATTTGATTTATCTATATGTTAATGATTTTTCCGATCTTTTTTGTTATTCCGTGATATCAATAAGTGTTGCCCTCGACGCAGAGCAGATTGCATGTTTTATTTTGCCCGCAAATTTTAACTTGGGTGCAAAACTTTCAAATTTTTTAAAACAAGTAAAACGTGGGCACGTAATAGTTCGAGCATTTCTTTTATGCGTTTCTATCTTTTAGCACTAAAGAGGCTTCTTTTAAACACGCGTTCCATTTTTCAAAACTCAATCATAATGTTTTGGTAATGGTTTAATTTGCAGTTAACAAAAGCACGTCTGCTTTGAGATTTGAAATGTGGAAGGAGAAAAAGGCACAGAAAAACAGAGAAAGGTGTAAACAAAACTACGAAATGAAGAAAAACGACAGAATCAATGCATTAAAACAAAAATGTCACAATTGTGAATATTCCGAAACTTCCGCGGCCAAGAGAAAAAGAAAAGAAAGGAAGATAAAAGCTGATAAAAGACTTTATGAAACTGAACGGAAAAGAAAATATAGGAAATCTCAAAATAAAGATCCCGATATTCACACTATAAATGACATTAAAAATACGTTTTCGAATAAGATGGAGAAAAGCAGGGCTGTTAAGGCAATGAAGAGAGCACTCCCTACAACACCGAAGACAGGGGCGTAGTTAGGCCAAACTGATGTGTACGCAATGCCGGGGACAGAAGTCATACGGCGAGGGGTCTGGGGGCCGCTCAAGGCCCCCAGAAGCTCTAGAGTAAATGGTGCAAAATCCTGCATTCTCGCGATTTCCTGGGACTGAAAATGACCTCACAGAAATCTTATTTTCACGAGTAACAAGTCAACTTTTGAAAATAATTAAATTTGAAAAAAAATAAGTTAGAGAAAAAAAAACTTCTAATGTGTAGTGGGTAGAGCTTATTTATATATTAGGTAACAATTAAAATATACAGTGCCACCACCATATATTTTAATTGCTACCTAATCAGTCTCAACCCACTATGCATTCACTGAGAAAATCCAAATTTCTAAGCCTTAAAGGGTATTTTTTTTTATTGTGAAAATACATAAATAAATCGAATCACATTTCTCTATGTTTTATTTTATAAGAGAACAAGCAGTCTTTCTTTTAGCTTTTAATTCTCAAAGTAAGTTCTGAAAGTCAATGACCATTTCCTTTCCAGTTATCCAAAACCGTGTCTGTTGAAATTTGTTTTTCGTGGGATATGTTCAATAGAATTATCCCAGATAAACGAATGGATTTCATTGTATTTCTTTAGTCGTCTCATGGTACTGAAAGATTGTTCTATCGTTGCCGTCCAGACCGACATACATGCATATATGTTTTAAGTATTTTAAAGATTCCCGGGTATAAATCCTTGTTTATAACATCATAGTTTGGAAACCTTTTACTATACATTTGTATATAAATACTTTTGAAGTCCCAAAATCTACAAGGAAAAGCTTCAAATTAAATCTGTAACTCCAAACTACAAAAACGAGTCTTTTATTTTTACAAAGCAAGGAAAACAAGCACTTTAAATTTTTACACATGGAGAAAAAGCACTTTTAATCTCGAGACACGTTTAATTAAATTAACGAGGCACCCATCTTGCACGAACGAACATAAAATAAAAAAGTAAAAAACACGTTGATCGTAAAAAGAACGGCGAATAGGTTGCAAAAATATTACCCTTAATAGAACATCACGTTTTATTTCATCAGTCATTTTGAAATCTTCAGAAAAGATGACAGGGTAAGGAGGCATAGTAGACGCACTTATTGTATTCTGAAACCCCGAGGACTCAGCTATTTTAATTGTTTGCATCAGCAGCACAATCACGATGCTGGTCCCGAAAATGTAAAGAGAAAACTAGTTTCCGGAACGGAATATAGTTACAAAGTAACTATTAAACATATTTTTTATAACACTTAAGTCTTTATAATTAATTCTATTACTTAAGTTTTATTCTAACTAGATTTACCATATTTTTATTTTTGTCAAATTTTCGATGTGTACGCAACTGCGTTTTTGCGTACGGGTTGCTACGCGCCTGGAAGAAAAGAGTAGCAGTAATGGCCACGTATTTAGACAATAAACAATCCCCAACTGTTCAATCGCTTGAAAAATTAAAGTTTGTTATAACGCCAGAAGAAAAAACGGACATTCAACTTGGCAATGCTGTTCTGAATGATCTCAAAGATATAGTCGACCAGGCAAAATTTTCAAGATCTGATTCGGCAAGAACTGCCTTAAGTGTAATCGTAGCAAGCACAAGTGGTAAAAACATAACTAAAGAACGAAAGAAAACTTTACTTTCAAGAAAGTTGGGACTACCCCTTAAACGAATATCGAAAGGAAAAAGAGTACGCACCCAAATATTTACTTCTGAAAAGTCATGTTGGACATATATTGAGAGAAAAACGAGGAAAGATGCTATTACTGACGATGTAAAGAAAATCGCGTACAATTTTTGGACAGATCCTAATACATCCCGTCCGTCTGGAAACAAAAATGACACGAAGCGTATCCGTATTGGCCCCAAACAATTTTTAAAACATCCTATTTATATACTCGATAAATCTCAAACTGAAGTGTTCAATGACTTTTGTATAAATAATCCAAACATAAATATGAACCAAAGAACATTTGAAAGATTAAAGCCGTATTTTGTTCGGTCAGCAAGACCAAAAGATCGTGTTACCTGCTGTTGTCGCTATCACATAGAAGCCAGAACTTTGTTTTCAAAAACAATGGAGTTTAGAAAAAAATACACGATTCCGAACATTTTAGATTTCGAGAAAAGCGTATACCCTATTTATGAACACCTGACTGATATCGCCGTTGCTACTCTATGTGATAAGGATCAAGTAAATAATTCTTACTCGAAGGCGTGTTTAGATCGTGAATGTAGTAAATGTGGACTTTCGTTATTAAAATTTACGGACGAAGAGTTGAATGTTTCGGATCATGCTCCCAATGCATCTTGGGAACGGTACGAATATATCACTGTGAATTCAAAGAAAAAACTTACACTTGTCAGAAAATGCACTAAACCGGGTGAAATGTTTAATTACTTTAGAGAACTTTTAGAAAAATTTGCTGGACATCAGTTCCGTGCACAGTGGCAAAATGCACAACTTAAATGTTTGAAAGAAAACTTATTACCAAATCACAGTATTATAATTCATGACTATTCCGAAAACTACGGTTGCAAAGAAAAGTTTGAACTTCAACAAACTTATTTTCAGCGCACTGAGGTATCTATTCATGTGTCCGTAATCTATCGACATGCAATTTTGGAAGTAGACGGAATAGAAAGTTTGCCGGATATTCCATGCATTATTACTGAGCATTTTTTTGTAATAAGCCCGGATGAGAAACATGACCAATTTTTTACCCAAAAAGTTCAAACCCTTGTCAAGGAGTATTTAGATACGATTCAATATGATGTAAAAGTTATTCATGAGTTTACTGACGGTTGTCCGGTTCAGTATAAGTCACGAAATTGTTTTGGAATGTTAACCGACATTTGTTCCAAACACGGATATGAACTTTTCATTCGAAATTATTTCGAAACTTCGCACGCAAAGGGACCTCAGGACGCAGCCGGTGGCTTTTTAAAGAATCAAGTAGACATGGCTGTTTTTCGCGGGAAGGAAATAATACAATCTGCGAACGATTTTTTTAAATATTGCGAGGAACATTTGAAGGACACTAAGTCATTGTATTGTAAGCGCCGAATATTTAGATATGTCGAGGGTATAGATCGTGACACAATATCTTTTAAACCCGTTCCTGGTATTAGAAGTCTTCATCAAGTTTTTTCTTCTTTGAACGATGCTAATTTGACAGTTAGGTACCTGTCATGTTATTCTTGTGAAAACTGTTTGGTTGGTACTTACAAAAACTGCATGAATAATTCCATTGGGAGTAAGGCGACCGTACCGATAGTTGTCGAGAACAACCGAACCCGCCATTCGGGTCCCGAAGAATCCACGGAAAATTATGAAATGGAAGACCTGATTACACTTGGCACAATACTGGCAGTATACACTGATGAAGCAGATTCAAATTATTACCTTTTAAAAGCAGATGCTCGCCCCGAAACTCTTAAAAAGGACACCACTGATGATTGGGGCGTAACTTACGTAAAGGGATCCAAAGTTGTTCGTGGTTTATACTTTGACCAAACAAAAAAACTGTTGTCGTATAAACTATTGGATAAGAAACATTCCATCATTTCCATTGCATCTGTTATTTACATTTCACCAACTCTTCAATGTTCGACGCGTGGAACTGTAACTCTTCCGGAAACTACACATCTTGACATTTTATCAGTATTGGATGAAATGGAAGGAGTACAATAAAGTTATTGTTTAAAAACTTCTTTCTTCTATAGTTATATCCCCCAACAAAAAAAGTTTTGGGCTATACAGGAACCATCATGTCCTTCTGTCTGCCCATTTTTCTTGTTAGTGGTTATCCTTGTAAATTAGTTTATGGATATTAATGAACTTGACACAACGTGATGTAGTTGTTACTGTAGGACACTAGTTATAGATGGGCATGCAGGGAAATAGATTGCTTAGCTAAATATTACAATATATAGCTATAGGATATTATATATAATAGTCTTGTTATGTAAGTGCAACTTATTCTAAAACGTTTATTGGATTTCAATGAAACTTTACATTAGTGTAGTATACTGTGTGTATAGGATGTGCATAAAAAATAATAATGTAGTCTGACAATTTTTCTTGAGATAATCCTAATAATTTGAGGGGGGAAGGGGAGATGATCGTGACCACAGCTCTCGTTTTACCTGTATTAGAATCACATTAAAATGAATCATTTTAAAAGAGGTCAAATGGTTTGCTAAAAGTGATCATATTTATTTGTTTTGGGAATACATATCATTATAGTACAAATGTTATTAACGTTACTTATTCTAGAAGTATTTTTGTAACGTCTGAACCATAAAAAACGTCCGATTTTAGCGATAACGTCTGTTACGCTTATAGGCACGAACATCGCGCGTAACGTCTTAAATAAACGTTTTCTTAATTTTTGTTTTTAAAGTATAAGCTGTATTAAAAAATTGTAAAGTGTACACGTCAGTCTGGCAGATTTGCTACCTCATTTTTATGGTTTATTGGTCAATATTAAATTTTATGTTTGGTCTTTTTTCTAATACTGTAAGTAATATGTCAACTTTATTGGATGTGCAAGCCTGTTTATTATATATCTTGTCCTTAAACTCATTTTTATAGGTCATTGGACAATGTATAAATTTAGTTTTAAGGTCTCTTTTAAAGATACTATAAGCATTAGGTCCAACATTATTTGATATATGTAATGATTGTAAGGTTACATATCAAACTGGCAAATTTCATCTGTATTTGACCACGATTTCATTGTTCAATGGTCAATATATTCGTGGTTTGGTCTGTTTCTTGTATACTATAGCCATAGGTCAACAATATTTGGTGTATGAAAAGATTGTAAAATACATATCTGTGTGTCATTGATAAACTGTGATTTAAATGAATATTGATATCTAAATATTTCAAATTTAATGCAGGTTTTTCAAATAAAAATTGTGATATAAAGTTGCATACTGTTGAAACAAGAGTGCAAACTGAAATGTCTTTCCTCAAGATTGATTTTTTTGGGTTCATATAACTATTACTAAAACTAACGTTTTACTGCAAGTGAACAATGAACCCTTACTGAAGATACGGGGGGAAAACAATTTTAGAGCTATAAATAATATGACACATTCAAACATACATCAGTTTCATGTGTACAATTTGGAGTTTAGTATGGCGTTCATTATCACTGAACTAGTATATATTTGTTTAGGGGCCAGCTGAAGGACGCCTCCGGGTATGGGAATTTCTCGCTGCATTGAAGACCTGTTGGTGACCTTCTGCTGTTGTCTGTTCTATGGTCGGGTTGTTGTCTCTTTGACACATTCCCGATTATAAAGGGCAATTAAGGGGTCCTCTGACAATTTTGGTCATGTAGACTTATTTGTAGATATTACTTTGCTGAACTTTATTGTTGTTTACAGTTTATCTCTATCTATAATAGTATTCAAGATAATAACCAAAAACTGCAAAATTTCCTTTAATTACCAATTTTAGGACAGCAACCCAACAATGGGTTGTCCGATTCATCTGAAAATTTGTTAGGGGATAGATCTTATTCTGATGGATGTTAAAATCTTGAAAGACTTGCCCTAAATGTCTTAATTTCAAAGATATAAAGCAAAAACTGCATTTTACCACTATGTTTTAATTTTAGCCATGTCGGCCATTTTGTTTAGTAGGCGGGGTCATCAGACACATTTTTTAAACTTTATACCATAATAATGATTGTGGCCAAGTTTGGTTAAATTTGGTCCAGTAGTTTCAGAGAAGAAGATTTTTATACAAGTTACAAAAAATGACGAAAAGTTGTTCAATATTGACTATAAAGGGCAATAACGATTTAAGGGGTCCTCTGACAATTTTGGTCATGTTTGACTTATTTGTAGTTCTTACTTTGCTGAACATTATTGCTGTTTACAGTTTATCTCTATCTATAATAGTATTCAAGATAATAACCAAAAACTGCAAAATTTCCTTAAAATTACCATTTCAGGGGCAGCAACCCAACAACAGGTTGTCTGATTCGTCTGAAAATTTTAGAGCAGACAGATCTTGACCTCATCAACAATTTTATCAATGTCAGAATAGTGTCAGATTTGCTCTAAATGCTTTGGTTTCAAAGATATAAGCCAAAATATACATTTTACCCCTGTGTTCTATTTTTAGCCATGGCGGCCATCTTGGTTGGATGGCCAAGTCATCGGACACATTTTTAAAACTAGATAGCCGAAGGATGATTGTGACTAAGTTTGCTTAAATTTGGTCCAGTAGTTTCAGAGGAGAAAATTTTTGAAAAAGTTTACAGATGATTGATGACGGAGGCCAAGTGATGAGAAAAGCTCACTTGACCTTTCAGGTCAGGTTAGCTTAAAATGAAAAATTATTAGTGAACCATGCAATCATTCCATACACAAACATATTGTTGACCTATTGCTTACAGCATCTTAAAACATAAAGAACTTTAATATATTGATTTATGAACCATAAAAATGAGTCAAGGTCACTTTATTTATATGAAATTATGTAGATGATGTTCTCTCACTAAATAATTCAATATTTGGTGCCAATGCAACTATCTAATTGAACTTGAGATAAAGGATACACGAGATACATTTATTAAAGTCTGTTTAATATCTCAACTTGCATCTAGTATTTGGCAATAAGGGTCAACAGAAAACAAAAACTTAAAAACAAGAGATTATTTCAGATTCCAATTGTAAACTTTCGGTTTTTATATAGCCACATTCCAGTAACGCCAGCATACAGAGTATATATCCTAGTAGTTGATACAATATTCCAGGGGGCTTGCATTTTCTATCATGATTGCTTTGATAGAGGTTTGCTGCTCACAAGAAAGCTTTTAAACCAAGAGATTCAAGTGGTGAAGTTAAAATCAACCCTTCCTAAATTTTATGGACACCATGACAAGTTGGTTGACCATTATAGAATATGTGCTTCACAGATGACGACAAATATGTTTCAATTGTATTAACTACAATCCTGTCCACGTTTCCAAAAATGTGAGACTTATCAGTGGGTACTTGTATGAGCAACATGATGGGTGCCACATGTGAAGCAGGATCTGCTTTAACTTCCCGAGCACCAAAGATCACCCAAAGCTGTTGGTGGGGTTCATGTTGCTCAGACTTTAGATTTCAAAGTTGTGTTTTGTGTACTGATGTTTTTCTTCTCTTTTTTAGCCATGGCGCTGTCTGTTAAATTTGTCCCAGAAAAAATACCATAGTCTAACCGATATACTGAGGAAAACATATTTAAACAAACATTGTTTGGAGGGTTGTCTAATTGGCACTTGTACCTTATCTTTTTATATCTATATAGGGGCCTCAAAAGCCAAGTGGTCTAAGTAGTTACTACTATAATCACTAGCCAGTCAACACTGAGGTTGTGATTAGGAACCCCACTCGTGTTGGTGCACTGGAGTCCAATTTTAACTGACTAAGATTGTCAGTTTTTCCTAACAAAGGTCATGATTTTCTCCCAGCACTCCAGCTTCCTCCACCAATAAAAACTTGTCGCCATGAAATAGCTCAAAAAGCGATGCTAAATAGTGGCATTAAAACACCAAAAATCAAAAATCAAATCTTATATCTATATAGATTGAATTACTGTTCCTAGTTTTGAAAATTCAGATCGTTGAAATCAGGATATTCTTATCTAACGTTAAGAGTGGTACTAGTTAATATTCATCAGATAACCACTACAAATGTTCTTCAGTGTATGTATATATATATCAATGATTAACTTTCAACCATGAAATGGAAAAAAATTGGTGTATATGTACCATGAAACAATAACGAATCCACCATAAATGTTTGAACCTTGAATCAAATTTCAGAAGCCAAGAGTCATTTATGATCCACCGATGGTGTGAAAATTAATAATCATTCATGATTTCAACAATTCATAAAACAGAAGGAAAGCTGGCTAAGAATAATTTGAAAAATTATTGATAATACATTTTTAAATTTTAATATCATTAACAATAATAAATCTTGTATTATTTGCCGTACAATTCATAGATGATTCAATTAACAATTAAATACCATTAAATTATCATACCATTTCTAACATTTATCCTTCACCTTGTTTCATTTCTACCAGTAACATTTTAAACCTTTTCCTTTTTGTGCAATCAGAATAAATAACTCACAAACAGGCAAAAACATTCAACAAATGTCAGCTTTTAATTTATCTTATATTTAGTAGTTTCCATGGGCACCATTTTTTGTGGATTGATGAAAATTGTATTTTCATGTAAAAAGTTTTCATGGTTTAGAAAACTATTGCACACCAGTCTAAATTGAAGTTGTGTATTGTTGAACATTGATATACCGTATAAATCGTTAAATAAGCCGCAGGTTTTTTTCTCTGTCTTTGTCCCTGCGTGTTATACTCGGGTGCGTGTTATGTAAGTATTATTTTCTGTTTTCAGGACGACGGTGAAAGAAAAAATATCTGGATTTGTTTTCTGGAGACAGTCAGACAGGTATTATGGTTCATCATTATCCACAAAAATCCCAGAAGTATTAATGAATACACAGTCAACTGTTGGTTATCACTAACAAACAAGAAAAACTTCACAAGGTACATGCATAATGGTCATAACCCTCATTAGAGAACAATCTGACAACGACCAATTCACAGTTACAAGTAGTGCATACAGAGCTTCCAAAGACATACCCACTGCTAAGCAGTTATGCATAAAGAGCATGTATCATGTTTTTTTTATCTCTTCAAGGCCCAGCCTTGTATGTTTCTTTTAATTTCCATTACTCAGAGCTCTTGTCATCAGATGATTTGTCATTTTTACCAGAATCTGATGGTTTTGTACCAACCATTCTTCTCTCTGCAGCTTTTCTGGGATCATATATTGCACGTTCAGGCCTCTCCTACAATGCAAATGTTGAGTGGTTTATATTACAATAAAATATTTCTGTAACCTGATTATTCTGAAACTTAATGATAATACAAAACATAAATAAACACTCATTCAACTTTTGAGAGTTGAATAACTTTCTTTAAAGCAAAAAATCTTCCTACTCAACTATGAAATGTATGTTCTATCTTATTTCATTTTCATTCATTAAATATAATAGCACTCCTATATTTTCCCATAAGTATCTTACTAGATTGTTTTAAGTTTCAGAGACCAGACTTAGACTTGCTTTTGCTGTCAGTAGTGCGACTGCTGTTAGTAGTGCAACTGGCAGCAGCAACAATTTGTTTATGATAAGGTTAGTTTTATGGGAACAACTTATACAAAATTAATGATATTAATTAATGGTATGCAGTTGTATAAAAGCATATACAGTACATATTGATTTTAACAAAATGTAGGTGGGCTTATTATTTTTAAATTGTAAATAAATAAGCAAAGCCTATTGCCCCTTGATAACTTTGCATCACCTGCATGATTGTTTGTATTTCCACTACTTACATTTTACTAATTGATCATTTAAGTCAAAGAATCAAAACTGAAGTTTGGAAACAAAATTTTTATTGGCAACTGAAATTTTTATCAGCATAACTTCCAGTTACAAGAAAGGTTTTCAATCAACCAACCAACCAATAGCATTTATAATACCTTTCTTTTCTTCTTTTTATCATCATCAAAGCTATCTGAAGATTTTAATTTGTTCTCCCCGTTACTACTATCTTTCTCCTTTGATTGCTCACTTTTCTTTTCCTTTTCAGCATCATTTTTAGAACCATCTTTTTTCACTGCCTTTTCTTTTACATCGCTAGCTTTTTTGTCCAATGATTTTTCTGAGGATTTAGTATCACCCTTTAAAAAAACAATTTATAGATTTCAATTGTTAAACATGAATACAATATCTTTAAGCTTTAAACAGGGAACAATAGTTTTTTAGTATTTGATTATGAATGTATCAACATTTGAGTGTATAAAATAATTATGCTATGAGAATTTTTATGTTACTTGGATACATTATTTTACATTAGCAGTTTCCTTGAAAATCAAATATTACAGACAAAATAGCGTCTGGGACACTTAATCCACAGTTTCTAAAAAGATGTTGAGTACCACATTTCACGGCATTTGTAAATTTGGAAACTGGCAGAATGACAATTTAAGATATGTTGTGATCATTGATATAACAAAAATCGTAACATCTAAGACATTCTCAAGTTGAATGAAACCTCTAATCTGGCTTATTTCTATACAAAAATGCAACAACCAAAGTAATAATTGTTAAAATGTTCCAATTTGATAGACCTGACCAATAGTTATTATATTATTTGTTAAGTTATTCAACAGGAACCTCAAATATGGCTATTTTCTTTTTTATTCAGGACATAACAACAGTGAAACAGCTAAAACAAAACTTTAAATGCATAATTTGATAAAGATGTACCCAGGGATCTCCATGGATGAAAATTGAACCATGGAGGAACTTTCACCATTACAAACCGTATCTACGCTGTACAGTGTAGCGCGATCGGAAGTATTTTATTCCTCCATACAAGGAATGGTGAACATGCTAATTCATTGCTTATTTAAATTATATTCTATTTTAATTTTCATTATAGAATTAGAAGTATCAATATTTTCATTTATTGCCGTTTTTAACCATTCAAATGCCAAGTCTTCATGGTCCCCCTTAGTCGAGAATGACCAAAAGCTGTCATGAAGGTCCCCATGTAGATTTCTTGTATTTTTGGTAATTGTTATGGGGGTTAAAAATCATATGATGTGGAGCTTATTTTTCATGGACACTGTCAAATTCAGAACCCATTACCGGTATGGCTGATTTGCAGCAACAACAAAATGATTTGTACGGGTTATGTTAAAGGTTAAAGAGATTTGTAAAGCAAACGTTGACAAAAGAAAAGGTTTTTAATGACTTTATCTGGCAAATTGATGCTGTGCAACATGCATCTTTCGAGTCTGAATAGAAACCGGAAACGCGGATGTATCAATTTGATTGTAATATACGAAATGAATTCGGAATTATGATACGATATTTTTTTTACAGGAAATATTTAAGTTTTTATTTTTAAACTTTTAAAGTAATTCTAAATTATCGTTACAGCAGTACTCGAGTTATTTGCGATGAAATAATATTTACTGTTTTGCGTTTTGTACTTCTTAAGAAAAGGGGGATGCTGATTGCGTAAGTCAAAATAAAGCACGTGTTCGACTTGTTAAACTGTTTTCTTTGTAACTGGATTATTAATTTATTTATTTAACCTAAATTATCATAATCATTTGCTGAAACTTAGTTGATTAATTCGACAAATGGATCGTCTATCCTCAGATAGTATTCTCCTGTCTGGTTTGTTGATCTACCTGTATACAAGCTCAGGTACAAGTGATTAGCAATCTTAATCCGGATATCCCTCAGGCGTTAGAACTGTATTGATTATAACATAAAAAGCCGAAGGGTTATGCAATTACATGCATTTGATTATATTGATAAAAAAAATGGCGTCGGGCTACAAAAAACGATGAAGTTTTGAACGATGGCGGAAGACAATTTAACGATGGTGCAAGACAATTTAACGATGGTGCAAGTCATTTAACGATGGCGCAAGACATTAGAACGATGGTGGGGCGCCATCAGTAAACAGGCCATGGAGATCCCTGTGTACCTGCTCTTTTATATGTGACAAAGTGTTTTTAATGTATACTATAACAACTTGTATCTAATATTTACAAATGAAAAAGTATTATTACATAGTGTATCTAATATCTAATTTTTACATTACAGTGAGTTGCTTATAGGTGTTACTGTAAAACTTTACCTATAGCTCAACCTGTTTTTAAAATTGACAACACAATAGGGACATTTAAATTAACCAGTTGGTATTGTTAGATTTAAATCTACCTTGATGCTACCTGTAAAGATTTTTATTCACCTAACCAAAAGTTTCAGCATGCTTTTTTCCTGAACTTTTTCTTACCTAGGATTATTCTATTAAAAAATTGATAGGGAAGAAAATAGTTTTGGTTTTCATTGTTTTAAATCCCTGATATATATAATTTATCTATTTTTTACCTAAAATTCTAAATCAGTAAAAGATTAAATTAAATATGTATTACTATGTTTGAAAATTAAACTGTTTTTACACACTAAATGCTTTTTTAAAATTCTAACCCTTATATATAGTATTGTCCAGCTGCCAGTGAAACAAGAAATAGTTGTTCAGGTGTTTACAGTTTAAATTTTCAGATGGATATGTTGTTCATTTCTTCACATGTCCCTTCAAGATTCTCATTTTGGATTATTATTTGCAATGTTTGAAATCTTTTGGTGTCATTGTGCATACAATATTGGATTTATTTTATTTGAATTCACTTCTCAAGATTTTTTATAGCAATTTTGCTTCTTAAAATGTGATGTGTTTTTTTCAAGATTTTATTGTCATGAAGGACATCAAGGAGGAAATAATTCATTCAAACTGTTTTGTGGGGCTTACATATGATGTTGTACATGTAAAATTCGAAAATAAGTTTGGAGTATACCTTGCTGTGTTTTTTTCTTTGAAATCTATTATAATATTAGTGGGACTTTTGTGCATAAAATGCTGTGTTTGCTCAAGGAAATTCAAATTTTCATACGATGGGATTTAGTTATGTTAAAGATTAAAAAATTTCAAAACTGGAATTCAAGTAGGAGATATAGTGTGAGTTCATCCAACATGTTTCTGTGGCTTTAAATGTGATTTTAAAAACATTCATTATTAATTTGGGATCTATTACAAACTTAACATGATTTACCATTTAAATGGGATCTTGGAAATGAAATAAAATGTTGAATTAATGCAGTGGATATAGTCTAATCTAGTGATAAAGTGAAAAATGAAAGTAAAATATTCTAAAATATTCCTAACGTGGGGAAATGTTTTAAGTGAATGTGAAATTGGAAATAGTCATTATAAAAATCTGGATCAAATATTGTTTGATTTGGAAATTTATAATAGGAAATAAAATGTTTACTGTGGATATAGAAAAATCAAGTGATATATAGTAAAAATATAAATAAAATATTACAAAATATTTGTAAAGTGAGGATAACTGTTTGGAATATAGTAATGGAAATGATAAAAAAAATTTACAAGATTCTGAATTATGTATAGATTCTGCACCTGTTAAATTAGGATGTATATCATGGGAAGTTAATCAGAATTTATACTATGGATTTAGAAAAAAATCTAGTGAAGTAGTGAAAAATGAATAAAATTGGGAATTATTTAAAAACTTTGGAATTCTGGATGAGATGTCAAATATCAGTGTAAAAAAATAAATAAAATTGTTTATTCAAATATGATTTTGATGTTTCATAAAGTGAGTGAAATATTACGACTGGATTATTTAGGGTATTAAACACTGCTAGTAGTGGCTATGCAAACATTAAGATGAAATGTAGTGCATTTTAGGCCATGCAATTTTAAATAAACTGCAAGAAAATAACACATATGATATAGTCATTCTTGTTTGGCTTGATAACTCCTAATATTTTGAATGACAGTAAAATAAAAATCTCTCAATAGAATAATCCTAGGTAAGACAAAGTTCAGGAAAAAAGCATGCTGAAACTCTGGGTTAGGTGAATAAAATTTTTTACAGGTAGCATCAAGGTAGATTTAAATCTAACAATACCAACTGGTCAATTTAAATGTCCCTATTGTATTGTCAATTTTAAAAACAGGTTGAGCTATAGGCAAAATTTTACAGTAACACCTATAAGCAACTCACTGTAAAAGTATTATTACATAGTGTATCTAATATTTACAAATGAAAAAGTTTTATTACATGGTGTATCTAATTTTTACATTAAAAGTATCATTGCATAGTGGATCTAATATTTACTATGAAATAAAATTATTACATAGTTTACCTTATATATACTATGGCAAAGTAAATTTAATATTACTACCTCAAACAAGAATGTGTCCATAGTACATGGATGCCCCACTCCCACTATCATTTTCCATGTTCAGTGGACCGTGAAATTGGGGTAAAAACTTTAATTTGGCATTAAAAAATAGAAAGATCATATCATGGGGAACATGTGTACTAAGTTTCAAGTTGATTGGACTTCAACTTCATCAAAAACTACCTTGACCAAAAACTTTAACCTAAAGCAAGACAAACGGACGGACAGACGGACGAACTGATGGACAAACGAACGGGGCATAAAAAATAATTTTATATTAATTATGACAAAGTATATTGAATACAAACTATGACATAGCATATTTACTTTGGATGTCTCTTTCTCTGAACTTGATGAAAATTCTTTTCTTGAGGATGATGGTCTTCTAAAAACAAAAAAACAATTTAATAAAATTGAAAGGAAAGTCATAAATACTAAGTTGTTAAGATACATGTATTTTATTTCGTTTGAAATAGGGTTTTTCCCGTTTGCTATTTGTAGTAATTATTTATAGATGGGAACTAGTATAGCTAGTTCGGATACTAGTTTTGTAAACAGTATGTACTATTTATTAATTTGATGTTAGGTGCATAAGGCACGAGGAAAGTTTTGGTGGTTTTTACAGGTGGGGTTTAATGGTACTATATAAAGTTTGGCATTTAAATGTATAAGTATCGAAGGTGCTACGTCGAATTGAAGTTCGTCACATTGGAATATATGCAGTTGTTGCTATGTTTATTGTACGTACAGGCATGGGAGGTATTAGCCGAGGAAAAAGAAACGATTCGAAAGAGGAACAATGTTATATGTCATGTATTTACATATTGTTTCAATCAAAGAAATATGTACAATAAAGTAAAATAAAATATTGTATCGCAAGAAAAATAAAATGTTACTGCGAGCAACTAATCCTATATCTGTGTTTGTCTTGTTGATAGCCTATTGAATTTAGAGATTAAATACTTTAAAATTTGGACGAGCAGGGTGAGGGAGAATTTAATGAAACTCTTGAATATATACATATTTCAATCTGCTTTTTTTTTGGAAATGGTATCAGAACCTTGAAAATACATGATTTTTTTTTTTAATGTTTATAGTTCAGAATGACTAAAATTAATTGTGAAATTTCTGTAAACTGAAATAAGCATTGATGGTATTATTTACTTTTCTGTACTTGTTTCTTGTCTTCTTCTTTCATCTCTACTTGGTCCTGCATAGGATCTTGGCCTTTCCTCTCTGTAGCTAAAAATATGAAAAGAAACATGATGCATTTCTGCTAAGATATTTCTGTTGCTGCTATTGAAAGTATTATAATACCAATTTGGAAAATATAGTCGGACAATATAATGTGATGTAAAGTTTGAATAAACATTGGAATATGTACAAAATGTTAAAGATTTTATTGGAAACAAAAAGAACCTAACTGGATGTTTCAGCGACAAAAAACCCTTAAAATATTTGCAATTAATTAATTTATGAAAAGAACCAATACTTTTACAATACAATTCTTTATCCAGACAAAATGTAGAAGGTCTTCAGCAACAAACACAATTTTCACCTTACAGCAAGATTAATATAACAAAAGGCATTGACTTGAGCTGTGTTCTTTAACATTAAGTTTGTTTGTTGGTAGCTTTATTTACTATCTATTTCAGAAATATTGGTTTATCTATAAAATTATCAACATTTACTCTGAATTCACTACACACAGAATGCTACTTTTGATATTTATTGCTTAAAATTCCATCTATTTACAAATACATATTCAAATAAATTTCTTTAGACAGTTTCAATTAAATTAATTTTTAATTAAAGTTCAGAATGGTTTCACTTATGAATGCCAATGAAGTATACTCTTTGAAATTCAAATCAGAAATAACAAGTGAAACTGCGAGCTACTGCTCACTGATGATACCCCCGTCGCAAGTGGATAATATCAATAGTGTAAAAATATGCAAGTGTTCGGTAAACAGGAAGTTGTCGAGTGATGAATCTGAAAACACATCACACGGTATAGCTGACTTATAAAAATCCTGAAACCAAATTTTAGAAATCCTTGTATTGTAGTTCCTGAGAAAAATGTGACGAAAATTTTTAACTTGGTTATCATGTGTAAAATCATACACATGTTCGGTAAACAGGAAGTAGTCGAGTGATGAATCTGAAAACGCATCACACGGTATAGCTGACTTATATAAATCCTGAAACCAAATTTCAGAAATCCTTGTATTGTAGTTCCTGAGAAAAATGTGACGAAAATTTTCAACTTGGCTATCATGTGTAAAATCAGACAAGTGTTCGGTAAACAGGAAGTTGTCAAGTGATGAATCTGAAAACGCATCACACGGTATGGCTGACATATATAAATGTTGATACCAAATTACAGAAAGGGTGGATGTGTAGTTCCTGAGAAAAATGTGACGAAAGTTTCATGGGACGGACTGACTGACGGATTGATGGACGGACGGACTGACGGACGGACTGACAGACAGAGGTAAAACAGTATACCCCCTTTTTTAAAGCGGGGGTATAATGACAGACAGAGGTAAAACAGTATACCCCCCCTTTTTTAAAGCGGGGGTATAATTATACATGTTATGAGTAAAAACAAGTACATACGTAAACAAAGGGCTATTTCAAAGCAACACAAACAGAAAGTAAAAGCAAAGAAGACCATATATGTTAAAAAGAAGTATTTTAGTAAACATCAATGCTGCTTCATTAAACTTGTAGTCCTTCATTCCTAGTCATTTTGTCTTCTTAATTTCAAAATGATTACACAATGCATTTTTTTTAATCATTTTGGTAATACACAAAAGTATAAGATATATCAGTGTAAGTATCAAAATAAAAAGTTATAAAATCCAACACCAACAAGATTCCATTACAAGGAAATCTAATTAATGTTAGTGTGTTTTCTTAGTCTAATATTGCTTGTATATATGTATAGGATTGATAACCTTAACATGAGTGAAACATGCATCAACCTACCCTCTATCTCTGTAATCCCACTCCCTGTCTCTGTCCCAGTCTCGTCCTGACCTTGGACGACCTTGTGAAGATCGAGAGTCCTTGGATGATCTTGGTCTATCATATTTATCATATTTATCATCCTTTGATCCTCTCGAGTCTTTTCTTTCTGGTGCATCATCCCACTTTCCACTTCTACCTTTGTCTTCCTGCTTAGGTTCCTTCCCTTTACCAGACTCTGTTCCCTTCTTTTCATCTAATTTTGACTTATCTTCTGATTTCTCCTCTTTTGAAGATTTAGGTTTCTGATCTAGAAGTGCAGCAGCTATTTTGTTACTTTTTTCTCTTTTTTCTTTCTCTCTTCTCTCCTTTTCCCTGTTTTCTTTGGAGAATCTAAGGTTTTCCCTTTCTTTCTTGCTACTCTCACTAAATTTATCTTCTTTTGGCTTGACATCTTTTGCTCCATCTTTCACTTTCTCCTTTGTGCTATCTTTATCTAATTTTTTGTCATCATCTTTTTCGGGCTTTTTGAGAACCTGCTAAGAAAATATCATATTCTGTGTAATTCAAACATGTTTTTTTATTATCAAATAATAGCATTTAAAAAAAAAAAAGATTATCTCCCTGTAATTTATTAATATGAATAAAAGACCATTTCTGTCACTGCCAAGATAATTAAAAGCTGTGCCATGAGCGCATGATACACCCGTTATATTTTCAAAGAATAAAGTTCAATTACTTCTCAATGTCATATTAGAAATTTATGAAAATCAAAAGGGAGCTTACATCGATAGATATAAACAATTCACCAAAGTTTCATGAAAATTGGTGAAAACTTTTTTGAGTTATTTTCCAAAACTAGAACATCCTTTCTTTTTTTATGAATAAAACCCCATAACAAAGAAATGTAAAATTTAAAATTCATAAAAATGAAATGTCAGGAGAAAAAAGTCATTCCCCAAAATTTCTTGCAAGTTGGTAAAAGCATTCTTGAGGTATTTTTTGAAAACTGGGAACACCCCTTTTTTTAAATGAATAAAACCCCATAACTTGCAAACGTAACATCTAAAATTTGTAAAAAATGGAAGGGAGCTCACGACAATAGATATAAACAATTCAACAAAGATTTATGCAAATTGGGTTAAAGCATTATTTCTTTAATGTCTGACATGCTGATGACAAACAGACAGACATTGGTATAACATAATCCTGTAATCAGGCGTATAAAAATTAAGATGAAGGATATAAGCATAAATTACAATACTCAAGATCAAACAATCAAAAGATGAAACAATATTAACAGGAGGCTCAAAAGACCCTGATTGACATGCTGGTCAAAGGAGTAGGTTCAGTAAGACACCTTTTTGGCCCCAAAATATAGCAGAAATTGTAAAAATGTAAAATTTAGTTATTTATTGGAAAGTAGAATGCTTCTGCTACATAAATATGGGCAGTTTTTGACAATTAAATGCACATACATCAGGTACTAGCATCATTAAGTCATGCTAAATTACTGAAATCTTCACAATTTAGCATTTTAGTTAAATTTTAGACGGTTTCCGTCTTAAATGAAAGTGGCAGCATTTGTGTTCATTCTTTTAATATTGAAATGTAAATTGTATTTGATGATAATACATAAGGTATATAAAGGTCGAGGATGAACACAGTTGCGGCCACTTTCATTTTTGACAAAAACCATCTGAAAAGTGACATTTTTGGGCATATTTGATAGATTTTTCATATTTAAGATAGAATCAAAGCGTTTTTAATGAGTACATCAGTTAAAATCTTTCACATAAACTAATTGAATCAACTGAAATAGACACTTAAGTGCTTAAAAAGTGTATAAAATCTTCCGTCAGATGAACTTGAAATTTGAGGCCAAAATCCACCCTTACCGGACCTACTCCTTTGCTGCTTATAGTTACCAATCTGTTATAGTTTTTAGATGATATGCAAATTGTATGAAAAAAATATATTGAATTGCTGATCATTTTCACTGTTTACAGTTTCAAGTCTTTTTGTAATGTTGACTTATTTGTAGATCTCAAACAAAACAAAAAACTTCATAAAAATTATCTTTCGAGGGCAATAACTCCTGGGTACCATTGACAAATTCAGCCATGTTGTCTTATTTTGTTTTTTTTTAACATTTTTTCTAATTAGGGCTATTCTATTAAAATGTATATAGGAGGGTAGGAAGGTAGTTTTAAAATATGTCTTCAAATGAAAAGAGACAACTTATCATTGTTAATCAGAACATTTATATATGTTCAAACAACAAACATTAAATCAGACATAAAGCATATTTCATAAAAAAAAATTAAAACTTATATTTGATCTACAACTAACTTTTGGTTGCTCATCTTGAGATTTCTCTTTCCTTTCAGATTCCCTTTCACGATCCTTTTCCCTCTGTCTTTCTTTGTCCTTGTATCTCTCTCTATCTCGTTCTTTTTCCCTTGTAAATCTTTCTTGTTCCTTTTCTCTTCTTCTCCTTCTGTCGTCTTCTCTTATTTTCCTTCTTTCCAATTCTTTTTTCTTCCTTTCATCTCTTTGTTTCTGTATAAATATTGTGTTTTTTAAAGTAAAAAATAAGTTATTTATCATGATGGCTTCAAACAAAGAAACTAAACATGCTTCATTTCAAAGTTCAATTCATGTTATTCAGCAAACATAAAGGTAACAGCATACTGAAAATATACTATATGATGTCAAATTGTCAATCTTGATACCAAATATGCCGAAACTGGGATTTTATGTTGCAAATACAAATAATATAAATCCTATACAGATGTAGATAACTTTTCATAGGATATCATCATATAGTTGTTTTATCGTAAAACAGTATCTAAAGATATGTAGCCACTATTGAAACTATGTAGGACTCTAAATTTGAGGAATATAAAGTGTAACCAGTTTATTTACGGGTACTCTTTCTTCTTGGTGTGAAGTTCTTATAGTTGATTGCATTTAACAATATTATTAGTGATTAAGATTATAACACAATGTTGACTGCTGTACCTCTATTTTTGACATTTTTACATATCATGTCTGTTGGTTTTTTTTTCGCGCATCGTTGTCAATAAAATGGAATTTGATACCACTGTCATACAAGTGAGGTTTTTAGCTAGCTATAAAACCAGGTTCAATCTACCATCTTCTGCATAAGAAAATGCCTGTACCAAGACAGCAATATGATAGTTGCTATCCATTCACTTGATGTGTTTGTACTTTTGAATTTGCCATTTGATTAGGGACTCTCCGTTTTGAATTTTCCACGGCCTTCAGTATTTTTGTGATTTTACTTTTTAGTACAATTTAATCAGATTTACTGTGGATTCAGTTAACCATGCTGAATAAAACCAAATCATGTATGATTCACATTCCATCACAATACAGACCTGTATAATCAGTTTTTTCTCCTCCCTTTTCTTTCTGATATAGTCAATCAATGGTGTAGAAACTTTCATAGACTTTTTGGCTAAAAAAAGTAAATAAAAAAAAAAATTTTGAACGTTTTACAACTCTTCATATACTTGATACCTTGGAAATAGATATCATCTCAAAAGGACTTGTCCCATTCTGTATGTGCCTGTCCCAAGTCAAGTACCACTAATTCAGTTGTCGTCATTTGTTGCTGTTTATCATATTTGTTGTTCATTCATTTGTTTTGTACACAAATCAGGCTGATAGTTTTCTCTTTTGAATTGTTTTACATTTATCATTTCTAGCGGTAGATTGTGTGGTATGGGATTTTTCTCATTGTTGAAGGCCATATAGTGACTCTTAGTTGTTAAACTTTTAAGTCATTTGGTTTCTGGTTGAGAGTTGTTTCCTTGGCAATGAAACCACATCTTCTTATTTTTATATTTATGTCTTTAATAGTTGAAAAGTTGGTAATGAATAGTGACACACCTTTTGATGGTAATAAACATTTAAATCAAGTATTTTTATCCAACTGTATGTAGTATTCAATATATAGAATTGATACAATTTACTACTGTAACATTGATTTTCTGGTTATTTAATTTTAATTAAATTGTAATGTTTCACCTTTAAAATTTGAGTGACAATTATTCTGATAGTGGGAATAAACAACAAAACTCCAATTGATGAATATAGACCTTTGTTGGAACCCTTTAGCAAAAGATAACGCACCTTATGATAGTGGTGAACACTGCCACCAAGTATCAGCAGTAAACTTCTGGGTAACTACAGATATAGAGTGAACAAAATTTATAAATGTGCATCTTAGATGGCAAACAAGATGGTGGCTGATCTTTAGCATGGGTTTCACTACCAAGGTCAAGAGGTGTAAAGTGTGAAACAAAACTAGTGACTATCCTATCTTACCTTTCATATCTTTCTCTTTTAGTTCAAGTTCCTCCAGGTAAGCCTCTATTGTCTGTGTTTCCTCTGCCTCTTCATTTTGTAAATATTCCAAAAACTTCACATAATCTGGATCTGTAGCAATAAAATACATGAATTTAAAAATCAATGGAAAAAGGATACTAGAGTTAAACAGATTATATATAGTCTTTCAAGAAAATTTTAAGCTTCATCTAATCACAGAGCTCTCCTTCACCCTTCAAAGAGATTGCAGTTGAATATTTCCTCATTTTGAGAACCATAGATAACTATTCATGAATCATCTAGACACAAAACACATATTTACATTTAGACTTTCGACTGAAATTTCATATCCATCACTGCAGTGGTATTAAAAAGGAGAACAGCATTACTGTATTTATGTATTTATCTTGGTTTTAGGAAGTACACCACTAATTAATGGCCCCATTGCTTTCTATGTTAAATTCCTCAATTTCGAGTGGTCACAGCTCTTTTATCTTAAGTTCAAATAAAGTGACAATCATTACATGTCAAAGCAACACCTTCTGGTGTCCTGTACTGAAAAAATCAACATACCTTACATTGCATATAAGAAAGAACTGGTGCCCGGAACTTCGGATGTACCAAAACAGGTACGTCCGATCTGACAAAAAGGCAAAATGTACCCTCCTTTTTAAATTTCATGCCATTTTTTTATTATTCAAATTTGTCAGTCAAAAATTGTTCTACAATGATCACCAGTCAAGCAGCTTTCATTTGATACCAAAATTAATAAAATACTCTAAATATTTTGAAAGTTATATCCATGCGTAGGAACTATTTTGTGTTAAATATGTACTACTTTCTGGTATGTGCTTTCTGGCCGGGCCTGAATTAGTGGTGTTACATCTAAAGTTATCATTACTGTTAACTAATAAAAAGCAATATGACTTTAAGCTGCAGTAAATTGATGTTAATCATGTTAGTATAAGTCCAAGCAAGTTATGCTTTAACAAAAGCCATTAAAGGAGAAAGCCTAAGATCTCAGAAAACAAGTCCACCCAAGAATCCATCACTTGCCTGTGTCCAGATCTTGAATCTTATCATTTCTTAGTCTATATTTATATCTTAATGTTGTTTATTCCTTTTGCCAGTTCTTGATAGTCAGTTAAATGGTTTCACAACTTGTTTAGACTCTGTGAGGTTATAGCTTGAAATAATGTCATGTACTGTATGTAGTTAGCTGAAGACTTTATATATAAACAAGAATGTGTCCAAAGTACACGGATGCCCCACTCGCACTATCATTTTCCATGTTCAATGGACCGTGAAAATGGGTAAAAAATATAATTAGGCATTAAAATTAAAAAGATCATATCATAGGGAACATTTGTACTAAGTTTCAAGTTGATTGGACTTCAACTTCATCAAAAACTACCTTGACCAAAAACTTTAACCTGAAACTCGCACTTTCATTTTCTATGTTCAGTGGACCGTGAAATAGGGGTCAAAAGTTTAATTTGTCTTTAAAATTAGAAAGATCATATCATAAGGAACATATGTACTAAGTTTCAAGTTGATTGGACTTCAGCTTCATCAAAAACTACCTTGACCAAAAACTTTAACCTGAAACTCGCACTTTCATTTTCTATGTTCAGTGGACCAGGAAATAGGGGTCAAAAGTTTAATTTGTCTTTAAAATTAGAAAGATCATATCATAAGGAACAAATGTACTAAGTTTCAAGTTGATTGGACTTCAGCTTCATCAAAAACTACCTTGACCAAAAACTTTAACCTGAAACTCGCACTTTCATTTTTTCTATGTTCAGTGGACCGTGAAATAGGGGTCAAAAGTTTAATTTGTCTTTAAAATTAGAAAGATCATATCATAAGGAACATATGTACTAAGTTTCAAGTTGATTGGACTTCAGCTTCATCAAAAACTACCTTGACCAAAAACTTTAACCTGAAGCGGGACAGACGGACGGACGGACGGACAGACGGACGAACGAACGGACGCACAGACCAGAAAACATAATGCCCCTCTACTATCGTAGGTGGGGCATAAAAAGAAGATGTGGTATGATTGCCAATGAGACAACTATCCACAAAAGACCAAAATGACACAGACATTAACAACTATAGGTCACCGTACAGCCTTCCACAATGAGCAAAGCCCATACCGCATAGTCAGAAAAGACCCCGATATGACAATGTAAAATAATTCAAACCAGAAAACTAACGGCCTTATTTGTATAAAAAAAATGAACGAAAAACAAATATGTAACACATAAACAAAGGACAACCACTGAATTACAGGCTCATAACTTGGGACAGGCACATACATAAATAATGTGGTTATGTTAAACATGTTAGCGGGATCCCAACCCTCCCACTAACCTGGGACAGTGGTATAACAGTACAACATAAGAACGAACTATAAAAATCAGTTGAAAAAGGCTTAACTTATCAGATGGACAAAAATACAAGCAGACTTGGGGTAATTGTAATCATTAATCAGCTGTAATTGATTACAATTTTTCAAGTAATCATTGTAATCATTAATCAGCCAAAAATCTGATTACATGTAATTTAATTTAATCAATTACTTTTCAAAATACCCTGTAATCCTGATTACTTTTTGATTACATTCTGATTACAATGATTTTTTTTAGCTGTGTTAATGTTCAAGAAGTAAACCTTTTTGTCATCCTTATTTAATAAATATTAAACATGTTAAGATAGTTTGGTTTACTTTATAAAGCATGTTTATAATTTGTATACTTCAGTGAAAAATAAACTGTTACAGTTTTGAAAAGTCGTCATTATTCTAAGAAGAGACATTATTCTAAGAAGAGACATATAAATACAATCATATGTCTTTGGCCTTAGTTAAAGATATTGTACCATATATTGACAATATTAAGATGTGCATATATATATTTGATAATGATAGTCTAGTAATACTTCTCATTAATCCTGAATAATTATTATCTTTTGTTAATATTTTGATTTTTGTCAACTTTGAATTGACAGGTAGATAACCAATTAAGGTGTGTTTTTATTGCAATTACCAACTGAGTATAGCTGTAGGACGATATATATGATCATGATGATAAAAGATAAATGAGACATTCAAAATTTCTCTAATTAACACAAACTAGATCAAAACTTGGAAAAAATCTTGTTTAAAGTAAGCAAATTGTTTATGTATTTGGACTGGACATGTAAAATGCAATGAATTTTAGTACTTGCATTTTGTTTACAATTAAGTTAAACAATTCTATAAAAATTGTACATAGATTTTTACTGGTAACTTTAGGCCGAGAAAAAAAAGATCGATGTTTCCGGTAACCCGACCGACCCTGTTTTTTAGCCCCCGACCCTAACTTTTTTTATTGGATCTTCAAAAAAAAAAAAAAAAAAATTGTATCAACCGACCCCGTTTTTGACACAGGCTTCTGATAGATGACATAATATTTTTTCTCTCTTGCTTCTACTTGCATAGAAACCAGTAAAACATTTTATTAATGTCAAAAGGTATTCCAAATAGGTTAAAATCCAAGAAATTTGCACAGCAGGTGCTTCGAAAACATTGCAAATGGCACACTTCCGGTTTTTGAAACTAATTACGGATCCGGACTTGGAAAAACCATGATAATTTTCCGGATTTCATTTACGATGTCAAAAAAAAAAAAAAAAAAAAAAAAAAAAAATTCCGACCTACCGACCCTATTTTTCAAAATGATGTTACCGGAAACACATATCTTTTTTTTTTAGGCCTTATATCATCCATATTTTAACTTCCATAAAGTGCACCTTGAAACACATATAAAGTCTGGAAGAGGTAAGAAGACAAACAGCAAACTCTTCATAAAGCTTTATTCAATTGAAGTCAAAATAATTCAGAGATCAATCATGATGAAGTGTAATGGGTCAAACCAGTGGCACAATGTTCATGTATGTAGTGAACTTTTGTGGTTTATTAAATAAATGAGGTTTAACGTTATCATTTTATAATATATCAAACCTAATCCATAACCCTTTCCTCCATAATGACGCCTTTTGACGCCACCCCCTTTACTCCATAATGACGCCTTTTGACGCCTGTGTAGTACCTCAGTTGAAATGCTTCGACTCCAAAATGTCTGCATCAGACTCAAGAAAAATTGTATCCCCTATGAAAAGGAGATTCATGAGAATATCTGACTTGAATTTCATTGATGAAATATTCGTTTTCACAATGCATTAACACTTTAAACCTTATGATTTTTTTTACTGAAAAAATTCCTATGCGAATCAAGTATGTTAAAAAAAAAAATTCTATGGAGGAAAGGGTTAATGCTATAGTTATATTAGACTTTTATTCATTCACATCATTCAAAATGGTTTTTTTTTAATTCATTGTAATCAGATGTAATCATGATTACTTTGCCAATGTAATCATTAATTTAATCAGAAACTTTCAAAAATGATGTAATCGTTAATTTAATTTAATCGTACAAATGACAAAGTAATTGTAATTTAATCAATTACATTGAAAGTAATCGGACCCATCTCTGAATACAAGTGGACGTGGCCGGGTACTTGTACATCCTGACAACAAAAAGACACTAGGAACAGATCTGAGAGTACTCGCAGTTATCTGAAAGCTAGTTCAAAGCCACTAACAACTAATAAATCTAGATGATCCATAGGGCGCAGCATTATACGACCGCAGAGGTCGAACCCTGAACAGTTGGGGCAAGTATGGACACAACATTTAAGCTTGATACAGCTCTGAATTTGGATTGCGATTAAATAGTTGACACAATATAGGTTTCTGACACAGAATGAATGTGGTCTAAGAACTTAAGCTTAAAAACTTAAAAATTTTAAATTGGACATTTTACCTATTATGGTCCAATATCCAAATTCAGCATATCATAGAACCCCAAGAATTCAATTTTTTATGAAATCAAATAATGTTCAATTTTAGACCCTCAATGTGGACCAAATTTGATAACCGGGCCCAAATATAAAAAATCTAAATACATGGTTAGATTCAGCATATTGAAGAACCCCATTGTTCAATTTTTGTTGAAATCAAACAAAGTTTAATTTTGGACCCTGATTTGGACCAACTTGAAAACTGGGCCCATAATCAAAAATCTAAGCACATGTTTAGATTCAGCATATCAAAGAACCCTAAGAATTCTATTTTTGTTAAAATCAAACTAAATTTAATTTTGGACTCTTTGGACCTTAATGTAGACCAATTTGAAAACAGGACCAAAAATTAAGAATCTAAATACACGGTTAGATATGGCATATCAAAGAACCCCAATAATTCATTTTTTGATGAAATCAAGCAAAGTTTAATTTTGGCCCCTTTTGGCTCCTAATTACTAAACTGTTGGGACTAAAACTCCCAAAATCAATCCCAACCTTCCTTTAGTGGTCATAAACCTTGCTTTAAAATTTCATAGATTTCTATTTACTTATACTAAAGTTATTGTGCAAATACCATGAAAAATGCTTATTTGGGACCTTTTTTTGGCCCCCAATTCCGAAACTGTTGGGACCAAAACTCACAAAATCAATCCCAACCTTCCTTTTGTGGTCATAAACCTTGTGTTAAAATTCCATAGATTTCTGTTTACTTATACTAAAGTTATTGTGCAAAAACAAAGAAAAATGCTTATATGGCCCCTTATTCCTAAACTGTTGGGACTAAAACTCCAAAAATCAATCCCAAATTACCTTTTATGGTCATAAACCTTGTGTTTAAATTTCATAGATTTCTATTTACTTATACTAAAGTTAAAAGGTGAAAACTAAATGTCTTCAGACGATGACGACGATGCCAATGTCATACCAATATACGACCAAAACTCAAGATTTTCAATGTTTGCGGTCGTATAAAAATCATGCATCTAAGACTAAACTATCCATCCGTACACATCCAACATCCAATGGATTTAAATTTTAAGTTGAAAGGACTTCAACTTCATCAAAAACTACCTTGACCAAACACTTAAACCTGAAGTGGGACAGACCGACAAACGGACGAACAGACCAGAAAACAAAATGCCCATAAATGGGACATAAAAATAGCCGGTATTTCCATGAGTAGCCCTACCTTGTTCAATGCTTCCCATTTTAACATCAACTTTCTTTGGTTTTCTCCTGGGTACTTTCTGGTATGGAGCAAGCTCAACAATAGCAGAATATTCATTACCTGTAAAACGTGAATACAAATAATACATATCTATGCTTGTTAAGTAGGATTCTATTCCAGCATGTTAATAGGGGGCTCACAGTATAAATTAAAATAATGTGGACACAATATTTTTGATCTTTTTAATGCATATCAGTACTAGGCAAAATGTAATTATAGGAATGTTACTGTTTTTAAATCTTGGAAACTGTATGAATTATACAAAACAAGTCATAATTCTAATTAAACATGCTAATCAAAAAACATAGTTATCTTATTGGCAATCATATCACATCTCATATTTTAAAATAGGGTCACCGATAATTATATCTTGAAAGGGATTAGCAATGAATCTTTCTCACATTCAAGGGTGATAACTATGTGACTAATACTGAATGTTACATACATTTTTGCAAATTAAATTATAATATTGACCAAATTTATGTCTTAAAATTCCACAAACCTTTTCCATCCACAAACACATAGCCATCAAATTGGTCTCTGAAGTTGTAAACATCTTCATAACTCTGGAAGTTAATGTATGCTCTTGTGAAGGCATTCTGGCCAAGGCTAAAAATGTATTACATTTATTTTATATATATATACTGTAATAGGTCAATTTAATTCATATTTTACAAAGAACAACATAAATTAATGTCTAAACAACAATGTTCTTTTATAAATATTTTCACAGAACAGTAGAATTAGTGAAACTGAAAGTTTGAGTTATATCCGCACTTTAAATCAGAACTGTACTGTGGAGTCATCAAAAGTTGTTTTATACCATTTTTTCATGAATTTCATGGCTAAAACATATATATACATGACGTATATGTATAGGATAACCACAAATTCAGATGATAACAATGTACAAATTTTTCATAGGCATGTATACAAACCAGGGCTTCCAAAACGGTCATATATTCCGGTCATTTGTATAATGTCTGGTAAAAGTCCAGATAGGCAAAGCATGAAACGGTCATCTGATTTTTAGTTTTCAAGCCTTTTTCGGTCGTTTTAACATAATTCACGATCTTCTTTGACCCAACCTTTTGCCTTTAACATCCACACATTTCCAGTCATAAAAGTGAGATGATGATTAATTACTATCAAAACAACCCCTACTTCAATACTTTCTAATTTTAATCAAGGCTAATTAGTTGTTGGACAGCTGAAATCTACCTGTTCAGGTGACAGGTAAACTATTTTCAGTACAGGACATCGTATGAATTGATCGGTCTATTTACAATTATTTTTTTACATTTCAGCGGTTTATATTTAATTGATTTAGTTCAAAAGATTAAAATTATAAGAAATTAGTTTATCAAAATGATTTGATGCAAAATTTAAGAAGGTTTTAAATGAAAAATCATCTGAACTAAGTTGTATGAACTAGAACATGTGTGTGCATGTGCACAGGTGGGAAATTTAATTATGCATCCAACATTTCTTCAAAAATGCTAAAATTATCATTGATACCTGTATCTAACGTTCATTTCAAGTATTTTGTTGAAGAAATAACATGGAAAGAGCTTCTTCACTCAGTCGTTCTTTGTAAACTTACATGGATTTTACGTATCCGTTTATGGTCCATGTTTTACCATTGTCAAGTCAACATCCAGTTTGAAGAAAATGTGATTTTAACTTAAAAACGAAAGTAAAGTTTTTGACAATGTCATTTTGCACAAATAAAGAGTCTAAGGCAGATATTAGCATGCTGATGTGCACATTTGGAATGATGCAATGCCAATTTAACAGTTTACATCCGAACATCAAATTCATATCAAAGTAAAGTTTAAAATCGTTCTTTTTTTAATCTAATGACATCATTAGAATGGCCATCTGATTACCATAATTGCCTGTTGTGACTAAGTCTCAAGGGATTAAAATCGGGATCAGATGTAAAATGTTCGGCTGGCTCAAATATTTTTTGGAAGCCCTGATACAAACTTTGGCAAAACCATGAAAATAAAACTTTTCCTCAATCCATGAAAATAAATGAATCCACATGTTACGTATTTACTAATCAAAATTTGACTAAATAAAATCTAAATAGAAAGTTCTAAGAAAAATAACATTTTGCAGTGTCTATGTAGTTTTTTTTCATTAACAACAACAGGATTTTATTTTCATTCATGATTGTATGCTTAAATGTGTTACCTCATATCAGCTCTAACAAAATAGAATTCATGGCTAGGCAAGGGAGACAACTGCTCAAGCAGTGTTTCTGGTGTTAAACTTGGTGGTAATCTTCTTATTAAAACCTGAAATACAAAAATAAGAACTTAGAGCAAATTCAATATAAAAGTCAACTATCTAACATTATTTGTTGAATTATTGTTATAACATATATTATTATTATCAAGTACATTTGTACATATAGAATTAAGCAACTAGTAGGTTAAAAGTTAACGCAACATAACCCTGGACACAAATATTATTGTAACATTTATAATTAATCGCAAAACCCAACCTAGCATTCCATCTATTAGTGTCCAATGAAACAGAAACTTTTTAATTACTGTTAAGTTTTAATGAACGTAATTGTAGCCAGTGCCTTAAATGAACTTCAGAAGGTATCGCCCTGATTAAATGTTTCCCCTAGGTTCTATCCCCTGGGTTCCTTCTTTCTACTTTTTAGTATAAAAGAAAAAAATTAATTACAAGGGTATTAAATTTTAATAAACCTATTCAGATATTTATATGGTATAAACTCTTGAAGTTCATGAAAATACATGGAAATATTTTAAGATGGACATAGGAAAAATTATATTGACATTGAACTTTTTTTTTAACAAGTTGAAATTTTGACATTCCAAATCTTAAAATCTCTGTGAGTAATCAATAGTTTACACTTATTGTGATTATTTCCTGGGTTTATTATTTTATTCCTGATACGATGACATTAAATCATAAAACCAGAGGCGGGTATGTGTAACAGTTTATTTCTTCCTCTGTGATATTTTATCTCTGGGATAATTTTTCCCAGTAATTGTTTTCAGAGATATAATATTTCACAGGTAGATTTTTTCCAGAGGAGTGAAAATCTATCTGTGTTATGTGGATAGTATGTTCCAGTATATATTATCCGTTCAATATTTCACAGAAGCTTGTGAAATAGACTCCTATTAACTACTATGTAAGTTACTTGCAATCAATATATTCCTGACTATAATTATAAATGTTTCAAAAAGATAGAACAAATTTGCATAATTTATCAATCAAAGGGTGGTAATTAGGAGCAATTTTTATTTTAAAGATATGAATATTATATTCCCGAATCTAATTCATAGTGATATTTTTCCTTGAATCTTATTCTAATTCTAATATTCATTTATATTAAAAGATTTGAAAATATGGTTTGATAAGACAGATAATATTTCACAGGTAAAAATACTATCCAGCTGTTGAAATTGCGTAATTTGTTCCAATATATTGTTATGATTCATCTGATTTCCATATTATCAACAACTACATCTTTGTCCCCAGACAAAACTATTAATATAGTTAAAAATATCATCATACTCAAATTCTTCCATAATATACTGTTTACAGTAGTAACACAACTATATTTCTACCTTTACTTTTTAATTTATATTTGTACTGAGATATGAAAACAACTCACTTTTACCTGTATATCACTTAATCTTATATACATGTATATGTATAAAATTAATCATGATATTATTTCACAATTATGAACTTTGAAATTACTTCTAGTTTTCTTTTATATGTTTCATGATAATTGTCTTTTTAAAAGAATGATGTACCCAGATAGAATTTCACGGCAAAGGAAAAAATATCCCAAGGAAATATTTTCCTCCTACTGTGACATTCCTTCCACCGGATCATATATCACCCGGATATAATTTTGCTTTACACTTGTGTAGCCTATGAAGACAAATTTGACTACATGTCCCTGCATGCAGTTTTGCAGAGACACAGCCATTCTAAAATGAAAGTACTTCAGATCAAGAATTTGTATTCAGTGGTGGATCCAGTGAAAAGGGGGGGGGGGGGTTCCGGGAGTTGGACCCCCTTTTTTTGGACGATCAATGTATTTGAATGGGAGGATGTAGTTGGCACCCCCCCTCTTTATCCTGGGTTGGGAACCCCCCTTTTTTTTAAATGGCTGGATCCGCCCCTGGTATTGTACAAATCCTTGTTCAGATTAATGTGTATGTTAATGTATGTAGTTTCTAGTTCAGGTAGAAAGTATTAAAACATTTTGAAAGGCTACCACATTATTAACCATATGGTCCAGAAATTACTACCATGTCAGTCATACAGTCTATAATTTTAACATTTCAAAACAAAAAATTAACATGATTAACATAACAAAACATTCTTCAGTTCTTGGATATTCACTTTTGTTGGGGGACTTTCTTTTTCTCTTTTTCTTTCCGATGATTTTTTTTCTTGGTCATCCAAAGCCATGTTGTATCTTCTATCACTGCAACATGTTCGTTGTGTCGAACAAACCACTAGTATGCTTAAAAGGAATAAAACAGTTTTGGTAAAAAAAAAATGATAAACGGATTCTTATTTGTCAATGTTAATAACACGCTTGAAATAGTAGGTCTAGATCCAACTAACGCTTGCATTGGTCTGGTCAAGGTCAAAATTTGTTGTCTGTTGAAGAAGTGAAATGTGGTGGGAAACTATACCATCAGCTGTCATAGTTTGGGCGGCTTTGTTTGCCCCTTGTGTCATTGGATATGGTTCAAATTACTTGAGAAAAAATGGAAAAGTATGTTGGCTTGATCTTAAGTCTTCTTTTCAATCTCATGCCTGTTGATGGGGAAGCAAGTCATTTCGTACCTCTGCCATTTCGTACCCAAATCTGCCATTTCGTACCCAACATTTACCATTTGATACCCACGATATTATCCATTTTGTACCTACAATATTATCCATTTCGTACCCAACATTTACCATTTGTTCCATTGTTTACCTTAGCACGAGATTACTCTGACGTCCAACGGGCGTTTGCCAGACAAGCTGGGGCCGTGGGACGTCAGAGCTTGTCCCATATCAAAAAGTGGATATTTGCCCACCCTAAATATATGCGCTGCTTTGTCGCTTCTGATGCCGACTGACGGCCTTGGAATGATATAACTCGGGCATCAATCTGTTCATTTTTCATTAATCTCTTCATTTATGTAAGTTTCACCTACATGTACCTGCCAACCTTTATTTTTCCATATTTTAACAGTTTTCACAGTGACCCATCGATTTCGGCATTTTGCCTTTCATTTTCAAAGATAATCACGTGACCACAAGAAAACAGTGATGATTTATGCAAATGACCATAATGTAACACCTCGTTCATTTACGATGCAAGTTATCTAAATGTCCGAGAGCTTCCGATTGTAACGTGGTCGGAACTAAAGGCTTCATACCGATCTCCTGTAAAGGAGGTGAAAAAAATAAATATTTGCATATTTTGAGTCTCGAGACCACGAACTCTCTCGTAACTTGACGTCCATTTGAAAGTGAAAGTCAAAATGCTGAAATTGATGGGTACCTGTGAAAACTGTTAAAATATGGAAAAATAAAGGTTCACAGGTAGGTGAAACTTACATAAATGAAAAGAAAAATGAATAGATTGATGCCCGATTTATATAATTCCAAGGCCGTCAGTCGGCATCAGAAGCGACGAAGCAGCGCATCTATTTTGGGTGGGCAAATATCCACTTTTTGATATGGGACGAGCTCTGACGTCCCACGTCCCCAGCTTGTCTGGCAAAACAGCAGTTGGACGTCAGAGTAATCTCGGACTATGTTTACCTATGATATTATCCATTTTGAACCTACGATATTATCCATTTCGTACCCTATGGGCCAAATGCATTTTCCATTTTGTACCTCATGGACTTAATACATGTTAGCAATTTCGTATCATATTTTTGTAAAGTTTTTCATGATTTTAATGTTTTTTTTTAAATATATCATATTAAATTGAATTATGCATCTAGACGTAACAATTTTATAAAGACTTGATGATTGGTTTGATTAAGCAGCACTTGGAAATTTCAATAGTTATAATAACACTTTGTTTGTTTGCATGATTTGATCTTTATTTATTGTTAAACATGTGGAGTATACAGTTTTCACCAAGACTCATAACACATAAAAATGAAATGTGATACATAATAATCTTCCATGACTAGCATGAGATACAAAATGCATTTGGCATACATAGAAATCTTCCATGAGGTACGAAATGGTATTACATATAAATCTTCCATGAGATACAAAATGCATATGGCATACATAGAAATCTTCCATGAGGTACGAAATGGTATTACATATAAATCTTCCATGAGGTACGAAATGGCATACATATTAATCTTCCGTGTGGTACGAAATAGTATTACATATAAACCTTCCATGAGGTACGAAATGGCATACATGTTAATATTCCATGAAGTACAAAATGGTCAGGGTGCGAAATGGCCAGGGTACGAAATGGTTAGGGTACGAAATGACTATAAATCGTTGATGGATCACAGACACCTGTATCTGTTTTAATTGTACATTGTAAAAATTTGTATGTGTATGTAGATGCCAAATCTTTGTCCAGCCTCAAATTATTGGTCTGTGTCCTTTCCTCAGTTCTGTGTTCCATGACATCATGATTAAAATCTGTGATTCTTTGTCCAGCCTCAAATTTGTGTCTTCCATCAATCGGCATCATACGTCTTATTTTGCATTTAGCAATTTTAACTTTTTATTATTACATTAGAGCTTGAGCTCTTGATCACTGATGTGAAACTGATCGTGGTAATTGCAATTACCACAAATGGCACATTCCTAACATGACATAGGTACTGGTAGAAATAAATACTGTACAATGTATCAATTTGATCAATTTGACAACTATTTTGAGGCCCAGCTGCTAATGACATGGTCCATTGACTTTAATACAATTACAACTTTATAAATGTTAAGATTTCTGATTAAGTGATAATGATAGAAACCACTTCAACTACTGTAGACAACAATATTTTCTATAAAGTCTGCCTGTACATCTCAGTTTATCGAACAATTAAATACATGTATAAAGCAATGTTGCTGTCCATCAGATTGTCTTTTTCTGAGGTAAATGCAGACAAGTGGGACATATCTCTGTGTCAACTGATTATTGTCAGTAACGTCTGCTAACATAATATTTGATAAAGGATTGTGTCATGGAAACAATGAAGGTAATGGCACCATATCATTTTTATGCCCCACCTACGATAGTAGAGTGGCATTATGTTTTCTGGTCTGTGCGTCCGTTCGTCTGTCTGTTCGTTCATCCGTCCGTCTGTCTGTCCCGCTTCAGGTTAAAGTTTTTGGTCAAGGTAGTTTTTGATGAAGTTGAAGTCCAATCAACTTCAAACTTAGTATACATGTGCCCTATGATATGATCTTTCTAATTTAAATGCCAAATTAGAGTTTTGACCCCAATTTTACGGTTCACTGAACATAGAAAATGATAGTGCAAATTTCAGGTTAAAGTTTTTGGTCAAGGTAGTTTTTGATAAAGTAGAAGTCCAATCAACTTGAAACTTAGTATACATGTTCCCTTTGATAAGATCATTCTAATTTTAATGCCAAATTAGAGAATTTATTCCAATTTCACGGTCCACTAAACATAGAAAATGATAGTGCGAGTGGGGCATCCGTGTACTGTGGACATATTCTTGTTAATCACTGCAATATTTTTTTCGCTAAATAATAAAAATTTCTACATTTTATGGCTTAATTAACACAGGCACTTGCATTTTACTATTAAAAAAACTATGTACTTCTCAAGTTCTGACAATATAATATTAAGGTATATATACATGTAGTTAAATTTAAATAACAGACAAGTGACAGTGTGTATTACCCATGATTAAGGTATATTAAAAACCAAAACTGCATTGACAGTGCAATACTTTAATATTTAGTTTATCCTAAATCATCCCTTTCCTTGTTACCCTTCACTACAGGTCTGCATATTTTTGTCATGTTTATTGTGTATGTTATATTAAATTACTTGTGTGAAATTAAAATATGTGTATTGTCAGAGCAAGTGCACTTTTTTCTTTTTTTTACATCCATGGAAATAATATTTATTTTCAGTGGGAGAATAGAAACTGGTTAACAAACAAACATGACCATGCAGCATATCTTAGAGATTTATACATTACAGGAAGTGAATTTATACCTAGAGTAAGTAATATAATATCATGAAGTTGCTTAAACAAATATTTTTCTTTTTGGCCTTTATTTAAAATAGTTGTATTTGCTATTTTCAAGAAATTGCTTATTTTGAACACAATATATATGCCTAAATTCGTCTCAGCTGATCTATTAAAAAGCATTAACCACTTGATTTAATAATTATTATTATTTTTAAATTGATTGATAAAAAGTCTGAAGATGTGGTATGATTGCCTATAGGACAACTATAGACTCCAGAAAAAATTATGTAGATGTTAGCAACTAACATATTTTTTTTTTAGCATTCAGTTGGAATTAATTTCTTCAAATGAATTTAAGCAGGTGGATAATTTGCAAGCTTTTTTTGTGGTTAGGAATTGAAGTTGTTCATAAATTTAAAAAAAATCTGTTTCTACTACTAATGTCATGACTTAAGTATATTTTATCTGTAAATAATTAAAAATGTACCAAAATTATTTTCAAATAAAGATTATAATTATTTTTAATGTTGTTTAAAATTGTGGTCTAAGAGACTAAGACTTATCATGATAATTTCTTTTCCAGGGATTAGAGGCCATTCCAGATGAAGAAAAATGAGCCGTGGAAAAAATTGTGTTGAAAATAGACTTATAGATTGAACTGTACATTTGTTCATATTTGTATTTAAAGTATTGGGCAGTAAATATGAAAACATCACTTATTTTGTCCTCTGATTCTTGTTGTTATATTTTATCATCATTTCTTGGAAAATTTTCCAGTGACGGAGGCCGATTTAGAGGGTTTTTCAGGAGTCCTGTGCCCCCCTTTTGTGGAAAAATTATTGGTAATCACTGAAGCATGACTGGAGCGGCCCTCCTCTTAGGCAGTCAGTGGGCCCCCACTTATGAAAATTTCTGGATCCGCCACTGAGTGAGCTATTGCAATCATTTGGTCTCTTGTTAAACTTGATAAAAAATTTCTTGAATCCATGAGAATCACTTAGTCATTTTATCTGAGTGACTTTTACTCCACACATTGTTGTCAATATCATTGAATTGTATGCAACTGGCATACAAATGAGAGGTTTAGCTTGCTATAAAATCCAATTTTATCCACCATTTTCTACTTTTGATTTGATGTGTTTAAGCTTTTGATTTTGCCATTTGATTAGGGACATTCTGTTTTTAATTTTCCTTAGAGTTCAGTATTTTTGTGATTTTACTTTTTTGCACAATTCAAGTAGCATGTTGTTTTCCAGATTAGATTCATTTATAGTCAAAATATTTGATTTGTGGAATAGTTATGAGTAATAAATCTAACGGTATATGGCATTGACTTGCTTTTAACATTTTATTGGTCCATATCATTAAAGTGAAATAAATCTAAGAACAATGCAACAACAAAGAAAACAAGTCATCTATTATACATTTTTTCAACAATACACAAGTGTCAATATGTTGTTAGCGTTCTCTAAATCTCTTTGGGTAAAGATAAGTTTTGCATAAATTGAATAAGGACTGTTCCAAGAGGTCAAAAGGTACTTTGTTTAACATTTGATTGGTGGTTAGTTTAGAAAGAGTGAATAGTCTGATCATCTGATACAATTTATGCATGGCACTAAGATAACACAAGTACAACGCCTACAATAGCAAAACAGTTATTGAAAGTAAGCTGATATGGCTAATTTGTGAAGAGTTGTCTCTTTGGCTTCTTTCTAGGGTAAAGATTGCATGAATTGCAATCAAAACCATTTGTTACTGATTTGATGTCCAAATCTTCCAAGGCTTATTGCTACATTTTTATACGACCGCAAAAAAAATTTTGCATCGTATAATGGTATCATGTTGTCGTCTGCGTCGTTGTCGTCCAAAGACACATTTAGTTTCCGTACTATAACTTTAGATTTAGTGAATGGATCTCTATAAGTTTTTACCAGAAGGTTTAATACCACTAAAGAAAGGTTGGGATTGATTTTGGGGGTTATGGTCCCAATAATTTAGAAATTAGGGGCCCAAAATAAGCATTTTTGTAGTTTTCAAACAATAACTTGTGTTTAAAGTGTATGAATCTCTCTGAAATTATACCACAAGTTACCATACCATGAAGGGATGGTTAGTTATGACTTTGGGGGGTTATCGCTCAAATTTTTTTGGAATTGGGGGCAAAAAAAAGGCGAAATTAAGGCAAAAAAAGGGAAAAACTAGGTTTTCCGGACAATAACTTTAGATTTAGTGAATGGATTACTATAAATTTTTACCAGAAGGTTCAATACCACTAAAGGAAGGTTGGGATTATAAAATTACATAACAGGTGTGTTCTAGTATTTTTCTTAATCAGACCTACTACTATATGCAAGAGGAGTGTTGTGTTCATATCTCCAATAAAAAAACATTTAGTCTGGTGACTGAGAGGAGTGGGTGTTCACATCCTTCTCAGTCTGAAAACAATATTAGGAGGAGGGAAGCGTTCTTATCTCCTCTGCAAAGGGTGCAATCAACAGTTTTTTTCTATGACGTCACATTTTGAGGGACCATGCATAAGTGACCCTTAGTGGTGGACTGATTAATAAAAATACTTGTATAAAACTAGATATCACTGGAATCAGAATGTTCTCTAGTTTATAATGAAATAAAAATAATGTGTACTTTTAATATATTAAAAATATTCCATCCAATGAACATGGGGATAAAAGGTCTAATTTGAACATAAAAAAACTTGAAACCAGGTCATGTGCACACCCATGAAGACATGATCCATGCACATTTTACATAATCAAAACTGTATGAAATTTGTAGGTTTTTACCTGGCCTTTCAAAAAAATCATGTTTCAGGATACGGTTTTCTGCTCCGAAAAGAGCTACAGTGGCTGCAAATAAGTTTTCAATTTTCACTGCCAAAAAAACAGGATGTTTACAGTGTTGTCTCCCCTCAAAACATGTAAAGTTAATATAATTTTTAAAATTATTTCAATCATTCAACCTGTTTTAATTCAAAGCTAATTAACTAATTTTTACAATCAAATACAAAAAACATGATACTTTTTCACCAATTGAGTAAATAAACAGGGGTTTCCCTCCATGGTTATTTTTAGTCGGGGAATAACCCCTAGTTTTTTCGTGCTTAAATATAAATACTAAGAAAACTAAAGTGTTGATATTCAACAAGGCAGGCAGACATATCTCTCAAAAATTTATTTTCAACAAAGATGAGCTGGAGTGTGTATCTAATTATAAATATTTGGGTATCCAATGTAATGCATCATGTTCTTTTTCATATGCTCAGAATGATTTATACCAAAGAGCCTTAAAAGCATACTTTAAACTATGTAATGATTTTTTAGTGCATAATCCTACTGTTAAAAATGCAATTCATGTTTTTGACCATACAATAAAGCCTATACTTTTATACGGGTGTGAAATTTGGGGATATTTCAATCCCTTTACTGCACGTTTAAAAAAAGAAAACATATCGGTGGATACAATTTACTCAAGGATACTTTGTGAAAAACTTCATATTAAATTCTGCAAATATATTTTAGGTGTTAATAGAAAAAGTACAAACTTTGCAGTTTTGTCTGAATTAGGCCGTTTTCCACTTCACTATGATATAGTCAAACATGTTTTAGGATATTGGCATCGTTTAGAAAATATTGGCTCATCATTTCCCTTGTTAAAAGCTGCATATAATTGTTCTAAAAAGCTATTTGAAACAAAAAAACCCTCTTGGTATGGATCAATTAATATTTTAAGGGAAAAAATGTCAGGCATAGAAAAGCATATTCCTGAAAAATATTCAACATTTAAACTACACTGTGGTCAGATTGTTAAGGGATACTGTACTGCATTGTGGAAAAAACAGCTAGATATACATAAAGATGGTAAACTACGAACTTATGTAACATTCAAGTGCAACTTCGGTTTTGAAAATTATTTGTCAATAATTCAACATTTTGAGCAAAGGAAATGTATTACTAGATTAAGAATATCTGCTCACAAATTGCAAATTGAATCTGGTAGATACCAGGGTACTCTTCGACAAAACCGAATTTGTCTCAGGTGCACCTCAGGTGAGGTTGAGGATGAAGTTCATTTTTTATTTAAATGTGACACGCATTTATTAAAAAGAGAGGAATTGATGCAAAATATATTAAAATCATGTCCAAACTTTCAAAATTTAAATATTGATAACAAATTAATTTGGATAATGAATAATGAGGATCCCAATGTACTATTTGCATTTTATAAATATATAGAAGATACTAAGAATTGAAGGACAACTTAATCTGCAATAACTAACAGTGGCGGATGCAGGAATTTTCGAAAGGGGGGGTGCTAGCCCAGGGCAAAGGGGGGGTGCAGGGGGGGTGCAAACATATGTCCCGATTCAAATGCATTGATCGGCCAAAATAAAGGGGGGGTGCGGACCCCCGGAACCCCCCCTCTGGATCCGCCACTGACTAATTCATTATAACTCTTTAATATGAATTTGGATACCCTGTTAAGCCTGTACAGATCATAAGAAGAATTTCAAATTCTCTGGCACCGTCCCTTGACGATCCTTGCTGGCTGGACACAGAATCTATAATCTTAAAATATGTTTTTAAAATATATTTTAATAATTTAGGAGTTTGACTCATCTGCATAAACTTATCATAATTCTAGAGAGAAAATATAATTCAGAAGTTGAGAAACTCATTCAAGCATGAAAACCTAACATTGATTCATATGAGATAACTCATTATAGAAACCAGTATTGAAATTATATATTTGCCCCAGATGCGTGTTTCGCTTCAAAACCTTTCAGTGACACTGGAATCAAAAATGTTAAAGGCCAAATAAATTACTAAATGTTTTGTTCAATACAGCGAGATAATCTATGCCTGAGACGGACTTTATACATGAGCTTCTAAGGAAAAAAACTTTCAAATATATGACAGATCTGTCCCACTTCAAATCCCTTTTTCCTAAAATATGTCAACAAATTACCTAATTTTTTTACTTATAAAAAGTAAGTATACGGGTGCAACATGTCGATCTGCTTCAACCTTGTCCTTCCTGAGCAGCTAAGACCATTCTCAGAATTAAGTGGGGTTAGAGTTGCTCAGTCTTTAGTTTTCAATGTTTGGTCTTATTGTGGTTTTCCATTTCATCTTTTGACTGAGTCAGTTTAATATATCCTGGTGTCTTCTGTCGCTCTTGCACTTATATTTGGCTTATTAAAGTGGTGTTCAATCTGCCAATATAAACTCGACAGAAGGGAATGATGGTTAATTATTTTGGTTCAAATTCCACCATGGTACATTTCTTTCAAAAATCGTGATGAAGTGATCAATTACTACTAAAAATTTTGTAACAATTCTACATCTCTGTCACTATATTGCCCTTGTGGTTATAACTCTTGAAGAGTTCGGTATACATTGGCATGACACGGGTTATGTTCTTCTCATATATGTTATGATGGTATGATACTAAACCCCTAACGGGAAGGATTGTGCCTGATATTCATATAATGAAATCATAATCTTTCAATCAGTTTAATTGAAGTCCGGAGCTGGCATGTCAGTTAACTGCTAGTAGTCTTGTTATTTATGTATTATTGTCATTTTGTTTATTTTCGTTGGTTACATCTTCTGACATCAGACTCGGACTTCTCTTGAACTGAATTTTAAATGTGCGTATTGTTATGCGTTTACTTTTCTACATTGGCTAGAGGTATAGGGGGAGGGTTGAGATCTCATAAACATGTTTAACCCCGCCGCATTTTTGTGCCTGTTCCAAGTCAGAAGCCTCTGGCCTTTGTTAGTCTTGTATTATTTTTATTTAGTTTCTTGTGTACAATTTGGAAATTAGTATGGCGTTCATTATCACTGAACTAGTATATATTTGTATAGGGGCCAGCTGAAGGACGACTCCGGGTGCGGGAATTTCTCGCTACATTGAAGACGTTGTTGACCTTTTGCTGTTGTTTTTTCTATGGTCGGGTTGTTGTCTCTTTGACAAATTCCCCATTTCCATTCTCAATTTTATGGTGACTTATATGACAAACGAAAATTAAGTGCAGCACTTCGGTGTTGACATGAGTATCAATTATGTGGTCATTTTTATAGCTGGTGGACGTTTCGTCCCCGAGGCTATCGCCAGCCCAGTAGTCAGCACTTCGATGTCAACATGAATATCGATTATGTGGTCATTTTTTTTTATTTCCTGTTTACAAAACTTAAAGCTAAGGATTCTCGTATCCAGGCAGAGATTACCTTAACCATATTTGGCACAACTTTTAAAAATTTTGGATCCTCGATGCTCTTCAACTTTTTACTTGTTTGGCTTTACACCAATTTGATTTGAGCATCACTGATGAGTCTTAAGTATAAGAAACTCGCGTATGGCTTTCTAAATTATAGTCCAGGTACCTTTGACAACTATGAGCAAAGCTCATATAGTGATACCCTTGCTTTTAACAACTCCAATATAAATGACTTGTATGGAAAAAAATCCACAATAGAAGATGCCAGCCAATATGCAGTGAAGATTCTGACAATTTAACATTAACCACTGATGGTGGAGGGGAGTAGGAGAAGAGTATCTTAATGTATACTGGAAGATCAGGATGTTATTCCAATGGAAATCGCAAAATTCATTTCAGATTGAGAAATGAAAAAAAGAATTACTTAAGTAAATCTTTTGAGGAAGATTCTTCAAATATCATTTTTTATAATTCTGACAAGATCTTCAAGGGAAGCAACAGATACAAAAGTCAGACAGAAGACTGACACCAACATCAATATATACCACTCACTTCAAAAAGCAGCTGGTATAATAACTAATGTCTAAAGGTATGGAGACTTTTTTTTTAATAGAAAGCAATTTCGAACCCAAAACCTCAACACCTTTTCTTTTCCATTATCATGCATGGATTGGGCTGTTGTCAGATTAATAAATATACCACATATCTTATCTTTCATATTGTCAAAATAAAGGCTCTTGTAATCATTCAGTATTGCTAACTGTCTGAATCATTTCATTTGAAAGTGTATAGCTTCTCAATTTCGTCTTTACTTTTTGTTTTGAATACCGTACATTGTGTCTGACCCTAATTTTCTTAGTATTTCATCAGATTTCTTCATATTGATATCAAACCAATGTTCATTTTCTAATTGAGATAAAATCAACAAGATCAGGTATATTCAATCTATTATATACACACAAAATATCATGAAAATGTTGGCACAGATCCAAGATGATAACACAACTTTTTAATGTACAATAAAAGATACAGACATTCCTATGAAAATAATGGCGTCAATTTCATTCACAAACACATATAAAATTCTAGGACCTGTTCTGTGTATATTTTTTTTCAAATCAAATGCACAAAAGACAATAAATGATTTACAATTCAAATGTGAAGTTAAATAGAAATGCTTTCATTCAAACAAAAATCATGAAGAAATCTTCGTTCAAATTAGATGTTTTACCTATCTAACAGTGAATGAATGAAAATGAAAATCCCTGGGAGTACTAATGTACATGGGTTTCCCTCCAAAATGTTCCAATGGCTGCATATTTTGGATAAATCTAAAAATTATGTGTTGCTTAATTTTTTATTCAACTTATTTGTCAACTATGATGGTATCAATTCTTGTGCTATAGAAAAAGGTGTTTTATTCTAAGGATAACATGGAATTGCTATAAAATTAATTGTTAAGTAACTCCCTATGAATCCCCTAAAAAGGAATGCAATGAGTAACCATATACACACAATACAAGTCTTTTCAGTTCATATTTCTGATTATTAATTTTTTATGTTTTTGTCTCATTGACATTGATATAATATCTTCTTAAAGCTTGTAAAGAAAAAAACACTTGCATGATTTAAACATTTATATTAGGAAAAGTTCTGATTCTTCTAAAGCTGTGCCTATTTCTACTATGTTATAACTTAATTGGACAATGAGGCTTAGTTTTATATCCTAATGTGCAAACACAGTACAAAAGTACACATCATAAATGTCCACATTTCCAACCACTAGTGATAATCTGGTGAGTCTGGTGTGCATATTTCAATCCACTACCATGGAAGTGTAATAAAAGGGGTGAATCTTAAATATTCAACAAAATAACATTGATTCAGCACACTTGTGCTATTTCCTGGGTGTGTCCTGAGTAAGGGGTGAATTTTAAATATTCAACAAAAAACATCAATTCAGCACTCTTGCACTATTTTGTAGGGTGCCGTTTTTGGTGGATAAAGCAACAATGCCTCAAGAGAAACACCAACCGTCAATTGATAATCAAAATAACTAATGATTCTGCAAGTCACAAAAATTGATACCAACAATAAATAAATGAATCCACAACACTAAATCCTAATAGATCACCTTTGTAATATTATATTACAATTTATCACCTTTGTAATATTATATTACAATAGATCACCTTTGTAATATCATATTACAATAGATCACCTTTGTAATATTATATTACAATAGATCACCTTTGTAATATTATATTACAAAATATGTAATTGCTTACTTAACCTGAATATTAAATCTGTTGCAGAATATAAAACTCTTTTGAAGCGTTTATGATGTCTATAAAAGTTGATGCATTTTCCTCATAATTAATGTTTTCTTAATTATAAAAATTTTACATTTCATGATTTAAATGATTACTTGTTATATAGTAATATAAAAAAAGAAAAACAAAGATGATCTCAAAATGTTTGTTCTCATGATTCTCAAAATTCTTACAATTCACAATCAAACATTATTTTTGTCAAATATCAACATTTAATTCCATAACTAATAAATAACTTAACACTGTTTTTAAAACAGATACTGTTAGAACTAAATGTTTACTTTCATAATGACCTAGTAAAAGACAGACAAATGTATTTGTGTTACAATTACAAAATACATTGAAGTAATGAAGCTGCCAATCAAATTTTGTTCAGTAATTTAATTATGATTTACCAAACCCAATAAATAAATGGCCTACAATTTTTTGTATTTATTCATCAGACTTGATACTAGTTTACTTTTTATATTATGTACATAATATGTGGATTTTATCTTACATTTTCTCACCAAATTTCATAAGAAAAATACAACATATCACATGTGTTTACAATGCTTTTCTATCAAAATATTCTATTATCTTTTTCTTCAAATTATTTTAAAATCATTTTTTATCTTGTTAACTAGAAAAGCTATTCCCAATCAAAATGGACTAGCTACAAAAGTATTATGCATAATTTTTTAACAATAATGTACAGTAAACATTACTGAAAATAATAATCAGACTACCCCAAAATAATACATCACAGTGAGAATTGTGAACAACATTCATTGTCTTTGTCTTAAGGATTTATAGCTAAATTTACAAATTGTCAAATTCATATAGCACTACATGTATGTATGTTAAGTTTATTAGCACTTCATATATAATTTAAACTTATTTCTCATTATCGTGTTTTATCGACTTTAACACAATTAACAATCTTCATGATCTTTGCCATCGTGCAATTTTAATGAATCTTTAAGTTATCCAATGCAGGATTTAAGATAATCTTAGAAATTAACCCAAATTATCAAAATGGATTAAAATACTAGTTTTTTTTTAAGTGAAATTCAGATTTTTCCAAAAATGACTTCAAATTTACTCATTTTTCAAAGAATAGGAATCAATGCCCATTTCTGATCTATCTAGCATGAATCTAGCCTGAGGAAATATATCTAAATACTGACACCTAATTGACGGTCAACAATGAATCTCACTTCTTTAAAATGAAAAATTAAGAACGAATTCCATATGCCATAACATAGCGACCTTATGTTATATGGAAATCACTTATTTTTCATCAAAATTTTTATTTAATAAAAATAAAGAAATATATATTCGGGAAAATGTTTCTGTCCAACCCATGATCACATATACACATACACATATATTCAAATACATCAGGTTTTGTTTGTTTAAATAATAGAATGCAGAATGTCCAGATAAAACATCTTGGAAAGGTTGCAATGCAATAAACAAAAAATCATTAATATAATGACTGACTCTTTACTTCCAAATGTATGGTTGGAGTATCTAATCAGATGATCATTCATGATAAAATGGGAAAGATATTGTATAAATTATTAATTTTCTCAAATCATTTAAGCTATAGGAAGAAAATGCTTGCAAGTATACGTAGTTCCCTGTAAAATAGTGCATTTTCTTGTTGATGACTGCAAATGATTGACATAACACTGTTGTAACTAGGATTGTCCATTAAAATTTCCATCCAGTTGTAAGAGAAACACACATACATAATGTACACATGCTATAACAGATGAACCAATCATTCAGTTATGCTAAATGACAACATATTTTATAAATGAACATGGACTTTATAATCATTTTAGAAAATCTAATCATTTTTCAATTTGCCAATATTTTAGGAAAAGATTAGACTGTGCAACTTATGTGGGTTTTTGAATTCACATGTATTCTGGATGGAATATTTCAACAGTACAACCATATAGATATCAATTAACAAATTTATATAAAGCCTATAAAATGACACATAAAATCATCCGTCTAAGGGTGGTCCTAAGTAAACCATAGAAATTTCTGTATTTCCATAAACTGCAGATACTGAGGGGTATAATGGTGTGTCAGGCAGTCCACGGAAAGCTACACCTGGAAAAAAAATCAGTTGCTAACATTATAAACACATGTTTAATAAATGACTTTTTAAAAAGTGAAGATATGGGTGAGATTTGAATAAAAAATTTAGGTTGTTTTGTTTTTAAAACAATAAGGGCACAGTTTTTAGTATGAATTCATATTTCCTTAAAAAAAATCTGTAGTTTTAGGTGACACTTTACAATAAATACCAAACACCAAATAACTCATACACATTTCTTCCAGCGGTCAGATGCATTCTCATTTCAACTAAAGAAGCCATAAGAAGTATTCTTAAATACATCCCCTACTCCTCCCATCGGTTTAAAGCAATTAACTGTTAATGTTAAATGCAACTATCAATACTTTTTACTAATAAGGGTTCTCTAAATTAATGAAACATTGAAATCAAGCCATGAATGTGTCTATTTCTTGGAAAACATGTTGAAGGTTAAGCATTTCAGTTTTTCATGTATATGGATGTTACAAAATGTGTCCATTCTTAATCATGACGTAAGGTGTGAATTTACTATCTCTTACAGCTTATAGCTTTAGTTAGCAACACATTAAGATAATTAACAAGATGAAGTGCAATCGATGATAAACTACAAATTACCTAAAAATTCATAATTCTTTTCAAACGCTAACGTATTATCTTCACAATCAAGTATTACTCTTATTCTTTCTCCAACCTGAAATAAACAAATATTTAAATAAAACAATTTAATAAAAACAAACTTGAATTTATAGCAAGTTCAGTCAAACTCTGAAAAGTACATATAAATATGTATCTATCTATAGTAACAATATTTATATCTTTGGTTAAAAAATGTATGAAGGTACTGCCTTTTTCTAGCATGTCTAGGTAAATTAATTAGACACTGTATCAAATATCCCATTTTTTAAATGCAATTTTGTTAAAATTTGCATTATTACATTGTGGCCACATTTCTTCAACTTGTCCTAAAAAATATCATCAATGTTTACATGCTCATTGTTAAAGACCATACAGTGACCCATGGTTGTTAATATAAGTGTCATTTGGTCTCTTGTGAAGTTTTGTGTCATTGGCAATCATATTACATTTTTATGCTAAACGTTCAAAATAAGGAATAGTTATAGCATAAAAGTAATGAATTCATCCTTCATATTTTTTTGGCAATTTCAACCTTTTTAGTTTATATGTTATACATGTGGCCTGGGATAAAAAAAATATCCACAATTTTCGTATATTCTGTCTTTCAGTTGTTGACTAAAACAACTTTTGTTGAGTGCCTTTTTGCAAATCCATGAACTTTTTCTTTTTTATCTTGATGTCAATTTCGCATTTCCCATTTTTGAAATCATACACAGACTAAAATTTAGTACACTATTCCTATCCAACAGTACATGTCTAATATTTATTAGAATGCTCATGGGCCAGAATGTGCAGATTTTCATCTGTGTATGACATATAAAAAGAAGTTTTAATAATTTGAGTAATGAGGAAATTTTTTTTAATGTTTCATGATGACAGAAGTATACCTTTTAAGAGAAAGTGTACTTTATATTTGTAATACATGTAAGTGTATATAATGTTGTTTATTTTTTTGTATAAATAAATTGTTTTCAAAAGTATCACGTGGTGTTTTATGCTAAGATATATTGATATATGTTATACATGTAGATTTAATATAAATGTATTTCAATATGTGTTTTTACAGTATCTCATAACTCTTTTTAGAGTGTCTCTTTTATAAATTGATCTGATAATAATATATTGTGTTTTATATCAAATGTTTTAAAGAGGTGAGACTCTAATAAATTATTTGTTTGTTTGTTATTTGCTTCAGCATTTTTTAGTTATTTTATGCTGATGTTCAAATACATGTATCTTATTTTTCTTTAAAGTGTACATGTACAAATGTATGCTTCTTACCATCTATATATTTAACTCATCTATCGATACCAGGTTTAAATCCACTCTATTAACTGTATCATATACATTTTGCAGATGATTAATTTTTAACTAATTACCAGTGATAGTAATTGCACACCCTGAATAGCATGTATGTTTATCGTAGATTCGTACAAACATATATGAAAATTACTATTTGTTTTGTCTTGACATTATTTTTTATGGGGGGGGGGGGGGTAGTTTAGATCTGCTTTTCATGCTTTAAGGCATGTTACTAAGACATGAAAATGAAACAAATATAAATGACCACATTTATACCTAAAAAATACAAAGTTTCTTGTTATTTGTTTTATAAAAATCAAGTAACAAGTACTGACATTGTCAGTTTATTTTCAATTTGTATTTGTGAGTTTTATATTCTTTTTTCCATTTTTCTGCATTTTTACTGATACATGTATGTGTTGCAGTATTTATGTATTTCTATACAATGCCATACTATTTCTTGCCTCGAAAAATGGATTATGCTTTTTTTTAAATGACTGAAATTCTGACACATAATGGAATGTGTTGCTTGTGTATACATATATATAGTAACCTAGTAGGTAAATGCTATTGCTAATTAATATCACACCTGATAGGTTGGAGCATTATTTAATGTAGGATAATTGCCTTGACTATCACCATTGTGTATCAGGTGATTGTCAACTAAATTCCATCCCCAGCTCTGATCGTCTCCTCCTAATAAACTGACATATCCTATATTATGTAATGAAGCTTTTTTAGTTGCTAATCCAATCACAGCTACTGTCCCTAAAGGTCCTTCCCACCACACTTCCCAACAATGTCGACCTGTCTTAAAACCTATTTTCCCTCTAGCTCCGTCCGTACTTTGAGCTACTGGATTTCTGTGAACTGTAAATCCGCCAGATTTCACTACAATGTTTTTTGAACAATCATTTAAATTCCAATTATGGAAAAATGCTCGAAGTTTCGCTTTATATGTTGGAACGTTTTTCAAAATGTCAGACTTTAGAACTTGTTCTGTCACTTTTCGTATGCAGTGAAACCGCCATACATCATTATTTTCATCGTTCAAAAACTTATACCATTTCTTACACACTAAGGAACATGTTCTTAAATCAGATATATTTAAATAGGAGAAAATTGATTCTAAAATCTGAGGAGGAAGGTTGGCTGCTGCAGCCATAACGGCGAGACATCCGGTCAATATAGCTACCAAAATGTGAGATACAATAAAATGGACAAATTGGTATTCTATTTATTAGAATACCGACGATAGAATATTGGTCTGATATCTTTGTAGGTTACAATTTGTAATAATTTTGACATTTGGACATAGTAGCAACTTGTATAGCTACGTAATGATTATAAGCAATGGACACATTCATTTGTACGTTGCATTCTTATTTTTAACTTTTAGGTTTATGATTAAATTTTTAGCAATCACGTGTAAATTCATTCAACGAGATTCAAGATGTCTGCGCCCATGTTTTGAAGTGAAAAAGTTAAAATTATGTTTAAAAATCAAGAAATATATTCGATATTGAAGGAAAGGTAGACAAAAATGCCACAACTTAACAGAAATGTCATAGTTCCCTAAACGAAGGGCTCATGAGACACTGTTAAACGAATTATCATACTTTTTTCATAGATAAATAAGATATTTTGCTAAAAAAAAGGTTTTACAAGTTTTTCTATTTATACAACTTATAATATCCCTATCCACCACAAGTACTGGACATCTCAGTTATTCCTGTTAATTTTTGACATCATAACAGTTAATTGATTATTGAATGAAATCAATATTTCCAAGGACACGGGTTTATTTGTCACAATAATATGAGGTAAGCATAACCTGTGAATGGGGATTAAGTCTGTATGTATTATTTTTTTTTAATTCAAACATGTTTATGAAAGAAACATTAATACCGTAACGTTTCCGATTTTGGTTCTGTTGTTAGGGATTTAGCTGTGACGTTCTTTAAGTTATGACGTCATATTCAATGTAAACAAAAACGCTTTTGTCAGGTAACGTTTTTTTTTCATATCAAACAATTATTAAAAATGAATTTGTATCAAGTTCCAATCTTATATTTTACTAGACTGATAAATATATATTTTATTCAAAGTCTCATGCAAACAAGACCGAAAAAGGAAGTAGATTTCTGCGCAAATGTGGTGAAAACCGGAACAGGAAGTAGATCTGAAAAAAAAGTTAACGATTTTGAGTTCATTAGTAGAATGAATAGTAGGATGAAAAATTCCGGAAATTTTCCCGATTTTTTTTTTTTTTTTTCTTATTGATTTTTCTACCATAGTTGGGGACTTCGTCCCCATAATACTGGTATTAGCATTTTAGATGCCACAATATCCATTGAAAAAGTCTGCATAGTATAATTGCATATGACGTACAAAAACATATGATGTGACAATAGGTTCAATAACTCTGTTACTACGTGGCTTCATACATTCATATTGGCTTGTAAACGGTAAAACAAATTTCCACATTGATTTTTGGCATTTTTCAAAACTCAGTTGACATTGAAATCTCAATTGTGAGGTTGATTACTTGCAGCCCATGATTTTTTGGAATAAGAACATGGCTTAATTTCTTAGGGAAAGAAGCATGTAAGGCCACGGTTTTTTAATTTGTTGGTTTACAGATTTTTCCAATAAAAAAGTCGGGTCGGTCGGTCGGTCAGGGAAAAAAAAGAAAAAAAATATCTTTCAAGACAGAAAAATATGCATAATATATATATTTCACCTTCCTTACATGCTATTTTGTCATCATTTCTTAAATTTTAGTTTGATGAAATATTATTGCTCAGCTGTCATAAACATCGCATCTAATAATTTCCTGTAAAAAAGGGGTGTACATGAACAAAGACGAAATTAAATCGTCATTTAACAAACAAGAAAAAAAATATCTTTCAAGACAGAAAAATATGCATAATATATATATTTCACCTTCCTTACATGCTATTTTGTCATCATTTCTTAAATTTTATTTCGATGAAATATTATTGCTCAGCTGTCATAAACATCGCATCTAATAATTTCCTGTAAAAAAGGGGTGTACATGAACAAAGACGAAATTAAATCGTCATTTAACAAACAAGAAAAACAGAGTCGCGTTGCTCTTAATGAATTCCAGAAAACTTGGTGAATAATGATCTTCAAGCACGAAAACTGATAAAGAAAAAAAATGTAAAAACGTCGTTTAAGTTTCAACACAAGTGTCAAAAAACGTAATACACACGACCACTGGAAAACGAGAATATTGGGTTAATCTGTTGTCATGCATTCCCTTTTTTTATCCAAATGACCGATATTTTTTTTTTATCTATGAAACAAGAAAATTCCAAATGATTTGTGAATATTCAGTATTTTAACATGATATCACATTTGGACAAGTCTATTCCTATGAGATGATGCATCTTACGGACTAATGACAAATAAGGGAAACAAACTTATTGTGTCAGTGGTTTTAAACACAGGTTTCGTTCTGCAATATTTGCGCAAACAACATTTCAAGGTCAGTTATAATTGATTTGTCTATTTTTAGAAACGTAAACTGGAAGTTCTATTTTTTCACAACAGAAAGTGTTATCAATTTTGTTAGTGATTAATGCATTACATTTCATAAAAAAAAGAATATTTTAATTATTTTTCAGGGTTTATACATTTTTTATGGTCGGCGGGAATAAAAAAGCATGAAAAGTCAATTTTATTTTTATTCTGAAAATCGGCAAAATCGAGTCGGCGGATCCGTAAACCAACAAATTAAAAAACCATGGCCTAATATAAGAATATGATAAATTTATTATTAAGTGTTGTGATCTTTGGCGTAGAATCCCTACTAACACATTATATGTGATTAATATAGGGACGAAGTCCCCAATTACAGAAGAAAAATAATAAAATAAAAAAACAGGAAAATTTCCTGAAATTTTCATTCTATTAATGAACTCAAAATCGTTAACTTTTTTATTTTCAGTCTTTTTTAAATTCCTGCATTTGCGCAGAAATGTACTTCCTTTCTGGTCTCTTTGACAGGAAACTTTGAGTAAAATTTATATCTATCAGTCAAGTAAATTATAAGAAGGAACACAATACCAATTTTATTTTTGATAATTCTTTGATATGAAAAAACATTACCTAATGATAGCATTTCTTTGTTTACATTGAATATGTCTTCATAACATAAATAACGTCACTACTAAAGTCCCTAACAACAGAACCAAAATCGGAAACGTTACGGCATTTCCGTGTTTTTTTTAACCAAGTTTGAAGTTTGAATAAAATATGTTTGAATTGAAAAAAAAATTATCATATAGACTTTCGTCCCCTTTTACAGGTAATGCCTGCCTCATATTATAGTAGAGCCTTCGACTTTAGTCGAAAAAGCGAGACATAGCGATCCTACATTCTGTCTTTGTCGGCGGCGGTTTCCACAATTATTCACTCTGTGGTTAAAGTTTTTGAAAGTTTACTAACTTTCTCAAACTATACTCAATTTCTACCAAACTTGAACAGAAGCTTGTTTATGATCATGAAATAGTATCTAGAAGTAAATTTTGTAAAAATAAAATTCCATTTTTCCGTATTTTTTACTTACAAATTGACTTAGTTTTTCTGCGGTGAAACATTATATTCACTCTGTGGTTAAAGTTTTTAAAATTTTAATAACTTTCTTAAAATATCCTGGGTTTGTACTAAACTTAGACAGAAGCTTGTTTATGATCTTAAGATAGTATCCAGAAGTAAATTTTGAAAAAAAATATATCCATTTTTTCCGTATTTTACTTTTAAATGGAGTTAGATTTTCTGCCAAGAAAAACACATTCACTCTGTGGTTAAAGTTTTTAAAATTTTAATAACTTTCTTATTATATCCTTGATTTGTACCAAACTTGAATAGAAGCTTGTTTATGATCTAAAGCTAGTATCTAGAAGGAAATTTTAAAAGTTAAAATTGTATACCTGTGCATCTGTATTTTACTTATAAATGGACTTAGTTTTTTCCCATTTAACATTACATACAGTCTGCATTTAAAGTTTTAAAAACATTCATTAGATTCATAAAATTATAATCCTGGATTATTTACAAACGCAGACAGAAGCTTCTAACAATCTGAAGATAGTATGAAGAGGAATATTTTTATTGATTTTTTCCTCATTTTTGTTGAGCCTGCGATTTACAGCAAAAGTAGGCAAGACACTGGGTTCTGTGGAACTCTTACAAATTTTTACTATAAAAATCTGGAAATAAATTTGTTTAAGGATATGTATTACATGATCATGTATTTTCAAAAAAATATTTTTTAATGTTCCCTGTGTAATACCTGGATAATTGTGAAATGTGAACTGTTGGTATATTGGCCACCAAAAACACATGTACTTTGTGCTTGAATTTAAACAAAACTTTAAATTCATTAAAAAACATCATACATGTAGATAAATGCCTGTATCAAATTTATAAAAATTGATACCCTTTGAATGAAATGATTTTACATCAGTATTAATAAATTATGTCTGTGTTTCATTCAAAAATTTGCTAACAAGACCTTTGGTGACATGTCAATTGTCTCTACTTATTATTTGTTATTTTTGACTCTATAAAACAGATTTGTAGAATTAAAACTATAGGAGATTTTTTATTTATATCTTACAGGTGATAGACCTTAAACAAATTCCAGTATGGTTTGGTTTATAGGAAGGCGCTCTTTAAGATACATCCAACCAGTCATCTTAAGGAGATCTGTGTCAACTTTATCACCATTAACTCAGTCTTTTAATGCCAAACCATCAAAGAAGTTTAATCTTAATTTGAGAAAGGGACAGTCAGTGAGTATTGCACATGTAATAGTTATTCAGTGCACTTTTTTTTTCTTAACAGGTTGATTTTCAACAAGGAATGCTTCTGTTTTTAGGTGAATTGCTCTAAAATTCATATAAATTTATGGTAAACTTTTGTCTTAAAGTTTCTACTGTGTTTTAAGAAGCTTTCACATTGGCATTCAAATAACATTTGATCTAATTATATTGAAAAAGTTTATTTCAACCTCGCAAATTTTGTTTTACTTATTATAATGCAAAAGTCTGTCATAATCTGTGAATGTGTCTGTTTAATTCCTATTATATATTTCTGTATGTAGGTTTAACTTTTTTACTTCTTTACTTCTTTTCTTCTTTTTCTACTTTTGTACTTTAGTTTTAATCACAATGGGGCATGCAGATGCATATCTTGTTTACTGCATTTGGTGTTTGCTTAAAAAACAAATAGATTCTGTTTTAACCTTTACATATAAATTGTTTTGAGAATTCCATGACAACAAGTCACCACACAATTAGCAGAAAATGTAATGAGTTATAATAAGCAGAAAACTCAGGCATGTTGTTGTTATCCTGATTTTTGCCTTAGCAATTAGTTTTATACTAACACCTTTTACTTCTGTTTTATCCTGCTATTTTTCATGTCTAATTGTTTGTTTGCTATCAAATATTAATATTTTTTATCTCTTTTTGTAGGGCTTGTTTTTAATACCAGAATTATCCAGCCATGAAGGATTTTATCTTTTACAACAACAAGTTGAAAATGAAATTGATGATCTGGTTAAAGAGACTACAAGTACTAACAGGAAGAGAAAGATTGTACAGATATTTGATCAGATGTCAGACTCTATCTGCAGAGTAGCTGATATGGTATTTACAACATTTATTATTTTAATGGCAATGATTGTTGTATCAGCATCATCTTATTTGGCCTTCAAACTTTTTTATGCCCCACCTACGATAGTAGAGGGGCATTATGTTTTCTGGTCTGTGCCTCTGTTCGTTTGTCCGCTTCAGGTTAAAGTTTTTGGTCAAGGTAGTTTTTGAAGAAGTTGAAGTTCAATCAACTTGAAACTTAGTACACTTGTTCCCCATGATATGATCTTTCTAATTTTAATGCCAAATTATAGTTTTGACCCCAATTTCATGGTCCACTGAACATAGAAAATGATAGTGCGAAGTTCAGGTTAAAGTTTTTGGTCAAGGTAGTTTTTGATGAAGTTAAAGTTACATCAACTTGAAACTTAGTACACATGTTCCCTATGATATGATCTTTCTAATTTTAATTCCAAATTAAAGTTTTGACCCCAATTTCACGGTCCACTGAACATAAAAAATGATAGTGCGAGTGGGGCATTCTTGTACTATGGACACATTCTTGTTGTTAGATGAATCATGCATCTGGCGCAAATACAAAATTTCAGGGTATCCATGATGAGTTGATTTACATGTACACACCACACCAGACCTTATTACCAAATTATTTTAGAATTGTTATCACTGTTCTTCACATTTATATGTCTTTTGTTTTTTTACCAGTAAATAAAAGATCTAACCTGATACCAAGGGGTCAGTTCAAACCTAATTGATCCTAATTATCTTCTTAACTTTCGTAGTAAAATCCTATTCTGAAATTATTTAGTATTGGTATTTGAACCCAAATGTTGAGATGACTTTTCTGTTGTAGTATGATGAAAAAAAAATTTGCATGATAAAGGTCAATCAAATTATTGTGATACTGCCAGATAAAATCTAATAAAGATAAGTGTAACAATTAATATTAGTAAACAAATTTAGAAGATTACATTGATGTAACTTTTTTTTTAGTCAGATTTTGTTAGAGTTGCCCATCCAGATGCCCAGTTTGCTTATGCTGCAGAGGAGGCTTGCATTAAACTTACCAGCATTGTAGAAAGGTATATCATTTTATTTTAATGAAATCAATTGTAATAATGGATAAAAATACTTTATAAAGGTTATCCTGCTTGACATGTGTGATTTTATTTTTGAAAATAATCTCTAAAATCATTGTTTATTACCGGGTAATTGATTTTGTCAAATATAACATTTCTCAGAACACAACACACAATTCACCTTATTGATTAGATTATGATGTTTTGGCTTTTACAATCAGTACAAATAATATATTGTCAAACATTTCTTATGATTATTTGCCTGATTTTAAAAGATGAGGTAAACTCATTACAAAACTTGCTATTTTATTCTTGAATACATTTACAATATTCTTTTCTTGAAATTTTTAATGATTAAATTTAACCCATGTGTTCTTAAAGTTTTGAACCCTAAATGTCACATTGAGTTATCTCCACCTACTTCAAAGTTTTGACTTTATGTCACTGTGAGTTATCTCCACTTACTACAAAGTTTTGACTTAATGTCACAGTGAGTTATATCCACTTACTCCAAAGTTTTGACTTAATGTCACAGTGAGTTATCTCCACTCCAAAGTTTTGACTTAATGTCACTGTGAGTTATCTCCACTTACTTCAAAGTTTTGACTTAATGTCACAGTGAGTTATCTCCACTTACTGCAAAGTTTTGACTTAATGTCAGTGAGTTATCTCCACTTACTTCAAAGTTTTGACTTAATGTCACAGTGAGTTATCTCCACTTACTTCAAAGTTTTGACTTAATGTCACTGTGAGTTATCCCCACTTACTTCAAAGTTTTGACTTAATGTCACTGTGAGTTATCTCCACTTACTTCAAAGTTTTGATGCCTGTGTGCCAGTGAGTTATCTCCACTTACTGCATGGAACTTTTTACTGTATTTGAATAATATTAAAACTATTCATTCATTATTAAAAGGTAAAATATTATTGAAAGACTGTGGTTTTGAATTTACCGTACAACAGTAGAATTTTCAATAAAATCTGGCACTGTTTAATACTGATATTCTGATCTTCTGTTTGTTTTGAAATACATGCATAAAAATTTGGCTTTGGGAGTTTTATGATTTTTAGCATTGTGTATGATAAAAATAAAATAAAGAAACTATAAGTACTTCATAGATACTTAGATACAATTGCAAAATGGAAATGTAAGTGTCAAATAGTTTAACATACCTGCCAACTTTCACGATTTAGGCGTGTACTACACGATTTTGACCCTTTGTCACGATTGCACGATCGTGATCGTGAAAAAAGCTATAAAACACGATTTTGTGAAAATTTACACGAAAAATTTCATTGTTCCCGATTTTGAACTGTGTTCAAGGGAGACAATCGTGTTAGCCAATCAAATTCAGTGTTTCTTGTGATCAAATTAATGAGCCAATCAAAAACGTTTTTTCTCAAGATTATTCTAACATGCTAGATTTTGAACTTGTGTTGTAGAATTTTAAAATCTTGAACATGGGTGATTTTTCACCTTCAATGAGGTTCTTACACAGATTAAGAATAAAAGCATGGCTGATTGACAAAATTCAATGATGCAGTACTACCATCAAGATAATAAATAGTAGTTTATTCACTAATTTATTGACATTACACTTGCTTTAACATATGTTATTTATCTATTCAATTATCGAATCATTAAAGTACAATGTACTATTCTTTATTTTTCACAGGAACCAAACAAACAGGTAAATGGGGGACTGTCCCTAAGACAAGGGTCATTTGACTATAATAAAAAATAAATTAGAAATTTTTTTTTACTTGAAAATGGGAAAATTCATTATATTTGTAAAAACTTTTCTAATTTAAGTTTGAAAATAAATCCTGGTCTTATAGCTACATGTTCATCTTTTCTATTGATATAATAACTAGAATCATGCAAATATCCTTAAGAAAAAGGCTTGTAAGCTCATCATACAAATATGACACTTTTTATAGACCACAAAACAACACGCGCAAAATACGTCGCAAAGAACTTAACCTTTGAAATTGTTGTCGCGCACTAAAACCCCCATGGGCACTTTCAAAAGTTGGCAGGTATGGTTTAACAAAAGACAGATTTTTTTTTATCAAAATCTATTGTAACAGAAAAGTATTTTTTTATTAGTTTGAATACAAATACAGAAATATATAGAGCTTTGTGTCGAGTGATCGAGCATGGTGATATCATACCAACAGATGAGATGGATCAACGAGTTGGTGAATTATTCCTGTTTGACTTTGAACAAAGTGGCATACATTTGACAGAAGATAAAGTAAATATATATTTTAGACTAAACCACCATGATAAAGGTATTGTTTTGAGAGTGTATTATGTGTGGTGTATTTATAATCAAAAACAAAATAAATATACCCGTAGTACTCACTTCTGGTTACATCATTCAGGAAAAGAATATTAAAATTTATCATACATTTAGTAGTAATTACAGAAGTTCTGAATATTTGATAAATAGCCTGCTGTTTAATCCATATCGCACAACTTTGATGCGCACCCTTTATCATACCCTTTATCACACCCCTACCCTTTATCGCATCCTTTATCACACCCCTACTCATTTTTTTTTCTTTTTTTTTTTTTACATTAACTATGTTTTAATTTATGCTAGCTTCTTCAAAAAAAAATTTCCTCAAAATGGGTCCTAAATAAACGGTCATTTGGGCATGACCCAATTTATTAAATGACATCATTGTTTGGAACGTTACGTAACAAACGTTGAGTTTTCATATTTCTAACTTACGAAATGCAACTATAAAAAAGAACTCAATGAAATACCATACAAAACACACAAAACAAATACAATAAACAAAATATTTTTAAAACAACAGCACGCAAATTGTAAGGTAACCCAGGTGCTTTGGATGAGTAATTGAGCAGTTCTTTTAAAACAAGACAAAAGTAGAGCTGAAAGTAACCCAGGTGCTAGGGATCAGAAAGCAGTTCATATATATTCTCCTGTTGAAATATATGATAAAGCGTATATAACATGACAAAATCCGTATCAGATGCCGTTTCATCCTCGACCAATATCATCCCTCGGGCCTAAAGGCCCTCTGGTTGATATTGGTATCTCGGGATGATACGGCATTGATACGGATTTTGCCATGTATTATTCTCTATATATTGCATTGAAAATTATTTATAAAGATCTAAATTATCAAACAAAGATGTTATTGATTAGAAAAACGCAAAGCTTCCAAAAGGTTGTACATTTCAATGATAAAAAAATAGCAGATTTTTTAACAGTTAACTTTACAGTTTTAACTTAAGAATTAGAGATACACATAAATTATATAATGTTTAAATTTAAACTAATACATTTCAAATAACAGAATATAAGTGATAATGAGTATAGATTTCATTTCCAGAGAAAGAAATTTGTGCAACTGAATGAGAATATAATGTTACTGGGAACTCACTTTATGAAAGGAACGCAGAGTGCAAGAGCTATATACAAACAGAACTTACCTGAAAATATAAGAGATTGGTAAGATATGGAAAATAAAAAAGGAATTGGAGGCTAGATATTAAAGGACTAATTTGTGACACTAATTCTGTTCAATGGACAAAACTGCAGGATAACAGGATACCAAAATTATAAAACAGTTAAACAGACCACATTTAACGCTATTACCCTGAAATCTCAGGGGGGGGGGGGGGGGATGGATGATCAAAACAAAGACAAACAAAAAGATTATACAAAAACAAACAATATATGGTCCAATTGTGCAATATGAATATACAGTTCTAACAACAGTATTTGAGAATTCTTCTTCGTGCACACCATTTTCCACATTTTTTTTTAAAGGTTTTTCATTGGTTTCTTAAATAAAGAAAAAGAATGCTACCTGCAGGCCAAAACATTTAGATGTTGTTAAACGTTTATATAATGTTCCCTTCATATTATTTGATTAACACAACTTTATAATTTCAGTTTTAGTATGGAAGGAGACAATATCCATGTAACAGGACTCTATACTGATCATTACAGTGATACTGTAAGTTTTACATCACATATTATATCTCCTTCTTTTTTCATTGAAAATTTGGTATGAACATACAAAATCCTTCATTTTCACAGAATTGAATGAATTCTATTTCCCAGTAGTATTAAGTCAGCAAATGGCATTAAGTGTAATTTTATTTTTAATTGAGTATGGGCCAATGAATACAACAGAAAATGGCCCTAAAAAAAATTGCTTTATACAGAATGTTCTTCATATACTAGTATTTGAAACCAGAAATATAAGAACAATTCCTCAAATCTTGAAATTTAGCATCAATGTTTATATTCAAATTATTTTTTTTTTTCCAAAATTATTTTTGTTTACAGGTTAGAGAGGCTGCATATAAAATATTTCTGCATCCAGACAAACACCAAGAAGATTTACTGAATAATTTACTTTTATGTCGATACAATCTTGCCAAACTAGTGGGATTCCCAACCTTTGCTCATAGAGCATTGAAAGGCACAATGGCTGACACACCAGGTAAACTTTTATATATTTACAATCACTGGTATATACAAATATAGACCACAAAAGGCTTTTCAATAGAAGTTTTATTTAGAGTGAAAACCTGGAAAAAATCATTCATACTTTTTTTGTGGGCAGTGAAAATCCTCAAAATCAATACCTTAATAAAAAACAAATGCTGTCTATTTCTTTAAATCAAATTCCATATTGACTATTTCCACTTTGCCATTTAGAAGTTATTTCCCTAATTATTAAAACAATGACACTTATAAATGTAACAGTATATGTAGAAAAACTTGGGTTTCTGCCATTTTGACAGCTTCATGTTAGCTTATGACCTTATCCTTGTTTTAAACTTTGGCAGAATTCTTAGATTTTTACTTGTCGAATTCACCATTAAATATAAACTTCTTTTTTTCCTAGAAAATGTAATGAGCTTTTTAGAGACACTGTCAAACCGAGTGAAATCAAGGTATTTATGCTTATAACTTTATGCCACTCTTGCTACATATAAAAGAACCCTTGTCAAAACACACAGAGGGGTCAGTTGCAAGTCATCAGGAATAAATTACATTGCAGAACCTGCATTCTTATAGATAATTTACTGGTTTCTGTCCTATATATAAAGAATTGCCATTTGATGTAAAATATGTATCAATCAATCAATCAACCTATTGATTTGTATTTTTATTCTTCTGAGAAAGTTTGGTTTTGTACAAACAAATTAATACAGATTTTTCCCCTACACTACTTAGTTGAAGTATTGTGTATCTCTTTTAAATGAAAAAATCATCAATAAACAAATAATTGTGTATAAATAAAGTTTGTTTTCATGAATAGGTTTATTATAACACTCAACAAGGGAAATATACAGTTGATGTTGTTAGCCCTTATCAAATTGCCTTAACTAAATGCTATGAAACTTATACACAATGTGTATAACAACAAAACACAATTTCCAGTTTTAATTTTAGTGGTGTCACTTTTACCTTCAAGGTTTGCCCGAATGTTGAAAGTTGAAAATGAATGTTGAATGTTAAAAACGAATGTTGAAAGTTGAAAATTGAATGTTGAAAACGCCCCTTTACAAATTAAAAAATTGCTGCATTTTTCGTTTCCATTCACTAAATCAAGTTTTCATTAATCATATGATATGAATTTTATACTCAATGCTTATAACCACAAAACACAGATCAAGTTTTAATTGTTGTGGCGTTACTTTTACTGTTCTTTAGTTATGCCCCTTTACAAATGAAAAAAATGCTTAATTTTTCTTTTCCCTTCTGTAACTTAAGTTTGCCTCAATCAAATGTTACGAAACTTATACATAGTGCTAATTACAAAAGACTCTAATTCAGTATGAATTTGGGTAGCACGTCACTTTTACTGATTTTGAGTTATGTCCATTTGTATGCAAGCAGGGGCATCTTCTCTATCCCTGGGACACATTCCCCCATTTATTGAATACATATCATAACTACAATTTGCATTTCAGAGCTGATAAGGACTACACAGACATTTTGAAAATAAAGAAATCTGAAGCTGGTGTAGGAAAAGTAAGCTCTAGCTTGATTTAAATTGTTTTTCAGCATATAAGATATTTACAGTTTTGTCATTTTTTATACCATTTTGATTTTTTTATTTTGTCTGTAATTAATTTGCAGTAAAATAACATAGAAGATAAGAGTTCAATCAACTTTTGCTTAATTCTGATAAAACATGTATTTCTTTGTGATCATGATCAAATTCTATCATATTTTCCATACAAAAAAAACACGAGCTTAAAATTAAATTAAAAAAAAGATGCTTGCTGTATCGTGGTCTAACACTGTTTTTTTTTCTTTGTAGAAGGTTATGCCATGGGATCCACCCTACTACACTGCATTAGCTAAGGGCAGATGGTAAGCACAGAATGACTTATAAAAAAACCCAAATCAGACATTAAGGCTGTTACAATATTAATCAAAGGGGGATGGGGTAGGGGTAAGAAATCACTTCTGTTAAAATTTGAAGGATGGTGGTTAAACAGTTGATTTTTCAAAGATATAACAATAAAATTTATGAGTGGATAATAATGTTGTTTAATTGTTAGTGATTTTATACCCTTGTGTTGATTCAATGCTAAACATATGGAAATTTTATAGAAAATCCACAGCCTTTATCCTTGTACTCTCATTTTTTGCAATTTGATGACTGATAGATATAGGATTATTGCATGCAGTGCTAGCTTTGATTTCCTTAAAATAAGTTTATTTATGTAGTTATTGGCTAAAATAGATAAAAATATGGACCAAATCAAGTACACCTTTTAGGGTACTCTCAACTTTAGTGAGTCAGCACTAGGCATTTTGGAATTTACAGGTTTGTTAGAATTTTTTGTAAAAAATAAATACTAGCACATCATAGAAAAGCAAGTGAGTAATCTATGTTTCAAATTTTATAACAAAAATCTTTGTATTAAAGGCTGTGGATTTTCTATAAAAATATTGGTTTATTTGCTACAAAGTACTCTTTTCCTATTAAATGCAATGCAACAGTAAAAAATAATGCTTTGCATCAAGTTTCCCCTTGGTATATACAAAATGGCCTATCTCTATTATTCATTATATCTGTAGATTTGATACAATTGAAGGTTTGAAAAGTTCATACAAAAATGGCTACAGAAGGGGTCATAAACCTTAAACAATGTTGCACTTGGATATGAAATAAGGAAAATATCCTTTATGGGTACATTTTAGATATAAAAAAATATATGCCTTTTTAACACATTATGACGAAAATAGGTATAATAAAATATAATCAAATTCTTAATTATATATCTTGGTTGTCAAGGAAACAACCAATACCAAAACAAATTAAGGTGTAGAATATGCATAATGGCTATGATTAAATAGATAAGTTCCAATGGATTCTGTTTTAATCAAAAGTAAGTTCTATCTAGACTTTATTTTTTATTTACAGTGTTAGCCTTCGCAATCAAGATTTGTTACCATACTTTTCTCTTGGATGTTGTATGGAAGGATTAAACAATCTGTTCAGATGTCTATATGACGTTACATTACAATATGTGGAGACAGAACCTGGTGAAATCTGGTCATATGATGTTCATAAAGTGGTATGTTTTTATTGTATTATGAAGTAAATTGAAGAAAGGGGAACACAGCATATCTTTTAAATTATTTTACAGGTTAGCATGTACCAAGAAGTCTTCAATGATAGACATGTGTCCTTACAGTATGTCAAGCTCTTATATTGTGATAGAAATTAGATATTTCATCTGTGTACAAAGCAATACATTCCCTGTTCAAAAATGCTTCATTGAGTGCAAATATCAATACTGTCAAAATGAAATAACTTCATAAAAAAGGGATAAACAAAAATGTGTTTATTAAATGTGAAAACTGCTTTTTCAAAATAATTGTTCTTTGTAGGCTGTTGTCCATAAAACAGAAGGTGTTTTAGGATATATTTACTGTGATTTCTTTGAAAGAGCAGGAAAGTCACATCAGGTTTGTATAACTTTAAGAATTAAATCTTTATCATTACTCTTTATTTATTATTACAACTGATAAAGATCCTGCCATAAGCAATAAATTAAATAGCATTTATACTGAAATATATTTCATAGGTGTAACTTGTTGGTTATTAGATATCATGATGTGCTGATTAGCCTGCTTCATACAGGGTTAAAGCTAGGATTTTGAGGGCTTTAGTCACTTTTGCATGCTATCAAAATCAACCTTTTTTTGGTGTAACAGCTAGGGACCAAGGATGTATATTACTAGCTTCATCTTTGACTTTGTCAGATTTTAAAGAACTTATAGGCATGATTGGCAGTCAGTATTATATGATTTGACTGTATTGGTCTATATTATGAAAGATTCTGACGTGGGATTCAGAAACTTAGTTCACAATTTCTCTTCAGTTTGTTCCAGGGGACATTCATTTTGAAAAGTTGGATTCATTTTTCAGTTTAAATAAGGAATCACAGCAGATATTAACTTGCAACAATTATATCACTGCATAATCATTATCCTAATAAAATGATTTCTATTAAGTTGGAACTGTATAAAATGCTTTTTGGAACGATTATAATGACTGAAAGGAGTTGTAAACAAATCAAGAATAGATCATGTTTACTACTTTCGGTTTTAAAATGAAAGGAAAATGGGAAGTGACACGTGGATAATAAATTCAAATGAGTCCGGATTCATCAGGAAATTATCATTTTTCGATTTAAATTCCTTTAGTAAGAGATATATATTTGTCTCTCTTTTTTAATTGATTCTAAATGATCTCGTATTTTACATTTTTAATGTCTATAAATAGTCGTATGAATACTTTCAAGCATGCGTAGCACAGAGCACAGGAAGCACCAGTTTAACTCGTGAAGATATTTCTGAATGTTTTGAATAAAGTTCTGTATTTTAAATGGAAATTGTCAAAAGTTTTTGTTGAAAATTTCTATTAGATATGACGAAAATGCGTTCGAGTGACAAATGTAAGGCAGCAACCATTTGATTTTCTGGGGGGGGCTATGGTTTTTTTTTCTGTACAAACTTTTTTTTTCGCCTGTGGCGAAAAACAATCTATTTTTTTCTCGACAAGTCGAAAACAATTTTTTTCTTTCAATTTTAGCATTACATATAGTGGCGGCTGAGGGTGTAACAAACAATTTTTTTTTTTCAGAATTCAAAACAAATTATTTTTTTCTCCAAAAACTGGAAACAAACTTTTTTTTCCAAAAAAAACCATAGCCCCCCCCAGAAAATCAAATGGTTGCTGCCTAAGACAAATGAACATCAAATTGTGGTCGTTTCTGAAATATTGAAATTTAAATGCGAACTGTCCAGAGGGTAAAATTTTGCAAATGACAAAACTATATTTCGTGGTTGTTGAAATGCTGACTGACTAATATCCTGGTGGAAATAATTATGATGGTCAATTTTGAGGTTTATTAATAATTAACGGATTAGTGATCCATCCGATGGTGATGAGCGGATTAGTTGTAATCACAACTTGTAACACCTGTTGAAAATGTGAATTGCCTGGGGGTCATAAACTTGTCAAAAACAAAAAGACAGGTAGATATATAGTATTTTAATGCGAAAGTATTTTTACACTTTCAAAATTTAAGTGATGAAATTGATTTGAAATACTTTCGTCAATGCGAAAACTCTTTCGTAAATTACGAAAGTGACGAGCGTTAGCAAAATCCCTGCTTCATATACCTTTGAAAAATAGACAGAAACATAAAACTTTACAAAGAGAAACAAAAAACATGTCAAGAAAAAGAAACAGAAACATAAACTGTACAAAAGGAGTCAATAACATGCTAAGAAAAAAAACAGAAAATAATATATTTGTAATTATGTGTGCACAAAAGATTTCCTTGTTACAGTACTGCTGCTTAACTCCAAAAGAAATATTTAACATACATGAAGTTTAATGTCACTGTTAATTAATTTAGTAACTGACTGTCTCTGTTATCTTTCGCCCCTATTTTAATTGTAAAGGTTCATTATATGACAGTTGCACTTATTACCGATGACATTGTATTTTTGTTTTATTTAGGATTGTCATTACACTATTCAAGGCAGTAGACTTAAAGAAGATGGATCTTATCAACATCCAATAGTTGTTCTACAATTAAATTTTCCACCTCCACAAAATCACATGCCCTCTCTGTTGTCACTTGGGATGGTTGATAATTTATTCCATGAATTTGGCCATGCTATGCATTCAATGCTCGGACGAACAAGATACCAACATGTCACAGGTTTGTTATATTTTATATTCTACATGACGTATGAGTTTAGTATTGAGCTATTTATGTCAAGGTGACATTTGGTGTAAAACTGTCTTGCTGGTAGGGAAAACTTTCTGTGTTCACTGTAATCAGCTGTTCCTTAAACTTAATATTTAGTGTGTGAACATTTAAGTTATTCACCTATCTTATGAATAGAATGTTTGCATTCTACTTAAAATCATGCTTTTGACACACCAAATGACTCCAGATTAGCATATTAATTTTATGTCTATATAGACATCTATTCGAAGTTGTATAAACTTATGTTCTATCCATTTGTTATGAATTATTTTGACTAGGAAATATATTTAAACTAATGTATTTAAGTGAGTTGTATATAGTTAGTGTTAGATATCATATATATTTTAAATGACAGACGACACTTTTATGAAACATTTTATACAACCCCAATTTTAGCTTTACTTATTTTTCTGTGCATAGGTAGTTATTTAATCTTTCTTTCTCTCTAATATATTTCTTTGTCTTTATAGGTACAAGATGTCCTACAGATTTTGCAGAAGTGCCATCAATACTCATGGAGTTCTTTATATCCGATCCAAGAGTAAGTAATATTATCAGAATAAGTCTAAATACCAATTTGACAAAATAAATACAAAATAAGCACATATGGAAAGGAGAGGAAATAATTGATTATACTCTACTTAACACATGTTGCAATACTATATAAAAAGAGATGGTCAATGTTCACTTGCTGGTGATAAAAATCAGAATCCATAAATAGTATTGTTAATATGTATATTTTGTGTCATGGAAGATAAGTGTTGCTTTGAAAAGTTAAAACAGGAAATGAATTATTGCTGGGAGGAGTCTCTCAATAAATAAATTTTAATACATGTAACAATTCTTTATATATATCAGTAATGGTAGCTGACACTGTGTCATATCTCACCAAATGTCTTAAAAACTCAAATTCAGTTCCAATTACCCCTTCATGAGTTGGCTACTTAGAGTCTGTATAATGGAATGATTTTATATTTTCTAGAACTTTATAATGTTGAGTTTAACAGAGCCATTCTGATATTTCACTTCTTGTTTAACGTAACTTTGAATATGTGAAATAACGACTGAGCATGAAAAAGACAATACATGTACTTTAAAATTAATATAATACCTGCTTAGCATGGACTTTTTTTGTCATTTCTAATACCGATTCTGAGTGATATCTGTGTATCACCAGGAACTTCTTGTACAAGTCTGTTTACCATATCCTGTGAAAATGCCATTTTTGTAGAGCAGAAGTACAATTACATACTAATGATGATAGATACTTATTTCAGGTACTTGCTTCCTTTACCAGACATTACAAGACTGGAGAACCTTTACCAGAACATATCATCACAGAGTTGTGTCATGCAAAGAAAATGTACTCTGCATCAGTAGGTGTTTGTTTGTATATGTTTATGTTAATGTTAATGATATATTGTCTTAGAAATGAAATTAGAAAAATTTCAATATTGAAAAAAACATTAGAAGGTGTAAGTTATATAAATTTAAAAGACATCCATGCTTAAATGTTAAAATGCTAGAAAATGTTGTTAGCTGTATTTCTGTATCACTAGCCTGTCAACACTGATATTGTAAGTTTGATACCTGCATGTGGCAGGTACACTCAACTCCAATCTCAATTGACTATTATTGTCAGTTTTCCTAGCAAAGATCAGTGGTTTTCTCTAGGCCTTGAGTGTTGAAAGTGGCGTTAAACACCAATCAGTCAATCAACCAATCAGTCAGAATCCATTGGTCAACTTAAGGTGGTCAATACAATCATTGCAAGGTTTACCCGTGAAATTGGGTCAAACACTAATTTGGCATTTAAATTATGAATATTATAAAATAGGGCACATGTGTACTGAGTTTCAAGTTGATTGGACTTCAACTTCATCAAAAACTATCTTGACCAAAAACTTGAACCTGAAGCGGGACGAACGGATGGAAGGACGAACAAACGAACGCACATAATACCCCTGTACTATCGTAGGTGGGGCATAAAAATGTTTTACTTTAGATATTTCATTTTTTTTAGGACCTTCAGTTACAAGTTTTTTATTCACTGGTTGATCAGTTTTTACATGGTAAGCCTGTTGTTGGCCAATCTACCACTGATGTTCTACAAGAAGTCCAGAATAGATATTATGGTATACCATATGTACCTAGTACTGTAAGTATATATATTATACAATAAACTTGAAAGTGTGAATTTACTGTAAAAGGAAGAGTATGAAGTTGGTGTATACAGTAGCGGGTCCAGAAATTTTTATAAAAGGGGGGGGGGGGCACTCCAGTTATACTTGAGTAATTACCTAAATAATCAACCAAATGAAGAATACTCAGAACCAAATTATTGTTCATAAAGATTCTATAATAAAACGCATAAAATAAGATAAGATAAGTTAAGAAAACTTTATTTTGATTCGGCATTAAAGTACAAATATACAACACAAGCTACAAGGAGCTTTTGACCAAATATAAAAACATATATAAATAACATAAAAACAATCCAATTTGACATTTAAAAACAACCTGTAATACAAAGTTGAACTCATATACATAGCATGCAATAAAAATAAGCAACAATTTTAGATTAAAGTAAAACATGCTAGACCAGAGCAACCAAAAGCAACATCAGTTGTGAATTTGTTCTACAAGATTGTATGAAATGCTAGAAAATAACCAAGAAACATTAAGAATATCTTATTTAAGCAAAATTCTCTTATAAATGTCCACACAAAGATGTGCTGGGGTATAGCAAAACAACTCTCTGATAATCCAAGAGAAGTAACCCCTATGCTAATTTGTTACAATTAACCTGTACTGGATGTAAAAATACATTTAGAAGATATGTAGAATAGCATTGACTTTTCTTATTTGTTTTGCTTGATGTAGTCCTACATGTAGTTATTTTACAGAATACATGTAGTATTAAAGTGACTGATGAAAATTAAAACGAGAATCTTGCCAAACCAAAAACATACAAGGAAAATGTAAAAACACAAACAGCATCAAGCAAACAAGTATTGTTGAAAGGTAGAAAGAACTCCCAAAAAAAGGGAAGCATATAAATCATGAATATTCTTTGCAGTTTGTCAATGATACCCACATGATCCTTTCACCTAGATTCCAGCTGTAATGTTTCTAACAATGACCTTGATACTGTAAACCAACTAATTTTCGCGAGCGATTTATTTTTGTGACTTTCGCGAGTGAAAAAATATCACGAATATAAATTGTCGAGAATATGTAAAACTTGGATTTTTCCTTACATAACTTCACAAAGTAAATTTGAGAATCACGAAATTTACCACAGCGAAATGGACTAGAAAGGGCTAAACGCGAAAATAAGTTGGTTCAGTAAAGAAATTAAAAAAAAAGTCTTTATGTACATGCCATATTCATAAGTTCATATTATCAATATTCAGGAATAATAATTTAAGGTAGCACAATACAAAGATTTTATAACTCCAACTCCCAAGTTTTAACATGCTGTAACTTTCTTAATAATGCTTGAAAATTTATAAAAGTAGTAGTTTTGGATAGCTAACAGATTACTCTTTCAAATTAATACAATGTTAGTATTATGCAACAATTATGTCACCAATTATAATGTTAACTGAGTCTAAAATATTTTTCACCAAATTTCCACTTTCAAATGAAATTAGCTTCTGCATGTGTATCCCTAGAGGGTTGATTTTATTATATGTTGTTCCTATGGCCATTATCTACAAAAGGGTGTCTCAGATTTCAGATAGAATGTATAGAACAAATTTTACACCTAATTAAACATTTTCTTCTTTTATGTGGTTAGGATGTTTACACTAATTAGAGATTTATGAGAGAATGGAACACCATAGAGACAATCTGAGACACCCTTTTGAAGCCCATGAAGTGTTGATTAAGATTTGGTTAAAATTTTCTGTATAGTTAAAGAGATGATAGAGCTAAATTCATTCAAGTGAACCTACCCATATTTTGCCACTAATTGCATAATAATTGATTACATAATAATTGCATAATAAAAATATTGCATTCATTTAAAAGATTGATCTTTTATCTATCTATATATACCTCTTTTATTATTTTCTATGCATTCATAAGAAAGTTACAGCATTTCAAAGGTTAGTGATTGGAAGTAAAAAAATCTTTGTATTGTGCTACCTTAATCTAGTAGATAACCATATTTTATGTCTTCACAGGCATGACATTAAGGTTTTTGGCCAACTAGCAGGATATGGTGCTAGATATTATTCATTTCTCTTTTTCACACTTGTAGATTACTATTTATAATTTCTATCTTCACAGGCATGGCAGTTAAGATTTGGCCATCTAGTAGGATATGGTGCTAGATATTATTCCTACCTCATGTCCAGAGCTGTAGCGGCTATGATTTGGCATCAGTGTTTTAAAAATGACCCATTTGACAGGTAAATGTTAGATAGTTAATAGTTGTAATTTTCCTTTTGATATCATACTGTGAATTCATTATTATTTGTTGGATACCAATTTTAGTGGGTTTGGTGGGCACAGGTGATCCATGAATTCAAATGTTTCAAATTTCAATTTTTCTATAGGCTTTTTAAGCAGACTTTTGCAAAACAAAAAAATAAATAATCCACAAAAATTGATACCAATGAAAATAAATGAATCCACTATAATAAAAATTACAGTAAACATCATTTTTTTAAAGAATGTTTAATAGGCATTTATTTCTATTTTGCATTCAGAAATATTAATAATTGAAAAAAATATATATTTGAAAGATTTTAAAACAATTGTGTGATGACATAACATAGAGTGACATTTCATTTTCCCATATGTATCGGAATTTTGAGTTCTTAAATCTTTTGAGAAAATTATAGGAGGAAACATTTTTGCTAGCCAAAAAAATAGCATTTTCGAACATTTTATGAAGTTAAAGATAGGTTAAAATGTGTAAATTGTTGATTTCTATGGAAAGTGAGTTAGTTACCCACTATCTCTTTTATTCTGAATTTAAAACCTGTCTTTTTCTACCAGAGAGATGGGTGAAAAATATAGACAGGAGGTCCTGGCACATGGAGGAGGAAAACATCCATCAGAATTATTTGAAGGTTTGTATTACATGTAGACTTCAATGGTTTTTCAATTGATTACTAGTATATTTCCAAACCAAGGACATTTTTTATGTTCATTAAATTAAAGTTTTGAAGATAAATGTTTCAATTGTACTATGAAGCTTTAAGAGAAATATAATTCACAGAGATAAAAGTATTCATCATAAAGTTTTTTCATAAAAACATGCAACTAGGTTATATCCTGTTTTTCCTTGAGAATCAGCTATGGCCTATATAAAAAATAGTTAAAGTTTCAAAGGACAGAACCAGTTTTGATTTTATTTTTGTCTCATCAGCAATGAATTTTGCAGAATGAAAGATACAGGGAAGCGAATTAGTGTAAACTATTTGTTTAAAGTTTGTTTTTTTCTGAAGGAAGAATACCTTGATACTTCATATCTTGTACAGTATCTAAGATAAGAAACAAATTCAATTACGGAAACTAAATGTTGTTATTGCAAGAGCAAGTTAAAATGTTTAGTAATATAGCTAAGCAGAATGGGAAAAAATGATATAGTAGATTCAAAGATAAACAGATAATATCATAAAGATGATTAAAAAGCTATAAGAAATTTTGTTTTATAGATTCTTCGATCAATGTAACAAAGATTAGTGAAAGTTTTTCAGTCAGAATAGGCACTTATTATCACTCAATCTCCATCAATTTTACAGTTGAGATATATGCAGTGTAACATTTCATCAATCATTTCTTTAGATTTGATATAGATTCATATTTAGGCTTGCTAATACAGAATTAATAGTGTTTAGATATAGGAAGATGCGGTATGAGTGCCAATGAGACAACTCTCCATCCAAATAACAATTTATGAATGTAAAACATTATAGGTCAATGTACGGCCTACAACACGGAGCCTTGGCTCACACCATACAACAAGCTATAAAGGGCCCCAAAATTACTAGACGTGTAAAATCATTCAAATATGAAAACCAAAGGTCTAATCTATATGAAAAAACAAGAAAAGAGAAACATGTATAAATTACATAAACAAATGACAACTACTGTACATCAGATTCCTGACTTAGGACAGGTGCAAACATTTGCAGCGGGATTAAACGTTTTAATGGTACCAAACCTTCTCCCTTTTTCTGAAACAATAGTATAACATCACAACATAGAAAAACACATGATAAAATTACTTATTTCTTTATTTCAGCATTATTAGGTGCCAAACCAACAATAGATAAACTAGTGGACTCAGTTATACAGGAAATAGATTCAGATGTTACGTGACAGATATAATGGTTTTAATGAAAACAATCTATTTTATGTGATATATAATATATTATATATTATGAGAAAACTATTGCCCTTTGGGTATGCTTCTAATTGAGGAAAGTGTGAGACACAAACATTCAAATCATATTCTTTGCCTGATGATTTTATCTAAATGACAATGAAATCTAGATGTGTGTCAATATTTGGAGTGAAACATTAGTGCTGCATAATAAAGTTCAAAATATTCTTATTATTTTCAAATATTTATCATACAACTGCCATTTATATTGAATTGATTTTTTGCAGTGAGGTTGTCTTTTATTTTTCATACAATTGTATTAATGAATGTACCAAAGATGTATGAAAAAAAATAAATATTAAAAACATCTTTTATAGTATTAATATTTTCTCAAATATTTATGATTTTTGTATCAAGATTAGAATAACAGTACTAGAGATAGAGGATAAAATATGAATTTCTTTGAATCTAGATTTTACCTAAAAGAGTTATTTATATTGTAGAGGTTTGACCTCAGAGTTGTTGAGGTTTAGTAATGTGTAAAAGTACAAAAGAAAATAATAAATTATTTGACTTATACAGTGGGGAATCTAGTGAATAAGAACAAAAAACAGGCTATTATTTCAACTCAGAATTATTTTTAATTATGGAATTTGCATAATTTCTTGTGCTTGAAATTTTAACAAATTACATGATTATTCTGTATTATAATGTTTTGAGTCGTGCATAACACTTTCCATACAATGTATTTTGTATAGATAGTGTTAATAAATAAAACAATGCTGGTGACGACACTGATCAAAAGTTTTTCTAAATAACAATTGTACATTTTAAACGAAATTATTTGTTAAACGGTGTTATAAGAAAATAACATGATGTTTTATGTACAATTTTTATCCTGATGATTCAATTAGAAGCTTGGGAAACTGAAATATAAAAAAAAGCCAATCTTTGCTACGTATTTATAACAAAAATTGGAAAAATTCTTTACATACAAAATCTTAAGATCTTTTGGGTCACCAATTTTTGCAGTGTTCCACAAAGTCATTAACATGTTACAATTTCCCACAATATAATTGATTTTCACATTCTTAGTTTTTGAGTGAACCAGACTCCTGTTGTCACAGGAAAATTCAATATAGCAATTAATATTGTCTTTTCATGAATACAATAATATGAAATTCTGTCTGTGCATGGGGAAAAAAACCCAAAGACAAATAATCATAGTTCAAACCTATTTATTTATAGTGGATTAGGAAACAAGTTTTGCAATATTTATTAATCTCTTTCCACTTTACGGGTGCCTTGTAGCGGCATTAGCCTGCTCTTTTTCAAAGTCAAAACCTCCTGATAACACATACTAGTGTGCAATTTCCCCATTCATATAGAATTCATATGGGCACATAATAACTTTTGAACTTCCCATTGTCAACAACACTTTTCGACAAAATGCTTTTCAAATAATGAAATGCCTTGAGCATACTCCATAAATTTACATAACAGTATCAAACGTATGATTTACCTTCCTTTACTCATGTATTTAACTATCACAACTTAAATATAGAACGAAAGATTGATTGAATGATGATTGTTTGATACTACTTTCAACACTATTGTGCTATTATGTGGTGATCAATTTTTATTGGTGGAGGCAGCCAGAGTGCCCAGAAAAAAACTACATCCTTGGACAGGAAAATAGATGGATGGAATAATTCTACCTTTCTCCTATTCATTTTTATTAAAATTATATAAAAATATCTTTTTTATGAAGAGCTACACTCCTTGTAAAAAATCTCTCTGATTAAACAGTATTCTCTAAAACTTCATCCAGATATTTGCCTTTTTTTATTTACACCATTTTTGTAATGTTTGGTGAACTTGATTATTTTTTTCCTTTGGGGACCATTTCTGTTACTCTTCTTGTCTTTTTCCTTTTATATCTTGTATGAATCAAAGTTCATACTGGGGTTTCTGTAGAAAAAGAAACTAGCATTTTATCCTTAACTTCACGTTCTGCTAGATAGAATATAGGTATATTCTCACTAAGCAATTTTAAGTTTCAAAACTGTATTAATCGCATCTATCACATTGAACTTGAATTAAAAGATAATACAGGTAGTCATATTTTAACTTGTATATATAAATTGGGTGGTGGGTTGTGAACTTACTTTTACAACATAAGGGATGATTCAAATTGTCAAGCCACATCTGTGTTTTACAACTTCAGGTCAAAAGATATTCTAGGTCTTGCATTTATAATTATGCTTTCCTTGACAGAGTGTCTGCTTACAAAATAGTAAAAATGTAGAAAGGGAAATTGAAAGATAGTGCTTGCTTATAATTTTCTTATAAAAGTAAAATGATAGAAACTGAACTGCAAGGGAAATACAAAACAGAAAGTCCTTTATAAAATGGCAAAATCAAAAGCTCAAACACATCTTTCGAAAGGAAAACAACTGTCAAACTCCATGACTTGGTTCAGGCATTTCTTTATGTAGAAAAGGTGGATGAAACCTGGTTTTATAGCTAGCTAACCCTCTCACTTGAATGGCAGTCGTATTAAATTCCATTATATTGACAACAATGTGTGAATAAAACAAACAGACATAAAAATGTGGTACAGCAGTCAACATTGTAATTTATTATATTTATATACTAGTAGTTTGCTCTATCCCATGGCTCAGCGGAGAGACAATTTCACCCTCTCGTGCAAAACAATCAAAAATCGATAATTTAAGGAAAATGAATTAAAGAATGTTCAAGGTCACTGTTTTGGCATCATAAGATGTTTTTCATATACTGTCAAAATGAAAGAAAAACTTTTAGGTTGTTGTGTATATAACGTCATAGTTGAGTACTGTCAGTTTAATATTTTATAATAAAAACAATAATGATTGAAAAGTAAAATCACAAAAATACTGAACTCAGAGGAAAATCAATTCGGAAAGTCCATAATCACATGGCAAAATCAAATAACAAAACGCATCAAAAACGAATGGACAAGAACTGTCATATTCCTGACTTGGTACAGGCATTTTCAAATGTAGAAAATGGTGGATTAAACCTGGTTTTATAGCTAGCTAAACCTCTCACTTGTATGACAGTGGTATCCCATTCCATTATATTGTCACCGATGCGTGAACAAAACAAACAGACACAATAGTTGAAAATGTCAAAAATAGGGGTACAGCAGTCAACATTGTGTTATCATCTATAAAAACAACAAATGTAACGAAGAGGCACAAAAAGGCATACATCAAATTAACATCCTCATTTTGATTATATTATACGATTTTATTTGTTTATGTAAAATGCACCCATCAAGGAAGGAGGGTTTTGAATACTGGTGTATAATTGCGCGTTTGAAATTCGCACAGGTAGACATGAAATAATTTTGTCGTTCAAAGTATGACGGGATGCATAAATACAGTCACGCAAAATAGATATAACAAAAACTGACTAAACAGTATAAAGTAATAATAAATAAAATTCAGTTTAATAAATTATATAGCACATAGCTGAAAGGATAATAGAGCAGATTGGTACCCCTCGAAAAAGCATTGTCAACCTCGGCTTCACCCCAGTTGACAATGTTGATAGCCTCGTTTGTCATAGATTCTGGTACTAAGATTACCGATTATGTCAAATTCAAGGTACAAGTCTAAAAATGAGGCGAAGGAAGTTCTGTCCGTTGTTTCTTTAATTTCTAGTTAGCATATCCTGCTTGACATGCATGAACACGTAAAGAAGTCCGTATAGTGTAAACATGCAAAGCGGAACGCATCAGGAAATCCCGAGCATCTGATGTGATTCTACAAGTTGAAAAGTTACCATTCAATTCTTTCTCAACCAGAGTCACACGACGATGGAGTGGTCTTTTGTTAATTGTTATTTTATTTTTGGTCTATATTCTTTCAAGATATTATGATCCCAATAATATTTTTTTATTTCCCTTCTTCTCTTTTTCCTTTCATTATCTATTTAAACATCAATCACATAAATCTAAGAAATATTATGTTCCTTATTTGTAAGTTATATTGCTCTTGTAAATGAATTGTACTTTCATGACATCAGTAGTATAAACAATTATGTATTAAAAAATCATAAGTAGACATACAATATAAAATAAGGAGAATATGTTTAATTCCCAAAATAAACTAAAATCTACATTCAAAATGACGTTGATTTTAACAATTATATGGTACCGAAGTACACCATTTGATGAGGGGAAAATCATAAGCGGCTCATATTGTCGTTTGTGTCAATTATAGTATTGATTTAACAATTTTATGCAAGTTTATGACAAAGAGTAGGAATAAATTTACCTCCCCTTGCAAAGTTTAAGTTAAATTTTCAGACAAAATTTGGATCATTCTGTTTTATTTCAAAACGTTTTGAATACATTAGGTTTATGGGATCTATCTGTATTATTGTCAATTAATCACTACTAGTCCTATCAAAAAGGTATCACACATACAATCAAAAATCGATAAATTAATGAAAATGAATTAAAGGCAATGCTCAAGGTCATTGTTTTTTATGTTTGTATTATTTTCAATTAATCACTAGTCCTATCAAAATGTATTTCAGTCCGTTAAACTATTGTGTCCGGAATTACAACTATATCACCAGACATTTATGGAAGTCTTATATTGTCAATATTTTACAAAAAAATTGATACTCAAAAGTTTCTGTCTGCAATTGTCTCGAAGAATTTAAAATCGAAAATTATTTTAACCGAAATTATCAAATTCGATGCAGAAACAGAATTTATGTGCCAGACATTTCATTGAAAAAGGAAACGCAAGTTGTCGGGAATATCGCATAATCTTTATGAAGGAACTGGTATGAACGTAGTTCTCAATATACACTAACTGTCAATTCTAGAGCTTAGTCAAGATATCAGTCAAAATTAACTATATATGTCATTAGAAATTCTATGACAATGTGTAGTTTGTTGTAAGGAAAGTGCTCAACTTATCTTCACAAAAACTTGCTTTAAAGAATAATCAATAAAAACATCAATAAACTACTACGTCATTTTGTTGGTTTTTTTTTTCTCGAAAAACACATCTGTTTTTATTTGTTATTTTAAACAAACTGATTCTGCGTAATTCCAAATAATTCAACTTTAAAGAAAAAGGATGTAATTCATAACTGACACTTGCTGTCATATTTCAATGAATTTAGTTTGCAAATTAAAAACATCTTAATCATAAAACCTAGCTTGTTGATAAAATATGAATTGAATTTTTCTGTACAAGTTTTTCTTTACAATAAAGCGTAAGTAAATATGTTTATACAATATGCCGCCTGTGACAAAAGGTGAAGTACGGCCTGCAAAAATCTGTAATTATGATGTAAGCAAAAAGAAATATAACACTTATTTTTGGACCACAGTACACATACTATTAACAAGTATTTAAACAATATGTTAATTGTTATTCAACATTGTGTATTTCAAAGTTAGGTTCGCACCTATCAAAATTACATCCCGTCACTGGTTTTGGTGTTATTTATGGTTATTTTTTGCCTTTATGTTATGTGATTTTAGGAATGATTTCGAGCACCACTGAAACACATTTTAAAATTGAGCATACGGTGCTTTGAACAAGTAAGGTATCATAATTTTGTATGGAGTCGATATCAGAAATTGCACAATTTTCGAAGAATTATTTCCTTGCCATTGCGTTGTCAGTTTATTTTCGAAGAATTATTTCCTTGCCATTGCGTTGTCAGTTTATTTTCGAAGAATTATTTCCTTGCCATTGCTTTGTCAATTTATTTTCGAAGAATTATTTCCTTGCCATTGCGTTGTCAGTTTATTTTCGTAGAATTATTTCCTTGCCATTGCGTTGTCAGTTTATTTTCGAAGAATTATTTCCTTGCCATTGCTGTCAGTTTATTTTCGAAGAATTATTTCCTTGCCATTGCGTTGTCAGTTTATTTTCGAAGAATTATTTCCTTGCCATTGCGTTGTCAGTTTATTTTCGAAGAATTATTTCCTTGTCATTGCTTTGTCAGTTTATTTTCGACATATTAGTTTGAATGTCCCGTTTGTAATCTTTCGCCTCTGTATTACAAAATTAACAGAAAAGTTATTGAAAAAAAACGTATAATTATAATTTTATCTGAACACAGAACTCCTGATTACTGGGTACTAATAGTCTATAAGACCCTTAGTTTTCTCGTTTGAATTGTTTTACATTGTCTTATCGGGGCCTTTTATAGCTCACTATGCGGTATGGGGCTTTACTCATTGTTGAAGGCCGTACGGTGACCTATAGTTGTTAATGTCTGTGTCATTTTGGTCTTTTGTGGATAGTTGTCTCATTGGCAATCATACCACATCTTCTTTTTTATATTAGCTCATCTCAGGGTACGCAACATAAACTTTCTTTGTGTTATCCAAGATAGAAGAGGGACGAAAGATACCAGAGGGACAGTCAAACTCATAAATCGAAAATAAACTGACAACGCCATGGCTAAAATGAAATTGACAAACAGACAAACAATAGTACACATGACACAACATAGATAACTAAAGAATAAACAACATGAAGCCCAACACAAACTAGGGGTGATCTCAGGTGCTCCGGAAGGGCAAGCAGATCCTGCTATACATGTGGCACCCGTCGTGTTGCTTATGAGATAAAAAAAAATCCGGTAAATAGTCCAATTCGGTAGGTCACATTCATGAAAGGGAAGGGGATTGTAGTTACGACGTAAGGAACATATCCGATATCATTTGTGAAACGGTTAGTCCATAACGGTCAACCAACTCGTGATGGTGTCTGTAAAATTAACGAAGGTATGATTTCAACTTCACCATTTGGAACTCTTGGTTTAATAGCTTCTTTGTGATCAGCAACCCTCTATCAAGAAAAGCTGAATGACTAGTGATAATTGTAGAACTCTATTTGACTTATAATTCTGAATATTAAATATACTGCACAAAGTTTCAAAACAAGGTACATTTTGCCTGTTTGTCAGATCTGAAGTACCTGTTTTGGTACATCCGAGGTTCCGGGAACCATTTTTTTCGTATATGCCATGATGGGTATGTTGATTTTTTAGTACAAGACAGCATAAGGTGTAGATTTGACATGCAATCATTATCGCGTTATTAGAAATTAAAACAAAAGAGATATATATAGGAATTTAACATAGAAAGCACCATGAATTAGTGATATACTTCATTAAGCTCTTTTACATTAAGAGCGCATCATCAACTTTTTTTTTCTGTAAATAAATGGATCATGATAACCGATAACCGGAATCTGTGCAATTTGAAGGACCGCCGAAAATTGGGTCGAAAATTTGAATCTTTTATTCACCACCGTGTATGAATGAAGGTTGTTAAAATTTCTTTACATACCATCATTTCAAAATGTTTTCAGACTTGAAATGTGTAAATAAGGTGTGTAATGATTTAATGTTGAAACTACTCCTTTAACTATGTAAATATCGGCGACGTAAATCCATCGCTGTTGTAGTGAGGTAGATCACAAATAAAACTGTAGTCAATGAAGCCATTAATTCGATGTTAAAATAAACACTAAATATAGAAATGTTATTAAAGCGTTCTTTTCCAATATCGCACAAATTAATGTTAATTGATAACATTCTCTATCAATGCCAGTTTCAGTTTACGTTTTGAAGATTAATGACTACCAAAAAGGGAACAATACTCACTTGAATCGCTCGATGTTTTGAAATGGAGAGCAAATCTAAAGAAATCAAAATGAGTTAAACTATTTCATGCAGTTGTTACAACAAAAACTCATCAAGTGATACGAGGTTTATAATTCTGTACGCCAGACGGACATTTCGTCTTCTCAAGACTAATCAGTGGCGTTCAGATCAAATCAATTTGAACGACAAAAGCATCTAAATAGCTTTTTGATTAGTCACATCTCAACCATGTGCATATGCCACGAAGAGGACAAGATAACAAATGTTTGAACATGAGGAGGAATTAACTCATAAAGCTTGCATCATAGTGGAGATATTTTCTTTTCTGAAGCATAGTCAACGAACACTGAACATTATGGGTTATATATTATTATTAAATCGTGCTATATTTCTTGTTTGAGCTGATTTTCGTTCATTATTATTCAATATTATCGGTATAGTAAATAATTATTATTTGATTATTTGATAAATTATTATTATGATTTAACTCATAATAAGTCCTCTATTGGAATAAAATTAGTGTTGTCAACGATTAACCGGTTAACCGTTCGAACGACCGAACACCGAATACCAAAACCGCTAACCAGTTAACCGGACTTTTTTTCAATTTTAATAGATTTGATATAAATTTGTATTGAAATCATCAAATAGTTATGTTTTCTTTAAAAATTGTCATCGTGGTAATTAATTTGACGGATCAACTGTTCTATATATTGATTGCTATTGTTAATCCAAAAATATAAAGTTAATTAAAACTTTCTCTCAGCTCGGAGCAAGAGCTCAAGGAAACATAATTAGTTACATGTTTTTTAACAGTTACTTTAAATCAGTAATACGATTAAATTTTACGATTCACTTCATTATTTCATTTTTGATCTAATATTGTGTAGACCTACATCTGAATGTGCAATCTCCGTCGTGCAAGTCTTTGTCATACTTTAAACCAATTGCTAATCCAAAAACTGTAAAAAACAAACCAACGTGAATGTTATCAATGTATACTTGATGGTACGAGTATCAGGATTAATCAATTTAAATTAAAACACTCCACATTATTTTCGATGACAACAAAAAAATGAAAGAATCATCGGTTTCAGACATATTCAATTCTACGAGATCAAGATTTTTTAAAATTTTTCAATCTGAAGTTAGTTCAAACGCCATAGTTGATACCGTGTATTTAATTATTAAAGTCTAACTTCGACAGGAATCTTCTCAGACAAGTTATGATACCAAAGGACAAACAATCCATCGTATTATAAAAACGTAAATGTATGACTTGAATGGAAGGTAGTCACATTAACACTCATATCACATCTTCTTATATCAATGTGTAGGGTACTATTGATAAGGCCTTCAAACACCAACTTAAACTACCGGTTAACCGGTTAATCGGTCGAACGATTATCCGAGTAACCGGTTAGGCAAAGGGGTACGATTTGACAACACTAAATAAAATGTATCTATATCAATCAATCGATATTACACAGCTGATGAATTTTTTCTGTGAATTCTTTGAATGCATTAATGAATTGCTCAACAAAATAAAAGTTTGAATGACAATTATATTTTATTATCAGAATTTGTAAAAAAGCAGAACTAACCGAAATAATGATAAGTAACCATCAGTTGAAGAATAGTCAATTAAACCACGACACTAAATAACAAAGAGAAAAAAAAGTACAGAACACTGCAAAGAAAACTTAAGCCTGAGCAACACGAACCCCACAAAAAAGGGATAATTTCATGAGTTTTAGGAGAGTGAGACGATTCTAATCCACCTATGATGCTCATGGAAGGTATACCTTCGACAATAAATTTCATTCGTCGATGTCGAGTAAAGGATGAGCGGATTTACCCTGTCAATGAAGCCAGTCTAACTCTTTTTTTGAGGGTATGTGCAAATACCAAATATAATATTTTGTTTTTACCCTTATACTTTACTTCTTAAATGAGACTTGAACATCGATAAACACTGAACATAGTAAACTAAAGACTGAGCAACACGATCCACAATAAACTAAGGATGATCTCAGGTGATCCGGAAGGTAAGCAGATCCTGTTCAACATGTGGCACCCGTCGTGTTGCTCATGTTATACAAACCCGGTAATGAGTCTAATTCGGTTGGTCACATTTTGGAAAAAGATACGGGATTGTAGAAACGACATTAGAAACATAAAAGTTATCATCTGTGAAACAGATATTTCATAACGGTCAACCAAATCAGTTAATACAAGCCCTGCAATATCGTATCAACTGGGACATATATACTTCTTATGCAGGCGCCTTTGGAGTGTTGCTACATAGAAATGAAAAGTTCACAATTGGGAAGCTGAAATCATTTCTTTTGTCGAAAAGTGTTGTTTTCAACTGACTTTTATTTTCTATTTTCTAGATGTAAGTCAAGATATGAGACCAACTTTACCTGTATCTGTTGTATCCTTTATCAAAAGTTCGATGGAATATATGCCTTCAACCTACATAGTCAAAGAATTATTGAGTGAGTGAAAATCATCTGTATAGCGAAAAGTAAAGTTAAAGAACACTGTTAACTTCTTTACTTTTTCTTAAAAAGTTCCTGTATGTTGTCAGCCTCATATGAATAAATGAACAATTGGCCAAGAAGAGGGGCACATTTTTTTTATTAGGATACCAATGATCGTTTGTTTAAAAAATACGTCCTGCAAACGTAACAAATAAGTCAATCATGAATTCAGTTTCAGAAAAAAATGTTGTCAGAATAAGAGTGATTTTTACAACGTAGGATTTCACCTCCATAAGACAATATACTGGTATATACGTTTGCCATTCTTTTTTAATGAATCAGAGCAGAGTCAACGCTTTCAATTAGTCTTTTGTTTTGGAATATGAAATACGTGTTTAAAGAGTAGAAAAGTCAGATGTCAAGATGACAGAGACTTAGATTGTATGTACTCTAAAAATGATCTTTTGAATATATAAGTATCCACGTCTGATTCAAGCAACCTCTAGAATATGTAATTCTACAATAACTTTGAACCCCGGCTTCGATTGTTGATTACATTTGATGTCATTTTATGAGGTGAATGATAGTACAAAATACATGGACAGAGACAACAATTATTTTGGTAATCAAACAAAAGATTAGTAGAGAATATATACATAAATTAATGAAAACGAATTCATTGATAAATCCATCAAAAGAAAGGAAATAAAGCATTACCTTGATTTGAGTTCTCTCTTTCAAAAGTTGTACTTATTGACATAGATCGAAACACATTTTACAGGTCATAAATTAATGTATTGAACAATTATTTATAGAATTCATTTACAGTTTAGTTCAAACATATCTTATTTACAAAAGTAGCAAAAAGGATTGGACACAAGTTATAACAACATTAGTGACGTCCTCTCGCATTTACATTTCGAGCGCCTAAATATTTTGTTCTAAAACAAGTGTGGACACAGATGAGTGTGGATAGTATGTATGGATGTTTGACAGTGTCTTATGACAAAATGAGTTCTATGTTTTTTCTATATGGTGTTATTAACCATGTTGCACGATGACAACCATTAACCATGTTGCACGATGACAACCAATCTGAGCATTATGAGTGTTATTTATTAAATTTTTTATGCCCCCACCTACAATAGTAGATAGGCATTATGTTTTCTGGTCTGTGGGTCCGTTCTTTCGTTTGTCCCGCTTTAGGTTAAAGTTTTTGGTCAAGGTAGTTTTTGATGAAGCTGAAGTCCAATCAACTCGAAACTTAGTACACATGTTCATTATGATATGATCTTTCTAATTTTAAAGCCAAATTAGACTTTTGACCCCAATTTCACGGTCCATTGAACATAGAAAATGGAAGTGGGAGTTTCAGGTTAAAGTTTTTGGTCAAAGTAGTTTTTGATGAAGCTGAATTCCAATCAACTTGAAACTTACTACACTTGTTGCATATGATATGATCTTTCTAATTTCAAAACTCATAACTGCTCCAAAAGTAATCTGATAGAATTTCAAGCATTTTAAGCCAATATTATCAACATCTACTAATGAGTCTTAATGTGTCTACATATCTAAAAAGTCATAGTATTCAAAAGGTAATGCAAAATTATTCCTTTTCATTTTTTTTGTTATATGGATACACATTTGAGTGATACATGTACCAATACAATATTTGTTGTGGTATGAAAGTGCAGTAATTAGCATTTACTGTAACTATGTTAATTCACACAAATTGAAAAATAAACAAATGAATGGACCAGATGCTCCGCAGAGCCCAGCTTTATACGACTGCAGAGGTCGAAGCCTGAACAGTTGGGGCTAGTATTGACACAACATTCAAGCTGGAAACAGCTCTGAGTTTGAATTGTGATTAAATAGATGACACAGCTTAGGTTTCTGACACAGAATGAATGTGGTCTAATGAACTTAAATATTTGTTTTGCTTTTGTGTTAGGAGCAATTCACTATGCTGCTGAATATTAATCCTTTCAAACAAAAATATCTAAAGAAATTTTCTTTTTAATTTCTGAAATGAGAAACATTTAGAGGAGACAAACTTCAGTTAAGAGATCAGAAACTAAAAAAATGTATAATTTTTCCATTTGTAAAAGGGCATACCCTAGAAAGTGCTTGCAATCACTGAATGGTTATTAATGACTGCTTTAATTTATCAGTTGGTAATAAAGTGAATATTGCATTGTATATTGTATAATTGATTTAAGTTGACTGAACAAAGAAAGATAACTCCAATTTTCAAAGAAGATTTCATAAAGCATTGGTATTAGGTAATTCAAGAACCATTCTGGACAGACTCCAATTAAGGGTCTTGAATTTACAACCAGGTGCTCCGCAGGGCGCAGCTTTATACGACCGCAGAGGTCGAACCCTGAACAGTTGGGGCAAGTATGGACAAAACATTCAAGCGTGATACAGCTCTGAATTTGGATTGTGATCAAATTTTTGACATTACATGGGTTTTTTTTACACAAAACAAATGTCAAGATTTTACAAATCAATTAAAGATTTCTTCTTCAAACTTTTTAAATCTAAAATTAAATAGTTGACACAGCATAGGTTTCTGACACAGAATGAATGTGGTCTAATGAACTTAAAAGTTTTTTTTTGCCTTTGAGCAATTCACTATGCTGTTGAATATTAATCCTCTCAAAAAAATGTTTGAAGAAATTTTCTTTTTATTTATGAAATCTGAAATGAGAAAAATTTAACCCCCCCCCTTTTTTTTCACATCCCCGTTTCCCTTTCTCCAAAACTGATATCAATTCAAATTTCTAATGGAGTTTGCAACAATAACTACTCTTTTAAATACATCATAAAATATTAAAATGTAAAATAAAGTGCTTGTTATCACTGAATGGTAAAGATTGGTTGGTAGTAAAAGTGAATATACATTGTTTATTGTATAAAACAATAAAAAAAACTTCATCAGCAACATTTTATATTGGCAAATTTCCAATGAAGTTATTTACATAAAGTTATTGGCAAATAAAAATAGAAAATGACATCATAGTCATGTCTGGCAAATTTCCAACATATATTATCAACTACTATTCTATACAAAGAAAGATAACTCCAATTGAAAATTAAGTACATTTTTAGATTCAGCATATCAAAGAACCTAACTGATTCATTTTTTGTCAAAATCAAACTAAGTTTAATTTTGGACCCTTTGGACCTTAATGTAGACCAATTTGAAAACGGGACCAAAAGTTAAGAATCTACATACACAGTCATGACAGTTAGATTCGGCATATCAAAGAACCCCAATTATTCAATTTTGATGAAATCAAACAAAGTTTAATTTTGGACCCTTTGGGCCCCTTATTCTGTTGGGACCAAAACTCCCAAAATCAATACCAACCTTCCTTTTATGGTCATAAACCTTGTGTTTAAATTTCATAGATTTCTATTTACTTATACTAACGTTATGGTGCGAAAACCAAGAAAAATGCTTATTTGGGTCCCTTTTTGGCCCCTTATTCCTAAACTGTTGGGACCTAAACTCCCAAAATCAATACCAACCTTCCTTTTGTAGTCATTAACATTGTGTTTAAATTTCATTGATTTCTATTTACTTAAACTAAAGTTATTGTGCGAAAACCAAGAATAATGCTTATTTGGGCCCTTTTTTGGCCCCTAATTCCTAAACTGTTGAAACCTTAACTCCCAAAATCAATCCCAACCGTCCTTTTGTGGTCATTAACCTTGTGTCAAAATTTCATAGATTTCTATTAACTTAAACTAAAGTTATAGTGCGAAAACCAAGAAAATGCTTATTTGGGCCCTTTTTGGCCCCTAATTCCTAAAATGTTCGGACCAAAACTCCCAAAATCAATACCAACCTTCCTTTTGTGGTCATAAACCTTGTGTTAAAATTTCATAGATTTCCATTCACTTTTACTAAAGTTAGAGTGCGAAAACTAAAAGTATTCGGACGACGGACGACGACGACGACGACGACGACGACGACGACGACGACGACGACGACGACGCCGACGCCAACGTGATAGCAATATACGACGAAAAATTTTTCAAATTTTGCGGTCGTATAAAAATGTTTGTTTTTGGTCCGTAATTATTAGACTGTTTGTCCCATAACCCACACAATATATCCGAACCTTCTACTTATGGTATTAAACATTGTGGTACAATTTCAGAACAATTGAAATACTTATACACAACTTTTTAAACCGACACTAGATTAAAGCTTGTTTTGGGCACCTTTGTACCCCTTATTCCTAAACCTTAGGGACCATAACCCCCAAAATCAATCCCAAGCTTCCTTTTGTGGTTATAAACGTTGTGTTATAATTTTGTTGATTTCTGTTGACTTATAATAAAGTTATTATCCAGAAACCATCTTTCGGACAGGATACCAATTTACCACCCCAAATTTTTTGTGGTTGTATAAAAATGTTGAACATGTGCAATGAAGTATAGTTTTAGAAATCGATTAGGGAGCTACCATTTGATTTTTATGGGGGGGGGGGGGGGGGGGGCTAGGATGGAAAATTTTGTCCTGCCTTTTTTTTTAGTTGTAATCTCTGTCCTGCCTTTTTATTTTTCAGTCTATTCGGTCCTGCCTCTTTTTTTCTTAGCTTATCCTGACTTTTTTACAACAATTGTCATCCTGCCTTTTTTTTTTTTGCCAAGTTACTCATCCTGCCTTTTTTTTTTACTCAAAATCCTGTCCTGCCTTTTTTTTCAAATTTCATCCTAGCTCCCCCCATAAAAATCAAATGGTAGCTCCCTTAGACTGGATAGGCCTTATAATTTTTTTCCCTCCTAATTGAAGGACCGTTTACACTCAGGGCCGAGTCATCAGCAGGCAATACAGATGTATTAAAACAACCTAGCATCATATTGCTAGTAGTGGGAGTAGCATTGTCCGGTAAATTTATTCCCACTTTTTTTTATAAAATGTATGGTTCAAATCAAAATAGAATGCTTTTATCTCCTGAATACTTACATTGTACATAGAGATGATACTACTTTGACAAATCCTTGTCCATTAGAGTTGTCTGTCAAATCTTAATTTCACAAAGAATGAATTGCATAACAATGAACTGAGCTCAAAGCAAAGTACTTTAATAATACACTTAGACAAAGAGCTAAATCCAGTGATATACTTTGTACTACAGGTCCTTCATGACCATCCATCCACCCAAACCATATCTCAATAACATTCCATACTACATGATTGGATTCAGAAGTCCTGAAAAAGACATGACTTTTTTTATCTTGTTTTAAGTATATATGCACAGGTTAAACCTTTATTGAGGATTTAATCATTCAGTATCTAGCAACTATCAATTTGCTTCATGCACATATTGATATAGGTTGATTGCTCCTCTGTTGGAAATTAGAACACACCTCCATCTAATTTTAGTCAACTGACGAAGAAAAATTCAAAACTATATAAAATGTTATCTAAGACTTGTCAGTGTCTATTTCCTTTGCCACTGAATAAGATTCCATATTTACAACCAATGAAAATCAAATATCCCTCTAATAGACTTAGCATTGAAATCGTTTTCTAAAATGGTAGTTATGTGGAACCTAGAACTAAAAAAATTGAAACAATATATCTTAAATATTTCAAATACATGTACATTTAATAATTCTCCAAAATTCACTTTATTTTTCCTTTTTTGGTTTTCTGTTGGAGACTGTATATTGACCTCTATGTAGCCTTTTCAACTTATAAAAGGGGGGATACATTTCCATAGAATTAAACTTTTCTGAAAGAATTGATTCCATTTATTTTCAATAAACAATAAATATTGAAGTCTATAACAGGCATCTAGGAACAGGCTCAACATTATTTCTAAACATGTATTAATATATACCAAAATGTGGACAAACCTACATTAAATATTCTACTTCAACGACTTTAATTAGTGGAGTAGATCAAATTAAAAAGTCACAATGGTTAAAAACTCCAATGGCAGTCTTTCCTGCTAAAATCTTGATGTGTAGAATGTGATATACCATTTTTTGGGTCTATATACTGTCCTTTAAATTTAGGTCATTTTGACACGGCAAAATATGAAAAAAAATGTAAACTATGGTCTGGAAAGCACACAGTTTGTGATATTTTAAGGTATCTTTACTAAGAAAACCTGCAAATCTCAGTGGCAGATCCAGAACTTTTCAAAAAGGTGTGGGGGCTCTGATGGACCAGAGGGTTGCCCACTCCCATCAAGCTTCAATGATTTCTTACATATATGTCATAAGCTAAATTTCCCCCACCCCCTTGGTCTGTCTATGCATCTGTTTATCGTTCTGCGAAATAGTACTAATACTAATTTTTCCCCTCCCTTACCTGGCCCTAGACAGTTGCTTACCTTTGTAAACATTTTATAATTATAGTCAGGTATATATTGATTGAGAGTAACTTACATAGTAGTTAATGGGACTCTTTTTCACACGGTTCTGTGAAATATAATACGGCAAATATATACCCGTACATACTATCCGCATAACACAGAAATCTGATAGATTTTCACTCCTCTGGGAAAAATCAACCTGTGAAATGAAATACCATGCCTGGAAAAAAATTACCGGGACAAATTATCCTCAGGATAAAATATCACAGAGGACGAAATAAACCGTTACATTACATGAGAAGCCGGTTTGGTTACAAATAATTATGTCACGTGAAGGCGCACTGACGTCACAATTTGCATTAATTTTGCAATACACTACAGTTCACTCATACAGAACCCATTATCATGCAAACATGCAACGTGAATGTGATTGGTTATCAAATAATACAGAATTTATGCACGTACAGTTAATATAGAAGAAATTAGTTCATCAAATGTGAGTTCGTGATCTTGTGGTTAAGACCGATGGCTACAGTGCTGAAAGTCCTGAGTTAGATTCTCACTTGGGGTGCTAAAAATATCAGTACATCAGAAGGGTAATTTTCACCCTCTCACACACATCTTTGTTAATGTTCCGGGATTGTTGAAAACTTGCATATTCATCAATATTTGATTTTGTGGTTTTAACAATCCAGACAGACAAATAGCAATAAGGTGTTTAGGAAAACATGACCTAAAACCTCCTTCATATATGACAAAAATACATGGGAACTCATATTGAATGGTCAAATGTGTTCAATATGAAAATTGAAATTAAGATGGTAAAATCAAATATTAGCCGTTACTGTAAATGGACTTAAAGTATGACTTTTCAGCAAATTTAAAGGGAAATGACACGGAAGGGGCCAAATAGTGTTCAAGGGGAGCAAATGCTATTTAAATTAGTATGCAGGTTTTAAATATAGAGGGAAGTTGAGTCATCTTTTTGGGTGAAGTTAAATACTGACTAGTGTGTGGTTCTTATTGGGTCTAAGCGTGACCAATATTGACAATTTTTCGCAAGCGTGAAACGTGAAAGTCAAATTATTGTGTCATGAAAACGGGAAATGAGGTCTGTCGTGAAAACGGGAAATGGGGTTCTGCAGGACCCCGGAAATGACAAAAAAATGAAAATTGCTCATGTACATAGTGTAAGCGGGATATGGGAATCTGACAAAACAGTAAGTGGGATCTGGGATCAGAACACCACCCCCCCCCCAATGAGACCCCCTTATGTAGATTTACCTTCTAATTCTATATAAAAAAACACAACTAAGAACTACGTTTAATTCACTTTGACTACTGATATGCAAACCTAGAAATATTTCATAAAATAGTGATTGAAAGATTCATAACACTTTGAAAGGATAATTCAGACACGTGTTACGCGGGGAGCATGTTTTAAATTTGTTTACAAATAATAATGTCACGTGATCGCGCACTGACCTCAAGTTGCATCGCCCTTACAATTCACTAATACATGACCATTTTCATGCAAACATGCAACGTGAATGTGATTGGTTATCATATAATACAGAAATAATGCATGCACAGTTTAAGAAGAAATTAGTTCAATAAATCGATGCGATTTTCACTTTTGACACGAATAGGTCGGGTTGACATTACTGTCATCGGAGATAATATTGAGATAAATGGGATAAAACGGACCGTCAAAAAGGTCTAGAGGAGCACATCAGTAGAACCTTAACATTAATAAGTAATACTTACCAAAATTTCTCTAATTAAAGAACTATATAACTGAAATTTCACAAAGATAACGGTAAACATTTTGTTGATGGTGATGATGCTATTATCGATCCGTTGAATTCAGGGTCAACGGAATTTTTTGCGGTGCGTTTAAATCATTGAGGCCATCTATTTTTATTGCGGGTTCCACATATATAAATCGGAATTAAAGAAAAAATGGAATGTTGTTAGCAGAATCAAAACAGAAATGATGAACATTGCAACATTTTCAGCAAAATATAAATAGGATGGAGGATCTGTGTATTCACATTATTTGTAAAACTCTCCTTATTCATGTGAAGCGTGTGCTTTACATCGAGGCTTGCTATGCTTATCATTGACGCCACAGTACTTCAACCAATCAGACAATGTTTATTTTGGGCATTTGACTTTTTTTAACTCAGATTTTGGAATATTTTAATCGAAATTATAGAAAAATGGAATGTTGTTAGTACATATAAAATAGAAAATGATGAATACTTTTAGCTAAAGATAATTTGGATGGGGGTTCTGTGTATTCACATTATTTGCACAACTCTCCTTACTGATGCCATATTTTGGAATTTCCGTGACCTAAATGGTTCGCGAAAATTAATATTTTTATATATAGTATAGTAATAATTGGATACAATTTAAGATTACTGATATAACTATGAACATGATGAAATAGCGGAAACTGTGCAGTTAGAAGTACCAACGTAAATTGGTTCGAACATTTGAATCTTATATTCACCAATATGTCGATATAGAAATATATATAGGCTGTTAAAATTGATTTACATAAAACATCATTTAAGAATGTATTCAGGTGTGTAATGTGTAAATACTATTTGTAATTACTTAATGTTAAACATTTTAATTTGAAAGACTTGCTCAAACTAGTAAAATAATGATGGCATGAATCCATCGCTGTTTACCGAGGAATATCAGAAATAAAACTATAGTCAATGAAACCATTAATTCAATGTTGAAATAAACAATACATATGCAGGTGTAATTAATGAGCTTTTCTAATATCAACAGCATTTTTCTTAATTGATAAAATAGTGATTCTATATCAAGCTTATACTTATTGAAAACCAAAACTTATGCAAAGTTATGTTGATCAGTTTATCAATTGTCAACAAAAGGTTTCTGCTTTAAGCATTATGATTTTCAGACAGCAGCTTAAAGTACACAATCTTAAACGATAACTGATATTATCGTAGATGTTTCCGGGCAAAATGAAGGGGTAAATTGTAAAAAGGGGTAAATTTAACAATGCCAATTGTGATTTTGAAAATTTCAGCAAACCTACAAATTTTGGATATTCCACCAAATACTATCTTGCTCACTTGTCACAAAGGTTTTTGTTCGTTTTGACAAAATTGAACACGTTTTACGAAGCCAAGCTGTTCTAACTTGGATATTAGTCAGTACCATGTTCTATATTAAGTTATAATCTTGGAAGGTACAATAATGATTTCCGTCATAAATTTATCCTCTACTATTTTCCGAAGGAACTTGCTAGGAAACAAAATGGGGAATTATATGTATCAAAAGGATCAATATTTAAAACATATTTACTATATCAAATAAATATACAACTAAGATATATTGATGACCACACTCTGATGAAATCGAACAAACAATAACAGTATATCGAAAAAATGAAACATATATTGTTGATTTTCCGACTGAAACAATGATTAATAATCAAAACGTTGTCAAACCATTTAAAAACACTAGTTGCAGATTTTACAACTACGTTGGTCAGTGAAATTTGTCCCCTTGTTCATATTTGCGGAATAAAGCCACTGCTTGTCGTCGAATTCATAAGTGATGTTTCATATCGGATATGTTCTTGAGGATATACATACAAACGTAAGCAAAACATTTATTAAAAGAACTGTTAAAAATCTTTAAGTAAACAATTTGAGGGTATTATTCATTTAACTAACAAAATAAACGTTTATATAACAATTACATTGTATTATCTGTAATTGGTAAAAAGATAGAAAACAAACCGAAGGGACCATAAAAATATACCGTGGCAAAATAGCGAAAAACAACAAGAAAAAGAAGAATAGACTACAAAAAACTTCAAGCTGATCAATAAAAGGCCCGACAAACCAGAGATAGTTAAAGGCGCTCTCGAATCAATACAAATTATGATGCAAGTATATGTCTTCCTTGATAGAGGGCTGTTGCTCACAATGAAGCTATTAAACCAAGAGTTCCAAATGGTGAACCGTCCCGTCGTAGATTTTACGGACGCCATCACGAGTTGGGTGACCGTTCTGGAATAACCGATTCACAGATGATATCGGATATGTTCCTTATGTCGTAACTACAATCCACTTCCCTTTTCACCACGAATGAGACCTACCGAATAATAATATTTACTGGGTATGTAATAACATGAGCAACACGACGGGTGGCACATGTGGAGCAAAATTCGCTTACTCTTCCGGAGCACCTGATATCAAGCCCTGTTTTTAGTGGGGTTCTTGTTGCTTAGTCTTTAGTTTTCTACGTACTGTCTTATATTCTATTTGTTTGTTATTATTTTTAGCCATGGCGTTGTCAGTTATTTCCGATCTATGAGTTTGACTGTCCCTCTGGTATTTTTCGCCCCTCTTTTATAGATCATCGTAAGTTTTTGAAACTGACCAAAACCTATACCGTAGTGTCAGCTATAAAAGTCGCCTCTTTTTGAACACCGGTATACTACTGTTTAACACCGGTATACTACTGTTGCTTCTATTTAACCTGATGTAGTGGCACAACAGCACCACTCAAGAATAAACCATAACACTTATTTAGAAATGACAAGAACCACCTAACCGGTACGAAAGACAACAGCTTACAAAAATGAAAAAGTAACTACGTGTATATTTCATAACTCTCACAACCAGTAAAAGTTAGTTCACACAAACTCGTACTTATCCATTATGTAGAATTTTAGAACTCATAACGAATTCAGTCTTTGGCCAAGTCCTCAAATAATTCGTAATGACCAATTCAAATTAATTCCTTTGTAATGGGCATCACATCCATTAAATACTAAAATTTCTTAAAACTCACCAAAAGGCTTTCAAAACGATAGATTGACTAATTGCAGATGATATACATCGAAATTGTAGTTCATTGCCACCGGTAACCACCCTGTCAAGAAAAAAATAAGCATGTTTTTTTTCTTTCTTTTTTATCGAAATATTTTTTGGGGTTTTCTTTTATCAAGTATTCCGTGATCGAACAATTGAAACGGCGACAGTTACATTATTCAGATGGAGATAGGGAGCTGTATAACCCAAGTAAAAATTCGTATTACTACGAAAATGATCGTGTGGCAGTAAAACAAAGTAATCATAATCGTGTTCGAAAGAAAAAATAAGCATATATTTTAACTATATAAAAAAACAATATATAAATAACACATAGCTGAGAGGGTGATAGAGTAGACTGGTACCCCTTGAAAAAGCATTGTAAACCTTGGCTTCGCCGCGGTTGACAATGTTTTCTCGGGGTTACTGTTATTCAATTTATTATACCGAATGTCCTATCACTATGGTCTTTTACAGATGAATCTTATTTAAAAGTATTTTCTATGACGTCACGTACATAACGATGTTACATGTATTAGAAAAAGACATTTTTTTATTGTACAGTCCAATAATAAAATCTGAGACAAAACTTAGAACTTATGCATTGTCTTTAATTACTTGATGTAAATTCAATTCATTGTCCTTCCAAATAAACTGTCGATTTTTGATTGATCTGGACGAAAGGGTGACCCGCTCAGTCATGTTAAAGAGTAGATTATCACCCTCGTATTAGCCAATCATAATATGGAATTTAACGTGAAGTATGATAATAATTATTATTGGATGAAAAATAAAGATCATAATATGTAGTTGCCTCATTGGTAGATCATGCATTATCTGCTTATTTTTCATAACACTTGTTAGGTTTTATGAACCCCCTTTTCGAATTTGCTTCGGAGTGATTCCAATTGACCATTTCATTCTTACCTATGAAGTATAGTACAGAATAATACTTCATTAAAGAGGTTTAATGAAAAAATACTTTGTAAAGATACCCATCGTTTCTGCTATAGCGCCAAGTAGACAAAAGTAGTCTCATTACAAACTAGAGGCTCTAAAGAGCCTGTGTTGCTCACCTTGGTCTATGTGAATATTAAACAAAGGAAACAGATGGATTCATGACAAAATTGTGTTTTGGTGATGGTGATGTGTTTGTACATCTTACTTTACTGAACAGTCTTGCTGCTTACAATTATTTCTATCTATAATGAACTTGGCCCAGTAGTTTCAGTGGAAAATGTTAATAAAAATTTACAAATTTCATGAAAATTGTTAAAAATTGACTATAAAGGACAATTACTCCTTAGGGGGTCAATTGACCATTTCGGTCATGTTGACTTATTTGTAAATCTTACTTGCTGAACATTATTGCTGTTTACAGTTTATCTCTATCTATAATAATATTCAAGATAATAACCAAAAACAGCAAAATTTCCTCAAAATTACCAATTCAGGGGCAGCAACCCAACAACGGGTTGTCCGATTCACCTGGAAATTTCAGGGCAGATAGATCTTGACCTGATAAACAATTTTATCCATGTCAGATTTGCTCTAAATGCTTTGGTTTTTGAGTTCTAAGCCAAAAACTGCATTTTACTCCTATGTTCTATTTTTAGCCGTGGCGGCCATCTTGATTTGATGGCCAGGTCACCGGACACATTTTTTAAACTAGATACCCCAAAGATGATTGTGGCCAAGTTTGGATTAATTTGGCATATTAGTTTCAGAGGAGAAGATTTTTGTAAAAGATAACTAAGATTTACGAAAAATGGTTAAAAATTGGCTATAAAGGGCAATAACTCCTAAAGGGGTCAACTGACCATTTCTGTCATGTTGACTTATTTGTAAATCTTTCTTTTCTGAACATTATTGCTGTTTACAGTTTATCTCTATCTATATCAATATTCAAGATAATAACCACATTTTTTAAAACTAGATACCCCAATAATGATTGTGACCAAGTTTGGTTTAATTTGGCCCAGTAGTTTCAGAGGAGAAGATTTTTGTAAAAGTTAATGACGACGGACGACGACGGACGACGGACGCAAAGTGATGGGAAAAGCTCACTAGGCCCTTCGGGCCAGGTGAGCTAAAAACGGACTTATTTTTCTGTCAAAAATAGCAGAAGACTCCTTAATTTGGTTTTTTTTCATAATTTTGACATTCACCGCTTTGTTTTTACTTCTCTCTGCTTTGTATACCAGATGATTTGTACTGATATTCAACCAAGCATTAATTATATCGTACGGTATTACTTTTCATACTTTAGAAATATCTATTTGTCATACATGGCAGCCTTGTAGCTTACAAAAAACCTGATGAGTAAGAAACTTTCAGTGCAATGTAAGACAAAAACGAAACAAAGCAACACCCTGAATTGATATATCTGTTTTAAAAGCTGTACTTGTTGACATGGGTCGAAACACCCCTTTTCAGCTCTTTAATGAAAATATTGGAAAAATTATTTTTGCAGCGCATTTAATACACCGAATCCGCTTAAATGGGTTTCTTTTCTTTCTTGTAAATAATTGGATACAAATTAAGTTTACTATTTTAAACATAAAAATATCGGAAACTGTAATTTGTTGTACCGCAGTAAATTGAGCATTTGAATATTTTATTTGACATTGTATCGTAATATGTATAAAGATTTCTTTAAATTGATTAACATAACATCATTTAAGAAAGTTTTCAGGTGGGAAATGTGTAAATAAGATTTGTTATATGCCTTAACTTAGAAACATAATCTCATTGTGATGATTTTTTGAAACTAGATAAATATCGATGACATAAATTAATTTCTGTTTTGTATTTAAAGAACACCAATCAGTTCACAAAGAAGCTGTTAAACCAAAATTTCCAAGTGGTAAAGTTGAAATCAACCCTTCGAAAATTTAACGGACGCCATCACGAGTCTGTTGACCGTTATGGAATATCTGTGTGACAGATGATGACGAATATATAACAATCATCGTTACCACAATCCTATTCTCCTTTGACCCAAATGTGACCTACCGAATGAGACTCATCATCGGGTTTGAACTAACATGAGCAACACCCATACACGAAGGGTGTCACGTGTGGAGACGGATCTACTTACCCTTTGGGTGCACCTGAAAGGATCCCTTGTTTTTAGAGAGGTTCGTGTTGCCCAGTTTTTAGTTTTCTATGTTGTGTTTTGTATACTGTTGCGTTCGTGTTTGTCTTTTGGTCTGTTTAAATTTTTTTTGCCATTGCTTTGTCATTTTATCAGACTTATGAGTTTGAATGTCGTGACATTTTAACATAGTGAAAAAAATATCAATTAATTTGATACATTTATCAATAGGATTTCTTTCGTATTTAAAATCTCAAGTAATATCATGAATTTTAAACGATTTGAATAACATTTGATGACATTTTGTCTCAAACTGTGTTGATATAACATAACATTTCGTTGATCTTTTTATAATCTTAACATCTATAAAATGATCTTATCTTTATTGACAATTCTATCTATCTTAAAACTAATATTGAAACTGTAGTCTTTTTCGTGCATTTTTGGTGCAATTGAATCTATTGTACGTGTATCATGCTTTTCATATAATAATATAAACCTATTCTAAAGAAGGATCATATAACCAAAATATGTGTCTAAAATCAATTAAATTGTGTATCAAATTTCTTAAACGATTAGTTTTTGTTGCAAAATTAGAAACAATCTTAGCAGGGGACTTTCTAACACCTTGAAATAATATATCAATCTAGATCCGTAACACCAATATAACAATAATATCTTATCAAATATAAGGAATATCCTCTGCCTTTGTGTTTAAACATGAACGAGTTTTTAAATTTACGAAAAAGCTTAATATGGCAGAATGCTTTCTTGGAAAAGAATAAGCTACAGCAATCAAATCAACGATTTGGTGAAACTAATTTGTTGTAAAATTATGTGCTTACAGCAATCGGGGAAAAAGTACTTATTACCAAATAAACTCATCATAGATACCAGGACTAAATTTAGTATATACTCCAGACGCGCGTTTTGTCTACAAAAGACTCATCGGTGACGCTCGAATCCAAAAAAGTTAAAAAGGCCAAATAAAGTACAAAGTTGAAGAGCATTGAGGACCAAAATTCCTAAATTTTTTGCCAAATACAGCTAAGGTAATCTATGCCTGAGGTAGAAAAGCCTTAGTATTTCAAAAAATTCAATATTTTGTAAACCGTAAATTTATAAATGTAACCATATCAATGACAATTCATGTCAGCACAATTGTCCCTTGTCTTCATCTCATGTCGTAAATTTGCATACCGTACTCTGGTCGCGCAACGATTTAAAATCATGAGTTTCGCCCTCAGAATCATAAACAGGGGAGCAGAAAAAGTATTTTACTGATACTTACAGAGCATATTAGCCACATGGTACGAGTTCCTTACAGTTTTTAGTAAATTTCGTGTTGTTTAATTTCTATTGTATTCTAGCGTTTTGTTTGCTGTTTTTTGTCTTTACATCTTATGTTATTGGGCATGTTGTTGTCTAAATTTCTCCAACTTAATATTTTGTTTACCACTGTGTGTCTTCTTTCCATTGGTTTTACGCAACCATTCTACATGTTTGGTCTCCATTTTTGTGATTTCGAGCACTGTTCTTGTGGTCATTGGTTGCCAGTACAAGACGGTCCTAGCACTGGTTTAAGTGCAAATCATTTCTATGTGTCGATAACACTACATTTGGAGCGGAGAACTGAATTATGATGAAAACCATAAGAAAGCTGCTCATAAGAAAGTTATTAAACCAAAAGCTCAAAGTGGTGAAGTTTAAATCACCCCTTCGACATTTTACTGCCGCAATTGTGAGTTGGTTGACCGTTGTAGAATATCTGTTTTACAGAGGACGACGGTTATGTTCTAATCGTCGTAACCACAATCCTGTTCTCCTTTTCCCCGAATGTTACCTGCAGAAGTAGCCTTATCATCGAGTGTGTACTTACATGAGCAACACGACGGGTGTCAAATGTGTAGCAGGATCTGATAACCCTTCCGGGCACCCGAGATCACATCCCCCTCACCCGGTTCATTAATTCAATCGATTTAATTCTGAAATCATATATATTATTACTACATATAAAATTAGCTGAAGCATAGATTACCTTGGCCGTATTTGGCATAACTTTTTGGAATTTTGGATCCTCAATGCTCTTCAACTTTGTACTTGTTTGGCTTTATAAATATTTTGATATGAGCGTCACTGATGAGTCTTATTTAGACGAAACGCGCGTCTGGCGTGCTAAATTATAATCCTGGTACCTTTGATAACTGTTTACACCACTGGGTCGATGCCACTGCTGGTGGACGTTTCGTCCCCGAGGGTATCACCAGCCCAGTAGTCAACACTTCGGTGTTGACATGAATATCAATAATGAGGTCATTTTTGTAAATTTCCTGTTTACAAATTTTGAATTTTCCAAAAAACTAAGGATTTTCTTATCCAAGGCATAGATTACCTTGGCCGTATTTGGCATAACTTTTTGGAATTTTGGATCCTCAATGCTCTTCAACTTTGTACTTGTTTGGCTTTATAAATATTTTGATATGAGCGTCACTGATGAGTCTTATTGAGACGAAACGCGCGTCTAGCGTACTAAATTATAATCCTGGTACCTTTGATAACTGGTTGCAACACATTGAATATGAAGCAGAATTCCGTTAAAGAAAAGATATGTAATAGATGGAGGTTCGAATACATTCAAATATTTATAAATATGAAGAAAAAAATGTTTATACTGATTTTCTTTACATTTTGACGCTTTATGCCAATGTGTTCCAGGAAAAATATAATATGTGTAAAGATCTTCACATAGTTAACGCCAAACCAGGATTTAGGTACAATACATGAACGATTTGTTGGCTAAGTTATGTATAATGAATAATTGATCCAATTCCATGAATTAATCATATATTAATGCACTTCCGATGAAAAATCCTATCAAAGAACGGAATCAGAGTAAATGATAAAAATGTTTACAACAAAACAAATAATAAGTTTATTCAATGTATATTGTATACATAGAATAATTAATTAGAATATCCTGGTAGAGTTACCTTAAACATTATCATAATTTGAATAAGAATATTTATCATATACTTAGTTAATTTGATAGGGTCCCCATAACAAAATTTCAACGATAAGAAAATTTAGCGATATATATTACAATACACATTCATGAATTTTGATAAAGTTCATGTCAAGCCATACCACAAATTAGCCTATGAAACACACAAGACATTTCTCTCGATTGTTTAATTATTGGAATAGTTAGGAATGCGACAGGTGATCAACAATAGTTGCGTGTTGTAACAACACAACGTAGGAAGTGTTCGAGGAGAAGATTTTGTTGTAATGATAGCGACATTGAACGAATTATGTGGATCAATACCTAGTGAAATAGATCATTTAAAGCTTCCCTGGTTACGACAATCTTATTCACGTTTGCGCTTTAACTGTTGATATTTTCCAACATGTGGGATCGTATATGATATTGAATATTGAATTGGGCTTAACAAGCTGAAACAATACAGGTATGTCTTTAATATACTGTTATAGATTAATCGTATTTTATCTCATTATATGCCAAAATATTAATATTTACCCCCTTTTGAAGTACCCTCAGGTAAAATCATTGATATGACACCTTTATTGAATGATATGTATAGATATAGTTGTGACAACACAGTAATTTGTCACCCAAAGAATTGATTTAAACTAGTCTACTATATAACTTTTTAACTTTTGTCAATCCATTTAATGCTTTATTGTCCGAAATATAAATGCTAAAATGTTGGTTCTTTTCTTATTTACGTTTAGTTACTTTCGTGTCACTGTAAATCAATTTTATCTCTTTTTAAACAAGAAAACGTAGACCTGTACCTAATTATATCAACGTATATTAAGTCCTAGCGTAGAATATTTTTCTTCTTCGATTTTTACATTTTGATAATCCCAGTAGATAAGACCCTGTTTGCACGAATTTTGTGTTTTACCAGAGTATCTATCGTACAGTTATGAACAATTTAGAAATACAAAATAAATAGATTGCGGTCTCTCTCAAGTTTTTTAATTATTTCGATTTTGATAATATTGTTTCTAAACCAAAATGAAGATATCTTACATGGAGGAAAGAAAATGTAGCATGTTCTAAAATTTTCTATAACTATATTAAAAAGTTATGTGCATGTTTCATCTAGCGATTCGATTATTTGGGCGTTATAGTTGTATCTATATTTAAACACGCTGCATGTCAGGTTAGTAAATAATCTTTGATAATAATCCTTTTATGAAATGTAAATCATTATCAGAAACGAGCCTAACATCTCAAATCACTACTTGCTGTGGTTTTTTTTTACCATCTGATAATGTTCATGCATTCTATACTTAAATTTTGTTTCTTGAAAAGTTACGATATTACTCCAGGATATCATCAGGGTTGCGTTCAATATCATAGCGGCTACGTAGATTTTTGTCTACTGAACGAGTAGCTAGCCTAGCTGCTATCAATATCTTTGTAGCAGCTAGACTAGCTACACGTTTAATAGACAACAATCTACGTAGCCCTGTGTAGCCGCTACGATATTGAACGCATCCCAGCATTAAACATAGTTCCGTTTTTCAATCTTTGTAGTGTCCAGGCTCGAGAGGGTTTTGTTGGTATATCACAATTCGCCGTCGTTGACAAATGGTATATTTGGTGTCAATATTTGTAACGATATAATTCTGCCTAACGTTAATTCTTATTTATTTTGATTTCCTCAAATAGCACACCTCGAGAAAGAAAAAAAGAGTTGTTTTTAACCCTTGGATAGAGAAATATCATAAATAATCAAGGAGGGTATACTAGTATAACCTCATTGGAAGAACTAAATAATGCGTTTTCATATCGACAAAAGCGACTATATGTGCTAATAGTTTTTTTAACTGAAGTGACGTTTCGTTAAGATTTATGTTAGAAACTTTACAGGATGTACAAATTTAATTCATTCAAAGTTATAACAGTATTTTTATTGCTTTCAATTTCTTTTTTACGATGTAATCAAATTCCAAAATTTAAATATATCAGCTATGTTTAATTGAGCATAAAGTTAATTTTAGATTGAAACTATTTGAATTTAAATGTAATGTATATAAATGTGAAATCTTCTTTTTCATTCGTATTAGTAAATTTAATGGTTTTGTACTTACTATATATAGGAATGATATTTAGCAGACGCTATTACAAAACATTTCCAATTTTTGAAGAAAAAAAATTCACCGATAGAATAGTATTTTCATAAATCATGAAAACAGACTATAGCAATACAGTAAGATTTTTTAAAATTTTATGCCATTCGCTGAAATGACTCATTAATGTTTCCCTTTAAGAAGTACCTCTGACAGCCCAACCGCCATCAAAATCAGATGTCATCGTTACTAGAAATAAGAATATAAAAAGACCATAAAGTGTTTTGTAAATGTTCGAAACTTTTGATATATTTATGATTTCTGTAGATTCTATCTAAGTTGCCCGTAACTGAAAATGCAGGCTATTTGAGTATTGTACCATACATCTATGATTGTACACAATCAAGCTATATTGCTTCTATGCTAATGAATTTCCTAACATACCAGCCTATATTTATTTTGTAAGTACTACGGTACTGGCATGATTGTGATGAGCAAATTTTGGTTACTAGTACTTAGAATATAGAGATATGTCCAATTTCCCCAGCATTTATCTTTGAATTCGCCAGAGCCATTTTCTTTAATTGTTTTGTTGTAAATAAGCCGTCAGTTTTCTCGTTTGAATTGTTTCACATTTTTCATGTCGTTGTCTTGTATAGCTGACTACATGGTATGGGTTTTGTCATTGTTGAAGACCTACGGTGGCCTATGATAGCTTTCTTTTAGATAGTTGCCTCATTATTATGGCAATCATACCACATATCCTCATTTGTTTGAAAACTAGTTTTTAATTTCTCGGAACCGCCTATATTTGCGAATCTTCCCAGAAAATCCGTCCAAGGCTTTTTAACAAATAACAATTCTTTTGGATTTTGAAGAGCAGATCAATTATCGATATATTTTCAAACAATGATGTAATGTTTGAATTGTATATTGATAAAACGGTTTGTTGTGATCCATTCATTTCAAGCTAATATTGGCTTAAATTTGGAATAAACATGTCGTTCAATGATTTATTGTTCGGATCTTTAAATGAATGTGGAATTGTTACGAAAGTCTTCGGTTAAAGTTTTGTAGTCAGTGATTTTTTTCATTACAAATTGTTAATTAAGTTGGTACTTCGGTACTGACATAACTGTGATGGTGCATTTTAATTATAGCGATATGGCCAAATTACCCCCATTTATCTTTGAATTCATTAGGGCCTATTTTCGAAACGTTTATGTTTTTTACACAGCTCAATGTATTTATTAAAGTGAATTATAACGTTCTAGCCAAAGTATTGCTTACTTGCAAACATATGACATGAATATACAGTCCTAAAAATTGTCCAAAACCTCAATTTTTGCAAGCACCTATATAAAATCAGAATAGGAAGAACTTTTTTAACCAAAAGCTCAACAACTGTTTTCAATTTGTCTTTCGGAAACAAATTGTTTACGTTTGGTAAGAGACTTGCTACGATGTAAAAATTTGTGAAAAACATGTAGAACAACAACATACAGCACTTAATTACATTTTGATTTTATACAAATATTTGATATTGTTTTAAAATATTTGCACGTAATAATGTGATGAGCTGTTTCTTTCACTGAACATACATGATGAGAATATTTCTGCTGTTACATATTCAGAGTAACTTTTCAGTCTTCAAACATGTAACAGTCAAAAGAAGAAGAAGCAACAAAAACCAAATGATGTTCATATTTTCATGAGACCAATATTAAGTTTAGGAAAAAGTCACTGTGAAACTTAATTTGATTTTAATCTCGATCAGTCTTTAAAATGCATCAATATTAAGTTAAGAGTTCTTGGTCCTTATTTTTCAAAATTAATTCAATATGCAAAAAACTTAATAAAGCAAAGCAACAATCGAAAATAAATTGGATAAAACCAAGAAAAATATTTGGTCCTTATTCAACAAATGAATTTAATATGTAAAAACTAAATCAAGCAAATCAATAATAAAAAACTGGATATAAACCATAACAAGTTCTTGGTTCTAACATTACATATGATTTTGATATGTAAAAAAAAATTAACAAAGAAAATTAACAATATAAAAACAAACACCAACACAAAGCTGATATTTAGTAATTAGAATTCAGTTAATATTTGAGTTCCTGGAATATATCATGAAAGACCAAGACCCGACGTCTTTTTACATAGTGTAAAACGAGTTACTTGGCACTATTAACAGCATATTTGTAGAAAATTAATCAACACTTAATTTTATGAAATTTTGTGGGGAAAAAAACTTGTTTGAATCCAATTGAATATTTATACTTGAAATAAGTATAGATGCATTCGGTTACTAGTATAGTATTTTTTAGGTACAGATGATTATCATTTAAATTGAAAATGCTGTATTCGTAAGGGACATTGGAATGACCTCCGTGACTTTGTGATTTTCTTGTATTTACATACACTCTATATATCTTACCAAAATATAAGAAACTTAATTAAAATTGTATTATTGTAAGTTTAATCTCGTTAAGATATGTAATAACAATTCAAAGGTACTATCTACATATGAGTACAAGGCAGACATACACTAAACAATTACCATTATTCGATGTGATCGCATTGGAATTAGGACTACGGTTCCTTTGATAATCATGACTTTAAAATCAATTGAAAACAGCCGAATAAGAAGTTCTCATACTTTATTTGATCTTTGGTTTGCTGTCAATGAAAAAAATACAAAAGGATAAATCTTTTGTTAACAGTGGTTTACCATGGGACATTGAACTCAAAACCTCCCAGAATGAACAAAAAGCTGACTCATATTCAATGCCACAAGGTTAATTTTGGTACACCAGATTAAATCTTGTTTTAATACCTTTAATTAATATGCATAAACATGGACACACAAAGAGTCAAAAATTATCTTGTTTTTGAAAATAGCCATAGACTTTACTTTACATTGATAGGTTATATCTACAAGGTAATGAAGTACAGAATTAAATTTTATACAAACTTCTATTTTGATGATCAATATATTTACTAAAGGTGTTTTGATCAAACATTTATTATGTTTCATCATATTGTTCCATTGGTATTAAATTCTTTCATTACAGAATTTAATCTAGATTCCTAAAAGGAAACCGATTCGCCCGGGCGATGACTCGTGGCAATTTTTTTTTTATATAAAGAACTGATGCTATCAAGTAATAAATATTAATTTTGAATTATAGTAATTTCTGTACTGCATGCATTACAGAAAAACTACAGGAAACCTTATAAGCCATAAATTCAATTACTGAATCATGAAGGTTCTAATTTAAACAACTTGTTGTTCTTATAATTTTTATTCAATTGATAATTTTTTATGCAGTTTTTATTACTTGTACTTAATTTTCTCATATTTTCAACTCATTTTTTTTTAAACATGTCAGAAAAGTGCTCTTAATCTTGAGTTTAACCAGTAACTTTATGGGGTTTTATTATGTAACAAGCTGCACTCGAGAAGTAAATTTTCGGTCTTTATAACCATTCATTCCTTTCGAGTGAAAGTAATATTAATAAATCAAAGTTTTCACAGATATAAATTTGCCATATTAAACATTGAATAAGTACTTTCTTTAATTTATACTTCAATAAATATTAAAATATTCCGTCATAAATATTACAGTAGGTTATCTTCAATTGAACTCTTTATTTGATACTAACTTATATCTGTGCACATCATAATATAGGCCCCCTAAATGTGTCTGCTATCTTACTGCTGTTTTTGTGGTGTGTAATTTTATCTTAGATCGTCTCCTTTTGAGAACTATAATGATAGTATCATGTATTATCTATACTGTAAAATGGTAGTAGGCGAACAGATTTTATCAGGGGTTTCTGGAATATGCCTTGATGGCACATGCATATACTAAACCGTTTGATATATGACTATTTTATGAAATTTAAAGTCAGTTAAGTTTTACCCAGATAATTTCGGAAATCACTAACTCAATCAAAATAAAAAATAGACTGTGGTATACATTCTTTTTTAAATTGGAAAAGAATATACCCATAGTAAGTTAAATAAGAAAAGGAGACGTAGTATGATTTCCAATGATACAACTGTCCATTAAAGATCAAAGGACAAATTTGAGAACAATTACAGGTCAAATCAAGACCTTTATTAGTGAAGAAAAACAAACTGTATTGTTAGCTTAAAGGCCTAAGGATGATAAAATGTCTAAATTTCAAAAGAGAAAACTAACGGTCGATTTATACTTCAAGAATTGTTTATAGAAATATCCGTTTAGAGCATTTTGGAGTTTTGAGCGTCAAATGTTTAGGGAAAGCCCTTTAAGGCGTGTAAACTGCAGTGAAATTTATTCAAGTAATATATTGTATATCTTAAGCTTTGTTAACTTTCCATCAACCTAAGAACCCTTAAAGCTTGTAAAAACTTGGGCTATTTTTTTTTTACTTTATATCTTATTGAAATATGAAGATTACAAGTTTATTTGTGTAAGCCATTTAAGTAAGAATTTCATATAAATCACATATCTATTCGATAGTTATCGTTTTTAGTAAATCCATACATTTGATAAATTACAAGGAATATAATGTTGTCCATAATTACCCAGTAACCATTTGATTTGATTGACAAACCATTACGCTCTGTGTACATTTTCTCTTTCAAAGTAAACAAAAGTTTGTCACAAAACAAGTAATTTTAGATGTATCATATAAATTTTTCGATGGTTTGTAAACACTTTTCAGTACCCTTTCAAAAACTTGATCAAACACATATTTGTCATTAAACATAGGTTTCCGTGCTCTTTTTCAGTTTTCAAAAGGTCTTTGTAAAACATATATTAAAGAGAATTTTTCGTTGCTTAATTACAATTCAAATACTTGATTGTGCATTCTACTTTATCATCTATTTGTTCAATGATACTTGTTAAAATCGGTTTTAAATTTACTGTGAAATGGAAGTTTTGGCCCAAGTAATGTTTATTTACTGTAAAATGTATAGGATAGGGGTAATTCACACAATACTTCTGGTTCAGTGTTGATTTTTTATTTCGGGTTTTGTAATGAAACGCATGATATTAAAGTTTGTATATCTTTATTTATTTTCGAGTTTGATTACATGACATTTAATTTCGTAGGGATATTGGATAACACTTTAAGATGTCAAGTTCATTCACCATTGTCATACAAGAGCTAATACTTGTCAGTTGCAGGCCTTCTTGATGTAATTGGGAACGCTCAAAGAGTCAATTAGTGCATTGTTGTATTACGTCGCACCGAAAACGGTTCATTTATATTTTATCAATTTCTGTTCTAACAACACTGATCAACGAATTTTTGTTTTACCAGTTGTGAGCAAAACGACAGGTGCTTTGTAAGAATCAAGAACCGCTAACCATTCCATAGCACCTGAACCCCTGTTTTGATGGCCTGTTTGTGTTTTTCAATCTTCATTTTTTGTAAACTGTTGTTAGGTAATAATTAAAGCAGTATAACTCATAATTTTCATAATCTTTTGGGAAACCAAAAGCATGTTAAGAATACCACTGATTTTGGAAACATACTATTTGTTAAAATTGAGAATGGAAATGGGGAATGTGTGAAAGAGACAACAACCCGACCACAGAACAGACAGCAGCAGAAGGTCACCAACAGGTCTTCAATGCAGCGAGAAATTCCCGCACCCGGAGGCGTCCTTCAGCTGGCCCCTAAACAAATTTATATACTAGTTCAGTGAAAATGAACGCCATACTTAAGGGCATACGATACAGTTTTGATCCCGTATTTACAGTTTAATGAAAATTTCTATATAGGCTAATTTTTGCCTGATTAAATCAAACATGTAATAAAAAATATACCTTCATGTGCTACTTTTTGAGTTAAATGAGGTCGAAATTTTGTATATTTGCTAAAAATTCGGATTTCTGGCCGCATTTTCCCTTTCGAAAGAAATCCATAACTTTTTGTTTTAAAAGATAAACACAAATTGTTTTTTGTTAAATAATTTGTAATTTCTGTATTTTATAAGTATCCTAAAAATTTATGTCTTTTTTACTCAAAAATAAGTCATATTTATCAAATTGTCATGAATTGAGAAAAAAAACGTAATTTTTTGCCGTATATTTATCAAAATTAAAAAAAATTGCACTATTTACAGTTTTATAAAATTTGGTCCACATAATCTCCCTGCAAAATGAAACAAAATGTCTTTTAAAAAAAGAGGGGTCCATGAAATCGTTTTCAAGTAAAATCAGTATGAATGATAAAAATCAGTCGAAAACTGCATCTTTTCCCGATTAGTCACCGTTTGACGTCGCGAAAATAACATTTTACGTTAGCAACGTCATTACTTAACTCCAAATTGTTGTACATTTATAACTGCTAGTTACATATCTAATGTTGCAGTGATGATACAGATATATGTACGCCTAGAAGCGAATTCGAATGCGTGTACTGACTGAAAATGAACAACATTGGTATTATTTTCAATAAACAAGATTTCTGTAAAATACTCTAAACTGAAAATAAAATCTGAATTTTGTCAGTGTTGACAATTTACATTTTTGGAAAATTTTGCAATATGTCTAGAACAGTCAAAAGTTTGTAAACAATCGTTATACGGGAAGTATTATGAGTAAATATCACCGATCCGACTTGCCCGATACAGTTGATATCGGTGACATTGACACCTATATATCTACCAACTGATCCCTGAATGTTTACTGCACGACTCATAATAGTCTGGCAATCGTAAACTAGACATCAACCTAACAATAAACAAAAAGCAAACGTAAATACTCCAAGAGGTCAACATTTAATATTTAACGATAAGAAGTGACCATACATACTAATAAGCAGTATATACTGACCTCACTGTGTCAGTTAAACACAAGTGGTAAAATTGAAAAATCAATGATTAATATTGATGTTTGCCGATTAACTTAATATCACCAGCTTAGTGGAATGAAAATAAATTGATGTTATCGACAGTTTGTCAAAAGTGATTATAAGTGATAGTCCATATTAGAAGTTTTATCTTGATTCTATAATTTGTAACCTTTGTTGTTCTCGACTTTTATACAAAACATCCACCAGAATAGTGTACAAAACATCCATCAGAATAGTGTATTTCTATGAATGCATTGATTAAGTTATCTCTAAGTGGAACCATGGAAGTATTATAACATTTTATTTTCATGGTGGAACAAAAGAATCCTGATATTCAAATTGTTCGTTAAATTGCTGCTCATTGTTAAAATTGTACTTAAATGACTGATGTTCCTTTTACTTCCTCGCCGTTGACGAACATGTGATCTTTTGAGGAATTTCTTTCAGGGGCAATCATACCACAACTTCTTTTCTATATTTTTAATATGTCATGATCAAACTGAGTACATAATTCAGATGCGAGAGCGTCATGCACTAAAGGCAAAGTAAGATAACTGCAGTAGATCGTCTCTCCATCGATCGTCAGCATTAAACCCTTGCCATGTAGTTATTAGTTTGAATGCTCCTTTTGTATCTTTCGTCCTTCTTTTTTCCTTTTTGAATTAGCCTTGTAGTTCGGTATTTTTGTTAAAAAAAAAACATTTTTGTTAAAAAAGCCGATCAATTTCAGATGAAATATCTTGGTACCAAAAAAAAAATGCGTGGAAACGGTTGGAATTGAATCACGAATAGGCGCGTCAGCATAAAGTATAAATAATTGCAGGTCAACATTGAGTATAACTGGTCTTGCTGTATGACTATAAAAATCATATTTCCAACAATTGTGTAATATTCTTGATGTAGTATCTCTGAGATTTAAATTTCATTCAAAAAAGTTCTTCGGGTTTTGGTGCTACCCATACAATATGAAATTGATTGCCACACAACTTTGTAACATGAAAAAAAGGTCAATCAGATTGGAGCTTTAAAATGACGTAAATTGAAAACTTCAAAAGATTAATCGTTAATCTGACGTGGAAATTTAAGAAAGATCATGAAATCAAATTTGCTTTTTGATATAGCCTGTACAATATACACGATTTTTATAAATGATAGTCTCCCGGTGCTTTACCTTATCTGGGTAAAACTAGTTTTTAAAAGAAAGGTAACTGATTTCCTATACATGAGAAGTCTTACTTGCAGAATTGAGTACCTATTCCAAAACACAATTCTTGCAAAACAGCACTTATGAAAAGCAACTAAAGAGGCAATGATAAGATTATCAATACTTAGACAGATAGCTTATATTAAGGATGAAGATTCAGAATAGCAATAGAAGCGCCCTTATATGACAGATAGCTTATATTAAGGTTGAAGATTCAGAATAGCAATAGGAGCGCCCTTATACTTTCGATGAAAGGCCTATTCCAAGCTTATCTTGAAAACGGTGTCTAATGTACTTAGAAATCCACCCGTCCAATCTTGTCATGTAACAATAAACAATTAATATGGATCTAAGACAAAGGAAAATCACAAAAATAGCAGTAGTACTCGGTTATGCAGTTCCCAAAATTTAAAAATGAATTTCGCGAATAATTCCGACTATTGTTACTCGATTTGATTTTCCGTAACCTTTTATAAAAACAAATGTAGACAATTTACCAAATGTATACTAGGACACTTATATTATAATGCTATTAGCCAAAAGGACTTGAATAGCCTGTGAATCAAATAAGCAGTCAGACGGAAGACATTTGAGATTTAGCCAATAAAACACGTGTTTCTTTTTATATTGACATACATTACTTCTTGATATTTAAGAAATTGACGGTAATTCCTACATAAACATATAAAAAAAATTGACATGTTTTATTTTTAAGTTCAGCTTTTGAAAGTCTTTAAATACAAATAGGAAATGCCATTAAATATACCAATTATAGACGGAAAGAAAGTCAATAAATCTTTGACTGCATGGCAGTGTTCATTTAGTTTTCAATTTTGGGCGAAAATGGTTGCATTCAGTTTATAATCTCTATTTTAATAACAGATATTTCCATGTCAAAACATGATTTTGTTAATTCGATTTCTATAGAAATAGACGTTAATTTATCATTTCTAATTTCACAACACAGACGTGCAATGGTACCATATTCACATACATGTAATATCGTTCTAAATTAAAGTAAGTGCGGTTAATTAAAATGCACTTAATTCTATTAATCAAATGATGCATGATCTGGCTAATATCATTAAGACATTTGTCATTTTACAATCCATTTAGAAAATTAAATCATTTGAATAAGCTATTGTAAATCTTTTAAACCCTCTACTAATCTCCAATTTAATCATATGTCCATATCAGGCATACAGTATCAAGGTCGGGATACCCGATACGTACCGTTGTTATAAATTCGTTAACTTTTTCTGTCTTGTATGCTTTTATCGTTGAGGAGATACTTTGAAGGCTATTGTTTCGTATCAAAAGAAAAACATAAAGGAGTTGTATTTAATAATATCATATTTAATATTGGAAAGATTTCTAATAATTGAAAAGTAGGAAAAGTATACCTTGCCAATTTGTGTATTGTTGATTCCGATCGTAGTGTCAAAGGAGACGTCATCAACTCTTCGGGTAAGTCATGTTCATTTAAAACGCTCAGTCTAGTTTAATATATAATTTTTGTTATCAGATATGATCAACCAAGTATTCAAAATTACATTTACATTTTAAATAGGTAAATGCATTATGCATTTCCGATGTACTTTAAAACTATATTTTATTATAAGAATACATGGTTTTATGATTTAAACATTTTGTTTTCATTTCATGACTACCTCATTCGCTTAAATGGACATCTTCCAACTGCCAATTATTTGAAATATGTTACATGTATAATTGAACTATACAACACAGCATAATATAAAAACCAGCAAGAAAATTCACACGAAATATAAATTATAAAGATTAGCAAAGTAAATTCTCATATAACTCATTGGTATTAAAATAATCCGTTATTGGACTTTAAAATAACAATTAAATCCAATTCACTTTTCCGAGCCTTTTTGGCATGAAGCAAATGTAATACAATAAGAATTAATTTTATAATCTATACCCACGATATCACCTTGTTAAGTCACATTTTTATGAGATTGTATGGTGCATTGCTGAAGAGGTGTTGAACTTTTAAGTTTATACTATTAACTGGTAATTTCCAGCTAGTGAATTTGTGCCAAAGCTAAATTTTGAAATTAAGTCTTTCGTGTTCGTTTCTGCTGTAAACTGCCACGATGCTATTTTGAACACGTGGAGGTTTAGCTTAAATTATAGAACACTTGCATGATGTTTATCGCCAAGATTTATAGAATACTTGTGTGCAGAGTATAGCCAACGAAGCTATTCGGAACACTTGTTTGTAGTGTTAAACTAAGAAACATTTTGGAACACTTAGCTGCAGTGCATCACCAAGATAACCCATGACTGATTTAGAACCGGTTCTCCCTTTTAATGGTTTTAACTCACAAATGGTATGTTTTCTATATTCTCAAACATTATACATTGTTGGCAATGAAAGCAATTTGAAAACAAATCTTTTTAAAATTGTAACATTTATCTCTTCATTTATTGAATTATTTTTAGATTTTCAACTTTTTTGGCCCCGAACAATCACGTAGAGACATTGATTGAGAAATCCGCATATGATAGAGTAAAATTGGTACAGTTAATGTTATTGGTATACCACTACCTACTCTGTGTTTTATAGCGAATACGTGTGTAATGGAAACGAAACAGCAATTGTATCATATACCAATTACATGAGATAATCAATTCTTTAAACGTGGTTAAATAATTTACTTATTGGGTTGTTCGTACTTCTCCAAAAGGTTCGATTCCCCAAATATATATCATATATATTGACAGACGTGATAAATCATTCTTGTAAATATTTAAGTTTCACATGATCGTATATAACTTGGCAATAAATTGTCTAGTTACTGCTACTCTATTACCAGTTTATGGTTATAATAAAGTATTAAAGTGATAAAAAGGATATTGTTTGAAAATACATATTAAGAATGTTTTCCCTAAGCAAGTAAGTATTATATTAAATTCCAATGTTGCATCATGGTCTAGATCTTATCTCAGTATGTTACTTTCAATAGGATTATTCGTAATGATGAACATTTATTGTCAAATAACTAATATATTTATGTAATATTTGAATTGAGTCTTGGTTATTGTCGATTTTAAGTTATTTAATATTTGTTTTTTTTTTGCGAAAACGTGTCTTTTAGATGAGACTTTTAATACTATGTTATAGCTATACTGATCTAAGTCAGGAACATGTTATGTAAATGGTCAAAAGCTGTGATATTTTAACATTTGAGAACTAATATGCTGTCGTAATCATGCAAATAACCATAGTAAACTATAATTGGGTTGTTTAGTCAATAATCGTCCTGCATTGAATATATATAGCTGACTATGCGATATGGACTTTGCTCATTGTTGAAGGCCGTACGGTGACCTATAGTTGTTAATTTCTATGTCATTTGGTCTCTTGTGGAGAGTTGTCTCATTGGCAATCATACCAAATCTTCTTTTTTAAGTGCATTTGCTTTATTTTTATTAATTTATACATTTGACAACATTATCATTTTATTAAATATACTCAGTGTTGACAGTGTTCTGCTATAAACACCTCAAGGTGTAAAAAGATGCCCAAAGTGTCCAGTACATATTTACTACCGTACTTTCTATAAAGTTCAATATTTACACAATTTTGATTTAAAGTCAAGATTATAATAGACACTGTCCATTAGACATTTTCATGTATATTTAAACTCCCATGGAACTACTGTTTGTGTTCTCTCACACACTACTGTTTTAATGGTATTTGAGACATCGTGCATTAATTCATGCTATTAGTGGAGGAGTTGTTAGTTTAAGAAGTTTTTAAATTTAAATACTTATAACGGAAGATATGTATTTCCATTGTAGTTATATTGACACAAAATAAACGTCATTAAAATACACTTTTCTTAAAAGGTGTCACATGATTGTATGTATGTCGGAGTAAAAAAAAGTTGAATTCTATTGTAATATATGAATTTTGATTGTTATTCCCTCTCTCCACATATAGGTAAGGTATGCTTTTATCTTTTGTTTTGTTTTCCTGCTTCTATTATGATAATGAAATGACAAATATATAGGTAAGCTTCGTAGATATGTTGACCTTTTTTTAATTCATTTTTTTTAAGTCGGGAATTTAAGATATAAATATTTTATAAAAAGATATTCAATATATGTGTTTTGTCGTAATGCATCTATTTCTTTGTCATGAAACAAATGTTTAAACCACGTAAGAAATTAAAATATTCAAGTTGAGACTACTTCAATACGTAACCGATCAAGCAAACGAAAACAAATTACATTTTTACCTATTTAACATGCTAAGTAATTATAAAAATGTTTATCTCATTTAAACCTATCGTTGTGTATACCTAAAACGTAACGATAGTTTATATGTCTAAACCAAACATAGAGATATATAACCACGGGAAACATTTCATTAAAGACGGTAAGACATACAAGAGATACGTTTTTTCATGTCTTGTTTATAACAGAATAAGGGACGACATCAAAAGATCGATGTAGGATAAAAAAAACTTAAATCGAATAGTTTGGGGGTGGGGGGTCAACATTGCTGCAAGTTTTGTTAATCTAAAATCGATTTTACATATATCCATATAGTTAAATCAATTTTTCCCAAATAAGGTTAAGAAGGGGGTAGGGGGTCAGCGAAAAAACTATGTGAATTAAGTTTTTTTTTATCCTACATTGAACTTTTGATGTCGTCCCCAAGATGTTATATAACGATATTTGTGTTCCCTTTATTTCGAATATGATATGTACAATACACTTCGACATTAGGATAAAATTATCGGAATAGATTCTTGCTAGGTCTGTAAGTTAAAAATTGAATTAAAATTGGAAGTTGCTTTAATTAAATTTTTTTTTTAACGAAATTATAAATGAAACAAAATCTATCTGATTCACATCATATTTTAGTTACTCTAGAATCAATTGATATACAGAACGGACCATATGCAGTTTCTCCATTGAAACCTAGCTAACTTGAAACCTAGCAATGTGTTTGCAGTTCACGTTAATGTCATGCTTGTCTATACTCTGTTGCCTTTGGATGCATAACTAATGATAATATAATAATGGGTTGATTAAAATCTTCAATTTTACGTCAATTTCAAAACCAATTATGGTCGTTACCATGGAACACAGACAAATATAAGACCTGGACAATAAATGTTATTGGTTTCTTCCTGTAAAACCTATTAATTACAATTGGATAATATTGTTCATTGGAATGACATTTTGAACCTGAGACTACCATCACTACTGAGTTAAAGTAGTCTCAGTTTGAACATACCTTAAATATGCGATGATCAGAGAGCAACTTCCAAGCAATGTTGACGGCTCTCCTGACATTCCCGAAGCCCTGAGTTTATGAGCTTGGAAGTTGGATCAGACAGATCTGTTCCACCGAGGGAATTTTTACAGGGTTTTTGAGGGATATTTTGATTCGTTGTTTGTTATGCATATAAGACATAAGTTTCTATTTTAATGTGTAAACAGTATTTTATGAAAAATACTTTACAACACCTGTTGGGTGAAACTGATAAACCATTAACGAACCTTTTATCCTATATTTTGAAAGGATTCTTGTATGCATTTTGGGTTCAAATGGCTTTAAGTAACATACACACATTGAATATGAATACATTATTAAATCCAATTAAAGGGCCCTTTTAAGATTATAACCATTGTGTTTATAGATTTTATTCAGCAGTCCTATTTTGCAATTGATATATAGCTATACGTGACAACCCCCAAATATTGTTTCCTTCAGTTACACAAAATTTTAAAACTTATATTAAGCCAAAAGTGACACTACAACTAGTATTGTTTAATTGTCATCTCAAAATGGTTGTTTGTTATCAAGAGAATGTGTCACAGAATATAATGAATACATTTTATAAGTTCTTTGCGTCTTTTATGGCGAATTGTACAAATATGACATGCAAAGAAGGATAGTAATATCGTTCAGAAGCAGCTGATCACATTTCTAGTTTACAGTATGTGTTTGAATTCGCGTTTTGGGGTTATTTAAAGTGTTTTAAATACATGCGCTTCTCCACTTCCGTTGATTGTACGTGTGATCTTAAATTGCTATCCTTCATTATGTTGTCTATTTTCAAAATGATTTCCTTTCTAGTTTCCCTTTCGAAATTCTAGGTGTTTGTTTACATCTTCACTCTTATTTAAACCTTCCATCATCTCAAACTAATATTTTCATTAGATCTGACAATCTGTTATTCAGTCAAAGTGAAGTTGCTTTGAGTGTACGTTCCTTTACAAAGGTTTTAATTTAAATTGAATATCCAGGAGACCGCAGTTCTTTTCGTAAAAAAGAACATCTTTATAACAAGAATATATGGTTGTATATTAAACATAAGTTGTTTTTTTTTATTCCAGAATTAGTGGAAGGAGGCATGGAGTGAACAGATAACAAGCTGAAATCCAAACAAGATTATAAAATGAATAGGCGAAAGCCTTCTGTACAAGTGGACAAGCCCATCCCACAAAAAAAGTCGCGGAAGGTTACAATCGTTAGGGAATTGTCACCTTTAATGTCACACGTCGGTTTCCAAGGAGGACGCCATTTACACCCTGATCGACTTCCTACAAAACAACATGACGCAACTGTATCACTTCGCATATTTGATACGAAAGAAGAAACGATAGAAAATGTTCAAAAATATTCAGACTCTCTTAAAAGATTACTCGTATCAGGAATTCATCTGAAAACAGTACCGGAGAGTTTGATAGATCGTCTTACTCATTTAGAGAAGTTAGATTTAAGCAATAACCAATTAGGAGATGGTGCTATTCCAGATGATATGAAAAAACTTGAAAAACTGTCTGATCTAGCCTTAAACAATAATAAGTTGACAAAGGTTCCACCTGCAATTAAACGACTCAAATACCTAGCCAGATTGGATTTAAGTACAAATGGGTTAGACAGTCTAAAAGGTCTTGAAAAGAATAGACGAATGCAAATACTAGTATTAGACAATAACAAAGTATCCAATGTCTTTCCAGATATCAGTCATATGCAAAGGTTAGAGGTTCTAAAATGTAAAGACAATGTGGTCAAAGAGATTGAGTGTGATGTTCGGAACCTCAGGTCGTTGCGAGACCTGGACCTTTCAGGGAATAGTATAGTAGTGCTTCCGTCTGATGTGTTTTTTCTACCCAAACTAGAATATTTAAGTGCTAGTCAAAATAAAATTTCCAAAGTGCCTGTGTTCAATATCAAAGTGAATAACAAACATGAGATCTCTGACATTGATTTGTCTGGTAACAAAATCACAAAATTTCCAGGTCATCTTTTACGAATATGCAAAAGGACAGATCTTAGTAGCAATAAAATAAAAAATCTAAATATCAACTCACTTAAAAATTTAGAACGGGACCCGGATAAAGATCTCATTATTGATGACAATCCTCTTGTTTTCCCGCCAGCAGATATGCAAGATCTACGCTCAATGATGATTTATATGCACGAAGAGAGATTGAAAATGAAAGTGTATCGGGGTGTAAAAGTAGTTGTTTTGGGTTCACACCAAAGCGGCAAGACAAGCCTAATTCAGTCTTTGATAGACCAGCAAGGCGTTTTGTCAGAAGATGTACACGAAGCAGGTGCAGGAATAGAATCGTATGATATGAGTATCGACTACGAACCGGAAGGAGACGAAGAACAAGGAAAATCGCTAAATTTATGTATATGGGACTTCTGTGGTCATGCCTTTTACAGATATCCACACTACCTCTTTTTTGAACAACCATCCATTGCAATTTTAACGTTTGATATGAAGGCGTATTCTTCGGAGGAATTCGACGATTTAATTGCTTCTTGGTTTGACTGGATGATGGCAAAAACAAACAAAATAGTAACAATTTTGGTTGGTACACATGGAGATTTGTTGACTAAAGCACAGCAAAACGACGTCATTGAAGATGTAAAAAAACAATTGGCAGAGTACAAGGACACGAGAGCTAGATCGATAAATGAAAGGATACAAGCTTTCAGAAAACCAGGAATGAAACTCTCAAAAGCTCTTTCTGAACATTTAGTCGTTCTTTCAAAATTGCAATATTCATTTGATCATTTAAGAGTCCCAAACACCATCATAATGACGAGTTCGAAGCAATTTGTCGGATTTGATTTATTGCGACAAGAAATAGAAAAGCTAGCAAGATCTGACAACTTTCCAAACGTCATGCAAGAGATAAAAACGTTCTGGGTAGATGCCGAGGATTACATCGAAGAAAAAGGTGTTACTATGGTACAACCAGTGATGACTTTTGAAGAGTTCCGAAATGAAGTTGATGAAAAATTCGGAATGCGAAGAATGATAAATGCTATGACAGAATATCTGCACGAAAAGGGAAAGGTTCTAAATTTCTCTCAAACACCTTCCTTGAAAGAATATGTATTTGTGAGACCGTTGTGGTTATTCGAATTACTTAGACAAATATATCATCACGATATATCAAATGTGTTATCATACGAGAAGACAAACTCTTTCAAAGCTGTTGGAATGAGCACTAACAGGTTTGAAAGAACAAAAAGTGAGTTGCTCTCTGAAGGAGTAATAGATCGTGAGTTACTCCAAGGAATGATTGGCGATTTAGTTCCAACAGATATGAATGATATATTTGATGACGTTATCAAAATTCTTCTTGAAGGATTTTGTATCGGATACCCAGTTGCCAAGCTTAAAGAAAGTTCTCAGGGCACAGCAAAATATAATCATCATGTTAAGCAAGATGACAAAGGGAAAATGAAAATACAGAAAATTCTCATTCCATGGCTACGCAAAATTGGTGAACCAGAAGATATGAAAGAGAAATGGCAAAGATTGTCAGAAAGAAAGAATATTCGTATTTTATGCAAATTTCCAATTTACTTTCCTCCAGGTTTTTTCGAAACATTATGCATTCGAATTCACCAAAAGAAAACAAGAACAGACTATCCGGACAAAATTAAGAAAATGGATTCTCAGGAAAAAGTTAAGATGAATTTCATGGCGCATTGGGGAGGAGGGATACATGCAAGGAATGATGAACATAAAGTTCATATAAAGATTCATTACGTACCTGGTGGAGATAATGTTGGTACTGATTTATTGTTTGAATTACGAGCAGACATCATTGACATTGATAAGGAGGATGAAGCGGCACCTGGTACAATGTGGAACCTTGTTTATCCTTTATTGTTTGAGTTTGAAGAAACTATAAAGAGTTATGAAGGTAGTCGTAAAGCTTCTATTCTATTTATAATGGTTAATTTGTTCAGGTATAAACTAACAACTACAGACGTATTTTTTGTTTACCATAAGTAAGCTTAAATTGGGCAACTCAGTGTAATTAGAAATGAGTCAATCTTTGTACTCGAAAAAGATGAAGTTTGTTAAGATACGGAATGCTGTGTGAGCTGTGTAACACCTTTAGTATTAAAAAAAAAACAACAATAAATTAATATATATATATATTGTGTCTACTTTTAGGTATTTTGGTAGAAAGGAGAGTTTGTTGCCCTCTTTGTAATAGCCCATCCTTTGTTGGTGAGTGGCAGCAACCTAAACAGTTACAAACAGAACTACAAGACAATCTACAAAGGAAATGTGAAGCATGTAAAGAAATGGTTGAAACAGATTATCTTATACAACCACGTGGACAAAAAACAGGTATTTATCATCTTTTTATTTGTTTATTTGTTTTTGGCATGGTGATTAGTGCAATATTTCATAAATCATTTAAATTGATTGCAAGTTTCCATAGCCTTATCTTTACCAAAAAATGAAACCACTATTTCCGTCTATCATTTTAGTCGAAGCATGTTTAGTATGTCTGATTCATTGTTTGTATTCAGTTTTTTGTTCTTAAAAAAAGTCCAAATCCTATATGAAATCTTTTCCCAACGAAAACATATGTAGAATATGAGATGTCAATAAATGTCAACGTTGTAATATGGTTATATTGGTATTTTCTTGATAGCATTTGGCGATTTAGATTTATACAGTAATAAGTCATGGAGAGCAGAGCAATATTTGGCATGCGATGAAATTATTGACAGGTTATCAGATATGTATGTCAATTTCAAAAATATGTAGATTTTTAATATCTATATGGTAAATGGTACGAATAGACTAGTTAATTTTTACACATCACATGCAAATTAAAATTTCTTTATACACCCTCACACTAAATGTAATCTTCCTTAGTCTTAGTGACTTGATTATTGATATTCCAAATTTTGAATATTTTTAAAATTTAATTGTAACTACCTATGTCCTCTCAACAATATCATGCATTGCCAAGTGTATATTCAATTTAAGAATATATTTAAAATAGTAGATGTTTCTTTTCTTATTTTACCCTCAAAGTTTTGCCTGATGTAATCGTCTTAGTGTAAATCTTATTTTATTTTGTTACTTGTTTTTATCTTTACTTTGTGGCTATGTGATATTTCCCTTTTTTCTATTTTGGTTAAGGGATAAAAAAAAATTCTATGAAGTTGTTATTGCATAATAAAAACGACCAAGATGAAAACCGAATGAAATGTCTTCCTTCGAAATTTGAACGCATAAAGGTGTCTTTTCCATGATATTCCTTGTAAGCATGGACCACACCTCTACTTGTGTCTTAATTTATTTTTGTACAACTGAAAAAATAAAAATATGAAGTTTGGATATGATTGTCAATGAGACAACTCTCTTCCAGAGCCTGAGAACCAATGACATGGAAGTTAACTATCATGTGTCACATTCAACAGTAAGCCAAACTCATACCCATACATGAAAATTAGTTTTTTTACAGTCAATACCCAAAACTGATTATAGTATAAATATTACTTTATTTGCCAAAATGTTAAGGACGCCATAATGATTTGGTTTACCGGTATGGAATGTCTTTGTTGCAGATATATACTATCATACATGCTCCGTCAAAACCACAATCAATTCTTATTTCCTCGTTCATGATATCATACAATGCATCATGTCATAGTATGTATGATTGTCATGAACACAACGGGGGGCATAGGTGGAACAGAAACTGCTTACCCTTTAGATGCACATCAAATCAACTTCATTTTTGCGAGTTCGCATTGCTCGATGCTATCGTTTTGTTTAGTGTTTCGTGGAATGTTGTAATTTGTGATGGTGTTGGGTTCTTCTTTGGTATCTAGATGCATTTTACTCTTTTTCATTTGTTAACAAATTAACTAATAAGGTACATTCGAAAAGTTGTTAGTAAAACATAAAGTTGTGAACTCCAGAGTCGAGGATGGCACTTTGCCGGTACAATACCTGTTTAGTATAATTATGGAAGGAAGAATATTTTACCTTAAAGAAGTTAAACTTAAATAAACAGATGTAAGGGAAATAATTCATATTGTTTATTTTATCGATCCAGCATGTGGTAAATAGACTTTTTTCAATTTCAGTAGAATGAATACTAATTTCAACTGATTATTTTAATTTTGCAGATGACATCAGTAAGCTTGGTATTCTCTTCACGTTGTACTTTCTTTTAGATGTTATACATTCAAAGACACTGAATCTATATTGTTGTTAGAATACACACGTACTTTATATATTCTAATAGAAGGATTGTTAAAGGTGCTCTGCCACCTTTGATTCCATTTAATATTTGTAATTGCGAAAAGAATCAAAACTGAAGCAAAAAAAAAAAAAAAAAAAAATGGAATTCGGTTTATTTTATAAATCTATAGAACGTTTTTAAGCCAAAAATTTCAGGATTTTGAAAGTGTCTTATTTTATAAAATTTACTGTGAATTTTATTTGCATGTATAGAAGTTTTTAGAAATTGATGACCATGTGGATTCAGTGTCTTTACATATATACATATATATGTGTAAATAAGTATCTATCCGTTTCTTTTTTTCTAAAATGACCTTTTTAATTCATTCTCTGAAATATATTATAGTTTGTAACTTCTCTATTATTCTAATTTTGATTTTCATTATACATAGAACTGTCTATCGTTTAGTTTTATATGCTTACTAATATAACCAGAGCTTATGTGACTCTTCACATGTAAACAGACCTATACACATGAAAGCAATTGATCAACTTTAAAAAAAATATAGTTGGTCCATTATACATGTTAAACGATACTGGACGAAATACACCTTGTTTGTATTTTTTGCTCCAAAATAGCTTACAGCTTTGCTTTTTTTAAATGCTTTATGTTGTATGACATTCCAGTTTTTGAGATGATGTCAATGTTGAAAAAGAGGTAAACAACAAAAATAACTCACAAAGACACACACACACACTCATGCATGTTCACGTTTCTTAAATTTCCACATGAGTCTTCGTAACACGTGATTTTCATCATTTGAGAATGATGACCCATCTAACACTTAGTTTGCATTCCATCTTTCGTTGAGTTCGTGTTTGCTTATAATTGCAAGTCGGCAACAGACAGTCTGTATATATAAGTCACTTGGTAATTATTGTTTGATTTGATAACTGATATTTTAGTTGAAAGAGTTTTGATGCAGCTCGAACAGGTAAAACTTATATACGGCTCAGGGATGGTATAAACGGACAAAATGTAGTAACACATAGTTTATATATATAATGTTTTCAGTGGACATCAAATATATAAAGGCAAAATTGAAAGAACTAGAGGCTTTGAAAAGTTTAAAATATAATATTGGGAATGTAACTTGAGGTTTGTGGTATAAAACGGTTGCAGTGGTTTTTGTTTTATTCTTGCTTAATTTTGTGTTTTTAACAACGATTTAAAATCGTATTGTCATTTTATATTTCAATATTTTTTTTCCATGTGAATGTTTTCCTCTCCATTGCCTGTTTCACTTTTATTTATGCCATACTAACACAGTAACACGTGACATTGCATGCCTAATTTATTGATATTCTATATATTTATTTACAGCATGTTTAAAGTTTGAATGACGTAACACATTAAACTGTATTAGCCCAACAGTTTAAGTCAATGTTTCAGAAAATCTTGGCAATGGTTAAAAATATGGCATATATTTTTTTGCTTTTAAAATAAAGTATTGTCAGGATTTCACTGATTAACTTTTGATAAACGTGTTTTAATGTTATATGAGAACCTTTTTTACGAAGTTTGGTTTTGTGAAATTAATTAAAGTGTGTTATGCTAAGAGTAATATTTAATTAAGAAAGTTGAATTGTGAATATCATTTCCTTTCAATAACAAAATGTTATTTTTAATTTGCAAACGTCTCTGTCATTCTTTTAAATATCAACTTACAAACATGGTTTTAGACAGTAGAACTAATGCATTTTAATGTGTTTACTTGAATCAATCACTAACTGAAAAAATGTTTCAATAATAACTACTTTTGTTATGTTATTGTATAGTGTTATGTAATTGTCGTAAACATTATACTTTCCAAAGAAATCATATTGTTTTGAAGATGTTTATGATTAATTCAACAATTTATGATGAAAATAACACTTTATAAATTTCATGCGTCCGAAAATCTTTTTATAGATTTACTGACTCATCGGGAACGATCGTGTCTCTTCATTTGTTACCAGTGGCAGTGATATATAAATACGAAGAAACGTTTTAATAGTGATGTTTTTGTTGGTAAATTACTGCAAAATGCAATAGAGTAACATGAAAAAACCAACAGAAATAAGAACGATCATTCTTATTACAAAAAAGATATAATATCTTAAAAGTATATTTCCGGTCTTCCAATAACTTAAAAAAAACTAATGTATACAAATTAATTTTAACCGTGAATTACTATTTACATATTTCGTTTTATGATTGAAAACGTTTGTGAAATCAGAAGAAGGAAATGTAATTTCAGAATTTTATAGCATAATTTTAGATTTTCAGTAAACAACTTTCGTTTGAAATCAATAAATACTGTCCTGAAACTAATGTTTTATTTAAAAAACACAAAAAAATAAAACAATTTAAAAATATTAAATGCAATTGTTTTTTTTATGATAATCATAAAAATAATCACCCCTATTGCAACCATTATTTTATATGTCTGTTTATCAAATGTTACAGTATATTATTGCTTTGCATTGTACTTTTACATTGACAACAGTGGTAACTGTTTTCACAAGGCTGACTTAAAACTATAAATCTGTTTTTAAAAATCAAAAGTGAGTACCTTATTTACAGATGATGTCTTGAAAGAAATAATCAAACAAAGACAGAAAAGGAGAGCTGCTGTTGCAGACCAGAAGTCTCTAGCTGATCTCATTGACCAAGAAAACAGACAATACACAACACCATCACCCTCTGGACGGCGCAGCCGCGGTGCAATGCTTCCTACACCAGATTTGTCACAACTTCAACTTCTTCAATCAAAATTCGCTTCACCGGAAGCAGATGATGATGAAGAAAACACAGAGGAACCAAGACAAAATGGCTTTCCTATAGAAACAATGCATAACAATATAGATACTCCATCGAATTCTGCTTATCAAGATCTGTCTGACTTGGACGAGGTAGACATTGAACCAGAAGTAAATAATGACGCATGTGACAATGATGACGACATCTCGCCTGGTGCATATGGATACGACGAATATACACAGACAAGCCCACAAACTAATGTATCACGTTAGATTTAAAATATATAGCTGTAGATTTGAACAAATTCTTATGATTAAATCGGGACAAAAGAAAAATCTATTTTTTATCTGATTTTAGTTGAATATGAAATTTCATAAACTCTAATCTGTAAACTATTACATATTTTTTTAGTTATATGTGAACATAAGCTTTGTCATAACAGTAAAATGTGAGTTTAAAGCATTCTAAGATTGTCTATCATAAATTTGAAATCCGATTCTGCTTTGATCAATTTTTATGAATATTTTGCTAAAAAATAATCATAAGACTGATTAAAATAATCACCCGTTTGAAAGGACTACTTACACTGGATTGTCATTACTTGTCATGATACATGTAGTTATGTCTTCTCTTGGCCACTCTTGTGCTTTTTTGTGAAATCACATAGATTTTATATATGTTTCATTTATTTTAGTAGTAGCGAATAAAGAGCAAATTAATAGTGATCCAAATATAAAGATAATTTACTGGAGCCTTTAATCAAATGACCAACTTCACTCACTTTTTTATTATGATACTCAATTTATACCACTTCGTCGTATTATTATCTTTTGAAAGAACGTGCTGTTTTATTACTCGAATGGTTTTAACGCCAAGTAACCAAGATCAATAGCAATGAACTTTCTGTAAATTTTGTAGATCTCCATAGTTGTTGGTTTTAAAATTTAAACAATCTAAAAATAATTGGTTTTGTCTTCGTGACCAGAGGATTTTTATATTCTGATTCATAAAGGGAGGTTGTACTTTCTTTTTATGCTGATTAATATAAGGAAGCTGTACATTCAAGGTATAGGTATAGCAAAACTGTAGCACATTGTTATGTTTGCACTGGTTATTAGTTGTTATCTATGTTATTTATTGAATAATAGAATGTAATTTGATGCAATTAAATTGCTGTATGTTAACAAACAAAAATACATATTAATTGTAGTTTAAATATTACGAGCAAACTATTACAGATGTTAATTTTTGCTCTATTATTTAGATTTTCAATGATTGGATGAAACAAAGTATGATGCATTTATGAATGTATGCATATAGCATTTGATCATGAAACTTGATCACCCTATATCATAAAAGAAATCATTAATTGTATGTATGAGAAAATGTCAGAATCGACTGAATGGTATCAAGACAAAATTGCTTGCCTATTGCCAAAAACGTAGGATATTTATAAGAATTTAGAAAAAGGAATAGATTTAATAGATGTAAAAAATTTGCATAACATGAAAATATATAATCAATCGTTTTATCACATTTGTCATTGACAATTGACTTTTGACTCACTTTTGAGTTCAAGTTAAAAAAAAATGGGGCACATATAATTTTAGTACACACATATCAAGGAAAATGTACTGCACATATTTGAGTTAGAAACGATACATATGAAATACGTTAAGTCTAGGTGTATAACGCGTCATTTCGTCTTTCATTTTATGTGTAAAGTTTGTGCTGATATTTTAATGTTTTGTCTATTTTCATGTTTATAAATTATGGTGATTCGTTACAAAACTATTGTTACAGTCTAGTGGAAGTATTAAAATAATCTGTTACATTGTTTTATTCACTTGTTGCTTGTCTTTTTTCTGGTTTGGAGAGGGGGAACTGACAAAAGAAAAAAAAACATTAAAACTTCAACCATGAGATATATAGTATATAAAACTAAGAATAACCATGGAAAAAAGTAAAATCACAAACATACTGAACTCCGAGGAAAATTCAAAACGGAAAGTCCCTAATCAAATGGCAAAATCAAAAGCTCAAACACATCAAACGAATGGATACCAACAGTATAATACTTCCTTGAAAAAACGAACTGCTAAATCGAAGAATTCTATATCCAGAAATGAATCAAACTACATAAACATACTATCAAACTATTCAGACTTAACTTTTAAAACCATACCAAAGTAATGGCATACGATTGTGGTTATATGTACCCTGAAAGTTTCATATAAAAACTCAACAAAGATAACAGGCTTAAAATGTGTTACGCCAGACGCTTGTTTCGACATCATTAAACTCATCAGTGGCAATCATGTTAAATCAGTTAGAAGTCAAATGTATCAGGAAGTTAAATAGCAATGAAAACCATAAAAATACCAAAATAGTGTACAAGAAAAACAAGAGTGTTGGAAACAATGGAAAAGTTCGTAAACAGAAAATAACCGCAGCATTTCAACTTCTACTTCAAATTTTACCACGTACTGACCAGCTTCATCAGGTTGATTATTTAATCACATTGATATTTCATGTCAATACAGCTGTGCTGACTGCTGGGGTCTTGGTACATCCACTTGGACACAAAACGTTAACCAATGGTGGCATCTCATCCAAGATACCAGGCTTACAAGTTGATACGCCAAAGGCGCATTTCTTCGAGCTACATATAACCAATCATTGGATCTCGCATGAAAAAACACAGAAAAATTGCGAAATTATGACAAATACGACTACGACCATCTTTGCTTTGGGTGGAGAACATTGCATGTTCCTATAGAATTTTTTGTTTGTTTGTTAAAATGTTTGACAAATAAAAACTAGAAAAAGGTCGATTTGGAGAGACAATTTACAGAAAATGACGCATCATTGATATTTCATGTCAACACAGAAGTGCTGATTACTGGGCTGGCATTACGAAACTTCTTCCAGCAGTGGCATTGACCTAGTTTAAAGTTGTTACGGGATATTAAAAACAAACACAGTGAATTTCCGAACTATGCAAATGCAACTATGTTATGCACATTTCTCAGAAAAAACAAAAAAAAGTAGTATAAATACAAATCACAAAAGTAATAAATACAAATGAAAAGTTCAGCAAACAAGTTTAAAGTTGTTACGGGATATTAATAACAAACACAGTGAATTTCCGAACTATGCAAATGCAACTATGTTATGCACATTTCTCAGAAAAACAAAAAAAGTAATATAAATACAAATGAAAAGTTCAGCAAACAATAACATCAACTATTAGGTTTAAATGTATCTAACTTTCTAGTGTGAACATTTGGGTAATGTGTGTATGGTTGATGTAATTTTAAACATGACTGAAAGTTGACTGCTGAACCCCTATTTTAGACATTTTGACCAATTATGTCTGTTTGTTTTGTTCACACGTCGTTGTCAATATAATGGAATTTCAAGTATACGACTATCATTCAAGTGAGAGGTTAAGCTAGCTATAAACCCAGGTTTCATCTACCATTTTCTACATTAGAAACTGTCATTTGATTAGGAACTTTCCGTTTTTGAATTTTCCTCAGAGTTCAGTATGTTAGTGATTTTACTTTTACCGACTTTGGTTAGAACATCATACGTTCAGACTGAGTTCAGATACACACAGATAAGGATCATGACGATGTCTTGTGTTTCATTTTTTGTAATTACTGCTTTCTTTTCTGTATGCGAATTTGTTAGGCCTTCTTTACTCCAACATATTAAGATTTCAAATTTATATATTCACGTTTTTTTGGGAGATTTGTGTTTTAAAGTTTATACAAACATATATGATAATTGACAAAAAAGATATCATAAATAGACCATACTAATTTACATACGATTCGAACAATTTAGATATCCTAATTATTTCCCCAATCAGTTTCAGACGATTGGTCATTTGATGTTTATCGATACAGTTTTGTTCGCTTAATCTTTATTTTTCATTTGTTAAAATTCAAGTTACGTCAATTTTTCTTGCTTTCCTCTAATTTTGCTAACACTCGCACTCTTGACATTAAACAAAAACAAAACTAAATAGTTCTAGAGAACGCTCGCATTTACTGTAAAATCAATTTGAAGATCTTATTTAACGAAACTAAAAACATGTCCTCTTACATTGTTTGTTTGTTTCAATGGCATTTGTTTCAAAAGTGTGCAAAGATAGTTAAATCTTTCTTCTGTAGCCATGAACAATCGCCACTTCTGTATTTCGATAGTTGTAACAAGTTGTTCTATAGATATTCAAATTGTAAGTTTATTCAGAGGAACAACTACCATACCTTTAATTTTCACTTACGAACTGTATATTTACAAAATAAATTTTCAATTTATGACTCATTATCATATTGGCGTTTCGTGTATTATTGTTTTTCTAGATTAGAATGCTTGATTCTTGATCAATTAGAAATGAATACCGGAACAAGATCGAGTTCAGGTTGTTTTACGAAATTAAAGACTCATAAACTTATACCAGGATATAAATTTTGTATTTGCGCCAGACGCGCGTTCCGTCTACAAAAGACTCATCGGTGACGCTCAAATCAACATAGGGGGTTAATAGGCCAAATAAAGTACGAAGTTAAAGAGTATCGAGGACCAAATATTCCTAAATGTTTTGCCAAATACAGTTAAGGTAATCTATTCCTGAGGTAGACAGGCCTTAGTATTTCAAAAATTCAAAGTTTTGTAAACAGTTAATTTATAATTATGACCATATCAATGATAATTTTGTCAACACAGAAGTGCTGACTACTGGGCTGATCTGGGCTGGTGATACCCTCGGGTATAAAAAATCCACCAGCAGTGGCATCGACCCAGTGGTTATAAATAAACTCATCATAAATACCAGGATATAAATTTTGTATTTGCGCAAGACGCGCGTTTCGTCTACAAAAGACTCACCAGTGAAGCTCGAATAAAAATAGGGGGTTAATAGGCCAAATAAAGTACGAAGTTAAAGAGCATCGAGGACCAAATATTCCTAAAAGTTTTGTCAAATACAGCTAAGGTAATCCATTCCTGAGGTAGACAGACCTTAGTATTTCAAAAATTCAAAGTTTTGTTAACAGCTAATTTATAATTATGACCATATCAATGATAATTCATGTCAACACAGAAGTGCTGACTACTGGGCTGGTGATACCCTCGGGGAATAAAAAATCCACCAGCAGTGGCATCGACCCAATGGTTGAAAATAATCTCATCATAGATACCAGGATATAAATTTTGTATTTGCGTCATGTGGTTTCTGTCAGTTAGAGGTAAGAAACAGGGCAGATAGCTGTATGCTTCGTATGGTCTCAATTACTTACCATTAAAACATAAATATATTAAGTCCAGCTCTGTCTGTTATGTAAACCATAGCAACTAAAAAACAGCATTATTTGACGAGTAGTATTCAACTCTTTAAGAATAAAAGGTAAGTGATTTTTCAGAATATCTAACACACAGCAAATTAAGAGTATTCAGTGATGACAGTATTTTATATCAAGAAATCAAGTCTCAAATAGACTGCAGAAAATTTTAGATCTAGATGCTGCAGCTAAGAGGGAAACACATGGCTTAAAAAAGGACGAAAGACACCAGAGGGACAGTCAAATTCATAGATTGAAAATAAACTGACAACGCCATGGCTAAAAATATAAAGACAAACAGACATAATAGTACAGAAGACACAACATAGATTAAGATTAAGCAACACCAACCCTACCAAAAACTGGGGATGATATCAGGTGCTCCGGAAGGGTAAGCAGATCCTGCTCCACATGTGGCACCCGTCGTGTTGCTTATGTTATTACAAATCCGATAGATAGTATAATTCGGTATGTCACATTCGTGAAAAGGGAAGGGTATTGTAGTTACGACATAAGGAACATATCCGATATCATCTATGAAACGGTTATTCCATAACGGTCAACCAATTAGTGATGGCGTTCGTAAAATTTACGAAGGGGTGATTTCATCTTCACCGTTTGGAACTCTTGGTTTAATAGTTTCCTTGTGAGCAGCAATTCTCTTTCAAGGAAATCATGAAAGGTAATACAAGTCCGGGAATATCGTATCAATTGGGAGATAAATACTCTGTATGCAGGCACAGCTGGAATGTTGCTACATAGAAATGGAAAGTTCACAATTGGGAAGATTAAATCATCTATTTGTCGTAAAAAAATAATTTCAAACGACCCTCATTGTCAATTTCTAGATGTAAGTCAATATATGAGGCAGACTTAACTGTATCTGTAGTATCCTATATCTCTAGTTCGATAGGATAGATTCGTTCAATATAGTCACCAAATTTTGTATCATTTAATGGGAAAACATTATCTATATAGCGAACCGAAAGATATTGCTAACTTCTTATCTTTCTTCCTAAGAAGTTCCTGTATGAAGTCAGCCTCATAATTATAAAGAAACAATTCGGCAAGAAGAGGGCACAAATGGTTTCCACTGGAATTACGACAGTCTGTTGAAAAACACGTCATCCAAAGGTAACTAATATGTTGTCAATCACGAAATGAAGCATCTTGGTAATGTCAGTTTCAGATAATTTTTCGTTTGAATCAGAGTGATTCTTTACAAATTAGGATTTATTCCTCCCCAAGACAAGATATTTGTATCTACGTTCGACATTCATTTTAATGAAACAAAGTAATACCAACTCTTTCAATTTGTCCTTTAGTTTGGAATGGGGAATACATGTGTAAAGTGTAGAAAAAACAAATTTTAATTTTTTAATACTATTGCAAGATGAGAGAGTCTTAGATTGTATGTACTCTAAAAGATCTTTTGAATTTTTCACGCTGCCCGGCTTTGATTGCTGATGAAATTGACGTTAATAATTTAGAAAGAGGTTTCGTGGAGCACTTGGACGACCCTGCAATATATACCGTTTTTTTAGGACACTTAAGTAGTTTAAGTATCCAATACAGTGATGGAAAATCCAGTTCTTTATCTTTGGTTGAAATTCCAAACGAACATAGAACAGACCTATGGTTATCCAGGATTTCCTCTTTGGTAAGTGTCGTGAGGGTATTTGTTGAGTTTCCAAGTGAATTGTCAATACCTAATTCATGTATCAAGCAGTTTATGTAATGATATTTACACACAAAAACGATGTTGTTTGGGGCTTTATCTGCGGGGACAACATTTATGCCTTTATGATAATTATCCGCATGCTCGAATTCAAAACATTTTGTAAATATACAGTATACGCGTTTACAGTCAAGTCTTACACGGAATTACAGTTTTGCAATACAATATCAAACAGATTTAATTCTTATGATTGCTTAAAAGAAACCTGAAAATTCCCACCACCAACATCAAAACCGAAGTTTACCAAGCAATACACTTTAATACGGTATAACTCCTTACACAAATGATGCCATACAAACAAAAGAAATGTCACATAAACTAACCTCACAACAAGATTTATATTTATTGATACCTTTATACGGTACAAATTTCACTGCACCAAATGCTCATTCCTATTCAGTGATGCTTGATACCAGTATATTTTAAAATCATAAGATAATACAAGCGACTATCGGTTATAATCGTAAATGACCAAAAGTACAGGTATAGCTGGTCAAGGAATCGGAGCTATGCTCAATGGAGAACTATAGATAAATTGCAAGGCACTTGCTACGATAACGTTGAAAACGGTACAATAACGCAAATCTACTTTTTACGTTTATTTCTATATGGTGGAATGTAAGGTCGAGTTAGAAATGGATAAATACTTGTGTCTTAAATAATAAATTAAAAAGGTATTCATGGCCATATTGTCATACCTGTGAAATACTGATAGCAGCTCATATATTTCAGTTACTATTATCCAATAAAGAAATTACGATTATCAAACAAGAAAAATGCCGTTGAATTACGATTATCATCCCGAATTTTTCGACGACAATTTTCTAAGCGCTTAGACAATTATAGTTCACCGTTACGATTAAAATATGATGTAATGGTATCAAAAAAGCTTGCAGCTGAGTAACTCGTGACAACAACGGGCTACATTTGAGAAAAAATACTGAAAAGATTTTACCTATTTCTGCCGTCGCCATATTGGGATAGTCGTAATTCCAGTTACGGTTATCAGTTTAACACCAGTGATAGTAGATAAAGACAGAATCAATCATCAAAATACCTATCGACATATACGATTAACAAAAAATATACATCAACAATGGGTTTGTTTTACCCACCATTATAAAGTGGAAAACACTATCAACCGTGAGCTACAGCTATAGTCGGCCATATTTAAAACTTCAAAGACCACAACTCATAAAGAGAACAGTCATATAACACTGGCAATAAAAAGCTAAATCAAATTGGATTACGTTAAAATCAATCGTTTTATCAATGCTACATATTTTGTGTGCAACATTTTGATTCCAAGTCGAGAATCAAAATTTTCAAAAACTTTTTCTGGTTTAAAGAACCTGCAAGTTAACATTGTATACATATATATTTCTTTGTATATTATTTTTCTATCTTTACTTTTAAATATTTAAGGAATTCGAAATAACATTTAAAAAAATGTGGTCACCCACTTTAAATAACACGCTACGCGCGTTATTCAGTGTGCACCACATTTTTTTATGTTATTTCTTCATAGACAGAAAAAATATTACAGTCATTTCTTATAATTTATACTTAATTCCATTTTAAACCAGAGTAAATCATGAAAAACGTTGATGACGTCACGGTTTATGTCTATGGGCTGATAATCAAAACGACGTCAAACAATCAGAAGACACATTAAATTCACAATTTTTATTTCAGGGCATAATTAAAGTTTCAAAAGTGGCATAAAACACAATATACGCCACAGGTTTTTATTTTTAAATTAAAAGAATAGAAAATTGTTTCAGATTAACAAAATAATTTATTTTGAAGAAGCTGGTACACAGTAATGTTGTTTTAATTTTCTATGGTCGGGATGACAATATTTATTTTCCTTTTTTCGATGTCTTAAGCAATGGTTAAAAACTTAAAATTTGACTGATCTGTCCCACTTTCCACATATCAATTAGTAATTATAGTAAAACAACCTTGTTTAGTTTTCAAAACATGATCAATTCCTATTCAAATACATGAATTTCAGAAAGTATATAAAAGATGTTGAGTTCAAGGTGCTCGGGGTCTGCAGATATGGTTTTACTTTTTTAATGATACCTGCGGCCACTAAGAAACGAGTTTTGACATTTCTATTTCCAACCAGGTAAAGTTACTAACGTATAAACATATAAAAAGTAAAATCACAAAAATACTGAACTTAGAGGAAAATCAATTAAAAAATTCCATAATCACATGGCAAAATCAAATAACAAAACGTATCAAAAACGAATGGACAAGAACTGTCATATTCCTGACTTGGTACAGGCATTTTCAAATGTAGAAAATGGTGGATTTAACCTGGTTCTATAGCGCTAACCCTCTCACTTTAATGACAGTCTCATCAATTTCCGATATTTACATTGATGCATTGAATAAACAGACACAATAAATAAAATAGTCAAAATATGGGTACATCACTCATCAGTCATCATCGTATAACAATAATATGAGGCAGGCATTACCTGTAAATGGGGATGAAGTCTGTATGAATTATTGTTTTGTAACGTAGATTTCTAAATATTTGTTAAAAAAAAAGAAACAAAAACACAGTAACGTTTCCGATTTTGGTTCTGTTGTTAGGGATTTTAGTTGTGACGTACTTTAAGTTATGACGTCATATGCCATGTAAACAAAGAAACGCTATCATCAGGTAACGTTTTTTCATATTAAGGAATTATTGAAAATGAAATTGGTATTGCGTTCCTTCCTATTTTATACTAGACTGATAAATATATATTTTACTCAAAGTTTCATACAAACGAGACTGGAAAAAGGAAGATCCGAAAATTCAAAAACACGCAGTGTTCTCCCCAGGAATTTTGGATAGCACCAGGGTAACGCGTGACGAAATGAATTTTACAGTATTTTGTGTTGCTTTGCGTCGCTTATTTTTTTTCTTGTTACTTTTTGTCATTACCTGTTTGCCTTTGTTTTGTTTACTGTGGAACTGTGTTGTAGGACTTAGGGTCAGAAAATTATTGGTAGAAAAAGTAAATTAATAAACAGTTTGTATACTTTAATATCTTTGAAGAATAAATAAAAGAAAGCACAATTAGTCTTTAAGCTAAAGTCACTTCTTATATTTTGATCAAGCCATTTTGTCCCGATACTTGTAGTTACACTACACATTCCCCATAACAATGAACTTTGAACAAGATTTTTGATACAGAACCTTCAGTAAATTAAAAACTATTTTCCATAGTTTTAGATCTGATTCTTTTAGACAACAACAAATTTGTTTTTATGATTAATACTTTGTTACAAACATGGAGAGTACTTTAAAAGAGTTTTCTATTCACAAGGTTCATCCCTAGCTTTAGTCCTGCATTGGAATGTATTAGAGTTGTGGCAGTAGGCTTTTTAGACCTGTTACAGTCAAATATTTTAACATCGTATAAATTACCAATTTATTATAATATGTCTGTGCATCAATAATGGTATGATTCTCAAAAATAATTTGCAAAACATTTTTGTTGGTATGTTCTAAGAATGTTTTCATCCTTAATGTAACATTCTAATATAATTTTGCATTCAATTTGTACTTTATTTTTATTTGCAATGAGAAATTATATGTGAGGAGCATTTATTTGTAATTAGCAAAATCAGGGGAAGTAACTCCACAATTAATTCCTAAAAGGCAAATTATTTTGACTTGAGACTGGCGTAATAGGGTTCATTAACAAATGTCTGCTTGTCCCTCACAAGTCTGTTATTTAAATTATGATCTCTTAATTAATTAAAACACAAAAGAATCATGTACATCGATTAAATCCAATCATCAAGGTTAACCTCAACAGGTAAATCGATCACGTGGTGTAAACAATCATCTTGTCAATACTGGATTAAACTGGTTAGAACTGGTCAGTTTTGATGTAAAGTTGAAGTCATCTGAAACTTTACCGATTTTAATACGATTTTTTTACCGAAAACTTTAGCACCACGGAAAAAAATTATACATCGCGGCAAGAATGATACCACCGCGGCAGAAAATTATACATCGCGGGCCCGTGGTCCTTTAAGGGCCTGGGGAGAACACTGACACGACAAAAAAAAAATTTAATGATTTTGAGTTCATTAGTACAATGAAAATATCGGGAAAATTTTCCCAATTTTTTTTTTTTTTTTTTTTTTTTTTATTGAATTTTCTACTGTTATTGGGGACTTCGTCCCCATATTAAAAGGAACAATTTTACAGAACACAAAAACATCTACTATATACGAACACATTCATTGATTTGAGTGTCTGACGTCAGAAATTTTTTATATGTCACATAAATTTGTCGTTCAATGTGCATACAAACAATTTTAATATTTACATAGGAATGTACCTTCCGATGAACTTTTTTAGAAAAAGGACGAGACGTTCTTTGACATACCCCTGGTTCATCAACTTTCTACTCAGACATGTTTTCAGAGGGTGCAACCCATGCACTTTTTGGAATGGCGCCCTGTGCCCTTTTTGCATGTTTCAGGCATAGGTGCTTGAGGATAGGATCCTGTTATGAGCCCCCCATAGTCCCTCCCCCTTATTATCATAAATCTCAGATTTTTTAACCCTTTCAACGCTATACACAGCATATGCCGCGATGACATACGCCGTCCGCCACTGCTATTCGCGGCATATGCCGCGATGAAAACGGATTTTTCATAAGGACTCTTAAACCATTCAGTTTTCATTCGGGTCCTCTCTAATATTGCTTGTATGAATCGAGGATATACAAGGTTTTATTTGCGCTTGAAATCCTGGCAATTTTTATTGTAAAATCATGCAGTAGAAGGAAAATTGAAGGAAAATAAAAACAAATATTTTGACAAATGCAAATGGCGGAAATCGGAAACGAAGCTGTAAATATGGAAATATTTCAGCATTTCTATGGCGAAACTGACGACAAGGATTAGTTAAAAGGTTTCTTGTTATCTCCATGTGTTTATTACATTCAATTCTTGTGGGAAATATGATTTGATCGATCATTACAAGACGTAGAAAAAGGTGGGAAAACGGAGGTTGACTGAAAATTTTGAGGACGGAACCACTGATTTGTGCCCCAATTACATAATACGTTGTGTATGGTGCACTACGCTACGGAATTGAGCAATAGGTGTCTTCTTTATTATATGGCAGATAAAACAACAAAGTAGATGAAGACTAAAAGTAGTTTTTATTCAAAATTCAACACAAATGTAATAAATTACACCTTTTACCTGTTAATTCCCTGAAAATGCAGGTAACCTGATAAAAAATTTACTGAAATAACTGCCTAACATTACAGTTCATACTCTCCTGAGCATTTTTCATGCAATAACTTTCTCTGTATCTCTTATAATAAAAAAGATACAGCAGTCTGAAAAGGAATATACTGTTCTAATGAATGAACACAAAAAAAAATGCAGCAGCAGCAGCAGCCATTTTTCTACTTTTTTTTTGTTTTAAAATGTAATAAAATTTCAATTACCGGTTAAATCAACGAGTCCAGATGATTTTCCTTATTGAATTTGGATATCCCGATATAATATAATACCGTTTTAACACTTTTATTTCTTTTTTTCCGCAAGTGATGTTGCTTTTTTTCTCCATTCAACTTCGATCAACGGAAGTAACAATACAACGACATCTGTGTGGTCTTCAGCTCAAGAAGGATAACTCCACATGTAACCGCGGGAAATTTTATGAGTTCCGGGGTATATGTAGGGAAAGTACACATACGAGAATTTCGAATGTATACATTTCGAAAATCTCTTACTTTTTCTACCCCGGAAATCATCTAATTTCCTGCGGTTACATGTGGAGTTATCCTTCTTGAGCTGAAGACCACACAGATGTCTAGTAAACATGCATATTTAAAGTATAAATATGGTATATTAGTACATGTATATATATGGTACAAATAAGTGATATATATTAAAAAATCTGAGATTTATGATAATAAGGGGGAGGGACTATGGAGGGCTCATAACAGGATCCTGTCCTCAAGCACCTACATTTGTATGGTTCGGGGAGGAGGGTGGGGGAAGGACCCTTATCGGTACTCCGGGATCAGCTGTTTTTTAAGCTCAGGATTGATCCTTCCTAGATCTGGGAATCCTGTTTTTGAATTTCTGGACATTAAGATTTTAAATTCGGGACTTCGGGATTTCATGTTTTTAGGCCCAGGATTTTGGGATCAGGACCCCTCCAAGCCCGCCCCCCCTAGAATTGGTACTTTGGGGGGCTTTGGTTGGTCAAAGTTGTCCCCTACTTTGACCTGGAGACCAATTTTCTGATATCTCCCTGGTTTGTCTGTTTCCGTAGAGTGGCCCACTGAGTGGTTCTCTCCAAGAACTTTCGCTTCCTCCACCATAATAACAGACTTCCTGGTGTTCTAGCACCACTTTTGTGTTGGATAGGGATTGATTGTCCTTGTAAAAATAATTGTCGATAAATATACAATAGTGACACATCTCCATTAATCCTGATAGGGAATGTACATGGATGCCACTGTATCCTCACAGCTTTCTAGGGGTTCTTTTGATAAAGGAGGCATTTATCAGAACACACATATATAGCATTATGAGTTTGTGTTTCTTGTCTTATTGCAAGCACAATGCCCAAGCATGAAAGACGTTTACAAGAGGAAATTTAAAATATAAAGATGCGAACAGAAGTAAGGCCAACTTTTTTGGTACATGTACTTATATGCGAGTCTTCTATCATGTCAATGTTATAAATTTCAATTTTGACAGTTCCTATTTTAATTTGTCTATTTGATAACTAAACGAAAAATTTGGAATTTTTTTACCTTTTGATTTTTCAAACCAACAACTTTTTTCACCAATGAACAGGTGCTTCTGTGATAACTTATTCCCAGGCAGAGCTGTTTTCATTCGATTTCTTTTGCTAACTGATTAAGGGCATACGATACAGTTTAGATCCTGTAATGAAATTTTGATGAAAATTTGCATATAGACTATTTATTATCTGATTAAATCAAATATGTAATAAAAAATATACCATCATGTGCTACTTTTTGAGTAAATTGAGGTTGAAATTTAAGATATTTCCTCATAATCTGAATTTGTGGACGTATTTTTCCTTATGACAGAAATACTTAACTTTTTTGTTTTAAAAGATAAATACATTTTTGTTTTATACAAATGTTCTATAAATTTGTACATTTTATTTCTACAGATAACTCATATAAATTTATAAAATATTTATGAATGTAGAAAAAAATGATTTTTTGCTGTAGAAATGTATATTAATCAAATTTAAAAAAATATGCACTATTGACATTTTCGTGAAAATTAGTACACATCTGTCCATCTGTTAGTCAGTCCGTCTGTCCAGCATTCGGCTTTCCACACTTTTGTTCCTCGTTCTTGAAGATATTGATTTGATATTTGGTAGTTTTATCATGACAAGTTACAATGACATATCTAATTTTAGAGAACTATTAATCATATCTAATATTAAGAGTGTTTTCCCCAATTTTTTCATCATGCTTGAAGATATTGATTGATAATTGGTATATAGTCTTATCATGCACTGGTGTCAACGTGATGATCGTAACTGCAATTACGATCATCCTAATATGGCGGACACAAATTTAGGGAAATTTTAGAAGGCTGAATTCTCCGCTTTGACTGCTTATTTTCAGATTTGTTTTATGTCAGGAAACATCTTTTTAAGCATTGCCATTAATAAAAAATCACGATGATGATTGTAACTTTTATTTATTCTTATCATCAATGATCGTAACTTTTATTTAAGATGATCCTAACTGTCTGTTCCAACATAGTCAAATAGTCTAATTTTCATTGAGGCCCTCAAACAAAATACATGCATACAGTTAACATTCATACATTCATACATTAAATTACAATATATATTACTAGTATATACACAATTCAATCATTGAAATATACTTTATGTCTTACTGTCATTATACTTTGAACCAATTTTGTTTATGGTGAAAAAAAATAAACTTGGGATGCATTTTAAACGAAACTGAAACAATATCAAGACATACATTTCATACAGCTTTATAACTTGACGCAAATTGATAATCAAAAGCAAAGTTTGCTAACTGTAACTTAAATACTAAGAAATTCTGTATGTACACGTATCCGTGGAGGACGTAATTTCGTTCATCAAAAATGTGTCGGACTTTAAAAACAACTTACTGGATTTGTAGAAATTGTCATTGTAAATAAAAAATTACAGTAAATAAATTGTATGTTATAAATGTATGTAATAAATGTCCTCAACTTTTATTATTTAGTACATATTACTAGTCCCATCGTACATTGCTTTTTTCATGTAACAATAACGCAATGTAACCGTAGCCTCAATAATTATTGTTACATTCGTAATTAAACAGGTCCTTACCCAACCATGCATTCCAGCATTTAGTCTCCAATGTAACAATAATATTTTTATTATTGTTACATTTCCATGTAACCGTAGCCAGTGCCTTTTTTTTTTATCTAGTTCAATATTAAAATGCATTTGGGGTTAACATGGTTAACAATTTTATCTTGATTACATATATTTTATATAAACAAGGTATTGGACATTTCATATTAATGGTAAAATTAGAGATTTGTTTTCTTTTTTTCCCCTACACTTTGTAGGGACGACATTAGTGCCTTTTGAGAACCTGGTATTTTTGGGGAATTCACACTTTATAGTTTTGTAACACAATTTGTGTTCCAATCTACTAGTTACATAATTAATACAATTTCAAGTACATGTATTTGACCCTTGCAGACATTTATCGTTCATGTATTTTGCTGAAGTTATATAATTGCATTGCGCAGATGTTAATAACATTGTCAACTGACCAACCTATAGTACATGTATTACTTAATAGCTAGACTACTCTATACAACTGTTGACATTTATGGCCATTTTGGAACTTGATGGATGGCCCCTCTGAACTATATAAGATCCAGCTTTGGACTCGAACAGGAGGACAGATTGATAACGGAGATTCCGCCAAGGTCTCCCCCCTCGTGGGTAGGCTGGAACTCATGCGCTTAATGTCCGAAATACTCTAACAGGAACGAACAGTTATACCACTATACGATCACGTGCCCGTGTGAGATATTGAACATTCGAACAATTCAACTTTAAAGACAGTTTGTGAACATTCGAACAATTGAACTTTAGAAACATTCTTGACTTTGTAATTACATAATAAAATATATTTATCCTATTACTGACTTCGTCACAGTTTTTTATTAACATATTTAGGATTTTTAAAGGAGAGGTTGAAAAAATATATCATTAAGAAGTCTCACCATATATATTGAATAAAAAAAATGAAACTATCAATGAAGGGAGCTACTATTTGATTTTTATTGGGGGGAGGGGCAATGTTTACCCTTCATTTCTAAAAATATTTTAAAGTCTTCTTTTAAAATTGGAGTTATCTTTCTTTGTCCCTTAATGGTAGTTCGATCAACTACAACCAATGCAATATTCAATTTTACTTCCTACTGGTAAATTAAAGCAAACTTTACCATTCAGTGCTTACAAGCACTTTGATTTCCGTTCTAGGATTATGCCCCTTTACAAATGAACACCAATTTTCTTGGTTTCTTTGGGACAGGTAAACCATGAATTCAAATATTCAATGAATTTCAAATTTTATATCAGCTTTGTATGTAGAGATTGGCAAAACCACACAATCAAATATCCACAAAAAAATATACCCACTCAATAAATGAATCCACAGTATATAAAAATTTGGTATGAACAATAATGCCTTAATTTAAAATAAATCACAGAAATTCAAAAACTAATTCAGTCTTGCAATTGTACAAAATGTACACAAACTAGGTCACATAGGTGTAGAATCTTAGATAACAGCAGGATTTTTCATTGACTGACATTTATCAATCGTGCTTATATTACCAGTACCTCAGTCTTTTGTGACAGAACACACCAGGGTATTGAATGATAAATGTTATAATTTTTGTAACATCTGAATTTGGGCGTAAAAGAGGTAGCAAGTTTGACATTGATAAAACATAATTGGACCTCTCACAATATATCAAGCAATAAAAAGAAAAGAAACACTTAAAAGTTTATACTGGTTGCTTAGCTCCTTATCTCTGTTAATGAAAGACAACTATTAATATAACTTCAGGACAATTATTTTATATATATTTTTAAAAACCTTTTGCATCCTTTCTAATTTTCTTAGAATTATATATATTTACATTTAGTTTAATTATATTAACATCTTCTGATAAATGAAAAAGGAAATGACCCATCAATATCATAAATGTTTAACTTTCTAAATCATAAAATGTTTTACTTTCTAAAAAACAAAAATGCATTTAAAATAAATATGAATAGGTGCTGCAAAACTCTATAATTTCTAGATGCACAGTTTTGTCTGGGCCTTGGTTTCATGGTTTTTGTCAAATAGTTATGATGAGTCTTACATATATTCACACGAGCATATATTGTGGCCTTGGACTGTTTTTATTCTTTTTAGTCGAGTTGTTGTCTCTTTTGCTCATTTCCCATTTCCATTCTAGACTCTATGAAAAGGGTTATTGTTATTCAGACTATTAAAAATAGTTGCCAGACAAGCATACCCAGTGTATAGTAATAAAAAACATTGCATTTCTCTTGAAATTCTTGTATTTAAAAAATCCTAGAAAGCTAATGTTTTGTTCAAAGATAGAGTTAAATGACTTGCGGTTTAAACAACTTGATAATCATGTCTTTATAGATAATAATTGTTGACTGTAAATAGATAATCAGTAATAATTGCACCTTTGATTCACCTATTATCTTTGGTGTCAGTGTCCTAAGTCAAGATATAGATCATATCAATGTTAATGCTGTCAATATGATTTTCTAAAAATTTGTACTTTACAGGAGACCAACAGGAGGAACTGAGTAGATGTAAGTATTGATTCTTAAAATAATACATTTTATGGCCATTTTTGATCCACCATTTGTCTGCTCGCAGCTTTAAAATTCTTACACATTTTATCTTACTTATATTAGAGGTATCAGCAATGTTTACAACAAGTGCAAAAAATATAGCTGCCAATCAACTTTTGAAAAATAGAGTTATGCCCCATGGAAATATTAATTATTTGAAAAATTGCATAATTTGTGCACTCTTATGTGTACAGTCTTTTTGCAGATGTTTTAGAACTTAGATCAAATGTGTAGAGTAGCTGTCTCAAATAAGTTTGGAATTCAGTGCTGATGAAAATTTTTGGATAGAGTTATGTTCCTTGGTAATAATGTTTATAAGGAAAAAAAATTGCCATTTTTAAAGCTCTTGCATGTAAAATTCTTTATTGCTAGAATTTTATAAAACTTATCTCAATGGTTTATATCAGCATTGTCTCTAGACAAGTTTGAAAATCAGTGCTGATCAACTATTTTTATACGACCGCAAAATTTTTTGTTAAAATCAATGAAATTTAAACACAATGTTAATGACTACAAAAGGAAGGTTGGTATTGATTTTGGGAGTTTAGGTCCCAACAGTTTAGGAATTAGGGGCCAAAAAGGGACCCAAATAAGCATTTTTCTTGGTTTTCGCACCATAACGTTAGTATAAGTAAATAGAAATCTATGAAATTTAAACACAAGGTTTATGACCATAAAAGGAAGGTTGGTATTGATTTTGGGAGTTTTGGTCCCAACAGAATAAGGGGCCCAAAGGGTCCAAAATTAAACTTTGTTTGATTTCATCCAAATTGAATAATTGGGGTTCTTTGATATGCCGAATCTAACTGTCATGACTGTGTATGTAGATTCTTAACTTTTGGTCCCGTTTTCAAATTGGTCTACATTAAGGTCCAAAGGGTCCAAAATTAAACTTAGTTTGATTTTGACAAAAAATGAATCAGTTAGGTTCTTTGATATGCTGAATCTAAAAATGTACTTAGATTCTTGATTATTGGCCTAGTTTTCAAGTTGGTCCAAATCGGGGTCCAAAATTAAACTTTGTTTGATTTCATCAAAAATTGAATAAATGGGGTTCTTTGATATACCAAATCAAACTGTCAAACTGTGTATGTAGATTCTTCATTTTTGGTCCTGTTTTCAAATTGGTCTACACTAAAGTCCAATGGGTCCAAAATTAAACTTAGTCTGATTTTAACAAAAATTGAAATCTTGGGGTTCTTTGATATGCTGAATCCAAAAATGTACTTAGATTTTTTATTATGGGCCCAGTTTTCAAGTTGGTCCAAATCAGGATCTAAAATTATTATATTAAGTATTGTGCAATAGCAAGTCTTTTCAATTGCACAGTATTGCGCAATGGCAAGAAATATCTAATTGCACAATATTGTGAAATAGCAAATTTTTTTTTAATTAGAGTTATCTTTCTTTGTCCAGAATAGTAAGCAAGAAATATCTAATTGCAAAATATTGTGCAATAGCAAGATTTTTTTTTAATTGGAGTTATCTTTCTTTGTCCAGAATCAACTTAAATCTTTTTTATATACAATATACAATGTATATTCACTTTTTACTACCAACTGATAAATTAAAATAATCTTTACCATTCAGTGATAACAAGCAGTTTTTTTACATCTTAATATTTTATGATGTATTTAAATGAGTAGTTATTGTTGCAAACTCCATTAGAAATTTTAATTGAGATTAGTTTTGGAATAAGGGAAAGGGGGATGTGATTAAAAAAATTGGGTTCAATTTTTCTCATTTGAAATTTCATAAATAAAAAAGAAAATTTCTTCAAACATTTTTTTGAGAGGATTAATATTCAACAGCATAGTGAATTGCTCTAAGAGAAAACAAAAATTTTAAGTTCATTAGAACACATTCATTCTGTGTCAGAAACCTATGCTGTGTCAACTATTTAATCACAATCCAAATTTAGAGCTGAATCCAGCTTGAATGTTGTGTCCATACTTGCCCCAACCGTTCAGGGTTCAACCTCTGCGGTCGTATAAAGCTACGCCCTGCGGAGCATCTGGTTCTAGTTTACAGACAATAACTTGTGTTTAAGTGTATGGATCTCTCTGAAATTAAACTACAAGGTTTCATACTACAAAGGAAAGGTTGGAATTGAATTTTGGGGTTCTTGCTCCATTGGGGTTTAAATAAGTGAGGATCCCAAAAAGGGGCCCAAATAAGCATTTTTGTAGTTTTCAGTCAATAACTTGTGTTTAAGTGTATAAATCTCTCTGAAATTATACCACAAGTTTCCATACTACAAAGGGATGGTTATAGGGGTAATGGATCAAATCATTAAGCAATTAGGGGCAACAAAAGGGGGGAACAAGGTTTTTTTCTGGTTAAAGGACAATTTAGACAATTTAAAAGCAGTGTAAGGGAGGTAATCCATTTCCAATTAAAATTTAAAGAATACTGTTATATATATATATGTTTGATTACCTCCCTTACACTGCTTGAAAATTATGTTAAAGGAAGTGATAATTGTCTTGAGATGTGTAGCTGTAAATTTATTTTTAGAAGTTACTGTTAATTAATATTAATTTTAACCATGACTGTAAGTTATTTTATATTTTTATACTTTATAATGTATTTAAATGAGTAGTTATTGTTGCCAACTTAATGCGATATTTGAATAGAGATTATTTTTGGAATAAGGAATTGGGGAGGTGAAAAAAAAATTGGGAGGGGTGAGGGGTAAAATTTTTCTCATTTCAGACATTAAAAAGAATTTTTCTTCAAATATTTTTTTTTGAGGGGATTTATATTCAACAGCATAGTGTATTGCTCAAAAGCAAAAAAATAATTTTGAAGTTCGTTAGACCACATTCATTCTGTGTCAGAAACCTTTGCTGTGTCAACTATTTAATCACAATCCAAATTCAAAGCTGTATCAAGCTTGAATGTTGTGTCCATACTTGCCCCAACTGTTCAGGGTTCGACCTCTGCAGTCGTATAAAGCTGCGCCCTGCGGAGCATCTGGTTAAAAGAGTTATGCCCCTTGGAAATATTTATTACACGAAGAATGGTATTGTAAGGGCTTTCAAGCCTTTATTTCTATTAATAAGTTTATAAAAAGTGTTTTAGAACAGATACTAAAAGAAATGTTTGTTATTGCCCTTGAACAGATAAAATAAGTGCAGTACATGATGTGACGATATAACTCTGCTCTTTTCTTAGAATAAACAAATGCTTTTTGAATGTGACAATCTTGAATAAGTTGCTTATCTGACACAACTGATGTCTTATATGAAGAACTGATTTTGTAGTAGCATCATACAAGTTGATACTTTTAGAATAACTATTCCAAGAATTCAAATATAAACAAATATTAAACAAATGATGTACAACACAGTAATTCAGGACTGCATTGACTCCCTTTGTCAATGTGTGCTTACTCTTCATTTTATACCTAGTTGCGCTAATAATTGAGACCAAGTTTGTGTATAAAAGTGTGTTCTGCTGTGTAATTAAGGGTCTTTGATTTAATGCAAATAATAATGACTTGCTTGTCTTATAGCATTCATTTTTAAGTGAAATATGGTAGTTGTGTTTTTAAAATGATGAACTTCAACAAATATTTTTGTAAGATTTAACTTACAGGTATTAGTTGTCAATAACATTATTATTTTATATTTGAAGGATGTAAGCCATGAATATACAGCAGCAGAATGGAATCGGTCACAAGAAAAGTCTAAAACAAAATGGACACTATGTAGAACCCTCATGGCCCTCTATAGAGACCTGGGATGATGTTATTCCATTGCCTAGACTATCCTTTAAAAGATCTGCATGGATTGTATTTACCCTAGCTGTCCTCTGTTTTGCTATCAGTTATGATGGTGATTTTGTTTTTGATGATAGTGAAGCAGTGACAGGCAACAAAGATCTGAAGCCTGAAACACCATTACTGTCATTGTTTCATCATGACTTCTGGGGAAGAAAACTTGATTCCAAAACTAGCCATAAGTCTTATAGACCACTAACTGTATTGACATTCAGGTAAGAATATTTTGTTAGTATTGATGTATTATATTTTGAGTAGATAATTGCCGGATGCAAATGCAGAGCAATAGTTAGAAATGCCATTGGCAGAGGCAAAGGGTTGATGTTTTTTTTCTACTTTTATGAAAAAACAATTTTGATGTCTCATCTACCGATTATTTTCTGTGTTATAGAAGTATTATTGATTGCCATTTAACCAGTTATTACGAACTTAAGATATATGGAACTATATTTTTCATGATTTTTAACAGCAGAGTATTTTTGAGGTGATTAATTAAAATTTATGATGAAACATGAAATACAAAATTTTATAACTATAGGCTTTTCCTGTTTAAATCTTGAAAAAATTTAAATGCTTAAAGGCACACAAAGAAAATGTTGAAATTGTGAAATTGTCAAATATGTCAAATATTATTTTATCGGTAATTCGTATATTTTCCCTTTGATCTTACTGCCTAATATTTTCGAGTATCAACGTACTGGCTGTATCACTGAAAATATTAGGCAATACAGTGTTTGGCGTCATAATTACCGATAATGAGAATAATAGGTAGTTTCGTTTTTTGATACTGACTATATCATGTGGAATACCTTAACTCGCCCTAACGGGCTTGTCTAGATATTCCACATGATATAGTCAGTATCAAAAACAAAACTACCTATTATTCTACATATACTAGCTGTGTATGCAAAATATTAAGGTAATACATCAATATTTTGGTAGCTTTCAATCACTGATATTTTCTTGTACTCATAATTAGAAATGTTACAAGAATATTGAATAGAACTGGATCAGTCGTCATAAATACCATTTATTTGAAGCAATGTTCCTGTATGAGTCTAATTTTAAAAATGCAGATGGAGTTACAGTTTAGCAGGTGGTCTCTTTCCTATGAACTTCCACATCATCAACATCATACTCCATGGAATTGTATCTGTGTTAATGTTAGCCACATTCTCTCTACTGATGGGAGGATGTGAGGTCAGAGATGGTAGACCTGTCTTTGGTTGTCCCAGAGCTGCACTGTTTTCTAGTGTTTTATTTGCAGTTCATCCAGTTCATACTGAATCAGTACGTATTTTCTAGCATATTTACCTTTCTCATTAGACTAGAGAAGAATGCTTTAAATAAGTTGCAGCACATACATTTGCATTCAGATTTACCAAACGACCATTTGATTAAATAGGAAAGCTTTTGTTTGATAAGATAGAGTGAAAGTGTATTTACCTGTACTTTCTTTTGATAGTAATATTGGTTTATTCTTTGACTCTTCTGAATATATGCATGAAATATTTGCCACTGTAATAAAATTGAGAATGGAAATGGGGAATGTGCCAAAGAGACAACTACCCGACCATAGAAAAAAAACAACAGCAGAAGGTCACCAACAGGTCTTCAATGTAGCGAGAAATTCCCGCACCCGGAGGCGTCCTTCAGCTGGCCCCTAATAAATATATACTAGTTCAGTGATAATGAACGCCATACTAATTTCCAAATTGTACACAAGAAACTAAAATTAAAATAATACAAGACTAACAAAGGCCAGAGGCTCCTGACTTGGGACAGGCGCAAAAATGCGGCGGGGTTAAACATGTTTGTGAGATCTCAACCCTCCCCCTATACTTCTAGCCAATGTAGAAAAGTAAACGCATAACAATACGCACATTAAAATTCAGTCCAAGAGAAGTCCGAGTCTGATGTCAGAAGATGTAACCAAAGAAAATAAACAAAATGACAATAATACATAAATAACAACAGACTACTAGCAGTTAACTGAATAAATATAACATCAATTAAATAATAATTATCTTCAAGAGTTGTAAATACTGATTTTATAGCAACCTTTGAAGACAGAACAAGCAATTTAATTTTTGAGAATGAAATTGCAGAAAATTGATTTGAAACAAATGGATATATGTCCACTCTTGACACAAATACAGAAGGCTGATAGTTATATTTTAAAATGTACTAAGTATGTGTGAAATGTTTCTTATATATATATATGCTGAAAATTAAGGCTGTAGGGTTAAAAAGAATGATTTTGCAGTTAAGAAAGTCATAAGGTATAGAACACACAAGAATATGTATTTTCTTTAACAATCTGTCCTTTTTTTATGACAGGTTGCAGCTGTTGTTGGAAGAGCAGATCTGTTATGTGCTTTATTTTTTATTTTGTCATTTCTTGGCTATGTCAAAGCTTGTTTAAAAGGTAGGTTTGAAGTGAACACATAATACATACGATACCATAAAATCTATTTTGAAAAAAAAAAAAAAAATTAACAGAGAAATCTAATACCCGGTAAGGTATGTTAGAATTCAGTCATAAATGTCACTACAATTTATTTGTTATTAGATATATAATATAGTTTGCTAGCCACAACCCCTTATACATAGAAACTCTGTATGTACATAAAAATAGCTTTTTACCATAACTCTTCTGAACTGTGATGTTCATAGACTCACTTATTTAGCATGCGAGGTTGATCATATTCTTCTTCAATTTCGTTACATGATATAGATTGCAAGAAGATTTTTCAACCAATAAAGTACTGCACCTGCTTTATACTTACGAAAGCCTTTCTTTTGAAATTGGCTGACATATTTTCACAGTCACTAGTTGTTCAGTTTTATACTGCATCTTGAAAAGTGTTCTGTCCATTTTTGTGTATGAAAAATGGGGTTGTAGGGTTAATGTCAGTAAAACTGCAACCCAATTACATGATTAAGATGTTGTATGATGGCCAAAGTGACAACTATCACCAGAGTTCAAATGTCGTGAATGTCAGAAGGTATTTTTATGAAGTAATGCTTACCTAATGTATAAAATTGAGTTTTAATATTTCAGATGTTGATGATGAATCATTATACCGACCATCTACAGCATCCATCTTATGGTTGATAGTCAGTATGGTACTATGTGCTCTGTCTGTTATATGTAAAGAACAGGGGATTACAGTTATTGTAAGTTATTCATTGATATAGATATTAAGACATTCCCGTTTCAATGGTTTTACACTAATCATTTAGGGGCCATTTATAGCTTGCTGTTCGATGTGAGTCAAAGACCGCACTTTGACCTATAATGGTTTCCTTTTACATGTTGTGACTTTGATGTAGTTTTCAAATTGACACTCATACCACATCTTCTTATATGTATATTTGATTGAAAACTTGTGTCTTTTACTTTGAATAAATTATTTTATATGTAGTCTGAAGATAAAGGGTGTTCAAAGCTTACTGGAATGCATTTTAATGTAATTATACAATCTATGAGGAGCAATAGTAGTGAAATTGATGGTTCTATCAGTATGATCTTGGGTAACTATCTATTGTCCAAAGTGGATTATTTTCTTGTGTATGTGGCCTGTTCAAATAAAATACCAGTAAGTAATCATTTTATAGAACTGTTTTTACTTCTTAATAGAAGTTTTGAATTTTTTTTTTTTTGGCAGGAATACTGAAATGATGCTATTGATTTTTTTTTATAAGAATTATCTTGAGTAGAATAAGGAAGAAGATTGAGAATAAGTTAAAATAAAAGACAGAAGTTGAGCTTGATCATCAATAACTTTATTGTTTTTTTCAATTCCAGGGCATAATAAGTGCTTATGACATTCTTATAATATGTAAAATAGATCTGTTAGAAACAATTGGCTTCAAAAGTCAGACTGAAACCATCAAAACTGATGAACAGGTAAATATTAAACTAAAGTGTTTGTAGAATAACAATTACACAATATACAAAACATTACATACAAAACTATTACTGAGCAACATACAAAGCCGATCCTGCTGAACATGTGGCAGCTGTTATCTTCCCTCTGGTTAGTTTAAGTTCAGTAATGAGTATAGTTACATAGTTTAATGATTTCCTAATCAAGATAAAGAGGACATGATTTTGGCTAATACAATGTTTTCATGATAGTTTCTTGCAAATAAGAAGCAGTTATCAAACTATATGCTACTGTGGAATCATTATTATTCGTTGGATACTAATTTTCGTGGATTTCGTGGATACAGATGAACCAAAATTCAGTATTCAACGAAATACAAATTTCTATAAGGTAATATGCAGATGTTGGCAAAACCACGATATCAAATATCCACGAACATGCAAGTTTTCCTCAACCCACGAAAATTGGTACCCACGAAAATAAGAACCCACGAAAATAAATGAATTCACAGTATCTCAAAAAAGCTCTATTACTCCGACAGGACATTAAACTATCAATAGTCAATAAATTAAACTATGTGTAGATCCTAAATTTAAATTATCAATGATCACAGCATCTGGATGTTTAGTGCAAATCATCAGTGTATCAAAAAATGCATAAAACTAAACTAAAAGAAGCTAAAACTAATGGGGACATTTACAATAAATTTCTGAGAATCAAATTGCCCAGACTGAACATTGAACTTTTCACAACATTATATTTATTTATCTTTTCTTTCAGGAGTTTGTTAAACCATGGAAGAAATGTTTATTGTTTCGTCATATAATTTTATTGATCTCAGGCCTCATTATTCTGACAACTCGGTGGAGAATAATGGGCTCTACTACACCAACATTCCAAGTCTTTGATAATCCACATTCCTTTGTTAATGGTTCACTTTATAGGGTAAGAACATTTATAATTCTTAGTTAGGCTATTTGTTGATATGAATATAATGAATATACCAGCAGGTTGAATTTTTCTGTTAGATGAGCATTGAAAGAAGACAGACAATCTTAATCAGTTTTATTGTTTATGATTTTTATGCCCCACCTACGATAGTAGAGGGGCATTATGTTTTCTGGTCTGTGCCTCCGTTCGTCCGTCTGTCCGTCCGTCTGTGCCTCCGTTCGTCCGTCCGGTTAAAGTTAAAGTCCAATCAACTTGAAACTTAATACACATGTTCCCCATGATATGATCTTTCTAATTTTAATGCCAAATTATAGTTTTGACCCCAATTTCATGGTCCACTGAACATAGAAAATGATAGTGCAAAGTTCAGGTTAAAGTTTTTGGTTTTAGTTTTAGTTTTTGATGAAGTTAAAGTTACATCAACTTGAAACTTAGTACACAAGTTCCCTATGATATGATCTTTCTAATTTTAATTCCAAATTAAAGTTTTGACCCCAATTTCACGGTCCACTGAACATAGAAAATGATACTGGGAGTGGGGCATCCGTGTACTATGGACACATTCTTGTTTTTATATGTTTTACTTCAGTAACTAGTTGGCATTTTAAAGAAACTCATTGTAATCTAATATGTTATTTCCTTAACTTTAAATCTATTGGTGGCGATATTTATAAAATGCATTTATTTTTATCCATTTTTTTCATTGCATTTATATTTTGTTGTTTTAGAGAAAGTTGAGTTCAAATTAGAGATAAAACATGATAAATTAAATTTTCTGTTATTTGATGAAATTAACCATTAGGCCTTATATTGATGAATTTGAAACTTGTAAGTGATTATCAATCTTTTTTTCAGGCATTAAATTATAATTATTTATACAGTATAAACAGCTGGTTGTTAGTAAATCCCTGGTGGCTGTGTTTTGATTGGTCGATGGGATGTATTCCTGTGATAGAATCTCTTTCTGATTGGAGGATTATGGTTGTGATTGTGTTTTGGATAATATTAGCATCTTTACTGTTTACATCTTTGAATGGAATTCTAACTCAACAGAAAAGGTAATGAATGGTCTAACCTCTCTCTATTTTTATAATCTATGCAGTAAAATAAGGACTTGAAAAGTTAAAAAGCTGTAGTATGCAAAGGTCAACTTAAATTGGATTTGAAGACATTTTTAGCTTACTTTTCCCAAAGGAACAGTATCAGTTATTGTAATCATTTGATGTCTAAGTAACATTTGAAAAACCATTAGAACCAGATTTGATCTACATCAGATTTTGAAAGAAATTATTTGAGTCGATGGTGTGCTATTTATGATTAATTGGCCAAATGTTTTTCAAGTTTTTGGTAAACTTTGAAATATCAGTTAGGTAACATGTTTATGGTATTTACCTATTTAATGGTGTTTATTTTTAGTCCTAATAGAAATAACAAGCCGTTGATTGTTTCCAACTAATGACTTTAAATATAGAATAATTTGTTTTTCAGAAATGTAACTATGGCATTAGCATTCCTGATTATACCATTCCTTCCAGCTACCAACTTATTTTTCCGTGTTGGTTTTGTGATAGCAGAGCGAGCCCTTTACCTTCCAGCAGCAGGATTCTGTATTATTGTTGTGACAGGAGTTAGTAAACTTTGTCAAGATAAAGAAAAAAGAGAGGTAAAATATATGTATTACATCTTTCATTTATTTATTCAACAATAATTCATAATACATAGAAATAATGTAAAAAATCAACTAAAATTACATCATACCTTTTAGTAAACAAGAATGCACACACTGAAATGTCTCTCCTTTTTTACTAATCATTGATATTATATCCTCCTAAATATGCATGAAATATTTGCCACTGGACGTTAAGCAACCAACAATCAGTCAATCAATCATTGATATTATGTTGATAGTCCTAAATATAAAGCTTTATTACAACTGTCACATTAACTTAAAATTAACCAAGAAAACTTACATTGACCAATGAACCATGAAAATGAGGTCAAGGTCAGATGAACCATGCCAGGCAGGCATGTACATCTAACAATTCTTCCATACAACAAATATAGGTGACCTATTGCTTATAGTTTAAGAAAAACAGACCAAAACACAAATTTAGCACTGAGCTATGAACTGTGAAAATGAGGTCAAGGTAAAATAAAACCTGCACAACTGACATATAGATCATAAAATATTTCCATACATCAAATATAGTTGACCTATTGTAAAAAGTTTTAGAAAAAAAAGACCATAACTCGAAAAACTTAACTTTGACCACTGAACCGTGAAAATGAGGTCAAGGTCAGATGACACTTGCCAGCTAGACATGTACACCTTACAATCATTCCATACACCAAATATAGTAGACCTATTGCATACAGTATTAGAAAAACAGACCAAAACACAAAAATTTATCTATAACCACTGAACCATGAAAATGAGGTCAAGGTCAGATGACACCTGCCAGTTGGACATGTACACCTTGCAGTACTTCCATACTCTGAATATACAAGACCTATTGCTTATAGTATCTGAGATATGGACCTGACCACCAAAACTTAACCTTGTTCACTGATCCATGAAATGAGGTCGAGGTCAAGTGAAAACTGTCTGGCGGATATGAGGACCCTGCAAGGTACTCACATACCAAATATAGTTATCCTATTACTTATAATAAGAGAGAATTTAACATTACAAAAAATCTTAACTTTTTTTTCAAGTTATCACTGAAACATGAAAATGAGGACAAGGACATTGGACATGTGACTGACGGAAACTTCGTAACATGAGGCATCCATACGCAAAGTATGAAGCATCCAGGTCTTCCACCTTCTAAAATATAAAGCTTTTAAGCAGTTAGCTAAAGCACCGCCTCCGCCCCAGCCCCCGGATCACTATCCCTATGTCTAGCTTTTTGCGACAAAAGTCGCAGGCTCGTCAAAAAACTAATACTTAAAGGTACATTTAAATGTAATTCTATGATCCAAATAAAAGAACAAATATAAAACCCAATAAAATAGCACAATTTGTCTATAATCTATCCTGTAGTCAATGCTTTTGCAATATTCATTGTAGTGTTCTCTGTTGTTGGAAACCACTGTACATGCCTTTATATGTCATATTATGGTATAATTACTGTTATCTAAGTTAAATTTTCTTTTTCTCTTACAGATAATTAGATATTGCATATACTACCTAGTAGTGATGTTCGTAATAAGATCTGTACATAGAAGTGACCAATGGAGACAAGAAATGACATTGTTCCTGTCTGGTGCTAAAATGTGTCCACTTAATGCTAAGGTTTGTTTTATGTTGATGCCATATCTTAATGTTGAAAAAAATTGAAACATTTAATACTCTTTGGTTGATCCACATTGGAATTTTCCACCATCATCAAATATATTTTTACATTAAACTTCTGGAAAATACATTCTATGACAGAAATATTTTGGTATGATTTGAAAAATTGAGTAAGTATTATGCATTGGTACCTGTTGATTGGAACATTTTACTTTTGAGCCACAAGTTTAATTCTAGTAAGGTCAAACAAAGATATTCAGTTAACAAATGGTTATCATTTATCCCATACATAATAAAACCTAAGATGCATATCCACTTGTGTGTTATAGGTACACTATAATATTGCTAAGCTGAATGGTGATAAAGGCAATGCTGATATAGCTATTGAGAAATACAGACTTGCCATAGAGTAAGTTTTTTGTGAAATATTTGTAAATAAAGCTATTCTACAAACATGTATCAGGTAGAAGATATGTTAGTTTGGTTGTCATTGACTCTTGACACTACAAGTAAAATGAATGCATCAGGTCAATGACTTAGTATATCAACAGTCTGTTACAGAGATTAATGAGTTTTCATTGGACACATGGTATACTTATAGTGGGAGTCATGAGCTATTTTCATAGTAATTCCACTGAACTGTTATGAAGCACAAATCTGTGGAAGACCTCAAACACTAAGTTATAGTATGTATTTTGGGGTTTTATTGAAACATCTGCTTCTAGTATAAATATCATCATACCAAACAAGTGTTTTAATTGGATTAACTGAAAAAACATTAAGCAAAGTGGTAAATTTAAATTTGCTATTGCATTTTCATTTATATATTAGTACAATGTAGTATTAAGGATTTTAAGTGTATTGAATTTCATCAAAAGTACAGGAAGGTTTATTTAAATTTTCAGATTAAATGAAGAATATGACCAAGCAATGAATAACCTAGGAAATATCTTGAAAGAGAAAGGAGACTTGATAGAAGCAGAAAAGTTATTGTTACAAGCTGTTAATATCAGGTAGGTACCATTAAAATGTTTTGTATGTGCTGATAACAATTTGTATCAAGTTTGTTATGCTATTTTAAGAAATTTTCCTTTGATCTTACTGACTGAAAATTTCCTTTCAAAGCACATTAGAGTGATATGAAATATAATTGCTAGAAACTAAGGGCACACATGCCTGTTGTCAATGAAATTAACAACGTGGCCATAGGTAAAATAGCGATGAACAGATTATTATTGGTCACCTCAACTCGATTGCTGTTCTCACTTTCGCTGTACTAGCTCAAGCCAGAAAATCACTCTTGTTGAGATGAACAACGATAATCTATAATATTCCAGATGCTCCATATCTTGAATAGTAAGATTTAACCATTATAAGTAATGCATGCAGGATACTTCAGCATGTGCACTTTCGCCAATCATATTGGAAATTATTTTTTCAGAGATGACTTTGCAGCAGCTTGGATGAATCTTGGAATAGTACAAGCCTCTTTACATAAAAACAACTCAGCTGAGAAAAGTTACTACACAGCATTAAAACATAGAAGAAGATATCCAGATTGTTACTATAATCTTGGAAATATGGTAGTTATTTCTATCTGTGTGTTTATTCCTCTGTTCAAAAGGTTTTCCATTCAAATTCTCTCAAAATTAAAAGTTCACATTTTTAATTGTTTTCATATACCTTTATGGTGTGGATAATGTCAGGATTTTGATTTTTATAAAATATATACAAAATAGTAGTCATTTTTTGTTGAATCCTGAACATTTTATTTTCACTTTTGATATAAACTTATTTTCATTAATTTGATTTTTTTCCAATCAATGCTAATGATTAATTTCACAGTTTAAAAAAAAATATTAACTCATTAAATAGTGTGAAGTGTTTAAAGCTTCCGATTAAACATGGTATATAGCTTCTAGGGATTAATGATAAGTTATTCCTTTCTAAAAATCATTTCAAAATTCATATTTTGAATGATTTAAATGATGACCTGATTTTCTGTTTTGACAGTACCTTGAGATGGGCAAAAACCAATTAGCCATACAAGCCTTTAGAAATGCTACACAACAGAAACCCGACCATGTTAATGCCTGGGGAAATATGGTTATTCTCCTAGACAATATAGGTATGTATCTGTGATTTCTAAGTTCAAGAACGTGGCGAGGACTAAGCTAAGCTGTGTTTTATCAAAAGAAAAGTTTCACTATTTCATTATATTTATTATGTGTATAAGACTAGATGTGACAAACAAATATTTTTAAAGCAAAAGTTTGAATTGAATTATTGCACTTAATTTAGGTATTTATGTTGTTAGATGATGAAGTTGCCGCTAATTTGCATAAAAATTTAGTATAAACAATGGTAAAGCTTTCTGTTTTGTTTTATGATTGTAGGATTAACCACAGAAGCAGAAAAAGTTGGCAAAGAAGCTTTGCAATATAACAGTGATCCTTCCTTATTGTTTAACTTGGCCAATGTTTTGGGGAAACAGGATAAGTTTAAAGAAAGTGAAGTTGTCTTCTTGAAAGCTATACAACAAAGTAATAAAGATTCAAGAATGTTTGCCAATTTAGGTAAGCAATGTTGAACTATATGATATATTTATAGATTATAACATTATATCATCCGGAGACTTTAGCCAAAGGTCGAGGAATGATACCACTGCCAATATGGAAAAGACATATTATAATCTATTTATCATTTATTTAATTTCTGTTCTATCATAATTATGTATTTAACAAATTGTACTGTCGGAAATGCTAACTGAGAGAGGTGGTTTCATAGATATATCTCACCTTTGGCAATTGAGACATGTGTGGAAAGGCTGCTTTTACTGGAATGCAGTCTATTAATGCTCTCAAAATATGATTTCCTGTCTATTGGTAATTACATCCCACTGACATGGTGAAATTGTTTTGCAGGTGTTTTGTACCACAGATGGGGTAAATTTGAAGCTGCTGTCAAAGCCTATACCACAGCATTACAATTAGATCCATCATTAGATACTACCAAGGATAACTTAAGAATGGTCAATAGAAAAATGGAGAAGGCACAGAGAAAATAACTGTTTAAAATAACATGAGATTAATTTATTCGATTTGCCAAATTTTGTAAATTTAACTGTAAGTGAAATTAGTGTATTATATCATTACTATTATCAAGTCTTTAGAATTGTTTGTAGATAAAGGGGAAAGGAATAAAACAGTCAGAGAGTGAAGAAAATCAGATTATTTAGTGATTGTGATCACAGAATTTCATAAAGAGGGTTTTAAGGGGCCTGCCACATGTGTGTATAAACAAGGGAGAGCAGTCAAAAATTGGGTAAATGTACTAAAACACAATTGTTCAGCAATACAAGGGATGGAGAGGGATAGAGCATTCCAAGTCTCCACCTGGATCTACCCCTGATATTGTATTCCATTTGCTAAAAATATATCAGCATTATAGCAAAATAATTATTATGTATGAGCATAATCCAGAATCAATATCAGCTTTGCATTACATGTACTACTATCTCTCTTATAAAAATGAAACTGTTTAAAATTTAAATGGTCACTTATTTCAGCTTACAAAGTTTGTAAAAACATGTATTTTAAATTTGTAGGGATCAATACATATATATATAGTTGGAATAACATAACATAACATCAAAGATGAAAATGAATTTAATTTACTGAATTGTATGTACATGTATATTGTATGTTCTTGTAAATACAAAATTAAGAGCTTTGGCAAAATTTGACTAACAACATCACATGATAAATAACATTATTTTTATACATGTTGTAAAAAGGTATGACCAGTGCAAATTGAATGCAAGGTTTAATTATTAGAATATTTATCCCGTGAAATTTTACATATTGAAAACAAAGCATTACATTACAGAATTCATAGCATTTGTTTTATCAGATGTTTTTATAGTTTTCTTATTATATGTACTAAAAAGTGTTTATACTGATGTAAACTAAATGTTGATCTTTAACTATGTCAGCAACATAAGTATGAATAAAATTACAATTTTGTATTGCCATCTATTCGGTCCAAAAGTCAGAGACTTTAACTCCAAATGTAAGTTTTGCCACATTAGCTAAAGTAAGAGGTGCAATATATAATGTATGACTTAATTTTCAACATTGAAATATGTTTTATTTGTTTGGAGAAGTAATGAACAATTCTATAGTGCTATAGATTGTATATTTTGTAATGTGTATTTGTCAAATATGTAGTTTATTTATTGTAAAATGCTATATGTTAGGTCAAAATAAAAACTAATTTGTTTGCCATAGATTGACCAAACCAGAAATCCCACCTTTAATTTAAAAAATGTTTTGGTTCATAATTTTTTTTTTGTGCATTGGACTACTTTTAGTAGAAAGCCAACCTTTATGAACTGTTCAGTTTGTTTATAACTATTATAAACCATTGTCTTCCTGATTTTTTTACACTTACACTACTGGCTTTTTTTTTAGTTGCCAAATATACAAGCTGACTAATGAAATGAAAACTGAAAAGAATATACCAAGTTAAGTTTGTTGTTTATACATAAATATGTATTATTATCACTGCATATTAACAAATTTCCTTTCAGTTGGAAACATTTTTAATCTTAATAGAAATTAATCGTAATTGTTTTTTAAAAAACTTTTTTCTGAATTAAACCATGTACAAACATATCATGGACAGAGTAGAAAGATTTACATGTAAGTTTGTAGAAAAATGGATCTATTTACATATCAATAAAATTCTTTATTTCTTGACATTCCAATTTGTATTTAAACCATGAATTTTCAGTAAATGTTATCAAAATAGGCAGTGACATTACTAGCTGTTTATACTTGCCACATTCATATAGGCTTCATTTTATTGTTATATATATTTTTGAAGGGTAATGGTTGTGTGATTTTGATATATTTTTCAAATATGTTCACTGGTTGTGTGTAGAATTGTAGACAAATCACATGTGTTTTTATGTCTTTATTTTTTTATGAATTTTCTGACATTGTAGTTTTATTTTCCACAGAGAAAGTAAAACTGAATATTTGTAAAATATCAGTCCTCTATCATGTGAATCAGCATACATTTGTGTACTGAAAAAATATGTAGTAAAGCAGTAAGAGTTATGAGGGTTCACAGTAACGAAAGCTGAAGCACCACGTATAACATGGAACTGAAAATAAAAGGTTTTGAAAGGTTTACCAAAAGTTACTAGGACTGGTATTTTACAGATTATATTTTTCATTTGAATAAAGGGAAGATGGTGCTTTACTCATGCTTTCATAGCAACATATTTATTGTTTTGTTTTTGTTATTGATTTATTTTTAGAAATTGCAAATCCATTTGAGATTTTTATTGTTAAGATTTTGCGATAAGTAGATTCCAGTGGTTATAAATTGTTAAAAATTCATATTTTATAAGCACAATGATTAATTTCAATTTCATAAGATTCTAAATTATTTGATCTTCACAAGAACAAAACAGATTTATACCTCTGGATTTTACAGTGTGCTATGGTGAAAGCCATTTTTCATAGCAGAATGGCCCAACTGACAGAGCTTATAGACCGCATCAGCTAACCATGAAATTATTTCTTTTTTAAGAGCATTTACTTTAGATAACATTCCAATACTGTATTCATTATAGAGTTAACAGGAAGGTTTCTTTGCTTTTATAGTCCCATTTCATAACATTTTATATGGTGATGGAGTTTCACTTAAAATTTATTTTTTGCACAAAGAATCTTATTTGTCACAAGAAATCATTCCAAAATTGTGAAGAAAGAAGTACTTCTTGGTTTCTTTCAAACACTTCTTACATGGTTGTTTTGTTGTATGTGTTTTTTATACAGATAGATATATGTTTTGCCATTAAATGCTTTTAAAAAGTTATATATTTCCCCTTATCTTTATTCATGCCATTTTAGCAGTCGGTCTTTTATCCATTTTTAGCTCACCTGGACCAAAATGGTCAGTTGACCCCTGAAGGAGTTATTGCCCTTTATAGTCAATTTTTAACCATTTTTTCGTAAATCTTAGTAATCTTTTACAAAAATCTTCTTCTCTGAAACTACTGGGCCAAATTAAACTAAACTTTGCCACAATCATCATTGGGGTAATTTGTTTAAAAAATGTGTGGCGTGACCTGGCCAATCAACCAAAATGGCTGCCACGGCTAATAATAGAACATAGGGGTAAAATGCTTATAACTCAAAAACCGAAGCATTAAGAGAAAATCTGACAGGGTTTAATTGTTTATCAGGTCAAGATCTATCTGCCCTGATGTTTTCACATGGATCGGACAACCCGTTGTTAGGTTACTGTCCTGAATTGGTAATTTTAAGGAAATTTTGCCGTTTTTTGTTATTATCTTGAATATTATTATAGATAGAGATAAACTGTATACAGCAATAACGTTCAGAAAAATAAGATCTACAAATAAGTTTGCATGACCAAAATAGTCAATTGACCCCCTAAGGAGTTATTGCCCTTTATAGTTAATTTTTAACATTTTTCATAAATTTTTGTAAATTTTTAGAAAATATTTTCCACTGTAATTACTGGGCCAAGTTCATTATAGACAGAGATAATTGTAGCAACAAGAATGTTCAGTAAAGTAAGATCTACAAACACATCACTATCACCAAAACACAATTATGTCATGAATTTATCCGTGTCCATTATTTAATATGCACAAGACCAAGGTGAGCGACACAGGCTCTTTAGAGCCTCTAGTTTGGTTTTATGCTTTTGTCAAAGCATATAAACTTTATACAACTATAGCAATGAAAACAACAAAAAGACTTCCATAGCAAAGAGGAGACAACACTAACTAAAAGTTATAAAGGGAAGGAAAAATGATCTAAAGTAACATCTCTAGAGTTTTACAATGTCAAATTGTTCATTCTCAATATAGGTCAGTGAGACAGCAATCCAAAGGTCAACATGCAGTCTTCAGCAGACGACAAATATCTATGCAACATATTAGGCCATTACAAACTCTGAGGATAGAAAAGTTTCACATTTTTTTCTGGCTAACTTTGAACATTATGATAATAGATGGATTGTTTTTAATGTTCAGTGACAAATATCGCAAGCATATCAGAAAGAGAACCTGTAATAAGAGATGAATATGAACACTACTTTGTACTAGTCCATCATGCTGAACTGTATTTTTATGCCCCACCTACGATAGCAGAGGGGCATTATGTTTTCTGGTCTGTGCCTCCGTCCGTCTGTTTGTCTGTCCGTGCATCCGTTCGCTTCAGGTTAAAGTTTTTGGTCAAGTTTAATCTAATGCCAAATTATAGTTTTGACCCCAATTTCATGGTCCACTGAACATAGAAAATGATAGTGCAAGTTCAGGTTAAAGTTTTTGGTCAAGGTAGTTTTAGTTGAAGTTAAAGTTACATCAATTTGAAACATAGTACACATGTTCCCTATGATATGATCTTTCTAATTTTATTTCCAAATCAAAGTTTTGACCCCAATTTCACGGTCCACTGAACATAGAAAATGATAGTGCGAGTTGGGCATCCGTGTACTATGGACACATTCTTGTTAGTGTGCTGAATCTCTCCCTGAACAATAAAGAACAATTCCATACCAGGAAATTATGTCAGCCATGAAATTGGTATGTAATTTATACAAAGGAATTACACACAATATTGTTTAAAGTATACTTCAACTTATTAAACATTGATAAAATAATGGAAGAATTTATCCATGGGACAAAGATGCCTCAGCTTGTAAATATACAGTAAACACAGCAATTTTCCATTTAAAGAGTAACATTCTAAGTTATGCCATCCAAATTCGAACTTAATCTATGGTTGGTGGTGATAAGCCATCTGTAAAAGTTTCATATTTGGTTGAGAAAAAACTAGTTAGCGTGCAGATTTTTCTATTTATAAAGGAACATTATTCAACAATGGTCAAAGTACACCACCCAAATTTCAAATTCTTCTGTGATAATAAGAATTGTATATAAGTTTCACAACATTTGGCTGAGGCAACTAAAGTTCCAGAATGGAAACAAATAAGACGTACAGAAGGATGTACAGACAAACCAGGGTTAAACTTAATGCGCTTCTGCTGTGGCAGGAACATGAACAGTCCTAGCTTAGGGGATATAATGAATATTGGAAATTATATAATTATACAACGTATCGCTTACTAATAGTTGTTGCCATGTATGGTCTCCTGTGTGTAGTTTTCTCATTGCCAATCATACCTTTTATATAGAATTGTCAAACTAAAAGAAACTGCCAAAGATGAAAATTGCAAACATCGTACAACTCAAAAAAATAATTCCAAAGTAAATATCATCCAAGGCCAATAAAATATGACAAAAATTACAGACAAAGAAATATATCATCAACCTTTCAAATACATGACAAAAATTACAGACGATTTCATTGAAGAATACCATCATCTTAATACTCTGTGAAGGATATAAGATCATATAAATATACTGATTCAGACTGTGAAGCCCCAAACATTCACTTAGCCTGGGTTTTCATATAAGTCAAAAACAAATAACTTTCTGAAAATTTAATAATACAAGCTTTTAAAGTGATGTGTTTCATTCAATCATCCAAAACACACCATACATTAACATCATGTAACAAATGAACCAACATTTTATTAATGTGCCACAACTGACAGGTATAAAATATCACATTGTATATTAAAACAGAAAGCAAAATATAGGATTAAAACTTTCTCTTACTGTACACATCCAAGCATCTAAAACTATCATCACAAAAAAGAGAGACCAACAAATAGTGTTTTTTTTTATTCAGACATTTAATCGTGTTAATAACTGTACTATGTATTTAATTAATGGGCTTCTTCAGATATACATTAATATTTGTCACAGTATTAATCTACTTGCATAAAATCTTGAAATGCTTGTATGTATACAATATAATGAAAAGATTCTTCTACGGAAAGAACAGTAAAATATCATTCACAAAACAAGCAGAATGAAAACACAATCTAATCAATCAAATTTTTAAAAATAAACTTTTTTTTAAAACATACAATCCAGCATTTTTTTATGTTAATTCAAAATTCCTTTTTATATTCTAACAAATGTTCATATACATCTTCAAATCAATTACACTTTATTCTGCTTAGAAATGAATAAGATGATTTTTTTCAGGTTAATTCAATTTAAGACTTCATTCCATAAGTAAACCAACCCTGTATTGAAAATTTGTCTTGAATGATGATGACTAATAATTTGTTCAATAGTAAATGACTTGAGTATGAACCTTCCAACTTGTCAATAGTCCAAGCACAATGACTTGAACATCCATACATTAATTTAGCTTCATACATATTACAAGCATATTTGGTCCTTAATTCTCACTAGCACTTAATATAAACATAAAGAGCAAAGAAATGAAGATAAAGACACAGAAGGAAAGAACAGAAAATACATAGCAGAAACTCTTAGACTGCACAACATAATAGAAAATAATTTAAAATAATCACAAAGTCAGTTTAAAATACTGACAAAAAATGAACTCAGGAATAAGCATATTTACAAAAAGAAAAGAACTTAAAATATAAAAGAACACTATTATCTACTTTATATATTTACAAAGTTTACAAACGTAGCTTTACATGTATCACACTTGTGTTTGATTATTTACATCTTTTTACACTATACATGTACACTCCTGTGTATCTACACTATACATGTACACTCCTGTGTATCATACACAAAACTAACATTCACTGTCAGACTGGTTCTAGGTATACTTCTTTACAGTTCTCAGAGAATGACATTTGAACACACTGTCTCACAGTTTTCTTAAGTTATCTCCCCTATTTCTAGTAAAGTTCTGATGATTTACATAGAACCAATCAAGTATCACATGACATAATATATGTCATAATGAAAAGCACTTTAAACATCAAAAACGCATGCAATAGTTTACTAAGAAGTAAATATAAATAACTACATCTCCATCTTAAGAAAAAGTTAATTCAGACTTTCACATAATGTTAAAAATCCTAGTATGCAATTATGCTTTTAACTTTATTGTTTGAACACTATATCATATAGTAAAGTGATTTGTTAGTAACAATTCAAATTAAAGATTTATAATACAAATTCTTATGAAAAAACTTTATTAAAAAGTATATTATATATTTTGGTAAATATCTTCAATATTTCTGTTCTAAAATTAAATTAGATTGTATATCAAATTTTTGCATGAGGAAAGTTTATTTTAATTGAGATATCTAGACGACAGATACTACATTTACTCATCATACAAATAAGACTTGAAAGGTATAAATTCATTTTAATTTAGCTGAAACCTTTTTTCCTCTAAGACAACAAAAACAAATATCCCATCTCATCAATAGCCACTGTCTCGTGCTTTGTTTGTCATATCAAAATTAAAGCCTAATGATATCGTCTTCACACTAGATCCTACCAAATGTTAAATAAATTGCTAAAGACTTGTTGAAAGATATATATTCTTATGACGACGCAAAGAACCATCAATTTGATAACTACTATTTAAAACTGAATTTATATTTTCCAACTATATTTATTGTAGAAAGAGTGGCAACACTGAAATATCTCACAAATATATAGCCGACTACAAACAGTAGGTCTCAATTGTAACTGGTCTAATATTTAAACTGTATGTGATTCAATAAACTGAGATCAAGGTCAAGTGGCAGGTATTATACAGACATGTACACCTTACAATGATACTGTAGACAAAATACATTCACCTTTTACACTTAGTAACTGATTAAACACAAGTCAATGAACCATCAAAAGGAGGTAAAGGTCTCATTCTACTGCCAGACAGATTCATACCTTCCACTGATTCTACAGATTAAACTTACATTTTGTAACTGATGACATCATCTACAAGGTTGACAAATGAACCACTAATAAAATGAGGCAAGTTCAGATGATCCTGTCAGATAAATATGTACTTATATGTACATTCTGTAAAAAAAAATCTATAAACTTTATTCAGTTCATCTACAACTTAGCATACAAACTAACCCAATCAAAATTTGTTTTGGTTAATCAATGAATCATGAAAATGAGGACATTGTCAAGTGACCCTGTAAGACAGACAAGTCTATCGATGCTTAAAGGTCAGGTTGTAAACAATAATTCACTAACTTAGAGAGGAATATTGTCCCGATCTTTTATCTATATTAAGCTTTAAACAAATAGTTTTATGTTTTTACAGCCAGATAAGCATACATATGTAACACCTTAGCTTTTATTGGAGTAATAAAAGTTATTTGATGCTGTTAATTTTCCAGAAAAGCTTATGAAAACTGCATTTAATATCTTACTTAGGCTTTGATATTGACATCATTCAAGTTATATGATAAGAAAAAAATATTATAACCTTGCCATTCAATTGTTTAATGTTTCAAATTTTTGAGGAAAAAATGAAGAAAAAAATAATAATAAAAAAATTTAAAAAATCTGACATAAATATCCCAATATATAGCAATACATAACATTTATACAATAAATAACATATCTCAAAAGCACTAAAATAAATAACACTGTTCAATCATCTATCATTCCGCAGGCGCAGGAGAAGTTTTGTTATTGCTGTTACTGGAACCCTCCTCCTCCCCTGTATCTGGTTGCTGGTTGTTCAGTTGGTTGTTTATTTGGTTACTAGGAGGAATTGGTTGCTGTGACTGGGAGGTATTGACCTGATTGTTCTGAACATGAGGTTTAGGAGGAACCTCCTGATTTTCTGGCTTTTCTTGTTTCTCCTTTTCCTTATCTGTATCTTTCTCCTCCTTTTCCTTTTCCTTTCCCTTTTCCTTCTCTAAAGGCTGAGGGGAGCTTCCAGCAGGGCGTGGAGGATAGGTCCCTACACCCTCTTCAGGATGAGGACTTTCATGTTCATCTGTTAGCTCAGAATCTTCTGGCTCCTGAAATTTCAATTAACATTAATTTCACAAAAGATAGGAAAATGTGAGGGAATTAAAAAAAAATAATCCTTGATATAATACCTTATGTATTTACTTTTTCCTGTAAATTAACCCTATCAACCCCCTTCCCCCCTTTTTTATGATTTGAGCAATTACCCCCAAAGCTTCTACTTGTGGTATTGAATCTTGTGGTACAATTTCAGAGCAACCGAAAAACTTATACACAATTTGTTGTCCTGAAACTTAGAAAAATGCTTGTTTTGGGCCCATAATTCCTCAACAGTTGGGACCATCACCCCCCAAAAAACAAGTTTTCCAATTGTGGTATTGAACCTTATGTTCAAATTTGAAAGAGATCCATACACTTAAACTAAAGTTATTGTCTGGAAACCAAATGTGTCTTCCAAGGCAGATGAAGACAACGACATAAAGTATTATATAAACAAAAAAATCATTTTGGTGGTCGTATAAAAATATAATCTGCAAATGTGTTTACAAAAGGACTGTTAAAAACAGATACTTCTTTAGTCAAAAATCACAATTGAATTATTGTCATTTAAACATTATAAATGTTGTATTGCTGAAGACATTATGTGAATATTACCAGTAATTACTAACCTCTTCTGGTAATAAATCATATGCTTTGTTCAGAGTTATCTTGGCACTATTAGATCTTTCTAAGAAATAGCTGAAAAGAATAAATAAAATCAATAAGTAATTATCTGTAAGTTTATAAACTGGTTCTACCTTAACCATCAGATCTTTTGAGAAATTTTATCATGTTAAAAATTCATTAGATAAGATGTAAAATTAACACAAATCCAGTAATGTTGTGCAGGAAATAAATTTGTATATTTTGCTCAGGGTTGGTGTAAATAAACTTGTATTTTACATGTTCAGTTTCAAATTTTCAAATAAGATAAGGATATCTGCATGAGAAATAACAGATTTATGTACATAATTATCTAAAAGATGAACTAGAACTATGTAAAGAATACAATGATGTTTGACTTGTTCTTCTGTCAGACCATTAAATGATTCCCCCATTTTAGGTTGATCCAGTAACATTCATCAATTATAAGACTAGGCTGAATCAGATATTTTTTGTTGTAATTCACATTTCCTTGGTTAACTTACCCATTAGAAGTTTCATTGGACTGAGCTGGTGGTGACCAATTATTGTAGGTATACTGAGTATTGCCTGGATATGGTCTCTGCAAAAATAAAATGTTATTTCCTGTTATGGAATAGTGTTTATTTATTTTTTAATTTTTGGTTCCAACTGTCTTGTCTCAATAAGGTTTAACTTTTATACATAAAATAATCTAAATGTGATTAAAAGTGTAAAGTTTAAAAAATTAGTGTTTGATTAAACTTTCAAAGGCGGGAGTTTGCAATTAAAAGTCAACTATGGAAAAAAGTGAGTTTTTAGATTTATTTTTACACACGTTTTTTGATAAAATTAGAGAAGGTGAAGACTAAATAATTTGCAAATGTTTCAATTAGTGCCAGACTTTTCTATTCTTACCCTTTCTAATTCATCATTCAGCCACTCAACTGCCCATGTCCATTTCCTTTTTAAATCACCATTGCTTTGAAGCATTTCTTTAGCTGGACGACATCTGTAATAAAAATTAAACTTAGTCAATATATTTTCTACTTTTCACAATATAAATATTTTAAATATCTTTTAATAAAAACACAAAAATCATATTCCTTATTACAAAACATGTAAAATACTCCACTTACACAATTATTTAGAAACTATTTTACTCCTGATTTTTAGTTAATCTCTTTAGGGATGTTCCATTAAAACACATAGTACCCAGTAAAGGCACTTTGAAATTAGGGTAACTATTAAGAGGCAATTTAAAGTATAATGATGGCATAATACCATAGCTTCATCAGAAATAGTAATCATGCAAAAACTAGTATATCATTATTATGCGATCTTGTTGATGGTTTATATACCAAGTATATGAATATTTCTATGCTTACACAGAGAAAAGCGAGACCATCATTTTGATACATTGGTATGCCCTCTTCTGGTAATGGTTTTTGGCTCGCTGTATTGTATCAAATAACCCATCCTTTTCATCAATACCTTCAAAAAACATAAATTAAATGAATAATTTATAAACTATAATTTAATATAATAGAGATTATCAAAATTTTATATTTTCAATAATCTGGTTTAATTCAATCAAATATTTGTGTGGGTGTGTGGGTGTTGCAGCCTGTAGCTCATTGCCATTTTTGGCAAGGCCATAGATGGCGCTCTCAGGTGGAATTTGAATTTTGGAATTCCCATATCGCTCACTTGTTAATTTGCTGTCGACAATAAAGCAGGTGCTTCAGAAATTAGTTAAAATTATTTAAAATTTTTAATCACTTTGTGATTAAAAAAGGACTTCAACCTAGTTTAGAAAATATGTCAACAACTCTTGATCATTGTTCTTTATCTCATTGTTATTCGTTCAGTATTAATATAGGGTTATTCGTTCAGTATCAATATAGGGTCTTCTTCTATGAGTATTGCAATTAAACTATATGTGGTAAAACAGAATTCTATCAACAAAATTCACCTGCAGTCAAATATAATTTTTAAAGTTAGAACACATCTTAAACCAATATTTGTTTCAAAATTATTTAGAATACTAACCTTTTAATGCATTATGTATTCTATGATTCTGCCATGTGTCTTCCAATAATAACATCTGTAATAACAGGTCAAGGTAAGGTCTGAGTTCATAGGTGTAGGAATAGGCAACCTGTAAAACAAAAAAGATCACTGCATATCTGAACTTCCAACAAATTTGAAAATAAAAGGGCCACAATTAAAAATATTTTGGTTTGCCCAAACCCTACCCAAAGGTTGAGACAGTGGGTAGGTAGGTAGGCATTTTCTTTTTTTTTTTTTCAAAAAGAGAAATTGAAGTATCGGGTTTTTATAAGTCTTCATGCCTATCTGATTAAAAAAAAAACTTCTTCAAATCAGGACAATACAAGAATTTGAGGAGGCAGCTTTTTTCTGGGTAGGTAGCGTTTGGGCAAACAAACCTATTCTTTTTTATGGCCAAGCATGTAAGAAGACATACAGAGGTACAGACTGACAAGGGTAACACTTAATGTCCTCTCTGCTGCGGTTTGCAATATAAAGAGCATTAAGAAATTTTATATTGTTTAAAAGGAAAAAAAATAAAACTCACCTGCCACAAAAGTTCTCCAAGAACAGTAGATGAGAAGTGAGGATTCTCCCAGCTGCAGAACTACAAAATAAAACCATTCACTCAGTTTTGTGATAATTAATCATAAAATCATGCATTAAACATAACTGTTCACCACAAAATTGTTAAATTCTAATAAATTGTGCTGGAAATTTTAAATCAAGTGCTTTTGATGCAAAAGAGACATCAATTTAATGAAATCCAGACAAGTCAATAAACACTATAAATTGCCTTAGCTTAACAATTGATAAATTTTTTAACAAAGACTACCAAAGATGAAGACTTTCAAACACTAGATTCTTTGAAGGACATAATCACTATGATTTAAACAAAAACAACAATTGCCGAGGTCCTATAGGTTACAAGAACGCAATTATTTGTTTACATTTTACCGGCAAGTTTTTTTACCCCAAGATGGTACTCAGAATAGAATCCTATGCGGCTTCTGATTAGATGATACAGGATAGGAATTACATTTAATTGAAAGCTTATCCAATTAGGTTTAAAAATTGCCGAAAATCATATTCACATTTTACGAAGTATAGAAAATATCTTCCATTTCTGCATGTCGGAGCCATTAAAGATATGCCTTTTTTCATTATCGAAAAAAATAGACGATCTTTTTCAACTGCATTTTAAGTCAATTTGAGCCGCATGACCCTATATATTTTTTTGGTTGTAATGCAACACTGGCATTTCTAGTAACAGGAACTGCTACCCGTTTTTCCCTGGTTTCTGTAGTCTTCGAGAGAAAAAAATATGGAACACCAGTGGTACCCTATGGAAAATGCATTACGAATAATTGCGCTCTTGTAACCCTAAATTTGCTTTTAAAACTAATTTTCAGGTATCTATTGACCTACCTTGAGTAACTTAGCAGTATCATCAGAACTATTACAATCCTCTATTAACTTCTTTACGTAACTAGTTCTACCATACATTGGTTCTATAACTTGTTGCTGAATTGGCATCAAAGGAGTTGGCAATGAAGGATCTCCAAAAGGGTTGGGCTTGGGAGGTCCATCACTGTATGGATTCATCTTAGATGGTGACTCCTACAAGAAAACAATTGTTGTAAAATTTCCAAATACTGCTGAAAATTCAACTGTCCACTCATGAATGTCTGTGATTTCAAAAGGGATTTCCCTAACTGACATTAGTTTAATAATATTTACATTTTTTTATACAGCATTTCTTGAAATACATTGATAATATTTAATAAAATATTTAATAAAATCAGGGTAAATTTTTCCATTCCAATGCTGACCTTCTAAACTAAATTCAATTCAAAGTTACAGTACTACTTAAATGATCATAAGAATAAACACAAATAGAAGAAAAATGTAAATCAATGTTATCAAACCTGAGAAATATATCAAGTGATAACTTACAGCATAAGAAAGACAACGGGTAGATACATCACAGCATCTGACCAGTATTGATACAACTGAGTACAATTTGTTGAGTTCAGCATACTGGTATTTGATTGGTGGACCTGGTCCCTCATCTAAGGCTACTAACATGAACATTGCTGGAACATTCAACTTCAACAGCTGTAATTTCTGGAAAAATAAAACATTACAGTGTTCAGCAAAAGGTTTTCAAGCCCTCCCTATTGTATTCAAAACCTTTTTAAACATTTGTTTCATCATTATTAGGTCCTGGATTTCAGACCTTTATACAATTTAACCACTGACAATTCTTAAAATAACAACATTAAACACAAACAAACTTATAAAGAGAAAAGTATTTCTGAATGTCTAAAGAGTTAATTTTCCATTTACGGATAAATTAATTCTATTTCATAACTAGCAAAATGTAGTTTTAAGATTGAGTAAAGTATATGTATCTAAAATAAAGGTTAAAGTGAACTTATACCTCATCCGGTCCCAGACTAGCATACATTAGGAACAAGTGGAAATACTGTTGTAAGTGTCTGCCATGCTCTGATACTTCTTTCTTTAACAGCTGAAGTACTGCTAGAAGTAGATGGTCACTCAGCGTCATGTTGGGATCTGCAGTCTGACCTGGGGCTACAAAGAAAATTAATACATCAACATTTTTCTACATAAGATAAACTAGCGAAAATAAGAAAATAAAATGTGGAATAAATTCAAATACTATAAAATAAAATTCTTTCATTCTTTTGAGAGCTTTTAAGTCTGTTTATGCTCCTGTCAAAATATCATATTACAGTGGCAGATGTTAACTCATTTGTATTTTTCAATTTGTACATGTAAAAATACCCACATCATTTATCTTCAGTGTTCAATTATTTAACAAGCTGTTGTGTGCATCTCATTTACAGCCTTTAGTATGAGGGTTTTTTATTTTGTTTACTGATGGCTTGTTTCATTTCTGTTGTTCATTTGTTGCTATAAAGTACTCTGTCCACATACATGCTAGAGACTCTTGATCTATTGATCACCTTTCGGTTATATCAAGAATATGTGTTTTTATACTAATGTACTACCAGAGTTAAAAGTTTGATCATTTTGTGTACATTTAACCATCCTTTCTCTTCTTAAATACTAACTTACCAATTAAGCCATGAACTAAGGGTGGGGGACTAGGGCCATCTCTGACAGAGAAATGAGATAAGCTCACAATTATTTTACTGAAAGCACTTCTGACCTGAAATAATAAAATTCAAGTTGTTTGTTAGTATCATCTCATTCATAGCTTGTGATCCAAGAAAAAACTTATACTACATATCAGTTGGTTATGACCTATTTTTTTTTATATTAAAGAAGAGCAGTTAAGTATTAATGTTGGTTGGCTAAAACAAATACTGAATGGTATTGTACTTTCTTTTATAAAAACTTTTGACTTGCACAGAATTCCAAATAAACTGTCTAAAATGAAAAAGTGTAAGAAGGTGCTGTACCGGATATGGAATTCATAAACTCAGCTTTAAAAACCTTTTTTTAATGTTGTGACATAGTACAAAGTATATAAGTTCAATATCTGTTTATCTATAAACTTTAAATCTTGATGCTGCTTTTAGTCAATATACAACTAAGATGAGGTATGATTGCCAATGAGGCAACCCTTTACCAAAGTTCAAATAAAGATGATGTACGGTAAGCAATTAAAGGCAAACGTACGGCCTTCAACAATGAGTAAAACCCATAAGGTATAGTCAGCTATAAAAGGCCCAAACATGAAAAATATAAACAAATGCTTGGTTTTTGCTTGCACATGACTAAAGGAAATAGTTCGAAAAGATAATCATTTTTTTATTAATATCTTTATAACTTTATCTCAACATTATTAATATGGTGTATACTAGAATGAGTAGGACTTGATTTTGATTCAGTCATCAGAATAGTTTAACTTAATTACTATTTTACTGCCAACAAAATAGGACTAACCTCTGAGGTAGGACACTCTAGTAAATACTCAGCAAATCTGTTAGGATGGGCAAATAATACATTATTTGCAAACCAGCTGCGAACTTTCTTACTGGGTCGTAGATGGCTACTTAGAGTTTCATACCATTCACTTGCAGGTCCCCTGAAACAAAATGTTTCCAATGTTTGTTAGTCATCCTGTATTATTATTAAATAGTATACAGCTTTAAACATGTATTAAAAACCAAAATTCTTTTTCCAAAAGTCAATTTATAAACTTCTATTTTATACTAAAAAATAAACAACAGAACAAGGACTTATCTTTTTTGTATTTTTTTTCCAAATGAAATTTTTATTCCCATAATTCATTTTTTTATACATACTTTTTGAAACAATCAATTAAAATATATACCTAATATTCTTCTTTGTTCTAAATCCTACATTAAACAAGAACTTAGAGGCCAGCTCTGTGCTAATCATGGCAAGTACTTCTGCATCATTGGACTGTAATAAATTGGAAAATAAATACTCAAAATTCATATTATCAATGTATTTACATATTTGTGCTTCTGTTGATTTACAAATAAACACATTGAAGACCCATTGTTGGCCTTTAGCTGTTGTCTGCTCTATGGTGGGGTCGTCTCTTTGACACATTCTCCAATTCAATTTTCAATTTTACTAATCCTAAATTATTTGAAGATCTTAAAATTTTCTAGCAAGACGGTCAGATTTATATTAAATGAAAGTGATTATAAAATCGTTCTACCTAAAGTGAACTTGGACTATTTCTGTTAAAGTATAATCTTCAAAAAAGGTTCTTTAATTTACTAACTAGTTTATGGCTGTATAAATATGCTGTCATAGATGCTCTAAATGCAAACATTTAATCTGAAATGTGTGTTGAAAGTTTGCCAGCTTTTGATCACACTAATTTTCACTATTGAAATATTGAATAACCCTTATTTTCCACTATAAGTCTAAATTAGCCACCCCTTCTCAAACATACATATGGATGATAAAAACATTAGCAGCCCTTTTTTACATAAAAACTTATGAGTAAAATTTAAAAATACTCGCAAGTCATTCACTTTTCAGTTAACTTACGATCAATTTTAATTGTAAGATTTTTTATGAAAAGAGTTGTTGACTTGTGTGCTACTAGATAGAGCATCTTGTTTGATCCTGTCACTACACAACAGAAACATTAATTTCCATTAAAACCTTACCAATTTATCTTGTGGACAATGAGTATAGATGGGATTACAGTTAAGCAGTTTCTTCATAAAATGGAAATATTCCACACAGAACTGACTCTTCTCATGCATAAACATAATGTTACGTTTCCTCACACACTTCTCTATCACAGTTGGCATGGTAACTTGGTAAGGTTTATTTACTGAAATAACACACAATTATATTTCACCAGATGTTGTAACTTTCAAATTCACAAACACAATGACAAATGAGGAACTTTTGATGCAATTACTGGTTTAAACAGAAATATAACAGACTAGTTAATTTTCAATCCATGGCTTAATTTAATACTGAACGTAATTTAGTGGTCATAATTATAACATAAAGTACAAAACAAAATATTGTCATATATATAAATGATGACCACAACAATTATTCCATTAAGAATTCAATAAATGTATTCACTTTCGTTGAAGAAAAAGTTGTTTTAAAATCTGTTTTCTTCTTGAATGTAAAATATTCAGAATTAAATTAAATGTACACAAATTAATATTCAAAAGTAAATGAAATGTACACAAACCAATAGTTAAGTCTTGGAGGGTCTTGTAGATGTGTTTCTCATTATCCACTTCATCTACTCTTTCATAAAACAGGATGTAGGCATTCCACCATCTTTTCTGCTTTCTATAAGCCATTCTAATAATACATGTAATACCATTACATGCTCCATACATAATTATGTATGGAACAAGCATTTATGTATGAAAACATCAATATAACTTAATAACGAGATGGGACATGACTATTTTGAAATCTACGAAAAATATCCAATTTTGGAAATTTGAAAAATAGATCACCAATTAACTCTAGTAAATCTTGGAATTGATTCCCTTTTCCTATTCATTTCTGGAATAATATCTATTGATGCATAGCTAACTAGTGTCAAGTTGACAAACAAGTGTAGTAAAATTTGTAAAAATAATTTGTCATGAATAAATTTAGTTGGTTGATAACATGGAGAGATAAAATAATCAATACTAAGACTAGTTCACCTAATGACATATAACCTCACCTTTTCAGCATGTGATCAAACACCTCTCCTAAATATTCCCCGCCAAAACATTGATTTTTCAGTTCCTGCAAAACAGAATGTGTGATGAGAAAAAAACAATTGATTGAACTAGAACTGTGAGCGAACTCACTAACATATCCCCCAGGCCCACAATACAATAACCATATAACACATTGCATTTTGAAGTAAATAAATTTGATTATCTCCCCTTTCAGCATGTAAGACCCAGATTATTTTCCTCTATGCACAATAAATTTAATACATTCCATACTTCTATCATTTGGTGACATTGACCATAAGATAAACATGCACATTGTAGTATTTGATCTATATTGATACATCATATCTAAATAGTTTACCTCATCATCATCCATTTTACATTCTGACACATCTCCATCATCAAACTTGTACCATTTAGCAGTATTATCTTCACCTCTACAATGGAATATATATTATTAGTTACAATTTTATATAAAAGTTTAAAAATCATAGAATTCTTGCTGATTAACATAAAATTGAGAAATAGAAAGCTACACACAGATTAACAGAGGCGTTAGGAATTAATCTTAACCTTAGAACATACATGTATTTTTATTAATATGTAAAATATATTATAGTGACAATAAGAACAACCTAGAAAACTATACTGAACGCCTTACCTATGTAATATATATGAATAGTAGTGACCACCACTGGCTTGTCCACTATGAACAACAACTCCAATAAGCTTGTATTTGGTACTCTGAGGCTTGGATTCATCTATATCAATTATTTCACCTACAAACAAACGCACAACTGATAAATACATGCTTTTATTTTTTTTTCTTCTTTAGGTTATTTTAATACTATTAAACAATTGCTCATGGATAAAATCTTTCAAAGATGTGAATTCAAGAGAGTAATGAAAACTACTATCGTACAAATTTCAGTTGAAAATACAGCTATAATACAGAAAAAAAGATTGTTATACAAAGTATCATAATAAGTAGAATATAACTATATACCTTCAATTTTTGCCATTCCTTGTACAGTATAAGGATCTATGTCAAACTCTCGTGGAAACTCAAAGTAATCATTGAACTTTATTGCACATTCTCTGCAATAGCAAAATAAAGATCATTAACATACTTTTAATATAATTCTACTGCTGTGTCTAAAAACATTCAAATTCAAGACTAGCCTTTTAATACATTTATTATCTAGCCTTTCATAGAAAAAAAATTTGAAACAAACTTTCACACATTAAACACAAAAATGTTATTAGACAGTCAATGCAATGTTTTGACAAAATCATGAGGCCAAAAAAAAATATATGTCTGTTTCCTGCTTCCAAGGCAAATAAATCAGGGTCGGTAGGTCGGGATTTTTTTTTTTTAATTTTTGCACTCCCTGTCAGATTTGCAGTCGGTTAAATGTCATGTTTGGTTAGGGTCCTGTACCCCAAAATGATTTAATCCCTTTAAAGAAGCTTTAATTGAATAATCCTCCCAGTGCTGACATTTTTTAAACCTTAATTGTAGCACATTTGGGCTGGGAGCAGCCATTTTGATTGTTTGGGCATAGTAAAATACGGATCTGGATCGGACCGGAAACGATTTTTTTCCGGATTTGAATAAAAAGATCTAGGGTCGGGGGGTTTGAGTCAGGGTCGGTCGGGAAACAGGAAACAGACATATATTTTTTTTTGGCCTGATGTGAAACTACTTGTTTAATTACTTGAAAATGGATGTGTACAACATTTGTTGCCTTAATAATACATATGCCTACCTTTCCCAGTCATAATCAAACCGCTTCAGCTGTATTGCCAACACTTGTGGTAATTTCTTTATTAACAGTCTTTTCACAGTATCAACCTAACAAAGAAAAAAGTTCATACAATGTGAAAAAACTTGAAAACAGAAAAATGTCAAATTTTCAAGCAATAATTTTGTCACATGTCTAACATCATAAAGAAAAATATTCTGTAAATAAATAAACTTTAAATCTGTTTCAGTTTCAGTTTTTTTTTTATATTGAAAGACAAATACATGATACTTAGCATCCTGAAAATATAAAAATAAACTGTTATCACTGAGATATGTCTTGCCTTTTTGTAATTTTGATTATGAAAATGTTGAAATCAAAATAGCAATACTTTAACATCTTTCACAAGTTATGCACATATTCAAAGTCAATGAACCATGACTTAGTTACATGGCTCAACAATCTCCATGTAAATGAGATGTGCCAATGCTAATACAAATGCATACCAAATACCATTGACTTTTAATAAGTTGTTCCCAAACATAAATACAAACATTAACTTGTAAACTATGAAAAAGTTTCAGTCAATGAACCATGAAGTGGGGGTGGGGCTATATAATCTGCATGGAGACGATACTTGCCGATGCCAATAAATATGCATACCAAATATCATTGACTTAACATTAGCAATTCATCTTAAACTGATCTAATCACAAACTAATATGTGTAAAGTAAGATGTTTCAAAGTCATTAGACTGTGACTGAAGGATACTGCAGCATACCTACATGTATGTCTCGATTTTTGACTACGTCAAGGCGAGACAAAAATCTTATCAGCACATTAGAAATCCATAAAATTTAATTTAACAGTATTACCTCTTACATATATTTGTTTTCACTATATCAATCAAAATCAATATCAATAAGAATTAAACATCTACTCACCTTTTTATCACACTTTTCACAACGATATGCGTTAGCACCTTCTAATAAATCTCCTTTAACATATTGTTCTAAAGATTCTAATAAATTATGATGATTTCGAATATCAATGTTCAATGCCGTGAAAGACTCTTCTCTTTGGTAACGATGGGGACAGTCTTTGCATATTTTTTGGTCAGCGAATGACCCACCTAAAACCTTGGATAAAATTTGTGGTTGATTGAGCACTTTTAAAGCCTCATCTGCACTGTCTACTAAACTATTAAAAAACTCTAAGGCATCATGTTGTTCTCTCAAATTCACTGGTTCATCTGATAACCTGTAAAACAAAATATTATTGAGGGTTTGACCACAAAATGAGTATGTTTGTACATATCTATTGTATTTATTATATTACAATGATAACATTGGAAGAAACTGACAATTACATTGACGAGCATTTATTTTTGTGTAATTTTGTGTAAATCCATTCATATTTGTGTAATTATGTGTAAATCCATTCATTATGCAAATTCATACTACTGATATAAGCTGAATAGTTAGATTCAGCTTCATTACCTAATGCATATATATTGTAACTATACATATAAAACCATTATGATCTAGGTAATCATTGGATACTAACCATTGTTGCTTCCATAGTAACAATTTTCATACAAAAAACAAGTATTTTCAATAACTTTCATATAGCATAAGTAATATAATGATATGCTTTCAAAATCCTGGGATATATAAGTAGTACAAAGACATCTTCAACTTTAAATACACAATATTCATGAATACAACTTACTTGAAATGTTTCCAGAAACCCCTTGGGACATAAAATTGCAGCTTGCTACAAGCTAAATGACCAAATATCAACTGTATTTGTTTGAGTACACCCATGTTGTATTCCTTTCTCTCATCATCCTTATTGCTCACTGGTTTTTCTTCATCTTTCCTTTCTTCATCACCCATATCCACATTAGTCTGCAAATTAATCAACCATTTTATAAGAATACATTAAAACAAGTTTACAAATACAGTTAATATAAATAATGGAAGTACTTGGGAAACAAAACAGTTCATGGATGACATATGCACTCATCTTTCTCCTTAATTATTATATACAACATTCAGTCTTTATCTTTTCAAATAAACTTAAATTATCAGAGATTTTAAATAAGTTTGACCTGTCAGAACTAATATACATTGAGCAAACTGTATTTTTACCAGAATTGAAAAAAAATGTAAGAACTTTATATTAACTACAGAGTTCTAAACAATTTTATCATTTATTCAACTCAGAGATTATGCTTCAATCATATTTCTGTTCAGTTGAAGAAACTCTGTATTATCATTTTTAGTGTAAAGTCTTTCATTCATTTGGGAAATGTCAACAATTGTCTGCCTATCTTTTACTTACTTCACTCTCTACTTTCTCATCCACATAATCTTCCTCTACACAGGCCTCATCAGCAGCTCCATCAATAGCTAAGATATCTGACCTGATGTTGTCTATCATAAACAGCTACAAAGTACAATGGTACATTAGGTTTTGATTACAAAAAATGCATTCTTAGTTTCTGTTCTAAAAGTATGCTTAGAATTTAGAAAGTTTTTTTAGTAAGTAAATATTTTTATCTTGTCAAAACACTGTTAATTTTCACACAAATAGTAAAATTGTGAAATGAATAAGGTATGTTTAACTAATATTCTCACATTTTTTTTTAACAAATTCACATCTATCTTGCAGTAGCCCTGTAAAGATTATTTGCTATAAATAATTTAACAAAAAATTCTTTTACATTTCCTTCAACAAGATAAGATATATCTACTAACCTGCTGAATAACAGAGTTCATATAACATGTGGCCCCTGCATTCTTCAGACCTACAAATCCTTTGTGAGGACGTGGCCCCACTGGTGGCAAGTATTCCCACTCTGTTAATGAGGCATCATCTATAAAGATAAAATAAACTTTAAGTTAAACTGTGTTTGGGAGTTCTCAACTCTTCATTTGTTTATAATCCATCATTCAACAACCACATTTAAATGAATAATTCCACCTTACACTCTTATACAGAAAAATGGCCTCCATATTCAAATGGTGATTATTTTCATTTTTTTCACTTTTTCTTTGCACTGAAAGCAAGTTCTGAATTTTTTTAATGAATACTGGAAAATTCAAGGGACTTACTGTTGTAAAACATCTCCATCAACATAAGAGCTACACATTTAAGATTAGGAACACATTGTGTACATAAAGCCACCAACAGGTCAAATGCTGCTGTAATTGTAAGTGGAGTGGTACACACAGGGTTAGCTTGTTCTGTGGGGAACTCTCCATTTACTTTTCTACTTTGATGAACTATCTTTGATGCAGGAAACAGGAAGTCTTCAATTAGTTCCTAGAGAAGATAAACACACAACTGTATTATACTGTACACACAACTACTAAATATCAAAGAAAAAATGTATTTTAAAATTTACCACTTTTATTAAATTGCAAATTACATATTTTACAAAGGAATTTCACATAATGTACATATGAAACAACATTTACTACATGTGTCATAATCTTAGATACATGATTTTATGTTAGTTGTTATTGGCTTTAAAATATCTCTCAGTCTTTGAGTACTCAAGAATGTGTCTTTTTGTTTTAGTTTTTGTGCTTTGGTTCATTCTGACGAGTTCAGCTATTTTCAATTGATTTATACAGTTTATTCTTATGTCATACAGACACAATATGAAAGGTTCGTGGGAGGGTTAGATGCCTTATTTTTAGTTAGTGTATATAATTTTTTTTTTGTTATTATTGTTTTGTAAATAATGAGGGTGTAAGTTTTCTCATTTGAATTGTTTTTAAAATTTTCATTTTAGTGTTGTTTAAAGCTTACTATGTGGTAGGTGTTTTTGTCATGAATGTGTGACGGCCTATAGTTATCTTTTATGGCCTAGGGTGGAGAGATGTCTTAACCTATACCACATCTTCTTATTTCTAAATATAATGTAACAATACTGACCTTTATGAGATTTGATCCTCCTTTTTCAGAACCAATTTGGTACCTCTTTTCTGGAGTCTGGAATGCTAACAGCTCTCTTGTAATCCCAAGATGACCCTCTAGTAGAGCATCTTCTACTTCAACTTCTCCTGTATTTAATACTTGTTCCTGAAAATAATAGTTTTCAATTTATTTTCTTTTAAAATCTTTGTTAAGTAAAATAAAATAAAAAAAATCTGATATTTTTAATTATCATAAGTAAAATTATTACTTTATATCTTTTTCAGAAACATTCTAGTAAATACACAGTATTTTCGTATGATATAAATCTACTTCTTGATAGTTCAAGGATATTATCAATAATGAAAGTATTAAAAAAACTTTTGTTATATTCTTGTAAAATTGCTGAAACAATTTAGTCTAATAATTGATGCTAATTTTCCTGATCTGTGCAAGTGTTGGTTCTTTGGTTTAACTGTTCATGTTTTCAAAATTTTATTCCACATGAATACTTTCAATTTATATTTTTGGGCACCAAATAATGATGCAACAATTTTCATTCATCTTTGGTTAAATTTGACTTACCCTCAATTTTTTCAACCACAAAATTTCATTATGTAACAGTTTATCTGCATTGGGTAATCTTATATCTGTACTACATGCATAATTTAACAACCTAAAGAAATAAAAATAAATGTTAAATTTTGTAATGTAAATAAAAAGTAATACAATACAATTTTCTGAAGAGATACATGTATAGTCCTTACATAATGAATAATGCATTAAAATTGGTTTATTTTAAATCTTTTATGAAGAACTTATTGGTGTTATTTTGTCTGAAGGCACAACATAAGAAGTGTTACATTCACCAGAAACTGTATGACATTTTGCTAAGATTTAACACCTTTTCAAAAATAAATATACATTCAAAATATGCAACCAAACTATGATGTTCATAGGACTTACTTCCATAACAAATTGAAATATTCATTTGCTTGTTTAGCATACTCTCTCACAGAATCCTGTAAAAAATTGAGCAGAATTGTCAATAAACACATTCATATAATTTGGCTTACATTGGAATCTAATTGGGATTTTTTTTTCAAAAGTGAAAACTATTATTACTAGAGAATAATGCAAATATTAAAGGACTAGATAAAAAATATCTGAACAAAAACACACCTACTACCCCTTACTTTGTTGGTAAAGGCAAACAAAAAACATATTAAAAAAAAAAATCAACTTACAATGCAATATTGTATCATAACTGCAAAATTTTTCTCATGGTAATAAACATTCACAAAACAGTAAACCAAAGATCCATAGTACTCACATTTAACTCACAAAACAACAAAGTAATAAAAAACAAAACAGGTCTCTGACCACCACAACATCTGGTTGCCATTAGATAAAATTGATCAGTGGCAGATATTCTTACAGATCTGAAATAAACAAAGTTCATATATATCTGGTATGCATAAATGGTGTTAGTAACATTATATACAAGATGCATAATTAGAAAACGATTTAGAAAAAAACTCTTTCAAACATTATTCCAAATAGTAAAAGTGTATTTCATAGCTTTTTCATGAAATGAAAGGAAAAATTATCCATAAAGATATTCTAAAACTAGATGTGTCAAAGCGACACGAATGGCCCTGTCCCAAAAAAATGAAAAATCTACAAAAATCTACAATTTCAATATAAACACATGTGGACACAAACATGATGGTAGTCTCACATATCAAAAATCAGCTCAAAATCTGGAGGTGTATAGAAAAAAAATCTATATAACTGGGATTTTCAATAATTTATCAAAGTCTAAAGCCCGTAATTTCAGCAAAAATTAGCGGAGCAGAACCAAACTTAAACTTGACCTGTAACTCATCATGGTTAACTCACATAACAAAAATCAGCCCAATATCTGAAGATGTTTAGAAAAAAAGTCTGTATAACTGTGACTTTCAACAATTTCTCAGAGTCCAAAGCGCGTAATTTCGGCAAAAATTAGTTGAGCGGAACGAAACTTAAACTTGATCTGTAACTCATATACCAAAAATCAGCCCAATATTTGAAGGCTTATAGAAAAAAACTCTATATAATGGTTTGTTGCAGAATGACGGAATGACAGAATTTCAGAATTACGGAATTTCGGAATTACAGAATTACGGAATTTCGGAATTGCAGACAAGGGTAAAACTATATAGCACCGATAACTTCGTTTGAGGGGCCATAAAAAATTAATAGTGTTCCTGCAAAATATAAATTTTTAGTTGTGAAGTAAAATCTAAGATATCAAGCTCAATTATTTCTCTCAAAATATTTGCTAAGTAAATTTTGCTACTGCACATCTCCATATGGTACAAAACCTCTGTGTTAAGTTCTATCATTGAAGTACATTTCACCAATTAAGCAGGAAATGTGTTTACATGGTTAATATGATTGACTTGAAATCAGGATGTCAGACCAGAATTGTTTTATTTCATGTAAATTGTTATATGCTACAAAAATTTTGCGTGAAGTTTTCATTGAATTCTCCAAACAGTTTTCACTAACATTTATTAATAAATAGATTTACAGGGAGACAACCCTAAATAATACAATAATCAAACACAACATTTATTTGTTGGGCCTATTCCATACTATCTTATAGTTCTAATAAATGACCATACCTGTGTTTACATATCAATAACAAATCTTTGATGAAGACCTGCCATGATTTGTCTTTATTGAGAGCTTCTAGAGCAGGAGGACATAGACAGAGACAGATTGTCAGAACTTCTAATGATTCCTTAGCAACCACTAAATCTTCTACTTCTAAATGGTCTTTTGGCTGAAAATAATAGTCATTCAAATTAGTATTTCAGTTCAGTCAGTCTGTTTTTTTGGTAGACTGTTTTATTTTTTTTTAATTTTGTTCTCTATTTTCTTCCTCCAATTTTAGCTACCTTTCATACAATCAAAAAATCAAGTACACTAGTAATGTTTTAATGCAATCTTTCTTTTTTAATTTTTGGATTGATATCAAAAATTTAATATAACTAACCTTCTCATGAGCCTTGTGAATATCCTCATTAGAGGCATGAACCAAATGTAATGAACAACTACTCGAGGACCAAGCTATTTTCTGTACTGCTTTTATAACTGACAAATCTGGAATTACTTTAGAGGCCTGCAATAAACAATGTATGCACAATAAGAAAATTTAGCTTAAAAAGTAAGTTAATGTACAAAAAAATGAATGTATGAACTGCCAAATTTCAGTTGCATTTAGAAACAATTGTAACTTTAAAGTGAGTTTATAGTTGTATTTGAACATCAAAGTTTCAGTGGCACTATAAAGTAGCAGCATCTGTAATGGAATGTTACTGAAATGTGTAAATAAGGCCAAAATCTGGTGTTCCATGTCAAACTGACATGTCCAATTTACCACAAATACATAAGCTATTGGACTGTTGAAATTTTAAGTGAGCAACAACCGCTCATATCAAAAGTGTGAACAACAGGTAACACATTTTGAATTGTTTCAGCAGCAACCTGAATATATTTGACAACTTTTATCAATATTAGTTACAACTGATTTATGGAGTCTGTACTTCATGATTGTGTCAAGTTTGCTTGTTTGTGAGGTGAACATTGAACTGTTTCTTAGCATTAGTAATAATAGAAACAAAATGTTTAACAAGTTTTTCCCTCATTCTATTGCTGTGTGGCTTGTTATAATCATTCTTACCTGATCAGTTAAATGTTGACCTAGTCTCATGGCTACATTCTTGGTCATGATTTCTGACTGTTGGTTAGGTATAAACTGTAATGCCTGTTGTATTAATACAGCATGACTGTGTTCCTGTTGAGTAACATTAGGTGATTGAGGATCAGCATTACAAGCATCTATCACCACTTGAAGCTTGGCATTTAGGACGGTAGTTAACATTATTTTACAGATCTTCATCACAGTTACATAAGCAGATCTGAAACAGAGAAAAGAGAATATCTTATTGTTTATTTTTGCTATATATAATCTTGCAAATTCAAATGCATAACCTGTGACCATGGTTTCAATTTTGTATTTTCTTGTCCTTGACTCTTACTTTCATTTTTTAAGGATCACATTATTACAAGGAATATTTTCTCAAGATTTTTTCCATCAGTAAAATTAAGGATTTGAAGAAAACCATTTTCAGATTGCAATGTTGCTAGTTTCAACAAAGAACAAGTGTAATTAAAACATTGGTGATTTTGACATACCTGCGTGTTGGCAGATCAGCAGTAGGTAAGAAATTATTCTTGGTTAACATGTTAAGTGCCAACTGTACACCTCCACTCTTTACATAATTATACTGAAATAAAACAATACGGAATATTAACAGAACAGTTTTGTTCTATTCTTTAGTGTACCAAACAATGTTGCTATCTTAAATAAGCCAATGATCATTGACTTGTTACTTTTAATGGATTGTTATGACAGCTTCCTAGGCCATTCTTGTGTTCCTTGAGCTGGAATTTACATTAGCTTTGTTATGAACAATAAATACCAAATTATCTCATCACTAGTTGATTTTCACTTTTTTTTCTTGGTTACAAACTGATAAAACTATAAATTCATACCTGAAATTTGAAAGCATCTTCAGACATGGGATCATTTGCAGGCATTAACAGACTGTAAGCAACCTAAAATAAAGAGTCAAAAAGCATTATGTTCAAAGTTTTAACAAATCTACCCACAACATTTTTTTTTTATTATATTGGTTGGTAATAGCATTCAATGAAATAAACCATTTAATAAACACTTAAATCATAACAACCTATTTCTAATAATGAAGAAATACTACATATACATTTCTAACATCCTGATCATTATGTCATGAAATAGTTGTTATCAAGTCTCACCTCAATATTATACAGAGCTTCCGTAGGTGATGAATTGAAGAACATTATTTCTAACTGTTGAGAAAGAGTTGTGTCTGACCTAGTATTCTCATTACATATATTACACAATCTGTCTACAGTATGAGAATCTGAAAAGATATAAGTTAAAATATGTACAAGTCTAATACAACGTAATAATTTCAGCCCATGTAATAAATTATATGAAAATCGTTCTGACGAAGAAATTTTGTTTATTGTTTTGCATAAAGTTTCATAGGTCAAATCCTTTCCAATTTCCTTCATATAAGAATATCAAGTATATTCCCCATTTCCATTCTCAATTTTATTATAGCTGGTATGCAAAAGCATTTCAAACTTTTCCTTAAATTTGAAGAAGAAAAAAATAATTAGATTATGTTCAGACTGATTTTTGTCCTTGGTAAACATAATAATAATGTCCAATACACCTAATCATCATCTCTCCATTGTAAAATGTAGACATTTTCCAGATTGATTATATTATGAAATACATGAAAAGAATTCAGTGGTTATACATCGTACCTGAAAAATTAATATGTTATGGTTTTAACCAGTTGGAAATAATTCTCAAACTGCATAGGGTAGCATATGTTTATCTACATATCCTGGTTACTTAGTGTGTATGTCATATAAAGACCTTATTTTACAGCAATGTTCTGTTACATGACTAGGCTTACCTGCAGGCATTAGTTTAAGAAGAGTTCTGGCAGTATCCCTAAGTTTTGGAACTTGAAGTGAACAACCTAAATCTGATAACTGGAACATAAACTTGGCATACTTAGCTGTATTTGCCATTATCTGCAAAGCATAAAATACAAAGATTATTATAAAACACTCTCAAGTTGTTTTCTCAGGCAGACATACAATGCATATATTGCTTTGACCAATCTGTATACACAAAACATAATCAAATATTTCAATTCTTATAATTAACCTGACCTTTTAACCAAATATGAAAAAAAAAGATGGCTGCTAAATGTTCTGAAGCACTTGTGACTCCACACATAACAAGGATATTTGCCAAGCAGCCCAGTGGTTGTGACTTTTTTTTATTGTCTCAGTTTTACATTTTTTTTCATCACATTGTACTGGAAAGCTCATTAGGTATTCTTTTACAAATTAACCCTACTTACATTCCAAATACAAATTAACCCTACTTACATTCTAAATAACTATTCTTTGAAGGAAGCTTCAAGTATGAACGAAACATCCTCTGTATGAATATTGCTTATAATGTAATTATAGAGCTGTCATCATGAATGTATTTAGGACTTGAGAGATGCTTTACAATTAAACATGTTCCCTTCTCTGTATAATTATAGTACACTTACCACACCAGGTAAACAGTTTTCAGCCTCTATATTTGGACCATCAAAGGTATGATGAGGTGACCCAGCTGAGCTATCAGAACTACTATCTGGACTAGATGGCATGTTATTTCCTACTTGTACTAACTTTGCTGATATCAACTAAAACAAATATAACATACAAATTACACGAGTATTCTTTCAGTTGTTCTGTCATACTTTCTAAAACATAAATTCTGTGGTCAGCTTCCTTTTTAAGTCAGTTGGTAATAAAGTCCAGGCTTTTTTTGTAAACTATTAAGTCATATCACAAAATTAATTACTGTAAAAGCGTTCAGGACTAGTAAGAACTATATACCTTTTTTTTTAATAATATTCAACACTTACTCTTCTTCTTGTTCACCTGATGAGTACATAATAAACTGCAACAGGACATAATTCGGCATCTTCATAAATAACCTTTGTACATAAATGCTCTGTTGAGATAGCTTTTAGTCGAGTTAGTTAGAAATACCAATATTCTTCATAAAAGTTTCAATATTGGCATGGATCTAATAGACTTTTGAAGTAAAGAAAGATTATTTTTTACATATGCATAAACAAATTATTTTATTTTATTATGACTTACAGCTTTTTCTCTCAATGGCACTTGTAAAATTAATCTTTTATCCTCGGCTGGATCTAATAGTTCATTATTCACATATAAATCCACTTTTATATTACTGCTTAATTTAAGTTTATATAAAATCTGTCTTCTAACTTGTCCAATGGTATCATTTGAATGCGACCAAATTTCAATATCTTCCATCTGACGACCTTGACTAGGAAATCGAACAATTAGGGTCACTAATTTTCCTCTACATGCCCTGAAAAAAAGATAATTTTTTTTAAAGGAATAAAATTCAAAGACAACTTTTTATATTCGAAATGTTTTAATCCACAAAAATAAATACAGGGCTCAAGAGTTTTGTTTTAGCAGCTCATGTTTTGTGATTGACAAATATAGAACAAATAATTCTGTTGATACGTTGATGTTAGATTCTTCAGACTTAAAATTTTATAAGCATTATGGAAACATATAAACATCAGCCCTAACAACATTTTAACTTACTTAGTCTTCATATAGATCCTAAATTTTTCTCTCTGAAATACATGTAGCTTGACAGTCTAGAAAATAATCAGCACTGCTGTGCTGTTCCTTTTTATTTTCAAGTTGTTTAATATCTCATTGGAACCTTTTCAGTATCCTTTCATTTAATATGAAGTTAATTACATCAAATATCTGAAAGAGTTCAACTCTCAACAACTAAATTTCGCATGTAATTTTGACTAACCTGCTAAGAGGTAGAATTGATCTCTCATCAGTATAAGCCTCGTCACACTCGGCTACATACTCCTTCAACACGGTCAACACCCGAACCATCCTGGATGTCTCTTGCATCACTCTATTTGTACTGTCTTTGTCCTTCTCTAACACAGACACAGTATCATATAAAGCTTTTAACCTATCTACACATGACTGTATAAAGTCATCATGGATATCCACTTGGTTCTGTTGTAACCGTGGACCCAAGTTTGTAAAAATGTCTTTTAATAATGTAATGGCTTTATTGGCAACATCATCTGGACTAAGTAACACAGCCTGAAAATGACAAGACATGTTAAAATAGGCTTTATCCAAGGTCAATTGCTAATTTGTTTTCATTCTTTATTTCATTCAACAATTTTGATGTAGGTTCTGTATTATTTTCTACATTTATGAAGCTACATTCCTTCTAGAATTTTTTTTATAGTGGTTATTTGTAATTGCATTTTCCTCTTTATAATGGAAGTTTCTCTTATTAGTATTTCCACATTTTTCATGGAAATAATTAACATAAAGATCAAATCATTATTTTGTTCCTTTATTTGTTTTACAAGAGACATTTTTAATGATTTTCAGCCTTCGATAAGTTTCAATTTCTTTTTTTCTACCTTTTTGTAAATTCCCTTGTGATTCCCTGGATTTCGTTTTTGAAAATTATATTTAAAATATAAAACTTTCCCAGGTTTATATTTACAATATATACATCTCATTTAAAATATCCTGGTATTTTAATTATAACCAGGAAATTTCTCTTGTTTATATTTATCAGTCTATCATAAGAACATTTAATAACTTCCTCAATACCCTATTTATAAACATGATGTTACTCAAATGTATTTATTACCATAACATAAACACTTTCATCTAAAGCAGCTGTTTACTTAACTGGCTTTCATCATAATACAAGACTTGGAAGCAAATATCTCACTGTGAAAATTAAACACCCCATGTCAGACAAAAGCTAGCTGTTTTACCTGAGGAAAGTTGACTGCAATACCACTTAATTGTTTAATTGTCTGTAGATAAAATTCAAACTAAATTATCCACTGAATAAAATTGAGAAAACTGATTTAATAACGAATCATCTTAAACATAGACTTACCCGCCATAAATAGTCTAACCCTATTAATTCTAAATCATCAATCATATGGCCACCTCTTCTCTTTGCTATCAATTTGTTCTCTTTCAAATTTACATGTTTGAAAAATCTTTCAAAACAGCTGAAAAGGATAGATAAAATATCATTTAAACAGTCAATTATGAATATAGCCAAAAAATAGTAGATAATATCAAATTTACAACAGCACAGCAGCTGCTTACAGCTTTTCCAGAAATAATTGTATATAGGGAGTGAAAGAAGGCACTTTTATTAAAGAAAGATTGTTTGAACATTTACAGCTTTTACATTAATGCTAGCAAGACAAATCTTTGTTTGGATTGCTTGCTTTGTTTGTATCAGTGTTTGCTCAAGCATGGCAATTAAGATAGGCGGGGCTTCAGCTTGTATACATCATACTTAAATTTAATTGGACGTTATGTTTGAGGTTAAGGACACTAAATTTTAAAACGTCCCATGACTCATATTCTCAAATGTTTCCTTACCTGTAAATATACAATACAGACAGGATTTTACTTCGTCGAAATTATCTCCCCATTACGCCAGTTTATTTTCACAATCGTAGAAATGGAAGACAATTTTTTTTTCATAGCTATTCGAACACACCTACTCTGATTTTGTGATCCATTGGACAGGTATTTCACTTCACCCCTATATTTCATCTTTTAGTACTGTGATTTTTTTTATGTTATAAAGTCAACCTGTAGCTTTGCTATATTAAAATGATACAATCTGAAGCGAGATGATGTATCAAATACTCTTGCTTTGTACGTTTTCAAGACAAAATATTCATCTCAAACACCCTAACATAAACAAGAGGCTCTCAAGAGCCTGAATCGCTCACCTTAATTCTTTTGGTTAAATCTCTCATCAATGATTATTTTGGCTTTTCAATTTATTTAAATGTTTTTTGGATCGTCCTATTTTCTTCAAAAGCCAAAAAAAATAATCATTTTCTCCTATGTTCTATTTTAGCCATAGTAGCTATGTTTCTTGACATACAAGGAAATAAAATATAAAATTTATACTAAATACTCTGAAACTCATTTAGCCTAAGTTTGGCTGAAATTGATACAGCAGTTTCAAAGGAGAAGATTTTTTAAAGTAAGTCAACATGATGAACAAATTGCGAAAAAAGTCCTTAAAGGGCAATAACTCCTTAAGGGGTCAATTGACAATTTTGGTCAAATTGACTTAATTGAAGATCTTACTTTGCTGAACATCATTGCTGTTTACAGTTTATTTCTATCTATAATTATATTCAAGATAATAAACAAAAACAGCAAAATTTCCTTAAAATTATCAATTCAGGGGCAGCAACCCAACAACAGGTTGTCTGATTCATCTGAAAATTTCAGGGCAGATAGATCTTGACCTGATAAACAATATAGCCCCAGGTCAGATTTGCTCTAAATGCTTTGGTTTTTGAGTTATAAGCCAAAAACTGCATTTGACCCCTATGTTCTATTTTTAGCAATGGCGACCATGTTTGTTGATAGATCATAACTTCGGATACAATTTACAAACAAGATACCCTAAGGAACATTCAGTTAAAATTTGAAAGTATTTTGCCCAGTAGTTTCAGAGGAGAAGATTTTTGTAAAAGATTACTAAGATTTACGAAAAATGGTTAAAAATTGACTATAAAGGGCAATAACTCCTAAAGGGGTCAACTGACCATTTCCGTCATGTTGACTTTTTTGTAAATCTTACTTTGCTGAACATTATTGCTGTTTACAGTTTATCTCTATCTATAATAATATTCAAGATGATAACCAAAAACAGCAAAATTTCCTTAAAATTACCAATTCAGGGGCAGCAACCCAACAACAGGTTGTCTGATTCATCTGAAAATTTCAGGGCAGATAGATCTTGACCTGATAAACAATATTACCCCATGTCAGATTTGCTCTAAATGCTTTGGTTTTTGAGTTATAAGCCAAAAACTGCATTTGACCCCTATGTTCTATTTTTAGCAATGGCGACCATGTTTGTTGATAGATCAAAACTTCGGATACAATTTATAAATTAGATACCCTAAGGAACATTCAGTTAAAGTTTGAAAGTATTTGGCCCAGTAGTTTCAGAGGAGAAGATTCTTGAAATAGTTTACGACGACAGACGACGGACGACAGACGACAGACGACGGACGACGACGGACGCCAAGTGATGGCATAAGCTCACTTGTCCCTTCGGGACAGGTGAGCTAAAAATGTACACTCGATTTCCTCTTTTCGATACAATTGTTTCCCATTTTTTTGAATATTTTCTTGAGTTACATAATGGAAGGGCAGACATGGAAATAACTGACTGAACTGATAGATTGATATGTTATAAAAAACAATATTAGGTCAATGCTGAAGGCCAGTTTCTCAGCCTCATACAAGAAAAAAGTTTATATTTTTCTTTCATTGACAAATTATTGTATTTTTACAGGTGAGGAAACATCTGAGAATATTTGTCATGTGATTAGGTGTCCTTAACCTCAAACATAACGTCCAGTAAAATTTAAGTATGATGTATACAAGCTGAAGCCCTGCCTATCTTAATTGCCATGCTTGAGCAAACATTGATACAAACAAAGTAAGCAAGCCAAACAAAGATTTGTCTTGCTAGCATTAATGTAAAAGCTGTAATGAAATATCCAATTTAAAATGTATGCATGGTGGGGGCAAATAAAAAGTGCCTTCCTTCCCCCATACATTTATTTTTGGAAGAACAGTTAACAGTTGTATTAAAACTTACTTCATGCCATTTTCAGTGAGAAGACTGGGATCCAACTGTAAAATATTTTGTTCAAAGAAATCTCTTGTGATTTCAGGATCAAGGTCTGGTTCTTCTCCCATTAACTACAATAAGAATTGGAAAAGATATATACAGGTTTAAATAATAACAAAAAAAATTTGTAGACTATGGCATATATTTTTGAAAAATGAGGTAGAATTGAAATTAAACAATAGATTATGGTTAACCCTATCTATTTTAATTCATATTTGAAGGGATATTGCCTACTTTAAATCTTACATATCTTTATTTTTCACATATTGATACAAAGCATTTTTCGACCATACAGTATGGGTTTTTCTCATTGTTGGAAACTATAAACTATAATTGCTTACATCCACTTCATTTGAACTTCTGTGGATAGTTGTCTCATTGGCAATCATACCACATCTCCTTATTTTTACATTCAAATGCTTAATCGAAAGACTTAATAATCTCAAATTACCTTGGCAAACCATTTAAAACATGACTCCCTGTCAGTCCCATATATTGCATTTTCAGCTAAACATTGCCAAATCTGTAAAAATAAACAAGAATCAAGTAGAAGACAGGTGCTGTGTAAATCAAAATGAAAAAAAAAGTTAGATTTTATATATTTCAAACTATATTATAGAATTATTAAAAAATAATTCATTGGATATCTATACCTTTCAGATAACCTCATTTGATTTCGTTTCCTTTTGTCTACAACAAAAAAATACAGCATTTCATAATAGAAAACTTTAATTTTACTCAACCTACCTGTCTGGCTTGAGATTCACACAACCATAACTGTCCATCTTTCAGAAGAAACCTAAAACAAACATGATAAAAACTTTTAACAGCAACTTATTACTCTCATACATTTACAGTTTAATAGACAATTGATGATTTCTGTTGGCTTAATTGTACAATGACATATATATATTTCATGCATATTCAGACTGATTAATTCAACAAATTATATTGTCAGACGATATGTGATATTTGGGTTTTTATAATGCTTTTCTGAAAGAACATGGCTTCAATATTGTAAGTAAGGATTTGGTCTTAATTTATTAAAGCAATAATATCTAACAAATTATTTCCTTCTTTTATTTTGGAATAGTGTTTAAAACAGCTAATCAGAAAAATGTATAAAACAAACCTCATAAACTTTAATCTTTCTTGTATTTGAACCACATGATTAAATCTACCATCAGGTAAAATTGTAGCTGGATCCAAATCTGGATGCTCTGAAGAATAAATTTTACAATCATAAACTGACGACATACATCAGTCAAAATAAAACTCAACTCATTACTAAGAGTAACAGCAATTCACTGCAATATTTCAAGATAGATTGATCAAAATTCCAAAAAATGCTAACTGTATGTTGACATATCACACATTTATTCATAAATTTATGACATATTAGTATCTATTGTCACACAAAAAAGTTCAAGAAAATGTGCACTAAACAGTATTTAACTATCGTAGAGTGGTTGTATCGGACACAAATTAAGGCTTAGTAAATAAGAACGTCTGCTTGTAATGATACTTGTATTGAACTCTAAAATGCTAATGTCACAACAACGGTGACGTCGTGTACATGGAGAGCGGTAGCGGGAACACCTCATGTGCAATTCTTAACATTAACACTTATATAAAATATCTATTCTCAAGAAATTTAAAGCTTTATCACCTTTAGCAAATACTCTTGACTTCTCCATATATTCTGACAGATTCTTGGCCACTAACATAACAATAGAATGTGTAGACTGTAGCTGGTTGATAACATTATTCCTGTAGTAAACATGAGGTGTTCTTGGTGGTGCATGAGGGAAGTTCTGTGGAGCCTGAAATTAAAGCAGTTATGTAATTTATTACTACAAGTACCACAAAGGCGGGTTATAAGTATGTAACACACAGAACGTATGAAACAAAGTCTTTAACAGCTGACATTATTTCAAGAATTAATTATTGATTTGCAGTAATTTATTTGTTGAGTATGATGATTAAGTTGAAAGATCCTGTAATAACACTTTGCCAAACATGCAACTCTATCTAAAGCACTTTCTGCATTTCCATATTGATCTTTTAACTGTGTAGAGAAAACTGTTTATCATATACATGTATATATTCATATATGTATAAAATATCAAACTTATTTGCTAAATCTTTAAATACATCAATAATTTACCTCAGGAAACAGTTGACATATTTCTCTGATCTGTTTTAGAGCAGGCAGCACCCATTTATCATTTTTTAACTCATCTACAAACTTTCCTATCCATGTCATCTTCTGTTGGTCTCTATCCTACAACAGATAATAAAATATGTAAGGAATTGAAGATCCCAATACAGTGTATAATGTCATGCATGGCAAATGTAACATGCAGAAATATGAGTGCCAATGAGACAACTCTCTATCCAAGTCAAAATTTGTAAAAAGTACAGCCTTGGCTCACACCAAAAAGCATGCCACAAAAGGCCCCAAAACTGACTAGTGTAAAACCATTCAAACAGGAACCTATTTCAAGACTTATTGTTTACCTTGCAAGATTATTCTAGTTGGGTTTTTCTTTATTAGTTTTAGAATACAGACATTGCCTTTACCTGTGAACAGCTGTAATCCAATATTTTGATATGTGCTGTAAGAGCCTGGTCCATGATATCTGTAGGTACATCCTCACTATGGGCAAGGTTCCATAACAATCCTAATACTTTATGTGCCATCACACCTTCTTTATCATCCTCTGCTAGTCGTCTGATTAATTCTAATAACTTTTCCCTCTGTTTCTTTGAGGCATGTGTCCAGCTCCCCTGGAAAGATTTAGTATAAGTAACTTCATAATTCTATTTACAATATAACTCAAGTAAAACAAAATGACATAATCATGTTTTCTCTAAAAATTTCAATTACAGAAAATAGTCAAATAATATTTAAAAAGATATTAAAAGTTATTAAACTCTGCCCTCAAATTTCAAGGATTTAAAAAATTGGCATACTCACTTGAAAACATTCAAACAAATGGTCTAATTGTTCTGGCGAGAAATCCCAGGCAAGTTTGGCCAAAAGATCATGAACATTCTTCACTATGGCATCATGTTTTCCTGACTGAAAAAGAATAATAAATTATACATATGTAAATGTTTAAAACTGACAATAGCTGAAATAACAACTTAAAACTAATGTAGTTATCAATGAACATACTTCATTAGAATAAGCCATTACACTCTATATAAAAATAACCTTGGTTAACAGTACAGCAATTCAGGCTATCCCAATTCTTATTTAACCCTTTCACCGATTGCTGCCCAGACAGAAGCTACTCTGAGACGATGGCGTCCCTGGCTACTATTACTCAAGTTGGAAATATTCATAATAAATGTCAATAAAAACTTGTTTATAGTTATTTGTGTATTTATTTTATTCACTAAGACCATGTTCACAGTTTTGTTCATGTTTTGACAATTTTTTCTTCATAAAATATCAAAATTTTCAAATTTTCGTCATTATCAAGGTGAAATTCTCAAAATTCGACTCTTTCACCCCAAATCGTAATTTTTTAACCCAAAACGGCAAAATTTTGAAAAATTTTATGAGGCTGTACAAATTCCTCACACTGATCGATGTCCATTCCAACTGTTTTGTACATAAAACGACATTTTAGGTCAAAAAAGTATACTAGTTTGGCTTCAATTCTTCCATATTCTTTCAACAAAAATGTTCCCTCATTTCAAATTCTCGTAAATTCCGTAAATTTCCTCTGATTTTGACACGGTTTTCAACAAACGGAACCGGCATGTTTACACTTTCATCCGGGTTATCCATCAAAGAAAGATAACCCACGTTTGCACTGTTTGAGCGGGAAACATAAAAGAGGTATTCCGATCCCGGTAAAACGGGACTCATCGTCAGCTGTCTGAAGCGTGAATCCCGGTAAACCGGGACTCGTCGGCGAAAGGGTTAATATGTTGGTAATGGTATGATTTAAATGATGTATTTTGCCTGGTTTGTCAAGTTTGACATTTGCTTTAAACCATATCAGAAATTAGAATAAAGATTTCTTTTAAAGATCATTTCTATGTCAATACAATTATTAAAAAACATTTATTTTCTTGGTAGAAATCTTCTATTTCTTGTCAATCAAAGCCATAAATTTTATTACCCAACTTAAAATGGTACAATATTTAAACACAAAGAACCATCCAGTACAAACAAATCCTGAAAAATTATCTGTCTAAGATTTGTTTATTATACGATATAGTATGACAACATACCTGAGCTTCCCAAAGTTTGTCCAAGTCTTCAGATGTCAAGGCTTTTTCCTTAATCATAAATCTGAGTATTTTCTCCAGTTTTTCAACATATTGTGGCTGATGCAAGCTGTCTCTTAATACTATTGTTAAAACCTGATTGTTCTGAACCCAGTCCTGCAAAAGAAGTATATTAAAGAATAAAAAATAAGTAACTTAATGTATATACTACAATAAAATACACTTTTTTTCTTCAATTAAATATCTTTAAATAAAAAAAATAATATAAGCTAATGTTAAACAAATAAATATGAGCTAGAAGATGGTCATGTTAAAACGCTTGTACAAACTACAAGTTTACTTGATAAATCTTCTTTTTACAAAGTTCAACATTTAAGGCATATATATTTTATTTTTTTCTACATAGAAGCAAAAACAGGTCAAGCAATGAACTTTGCCTACTTACTGCCATTTTTTCTGCTGTCAGCCATTCATCTTCATCCATAGATGAGTGTCGACTTGATACATTGGATATCATTGATATCACTTTGTTAACTTCATTCAAAGCATTCATCTTTCCATTAAACGAGGAAATCTGAAGCAATCTGAAAGTAGTAAAAAAAATAACATTAGCACCTGTTTAGAAAGTGTTTGATACCAAAACATTGTACATATATCATTAAAGGCTTCTTTTATATGTCATGAAATAAAAACAAAAGAAAAACACCTTTTACAGTTCTTCTATTAAAGCATGCAAAACAAACAGTTGATTAACTTGCTTGCTATATTTGTTTGGATGTTTGTAAACAACAGGTAGGTAGTCTATTTCAATCTGTTTACTATTTACTGGAATATGATTGGACAATAAACACTAATTAATTTCATGTCAATTCTTATTATCCAATCAAATCCCAGTATATATAACAGATGCTCCGCAGGGCGCAGCTATATACGACCGCAGAGGTTGAACCCTGAACAGTTGGGGCAAGTATGGACACAACATTTAAGCTGGATTCAGCTCTAAATTCAGATTGTGATTAAATAGTTGACACAGCATAGGTTTCTGACACAGAATGAAAGTGGTCTAATGAACTTAAAATTTTTTTTTTGCCTTTGAGCAATTCACTATGCTGTTGAATATTAATCCTCTCAAAAAAAATGTTTGAAGAAATTTTCTTTTTATTTATGAAATCTGAAATGAGAAAAATTTAACCCCCCTCCCCCCCCCATTTTTTTTTCACATCCCCCTTTCCCTTTTTCCAAAACTGATCTCAATTCAAATTCCGAATGGAGTTTGCAACAATAACTACTCATTTAAATACATCATAAAATATTAAAATGTAAAATAAAGTGCTTGTTATCACTGAATGGTAAAGATTGTTTTAATTTATCAGTTGGCAGTAAAAGTGAATATACATTGTATATTGTATAAAACAATGATTTAAGTTGATTCAACTACTATTCTGGACAAAGAAAGATAACTCCAATTGAAAATTTCTTGCTATTGCACAATATTGTGCAATTAGATATTTCTTGCTATTGCGCAATACTGTGCAATTGAAAATATTTGCTATAGCACAATTTTGTGCAATTGAAGATATCTTGCTATTGCGCAATACTGTGCAATTGAAAATGTCTTGCTATTGCACAATACTGTGCAATTGAAGATTTCTTGCTATTGCTGAATACTGTGCAATTGAAAATTTCTTGCTATTGCACAATACTTAATATAATAATTTTGGATCCTGATTTGAACCAACTTGAAAACTGGGCCCATAATCAAAAATCTTAGTATATGTTTAGATTCAGCATATCAAAAAAGCCCAAGAATTCAATTTTTGTTAAAATCAAACTTAGTTTAATTTTGGACCCTTTGGACTTTAATGTAGACCAATTTGAAAACGGGACCAAAAATTAAGAATCTACATACACAGTTAGATTTGGCATATCAAAGAACCCCAATTATTCAATTTTTGATGAAATCAAACAAAGTTTAATTTTGGACCTCGATTTGGACCAACTTGAAAACTGGGCCAATAATCAAAAATCTAAGTACATTTTTAGATTCAGCATATCAAAGAACCCCTAGGATTCAATTTTTGTTAAAATCAAACTTAGTTTAATTTTGGACCCTTTGGACCTTAATGTAGACCAATTTGAAAACGGGACCAAAAACTAAGAATCTACATACACAGTTAGATTTGGCATATCAAAGAACCCCAATTATTCAATTTTTGATGAAATCAAACAAAGTTCAATTTTGGACCCTTTGGGCCCCTTATTCCTAAACTGTTGGGACCAAAACTCCTAAAATCAAACCCAACCTTCCTTTTATAGTCATAAACCTTGTGTTTAAATTTCATAGATTTCTATTTACTTATACTAAAGTTATGGTGCGAAAAACCAAGAATAATGCTTATTTGGGCCCCTTTTTGGCCCCTAATTCCTAAACTGTTGGGACCAAAACTCCCAAAATCAATCCCAACCTTCCTTTTGTGGTCATAAACCTTGTGTTTAAATTTCATTGATTTCTATTTACTTATACTAAAGTTATTGTACGAAAACCAAGAATAATGCTTATTTGGGCCCTTTTTTGGCCCCTAATTCCTAAACTGTTGGAACCAAAACTCCCAAAATCAATCCCAACCTTCCTTTTGTGGTCATAAACCTTGTGTCAAAATTTCATAGATTTCAATTTACTTAAACTAAAGTTATAGTGCGAAAACCAAGAAAATGCTTATTTGGGCCCTTTTTGGCCCCTAATTCCTAAAATGTTGGGACCAAAACTCCCAAAATCAATCCCAACCTTCCTTTTGTGGTCATAAGCCTTGTGTTAAAATTTCATAGATTTCTATTACTATAGATTACTAAAGTTAGAGTACGAAAACTAAAAGTATTCGGACGATGACGACGACGACGCCAACGTGATAGCAATATACGACGAAAAATTAAAATTTTTGCGGTCGTATAAAAACAGACAAAACCTCCACCTACCTATTGTTTGCAAACAACCAATCAAACATAGCAAGCAAGTTGATCAATGTTTTGTTTTGCATGCTTTTATAGAAGAACTGTAATCAACATTGATCCTTTTTAAATGTGTTTAAAGATTTTTAAACAACAAGAATGTGTCGAAAGTACACAGATGCCCCATCCGCACTATCATTTTCTATATTCAGTTGACTGTGAAAATGGGGTAAAATCTCCAATTTGGCATTAAAATTAGAAAGATCATATCATAAGGAACATGTGTACTAATTTTCAAGTTGATTGGACGTCATCAAAAACTGCCTTGACCAAAAACTTTAGCCTGAAGCGGGACAAAAGGACGGATGAACGGTACAACGAACGAACGGACGCACAGACCAGAAAACATAATGCCCATAAATGGGGCATAAAAATCAACCATGTATATGCATATCAGCTCATTTCACTAATAAGACTTCTTACCTAAGTATCATCTTTAGTCTAAATATTTCCAAATTTTTAATGGTCTCTTCTTGGTCTGGGAGCCTAGAGACAAGTTGCTTCAGAGCTTTAATGATTGAGGATAAAGCATCATTCTTGGCCTCTGTTTTGGTTTCTTTCTTCAGTTCTTCATCAGTCAAAGAATCTAAAAACTTGGGCACTATTTCCTGTAAAATAATACACAATAACTTGAGTGGTGATTAACAAAATACTAAAGCATAATCACTGATGGTAATTTAATAAAACTAAGCTTTCTTTATTTAATTGATGGCTATTTCAGAAAGAAAAAAAAAATTGAAAAGAAAATATTTTTTTACAGCCACCCCATCAAAATCAGAAAAAAAATGTTTATACTGACATTCTAATAAGTCAATTGAACCCAAATTTTCTTAAAAAACTTCTTATTACACTCCTCATAAAAGTTTGAAGACTTAACTATGATATACATTTGCCAAATACAATGGTTATTTATTTCCACTTTTAGCCCAACATTTTTACATCTATATCAAATCTGTATTATTTTTAAGACACATATAAAAGTGAATCATTATCAAGACTGGTTGTCAGTAACTAAATCTGCAATTATTCCTACTTAAGTGTATTTTAAAATTTAACTTACAACAATTGGCATCATATATTTCTCTACTGTATGTGGAGTCAGTACCTCATTACACTGTCCAAATGGTCTGGAAACAAAATATGGTCCTGTTAATTTTTCATTTTCAAAATTGCAAGCAGTTATAAGATTGATCTTATTAATAACTTGATAAACAGTTTAATCTATATCATGTTTTCAAATTAAAGAGACTTTTTTGTCTTGAAGTGTATTTTAGTTGCAGTCTTGCAGTCTGTTAAAAGTGTCAGAGTTCAAATTATAATGAAATTTGTACTAACTTTTAGGTTGTGAGGAGACCACTGGGTTATACCTTTATGATATCCTTCATATATTAAGTTATTTATTTATAAACATGATAAAATTAGGTTTTCTTTGGTAATAACAAAGGTTATTAAAGTCATAAGAAACCTCAAATAAAAAAATAATGCATATGTTTTTTTATAACTCAATGGATAGTTTTCATTATAAAACTTATGTACATATACTTTTTTCTGAAGAAAATTTTTTAATTTATTCATATTTAGAAGAAGTTTACTTTATTTTAATTGCTTCCTTCCAGGAAGCAATTCCCCCCGACATATTTTCCGTATGCAAAGTGACCTCAGTGTGACCCATCTCGTAAAAATCCGGTGACCACAATACGCAAGGATGTCCTTAAAATAAACTATTATCTGAATTTACATGTTAAACACGTGCTGAATTTCCATGCTTTTTTGTTGATTTTTTGTCGATTGTTGACAAACAGGTGATAATCGTTAAACTTCGTCTTCAAAACATGAACTTTAATTACCTGCCATATTTACATAACAACACTGACCGATTGAAAAAAAATTGACGATTGTACGAAATTTACAAGAAAAAAATGATAAATTCGTGCACAGAAGACTAAATTTATGAGGTTTGTATGCATTTGTGTAAGAATTGGAAGAACATTATTTTTCACCGGTCACTCGTTTCTTATGACTTTAAGGAAACATCCATCTAAGTGCTTTGAAACAAGACACCTTAGTACAGATAAAATTTAAAAGCTAAGCAGTTTGGTATGTTTTTCAAATACAACAAATTATCTTTCATAAAGATAACAGAACCTACTTTATAAGAGCAGCTACAAGTGGGACTGACATTTGTGGACCATCTTGAAATCTTTTCAACAGTATCTGGAAACCTTTCAGTTCTCCAAATCTGTTAACCAGATCAACTAACCATCCCTGAAAAGCCAAAACAAAAACAAATCATTTTAAAGTAATAAATGTGTGATTAATCAGATTTGATCTTTTTGGGGGTAAGCAAAAAGCAGATAAAGAACAGTCATTGAAATGATACCATTAATACAAAACATTATTTATAATACTCTGATAGATAAATAACTGTCATTAACATATCACAATACAAAAATTGTATAATTTTAATAATATTGTCATCTTTAAACTACTTCCTCAACTATGAAAATCCTATAGTTTCATTTTCAGAAGAGAAAAGCTTTCCAACATTGACATGATCTTCTGTGCATAATTAAAGCTACTTTTAGCTACACTGATGATCAAAATTAATTAAAATAAATTGTGCATTCACACTTTTTTTCTCAATCATGCTTCACAAACACAGAATCTTTTTTTTTATTACATTGTCAAAATAAAATCTAAATATCTAATATTAACACATGTACAAAAAAATGAGATTCATTCAGACATAAATAGCTTATATGGATAAATTAATGTGCAGAGAGAACTTTGAACATTGATTTTTGTTTTGTTTAATCCATACAAACAAAGAAATACACCTAAAACACAGTGTATAATACATTATTCATCAGTATTAAATTAATACATCACACCAATTACTTTCATGTGCACACAACTAAAACAAGAATGAAAGACCTATTTCAAGTACATTTAACCAATCAATGATCACCAGTTGAACCTCAAAAGAAAAGCAACTGCTCCACAATAACAAATAACATCCATAAATCAGTATTAATTTGTAGCAAAATGTTTACCCTTGGTGTCCTTGGATCAGGAGGCCTTGCAAACAAAGCATCATCAGGAAGAGTTACTCCAGCTTGTACAGATTCTGACTGCCTTGTTCCATTGTATGTGTGGAATCTAAATATAAGCATTAAATCATCATTAAGAATCCTTTATATGAAAAGATTTCATAAATCTAAAAATCAATGTTTTATGCTATTATTTGTCCAGCACATAGTGTCTGATAAAAGGAAACACTACATTAATTTACTTAAAGTATGAGAAGGTACAAAAAGCTGCATATTTCTTATAAGTCAATATTTGATTAGTTTGTTTATAGATGATTGGACTTACTTGCAGTGGGGATTCAGTACCATAGCTAATAGTTCCAGTAATGGGTACCAGTCCTCAGCCAGCTTGGCTACACACAGTTCTACTAACTTCTCTGCATTCTTTAAAATGTATCTCTATAAAAAAAAAAAATCAAAATTTTTTTCACAGATCTGCACATAATTAAGAAAAATATAGAAACATTAAATGTTGATTGGGTATTTTTTTTCTCTGTAAAAAATATCTATCAATCTACATATCAAAAGTAAACACAAAGTTACTATAATTGAATCAATTGAAGCTGAAGTTGAGCTAATTTTGTTGCTTAATTTCAATGAAGTTGCAGATAAATATGTTTTGTATTTTCTAGTGGTTTCAGTTCTGTGGCACATAATCACTATAACACATTGTTTTTTTTCCTTCAGTATTACAGTTTTTATTGCTATTATTACTGCTCAGTAAACTCATAACTTGCTAACACAAATATAAAAGCCTAGGTCAAACGTGTGATTTTTTCAACATAAACAATTTTACTGACATGGATTTCATATTTCCATCCACTAACAGCTTCATCTGTCATTATCTTAGTAAATGATACTGTGAGTCCTTCTCTGAAAAATCTTTGGCAAGCCTCACTTCTAGTGTCCAACCCTACAAATTAATTCAAATTTATAAACATCATGTACAATCATGTCTATACATCTCCTTCCATTTAACTTTTTAGGAAAATATAAATATTTTACATATATACATGTAGGTCTTTTGTAGCTTCTTAGATTCTTAGATGTGACTTATGTCATTCAACCTACCCAATAACCTATTGATAAATTTACATGATCCAGTATAATTGTTTGTTTTAATGTAATGTTTATAAACAATCGTGGATATTTGTAATTGTGTGTGGAATACCTTGAAGTCTTGAACAGAGTGCATTATTATTACTTTAATCTAAGACGACTACATTATAAATGTACAATCCTGTCTATTTCAACCTTAGTTAATCTAAGTTGTACAAAATGTATGTGTTCATGTTGTCTTGGAAATTGTATTGCTGTGTAGAGGAATCTCTGAAATTTTATAGAAATTCATCTAATAATAACATTACTCTTCACTAAGTAAGTAGACTATAACATATAATGAATTCAAAACCATCTAGACTATAATCACCCAAAAACATCACTTATAATATCTTGTTCAATAATATTATCAACATCTTAAAAAAGTGCTGTCTTACCATCTTTACAGAGTTTAGTAGCTGCTTCAAGCAAAATTTCCAGTTCTCCTTTTGGCAGTACTGGTACAACCCATCTTGGACGATTGATCATTTCATCCAGCCTAGCTAATTCCTGCACTGGAAATTCTGGTTCTTGGTCATCTGTCATTTCAACAGACCCATCACCTTGTCCATTTTCTGCTTCTGTTGGGGGTTGTGTTGTTGAAGTAGCAGGAGTCTGCTGTGGTGGTGGCGGCTGTTGCTGTTGAGGCTGCTGTGTTGACTCGGGAGGATTGGGGACATTTTCTTGAGGAGAGTCTCCTCCAGCCTGGCCTCCTCTCATCACTATTGTCATGGTCTAACCAGTTAGTGAATTTTCTAAAAAAAAAAAAAAATTTCGTTACAATAGATAAGTAAAAGATAATATATTTCCGAATAGTATTATATTTGTCCTAAAGGGGAGGATAGGACAAAACAACTTGCATATCAATATTTATAATTTAACCGTTATCTAGATATAATAAAACAACTGTTTTCATGAGGGGAAAGAGTTTGGTTGTGTACTGTGGTTTAATCCTCTTGCTACCAGAGGGACACATATATGTCCATGTTTTAATTTATTCAAGCTTCTCACCATTGCTGTATCTCTTTCAAAATTAAAAGACCCAAAATTAAAAAGTGTAATATATTTCTACGACGTCTCTCAAATGGAGGAGGTTGGAGGGGTCCTGATCGCAAAATCCTGGGCTTAAACACATGAAATCCTAAGGTCCCAAATTTAAAAAAAGATAAATCCTGACATCCCCGAAATTTCGTAACCTTGGATCCCGAAATCCTGAGTTTTAAAACACAATTTGGACGTCCCGAAAAAGGTCCTGCCCCACTCTCAAATGAAACTGTCATTACAGCATGAAGTCATATATCGAATGACATCATTGTTTGGCATGTCACGTCACAAATGTCAAGCGGTCATATTTTCTGGCATATGAAATGAAACACTGAAAAACAAATGGCAGCAAGAAGGATAAAGAGTAAAGACTGACCCACTGGGGAAGGATATACATGTCAATGGTCAATAAAATGAAACTAAGCAGTATTAAGATATAATAGGAAAGAACGCTGTGCAATGTATGTCATTATGTGAAATACATGCTCAGTTTATAAATATCTTCTAAATAAATAACAAAATTGATCTTTTGTAAGAAATATTGACTGTTTAAACTTCATCATATCCTACAGTTTTCAATTTCTGATATCCATCATTCTATGACCTAGAAGTGAAATTCGCGTATACTGTACTCTAATCAAAACTGTAAAATGCTGACGAGATTTATTTCTTTGTAGTTTTACCCTTTCTTTTCAATTAAAATCGCATCAGTGTAATGACAAATGCATGAATACAACGAAGTTTCTGCGTCCATTCATTTCAAAACAGACATGCACAATGGCCGACTTTTCCGGTTTGTCAACTTTCATATTTAAATTTATCGCTGATGTCACCTGTGTCATACCTTAAAGTTATAAGATTTTATCAGATATGGGCTTTCTTTGCTTTCCTTAATGCACATTTGCAACTTTTTGGTCACTTGAAAGGCTAAAATTAGTTTTGTAAGTTTCAACGGAATCAAGTTGACATTATGGTAATGAGATCATCTCGTTCAGACGAGAGGTAGCTTAACATATTTTAAAATAGCATAAAAATTATATTTTAGCAATTTATCGTCAACGAAATTAAACAAAAATTGTATTATTTGTAATCATTCCTTTTTCTAAATTTTTAATTACAAATTGAAAGTACAGAGGGGTCATTTAGGGGTCAAGGTGAATTGAAAATGGCATCACCGGTTAGGAGGCTGTGCTCAAGCTCAAAGCGTATTTTTTCCGCATCTATACACTGTCAGGTAACTTTGTTGTTCTGAATAGAAAAAATAACACCTAAATTGAAATGTGTCGCAAGTATGTCATCGACAAGCATGTTTATTTGTTTGCAATTTGTGATCATTTGTTGTCCAGTATTGAGGACAAATCCTTGAATAAACTGAATACGAAGTTTCTTTATTTACATTTGTTTTGCAAAACTTAAAATGTAAATATGCACTACTTTTTCAAAAACTTTACCGTTAACATTGTTAAGAAGCTTGATTTTTTTCTTAATATTATAGGGGATTTGTGACAAAAAAGTTTTAAAAGGTAAATGTCAAACCATAGTTAATTCCCATTACTGCATTAAGCTAAGAATTATGTACCGGTTTTATGTTATAATGATTAAACTTTCGGATAATTTTATTGAAAATCTACAGTTTTTTAAACTGCACCCTCAAATTTTGATAGCCTGTACTAATTAGTAAATATATATTTCTGCAATGCTAGTAGTGATTTCCTTAAAGCAAGTTTTGAATTTTGATTTAAATTTAAATACAATACAAACTGTGACCTATTCAATTACACCTTTAGGGTGCATTAATCTTTAATGACTATGCATAGGTTTTTGGATGATAAAGTGTGTGTATATCACTTTTAATGAGTCCATGTAGTTCTTAAAAAATGAGGATAACTTTTCTCATGTTAATTTTTTTTTATTAATAAAACTGAGAATGAAAATGTGGAATATGGTGAAGAAACAACAACCCAACTAAAGAGCATATAACAGCTGATAAAACACATTTTATACCTGAAATGGCATATATTCATGAAAAAAAATGTAGCAAATTTTCTTAAACATTGTTAAAGATGAATAGACTTAACCTGATTCACAGAAAGTTCATGGCTATTAAAACTTCAACAAAATTGACAATTTTTAAGGATATTAATTAACCTTTTAAAACACAAAATGAGAAACAGGTTTCTTTGGAACAAGTTGTTTCATATTCTATAAATTTGTACCATTTTAGGTAAAAAGACTCAGCTAAGAAAATTTAGTTTTTAGCACTATTGAATGATGAGTCAATTGAGGGATTGTTACTCATTTGGGAAATTAGCTTCCTATTTGGCGAGATGGGCACATTACATTTGCTTGCATTAGCAGATTAACATTTTTGTTGAGCCTTTAAATTTTGTTGAAAAAACTAGACATAGTGATCGTACATTACGTCGTTGGCGTCGTCCACCAATCTTTACTCTGTGGTTTAAGTTTTTGAAATTTTAAAAACTTTCTTAAAGTATCCTTGATTTCTACCAAACTTGGACATAAGCTTGTTTATCATCATAAGTACGTCTCCAGATATAAATTTTGTAAAATAAAAATATTGTTTTTCCGTAAGTTACTTATTAATGGTCTTAATTTTTCTGCCAGTTAACATCACATACAGTCTGCAGTTAAAGTTCTTAAAACATTTATTAGATTCATAAAGTAGGTGAGACACTGGGTTCCACGGAACCCTTACAATTTTGATGTTTGAACGCAACTTTTGATTACATTTGCACACAGCTTTTACAATATTCATGAAATCTAGGATTTTATTAATATAAAAAACATGTTCAGTGATATTTTATATCATAAAAGGTAAAGGTCATTTGTAGTTCATATTTGAACAATAAATTCTCAAGGATTCTGTCTGGTTAAAGAGCATGCATATCTATCTGCATCTATCAAAACAATCGATAATGTTTTTTCAATTTGTTAGCAACTGATTTCTGTAAATTCTTGTACATATTTGCTATTTTATAAAATGAGTTATACAATTTTTTCAGAGTGCAGCTGCAGCTAGACGGTCAATATGCCTGACATCAGTGAAATACAAAGAATTTTACTGGAATGACAGATCTGACCCAAATGAAAAGGTTTGTGTTGTAATGTCTAGCTTATATGATTATAAAAGAAATTGTACAGAGTAATTTCCATCTGGTTATGGTCAAGTGCATCTAATTGAAAGCCTCTGGTGAACATTTGGAGGAAAGAAATATGCATGACCCATTGGTTGCCTTCGGCTGTTGTTTGCTCTATGGTCGGGTGGTTGTCGCTTTGACATATTCACCATTTCCTTTCTCAATTTTATGGGTAGCTATATGCTTATGTAAATTTGTAGCTATGCCTCCTTTGCTAGGCATTGGTAGCTATTCATCTCTTTTACACAAACTTCTTTATACTTTCTAAAATGGTGAAACTGGATCGGATGGGGACAGAGCTGCAACTTATTTCTCTGATTGTTATACGACCGCAAAAATTAAAATTTTTCGTCGTATATTGCTATCACGTTGGCGTCGTCGTCGTCGTCGTCCGAATACTTTTAGTTTTCGCACTCTAACTTTAGTAAAAGTAAATAGAAATCTATGAAATTTTAACACAAGGTTTATGACCACAAAAGGAAGGTTGGGATTGATTTTGGGAGTTTTGATCCCAACATTTTAGGAATTATGGGCCAAAAAGGGCCCAAATAAGCATTTTCTTGGTTTTCGCACAATAACTTAAGTTTAAGTAAATAGAAATCTATGAAATTTTGACACAAGGTTTATGACCACAAAAGGAAGGTTGGGATTGATTTTGGGAGTTTTGGTTCTAACAGTTTAGGAATTAGGGGCCAATAAAGGGCCCAAATAAGCATTATTCTTGGTTTTCGCACAATAACTTTAGTTTAAGTCAATAGAAATCAATGAAATTTAAACACAAGGTTTATGACCACAAAAAGAAGGTTTGTATTGATTTTGGGAGTTGAGGTCTGAACAGTTTAGGAATAAGGGGCCAAAAAGGGGCCCAAGTAAGCATTATTCTTGGTTTTCGCACCATAACTTTAGTTTAAGTAAATAGAAATCTATGAAATTTAAACACAAGGTTTATGACCACTAAAGGAAGGTTGGGTTTGATTTTGGGAGTTTTGGTCCTAACAGTTTAGGAATAAGGGGCCCAAAGGGTCCAAAATTGAACTTAGTTTGATTTCACAAAAATTGAATAATTGGGGTTTTTTGATATGCCGAATCTAACTGTGTATGTAGATTCTTAATTTTTGGTCCCGTTTTCAAATTGGTCTACATTATGGTCCAAAGGGTCCAAAAATAAACTTAGTTTGATTTTGACAAAAATTGAATCCTTGGGGTTCTTTGATATGCTGAATCTAAAAATGTACTTAGATTTTTGATTATTTGCCCAGTTTTCAAGTTGGTCCAAATCGGGTCCAAATTAAACTTTGTTTGATTTCATCAAAAATTGAATAATTGGGGTTCTTTGATATGCCAAATCTTACTGTGTATGTAGATTCTTAATTTTTAGTCCCGTTTTCAAATTGGTCTACATTAAAGTCCAAAGGGTCCAAAATTAAACTAAGTTTGATTTTAACAAAAATTGAATTCTTGAGCATTTTTGATATGCTGAATCTAAACATGTACTTAGATTTTTGATTATGGGCCCAGTTTTCAAGTTGGTTCAAATCAGGATCCAAAATTATTATATTAAGTATTGTGCAATAGCAAGAAATTTTCAATTGCACAGTATTCAGCAATAGCAAGAAATCTTCAATTGCACAGTATTGTGCAATAGCAAGAAATTTTCAATTGCACAGTATTGCACAATAGCAAGAAATCTTCAATTGCACAGTATTGTGCAATAGCAAATATTTTCAATTGCACAGTATTGTGCAATAGCAAGAAATATCTAATTGCACAATATTGTGCAATAGCAAGAAATTTTCAATTGATTGGAGTTATCTTTCTTTGTCCAGAATAGTAGTTGAATCAACTTAAATCATTGTTTTATACAATATACAATGTATATTCACTTTTACTACCAACTGATAAATTAAAACAATCTTTACCATTCAGTGATAACAAGCACCTTTTGTTACATTTTAATATTTTATGATGTATTTAAATGAGTAGTTATTGTTGCAAACTCCATTAGAAATTTGAATTGAGATCAGTTTTGGAAAAAGGGAAAGGGGGATGTGAAAAAAAAGGGGGGGGAGTTAAATTTTTCTCATTTCAGATTTCATAAATAAAAAGAAAATTTCTTCAAACATTTTTTTGAGAGGATTAATATTCAACAGCATAGTGAATTGCTCAAAGGAAAAAAAAGTATTTTAAGTTCATTAGACCACATTCATTCTGTGTCAGAAACCTATGCTGTGTCAACTATTTAATCACAATCCAAATTTAGAGCTGAATCCAGCTTGAATGTTGTGTCCATACTTGCCCCAACCGTTCAGGGTTCAACCTCTGCAGAGCATCTGGTGTTTTTGCATGTTTTGACAAAAATACACAATCTCTGTCAGAACATCAAAAACAAACTTCAGATGCATTTAAAAAAAAAAAAAGACAACACCAGCATGTAAGCACAATAATAGAAAGACTTGATTACTAGTTAGTCAGACAAACAAATCATTAATCTTTAATTTGACCCTGCCAATATAGTTGTGTGAATTTTTGATTATTTACCTTATTATAATTTTTGTAGAGGAATAAGACTGCAGATTTATTTCTTCTATTCATTGTGAAGGACAATGTGAAGTTTTGACTTTAATTTTGTTTGCTGAATTGTAACCATTTCTAAAGACCAGAAAATGAATATATCATCATAAAGATGTAGCATAACAAATAGAAAATGTTAGATCCTCAATAGTATTAGAGCAATATCTATCTGCCCTGATAAAAAGTAAAAACACAAAAATACTGAACTCTGAGGAAAATTCAAAAAGGAAAATCAAAAATCAAAAGGCAAAATCAAAAGTCCAAGCACATCAAACGAATGGATAACAACTGTCATATTCCTGACTTGGTACAGGCATTTTCTAATGTAGAAAATGGTGGATTGAACCTGGTTTTATAGCTAGCTAAACCTCTCACTTGTATGACAGTCGCATCAAATTCCATTACATTGTCAACGATGCATGAACAAAACAAACATACTCAAAGAGTATTCAGATGAATTGAACAACCCGTTGTTAGGTTGCTGCCCCTGAATGAATAATTTTAATGAAATTTTGCCATTTTTGGTTTAATCTTGAATATTATTATAGAAAGAGATAAATTATAAACAGCAATAATGTTCAGCAAAGTAAGATCTACAAATAAGTCAACATGACCAAAATGGTCAGTTGACCCCTTAAGGAGTTAATACCCTTTCTTGTAATCTTTTACAAAATTCTTCTCTGAAACAACAAGACAAATTTAAACAAACTTTTCCACAATCATCATTAGGGTATCTAGTTTTAAAATTGTGTCAGATGACCCTGCCCGCCAACCAAAATGGCCAACATGGATAAAAATAGTACATAGGGTAAAATGCAGTTTTTGGATCATATCTCTTAAACCAAATCTGACAGGATAAAATTGTTCATTGGGTCAAGATCTATCAGCCCTGAAATTTTCAGACCATTCAGGAAAACTGTCGTTGGGTTGCTGCCCCTGAATGGGTAATTTCAAGAAAATTTTGCAGCTTTTGATTATTATCTTGAATATTATTATGGATAGAGATAAACTGTAAACAGCAATAATGTACAGCAAGGTAAGACCTAAAAATGAGGTCAACATAAACAAAATGGTCAATTGACCCCTTAAGGAGTTATTGCACTTTATAGTCAATTTTTAACAATTTTCATAAATTTTGTAAAATTTTTACGAAATATTTCCCCCTGTAACCACTGGACCAAGTTCATTATAGATAGAGATAATAATAGCTTTACAATAATCAAGTCAGAATTATTCTCTTTTTAATGCATGAGGCTGTATATCTCCTTGGTTATCACAAACATGTCTTAGATTAAACAACATTATGACTTTAAATATTTTTTAAATTTATAAAGGTAGTTTTGCTAATCTGAGTGAAAAAAAATCACTTGGAAATCACTTTAAAATTTGATTTGATCAGACATCATTTGAAATCAAATTAATCCTAACTTCTGGGACCAATATATACTGTCATTTCAAAATTAATACAATTTACATGTAACAAAATTTCTACATATGTACTATATTATGTCTTAGGAATCAAAATGTATATAAGAATACAAAGATTATTATTACATAATATTGTGATAATGCTTCTGTATGTTTTTAGACCTTTGATAAGATCTTGATAGCTAACCGTGGAGAAATAGCATGTAGGGTTATCAGAACATGTAAAAGACTTGGAATCAAAACAGTAGCTGTCCATAGTGATGTAGATTCATTAGCAGTAAGTGTCAGTTTATTTTATCTAAGAATAGAATAATGTTGAAACTTGTGTCTGATAAATAAAGATTATATACTACATGTTTATGTCATAATAATGAACATGTAGATTATATGATATTATATATTTATAAATTTTTAAGGTAATAAGTTACTTTCACTGCCAAAAATCCTTAATGAATGTTTACATTGTAAAGTTTGTGGTTAGATCAGTTAAAGAAGAAGCACTAATGTTTAATAAATGATAGTATTTGTATTTGGCATGTTTGAAAGTATTCTTTTTCAAAGATTATTTGGTCACAATCCCTTTCTAGGTTTATTGACTTTTGAAATTTTAACATAGTTTTAAAGTTAAAAATTAGATTTAGATTTAGGGAACCACATATGACAAGTTAACAGTATTTGGTATGCAGTTTTATAAGCATTGGTATTTCTCATTTTCACAGAGATTTTTAGGTCCCATACCTTAAGCCATGCTTCATTGACTTAGAATGTTTAGCACAGTTTAAATGTTTAGATATTGCCATTTGGATTCAGTATTTGCATTATACTATAAAATTACAAAAAGGTGAGACATATCTCTGTGTTAACAGTTTATTAGAAACTAAGTGACCTGTAGCCATGTAATTAGTTGAATTCATCTAGGGGGTATATCAGTTCCATTCCAAAATTTTTACCTATATTATTACTTCAAAATTACACTTATCAAACATACTGATGTGATAATCTTAGGTCCTAACTTATTTCTTTACCATTGTAAGATTTCATTGTAATAGTAATAACTTGAACCTATATATTATATAGGTCCATACTAGAATGGCAGATGAACATGTATGTATTGGTCCAGCTCCAACTAGCAAAAGTTACCTGAACATGGAGGAAATTTTAAAAGCAGTCAAAGATACTGGAGCACAAGCAGTAAGTTATTTACAGGGTCTACTAAAAATAAGATAATAGTTTGTTAGGTTATGTACTTTTACTTTGAAAAAATGTAGTATTTATGTCAATGTCAGTCTTAGAAGAGCATCTTGGATATGAACATGAGGAAACTATTGGGTAACTAATTAGACAGCTTACTAACAACAAATAGCATTGAGATATTTCCAATCTATAGTTCACCAATTTTGAAGCTGCCTTTGATTTGTTGCTAGGTACAATTGATTCAGGAAATGGTCAACAGAAATTGTTAATGCTACTTGATATATAACTGACCTTTTTTCATTTATTGACAAAGTTCAAAATAAATGATGGCATAAACTATTGACTTCAAACTCTTATTTTTGCTATTTATTAGGCGTTTCCTAGTTAAATGACTCCTTTACATGTTTAACTTTAACCTTGTAACCTCACTCACTACTCTACCACACAAAACCAAAAGATAAGTTAAGAACTTAACTCTCTATATACACACACATACACAATTTTATCTACTTTAACAGTTTAACACAGAAATTCATGATGCATTATTTTCTTTTCAGGTACATCCTGGATATGGTTTCCTGTCAGAAAATACTATCTTTGCAGCCAGATTGGTAATTACATATATATTTTTCATGAGACTATTGGTATTTGCAATCATATTGAAATTTTGAAATCATATAATAAGTGGGAATTATTTGTTTACAACTGAATCTGTTATTTCTCTCTCATTTTTATAAACGTTTTTTTCCTAACCAGGAAAAAATGAACAAAAATATCAGAATGTAGACGCAAATAGTATTACTTGAGGTTTCAGAAAATATCTTTAAAAACAGCAATACCATTTAATGAAAACAAAGTTGCAGATGTCTTTACCTGTTTTTATATGACCGTAATGAAAAAGCCAGACAACATTACAGTACTACATATTTCCTTTCATACAATAGCTTAATAACTTATATCAATGTGTTGCATGTTTAGAATGAGATTGGAGTGGAGTTTATTGGTCCAAGCAGTGGCCCCATCAAGGCTATGGGTGATAAAATAGAAAGTAAAAGAATAGCTACTAAAGCTGGAGTTAATATGATCCCTGGACATGATGGTGTTGTAGAAGATGTAGACAGTTGTATCAAGTATGCCAATGAAATAGGTAGGTGGATTCTTATATCATTATGCTACACTAGAGATACATAAAAGATGTTGCCTAGAAAATTTGATCTGTCACATTTCAGATTCTAGTAATTGATAATGTCATGTAGGTATATATACAGCGTCCAAAATAATATCAATCAACATTCAATCTATCTTGGCATGGAAAAGTTTGAAAATTTCTTAATTGAATTATATAAATGCAAAAATATAACTAAACATGTTAATGAGTGTTTTAAAATAGTTACTTTTCATAGATTCACACAATATTTCTCTATACTAACTAGATATATACATGTAATGCATCAATGATAAGGTCAATTTGGTCCAAAATCTTAGCATCTTCCGAGCTATAAATCTAGTTTTTGTTATTTTCATAATTTTTGAAAGAAAAAAATCCATCATGTTACAGTGATAAAACTTTCACACTCTTTATTTAAAACTCTGTTTGGTTTCAGGTTACCCTGTGATGGTAAAAGCCTCAGCTGGTGGTGGTGGTAAAGGAATGAGAATAGCTTGGAATGACAAAGAGTGCAAGTATGATAATTTATAAAAACAAAGACTTATTTTTGCTATGGTTTCAGCCATGGAATGGATTATTTGTAGGTTAATGTCAGTTTAATCAAAAAATTGCTATCAGGTTGACTGACTTTTGGCAGAATTATGACCCTTGGAATCAGAAATTTAATGAAAATTGAACTTTTATTTATATTTATTTTACCCAGCAATTCAAAAACACTTCCATTGTTTATTATTAAGTAGCATTCAAGTCATAAGTCAATGTTTTACTAATTCATAGAAATATTATGCCTCATAAGTTTCAAGTAGTTGATATTCTGCTCTTTTGTTAAAAGAATTGCCTAATATTTTAGGGGGAGGGAGTATTATGGTTTAGAAGGTAGAGGGATGTCAAATTAGATTACTGTCATTGATATACAACTTATGTTTATAAGAATTAGAAATGTTCAGGTAAGTGTTGTGCCTGCACAAATAATGAGTTAATATACCATTAATTTGTCATGAAATAATACAGCCTTTGGACTGGTCAGACTGTGCAATTGATATGATTTTGACATTGCATATGATTAAGATACATATATATAAAGGCATGAGAGTTTTGAGTGTGCAAATAGAGCTGGGGGTAACACATGAAGGTAGATAGGGTGTCTTCCTCCATCTTGGATTTTGAAATACCAGAAAACAAGGTCTATATCTTTGATAAAATGTGCAAATTTTGAGATAAGTAGGTAATTCATGTGTAAGATTTTTCAGTATAATATAGAAAATGCAATGTTTTATCATATTTATGATTGTATTTTACCATAAACCAAATGCTTTTGTTTGATTCGATTTTTTCCAACTTTGCCAAATAAGGGGAGATAACTCAAATGCAAGGGCAGATAATTCAGATTGTGTTATTTTTACAATAGAATGTGTTAGGAATTTACCCATTTTATTATGTAGCAAGAAAACGAGTTCGGTGACCCCTATTTTTCTTTTTCTTATCTGAAAGAATAATATTGCAGCCATCTTCTCATATTTTATCTAAAAATTCTATGATGTAGTTTTCGTTTTAATGAAGAAAATTGGGTTTTCCATGCATATTCTATACTAAATCTGACAATTTTGCACAACCTGTAATGTGAAAATAAGTCTGGTGACCCATTCTTTTAATTAATGTTTTGAAACAAGCAGGTTATAAACTACATTATGGCAAATTATCAAAAAAATCTATGGATTATAATTTAGACACCCCATCTACCTTAAATCAATTTTATTTTTTTATGCCCCATATTTATGGCCTTTGTATGGGCATTATGTTTTCTGGTCTGTGCGTTCATTTGTTCGCACATCTGTTCGTCCATCCGTCTGGCCAGCTTCAGGTTAAAGTTTTTGGTCGAGGTAGTTTTTGATTGAGTTGAAGTCCAATCAACTTGAAACTTAGTACACATGTTCCCTATGATATGATCTGTCTAATTTTAATGCCAAATTAGAGATTTTACCCATTTTCATTGTCCACTGAACATTGAAAATTATTGTGCGGATGGGGCATCAATGCACGTGGACACATTCTTGTTATATAATGAAACAGATTTTATCAAACTATAAAGTGTAAGTCCTGTTTTGGTTTGAATAAAACTGTACTTATTAACTAATGTATGTTTCTGAGAAACCATATTTAATTTAAACTCAAAGGCTGTATTTTATACCTACCATTGTATCATCCTTGCTTCATGTATATGCATGATATTATATCCTTAAGCAGAATATGACCAGCAGAGCTATATTTGTTGAGTCAAATCATTTCAGCTAAATGGTCATAACTTTAAAGGTGTTTATATAACCTAGCTTTACCTTTGTTTAATTTAGCTGCAATTATAAAATTGGCATGCTAGAGTCTTATGTTTGTTGTATCATTGATACAAAAACAGGTCCTTTAGGCTCTAGTCATAACTGTTATAGTTTTCAATTTAAAAAATACACAAGCTTTGCATTCAGGCTCAGATATATTAGAAAGAAAAAAAAATCACAGAAGATATGTCCATTTGAATGAAGGCTCATACAAATATTTGGTCTCATTGTCTGAACAATTTATGTATGTGTGACTCAAGCTTTGCAGCCAAGTATATTTTTTTTTTATTATGTAACATGTGTATTTTACAGAGATGCATATAGATTGTCAAAAAATGAAGCTGCTTCCAGTTTTGGTGATGATAGAATGTTGATAGAAAAGTTTATAGATAATCCTAGACATATTGAAGTGCAGGTATGGACTCAACTCCTCTTTTGTAGGTGTTTAACTTTTTTGTTGTTATTTTTAGCTCACCTGACCTGAAAGGTCAAGTGAGCTTTTCTCATCACTTGGCGTCCGTCGTCCGGCGTCCTGCGTCCGTCGTCCGTCTGTCGTCCGTAAACTTTTACAAAAATCTTCTCCTCTGAAACTACTGGGCCAAATTTAACCAAGCTTTGCCACAATCATCCTTGGGGTATCTAGTTTAAAAAATGTGTCCGATGACCTGGCCATCCAATCAAGATGGCCGCCATGGCTAAAAATAGAACACAGGGGTAAAATGTATATTTTGGCTTATATCTTTGAAACCAAAGCATTTACAGCAAATCTGACATGGGGGTAAAATTGTTGATCAGGTCAAGATCTATCTGCCCTGAAATTTTCAGACGAATCGGACAACCTGTTGTTGGGTTGCTGCCCCTGAATTGGTTATTTTAAGGAAATTTTGCAGTTTTTGGTTATTATCTTGAATACTATTATAGATAGAGATAAACTGTAAACAGCAATAATGTTCACCAAAGTAAGACCTACAAATAAGTCAACATGACCAAAATTTTCAGTCAACCCCTTAAGGAGTTATTGCCCTTTATAGTCAATTTTTAACAACTTTTCGTCATTTTTTGTAACTTGTACAAAAATCTTCTTCTCTGAAACTACTGGGCCAAATTTAACCAAACTTGGCCACAATTATCATTGTGGTATATAGTTTAAAAAATGTGTCCGATGACCCCGCCTACCAAACAAAATGGCCGACATGGCTAAAATTAGAACATATTGGTAAAATGCAGTTTTTGCTTTATATCTTTGAAACTAAGACATTTAGGGCAAATCTTTTAAGATTTAAATGTCCATCAGAATAAGATATATCCCCTCACAAATTTTCAGATGAATCTGACAACCCGTTGTTGGGTTGCTGCCCTAAAATTGGTAATTTTAAGGAAATTTTGCAGTTTTTGGTTATTATCTTGAATACTATTATAGATAGAGATAAACTGTAAACAGCAATAATGTTCAGCAAAGTAAGATCTACAAATAAGTCAACATGATCAAAATTATTAGAGGACCCCTTAAGGAGTTATTGCCCTTTATAGTCAATATTGAACAACTTTTCGTCATTTTTGTAACTTGTACAAAAATCTTCATTTCTATAACTATGGGCCAAATTTAACCAAACTTGGCCACAATCATTACAGGGTATCTATTTAAAAAAAAAGTGTCTAATGACCCCGCCTACCACCCAAGATGGTCGACATCAGTAAATACAGTAACAGGTGAGCGGTACAGGCTCTTGAGAGCCTCTAGTTTGTACTTGTGAAACAAATTAAAAAAAAAGATGGTACAGAATTGACAATAAAAACCTATTTGAAAATTTAACTACCAGAATATTAATATTTTGCCTATTTGTTCTTTGTTCAAATGTCTTATAGTTTGGTTATAGTCCCTCAAATTTTTACTCAAGGTGCATTTTAGATATAAAAGATAATCAATATTGTATTTATATCACATCTATTTTATTACTGTATAGTACACAGAATAAGCATGAAACAAGGATGTTTCGCATTCTCAGGTTCTTCCCTGGACCATATTTTTTTCATCTCATTGGTCAATAGATATTTTGTTTTGCCACTTGAAATTGACTTTTATTCTATGTTAAAAAAAAATTATTGTTTTATTGGTTAAAATCAGAATAAAAAATAATATTAGTTATTGCTATACCAACTTACATATTTATTTTAAGGTTCTTTGTGACAGACATGGCAATGCTTTATGGTTAAATGAGAGAGAATGTTCAATACAAAGAAGAAATCAAAAGGTTATAGAAGAGGCTCCAAGGTACTTTTAAAGTATTATATGTTATATTGTGATTGGAAATTTTTATAGCATGACAAAATTATGTCTATGAGCTGATAGACAAAAAATATGTGTTTCATCCAAAATTAGATTATTTTTATTTATAACCCTCACTCTAAAGGAGGGTGATATACTACTTTATAAATCTGTTTGTCCTTCAGTCTGTAAATATGTCCCTTTGGCCGAAATGTGGTCTGACACATTTTTTCTCATGAACTATAAATACAAGGCTTCTGTAGTTACCATCCTGAAACGTGGTATAATTCTTCCTATGAGCATGTTTTATCATGTAATCTTTCCACAAGTTATAACTCACCAACTTTTTAGCTCACCTGTCCCAAAGGGCCAAGTGAGCTTTTCTCATCACTTGGCGTCCGTCGTCTGTCGTCTGTCGTCCGTCGTCCGTCGTCCGCCGTTGTTGTCTTTTTACATTTTGAACTTCTTCTAGAGAACCACTGAATGGAATGAAACCAAACATGGCATGAATGTTCCTTATGAGGTGCTGACCAAGTGTTGTTACTTTGTAGCCGATCCATCATCCAATATGGCCGCCAGCGGGGGACTTATTTTAACATAGGACCCTATGGGAAATGCATACAAATGACTTCTTCTAGAGAACCACTGAATGGAATGAAACCAAACATGACATGAATGTTCCTTATGAGGTGCTGACCAAGTGTTGTTACTTTGTAGCTGATCCATCATCCAAGATGGCTGCCAGTGGGGGACTTAGTTTAACATACCACCCATGGGAAATTCATACAAATGACTTCTTCTAGAGAACCACTGAATTGAATGAAACCAAACATGGCATGAATGTTCCTTATGAGGTGCTGACTAAGTGTTGTTACTTTGTAGCCGATCCATCATCCAAGATGGGTGCCAGTGGGGGACTTAGTTTCACATAGGACCCTATGGGAAATGCATACAAATGACTTCTTCTAGAGAACCACTGAATGGAAAGAAACCAAACATGACGTGAATGTTCCTTATGAGGTGCTGACCAAGTGTTGTTACTTTGTAGCTGATCCATCATCCAAGATGGCTGCCAGCGGGGGGCTTAGTTTAACATAGGACCCTATGGGAAATGCATACAAAACTGAAAAGTCTTCTTCTAGAGAACCACGGAATGGAATGAAATCAAACATAGCATCAATAGTCCTTTCTTTATGAGGTGCTGGCCAAGTGTTGTTACTTTGTAGCCAAATTTTATCTGTTTTTTTTATGATTTCAAAAACCCAAGTAGAGTCAGATGAGCGATACAGGCTCTTGAGAGTCTCTAGTTTTTTACTGGATTATGTAAATTTAGAAATTATTGTGAGGTTTTAATTAACAGAGTGTCAATTTTCCGGCCATCCTTCTGTGGATGCGCAAATCTTCAATATCAATAAAAGTATCATGTGACGCGCCACGCGGAAAGTGTCCCGGATGAGGTGTCGGATAACAAACGCATGTATGCAATGGACGTTTTGAGAATCGGAGATCGTGATTTATATTTAAAGATGTAATAAAAAAAACAAGAGAGAACATGATGGCTTTAAACAAATTTCTATAGTAGTGATTCCAGAACAAAAGCGTATACATGTTAACTGTGAGGAATAAGCCTGAAATTAAAGTGAAATCAGTGATGATTTACCCCATTTACCTTATGGAGGCAAAATGCATTCAGAAAAAATACTATATCAAACTTGCTTAGATGCATTAATTTTAAGTTACATAAACTACAACAGAGATCTATGAACATGTGAACTCATACATGTGAACCTCCCGACGGGAGTACAATTATCCCGTTTTCAGGGGTCTCCTCCCGTCCTCCCATTTAGGAAAAAAAACTGAAATATTTCATGTATGAAAATTTTTGGACGCCATATTTGATCATTTGTTACTACTGTACGGTTGTAATTGACACTTGTGTTAAATTTTACCTGTAAATCAAAGAAGATGTATAATTTTATGGCTTCACTTGACAGCTTGGGTGTCAAACATACTGGTAATCAACGATGTTTACCTCTGGCTAACTGCCGTTGTTTAATAAAAATGTTGAGTATTGGAAATAATTGAAATACATATTTGTTACTTTCCTGTGTTCTATCCTGTTTTCAGTTATTTTGCTTTTAAAAATGTAAATTGTTAAAAGACTATACTGTGGATTCATTTTTATTCGTGGTATACCAATTTTCGTGGGTTTCGTGGGTCACAGCGAACCACAAATTAAAGAATTCAACGAAGAATAATCCCGAGACATGTGTATGGAGTTGGATGTTTATTTCCGGTTATGTTATGCAGTTCTAGTATAGTGTTGACTAGCGATAAACACTGTAACATAACACGTGATTTTTACTGAAAGAAGATACAAGTATTTTGGTTAAATCTATAATAAATATATCGAATATCAGTGATAATTTACTTTTTAAAATTGATTAAAACTGTTCATGGAAAATAACTGCAAGTTGTTAATTACCGTGTCATAGTTTGGTTTACCAGTGATTAAAATCAATAGGATTAAGTACGGGGATATTGCCCGTAGGTAATATTGTTTATGACAGGAACATTTATTTTCACACCTTATACTTATATCACTGTTTCTTCTATCGTGATTAGGGAAATTAGCTTTCAATCATAAAATTTTGAATGTCTTATAGAATTCAGACAAGAATTTATAAATTGTAAAACAAACAAATAATTAGTTGTCTCTGCCCATTATTGTAATCGAAGTTATCAATGAACACTTTAACCTAGAATGACCAATTAAGTGAGGATTTTGACAACTCAAAACTTTTACAATGAATTCCTTCTTTTTTGTTTTGTTTTATTATTGATCAAACCAAGGATGTTATATAATCTCCTAAATCAAAAAGAAATCCACGAATTACGTATCTAATTTTTTTGGTTGTAATCAGCGATCCACGAATTTACGTATACCACGAAACGTCTTTTTTTCTCTATCCACGAAAATTGATACCCACGAAAATAAATGAATCCACAGTAAATGATTAATATTTTAATCAAATAATCATAAAAAAATGGTAATTAAATGAATTTAAATGTTTTGGGACAAATAAAGAAATATAAATTTATAAATTATTTTAGCAATCTAGACTTCCTTTCAACGATTAAAGTGAAGTTTATATAGTAAATCTGACTGCTAATTAGGAGGTTGGAACAGACAACCTGTACATTTAGACTGAATAAACATCCTAGTTAATTTACTTCCTATTAATACCTTGGGATTGAGAATTGAAGATGTTAGTATATATTAGATTTTATTGTTTTAGCTAGAGATAGCAAAACATTTACACTGTTAAAGTCTTTTTAAGTTTTCTAGAAATATGACTTTCATAATGCTTAAAAGCCATGCAGTACTATTCTTTTTTAATTAATTTATGATGTTGCAAATATACATGTAGAGCATATTTCTTTCTTATTTGTCTATACAGTTACCAATGATAAGGAGATGGAGTCATGAATACAAACCTATACAGATAAGATAAATAAATATAATGATTTATTTGCAAGCAATGAACAATCATTTATCAAAAACAAAACAAGAAACAAATTCTTCTTAATATTTAAAGGCAATAAGGGTACTATAAACATATAACAATTTGATGGAAATTTGAAGAAAAAACACAATTTCTACATCATACAGTTACATTTATGAAAAAATTTATGTCGATAAAAAACCTCCTGATCTGAGTCCTAATCTCCTGACCAAAAATTCCAAATCTCCTGATCTGAGTTTCACAGTCCATCACATGTATGTGCACTGATATGCCTGGACTGGGAAAATGACACCAGGGTTGGGGTATCCCCCCTTTTTAGCTAATATACATTTTTTTCTAAAAAAAATTCTATGGAAAACACAATCCTACTTTTGGGGACAGGTTACATGTGCCTACCCTTTTTTTCTAATTTCATATGAATTTAAAACTGCCGAACAAATAAAATGAAGAATCGTGCATAATCATTTGAGGACCTTACTTTAACCAAACTTCACAGAAACAATAAATTCAGGATCTTTTGGAATCATAGATGTCTAATTAAGCCAATAATCATTGGCCCGTCTATTTACCTTACAGAAAATTCATAGGTAGAACAGCAAAAGAATGAATCATTTTTGCTATTTGTCCGGCTTGCCAGATGAATAGACATTTTTGACTATTCATCTGGCTAGCTGGACGAATAGCTACTGCCTTTAATTAATGCAAATTATGCAACTTGGCAAGTATTGCAATAATAAGAAACCTCATCCTGATAACTGAAACATAGACCATTATACAGATTTTTTTTTAATTAAATTGCAATAATTAAACTGTTCATTCTTGCATATTGCCAATAATTTCTGAATTTACAATACTTTACAAATTGTTACACACAATGGCAGGAGGTATCATTAGTGTGCTCACAGTCCAAATTCTTTGTAATTGCAGGTATTAAAATGTTACCCTAGTTCGTATTTTTGTATCAATATACATTTATTTCCCGTGCCTGAGGGAGATATGAAGATTTGTTCACCCAAGAATATTCATATTTCACGAGGGCTCTGCCGAGGGAAATATGATTTTTCGAGGGTGAATAAATCTTCATATCTCCCGAGGCCAAGGAAAATGAATGTTTTATTCCACTGCCTAAGCTGTGTATACTATCTGAACTTCAAATATAAGTTTGCGTACCGGCATTTTTCCGACTTATCCGCTTGTTTTTATTACTAAACACGACATACATATTGATAAACAGTACTTATAAACATTAATTATTTAATTAGTCTTTTTGTTTAAACGTCTGAAATAAATTTGAACACGATAATGATATTTACTAAAGCTATTTAGAAAATAAGAAGTTCAAGACGTTATGTACATAAACCGCGCGTAACGTCGCACGATTTAGTCCCGACATGTCAGAGGGGAATATGATACTCAGAGGTGAATATGAAGTTTTGTTCGACGTCACGTGTGAACGTTTTAACCAATCAAATGTGGATTTCGCTATCAAAATCAACATGCAGTGGAATAATACTGCATATCTCCCTTCTTTTAGAAGCTTTTCTTTTTTGAAACGTTATTTAGATCTTTGAAACTGACAAGTCTAGTGAAATTAATAAAAAGAAACAAGGATGTTAGAAATTTGCAATAAAAAATCCTGGCTTATGCATATCTGACACGTCTTTAATATTTCAGCACATTTGTTGACCCCGACATGAGGAGAGCTATGGGGGAACAGGCCACAACTTTAGCCAAAGCAGTAGGATATGATTCTGCTGGTATACATATTATTATTTAAGTCTTCTTTAAATTCTAGGAGTACATTATAGATTTTATATAGTGATCTCATGCAATTGAAATCTAAAGAAGTGATATGGGGTAGAAATTCTTTGTAATTTGTCCACTCTCACTGTCGGGAACGTTATGTGTTCGTATGTGTGCCATCGCCACTAATGATGTGACGTCGCGTTACCATGTATATTGTACTTATGATTCTTGCTTGTTTGAATGAATATTGAACCATACACTTGCTTGTATTTATTGAGAGCAAAAACCTAAACGAACACAACGTGAAGTACAAACACACTCAAAACCCAATACTCACTGTCAAGCCACTATTACATTAATGTCATTGATTTCTTGATTACTGAACATTCAATCTATTTTTCACTGTGCTTATATAAAAGTGTGTCATTAGTCTTGCGCATTATAATGGTTATGAGTTAGATCAACTTTTTTATCAGATGGGTTATGAAAATGTTCTCACATAATTTCATATTTTTACAGGTACTGTGGAATTCTTAGTTGACTCAAAAAAGAACTTTTATTTCTTGGAAATGAACACAAGATTACAAGTAGAACATCCAATCACAGAAAGTATTACTGGTATAGATATTGTAAACCAGATGATAAGAGTATCCAGTGGTATGTATTTATTAAGTTTGCATTATCATTACTTATTCTTTATGCTCCCATCCACTAAGTTGCAACAGACATTCAGAATGCCAGTGTTGTCTGTGTCAATTTTTATCTGTGTTTGTTCGCAGCTAGTTCTCCGAAACAAAAAATAAACAACCATATAGATAATTCTGTATGCAGACTACTTTGTGAAAGGAATTAGAATGGATGTCCATTTTGAAAATGATCTTAAGTCCATGCAATTAACGGATGTTCAGTTCTCATACACTAAGTTACCTGTAGTTATGTTACTTGTCATAAAACTGAAACAGGGGGAGTATGATACGTTCTATGAAAATAGGTAACTCAGCACTTCATCTTTTGTTCCTTTATTTAGTTGATGTCTTAGTTGATTCAGTGTTGTTTAAATTTACAGGAAACAAGTTATTACATACTCAGGCAGACATTCCAATTGATGGTTGGGCATTTGAATGTAGAGTCTACGCTGAGGTAAATATAAAACTAAGAATATATGATATGATTGCTAATGATACAACTCTGATCAACTCTCAACTAGAGACAAATGGTGTTGTAAGTATGCTATTATTCTGTTATATAAAAAGTTATGAATCAAAATTTGGCTCAGTACAGGATAGAAATGCTCGACAGAGCCTCGCTTTCTACCTGTTTCTAAGCTTTTAAAAAATAAAATTTATATTTCCAGGGCAATGTATTGTAATTCTTATTTTATGATCTTTAGTATGCAGTTTTATTATTTTTGTACTTGGTTGTTATATTGCTTTAATGAATTTTTACATACCCTGGTTACAAAGTTTGAGGAATCACTGTTTACACAAATTTTTCCAGTAAAATTTATGAAGACTTACAATTTCATTATTGCTAGTTTTAATTCCAATGAGTGTTTACTGCATATTTTCTCATTTCATGCACCCTTTATTTCCAGGATCCATACAAGAATTTTGGTATGCCATCGATAGGAAGATTATACAAGTATATAGAACCTAATCATATAGATAAAGTAAGTAATAACAGAATACCAATTTCTTTTTTATGACCATGTCATTAAAAATATCAGTATGTTGTGTATGCAAGAAGCTTAAAGACTGTTTCTTTGATAAATTAGTTGGTGTCTAGTAAATTTTTTGTCTCATCTAATACACTTTATTATGTATCTAGTTTAAATCTCTATTATGATATGGGAGATATTTTAATGTTACAGAAATCGTTTGATCTTTGAACTTGTTATTGGATGAACTTGGAAAAACTTTGCTTTTGCTTTTGATATGTTATTTTTATTTGTATGTAATTGTTGTGAATGTTGAAAGTGGATCTATATATGTAATTTAATGATTGTGTATACCTATATATTTGTAACAGGTGCGCTGTGATAGTGGTATACAGGAGGGTAGTGAAATCAGTATTTACTATGATCCAATGATCTGTAAAGTAAGTTTTAGCAAATACATACAGTAATATTTTACCTGACCATTTATATAACCTTTTGATTACTTATTTTTTTATCCTATATTGATTGAAAATAAATTAGAAGGCTTTGCCTTTTCTCGTGATTAAAGAATGGGAAATATGTTAAAAAAAGAACACCCCCCCCCCTCCACAAAAAGAGCAGCAAGAAAATCCCTTCCTGGAGGCAGGGTTTAGATGGCCCATAAACAATAATGTATTCTATTGAAAAACAAATGATATGAGATATCTATCCATGACACAAATACATCAATACATTTTGTATATGCATAGCTACAAAACACACAAACAGCAAAGGAAGAGAGCTCTTATTACTGTTCTTCATCTCAAAGTCACTGTGATGCATTAAGACACATTTCCCTTATAACTCTAGACAATATTGATTAAACAAACACACAGCAAAATGCACGGTAAAACTCCGTTCAAAAGTCCAAGTTTGATGTTAGAATAGGTAACAGAAGAAACTAATCAAAATGAAAATGATACACAGAAATTAACAAAGGACTACAAGCATATTCCAGCTCCAGACTTCAATTAGACTAACAGTTTATGTCTTCATCACATGAAAATCAACCATTATTCCTACTGTTGAGTATCATGCCATCATGAAATATACAGGAAGAACATAACCTGTATCATGCCAAAAACTGGCTTCAGAATAAATGTGTTTATTTCTTATGCAAAGACCCTGTGAGTGAATCAATAATAGTCCCCACAAAAAAGGCAACTAAAATGACTTGACAACAGTATAATTACTAATCCTTGTGAATAAGTCTCTCGAAATCTGCTTAAAAAATGTAGTTCTCATAATCTTGTGGCATGAACAATGTTTGATACTTCTGTATTTATTTTATTACATATAATTTATAACCAAGAATTGAAAATTTATTAATAGATTTAAAGTGATGTTTTGCATGTTACAGCTAGTGACTTATGGTGAAAACAGACAGGCAGCTTTGGATACCATGGTAACAGCTCTTGATTCCTATGTTATCAGAGGTAATCATTTGATTAAAAATGTCTCTTTTATTTTACAAATTTTGCATTCCTTTACTTTCTTGACATTAGACAACTTTCGAGTTGATGCATTTCCGTCAAAATATCTGGTTTTAGTGAATTTCATTCGTGCCTTTATGTGGGGTTCACACATTGCCCATTATTGCTCCTGTTTGAGATCAGACAGCGATAAGACACAAAAAGTGAAAAAGTCTGATTACTATCCTCAATTTTCTGGAATGTCCTATCATTGTCTGAATGCAGTTGTTTAAGTTCGTAACAGATTCCTACTGGTTGGGAATAGTCTGGATAGTTCGGCAAAGCACCCCGACAGTATCTGCTTACCCTTCTGGAGCACATGAGATCACCCCCAGTTTTTTGGTGGGGTTAGTGTTGTTTATTTTTTAGTTTTCTATGTTGTTAAGTGTGCTGTTGTTTGTTTGTCTTTTTCATTTTTAGCCATAGTGTTGTCAGTTTGTTTTAGATTTATGAGTTTGGCTGTCCCTTTGGTATCTTTTGTCCCTCTTTTAGGTGAGTCCTGTATCATTTGGAGAAACTCTGCCGATTATGTCTAGTCGGATTACAAGGGTGACTATGTCGTTACAGATTCTGATGTATCGGATCAAAATCCTAACAATGTTCAGTGTTTTCTGGACAGTGTCGGGTGGAACGGGAATGATCTAGAGAAATTTTTAATTGCTATTTTTCTGCCAATTGAGTCCAGATGCATCCAGATCTTGTTGATTGCGAACAGTCTTTGCCAAAACCGTTCCGGAACAGTCCCGTTATTAATACAAAATTCGTCAATGATACCCACATCAGAGTGCCGACAATTACAGAATACAATACGACTGAGACCCGAAAAATCCGTTTGCAATACGATAGAGCGGACTGTGATAGGATTATATTCCGACAGTACATGATCATCGCGAGTATGCCGACAGTTTTCAAACGCATTACTTCCGTCAGCGTTGTTTCACAGTCTGATCTCTGTCGGATTACATTCGGTAGAATCGGGACTCAGTCGTGACAGACTCGGTCGAATTTTACCATGCGAAAGATACAAATCGGATTAGAAGCAGATTGAGAACAGAATTATTGGGACAAATTTTTGTCGTAATTAAATTATTTTTTTTATAAATTTTAATTAAAGTTTGATTTTCAATCAAGGATTCACAGTATCTTGATTAGACTTTTGACTAATTTTAATCGGGAATGATCCTGTCAAGGATGGCACTAAAAATCGTGAATGTGTGACCCCAGCTTAAGGGGCATCGTCACTACCGTTCCAATGTTGATGAAGTGGTTGGAAAACAATAATGCTATATTGCACAAATTATTCTGCAAATTAAATACTCATAATTGACAATCAGCACTACTTCATTAGGGATCGTGACTAAGTACTTACAAAAACAAACATTTTATCTAGTTTATCCTGCACAATGATGATCACTAAGATGCTTGATGAACGTTAATAGTGCATGGATACAGGCGATCCTCTTTATCTGGTAAATGATGTCATAAAGACGTTCATAGTTGATGAGTTTTTCCAGGTGACAGAAGTACTTGAAAGTGGTCTATTGTATAGATGTATCAAAAGCCATGTTTACAATCAAGTTATAAACTTCAATCTTACAAACAAATATCTGCACCAGTCTGGTACATTTATGTTGCAGTGATAAGAGAAAAAAACATTTCTGGTTTCATCAGATCACTTATGCTATGCTTTTATATTGTCCTGCATAGCAACTATTGAATGTGGTTCACTACAATGGCATTTGTCTTGCAGTGAATCATTATGAACTTTTTTCTGCTCCTTCTATAGTGTGTAATGCCAAATTTGTGTATATTCAGGTGTAAATCATTATTTTTCTTCTTTTTCCACCCCTTTTCTAACTACATGTAATTTGATCAAAAATATAACAGAGTTTTTTTTTTACACAGGTGTAACACATAATATTCCATTACTACGTGATATAGTGACAGAGAAAAGATTTGTAGCTGGTGATATCAGTACTAACTATCTGCCATCAGTGTATCCAGATGGTTTTCCAGGTAAATGTTCAACACATAATTTAAAGATGGATTTGAGTTTTTAATGAACATTATATTTGCTTTTTATGATAATATATATTTACACGTAATGACAGGAGAAACTTGCATTGTTGATTGAATAATTTCTGAACTAAAGATGTTTTCTTAGATATAAAAAGATTTGGTATTAGTGCCAACAACTTTTTATCCAAGTCATAATTTGTAAAAGTAAACCATTATAGGTCAAAGCACTGCCTTCAACATGGAACCATGGCTCACACAGAACATCAACCTATAAAGGGCCACAAAAATGACTAGTGTAAAACCATTCAAACAAGAAAACCAAGTCTTATTTCATTTTGATCATGAATTAATTATATTTTTTTCGATCATGAATTAATTATATTTTCAGGTAAAGTTCTGTCAGCAGATGAAAACAATGACTTATGTGCAATAGCGGTTGCTATATATATCAAGGATCAGCTAGTAGCCAGGACATTTACTAACCAAACTAGGTAAATAAGTATACATGTAAAGCATGGCAAGATCCATAACTCTGTAAACCAGTGATTTTTTAGAGGGAAAAAAACATACTTGAAAACTTCTATATATATATGTTATAATTCTAATAGGATGTACAAGGGAGAAGATTTTACAATTGATTTATTGTGCAAAGTTTATATGACAATTGATGTTTATCAGTATGAATTAATTACAATTGTCAATGAATTATCTGTTTGTCTAACATGAATTTAAACTCCGTGTGGTGGACCAACGCCTTTGAAATCATTTTGGTAGAGTCCCTGAAGTGGATACCTTGGTATGCTGGGTTGTCAAATCATTCAAAAGAATGCAATACTTAAATAATATTCAAAATTGACAACAACACTTCAATTGGTCTGCAATTTTATTATCTAAGGTCTATATGTTTCACCTGCAAGGCAGTCGTCTTCAGGACGTCTTTAGGAATTTAGTTTTCATGTAATGATCACTAGTGGTTTTCTCCACTATTTACCCGGAATGTTGACTGGGGTATAGAACAGTTACTTGCTCAATATCTCTTGTTGAGTTGGTTTTTATCATAAAACAGTGGCAGAAGTATAAACTAAACTGACATTTCTTTTTGAAGAATCCCAATGGATACAAATGCTCCTACGGAATGGGCATTAGTTGTCAATCAACCAGGTGGCGAGTCAGTGTCAGTGAAAGCAACCTTGACAGATGGACAAATTAATGTAAGTACATGTATAATAAATAATTGAAAAATCTAACAAAGCTGCCCATAGATTTATCCTCTTACTTACATGAACTATTTCATATTGAATGATTTAGAAACTGCTGTGCTTTATTTAACATGGCATAACGGAAAGGTTACATTCTTAAAGTTTTTGTCTCAGAAACCATGTGAGTTTAACCTAAGCTCTCAATTGCTTCTATTTGAGAATTAGGAGATGTAATACTATGAAACGACTATCCATCAGATACCTAAGGACTAGGATGATAAAAACTATAGGGCAATTTAAGGCCTTCAACAATGACCAAAATAATCAAATTTTTCAAAAGTTTAGTACTCGAGAGCTACAATTTACATACTTCAGAAAAAAAAAAACTGTATGAAATTTAAATAATTACTCAATATTGTACATTCTTCTATGTATCTATAGTTATTTCAATAATTGAGCTTTAAGAGAAGAGTTTAGTGCTAAAAAGAGTTGGTTTTATTTTTCCACAAACTAAGTCCATGTTATTTCTTGTCTTTTGATGTTTAATTCCTGTTGGACCATTTGTTGCTGATTGAAGATATTTGATAGACTATTAAATGTTTGACTTCTAGGGAAATTGCATATTGGAACAATGTATAAACAATTATTTGATGAAAAAACTGTATCTTAACCTTAACAAAGAGAATTTAATATTAATTTTTTCCAAATGACATATTTCTTGAAATAATTTTTTAAATTATGCTTGTCTTTTCTATCAAAGTTAATTTAACTTATATATATATAAGTTGAAATAGAAACTATATTTTTGATTTACTGATATTTGTTGTTGTTGGTAGATGGACATTGGAGGGAGAACAATATCAATATCAAGTGACATTAATTTTACTACACCACTGATAGAAACAGACATTAATGGAAATCATAGGATCTTCCAGGTAATATATGAGATCTTTTGGTAATCATGATCACATCTTTCATATTTTCATATTGTAACGTAACGTTTATGAAAATGATATTTAAATAAAGTTTCTCTTAATAATACATAATTCTTATATGATTGGAATATTAGAAAATATGTTTAAATGATTGGTTGAGAGGACTTCCAGTAGTTGTTCTTGACATTGTTTATTTTTAAGAAATTAAAAAATTCTTATTCCTTTATCATTCATAACTTTTCAGCTGATTTTAGTGGTTAGATAAAATTAGATATTTCTACCTATTTATTGTTGCAAAGTTTATCCATGTTCAAATTTAGTAACTATAATGGGAGTTACACTAGTTTATGAACTAAAAGCAAACAAAATAGGGGTAATACTGGTGACTGAATGATAAGTTTATTACATTACTTGTATATATCTTAGTAAAAATTAGAGAAATCTGATTATACAGTGGGTAGTACAATTTTGTAGTAGTTTACTAGTCCAAATAATTATGACGTCTTGGAAGGCTATGTTAAATTTTTGCTTTGACGCCTTCTGTCAATGTAAGGCATCAAAGAAAAAATATATAATAGCCTTTCAAGATGTCATAATTATTTGGACTAGTAGTTTACAAAACAGGAGTGATAAATAAATGAAAAAAATAGTAATATCATAATAGTATTTGCATTTCATTGTCATTTCATTTCCTAGACATCAATCGAATAACTATCATGCAGAAATTTAAAAAATCTTTAATCTTTTCAGCTTTCACAAAGAATTGGTGGAGGAAAATATAATCTCAGATTTTTTGGCACTGTGGTAGGTTTATAACATTTAAATTAAGTGTTTATACATGGCTTTTTAATTTTAATTTTGTTCTATATTTCTTCTACCTTAATTTTGTAAGGAATTATATAGATAGGAAACTTTCTCTCATGTTTATTGAACAATATTTTAGAAGTTAGCAAACTTGTAATTGTTGAACTTTTTTATCTCTTTTTTGATGTTCATTTTTCCAAAAAAATAAAATACAAATTAATATGATGTGATAACAAAACAATAACATTGAAATCATACAACTGCCAATTACAAATGCTTTTGAAATATGCATTTCTTCAATTTCATCAGTTCCCTGTATCCATAATGGATGAGTTCACCAGTAAAATGTTGGAATACTTGCCTGAGAGGGCAGAGGCAGACATCTCAACCCTCATTTCAGCTCCTATGCCAGGAATGTTGAAATCAGTTACAGCCATAGTTGGAGAATCGGTAAAAAATAATTAGAATTTCATATTATTAATTCCTAAGTCATTACCACATTCAGATTGAATTATTTGATTTTTCTATACACAATCAGATTTTTATTTGACAAATGGAGTTTCTTGAGGGACCATATGTATGTCCAAGTAAACATCCTTTTCCTGCCGATGGTTGTAATTCTCTCCGGGTACTCCCTCTACTCCTACCAATTAAAGTTGACAACCATAATATAGCCAATAGTGATAAAATTGAGGTTATACACCAACAACCAATCAATCAATCCAGTGAACATTCAAAACCAATCTTGAAAAAAAAACTGTGATCCTACAACATATTAACATTTAACATTCCTTGGCAATAGTACCTCTATTGTAATTGACTTATTGTTAAACTTGATGTGGTTTAACTTTTTTTTTTTTAACTACATAATAATTTTATTCATCAAATATAAGTAATTTAGATGTGGTTTAACTTACATGTATTTATATTAGAGTCTTGTAGCTTACAAGGAAAGGTTAGATTGATGCTTCTTTGACTCGGGTGAAATTTTACATCAGACTTTATTTGAAATAAAGTCAAGCAATGGTAACACATGCAGATTATTTACTTTTCAGGTTGCTGAGGGTCAGGAGGTTTGTGTATTAGAGGCCATGAAAATGCAGAACAGCCTAGTGGCAGCTAAAACTGGAAAGGTGGGAATTATATCATTTTTTGTTTGCATATTTATTAGGTTATATTATACAACTTACCAACTGCCTATAGTCTTATAATTTGTTGATATTTTGAATGGGTTTCTGGATATAACATAAAAAGGATAATTCTATTCATATTTAGAAGTGATATGATTAAAAGTTTCAAAAGAGCTCTCTGAACATTCTAGGGCCATGTGCTACATCAAATGCAGCTTGTCAGATTCTATTATAATTTTCTGCTTGATTTAACTATTATTTAATAAAAAGTATATGTATGTGTTTATAATCTTTTAATTTAATTCCAGATAAAGGCAGTTAATTTTAAAGAAGGGCAAACAGTTGATGAAGGAGATGTGATTGTTGAATTGGAGTGAACTATAGCCAGTTATATTTATAATAATATTCCCCTTGTGGAGCCAAATAATCAGGCCAGCTTGAGAAAGGATTTTTAAAAATATTTGTTTTTCAAAATCAAAAGTGCTATTGTGTGTGTGTGAAGTACAAATCTGGGAACAACAACAATATTATGTTAGGTATGCAGTTTAAAAGTTGATGTAATTTTTGTATTTATACCCCCGCTTTAAAAAAGGGGGGGGTATACTGTTTTATTTTGTTCTTTGTAAAGATAAATGAAAGATAGGTAAAGATAAATGAAATAAAACATTTATGCCACCAGTTCATGTCATAAAAAATAGAATCTGTTTGGTACATATTTATTTGGTTTTGGAATATTAATAAGCATAATTTTTACAAAGAATATGCCATAAGGTTTATATAACAATGAATGAAGGACACTATTTTGCAGAACATCATACCTTCAGAATTTTAATAGATATGCACTTCCAAGAAATGAGTTCATGTGCATGTTCATGGGATATGTATAATTTAAAAGAGAGAGTAATTTTTAATTTAATTTTTAGTTATATATCTGTGTTGTAATCATGAAATTCTTACCAATTGGATAACATTCCCCTTCATGAAAGCAACACTATGACGTGTTAGAAAAACACTTATGTATGCTGTGTGGCTGTCACTTTGTACAGAAATAAGATCTGTATTAAATAATTACAATGACAAAAATGTAAAAAAAAAAAAAAATAGCTTATGGAAGTCAATACCAAATCTATTTAGATAATTTACACTAACTTAAAGATTTCAAAGGTGTTTAAACATGCTTTGTTATATTTAGTTTTTTTACATGTTACTTATTGATCATGTTGAAAAGTTGGAAGGCATTAAAACTGCATAATTATTTTTTGCTTGTAAATGTTTTGATAATTAGGCACATTCTTTTAAAATAATTTTTTTTCACTGCCAAGACACTACATGACAATTTTATTCTTTGAAACCACTGTAAAGACAACGGTGCAAAGTATACAAGATAAATTGTAAACAACTGCCAACACATTAGAATGTAGATGTACAAATATAACTAGTGCACCTATAGAAAACAAATTGGGTAAACTTATTAGAGTTATTAGAGTTATTCTTTTGTATTCAACTTATTTTAATTCTATGATATAAAATTGCATGAAAGCTTTTGTTTGGAAAACAATAAACATAGTCTTTATCACTGTATGTTATATATAATATATTTAAAGCAAAATATAAAGATATCTGATAAAAGGTTAAAATCTCTCTTCTTCATATATATACTTACGAAATATTTGTACATAAATTAGCCATCAATGATACAATTTCCACAAATTTTTTTATAATTTAGAAAAAGATTATGCTGCCAACTGTTGCAATACTGCTTGAATAGTGCTGTCTGTCTTTTTATATGACAAAGTTAGCTGTGATATTCTGTTTTGTTAAACATTTATTCTTATTTCTGTGTTATATATGATTCACTTTGTATGCAACATTCTCATAAAAACACCATTTGCTTTAAAATTATAACCTAGTACTTCACTAAATAAATATGCTTGTCTCATTCTCCATCACATCGATTTGATAAATGGCAAAAAAATCTGCTGAATTTTAAGGAATCAATGTCTTCAGTTAGTGCTTCCATTAAATACAAATCTAACTTATTACTTTTGTTAAGAATGGCTTTAATGATATATCTTGCGTGAGTCATTAGTATTAATGTAATTGACAGCTAAACGAAATTTCAATGACGACTAATGGATATTTTAATTTCTTTATTGTGTAAAATATTCAGTACTCAGGACAAATTTATAGGTTGATATTATTTATAATTCTTGCAATCAAACAATAGTATGCTGGCATATTTAACTTGCCATTCTCATGTGTTTCAATTAGAAATTTCTACATATATGAAATAATTATTGGTTGTTAGATTATAAAGTGTAGATAAATTAATTCCAAGATTATAAATGCTTTTTTGATAAATCTCTACTATGATGATCTGCTGTCCTATTATGTACTGCTATGTCAACAGATTGTACTGTCCTTACTCAGGTTCAACAGTTAAGTTCTGTGAATAATTAAGTGGTTGTAAAATTAGCTAAAATATAAATTCTTACAGTTATTTTTATGGTTTCTAAAGGTATCCATCATTGACTCTTTGTTGTCGAATTTGAGTACTTATATACATGTTGTTTATCTGATAATGACTGTTTTATTTTGATCAGTTAAAGAACATTTTAATGATGTATCAAAACTTAGACGAAAAATCTCTTTATTGTTGTTGTTATCATGAAAAACAAATCTTAACTTTTTTTTATATGTAAGAACGGCTGAAATGATGTTTTTATATAAGAATGGCTGAATTGATGTATCATACATGAGCCATTACTATTTGTATAGATTTAACAGAATGATCATACAGAATTGTTTATTTGATTGTGTACTATTTTAATTTAAAACAAATTGTCATGGCCAAGTATATAAACTCATCATAGAAACCAGGATTAAAATTTTGTACACAAGACACTCCTTTTGTCTACAAAATGCTTGTCAGTGTCTCAGATTCTCAAAACAAATAAGTTTAAAGGGCCAAATAAATACAAAGTTGAAGAGCATTGAGGACTCAAAATTCCAAGAAGGTTTTGAAAATACAGCTTAAATCTAGTTATTTTTTTGCATTATTTTTAATATTTACCTGTACAGATTATTTAATCATTATATTATAATGGTAAGGGTTTATGATTGCCTGAGGTCATTTGAAAATAAACAGTGTGCAGTTGATCTGTTGAAGAGAGAAAAAGTATACCTTTAGCGGTATTTAGCTTCGCTAATGTAAAACAAAATGAAAATAGGGCACAATTATTCATTTTATACAATAAATTTTGTAGCATTTTGTTCCCAAAATGTGTATGTTGATAGTTTGTGATGACATTTGTCTTTGCTATGAAATCATCAGGTTTACTAAAATTGTGAAGAATTTTAATAGGAGATACAAATTTGCAGCTTTTAAGGCCAACAAAATACACCTTATTGTAGAGGCTTGTGTACAAAATTTGTCTCAACCTGGAAATCAAATATCAACGAAGAAATAATTTAACCTTACTTTATTGAGATTATTTCAAACGAAATTAATTAATCCACAGTATTATTGTAATTGTCAGAAAATTCAAAAAAATCATATTGGTATGGTAGTGAAACTATGATGGGAAATGTGTGTAAGCAACTATTAATGATAGTTTTTTAAATACTTCTATATTTGAATGAAATGCAGATTATGATCTTGAACCTTCTGAAGGAGTTTTGTTAAAATATAAATAATTCGTATGTTAACCAATTTTTCATGGTCAATTTTATATTGAAAAAAAAATCATTGTTAAAATCAAAATTATTGGATAGAAGTAAGTAAATATAAGATCAAGTTCAATCAATCTGGTTTGATGTAGCAATTTTAACATTTTTTAGTACACTATCTGCATAAAAATTTGGTTAACTTATAAATAAAATTATATTATTATAAGATTGCTTATAATAAATATGTATATAAAAAGTCAATGATTTGTTATTTTATCTAGCGTATGATGTAGCAAATTTTTCACAGATGACAATGGATACTTTCTGCATGTTGTACAGTAGCCACAATCCAGTTGTCTTTTCCCACAATGTGACCTATCATAAAAGTATTTAACATGCCATGAGCAACTTGACCGTGTCACAATTGGAACAGGAACTGCTTACATTCCCAGTTCATCTGAGCTCATTCTAGTAATGTTTCAAAGTGGTTTTTGTTTCTGCCAATTACCACCCTTCAGAGAAAGAATTCAGAATTTGTTTATTTTCTGTTAATATAAAAAAGAAGATGTGGTATGATTGCCAATGAGACAACTGTCCACAAGAGACCAAAATGACACAGACATTAACAACTATAGGTCACTGTACGGCTTTCAACAATGAGCAAAGCCCATACCGCATAGTCAGCTTTTCTAAGACCACATGTAGAAAATATGCCAACCAATGTACAAGATACAACACACTATCTTAAGAAAATGAAATCTTTAAACCCTCCCCCACCTGCAGCAATCGCTTTATGTTACCTCTCTCTCTATATTAACATCCTCATGTCGAGGGTTTTAAATCCTATAGGGAAGTCTGGAACTCTTGCGAGAACTTACACCCACTAACTGAATGTTTAGGCCAGCTTCTAACTTTGGTACAGAAATGCAAAAACTTCACATTCAATGATGTACACTTTCTCCCGGTTATAAGAACAGCAATGGGAAAATATAACCCGTCTTATGCCACTATTTTTATAGTCAAATAAGAACAGCAAATTATAATTTTTTTCTTTATTAACCTCTCTCTTGCTTCCGATCTATTAACGATATTAACATGAAGTTGAAGAATACTGAACAAAGATAAGCATTCCGTCACAATGTTAACAGGAGAACCATTTAATCATTTTGGTTTTTATGGTTGCATGAGTAGACTTGGAATATAAACAAAACTGTACAAGGAAAATAGCAGTTAGGCGAAAGGAGGTGGAACATTCAAAACTCATGAAAAACGTACAATGCATGGCATCAGAATTAAATCAGGCACTGGCTACGGTTACATGGAAATGTAACAATAATAAAAATATTATTGTTACATTGGAGACTAATTGCCGGAATGCAAAGTTGGGTAAGGAACTGATTAATTACGAATGTAACAATAATTATTGAGGCTACAGTTACATTGCGTTATTGTTACATGAAAAACAGCAATGTACGCTAGATTTATAAAACTTAAATCTTCTATATAGTTTTGTTGCTTAATTCTTTCATGTCCACTAAATAATACTTGTTATAATGATAAATAATGAATATCATTATTCAACAAATGGTGTGTAAATAGTTTTACGTTTTAATGGTTTTGATGTTCTTAAAGATATACTACTTCAGATAAGTAGGCGAAAAATATAGTTCATGAAGGTTTGTTGTTGAGAACTCGGGCTGAGAGAAGTGTGCACTTCTAAGTATTTAACTGCACAGCTACTTTTATAACTGTCATTATACTTTGAACAATGGACGAAAAGATTAATATTACCAATTTAGTATTGGGTGAAAACATTAAAACTTGGGATGCGTTTGAAACGAAACTGAAACAATATCAAGACACAAACCTACAACTTCATATATACAAAAAAAAATTGATACATCAAAAGCAAAGTTTGCTAACTGTGAACTTAAATACTATTAACTTTTTCAACCCATATACCTATATACGAATATTGCTTGGAGTTGTTTCATCAAAATTTTGTCGGACTTGAACATGCCCCAAAAACCACTTACTGGATATGTAGAAACTGTCATTGTAAATAAAAAAAATCAAGAAATTGTATGTTATTATTGTACATATTGTATATAAAATAAATGTCTTTAATTTTTATTATCATGAGTACATATTACTAGTCCCATCGTGCATTGCTGTTTTTCGTGTAACAATAACGCCATGTAACCGTAGCCTCAGTTATTATTGTTACATTCGTAATTAATCGGTTCCTTACCTAACAATGCATTCCGGCAATTAGTCTCCAATGTAACAATAATATTTTTATTATTGTTACATTTTCATGTAACCGTAGCCAGTGCCATTAAATCAACGATAACGTCCAAAAACACTACACAAAGAAAGCTAAAGATTAGGCAACATGCCGCCCAACAAAAACTGGTAGTGAACTTAGGTGGTCATGTTAGAAGTTCCGGATCCATATGTTGCGACTACTGTGACACTTGATGACCAATTTCCAATATTGTAAGCGACAACAACAAAACAGAAAAGGAAAACTATAACAAAATAACTAACGTTTGCATCTTGATAAATTTTGAGAGAGGAAAGAAAAATACCTTTGATAATGCTGTTTACTCTCTGTTTGTGGCGAACCCGATGCTTTCATTTTGGTAATTTTCTATAAAACAGTATTACAATCCGCACTACCAGGCAGTTTGAATAGACCAATTGATAAGATGTGTCAGACTATGTCGATGTTACTAAAAGAGGATCACCTTCAGCTCAACAACTAAACCGGAAAGATTACGAGGCAGAAAGAGCTACTGAAATCACCAATTCACAAGTATTACAGTACTTTTCTATGAATGTTTTATAAAAGCAAATTATGGATACTAAAAAAAATATCATAAGATCTTTTAGAGAACATACAAAATACTGTTTTATCTTGCAATAGTATTAAAACATTTGACTTTTCTATACTTTACACACGTATTCCCCATTCTAAACTAAAAGAAAGTTGAAAGAGTTGGTTCTGCTTTGTGTTATAAAAATAGAATGGCTAACGTTGATACAAGTTTAGTCTAAGGAAGGGATTCCCACTCTGTAAAACACATCGCTCTTATTCAAACACAACATTCTCTGAAACTGAAATTCTCAACATACTTGATTTCTTGATGACAACATATTTGTAAGGTTTGGAGGACTTGTTTAAAAAAACAACAATCGACATTCCCATGGGAACAAACTGTGTCCCTCTGAGGCTGACTTCATACAGGAACGTCTTACAAAGGAATAAAAGCTAGAAGTTAGCAATATCCTTTAACTTTACTTTCTGTTACATAGATGATAATTAATTCAAAATTAAATGACTATGTTCAACGCATCTATCCCATCGAACTTGCGACAAATGATACAACAGATTCACTTAAGTCGCCTCATATCTCCACTTTCATTTAGAAATTGACAATGAGAGTCGGTTAAAAAACAAAACTTAACTACGACAAAAGAGATGATTCAGCTTCCCAACTTTGTAGCAATATACCAGCAGCGCCTGCATACGAAGTAAAAAGGCAACAGTTGTATACCGCTGTTAAAAATTTATAAATCGATTAAGAGAAAACAAATCAGGTTCAACAAAAAAAAAACTGAGCGAAAAACATCAACCACAAGAAGAAAACAACGGGACAACAGAAACACCGAAGTACACCACAAACAAAGGCAAACATACATATATATCTCAAGGTGATACGATATTCCAATACTTGTATTTCCTATCATGATTTTCTTGATATCCGTTTGCTGCTCACAAGGAAGCTATTAAACTATGAATTTCCAAGCGGTGGAATTGAAATCATCCCTTCATTCGTTTTACGAACGCAATCACGAGTTGTTTGACTGCTGTTATGGAATATCCGTTCCACAAATGATAACGGATAATAATGTTTCAAATGTCGTAACCGTGACCTACCGAATTAGACGGGTTTGTACTAAAATGAACAACACGAAAGGTGCCACATTTAGGCAGGATCAACTTACCCTTCCGAAGCACGCGAGGTTTTTTTTGGGGGGGGGGGGGGTCGTGTTGCTCATGTTTTAGTTATCTATACTGTGTTTTTGGCACTTTTGTTTGTCTATTGGTTTCTTTTTTCTATTTTAGACATGTGTTTGAATGTCCCACGTGTATCTTTCGCCTCTCTTTTATAATGTCATGAAGGGAAAATGCATCTCACTGCACAATTAACTGTCCTTTTCCTTTCCCTATTGACCCATGTTGTATTGCATACCTTAAAGAGTTATACCTTAATTTGTTCCTGTCTGAGTATGTATCATATTTTGGCACTGAATGTAAAGCAAGATACAATCAAATATATTATTAGATTTTGTTAAAACTGTGTTGTGAGTAGTTGATACGTGATTCACTGTTGACATACTTTTTACCCAATTATCATTGACATATATCTGAGACTACTATTCCATACAATTAGTTTTATCATATATGCATGCTCACCTAGTATTTGTAACCTGACTCCGAACTCATTTCATAGTTCATTGATCAAAATTATAGTTGTGATTAGAGATGACATCTTCATTTTCAATATTATTGATGATCCTAGATTTCAACGAGTTATTCAAGCGTCACTGGTGATTCTTTTGTAGACGAAACAAGTGTCTGGCTTAAATACAAAATTTTAATCCTGGTATCTATATAAGAGGAACAACTGAATCGACACTAAATCACGAACGTTGATCGATAAGATGTATCGGTGTCTCAAATTACTAACAACATGTGTTCGCAATCTTAGTTTTCAAAAGCTGGTATTGTTGTCTAAGCTGTAATTTTACCGATTGTGACATCTTGATTGAGTATGATACATACTTAGTAAATTAACAAAAATACCAAATTCTGAGGAAAATTCAAAACGGACTGTAGTCAAATGGAAAAATCGAAAGCTCAAAGACATTAAACGATAGATATCAACTGTCATAGTCCAGACTTGTAACATACATTTTTTATGTAGACATCGTTGGAGTAAACCTGGTTATATAGCTAGCTAAACCTCTCATATCTGATGCTAGGAACGCGGTTCTCGATCCCTTATTTTTGTTTGCTACCTTGATTTGTCCGTTTCTAATCGATTGACGAGATTTAAACATTGGTAAACTGCTATCGTCTTAGTGTACTATAATTAATTGAGCACATACTAATGTTAACGGTGTTTAATAGGCGACGCCACAATTCGTTTGTTTTGTTTTTTAAACGTTAAACCTGTTTCTCTGATTAAGTCAGTTTCGTATCTACAATAAGCAAAACATTGACTATATTTGACATCTGAATTTTTCAAAGACGTATATAGGTTCGTCTCGAGTTAACTGACTAATATTTTGGGTAACCTCAGTTCTGTAGTCGATTTGTTTTGTTTAACGTACTTTTTGGTTATAAAGCTCGTCAACTGTTTCGGTTCTCACACAGCCTTGGCTTTCAAATATTTGGCTCAGTTGAGCGTTCCCGATGAAGGCAAATCTAGAAAAGCACTTCGAACGCATGAAACATATAACGTGTTGGTTTGATTTTATATGTGTTTATTAGTCCTTATTAGTGTAGATGATTCGCTTATATCTGGGCAAATAATTATGTCAGTTTATTAATACTTTGTATGTTTGATATCCAAATTGTAAGTTGATACATGTTGTTTGACTTTAATCTCATCACCAACATTCATCCCGATTTTTTAGTCCTAATAAATAACACAATCGAGGTTATTCAACGTTTTGACCTTTTTTGTCTAACTTGTTTGGGTGTACCATAATACTTAAAGAAAAATAAAAAAGACATTTGGGGAGTTAAAATACTGTATACAACGTGGTAGCAACAACAGAAACATACAACTTTCTGGAATACCCATATGAAAACAATAACATGGAAATTCAAACAATTTTATTACTGTATTTTCTTTATCTGTATTGATTCTGCTTCAATTTATAGGTACGGGTTTTAGTGATTTCTTTTATTTCATTGTTCCAGGCAGTTTAAATAGTTTGTTTGATAAGATAAGCCAGAAAATGCCGATTATACTAACAGAGATTCACTTTAAGCACAACAAATAAGTATTCCACCAAAATTGTGAGGACGAATGAATGATATCACCACGACACACAAGTATTTCAGTAGTTTTTATAAAATGTTTATTACTAAAAGTAAATGCTTTGTCTTAGTTTCTCAACTTTTATAAAGAAAACTTTCGTTTGTAGATCTAACATTCTCACTATTGTTTATTTGACATTATTACCACTTTTGCAATCTTCTTGCTTCAAACCTTAGTACTGGATATGACTTTAGAATTATATGACATGTGATACATGCACATAGAGACCCTCAGCCTCCGATTTCAATCTGTTTGAAATTGATGGGATTACAATTTATTTTTACTCCCAACTTTATCCATTTTATACAAAATTGCATATTGATCTTGTAATCCCTTAAAATATTTGCTTTGTTATTTATCAACTATTCATACTATGTCATTTTATTGTATTAAAAAAAGGAAGAAAAGATACAAAGGGGTTAACCTAAAGAATAAGTTGAAAAATCAGAACTACGACCAAAAGCGAAAACGTGGACATAGGAGATAAACACCGCATAAACTTCTTTAAAAATAAAACAAAGCCCGTAAAATGTTGAATGATCATGCATGGTAGGCAGTATCTGCATCAGTTGTGTTATTCGTGACACGTATTAATGTCGCATATGTTGCAACGTCCATGAAGAAGGGAGAGAGAACTTGATCATGGCTACGACAAGTGGACGATATCTTATCATTCACATCACTAGGTTCAGTTTGTTCAGTATCATCAGCAATATTCTTTATCGAGGAATAGTGAATCTGAGGGGTAAATATATGTATACTTTGTATGCAGGTGCTGGAATGTTGCTGCGTATAAATGAACATGTCAACAAAAAATGAAGTCATTTTTTATAGAACGATCCCTACTCAGATTTTCTTTGTTCAAGTCAATGTCACAATCAGACCTGAATTTTTAATGGAAAAGACAATGGTCATCAAACTGTAAAATAGAGGCGAAAAGTACAAAAGTGTCATTTAAAGTCGAAAATGAACTACAAGGCAAAAACGAAAAGACAAAATTGACAAACAATTGTATTCAAAGCACAAATAAAGGCAACAGTAGTATAGGCTGTTCAAGCAATGTACTAGTAGACAACTAAAGACTGAGCAACACGAATCCCATCAAAAACCGGGGATGATCTCAGATGATCCTTAAAGGTAAGCAGATACTGATCCACAGGTGACAACCGTCATGTTGCTCATATAAGTACAAATCCGGTTTCAAGTCTAATTAGGTAGGTCACATTCAGGGAAAAGAGAACAGGACTGATCTTTTTATTACCGAACGTGACTTATTCCCGAAAGTGACTGTTTTGCTAAGTGTGAATTCGTATTGCTTCAAGACGTGGCACACTTATTTATCCCAAATTAATGTGTTGGGTTTTGATGTTCTGTTTGTTGTTGTCATCGGATTTTTTCAAATGTTTTAACGTTTGTAGTTGTAAATCGGATTTTTTTTTCTGTAGTATTATTGTGTTGTATTGGGGGATAACTACTCATCCAGTTCATTTGGTAGATTTAATTTTGGCTCAACGAAATTTACACTATATATTTGGTTTGCAGTTTGATCAAAGAAACAACCACAAAGCTAGATAATACAATTAATTATCTAATTACTACGTCAATTAAATATCAATTAGTATTATGATTTTTTATAATTTTCACTGTTATTGATATAAGTTAGATGAGTCATACAAATCTAATCTTGAATTTCATCCAAATTCTCTTAATTTTCGGAACACGTTTTAGAAATTTATATGTGACGTCCCTTTGGGCGTTGCATTGACTCTGGCTATCAGGGCTGTGATTTTGTAATGTATTCGTTTTTTTATTCTATAGCAAGTCACCACTTCAGTTTAATCATGTATATATATTACATAGTCATTTGATAAAATTTACTGTTTGCAAAACTATGTATTATTCTTGATAATAATGATGTTTTTGTCACAGGCAGATAACCCTGGCCTCACAACTTTTTGGAACTTTTGGTCCTCGGCAATCTTCAACTTGGTAGTTGTTATGGCTTTCAAACTTTTTACATCTGAGCATAGTTTTGTTTGGACGTAGCGCACGTCTGGGTATCAACATATTTTTAACCCGTTACCTTTTGATGGCTATTGTTCGTTTGTTTCTCTGTCCTATATATTCTCCCATTTATCTGTTTATTTATTGTAACCCTGTCGTGTAATGTTGTCATTTTAATGTTATAATTAACACTGTGGGAGGTTTGGCATGCCAAAAGAACAGGTTCAACCCACCATTTTTTCATAAAATGCCCTTTACCAAGTCAGGAAAATGGTCATTGTTACATTATAGTTCGTTTCTGTGCGTGTTACGTTTCGGTGTTGTGTCTCTGTTGTGTCGTAGTTCTAATATGTTTGATACGTTTCCCTCAGATTTAGTTTGTAACCCGGATTTTATTTTCTATCGATTTATGAATTTTGAACAGCGGTATACTACTGTTGCCTTTATTTATGGTAACGATAATTGTAACATATCCGTCGTTATTTGTGAAACAGATATTCCATAACGGTCAACCAAGCCAGTCGTAATGGCGTCCGTTAAATTTCCACATGTAGGATTTTAACTTCACCTCTTGAAATTCTTGGTTTAATAGCTTCCCTTGTATGAGCAACCCTCTATCAAGGAAATCATGATAGGAAATGCAAGCCCTGCAATATCGTATCACCTTGAGATATATATTCCATTAGCAAGCTCTGTTGGAATGTTGCTGCATAGAAATTGAAAGTTCATATTTGGGAAGCTAAAATCATCTCCTTTTTCGTGAAAGTTTTGTTTCCAATTGACCCTCATTGTCAATTTCTAGATGCAAGTCAAGATATGAGGCTGTTTAATTATTCGATGAGAAAACATCATCATTACAGTTGAATGTGAACTAAACAGACTTTTAAAATTCCTACTTCTCGGCAGTGTGGCTCACATACAGTAGGATACTAGTACTCACTTACATAACTTAGATATCTAAAAGAAATACCAAGGAAGTCTAAAGCAAGGCACAACGAATACACATATATAGATAAATACACTTTATTTAGTATACAATAGTTCGCTATCTATTTAAACACGTCTAAAAATGAAGTAATTATATGTTTTGAAAAGAAACACGTATCCTTTAAGACTCATATAATGATCGTCATATAGGCTATTCAATTTTCTGTTTCTTTTCTGTAATATCAAAAAATTCTTATGGTAATTTTGTGTTATATTATTTACATGAGTACCCTGCACAAAATCGTACTTGTATGAGTTTTCCCTCATTTTTTTTTAAAGATTTCCAAACACACACATTTTTTTATTTCTTTTTCAGCTTTAGCTTTTTAACTATTTTGATCTGAGCGTCACTGATGAGTCTTATGTAGACGAAACGTGCGTCTGGCGTATAAAATTATAATCCTGGTACTTTTGATAACTATTTACACCACTGGGTCGATGCCACTGCTGGTGGACGTTTCGTCCCCGAGGGTATCACCAGCCCAGTAGTCAGCACTTCGGTGTTGACATGAATATCAATTATATGGTCATTTTTATAAATTTTCTGTTTACAAAACTTTGAATTTTTCGAAAAACTAAGGATTTTCTTACCCCAGGAGTAGATTACCTTAGCCGTATTTGGCACAACTTTTTGGAATTTTGGGTCCTCAATGCTCTTCAACTTTGTATTTGTTTGGCTTTTTAACTATTTTGATCTGAGCGTCACTGATGAGTCTTATGTAGACGAAACGTGCGTCTGGCGTATAAAATTATAATCCTGGTACTTTTGATAACTATCAGCACTGTACCCGTCCGCTTTGAACAAAGTACAATGAAGTCCTTTATAATGATGATGGATATTTTATCTTTCAGATGATTCCAACTAAATAGATTTTTTCGTTTCCAAATCAATATTTTTATTGCTGGACGTTTTCACAATATATATCGTCAGATCTGTATAACATTATGAAATGATTTTTCAATCAGATGAGTTTTAAATAATAAAACAAAACTCCTAACAATATTAAACAATGTATATAAAATATATGTTTGTGAAATATGCAGATATATGAACTGTGTAAGGTAATTCTGGGAACAGTATATCTAACGTCAGTATGTATGTTCCTGGGTAATTGTCAGTGCAAGCAGTTGTTTAAGATTATTAACAAAAAATTCTTGTGTATAAAATCATGTTAGGTGAAATACCTATTTTTACAATTAATTTCGTATTCAAAAGAATATCCTCTTATTTTCCTAATTCACACACTAAATTTTTGTCCTGTTCAATTTTATTATTGATTTTTTTTTGATTTTTCCATTTTTTTTAAATCCTTGATCTTTTACATCTGGTTTCATTTTTTTAGAATCTTTTCCCGATGCTAGGCATATATTAGGACATAACTTTTTTAATTAATGTTTTATGATGTTTTTCTTTGCCTTTTTTCATTCCTTAGTCTTGAACTTCTTGTTCTCTTTTTCGTTTTTTTTTAAATCTTCTCTCGCCGTTATGCAAGTATTGGCTATCACTTTCCTTCTGTGATTTATGTTAAATTTAAAAACACGAACTATCCATTGCATCAACCATACATGTTATTTTATGGAAAATGGAATAACGCTTGATGTATTCTAATTGGATTTTTTTGGGGGGAATGCAGGATATTTTTTTGTACATTTAGCATCTTGAAGATGAAAATGCATTTTTTTTTAATTCTTTGTACTTTCTCTGAAATTCTCGGCATAGACAATAATCCGTTCAACTGTTTTCACTCTGCCTTATAACTGTATATCAAAGTTGGACGCAAAGCTATCATTACTTATACAGCGGTGGCAACTGCAGCCAAATTAAAATGTAAACAAGAACACTTTCGATGATGATCATTATAGGAAATACATGTCAATACACAAATTCACTAATAAAAGAACACCTATCTTTTTGTTCGCTAATGATACTAAAAAAAACAACATTATCCGACAAGTGAAGCGAAACATAATTAAACTTTCTTAACACTTTTCAAAGTCGTTGGTTTATCAATGTTGTAAAATTAAACTTCTCTTAAATATTGAGAAAGGAAATGGGGAATGTGTCAAAGCGACAACAACCAGACAACAGCCGACAACAGCCGAAAATCTATAAACAAAAATAATAAAATTTTCGTTGGATGAAAGGAATTTTCATATTTGATCAAGTAAACAATGGTCAATGACAAAATGTGTTTGCAATAACATTAAAAAAGATATACATTGACAATGCACATTTTCAATGTAAAAGTGAAACATTTCTTCACAATCATATGTACACATACACTACTGAAAATGACAATTTTCAACCATTTTCAAATCTTTATGAACTCAGCATCTTTGACCTTTTCAAATGGGCCACCCCATACGGATACGTCGGAACTGGTTGATGAGTACCCATCTTCTGATGTAGTTGTTTCTAACTGGTCTGACGATGTATCTTTTTTTTCGTCCGAATGCTTCTTGTTCAAAATATTTCTGTGTATTTTCACCTCTGACGTGCTTCCATCAAACCGGCCTTTTAGTGTCTCAAAATCAACCATTAAACTGAAAAGGTGAAAAAAAAGTTGAAGCCCATAGACAATGAACATTCTTTAAAGAGCGCATCTTTAATGCACAACTACTTAATTAGGTAATAAAGGTTCATAACTGCTTAAACAAATGTTTGAAAAATGAATTCAAATCCGCAAAACCGATTTCGATTTGCATAGTTTAATTCGTTACATTGTGTAAATATAACACACTTGACTATGGGGCAACTTCTAAGACCCTGGAAAGAAACCAAATGTACGACAAACAGACAACAGTCCATGATTATCACTATACATAAAAACTAGTTGTTTGGAATATTCATTCACGGTAAACCTAACTAGTAAATAGTTTTTTCTTGTTTTAAAGCATTGATACTGTATATGTAAGCGGAAGAACTAAGTTATAAAAATATTGCCCAGGTTACAATACGAAAATAAGAAGACATGGTATGTTTACCAACTCTCCACTAGAGACCAAATGACGTAGAATTAACAAACTATATTGTGTAACAGAATAACATACAAACTTATAAAAATCAGTAACTTATCAGATTGATACATATCACAAAAAAAAAGTTATACCGTCTAAAGCTTCTAAACAACACTTTTTACAGATATTAAATAGAAATATCAATCAAGATGTCCCTAAATAACATTCAATAATATAATCAAAATATCTGTTTGACATACCTTTTCCCTTTAAGGTTGACTGTTGTCGTCTTTGCAAGCAAGTATTTTCGGTGCTTATCTTCAAGATATTTGACGATATCTTCTGGTATGTCTTCATTTGAATTACCATCAGAAATAGACCAGGAACAACTTTTATTTACATCTTGACTTGAAAAGGATCTCGCATCTGAAATTTTCGGCATTTTGACTGCTAAGTTGACAGTTTTTTCCTCGCCGAACAACTTTCTTTTTCTCGTAATTTTTTCTTTAGATAGGTCATTGTAACTTTTTTTGACTTTATATGAAATTGACCAATTCTTTTTATTCTCTTTAAAATCATTTGAAGACCAACGTAATAAAGACATTATTCTTGTCTTGCCTTGGTTCCATTCTCTCGGATCCAGATTATACTTGATCAGTATTTCAAGCACAGGTCCTTCTAGTAAACTGTGGTTTTGACGACACAAACCACCAGCGTAACACTGTCCATCAACGTATTTGCTGCACAGATGCAAATATGGACATTTCCGCGGCGACTGTTGCATCCTACCACTGTCGCCACTCCTGCATCCATTAGTATTATAGTATCGACAGATAACAGGGACTGTTACTCTACATCTGTTAGCATCATGCTGAAGTAATCGGCATATATTTTGTAACTTAACTCGATGAAGAAAATACTTACATTTTGCTTTTCTATTGTGCTCATTTTCAAAGTCATGAATAAATTTACAGTTAGTCATTCCACAGGAGCTAAGAATATAAAATTTACAAATATGAAGAGCATCGCATCCTCCTTTGCATGAATTTGGAACATTTGCGTGAGCTTGGCATAATGTGGCCTCTGTTTTGGCACGAACGTTTCCAGTTTCCTCGGGTGATTCTCCCTCTTCTGCCTCTTCAACAGTTTCAGTAGCAAATTCAAAGACCTTTGGATAATGCTCTAAGAAAGTTTTCAAATCTCCATTGTCTTCATCTGTACTTTGCCCAATTTCAATCCAATGGTTTTGAAGCTCCTCAATTTCAATTTCTCCTCCATTTTCTAAAATGATATTAAGTAAAATAGAAACTTTATCTTCAACGGAATATTCTTCAATGGGTTCAGATGACACTGGTGATAATTCACACTCTAATTGATTATCTCCGTATCTACCTGGTAACATCTGATGGCTCAAATATGAATCATAATTACCTTCTGTGTCCCAATTTTCCTCTTGACATCTTTCACTAAGAAAAGCATTAGAATTGCCCCTTTCAAAATTTGTTCCGGTTTTTGCTCTTTTAGTGTTCAAATGTTTATTAAAATAATGTGACGATCCCTCGGCATTTTGTCTACCCCTGTTTTCGAAGTCAGGAGAACGTGTATTCCTATATTCTCTCTGCTCTTGAAAATCTTCTTTTATTTCAAGCAAACTGTGTCTTGCATTCTGTTCATTTCTCCTCTTATGGCTATCTCGTTCTCTATTTTCGTCATAGGAAACATTTCTGCTGTAACCCCTGTCATTTCCATTATTAAACAGGGGGCTACGACGTCCAGTATTTTCCCTTCTATTACGATCAATAAGTCTTGGTTCCATTCCTAGCCGACCTCTGTTATAATGCATCGACGTGTTCCTGCGATCCGGCCGTGTTTGTCCAAAGTGTTCGAAATCATTATGAACACGAGAACGTCCTTCTTCTTTTAATTCGAAATCTCTTGTATCATCATGGAAATTGTGAGGCTTATTATATTTACCGTTTTTTCCATTGAATTTCATTGATCTTCTGTGTGTTTGGTGGTTCATGATTGATCCGAAACTTTTTTCCAATTTCCTCTACCTTCAATATTTTTTCCCCAATATCCTATGAATGTCTCAATGTAGACCTTCTTATGACCTTTGCAGCAATTTCTTGTGTAGCTTAAATATTCCAACAAAATTAATATGATAAATTGTCATTTCTTATACATCATTCGAAAGAAACTTTATATTTAAAGTAGATAGGGGTCTTAGACTAACTTAAAATCCATAGTATTTTTTAATAATTTATCAAGATGTAGTTTATATCATGCTTTTTCCCCAAAAAATTATTATAAAAGTATCGGTCACGGGCTTTTTTCGTGATACGGGTTGTTCAAAATTATCATATTTTGTATAGATTATGAATGGACAATCTGTGATAAAAATAAAACTTCACAATAAAATTTTTAAAATAAAAGATAGCTCTAATAATATGCATTCAGATAAGAAAAAATGGGGTCACCGGACTCGTTTTCTAGCGATACAATAAAATAGGTAAATTCAACATATTCTATTATAAAACTTGCTTTATTTGAGTTATCTTCCTTATATCTGAATTACTTCCTCTAATATGGCAAAGTTGAAAAAAAGTTAATCAAACACAAAAGTCACCTTTTTTGTTAAATACAACGGTTACCGTAAATATGATAAATCACAAACTTTGCTACATTAATACAAAAAGTTTAACACATGAATTACTAACTGCTCTCGACACTTACACATTTTTTAAAGTTCTAGACCAACTATTATCTGCTTTTTCAAAATCAAAGATTTTTTTTTATCATTATGGAGGAAGACACCATATAGACACTTAAAAGAGGTTTAAAAACGTTCACCATCTTAAATCGCACAAACAGCACATGATCGGTCAAGACTATTAATGAATTTGACAAATTTTGATTTACCGATATTAAATTTGTTAGACTATTTATGTAAACGAAGAAATTAAGTGATTCTATTTCATGATAACACTTGTTTTTTTTCACAAATAGGGCCTACAGTTTTTATGAATTTCTAGAAAATGTTTAGAATTGAAATATAAGGGAGAGAAACTCAGATAATTCATTTTCATTAAGGATTGTATAGCTAATTGATTTACTTTGCTATTAAACAACTCAAATGATGATGAACCTATCTTACTTTTTAATTTCTTTAAAAAAAACTTGTAAAAGCATTCTCATCTTTTTAAAATAATGTCATTTAGTTTTCTTTCTAAATACATCATAATGAATTTTCCTTGTTTAATCCTAATAAAACGTGTTATTCATTCACGACCTTATACAATTCAGTAAATAGCACGATATAGACAACAAGTTTGTCAAGTTTTAACTTAATCAGGTTTTCCTCAGCAAACTCATGATAGTGGACAAATAATCTGAAAAATGGACTGCGGAACATAAATCTGCATCTACATGCACTCTCAAATCCATAGTCATTTTAGGACTTGATTGGGACATATTCATTTTGAAATTTGAGAACTTACAGCAAAATGCCTGGAGTGTGTAAGTAAAGTTAATATATGTTTGGTTAGCTTGCTTCGAAAGAAAACATTCAGAAAGTATTCAAGGGAATGGCTTTCATTTACTTAAGTTTCCAAAATTTTGGAGCGACCGAATCCGGAGAGCTAGGAATCAATTTGGAGTGGCCTGCAGGACGCTGATTGTATCATACGTTAGATCCAAGCAAAAGCTTTGTATATATTTATCAAACCAGAGTATTGCCAGATCGTCCAATGTAAGTTAACTGTTGGATCGTGAAGGTGGTGGTTAATAAAGCACAAAGTTCATACGATCGGGAATTTAAAATATAAAAAGCATTTTAAGGCTGAAATAAATTACTTTTTGTTGCTTTTCCATAGATAACTGTGTCGAACATACAAAACCTGATACCAGGATTTTTGGAAATAACTTTATATTCTAGTCTGGCAAGAACAGAATGAAAATATCTATTTTAACCAAAATACGAACAAATTAATGTTTACAAAAGTGAAAATAAATGTTCGCGGGCATAAACATAATTGAGATTCGCAAGGCTGAAAATGATTATTCCGTCAGAAAAAAAGCCCCCTGAATCCCTCTTCTTACCAAGAATATCAAATGATCGCCGCCTGAGATCTAGGAATTCAACGGCGTACTACTCTATCATGTAGCCGACAATGATAAAATATAAATGAACTTACTTTCCAATAGATTTTACATTGAAATAACTATCTGCTTATCCAAATTAACTAGATTTTCCCTCTAACTACTATATTCACAATATTTCCTTGTCGCTCTTTAGAAATGAACTTGGATCAAATTTCACAATCCGAATACATATTACGTCATTTGTTTAAATGGAAATGTGTTTCCCCAAAGTCATACAAACCTACTTTCACTTTCAATACTGTAGTTATTTTTTTTCTTCCAAAATAACAATTGTGTTGTCCGAGAAACAGATCGTCTATTCTTTTGGTGTTCTAAAAAAAGTCACATAAAAGAGCTATTGTCGTGAACAATAATTACACATTGATGCAGAGAATCTACCTAATGCCTGAAGAAAACATCAAAAATAATTTTATTAAAATAGTCTGACTGACGGTGATGTTTTAAGTTAAGTTAAATCGACCTTTCATACACTCCTAGATAAAAAAAATAATCAGAACGCTAACATGTCCAAGACATCATCTGTATAAGGAATGTAACCAATAACGTAAAAATGCATATCATAATACCGCAAATGGTTTAAATTCCTATTTCAGAAAAAAAGATGTTCATCGGATAGCAAACATTTGAAATACATACACCAATTTTTTAGAATAAAATTTACATTTTCCTTTATCTAATCCATTTGTAAAAAATATGTAAAATACAGCTATTGATTTCTGAAAATGATAACACAGAAATTTTCTGGTTTGAAGATCTGAACGTTTGTTAGTGGATATACTTGATATGTATGTATATAATTACTTGGGTGCGTACCAAGCCCATTTAAAGTCCAAATACTTGAAAAACAGAAAAACAAATTTTCTAAAAATCTGATCGTTCGATATCTTTACCTATATATAGTATTCATTTATCTGGATTATTACTTGCTTGTTGATAGGGTATATATACATCGATAGTAATTAGTGCCAAAAAATGAATAGAAATTTTCAATGTTTGGCACGCTTTCAATATATAAGGAAGCTATTAATATCAATTATACGAGGCAACATTTTGGTAAAAAGTTAAAACAACACTATAATGTAGAGCGATAATATAACAAATGATAATCATTGTTCTCTGATGTGAAAAGGAGGAGAGCTGTACCTTATAATAGTTGAGCATAAAACTAATCTTAAATGCGTTTATGCAAACTAATTCATAAACAAATCAGTTTTTCTATTGGCTGTTACAGTTAGGGAGCAATTATTCAACTTCGAAAGGGGGTGGGGGGATTTTTTTTGTCCGAACAAGGATTTGTATAGTAATATACAAATCCTTGGTCCGAGTAATTTTTTATTTTTTCAACGCTTTCAATCAAAATAATATTTTTTTAAATATTTATGGGGGTAGCCTGGATTAAGAATGTTTTTTTTTGTCATCTGCATCCTTTAATTAAAATATTCCATTGCAAGAACAATAAACAACAAGTGTCATAACTTTTATATATATATATATAAAAAGAATATATAATACTTACACTGTAAAACAGAACATATAATTACAAATAAAGCATCTTTTAAAACTAAATATATTATTTCATTTGTTTTCCAGCTGGAAATAACAGGAATACTGCACATCCGCCCTTTTTTGATGATATTTTGCAGTGGAGGGATTCAAATCACTTTGGGAGATTTAAATTAAAAAAAAACACAATCTGGGGAACCATAAAAAGCTACATACTTAAAAACGGTCAATTTGCTATTCATTTAATTTTTTTTTATAGTAAAACGTTTTGAAATTTCAGTTTATACTTATTCGCATCGATCATGGTAATATACCTCGTGAGATAACCAAAACTGAATAACCAAGGCTTTTTCCTCAATAATTATATATCAATACATGTAAATAAACTCATCATAGTAAAGTAACCAGGATTAAATTTTGTATTTACGCCAGACGCGCGTTACGTCTTCAAAAGACTTATCAGTATACCGCTCAAATCCAAAGAAAGTTAAAAAGGCCAAATAAAGTACAAAGGTGAAGAGCATAGAGGACCAAAACTCCCAAATATTTTGCCACATACAACTGAGGTTTCAATAAGTGATATGGTTTAGGATGAGTTGTGGATAAAGATGCGTACCTGGATAAAGAAATGGCAATTCCATAATGATATGGAAAGAAAAAACAAACAGACCAAAATATAAAATAGGTACACAATGGCGTTATAAGGATCAGATTCCTAGAAAGCGCCATTAATTATGATGTGTAGGAGGAAAATTTGATACACATTTGAACTATATAGTGTGCAGATATGCTGTAAAGATCGTCTAATCCTTTCGAAGTCAAACCTCAAAATCATTAACATGAAGAAGTGAAATAGAAGATCGAAAAAATGTAAAATTGTTCAGGTTAGTAAGGTTCTTTATGGTTTTCAAAAAACGTTGATGGTTCAGAGTAGTTGCAGATACAAAAGTGTCAGGACATGCGAACAGGCGGGTTTACTAATGAACAGACAAAATAACCTCCGCCCCTTAAAAGATACCTTTGGGTATATAAAAAAAGCACACATGCAATCATAAAATACACAACAAAGGAGACGAGAGAAAGAATTGTTCATTCAAGTTTGAGGAACGCATCTGCCTCGAGAATATAATGTCCTGTTGCTATTTCACTATCCATCAATTTAAGCCTGGTACCTTAATTGGATAACCATTACCATGTCGGTATGTTCTGTCGTAGTGTGTATTTCTCTATCAAGAATGTTGTTGCATTTAATATTTGTACTGTAGTCCTAACATGTAATGTTGTCATTTTAGTGTTATATTTAACATTGTCATAAAAGTGGAGGTTTGGCTAGCCGCAAAACCAGGTTAAACTCACCTTTTTTTTAAATGTTCTGTACCAAGTCAGGAAAATGGGAGTTGTTATCTTATAGTTCGTTTCTGTTGGTGTTGCAGTTTCGTTTGGTTTTTTGTTTCACTTCAGTGTTTCTGCTGTTTTCCAGGTTTGCCTCTTAATTATAGTTGATGTGTTTCCCTCATTTTAAGTTTGTAACACTAATTTGTTTTCTCTCAATCGATTTACGACTTTCGAACAGCGGTATACTACTGTTGCCTTTATTTAATCAGTATACCATGGGTGGTATCTTTATACAAGAGATCTCTTTTGTCGAATATATTGTCTTCATATGAATCTGTAAATATCTGCCGGGTAATTATCCATAAGGCTTCAACATATCGAATATTCTGCTACAACCGAAAGTTTTTGACCGCATTTGGCACAACTTTTTGGAATTTTGGATCCTCAATGCTCTTCAATTTTATACTTGTTTGGCTTTATAAATATTTTGATATGAGCGTCACTGATTATTCTTATGTAGACTAAACTCGCGTCTGGCGTACTAAATTATAATCCTGGTACCTTTGATAACTATTTTAACCACTGGGTCTATGCCACTGCTGGTGGACGTTTCGTTCCCGAGGGTATCACCAGCTCAGTAGCAAACACTTCGGTGTTGACATGAATATCAATATCAATGCTCTTCAACTTTGTATTTGTTTGGCTTTATAAATATTTTGATATGAACGTCACTGATGAGCTTTATGTAGACGAAACTCGCGTCTTGCGTACTAAACAAGTGAAACTGAGCTTCTGCTCACTGATGATACCCCCGTCCAAATGTGTTCGGTAAACAGGAAGTTGTCGAGTGATGAATCTGAAAACGCATCACACGGTATAGCTGACTTATATCAAGTCTGAAACCAAATATCAGAAATCCTGGTAGTGCAGTTCCTGAGAAAAATGCGACGAAAAAATTTCGACTTGGCTATCAGGTGTAAAAATGATACAAGTGTTCGGTAAACAGGAAGTTGTCGAGTGATGAATCTGAAAACGCATCACACAGTATAGCTGACTTATATCAAGCCTGAAACCAAATTTCAGAAATCCTGGTAGTGTAGTTCCTGAGAAAAATGTGACGAAAAATATTCATGGGACGGACGGACTGACTGACAGACTGACGGAAGGACAGACAGAGGTAAAACAGTATACCCCCCTTTTTTTCAAAGCGGGGGGTATAATTATAATCCTGGTACCTTCGATAAGTATTTTGACAAGTTCCTAATCGACCCTAGACGATGTTGGTGAGATTCTGAGTTTTCTCTACAATAATCCATATATTAAGCTCTGTTAAATATCAGTTGTAACCTTTCAACATGTTTTGAAGTTTTGTTAGTAAATATTTGACTGCTGGTAGCTCTCCTAGATTATAGCAATGGAGAAGACAGTTTTAATCAGTCTTCTTGTTTTTAGCCTTATGTTGTAATTGTAGAGATGATTTTAATGGATTGCACCAAAGTTTTTTCTGAACCTTCTAGTTTTATAAATATCGCCTAGTCTTAGTTTTCCACGTGTTCAAGTTTGGAAGTGCGCACACAATACGTACCAATATTTATGGAGTTTCCATTTACAATGTTTACAAACAAAAAGAAAACTACAGGGCTCTAATATTCTCAAGGCGAGCCCTAAATTTTCTAATAAATTATGCGTGTGCACGATCTTATTTATAAGCCTCTCTTGTTTCAAATTAGGTACCAGACTTTTTCCTGGAAAGTCGTACCTAGAGTAGGGAATAACATGTGGCTCACACCTGAAATGGTATCAGCTATTCATATTTCATGTGAAGGTCAAGGTTTTTGAAAAGGGGAAGAAAACACGCCAATGGTCGAGGAGATACTTGTAAAATATTTTTATATAAAATTGTACTTCATCAGCTATGATTGCTATGTGCTTTGTCTGTATGCCTTTCTGTGATTCTTTGTTAACAGTATTGATTGTTTTTATAGTGATTAAGATTGTGACTATAACACAATGTGAACTGCTGTATCCATATTTTTTTAATTAATTTTTTTTACCTATTATGTCTGCTTGTTATGTTCACACATCGTTGTCAATAAAATGGAATTTAAAGCTACTGATATACAAGTGAGAGGTTTAGCTAGCTATAAAACCAGGTTTAATCCATCAATTTCTAAATAAGAAAAATGCCTGTACCAAGTCAGGAATATAACATTGTTATCCATTCCGATTCGTTTGATGTGTTTTGAGCTTTTTATTTTGTCTTTTGATTACGGACTTGTCGTTTTTAATTTTCCTCGGAGTTCGGTATTTTACTTTTTCCTTCAAACAAAGTTGGCCTTATTAGATCGTAGTTTAGGCTTTTACAAGCTTTGGTTTCTACCTAACCTGATGAATGCATTCCATAAAGTTGTCAAGTTCATTGCAATGATGTCAATACGTTAATCATGATGCTTGCGAATACACCATAGAGGGCACCTGTTGCGGGATATTCAAGATACGTTCAGGTTTGTCTCCAGCTGACTCAATAGTTATTCATGCAACATGTTTTTGTCATTTTAAAATAACCACTGAATCAGTACAGTTCACTGTGCATAATGATATAGCAGCCCAGTAATCATGGCCTTAAACACTTGTTTCACATAAATAGTACGTTTATAAAGAATATTACTTGACAGAAAAGGATGTATCTCCCGCAGCTAGTATGACCTTCGAAACATAAAACTATTCTTTCTGTTCCATTTGTTTGATCTTTTGATTTGGTCATTGTTAAATGACTTTCCATTTTGAATTTTTCCTTGGAGTTCGATATTTTTTTGTTATTTTACTTCAAACATGCCATGAGCAATGCTGATGTTGGTATTTATTATTTTAGGGAGATATTTTTGATTGTGAACAATGAAAGTAGTATTATTCTTATATATTGAAATACATGTCATTAGCATATCATGTAACCATGATAACCCTCCTATAATATTCGTTGAAGACTTTCAGTCAGTATTAAAGCAGTTTAAAAGATGAGGTTTTTTTTGGAATGACATACATACATAAAACACAAAGTGTGATCAACATTTTAATATGAATATAAGAGTAATAGTTATACTAGATTAACATAAACATCTGTTCAACAGAGGATTGATCAATAATGGTGGATTTCAAGTTGTTAAAAATTACACAAAAAAAAAATGACTTTTAACATTCAAATATAGTAAAATCTCAGGAAATAGAAAATTGGTAAATGACCTTAAATGTCAACTTGTTCTTTTTGATAAAAGTGTCAAACTGGTATAAAAATAGTTTCTTACAAAAAAAAATGTTTAACAAATTTCTGTGCATCAGTAGTTAAGAAGACACAATCAGACATTTTATATCCAATGTAACATATTTCTATCTCCCTCTCCTATATTATTTCCTTTTGTTTTACATAGCGTTTTAAATTTCGAACACATCAGTTTTTCATTCAATATAATACTTTTAAGACTTCTTCTTGTCCTCAGTTCCAATTTTACCATATTCAATGCATTTGCTTTCCATGTCTTTTTCACCAAATCATTATTTTACACTTGATGCATCATTCCTTTTTTTCAATTTCAACATCATGAACATATATCACTTTAAAAAATCTAACACCTGCCTTGCAGACACATTTAATTGTAATTGTTCAAGAATCTTGTTTCACTCCTTCATTTTGTTTTCTATCTTTGTATACATTTGATTGTGCTTTGAATCCTCCATGACATACATTTTTCTGTATGCTAGTCTACATAATGTTGTATCAAGTTATTATTTTTATTTTCAGAAATTTATTTACAAATAATGTACATAAATACACAAGTATATAATATGTATACTTTGTAAAATTGAGAAACTGTTACTAAATATCAGCGATTGGATTTTTCTAATATTACAGTAAATTTTCTTTCACCTTCCTCCTCTCAGTTTACAAATGTTCACTGATCATTTTTCCACAGAATAGGCAGCTTTTTCACACTTGTTATAGTGTTTATCTCCAGTGTTAGAGCCCTTTATATTTTCGATCAAAGGAAGGCACTGAAGAGCATTTATTTTTGAAATCACATGGACATCACAATTTTTACTATTATATGATATTGTACTGAACAGTTCAATGAAAAATGCCGTTTTCTCCAATGAATTTATGTTCATTGCACACATTTTTTTAGTAATAAAGCATGATTTTCAATTCCTACTTCTAAAGCACATTATCTTCTTTAGGGTTATCATGACCTTTTTTCGCAGCACTTTTGTTTTACTACAGCTAGCAATTGGATGCCTTTCAAAATATATATCTTAAATATAATTCGTTGATATTTTTTCACATACAGGTTCTTTGCATGAGAACAAGTATATACACACAGTTTTTTTGTTATAACATAAACATATTTTTTCTTAGTTATAATTATAATGTTGAAATAGCTCTTTTTCTGTCCTGCATTTTTTGGAAGGTCATTATTGTTGTTAGATCAGAAAAAAGTTGATCTCCACAAATTTACTTCAAAATCAAACTTTTCTCAATTCAGAATTCATTCCAAACAGCAGATAATGTTGATGATGACAAGATAAACAAATGAAATATTTCAAACCTAATATTATACCTTTGGCAATGTTTTGTAATACTGTTCTGGTAATTTCTTAATGCTATAATATACTTTCATATTCATTAAGTACATTTAAAAAAATACTTTCCTGTTTTGGGTTCAAAACATAAAAATCCTGTATACATGTATCCTTTCTTTGTAGAAGGTATTACCATTTGTTCCAATGTCACATTATTCTAGGATTTCTCATTTACTTCTTTCAATTATTTAAGAATTTTGCTTTAAATTCTTCTTCAATAAACTATGGTTTATTGGGCTCTTCTAACATTGCTCTTTTTAGTTTGACAATAGCTGCACTTCCAGAATAGCAGCCTGATAGTTTGTTAAAATCAACTGTAAAGCTGAAACATAATAAAAATGGTTATCAGTAAAACTTTCAACAACAACAAAGTGTCTATCATGCTCATACACTATTGCTATGTATGTCAAGCTCTTAACCAAGTGTTTATCATTTCTTTACCTGAGTTTAGATACATTTAAAATAGACAACCAAAGGAAGATACCACCAATACTCTTCAATAGAGGACTAATTAAAGACGCTGATGGGGGATATTTTGTCATTCACATATTTTGCAATCTGATAATTGAAATGCCAATCAAATTTACATCTAATATTCTTAAACCAGAATTTAGGTTTAATATTTTTATTTTGGAATGTATCCTGTATTGCTTATTGTACCTTTTCTTGAAGTTGATGATTTCTTGCTAATGTTGAAACATTTTAGTGACCTGTCTTTTATGAATCGTTTGATTAATTGTAGTTTGCTTTGTGTCCTGTCGTGCCTGTGGCAAATTACACCATAGGAAAATTTCTTGCTTCTCTTTATATAGTAAATAAATATAATCTTATAAGGAAGAGAGTTGAGCAATATTGAATTGCACTGACCAGTCACAAGGATGAACTATAGCCAAAAAAATCATACTATGTACTGCACAAAAGATTGCTAAATCAGTACATGTAAAAAGATTGCTGATATGTAGCTTATTACTACTTTCATTACTCCCCCCCCCCTGAAACATATTTTATACAAAATGACTTACTATTTTCCATCAACTAGCACTGTTGCTGTTTTTGCTGCCAGAAAGTTTTGATATCTAGTTTCCAAATCTTGGATGGTATTCTGTGAAATTTCTGTCCATTTATTGTTGTCAGCAATAGACCAGCATGGAATCTGATTAGTTGCATTATCATCATTATCTGGTACCTGATTGGTTGTAGTCTCACCCTTTAATGATACCTGATTGGTCGTGGCCTCATTCTTTCTTTGTACCTTATTGGTTGTTATCTCATTATTTAAAACTGCAGAAGATTTTGAATTTTTCTTAGGATAAGATTGTTTTCCTGCAGGAGTAGCACCATCCTTTTCTAATTTCAATGCTGTATCCTCTATCAAATCTTTTGCTGCCATACACACATTTCTCTTCTCATCTATACTTGTTTCCTGTGAGTTGGTCTCACTTGATATTGAACTCAGGCTTGTATCCATTACTTTCTGAATTTTGACTGAAATAACATCATCACCACCAACTTGTACCTTTCTTTTCAGCCTTTCTTTCGTATGGTCAGGTTTTTCATCATCCATCCCCAATTGATTTGACGAGCACTTTCTTCCAGTCTTTACAAGTTCATCTTTAAAATCATTTAATGACCATTTCAATAATGCTAAAACTCTGGTCAATCCATCAACTAAAACTCTTGGATCTAAACCATATTTGCAAAGGATTTCATACACATTTCCCTGTAGTAAACTATGATTTCGACGACATGAGGACCATATATTACAGCGACCTTCAACAAAACTGCGACAAATATGAAGGAATGGACATTTTTGCTGCTGTTGTTGATTTCCTACTTTCTCTTTAGTCCTACACCCTTTTAAACTGTTGTAGAAATGACATATGATAGGGACAGTCACCCTGCATCTGTTTGCATCATGTTGGAGTAAAAGACACAAGTTTGGTAATTCTACTCTATGAAGGTAAAACTTTTGTTGTACCTCTATATTGTGATCATCACTCAAGTTGTGGCCAAATTTACATTTCATCATGTCACAAGAACTCAGAACATAGAATTTACAAATATGAAGTGCATCACAGTCACCCTGGCAAGATTTTGGATGATTTGAATGAGCCTGGCACAGTTTCACATCTGATTTTGCACGAACTAATTCAGTTCCCTCAGTGCTCAATCCACCCTCTTCATTATTTGCAATTTCCATATCAAATTCAAACACTTTTGGGTATTTCTGTAAAAAAGGTTTCAAAACTTTATCATCTTTAAATCGATGCTTGACAGTACTTACAAATTCTTTTTCTAAACCTGCTACTGTATATTCTCCACCGTTTTTTAGCAGTAAATTCAGTAAATCGGATATTAAATCTTCAACTGCCTCTTTTCCTAACAACTCTGGTTTAATTACAGGCAAATTTTTCAGTTCTTCCGCAAAATCTGGATCTTTAACTGACTCTTCTTCTTTACTTTCAGAGTCAACATCTGTAGGTTTATTTTTCAAGAATTCTATAGCCATTTTGATACCAGATTCATTTGTTGGCCAATCATAACTACTTTGGTTTGATTGAGAGCTTACAACACTTTCTTCTAAAGGTTTATAAGTATCAGTTCTCTCATTTTTATCTTCAGATTTTTTATTCCAGTTTCTCTCTTTGTATCTTTCTTGTTTTGGATTACTGAAATGGAGGTTCTCATATCCTGCTCTTTTAAAATTCCTTCTTCTATCTCTAGCATCATGAACTCTTGCCTCATTATAAAACTGACGTTCATTGTCAAGTGTTTCTCGGTTATGATAATCATGTAAATCCCTTCGATCATAATCATTGCGATGCTGAAATTCAAAGTTATCTCCCATATCATAACTCCTGGCATCATATGGGTCTCTTAAATCTTTATTATAACTTCTATTTTCATAAGTATCATTGTCTTGGCTATAACTGCCTCTATTACCTTCAGCAAAGTTAATGTCTCTGTCTCTACGTTCATTTATATTGTCTCTCTCATAAAACCGATCATATTCTTTGTCAGCAAATTCAGCATTATCTCTACTGTAACGATCCCTATCTAAATATTCAAATGTATCACTAGCATGCCTTTCCCTACCTACAAAACTATAATCATCTCTATCATAACATTGCTCCAGACTTCCTGTATTTTTCTCAAAATTCCTGTGACAATAGCTACTTGTTTCATCTGACGTTTCATATGGTTTTGATCGTTGGGAATTTCTAAAATGACTTTTATCAAATATTTCTTGTGTATCCTTAAACCCTACATGTATATCATCAGTATTCCATCCTGGCCTATCTCTCTGAGATTCTCTAGTCTTTGCCCTGCCACGTCCTCTGAAACTGTTGCCGCCAAACTTACTACGAGCACGCCCTCTGCCTCTCTGGTAGGGTCTCATGGTTACTTGACTTGTCTTTTAATCTGAAATGTTTTTGTATAAAAAAAATTTCATTAATAATTATAAAATGTAGGGTGCGATCTGTTTCTGAAGGTAAAAGAGAATTACTGCAAATTGTGTAAAATGAATAATTCTGAAGACTAATGTTGAAATGGGGTTGGGAATAATATTGAGGTACATGCAGTTCATCAATAAATAAATTGCTTTGCCAAGAACAGCTGGATACAGCCGCAGAGGTCCAACCCTGAACAGTTGGGACAAAAATGGACACCATATTCGCCCTTGATACAGGTCTAAATTTTTGACACATAATAGGTTTCTGAAACAGTATTACTGCAGTCATGGAACTTAGAATTGGTTATATGATTTAAATTTTATATTTTTTGCTTTTGTGCAATTCACTATGCTGTTGTGAATTGACCCCCCCCCTTTCCCTTCCTAAAAAAAGGGTAACCTACCATTTTTTGCAATACACTATTCTGTTGAGAATTAACCCTCTCCCCAACCCACCCCTACAAAAACCTGTTTACCCCACTTTTTAGCTTTTGTGCATTACACAAGGCTGTTGCCTATTGACCCCCCCTTTTTTTGGCAAATAGTTCAAAACCTGACAATTCTTTATACATAATTTACAAGTTATAAGTAGTGTAGGGAGGTAAATCCAAACATACACAACATTGTATTTCAAATGTATTAGAGTTAGGGAGCTACCATTTGATTTTTATGGGGGGGCTAGGATGAAAAATTTTGTCCTGCATTTTTTTTTAGCTGTAATCTCTGTCCTGCCTTTTTATTTTTCACTCTGTTCGGTCCTGCCTTTTTTTTTTTAGTTTATCCTGACTTTTTTTTACCTAAATTGTCGTCCTGACTTTTTTTTTTTGCAAGTGTCTCATCCTGCCTTTTTTTTTACTCAAAACTCCTGTCCTGCCTATTTTTTTCAAATTTCATCCTAGCCCCCCCATAAAAATCAAATGGTAGCTCCCTTACCTCCCTTACACTGTTTCTTTAATTGTCTTAATTGTCCATTAACCAGAAAAACCTAGTTCCCCCTCCCCTTTTCTCCCCCCCTAATTCCTAAATGGTTTGAGCCAGAACCCCCTAAAAGTTAATCAGAAACCATCCCTTTGTGGTATGGAAACTGGTAAAATTTCAGAGATATTTATAATTTATACACTTAAACACAAGTTTTTGTCTGGAAACTATAAAAATGCTTATTGGGCCCCTTTATCCAAAACTGTTGGGACCATAACCCCCAAAATCAATCCCAACCTTCCTTTAGTGGTATCTCAGAGTGGTATTGAACCATCTTGTAAAAATTTATAGAGATCCATATACTTAAAGTAAAGTTATTGTCTGGACACTAAATGCGTCTTCGGACAACGACATGATTGCGTTATGCATGTACGACGCAAACAAATTTTTGCAGTCCTATAAGAATTAGTTACCTTTTATGATTTTCATTTTCTTGTATATATAAATATATTAAATTATCTGCCTTAAAATGATGATCTAAAATTCTATGGAAAGAAATATGATTTAAATTTATTTCAAATCCTCTAAAATCATGAAAACGTTAAAACTTAGTTTAAAAAAAAAATCAGATATTTCTTCTTTTCTTCTTTAATTTTCCAGTTTTCCATCTGAATAAAGATGATTAATAACTGGTGCATACATGGCCTATTTATTTAAAACTATCCCTTTTCACTTTGCTATATAGACACATGTACATCATGTACATGTACAAGATTTATTGAACATGGTGTGGAACATCTGAAAAAATCCACTAAAGCCTTATATTTTGAAAACAATATATGGTAAATTTTAATCAACCATTCATTTTGAGGGACTTACATGTATACTCAGTGGCACCTTGATTACAATTCTACTCGCAAACATAGATTGACAAAATTTATTGATACTTAACAGGGACTGTCTATACTAGCCAAGCTGGTCTCTTATAACAATGTCTATACAAATTTTAAGACAGAACTGTGTGGTCGCTGATGTCGCATGTCTTCATAGCAAATCTTTTTATATTTACGATGTGTTCATGTGTTCTTCATAATTACTTGTAACATGAATGGTAAATTTTCCTTTGATCTTCTGGTGAGTTAACTCGGTTATTTTTAGTAGAGTGCGTTAACTGAATGATTTTTTTAGTTATTTCACTCTCCAATCCTGCCGTAGAGAACTTCTCGTTTGAAAAGCAAAGAATGGGAGGAGCTTAAACCAGTGCATTAACTTCCATCTCAAAAGTTGTTAATGCAGTCTAGCTCCGCCTCCTTGGGGTAGTAATTAGGGAGCACCATTTGAACTTCAAGGGGGCTATAAGGTATGGGGAATATCTGGATTCAGAATTTATTATTTTGTCATCTGTTTATCCAGAATAAAAAAAAACTTTTCATAAAATTGGTGATCAGATATATCTTTTTAGAAGAATAGAAAACATACCCCCCCCCCCCCCCCCCCACATAAAGTTCTATTTTCGTGTATCGAACAAGCTTCAAACATTTGTCCCTGGACCTTACATGAATTCAGCACCCAGTCAATTAACCGATTTTTCCCAGTTTTGGGGAATGAAAGAACATTTTGATTTACCTTCATAATTGGTATAAGGGATATGTTTCTTTTTTATCACAACGCCCTTCGAAACTACAAGTCTTCCCCTATGTTTTGATGGCAAATAATCATAGAATAAATTTTTGCATTACCCTCCCCTTTTTTTTCTTTCTCTCCCAACCACACACCCTTTTTCAAGAAAATTTTTGGGGAAAAAAATTAATGACTTTCGAGTATGAATCAAATGGCAACAATTCTTTGAATTTTAAACGTACCTTTATCGGACAAACAAATCCAACTGACATTAATTTTCTGAAATCAGATATAGTATCACGTCACTATTTGATTGACGTATCTAAAAGTGCAGAAAAGTTTTATAGGTTAGGGTTTAACCTTTAATATGTGTCATAGCCCATTAATGTTACAAATCATATACATGTATAGACACGCCTTACTCATTAACATATTTAATCCACTCAAAGCTACGCTTTTCGTGAATTAAATAAGTTAATTCGTAAAAGGCGTGCTACACAAATGTATATATATAACATGAATATGTTTAAGTTGAACTGGAAATTGTTTTTATAGAATCAAAATTTTATACATTTTGTCATTGCAATGTGCTGCTTTTAAAAAGATTCCCCGAGATAGTTTTATGGAGATAGTTCTTTGAGAATATAAATATTTGACACTTTATAACACATAATATTCAATGAATTAAACGATAGAGTTTACTTCTTGGCTATGTTGAGAAATGTATACAATTAGGTTGGTCTAATTAAATGGGGAGTGTGTTCATAGGACACAGATGATGCCACCACTTGCATATAACATTATAAAGGGACATAACTCAAGAACTGTAAAAGTGACAATACCCAAATTTGTACTTAATCTAAGTTGTGATGTGTGGTAATAACTAATAAGCATTGTTTATAAGTTTCATAACATTTGGTTGAGGAAAACTAAAGATAGATTGATTGATTGTTTTAGGCGTTTTAAGTTACTTTTAAAACCACTTTCAAGCCCCCCTTTTGCGCTATTTCGGGACAGTTTTTGTTGGTGGAGGAAGACTAGTGAATTCAGATTGGAGTGGAGTGCACCTGTACAAGCAGTGTTCGAACTCACAACATCAGTTTTGATTTGCTAGTGATTACAGTAGTAACTTCTTAGACAACTTGGCCACTGAGGCCCCAACTAAAGTTATACATGTAGAATAGAAACGAAAAAATTCAGCAATTTTCCATTTGTTAATGCTAGAACAGTAAAAGTGAAGTTGCCAAAATCCCATCTTGATTCTTGCATGCGCGTAGCTACGTTTACGTCAAAACACCCGGGCGTACACTTGAATTTTAAAAATAAAACAAATAATCGACATAGAATAAGAAAAACTGGTCAAAAGCACATCATCCTTGTGCTTCTTTTTTCAATGGATTGTAATTTTGAATAAAAAGGGACTAAATTTACTCAAATAGATCATTTAATATATTTGTTCGAATCTTTTGTAACAGTCTGAATCTACTATGAATTTTACGTACTTTTCTTATATTTAAAGCAATTCACTATCTGCTCAGATTCGATATGCTGTTTTTATTTTTGTCGAGCCTGTGATTTATGTCCTAAAAGCGAGACAAAGAGGCGTCAATATTTAGGTTCCGAATGTGGATAAAGTCTTTTGAATGACTCTCCGTGAAATTTTACGAAAGTTGGACAGAAACTTACTGTTTATGATCAAAAGAGTATTCAGAGCAATATAATAATGCAATTATATCTTTAATTTTCCCGCATTTTAAGGACAAAATGTATTTCTTTCTGCAATTAATAAGTGGTCGCAATTTCGGCTTACATTTTGTTATTTCTCAATAACATTAACTACTTGTCCAACCTTCATCGAATTTTATGAAAATGCAGAAGAAGATTTTTCTATGACTAATGTCTAAAGCTAAAATTTTGAAAGCATTTGTTTTCGTTCATTTTTCTGTTCTTTTCTGATAGACAGATAGCCGGGCTCTTCTTTACGCAATTAATTGTTTTACATGCTCAATTTATAAACCTTCATAGATTGTCGTGAAATATTCCAGATCAAGAAAAAAATATCAAAAGAAAATCTTAGATTTTTAAAAAAATCCCTTTAAAGGAATGATAAATTGATTCACTTTTTGTGGGAAGAAATCCTAGGTGTTCCAGATTTTTTTTTATATTGCACCTCTTCGAAATATTTTTTTTTCGTATTCATTAAAAGGTGCTTTTGTCGATTGTATGCTCACTGACGGCACCCTTTAAACTTATTTAAAAGTAATATTGGTTTGGACGTTTTCTCTAAAACCAATGTCCATTAGGCTAGCTTCCAGTTTAACACGATGAATAAGTTAACATATTACACAATTTAACCAAAACAAACAAACCATTTAGATTCAAAAGTATGTTGCTATCAATGATTTTTTACTGACAGAAATCATTACGGTATCTCATCAGTCAGGGGACTTACTTAAACAAGTGATTTTCTGAATCACTGATTCAAGTAACATTATTTCCATAAAGGTTGGAAGTTAGAGTTGTCTTTCTTTAATAATCACCTATTTAAGTAGTACAAATTAATCACTAGAAGAAGTGATTTAATATTAGTGTAGCTTTAAATATAGAATACTAATGATCCAGGGACTAATTATGTTTCTAAACTTATCAGAACCAACATCTGTGTTGTCTAGGATGACCAGGTCATTTCAGGTGATGACCTTGTACTGAATCTAGGATAATGACATAAAAATCACTTGTTTAAGTATCAGACCTCAATTTCCTTCCCAAAAATCACTTCTTTAAGTATCATTCTTTTAATAACCCCCACTAATTTCAACACCCCCGAACAGTGAAATTTTTATCGCGAACAGTAGAATTTTATTACATAATCTGAAAGATGAAACCTTGAATTTCACAGGAAAAATACTCCCACTGCTGTGAAAAATCTTTTAAGAAAGTATCAGTTCATTATGTAAAGCCATTATTATAGCATTTTTACATCTAAAATAGAATTTTCAGGTAAATGATAGCATCAAAGGCATAAACCTTGCTACTTAAAAGAAGCAAAAAGTTCATATTTTTTAATTTTACTAATTAAAAGATGTTATTTAAACCTATATGTTTAAAATTTTGAAAAAACTACAAAATCCCAATTTGTGACAAAACCTCGAATTTGCTACTCAAATAAGTGATTTAAAAATCACTTATTTCAGTAAGTCCCCTGACTGCTCATTCTCGATAGCTTTTGGGGGCTTTGTTCCTTTCAAACCCACTACCAGCAGGTGCTTTAACATTGAGCGGTTGGCACCCCTCATATCCCTCGCCAAGGTTCGGGCGTACACGTAAAAATGACCCAGCTACGCCACTGTCTTGTTCTGTGTAATGTGGGAATAATCATTGAGTATAAGTTTAATAACATTGAGTCAAACTAAAGTCGAATGAAAACCAACTTTGGGACATATGGACAGACGTAGGGTAAAAATTAATGCCCCATCAGCTATGGCGGGGACATAAAAGTTCTTATCTGATGTTCCACCATGTGCATTGTTCAAGGTGTGGGAGGTTTAAGTGCTCAAAAACATGTTTATCCCTGAGTGACACATTCTTCATGTGCCTGTTTCAAGTCAGGAGCTTGTAGTTCAGTAGTTGTTGTTGTTTGACGACTATCATATTTGATTTTTGTAAAATATTTTGTTATAAATTATGCCAATACATGTAGTATTCTCAGTTGAATTGTTTAAAATTTTCATGCCTGGGCCTTTCATAGCTGACTTTGCAGTAAGGGTTTTTCTCATTGTTAAAGGCTGTACCTATGCATATACATTGTAGATCTATTTTGCTTACATCTAATTTATTTGGTTGATAGTACAGTTCAGTCTCATTGGTAATACCTCATCTCCTTATTTTTATATTAACAACTGTGTAAAGTCACAAGTACATTGTTCCAATCATACCTGCTCAATCTCAATCGCTTATGTTAGTGATATGTTTGATGAAAAATAAAAATAACATGCTGATAATTCAAATCCGTCACGAGACATTACGCAACTCTCCCGCCATACATAATTATTTTTATACGGTTGTGGTGTTTACATATGTTTTTCTAAGCTAAGGAAAGTATAACTAACTAATTGTGACTGATGACAGAAAATAAATTAACAATAACCTGATATTTATCTAAAAATGAAGCTCACCTTACCTTTTAAAATATTAAATGAAAAATCAAGCTCGGGACGACAACGAAAAAACAAATTTTAGTGCTATTTTAAATCTATCGATTCCGTTCTATAACCGTAATTGTCGGGATCAGGGGATTTCTTTAATAAAATTGTATAAATTAAACTACAAAAAAATATATCAATTTTATGGTCCATGAGACCCCATCTCAGCAGGAACGTACCGGTATATTCTATTCCCTGATCACTAGTATTTCTATTGAATTCCAAGGATATTATTGTGAAAATCTATGGATGGTACCAGCGGGATTCGAACCCTCAATCTCGGGATCTACAGGCAGCGTTGTCTAACCAATTGACCAATTGACAGTCAGGAGTCTACTTCGTCAAAATTATCTCCCCATTACGCCAGTTCATTTTCACAATCGTAGAAATGGAAGCCATTGTAGGGATGACGCGCTACCAATATTGCTCTTGGAAACCGATAAATTTATCCACATTGCACCATTACGATCCTTATATGTCAGTTGTATTTTAAAAGACAAACGTATCAACTAGCTAATGAGGATCAGGTAATAATCTTGTCTGCATTGATTCAACTTAAAACTATTGTCTGATCGGTTGTCAGGTGGAATTTTTGAAAATTCATAAACATTTAAAAAAAATTCTAATTAAATATTTCGTGGAAGGGCAGACTATTTTAGTGTATGAAGACTATAAACCCTAGTAATCACACACAAAAAAATAGAATTTTTCGAAGATATGCATTTTCATCATCCAACTTGAAAGACTGTCGTCAAGTACTTTCAGTAAAAAAAATAGCTATTCGAACACACCTTCTCTGTTTTTGTGACTCATTAGATCTTCTTTGAAAAATAAAGCGGCTGGATGATTGAGACTAGTGACTCATTAGATAGGTATTTCAATTGACCCATATATTTCATCTTTTAGTACTGTGATTTTTTTGTGTTATAAAGTCAACCTGTAGCTTTAATATATAAAAATGATAGAATCTGAAGCGAGACGATGCATGAAATATTCTTACTTTGTACGATATCAAGACAAAATACTCAAACACGCCCTAACATAAAAAAGGTGCACTCGATTTTCTCTTTTCGATACAATTGTTACCCATTTTTTGGATTTTTTTCTTCAGTCACATAATGGAAGGGCAGACACGAAAATTACTGAACTAATAGATTGATATGTTTTCCGTCCGTGGTAATTTTTTCATAAAAATCGGAGGTTATGCATTTTCTTCATCCAACTTGAAAGATACCCATGTCGTCGACTTGATATCTAATTGTTTTGCTTAACTATGTACTAGATAAATTGAAAACTTATGCAAATGGTGTTTTAAAAAAAAAACACCTCGTAATTGAGAACAAAATTGCAATTTTGTTTGTTTCTATTAACTTTTAAAATTTTTGTCACTATAGTAAACAATACAGTAAACATTTATCGCCTTCTCTAACAAAGAGCTTCGATTCTTTTGTTCTATTTCAACCTGGTTTCCGACTGTTGACTCAATTGGTTAGAGCGCTGCCTTTTAATCCCGAGATAGAGGGTTCGAATCCAGCTGGTACCATCCATAGATTTTCACAACGCATCTGCTACTGGTACAAAAATTGTATATAGAATATTGCCTGGCAGTGAGATGTTAGAATTGGTCATGAGGTTTCATGTGACATCTATGGATCTGGCCAGAGGGTTTCCGAGTAGAAGTCTCGGGGTTGTACAGTAGTGGACCTGGTAGTTGCTCGGATGGATGGTACGCAGCCCGAAAAAAGAAAAGGGGGGAGTCCGAGAGTGTTGTAAACCTGGAAATATAAAGGTAGTCTCACTAGTTGAGTTAGGGAAGATCTTCTATGAAGATCTCTTTTGGCTCAATTGGTCAGAGCGCTGCCTTTAGATCCCGAGATTGAGGGTTCGAATCCCGCTGGTACCATCCATAGAGTTTTCACAACAATATTCAGGATAGTCAGTTGTGTGACAAATCCTTGAAAGTTCAAATATAAAGTTTTTTTTAACTCCGGTTGACGATACTCATGGACTACAAGACAACTGATGAATAGAATAACACCAATATAAACATGTAGATATCGAGTTAAATTGCTGTTAAAAGATTACAAATTGATATTACAAAAAACTCAATTGCGTTTACCTTCTAAACTCGGATACAATATTGCATTAAAATAAAGTATTGAGGTAGGTGTTGCTTGTTTTCTGTTCTATTGCATAACTTTCGCATATTTACTGATTTCAGCAAGTCAACATGGCGGCTCCTTTGTTGCAACATGTCAACAGTGAATTTGACGGTAGCTTACGATACAAAATGTAAATTTAAAATTGCAAATGTTGGGTTTACTGAAAAGTAAAAAAAGTAATCACATTTTTTTTTCTAGCGTTTAGTTAAGAAATCATTCGTGCAGGTTTATTAGATTTGTTTTCCTTTTATCGAACAGTGGGTAAAATAGAACAGCCACACACACAGTATACCCATCATCGCTTCAGTTTTTTAATGATCTTATTTGTCCTATTAGAATCGAAATAATTCATGGCATAAAATTCGAATATCACGGCCCAGGCCATGTGTAAATTTCCAACAAATCTATGGCTTCCATGAATTATTTCTTAATAATTATATCCCCCCCCCTTCCCCCCCCCCCCCCCCACCACCACCACCACCATGTGATGGCATGTTGATCATATCATTACTTTAATATTACTTAATTATTTCGGAATGACAGTAATAATTCTCTGAAATGCGATATCAGCTTCCGGGTTTTTAAATACAAAGTTTAAAAGTTCTCACAGACGAAGAGTTTTGTTATAAATAAGGCCGTTAGTTTTCCCGTTTGATTTGTTTTACATTTTTCATGACGTGGAATTTAAAATAACCGACTATACGGTATATATTTTTCATTGCTGAAGGATGTAAGGAGGTTTATAATTATAAGAATAAGAAGATATGTTATGATTTCCACCAGACACCCACTTGATGACATAGAAAATAGGCCACCATACGGTATCAACAATGAGCAAAAAGCATACCACATAGTCAGCTATAAAAGGCCCCGAAATAATAAATGTAAAACAATTCAAACGAGAAAACTAACAACCTGATTTATATACAAAACCATGAGGACGAAAACAAATGTAATACACAGTAACAAATAACAAACATTAAAATAAAAGTACCTGGCTTGGGACAGCATATACAGAAGGAAATTAAGGGTTAAACATGTTTGTGGGCGGCCATCACTTCCCCTAACCTGGGACGTTGGTGTATCTGCACAATATAAGAACAAAAATCCGTTGAAAAGGACTTTTACTCACCAGACTGATACAAAGAAGAAAAACAAGAAACAAAAGCACAGACCGGGTGTGGCAGGATAGTAATACATCCCAACTCTGTTGGATAGTTGTCTCATAGGCAATCATACCACATCTCATAATAACATTAATGTCAGAAAAATATGTCTGTGTTAGGATGACGGGTCTTCCTGTGGACTGTCACCTAATGAACTAGCATATTCAAAATCTGGTTCATGGTGCATATGTAAGGGGTTGTTAAAAGAGTGGGACAAGGGGGTCCCAATAACAGCAAAACCGTGAATTGATTTGGCGTAAAACAGATGACAGCAAATGAAATATTAGAATAATTAGTCCGGTACAGGACCAATCCAGGTACAGGACTCGTAGATCTTATTATATAACTGGTGGTGTGTGCCTATATAACTGTAATTTGTGTAAACAAGACATTTCGACCATGAAGGAAGTTTGCCCTTGGTTGATCATTTTTTTCTGTTACTTGTACAAAAAGTTATAGTATGGATGTCAATTTTTTCTGAACACAATTGATAGTTTCGGTTTTTGTCATAGGAATATTTTTAATCAAGGGCATTTGATGAATCAATTTTTTATGGTTTATTTTTTTAATTTAATTTTTCAAGAAAATGCTGTCAGTGACACTTTATATCAATTTGATCTTTAGAACATTTTTTTTCTTTCTGAAAAGCAGTTTATAGTATAGTTTGTATTAAAAAAACCATTGATGCACACTATAGAATTTTAATCTAATTACCACATAATAAACCTTACTTATAAAATACAAAAATACCCATGCAGATGGAGACAGGAAATGTAATTGAAACATGCATGTCATTTACGGTTATTCTGATAATATAATAGAAACTACATCAAGTGACAATTCTGATATTATAAAAGAAATTGGCTAGAGTAACAATTTGGATGACACCAAGTGAAACACCAATCATATATCTTATGTGAAATTATAGAATATGGAGAATTTTGGTACAGCATTGGAGTAGCTGTAGGATTTTTAAAAGGATTTTGACGAGAAATCAAATTGAAGACACAGCTTTATTTGAAGCTATGGTTGCTGAGCTTCAACTTTTGCTATGCGAAGCAGTTAAAAAGCTTTAAGGAAAATTGGTTGTCAGGGTTCTCTTTCATGTTAATGCAAATAAATTATTGTATAAGTTATAAGTGATTTTTCGTCAAATTTTGTACAAAACATAAATTGCACAAAAATTGTGTACAAAGTCAAAATACAAATTATAACTTGTACAACGAATGTGTACAAAGTCAAAATACAAATTATAATTTGTACAATTTTTTTGTGCAAATAACAATGAAATTTGTAGAAAATGATACATGTTCACAGACAATGGAATTGATTACAAAGGATAATAATAATTTATACTGGAATTGTCCTAGGTCCAACTGATGTTTAAAATATGTTTATGTGGCATATTACTTCCTTCTGCAAATACAGGACCACCATATTACTAGTAGGAAGACCCCAAACAGATATTCATTGTTAGAAGATGTGGTATGCGTGCCAATGAGACAACTATCCACAATGTTCAATTATCTTCAATTTCTACTGATGATTGGCTCTCAAAATGCTAACATTCCAATTTCAATAACAGTTAACATAAAATACATTCTTACAATAACAGATTACAAAATAAATAATAGTCCTATAACAGCTAACAAAGAGTAAGATAATAACAGCTAACAGTAAATATATTTTTCAGAATAACAGATAACAAAGAATTAAATTGCCTCATAACAGCATAACAGTTAAACCCCTTGCCCCCCTCTTAAAAGCAGAGATAAAGTCATATGAAACGAGTGACTGGTGAAAAATAATGTTTATCCAATTCTTGAACCCCATGCATGTATATATCATAAACTTAAAGTCATATGAAACAAGTGACCGGTGAAAAATACTGTGATTCCAATTCTCGAACCAATGCATACAAACATTATACACTTAGTCTTCTGTGCACGATTTTATCTTTTTTTACGCAAACATTTCGTATCATTTTATCGTCTGCCTGTTATTGTGTGAACATATGACAGCTACTTAATATCGTGTTTTAAGTTTACCTATTGTTAACTTATAGTAAACAATCAACAAAGAAGCATGGATATTGAGCACGTGTATAACATGTACAATCAGATAATAAGTTATTAAAATGACAGATCCATGCGTATTGCGATCACCGGGTTTTTACGAGAAGGGTCACGCTGAGGTCACTTGCATACCGAAAATATGTCGTGCGAATTGCTTCTTAGAAGCAAGCAATCAAAAAAGCTAAACTTCTTCTAAATGTGGACAAATTAAAGAATTTTCTTCAGAAAAATGTATACGTACATAAGTTTTATAATGAAAATTATCCATTTAGTTATAAAAAAAAATATGCATAATTTTTTTTTAATTTGAGGTTTCGTATGACTTTAATAAATATCCATATCATGAGTAACATGTATCCGTCATGATATGTACATGTATGTAATATTTTCCACTGAACTCAACCATCGTCATCATGGACTTTTCATTTTCATACCGTATTCATCTAATACAGAGCTGTTAAAACCTGTTGCACGCCAGGCAAATCTATAATTTCGTTGTTTATTGTAATGCTGCATGTATCTTGATTCTCTGCTCAACATTTCTAAAATTTCATTGTATTCGAAACTACTCATCTTTAAAATCATATATCTGACCTTCGAAATTTTGCATCATAAACAAGGTTGTCAGTTATGATAAATTCATGCTGTTTTTTTCTTTTCACTGTAACAATGTGTAATTTTCTTCATGTTTATGTTCGAGAAAACTTTAAATGCATATCAAAAGATCAGTTCTTTCTGTTTCTGCGTAGGCTTTGTTATATCCACGAAGACATTAATTAATTTTTCCATTTTTGTATCTGACAAGTAAATTTACTATTTTAAAATACAATTATTAATCGTGTTTGATTTCATAGATAATGCTTTGTTAAAAAATCTTTCATTATGGACATTTTACAGTTAAAAGGTTGTTATCTACTATTTCAGCTAATTCATAAATAAATTTCCTTTTTTCACGAACTAATTTTGAAAGCTAAGCAACAGGGATTTTACTGCTTTTTTCCACCCCAGAGTCACAGCGAGGCCTTCAACACGGAGAAACGGCTTGAATGGAATTCCTTGCTAGATGCCGGTACCCAAAATCTTTGCATGGAGAAGTTACGCACATGCAGGCCAGAAATCCAGCAGATAAGACTACAATAGTAAAACAACAAGCTTTTCTACATTCGAGGCAATTTGAATTAAATCTAAGATTGTCATTATTATTCAACAAGATCTAGTGAATACATTTTTCAACCACCTATAATTCTGCAACATGCTTTAACATTTTATTACAATGCTATTTACAGGTTGGAACTTGTTGCAAAATGATTTAAAGATTTGGGATCTTGTGGATATTAGATTTTCCGCCAGGAAAGTCAAGCAAATATTTCAAAAACATTTTTTTTATTTTATTGAATGTTCTAATCAATGTCAACGTAAATTAATTTAAGCACAATCATTATAAAACCTGATAAGTAATGATTACTTATAACTATATTTCTTTGCTTTTTTTTGCTTTTGTGCCAATTATCATTTCATTTGCACCAAAACAGTACATTGTATTTGAGCCAACAATACAGGAAAATGGTTAAATAATAGATCTATATTGGAAAGATTAGTTTTCTCGTTTGAAGTTTTTTACATTTGTCATTCCGGGGCCTTTAATAGCTGATTATGCAATTTGAGCTTTTGTAATTTTCAAAGGCCATCCAGTGACATATAAGTGTTCAGTGACGGATCCAGAACTTTTCCTAAGTGGGGCCCGCTGACTGACCTAAGGGGGGACCCTCTCCAGTCATGCTTCAGTGATTCCCTATATAATCAACCAAATTTTTCGCACGAAGGGGGGGGGGGGGCCCGCCCCCCCCCCAGGCCCCCCCCCTGGATCCGACTATGGTGTTTATTTCTTTGTCATTGGCAATCATACCACATCTTCTTATTTTATAGTGTAATAATCATGTAAAAACACAATTGTGATTACAGAGTATAACATATTGCTAATAAATTATGGTATATTCACCAATAAACCAAAATTATAACATTAAATCCTTTTGAGTTTTTTTAATACGGGGATTGTAGATTTTGCTTCTCTATTTGACAGTGGTTGACTGTATCATTTAACAATGTTGCTGTGCTACATTTGTTGTGATTCTGACTTTGCACCTTACAACTCTATCTATACGTTTTGTTTCTTTTTTTAATACATCAGATTTCCTTCATTTCATGTCTTTAAAAATCACAAATGCATTTCCTCCGATATTTTTATCCGAATTAACTATGTCCATTTGTCACCTAGAACATATAAAAAAAGTTTTATACGAGAAATCAGTATGAACTCACTTACTTACCCAATGAGGAATGTGTGATTCTCTAAAACATTTCTTATACTAGCCTCGCATTCAGGATGCATCTTGCATCAAATTAGTTATATTCAACCTTTAAATTGGCGCAAAAGTCATACTTATTCAGTTTAGCGCAAAAGAAATACGATCCTGTGGCGACAATGACATTTTACTGCATTTTTCAATAAACAGCTACGCCATGAGCGCATGATACGCCCGTCGTCTTGTGAAGTTTTAAGTAATAATCATAAATAGTTCCTGAGACACGGCGCGACATGAAGTGAACCCCCCCTTCTTTTTTTACAACACTCAATAACTCTAAAATTAAATTTTGAACCATCACCAAAAAGTATACAGATCTTTAGATTAATATAACTAAGAAGTGTGTAAAGTTTTAAACAATAATCATAAATTGTTTGGAGATACGGCGCGACATATTAAATCACCACTTTTTTTACAAAAAAAAAAAACCAAATTACTCTAAAATGAAATTTTGAATCATCACCAAAAATTATACAGATCTTTAGATTAATATAGCTAAGAAGTGTGTAAAGTTTTAAGCAATAAACATAAATGGTTTTTGAGATATCATACGGCGCGACGTGTGAACCCCTCTCCACCTTTAGTTTTTTTAAACAAAAAACTCAATAACTCTATGATAAAATTTTGAATCATCACCAAAAAGTATACAGATCTTTGAATTAATATAACTAAGAAGTGTGTAAAGTTTTAAGCAATAATCATAGATAGTTTTTGAGATACGAAGCGACATGTGAAAAAAAACCACACCCATGTTTTAGTTACAAAGTCCCGTAAATTAAAAAAGTTTTAATATTATTTTCACCAAAAGAATACAGATCGTTTGATCATCATAAGAAATAATTATGTTAAGTTTCATGATTTCATGAAATTTGATTAAGTCGTTCTCAAGTTATGCCGGATGCGACATGTTTTCCGTCGGACAGACAGACGGTACGACGGACGGACAGACGGATATTTGTATACCATCATACGTCCCGTCAAAATTTTGAAAATTTTGACGGGCGTATAAAAATTTGCGCAAATGCAATGTGCTCATCAAAATTTTATAATATTTCAGTTTATAACATTCTGATATTGTTGTATATTATTTTTGTAATGTTCTATGTTAATATTTGATCAAATATATATATATATATATATATCTACCAATCCAAAAAATCAAAAAATACTGTCATGAATTGCCCGTCAACAAATGTTTTAATTGGATATGAAAGTAATGTTTGCATATAGTGGTTTTAAATACATCTGAATTATGTACTGATTAATATCTGATTCCTTGATTCTTTTGACAAAAAAATCTGAATTAGTTTAGTCTGGTAGAGTCTGAAACTTCTTTCAGCAAGATAAAAATCAGACAACTTCAAGCTGGCTTTTCTGATTATATAGTAATATTATCCAATGGAATTCAACGCTAAGTATCTACATAAACTATTTTTTAATCTGAAATCTCCATCACTTTTTTTTTAGACAAACAAGGAAATAATTGCATTTTCGTTGATATAATATTACTAGATATATATCACACTTATGAGTGGCGGATCCAGGGGGGGGGGATCCGGGGGTTGAAACCCCCCTTTTTTTGGACGATCAATGCATTTGAATGGGAGCATATACTTGGAACCCCCCCTTTTTTACTCTGGGTTGGGAACCCCCCCTTTTTAAAATGGCTGGACCCGTCCCTGCTTATTGTATTACAAAGATATATAGATTGTTACGAGTCTACTTATGTCAACTATATATCAATAGTGTGGAATCTTAGAGACGACAAAACATTAGAAAAAAATTTGTTGTCACTGATATTCCCACATATGTTTAAACTTCCCGTGGTTTCGAACAAACAAGTCTATTTTTATTGATCATTTATTGTAAGTAAACAATTTACCTGTGTATATGTCCATATCATACGGTTACATGTGAGTTGTGTAAAACGTAGGTGATTCACATAATTACCGGTTAAAACACTTAGCATCCGTAGTTACTTGTTAAAAAAATGGCTGACAAACTAGCAGAACTAAGAGCGAAATGTCTAGAGCGAGGAGCTAGTGGAATACACGGCATCGGCAGGTAATTAAGCATTGATGAATTTCACATTTTCTAGCTTAAAAATAGCTTTGGGTTCATGATAATTCTACTTTTAGTCTGAGGTTACAAGATTAAATCTTGACTGAAACTAGAACGTACGTATTACTCTGTTACTGCGTCTTAGAAACGAAGAAAGAAGTGAGACTTTACAGGTTACTAAATGCTTTTAATAAGACTTGTCTTCGTTTCTGTGACTTTGTTTTTGACTAACGTGTTTCTTATCTTCTGATTCGAAAGACCTGGGGAATTGGAATCCTCACAGCTTTTGACACCACAGAGTCATCACAAGCCCACGGCCGACACTCGGCTAACCGAGAGATTGGTCGGTTAATCTATATTGAGTATGCGGCTATATCGGCGGTTGGTCTGTTAATAGGGTTGGCTAAAGTCTGTTAATCAGGTGTTATCGAGAAAATCATTGAAAGTTTGGCATGTTTCATTGTATAACTTTTTAAATATATTTTCATTATAAACATTATTCATGTCTAACAAAACAATTCAATATACTGAATCCAGTGGTGTAATTATTATTTTTCTAGCTTCGATGTACGATCTATAAAATGAAAAGGCGGGTTACTCATCAATAAATTTATACACATTTTACACACACAAAATGTACACAAAATGACACGTTGGTTGATTTTACTTGCATGCAATATTTTGAACATCGAAAAAAGACGGGCATTATGTTTGTTAACCATATTGATATCTTTGTGTGAAAAATCTACACGAAAATCTGTATTTTGGTGACATAAATCAATCTTTATTTAAAACCTGGTCTGTTAATGGGTCGGATGTATAAAACCCGGTCTGTTAATTGGTCTGTTAAGAGTTATGAATGGCAATAGAAATACAATTTTATTGCTATATATGGGGTGTTATCGGATCAAATGGGTAGGCTCAAGACGAGCAGCTAAAATATACGGAAACAACACATGAGCAATGAAACATAAAATATACGATAACAACACATGAACAATTAACAATTTAGACAATGGAAATTGAAAATTGATAAAGATGGTTTCAAAAAGTGTTATACAAAATGTATATATTAAAGTAATATTAATTTCATCCAAGAATGGTCGCATATATCATGTGGATTCTGTTTAATTGTTAACCAGTATATAAATCAGAGATAAACGTCGTAATGTAACTAAACATCAGTAAGTAAAATATATTGGGATGCTAAAGTATAAAGAATAGAGAAAGAATAATATACATTTATTTGCCGTACCTCAGGGAGATATGAAGATTTGTTCAATGACACGTGGGATAGTCTCAACCAATCAGATATTGATTAAACTATCAATGTGTATAAACAGTTGAATAATATACAATTATAGCCTTTGTATGAGGGCAATACTATAGTATTAATGAATGGGTGTTTTTATAATGACCCTGTTATATGTCCAATGTCTGTAATAATGGTCGAGGAAGTCTGTAATGGCCCGAGGCAACGCCGAGGGCTATTACAGACATCCGAGGCCATTATTACTGACCGAGGACATATAGCAGGGCCATTATAAAAACACCCATTTCTTAATACATTTATTAACCAACTAAACAAAAGTGTATGTGTTGCTGCTAACTTGATGTACTGTCTTACTGCCAGTTTGAACAAAATAATTTGTACTTCACCATTATAAAGCTTTAAATATACCAAATATCCAAGATATTAAGTTGAAAGAGATTTGTGTTAAAAACAGGATGAACAGTGATCCCTTTATATGGTTCTTTAATGTTGGTTGCTGGTTACTAAATTAAATAAAATACAAAAAGGTATTATACTCTTAAGCCTCGGTCACACCTTACCGGATAGCTCGAACGGACGCCTAAAGCCTCGGTCACACCTTACCGGATAGCTCGAACGGACGCCTAACGGATAAAAAAAAAGTTATCCGTTGACAAAATTTTTATCCGTTGGGAGTCTGTTGGTGTACTAACGGACATGTAACGAATGCCTAACGGACACACAACGGACATTGAACGTACGTGAAACGGATACGTACCGGACAGAACGGACGTCGAACGTACATCCAACGGACGAGTACCGGATAAAACGGACACCTAACGGAAGCGTAACGGATAAAACGGATGAACAAAATAATCTGAAAAATAAAGGCAATAAACCATCTAAAAATTAAAGGCAATAACCCATGAGAAATTTCAGTTGGCATTTGTCCGTTTTACATCCGGTAGGCATCCGTTTTATCCGTTATCCTTCCGTTAATGTCCGTTTCACATCCGTTTTATCCGTTAGGCGTCCGTTAGGTGTCCGGTAGACGTCCGTTGGTGAATTGGTCTACCGGATCTCCAACGGATGCATAACGGACACGTAACGGATACAAAACGGACGAGTACCGTACAAAACGGACGCCTAACGGACGACTAACGGACGTTCAACGGACATTTTATCCGTTGGACGTCCGTTCAAAGTTTTGAACATGCTCAAAATTTTCCACCGGACAGAACGGACGTCAACGGATAAAACGGACGCTTAACGGACGCCTAACAGATATGGGCGGACGCCTAACGGATAAGAACGGACGTCTAACGGACATGAACGGATTGAAAAAAAGTTATCCGTTAGGCGTCCGTTCAAGCTATCCGGTAAGGTGTGACCGAGGCTTAACGGATAAAAAAAAAAGTTATCCGTTGACAAAATTTTTATCCGTTGGGAGTCCGTTGGTGTACTAACGGACATGTAACGAATGCCTAACGGACACACAACGGACATTGAACGTACGTGAAACGGATACATACCGGACAGAACGGACGTCGAACGTACATCCAACGGACGAGTACCGGATAAAACGGACACCTAACGGAAGCGTAACGGATAAAACGGATGAACAAAATAATCTGAAAATTAAAGGCAATAAACCATCTAAAAATTAAAGGCAATAAACCATCTGAAAATTAAAAAAAAAATAAACCATCTGAAAATTAAAGGCGCGTCAGATGGACATGGTATCTAGTATATATGTTATAATATTTGCATCTGGGAAAGTCTGGTCAGTAGGACAGTTATCAAGGTCACACGTGCCAAACAAATTGAACAATTTATCCGGTTTTTTTTACGTTTCTTCACACGAGGGTCACTTTTTGAGTTAACTGGTTTAGTTGATTTTATTTTGTATTGCGTCTTGTTTAGCATGATATGTGTGCAAATATAGAGCTCCTCTGATTAAAAAAAATCAAGGTAGAAGAAGTGTGGTAATTCAGTCTTATAGAGTTTAAGTTGATTTTCTGAATTTGTTTATATTATGTACCTCTGGTATGAAAACGGATGTGGTGTTATGCGGAACTCTCCATCCGTACTGCATACTACGATATTTTCCTCCAGAAGCAAGGTGTCTAAGTGTAATTGCTAACTTGAGTCCTGGTTCCAGCGGATTTCTGTAAAAAATATTCTGCTTGGCTTTGCGAGGCCCAACCCGCTGTAATATCTCGTCGAACATCTCTGTGGTCATTCGAAGGAAGTGTACAAAGGAATGCCGATCCTCCCGCCTAAGTTCGGTCATGAGTTGGTCATATAGACCAAAACTGCGTCGTCTTTCAGGACTAAGCCATGGTCGTGTCCACCATCTCCTTTGTCTTCTCCTTTCGACAGCTATAAGGTTTATATTTGCTACATTTAAGTTGAGTCTGGCCTGAATAAGAGCTGTTTGGTAGCGTAGACGTGCTCTTACTCCAAGATCAATCACGAATAATAAATAGTCATGACACTCAAGAAAATCTAACATACCATATATTGGCATTTCTGACGCGAAATTTCAATTGGCATTTGTCCGTTTTACATCTAGTATTTTTGAATTTTATGCATTTCTAATGCATATTTTGTTTTTTATGTATATTATTTTTCAACTTCTCTGTAACCTTTGTACTTGCATGGTTTTATGAGAATAAACTATCAGTAGGCATCCGTTTTATCCGTTATCCTTCCGTTAATGTCCGTTTGACATCCGTTTTATCCGTTAGGCGTCCGTTAGACGTCCGTTAGGCGTCCGGTAGACGTTCGTTGGTGAATTGGTCTACCGGATCTCCAACGGATGCATAACAGACACGTAACGGATACAAAACGGACGAGTACCGTACAAAACGGACGTCTAACGGACGTTCAACGGACATTTTATCCGTTGGACGTCCGTTCAAAGTTTTGAACATGCTCAAAATTTTCCACCGGACAGAACGGACGTCAACGGATAAAACGGACGCTTAACGGACACACAACGGATATGGACGGACGCCTAACGGATAAGAACGGACGTCTAACGGACATCAACGGATTGAAAAAAAGTTATCCGTTAGGCGTCCGTTCGAGCTATCCGGTAAGGTGTGACCGAGGCTTTAACAACTTAGTTTTATCTGTAATGGCCTAACAGGGTTTAATACAGACAAACTGGGCATTAATACAGGGCCATTACAGAAAAACAGGGCCATTACAGAAAAAACAGGGCCATTACAGAAAAACAGGGCCATTACAGAAAAAAACAGGGCCATTACAGAAAAACAGGGCCATTACAGAAATATGTAATTTTTAATAAACAGTCACTTTTGGCAATAATGCACTTAGTTAGTTAATAAAAGAATATATTGACCTAAAAGAAGTATATTGACTGAGGACGAAGTCCTAGGTCGAAATACTTCTTTGGGTCGATATATCCTGTTTTGACCTCATACTTTTTGTTATTGTTATATTATCAAATGTCCAACCATATTTGTATCAAAATCGTCATTTGATTTTGTTTGAATTTTATAGATATCATATTGTCTCCTATACATTAACGACATATAAATAAACCGTGCAATATGCTTTTTGCTGTGCAATATGCATTTTGCTATCCGCCGTTTTTTATCACCTTCGAAAATATAGTTTAACATGTGACTATCCCTGAACGAATCAAATAAGTTAAAATATACGATTTAATAATACTGAGTAAGATAAATAAAATGTAGATAAAGTGACATAACAATTTAAAGAATACAGAAATAACCCCCCCCCCTTTTAATCCGGACCCTCGTGGTATACACGAGAATCTGGATGGAGACGCAGAATATAGAATAGTAGATAAGGACAGTAGAGATTGATGCATTGCTAAAAAAGAGAAAAAAAATAATAAGAATACAGACATGAAACACCCCTGGATGTTGAAATAGTAACGGATTGCGATGTACTCATATTTGTGACGAATGCTAGAAGTTTACATGCGGACAACTGCAGTTCTCCTCTGCACTTATGTAGAAAGGAACTAAACGGAATAAAATGAATTAAAACTTAAGTTAACAAAATGTAGCTGCATTCGCTCCTTTCCATTTACTTCTTTAGAATGATTTGAAAACAACATATGATTAAGTAATAGAAGAAAAGAACCAATTGAATGATGCTGACGAATTAGGGGTTAACGTCCAGTGACAAATATCATGTGCATATGAGAACGACAACACGTTATATGTACCCCTGTGTTGTATTAGAAAGACACTTTCAGTCGGGTTTGAGAACGTGCTACTTTGAACAGATTCAACAATTAAGGCTTATTGAAAACGTTGATATTGAATAAAATTGAGAAAGGAAATGGGGAATATTAAATGCATGCATATTCCAGCGGCTGCTCTTACTAGAACGATACTGTTGTACCGTATTGTCATTTTTTTTTCTTACTCAAGAACATCTCATTACTTACTTTTTCAATGGGGAAATATAAATGTAGCAAAACTATTGCCGTGGCTAAATAACTCTTAACTGACACAATTTCAATTGTCCAACCCATTAACAGACTTTATTCCCATAATTTTCACTAAAACGTGGTATTATTCACGTTATATTACAATTATGAAATATTTACTAATGTCAATTTATTTTTTGGAACCAAAGTACTATTTTGTGTCCTTTAAATGATATCTAAGATTGTTTGTTTTGCCTTTTATTAAAAAATTGCTATGCGTATAAGCATAAATTATACATACTTGCGCGACGCCTTTTAGTTTTACTGAAAACTGCGCAGGCTATGAAATGTTTTCACAGGTGGAAAATATTCTATGATAGATATCATTTTGTCAGACACTTTTCTTTTTTTGATTTGGTTCTTATAATATGCCAAAAATATGTATATTTGATAGAGTTTAACATAAAATTGTGCGTTTTACTCTTAACAGACGTATAGCCAACCCGATTAACAGACCAATCGCCCATATAGCCGCATACTCAATATAGATTAACCGACCAATCTCTCGGTTAGCCGAGTGTCGGCCGTGAAGCCGAATAAAATGATATAGTAGTAACAGAGTTATAACACAACACAACTTTAATTTCAAGTCGCTGTTGACCAACATATCCTTGTTTACACATAGAAATTATACTTGAGGCTCCAAGTACCCTGTATCGCTCACCTGTTAATTTGCATAAAAAATGTATAATGTTATGAGAATATTTCAAATCATGAGTTTCCCACACTGAAAACGGAAAAAATAATTAATAACCTCGTTTCAGGCAAATGGCTGATACGTAGATTTTGTCCTTTTATTGCTTATTTTCAGTTTCTCTTTTTTTGCACAGTTAACGAAAAAATAAATCACGGTAAGGTTATACATAGTCACTCAAGAATAAACACTTGTACAAGGAGACAGTTTTGACTATGTTGACTCGCATGATTTAAATTGATTGGTATTTTCTTTGAACGAGCTATTTAGTAGTTGCGAGTACTCTCAGATCTGCACTCAGTTGTGTCTTAGGGGGTTTGTCAGTTTTTGTGTTATGTATCACTTAAATAGGTAAGCCCTGTTCAATTGATTTTTTTTAGTTTGTTCGTATGGTGAGGGTTTTATGATGTGCTGTTTACAACTTCCCGGGTAAGGCGGAGGGTTGTGTGTTCGCGTTTGAACTGCTAACTTGTACTTCATTTGGTCTCTGATGTCTCATTTGCATTCAAACCAAATCTTCTTTTTTTTTTATGTTAACCCCACTTCTTTCTCTTTGTGTCGGTCCCGAGCGGTTGTCTTTTGTTGCTGTTTATCATATTGTTCATTGTTTGTTAAATGTTTGTACAATTCGTTTTTTTTGTAGATCTATGACATCTGACACTGTCGGATTTTAGGGGTAGAATTAGGCTTCGTTTAACATGGATAACCACGCCACATTATGTAGCGGGAGCCTGTAATTCAAAGGTTCAGCATATTTATTTTTCTTTCATTCTTTTGTCTATAGTATTTCAGGCTGTTAGTTTTCTCATTTGTCATATCGGGCCTTTGGTTATCTGCTTTGTGGTGTTTTTTTTTTTAATTATCATTGAAGCCTTACGGCAACCTTAGTTGCTAACTTCTACGTCTCTGGTCGAGAGGTGTGCAATTGGTACACCTTCTTGTATTTTATATTAATTATAGATCGTGTTCTTATGGTATTCACTGAGTTGTCCATTCAATATGATATATAGTTTCCGTAAAAAAACACGCACCAATGCCGTTAAAAAGAATTTCAAGGGCAATACTTGCTAACGATATAAGCTTGTCAATTTTGCGATAAACATTTCTTTGTATCCACTGTAGTGTCGACGAAAACTATCAAAAATAAGTAAACACATTCAAGGAAAATAACTCGTATAAAGAGTCGACTTTTAATTTAGCCCATGTTGACCAATTTGTAGATCTTTTTCAGCTGATCAAATTTGCTGTTTACAGGTTCCATTTATCTACTCTATAGTTTCCGCGAAAAACCTACACAAAAAGGTAAAAAAATCACCTTTCAAGGGCAAACATTTATGACGATTTCGACCATGTTTAAAGTTTTTTACATCTGGTCCTAACAACAATTTCCTTTTATCGTCATACGATTTTACAACTGAAGTTAATATATATATGACGCCCATATATTCTTATTTTTGGCATGACATATAAACTACTATAAAATCGTATAAATAGATGCAAGAACATATCAAATTATGAAAAAATAAGTAAAAATATAGGAGACTCCACCAATTCACTATATAAATGAAAACACAACAAAAGACAAAGCAAACGTCTGTGGTCCATTTGTTTTATAAATCTATTTAATGTACGTTGGTCTGAGTTAATCAGGATAATGGTTGTCTATAAAAGTGCTGGACACAGAATTTATTCAGTATTTTCAAACATTTTTATGAAAGTTTACCATGATAAATAATGTTCATTTGAATATCGTGACATCAAAATCAATCCCGGACCTGTCAAAAACATTTCTGAAAATGAATTTTAAACTCGATGGAAATTAATTACATCGTTTCCGTGATCTTAAACTTAAAATTGCAGGTTATCATGTTAGAACAATTGTTAAAAAAGAAACGTCCGATTCCCTTTTGTTTTAAACAATTGGTACATGTTTACAAATCATAGATGACAACCATATGTACATTTATATGTTATTTACTATATGATGGTGTGGTTTCTCTTTTTTATATAGTCTAGACCGTTGATTATTCTGTTTGAATTGTTTTACACTAGTCATTTTGGGTCCCTTTGTAGTTTGCTGTTCGGTGTGAGACAAGGCTCCATGTTGAACGCTGTACTTGACATATTTAATTGTTAGCTTTTTATACATTATGACTTGAATGAAGAGTTGATTCATTGGCACTGATACCACATCTTATTTATATTAGCCATCGAAAAGTTCCTGTACTAGTAATGTTTGATATTACGAAGTTTAAAAATACAAATTAATCATTCACTTAATTTTTATGTTGTAGAACTTTTCGAAATATTGACGATGATGGCAGTAAATCGCTTAGTCTTGAGGAATTTAGATATGGTCTAAAGGACTTTGGTCTTAGCTTTCCAGAAAGTTCTGTACAAGAACTGTTTACCCATATTGACAAAGATGGAAGTGGTACAATTCGATTTGATGAATTCCTACAAGCAATAAGGGTATATATAATTATCATATACTAAGATGTTAAGCCAACTACAATTGTAAACAATCACTTTATTTATAGCTTTTTTAAGCGGCAGTAAATATTAGGGGAATATATGTAACAAAAAAAAAAAAAAAAACAACCCAAAAAAACATTTTATTTTATTCGGCACGAAACTGCTGTAGTAGTCGCTAAACCTCGCTCTTCTGCAGTTTCTTAGCCTCATACAAAAACGTTAATATTTTTTTGACATTTACCCTGCTATTGTTATATTGCTCTGACCTACCAAATCGCCATTCGGTCAGATTATTTTTTTCATTTCGTTAGTTAACATATGATAGATACACTTAACTTATGATACATAAACAATTGAAAACGCAAGATAGGCGAATATGTTGATAAATAAATAAATTAATAATCGAAATATTCTTTTATTATCAGAGGTCAACTATGTATTGTTTTTTTATTTGTTTTTGTTTTACCTTCCAGCCTCCTATGTCACAAACTAGAATCTCGATCATCAACGAAGCATTTAAAAAGTTTGACAAAAATGGTGATGGAGTAATCTCCGTTGCTGATCTGAAGGGTGTTTACAATGCAAAACACCACCCTAAATACAAGAGTGGACAAATGACAGAGGATGAAGTCTTCAGAGAATTTCTTGACGTGTTTGACCATGGAGTTAAAGACGGAAAGGTGAATTGACATTTTTAAAATATTTTTTTCTTATTTAGTTAGTTTTCAATGCAAAAGAGTAGGTCCGGTAAGGACCGATTTTGGCCTCAAATTTCAGGTTCATCTGACCACTTTTTAAACACTTAAGTGTCTATTTTATTTGAATCAATTAGTTTATGTGAAAGATTTTAACTGATTTAGTCATTAAAAACGATCCGATTCAAGCTTAAATATGAAAAATCTACCAAATATGCCGAAAAATGTCACTTTTCAGATGGTTTTGTGGTAAAAATGGAAGTGGCCGCATCCGTGTTCATCCTCACCCTTAATATATGTTATGTATTATCATTAAATACAACTTACATTTCAATATTAAAGATGAACACGAATGCGGCCACTTTCGTTTTACACGAAAATCGTCTACAATTTAACTAAAATGCTAGAATTGTGAAGATTTCAGTAATTTAGCATGACTTAATGGTGCTAGTACAGGCTATATGTGCATTGTATTGTCAAAAACAGCCCATATTTATGTAGCAGAAGCATTCTACTGTCCAATAAATAACTAAAAGTTTACATTTTAACTATTTTGTAAAACTGCTATATTTTGGGGCAAAAAAGGGGTCTTACTGAACCTACTCCTTTCCATGTTGCGATTCCTCCCTCCCCCATTTCCGTTTGTTATAGCAAGAACTAATTCAGGCTATAAAAAGACTGACAGCTTTAATCTCAAATTAATCAACAAAGTCAATCATATTCATTATATGCAAAAAATACTGCATTTTTTTTAGAAATAAATAAATAGACGAAGCATGCACAAAAAAATATTTCATTATCCTAATTGGGGTAACTGACCACAGCTATTTCAAAAAGTGTTATCGTATGATACGTCAAAGTTTAATACTGAACCAATCGCACGAAAGTGTAATTGCAGATGTATGATCAGTTTTCTTTGGTTTGTTCGATCGGAGGATCAAAAGTTGATGATATATTTTTTGATAATATTATATATAACATGCATCCATAAAATCGAATTCAGCAATGAGGGCAATTTTAATACTTTAATTTGAAAGATAATTGCTATATGTGTTGGCATATCTCTTTGAGTTGAAAAAAAATACCACCAGCACTACACCCGCAAGTCTGTCTGTTGCAACAGTTTTTAAAGCAATATTCAATATTCAAAGTTTGTCAATTGTTCATCTTTCTTCTGATGTATATTGTTCTGTTTAACTTTATTTTTTATGTGACCTAGGTGACCAAAGAAGAATTTATTAATTACTACAGTGGTGTAAGTGCCTCTGTAGATACTGACCAATACTTTGTGGAAATGATGAGAAGTGCATGGAAAATGTAGCGACTGTTCGATAGGAACATCAACATTTAGACAAAGAATGGTCTATATTTGATACTTCTCTAACCAGTAGGGACGGCGATATACCAGTTGATGAGATTTGTAGAGCAACAGCTAGATGAAGTGAATAATATTTACCTCATCCTCGATCGAAATGTATATTATATAGGAATTATTCATGTCTGTCCATCTTTCAATTTATGTCTTGCTCATAGTTTGTCAATACAATGAAGGATATAATGATATGCATTAAATACCTGTTTCCTAACATCAGACTGTATCATAAATAAAGGATATTTAAATAATGGTAAAGGTAACAAGCTTTGATGAATTTGCAACAATAATAGATGTGTATACCTCATCTCTAAATATGAATAGTGTAGTTCAGCTAAAATCTTCATGTATTTCAAACTATAAATCAAAATTAAATGACTAGTCACTTACCTAATTACCTTTTACACAACCAACACTCAAACATGCCTTGTTGTTTCCCATTCACAAATTTTGAAATTAGTGGAAGCATATATATAGTATTTTGTAGCTTCTTATGTCATTAATAAGGCTGAAATGTTTTTTCAGAAGGTCATTTTCACCGATTTTGTTTGTCTGTCTCAGAACTTTTTAAATGAAATATATGTGAATGATACTTTTTATAACTGTTTCCATCCCTGAAATTACTGTCATTAATGTTCATATATGAGGTTAAAATGTCTGATAATTCAAATTTACTACTATAAATGCTAGGGTTTAATTGTATGAACCGTTCTATTGATAAAACAGGGTCAGCAACCCAAAACTGACACAATTAGTCAACGTGACAATAATGGCGAGCCAGCAGCCAAACATATGTTAATTGCAGATATACAACACAACTTTCTTAAGAATCTACCACCAAACGTCCAAATAAATCTGAAAAAAACGCCATATTTCTTTTCTATTGGAATATATTTTATAATACCGCGCTAGCATCAAATTAGTTATCTGTTTCTTTGTTGCGTGAATATTTTTTAAGAAACTTTTAATTCTCCCTCATCAAAATATTGTATTCCTCCAAGTTTGAATTTAGAAAATAACATAAATCCCCTCAGGGCTGACAGAGTTGAATTTAAAAATAAAGAGATGTAGTATGATTGCCAGCGAGATAACTATCCACCGCATATCAAATGAAGTGGTTGTAAGCTATTATAGGAAACCTTATGACATTCAACAATGAGGTAAACTCACACCGCATAGTCGGCTATAAAAGGCCCCAACATAAAAAAAATATGAACCATTTGGAATGAGAAAACTTACTGCCTTATTCACATTAAAAATAAGAAGAATGTGGTATGATTGTCAATGAGACAACTTTACCGAAGACCGAATGGCATAACAGTTAACTACTATAGTTCACTGTACGACCTTCAACAATAAACAAACCCCTTTAACTATAGTCAGCTAAACAATTAACAAATGTATAACAAGTCAAACGAGAAAAGTAATATATATGAATATATGAAATACAGCAACAAACTACAACCGCTGCATTACAGGTACATAGAGAATGTGGCGGGGTTAAACATTTTGGCGAGTGCCCATCCCTTCTCACCTTTGACAGGTGTAACAGCACATCATATGAACAAACTATACAAATCATTGGATAGCACTTTACACGTCAAATCGTTACCAATAAATGCAACAGTAGTATACCGCTGTTCAAAACAGAAAAAAAAAAAACATTTAACGAAAACACTGATCAGTTTTCATGGTTAAGTTTCTTTCTTATATACTATACGTAATATATCAACTATATTTAATGCATATATTGATTGCAGGGTATACATGTCTGTCTAACATGGCTCCTCTGACCTTGAACTCGTCATTAGTTCGTTAGTCAATGTGTTTCATTTCCTGATCAAGTTCGTTTCTAAGAAACAATAAGCAAAAGAATAACTATGTTTGGTGTATAAATTTATTGTAAGGTATACATGTATTTTTGGTTAAGATTATCTGACCTTGACCTAATTTTCTGGGATCAAGTTAATTGTATGTGATACTTGTTATTAGAACTATTAACAGTATATCAGTAAATCAGGCGAGACATTTCAACGTGAGAATGCACTCAAGGTTGCATCTCTGTTAATATTGACAATGCGATTTCCCATAGGAACTTTTACGGCTAAAACTGTACCACTTTTACTATGAAAATTTGAAAAAAAATCTTATCCTATAATTGAAAGTTCATATGCACCACAATTTTGTTCAAAGGTCAAAATATAGGGCTGTGCGGCATATTTTCAACGTTTATATACCCTGAACTTCTTAAAGTTTAAACTAACACTAGTTTTCTTAACTACCCCTACCTCGAATGAAAGGTTACCACAGATTTGTACATGTTTATTCACTGGTAACATTCCCATGTTATGTCTCTGTGAGATGGAACACAGAGAGCATAACTGGGAACCAGTATGTAAACAAAATTAATTTTCTATGAATACTCAAGATCTCCCCAAATGAGGCGTGTTTTGAGAAACAGGTGTATTTACAAAGTGCAACCTCAAATTATTGACTGATAACACAATCAATATTTTACCAATACAAACAATATACAAATATCTAATTACAGTTTAAAGAATAAGATTATTTAAAGGACGAATTTGGTCAAGGCAATTTACGAAAAACAAATATGACGTTTTCTTATTTTAAAGCAAATACTAAAATCATCACATGATCTACAATAGCAACCAATCTAGTTGTTTTTCAAGATTCACCAATGTATTTGATAACATTTACAGATATGTTCACTTGTTGAATCTCACATGTTCAATTAACTTCAATTTGACACCATAGCATGCTTTGTTATGTTTTGGACATTGTTCACTGTAATTAAATTTAGAGTTGTAAGACTAATAATGTACCCATATGTCGAACAGCGTCTTCTGTCATGGTCGTGCGCCATTATTCAAACGAAAGCTATTTTTCAGAACATCACAAAAAAGTATACCTATGGTCATTTTCACACACATATATATGAATATGCTGTATGCTGAATTGATAAATCCTTTTAACTATACTTTTAGAATTTTAAAACTGAATTAAAAAAAAGTGTCTGGTTTCATCAAAATGATAAGATTCAAACAGTCAAACGAAATTTCGAAATAAAGGAAACAGTTGTATACATAAAGGCAACAGTAGTATATCGCTGTTCGAAAGTCATAAATCCCGTGTTCAAAAGTCATAAATCGATTGAGAGAAAACAAATCCAGTTACAAACCAAAACGGTTTCCAATGGAAACGCATCAACTATAAGAGGATAACAAAGGAACACCAAAGTGCAAAAAAAAAAACAAAAACGCCAAGACATACAGAAAAGAACATTTTGTTAACAAATATCATATATAAAGGCAAAAGTAGTATAGCGCTACTCGAAAGTCATAAATCGATCGAGAGAAAACAAATCCGGGTTACAAACTAAAACGGAGGAAACACACCAACCACAAGTCAGGAATATTATTTTCTGACTTGGTACAGGACATTTTAAGGTACTGTTACAGTTTTAAAATAAAAAATTATTCTCTACAAATGTTTAACTAAAAGTAACATCTTTCCTATACCAATATCCTGTAATAAAGTTCGTTTTAGCTTGTTTTAAGTTCGTTTTTAGTCACATATGCAGACCGTGCAGTTGCCTATAATTAATTACACCAACTTCTTTTGAACTCCGGGAATAGGTGTCACATAGGCACTTATACCACATGTACATCTTATTTTAATTTAAAAAAAAGTCTAAAACCCATACACATAATAGTATATACGATTTTTTGAATAAGTAAATACTTTTCCATTCTGTTTTCTTCTGAATTTGAGACGTATTTATTACAAACCAAGTTTTTGAAACCAGGTATACAGATAGAGACACATATAATGTTATTAACCAATCAAGCTGCCCTATGTCTATATACATATAACTTTGTATTTAACAAAAACTTTGAATCAAATTATGTAATAAGAAGATGTCTCATCTTTTAATTAATTTTCAAGTCATTTGTTTCATTTAAGGGCACCGCTGACTAGTCGGCGGAATCCTACAGTTATCGTACGGTTTTGTATGTCTGTCTGTTTGCACTTCTATATCGCAGAATAAATCACGATTGCATTAACTGGTTTCCATTATTTTCATATACGTACACGGGTTTTCTTATCAGGATTTTCTTAACCCAGGCATAGATTACCTTAGCTGTATTTGGCACAACTTTTTGGAATTTTAGGTACTAAATACTCTCCAACTTTGTATTTGTTTGGCTCTATAATATAACTATTTTGATCTGAGCGTCATTGGTGAGTCTTATGTAGACGAAACGCGCGTCTGGCGTATCAAATTATAAGCCTGGTACCTTTGATAACTATTAAGTACAACACTGGGTCGATGCCACTGCTGGTGGACGTTTCGTCCCCGAGGGTATCACCGGCCCAGTAGTCCGCACTTCGGTGTTGACATGAATATCAATGATATGGTCATTTATAAATATCCTGTTTACTAAATTTTGAAATTTTCGAAATACTTAGGATTATCTTATCCTAGGCATAGATTACCTAACCCTTATTTGGCACAACTTTTTGGAATTTAGGGTTCTCAATGCTCTTCAACTTTGTATTTGTTTGGCTGGTACCTATTTACACCACTGGGTCGATGCCACTGCTGACGTTTTCTTGATATCAATTAATTTCCATTTTTTAACTGAACTATTTGACCTGTCAGTGTATATGTTAAGTTTATTTGGGATGTTCATTCATAGTAAAAAGATCTAATATAACGGTCCAGTGCTTATTTAGAAAAATTACAATTACACACACAGACTTAATTTGTAATGAAGTATACACTTTTTGATGTAATGGCTCATCAACTAACATTTAAACTATATCATAATGGTAAAATGCGTGCAATCATAATCGAAAGAGAAAATTTGACATTGGAAACAGGCTCAGAATGTTTATATCAACAAGCTAAGTAAGGAAAATAAATTCAAATAATCGAACGATTCCTTGTATGGGATATTGACATTATGACAATTTATCATTTCTGTCTGCTTTCTCGAGACTTTAATAGATAGAAACTTTAATAGCGAAACTGACCATTAATATAAGATCTGTAATAATGCTAATAATGACAGAAACCGTTAAGAAGTTACGGCCAATAAACGATTATTTCGATTTAGATAAATGCGCTTTTACATACTTTATTGAAAAGCATTGTAAAAGACAGACATGGTAAATGGCTAAACGATCATCAATTCGTTAATGGCCATTGTTCTAAGGTGAGCCGGTCATTAAAGAATTTATGAACAAAAAGTGGACCCTTGTTTTAACGTTAATAACTAACGTGATCAAGATACTGAAGTTTTAATCGAGAAGACATTACGCTATGATAATCATATATTTTTATCTTCAAACTGATTTACATATATGTGATTACATATACAACTTGTTAATCTGATGTTTAAAAAAAAATGCGTTTTTCAATTATAATGTTTTTAAAAAAGTTAGTCATACTTATTGCATGTCTCAATATAGCTTGATATGAATTGTCTTAACATGAATCATAGTGTGAAGAAATAATATATATGTGAAAGAATTGATTTGTCATGAGTACAAATGCATAAGCAATTTGTATATCCTTTTATAAATCACGTCGTTTCACATTATTATTTTATTGATCTTAGTAATTTATATCAAGAAAACAACTTTTACATATGTGTTTATCTATGGGTGAGCTCGGTTGGCGTGTTCCGAACACGAGACATCTGTTTCTCCATTTTTATTGTGTCATGGGATTGTATTTTGACAAATGAGCAACAAGGCATTATTGAAACTGCCCCCTTGTTTTTAGGCTGCATCTATTTGCTTTAGCGAGAGAGAAAAACAGACCACGTTTAAGGTACAAACAAAAATAACCTACTTAAATTAACGAACACACATGGGACAATTACTGTTAAGTGTTAGTCTGATAGAAAGATGTAGTTTTATTTGCGTATTTCCCTTAAAATAATGCTTTATATGATCAAATACGTAAACATATAGTTAACCAAAGATGTGTGTAGTTAGCCTTCATTTAAATGATCATCAATTTGTAGTTTTCATTTCCCTGACTTTCAGTTCCCTGCTGCGCCATTTTGTATTCTGTTTACAACTTATTTCTTTTCGGAGCGGTTGGAAGGCATTCAAAGCACATTTTGCCATTTTGTATTTAACCTCTAGTTGATTTCGTGCATTCCGATCATCTTTAATTCACCAATCGAGCGCCAGCTGTATACTTGAGACGTCGATACATTGCAGAATTTCCGGTTAAAACACCTGCCAACCGTAGTTACATGTGAAAATGGCTGACATACTCATAGATTTGAGGGCCAAAATTCTAGAACGCGGACCAAATGGTATAAAATGCATAAGCAGGTAAAAGTTTTGAAATGATACACATTTTCCTAGTTTAACAACATATTTAAGTTTATTTTTAAATTTACATCTCTGTTGCAAGTCGATTTTTGTCGAGCCTGTGCCTTCTGTAACAGAAAGCTCGACACAGGGATAGTGATCTAGCGATGACGGCGGCAGAGGTGGCGTTAATTAACTTAAAAGCTTTATATTCTATAAGGTGTAAGACCTTAATGCTTTATACTTATATACATATGCCTTATATTATGAAGCTTCCGTCTGTCATGTAAACTGTCTTTGACCTCATTTTCATGGTTCAGTGGCTAATTGATAAAAAAATGTTTTGTTATGTTTTTATGAGTAATAGGATAACAACATGTAGTATGTGCGTACCTTGCAAGGTCTCATGCCTGTCAGACAGTTTTCGCCTGACCTCGACCTCATTTTATGGATCAGTGAACAAGGTAAATTTTTCGTGGTCAAGTCCATATCTCAGATACTATTAACAATAGGTCTACTATATTTAATGAGTGTAATGATTGTAAGATGTATATGTCCAACTGGCAGGTGTAATATGACCATGACCTCTTTTTTTATGGTTGAGAGGTTTAGTTAAGTTTTGTGGTTTTGTTCTTTTTTCTTATACTGTATACAAAGGTTCAATCGTATTTGGTGTATGGGATTATTTAACGATGTACATGTCAGTCTGGCAGTTTTTATTTTACCTTGACCTCATTTTCACGGTTCTTTCCTAAGTTTTTAGTATTTATGCTTTGGTCTATGTTTCTTAAACTATAACAATATGTCAACTATATTTGGTGTATGGAATGATTGTAATGTTTATATGTCTGTCTGGCTATCATTATCTATTATTGACCTTATTTCATGGCTCATTGGTAATGGTAAGTTTTCATGGTTAAGTTTGTTTCTTAGATACTATAAACAATATATGAACTATTCTTAATGCATATATTGATTGGAAGGCATACATGTCTTTCTGGCATTGGTTATCTCACTTGACCCTATTTTCATTTTTCATTGGACAATGTTTTAATTTTCTGAATAAGTTCTTTTCTAAGAAACTATAAACTATATTTGTTGAATTGAATCGGTAGTTTGTGAATATGTATTTCCGGTTTGATTCACCTGACCTTGACCTTATTTTCTTAAGTTTATGTGATACTTATAGTAAAGCTTTATACTAAGGACTATCAACATAAAAAACAATAATCATTGAAGCAGGCGAGAAACTTCAGCAATTACACTCTTGTATTACACCTATATAAACAATCAAATACAGTAGCATTCCATACCTTTTTGCGTTATAGACACGTTAACGTTTATAATGAACACATAGTCTACTTTAAGTCAATGCAAAACTGTTTTATCTATTGCATTAGCTTATGCTTTTTGAAATGATGGTGTATAAAAACTAGACAGTGTAGTCTATGTCATCGGGACCGGCCAATGACCTTGAATTTTGTCCTCAAAATACTTGATTCATTTCACATTTTCGTATCTGGAACACAACTGTTTTCTTATTTTGTATGTTCTGTTGATATTTGATTAATAAATGCTACACTTCAATATAACGTGTCGCGTACCATGGATAATGAGAATGACTTTTTCAAGGTCAAATAAAAAGTTAACCTAAAATATTTTCATTTTTTATATGTCCATCCTTAAACCATACATATTCTTCTTTGCATTTGCAAAACCTTTTCAGTGCAGCTGACATAATAAGATAAACTTATAGATTTTATAATTATATAATATTTACATAAACATCTTATTAAGTGAGTACTTACATTATTGCATTTACTTTATCGTTTAAAGTTTACGTCGTTTTGAACGAAACGGTCTTTTTTTAACGACCAAAGTTGTTTATTATGGAACTAATTTACTTTTGAAAGCCTGTATCTTTGAAACGTGGTCAATTCAAAGAATTTTCAGTATAAAAACATAAACTTTTTGTAGTTGCATGTTAAAATGAATGCCCAACTCATGGAGCAAGTTGGAAAACGCGTATTTAATATTTCATATTCAAAGGACAAAGGTAAATATATATTTTTTCATCCTGGTATCTATGATGAGTTTATTATTATTATTATAAATCAATGTAAAAAAAAAAGAAATTTAAGTAGACTAATAATAGTTAAAAATAATAAAATTGAGAATGTATGTTGTTAATTTAGATATCAGCATACATGTACTTCTTATTCGTAACATTTGACATACATCTGATGAGTCCATGAACAAATTATACTGTATTTGATTTTAGTCCAACGTTTCTTATCCTTTAATAACAAAGTTTATATTAAGGGCATAAGAATGAGTGATAAAATGAACCCTGTTTATCTCGACTACACACTTTTACATCTGATGATTCCGACACCATTTTGATAATTTTGTTATACTAAACTCTGTATTCCAGAAGAAATAACAATCAACTGACAATTTATGAAACGCTGTATTATTCCTCCATAGCAAACTCAACTGTTGTCCCAATTTAATCCTTCCAGTCGATTCTGTACATTAACAATTACAAATAATCGGTATATTATACGTAAATAACAGAACAAGAAGTTTCAAATGCTTTTTTTTTTTTTTTTTTTTTTTTTTTTTTTTTTTTTTTTTTTTTTTTTTTTACTTTTTTAACTTTTTCTATTTGATCTGTTTCTATTTTAATTGAAAAGTATTTAAAGGTCTGTTTATATATGCATATTTTGAATTCTATGCCATTCTACTGAGTGCGTCATATAGTATTTCTTGCCATTGAATGTATCAAACAAAGAAGGGTTTTTAAAATCAATTTGTTTGTAATGTTTCGCTAATTTTATCTCATAAATAGACATATGAATATGAATGCAATATGCAAAAAAATCAAATAAAACAGATAATTCAAAAATAAAGTAACTGTGTAAACCTAGTAATTTTATGTTTAACAAATAATCACAACAATACTATCGAAAATAAAAGACATTTCATCGAAACAAACTTGTCTATTTGTATTGTTAATACGCATTTCTTTCAAGGAAGTAATTTGTATATTTACCTACATATGTATGTTTCTCGGAAATGTGGGTGGCTCCCATGCTAACCGATATTAATCACATTTTATCCGTAGTCGGCTGATTGTTCGAGGTTGTAAGGTGACCATTCGTTTCTCAAATCAACATGACTTGGACGAAGTTGTCTCATTGGTAACGACACCACATATCCTTAATTTATACAAATGGATATCCAATTTACTGATCTAAGGGCAAACTATTTAGAACTAGGAGCCAGTGGTAAAAACGGTATCAGCAAACAAAGTTTTTAAACATTTTTCGAGGGTGACACCAAAATCTTAAATTGATGCATCTGCTAAAAGTCTAAGTTTTATATCCATATGTACATTCGATTCTATATAAGGCAATGCCATTTGTTTCCTTTAGGAGAACTGAGCAGTATTCAGGAAGTGTAACATTTCAAGCGTATTGTACACCGTAAGCCGAATTACATGTATAAAAGAATTCTGAATATATATAATTTTAGTAAATTAGTAAATTAGTACCTTCAGATGAGCAAAAAATACATGTTTCTGTGGTATACTATATTTGCGTTACGGATTTAATATAAGTTGTCACATATCCGTGTGGTAGAGTTGTTATACGGACATCAAAAATATGAAGGCGGAAAACCTCATTGACCGACTTCAAATACTCTGAATTAAAAAAGGTGACATAAAGTTGCTTATATAAATGTTTTTTGGACTCGGTTGTTTAGTTGTTGCGTTGGTATTTACATCGTTTCTCCTTATCTTATACAAATGGCTGACCATATAACAGATTTAAGGGCGAAATGTTTAGAAAAAGGCGCAAGTTGTTTTCACGGCATAAGCAGGTACTAGTAATCAAGTATTGAATTATTAAATATTTTACAAAATATGAATTTGATTCATCTATTGCAAGTCTAGGTGTTATATCTATAATGGAAACTGAGAAGAGTAGTTTATGTAAACTTTCGTATTTGAGACAAATTTAACAATTTTATTTTGTCAATGGTTACAAAGTATGCATGTGACTTATCCTAATGTAATGCATAGTGGTTCATTTCGAAGAAATAAGTAATTATCCGGAAATGCAACCTTTCATTCGGTTTGAAAATCATACGCCAAAGGACAAGGATGAGGTAACTTAGACAAACTTAGATTTAAGGATGTATTTAGGTGAGGTTTTGGAATAAGTGTCAAATGGTCGGACATGGTCGGACTCCTTGGTGATTTTCCATACAATACAAGGTAAAATATTTTGTCCCATAACACCTATTTATCTGTTAACATAAGACTTAATGGCTCATAAGAGGTCATTTGACAAAATTTAAGCAGATACTTGATTTTCTTCCTTTGATTTCAGACCCAAATAATACCAATGCAAATATAAGGTAAAAGTCCGAGGCAACCTAATCCCGTTATATTTTATAAATAAAAAATCTCGAAAAGGAGCTCCATGACCTATCAATATTTTTAGATTATTTTGATCCTTTACTTATACGTTATCAGCTTAAAGTATCAATTTTGAATTCTTGATTTATTTAATTTTACCTTAAATCACCTAAGTATTTTCTTAAGTAAATTTATACCAGTAAACAGCTGTTTGTAAGAAATCAGTTATGAACAATTAATACAGGTTTTTGTACCAAGTCAGCAACATGACAGTTGTTGTCCATTCGTTTGATGTGTTTTATCTTTTGATTTTGCCATTTGATTAGTCACTTTCCGTTTTGAATTTTCTATGTTTAATATAAGTAATGTTTATATAAACAATACTTCTGTTTGAATTTTCCTTGGGGTTCAGTATTTTGTGAAGTTACTTTTTTCTGTAATCTACTTTATTTGCTAAGGGAGTTGATAGACGCACATTTTGTTTACAAAAGACTGATAAGTGGCACTCGAATCAACAATTTTAAAAAGTCCAAATAAAGTACGAAGTTAAAGAGCATTGAGTACCAAAAATTCCTGAAAGTTTTGCCAAATACAGCTATGGTAATGTAATGCTGAGGTAGAAAAAGCCTTAATATTTAAAAAAAAGAAGTTTGGAATCAAGTAATTTATAATTATGACCATATCAATAGAAATTCATGTCTTGGCTACTGGGCTGATGATACCCTCTTGGGAAAAAACTCCACCAGCAGTAGTATCGACCACGTGGTTGCAACGCTTATAATCAAAACTTCACCTTAAATTTCCATGTTTTGAAAGAAATGTTAAGTGTATCTTTTGTTCATAGTCATTTAGTGTAAGTAAAATATGACCTATAGATATCTATATCTCGAAAAAGGGTGCTCTATATCATCAGCGGATAAAATGCATATCATTCATAGTTTTGTTAAAAAATGGCTGACTTAGTCAAAAACTATAGACGAAATTTAACACAGTTTATAACAAGGAGGCAGTTGTATTCACGGCATACGAATACACTTAAGTATTTAATTGTCCGTTTTGGTAATTTTTTTCTGATATTGTATGATATCATAAATAAAGAGACAGACACATATAAAGCAGCTTTGCAAATTATAATGTAAATAGATTTATGCTAGAATACGGCAATTTTTAGTTTAAAATTGACATTAATCTGATGTTTCCCTGAACACATATATACACAGATTTCTATTGGCTTTTTAAACTTTATTTTGACGATACAAAATGTTAATCTTGGTATCTTTGATGAGTTTATTTCTAACATACACCATGGTTCGGGAGTAAGGGGCGCACAACCCTTTCCGAACATGGAACAGTGGTGCAGCAACGCATCACAAGAACAAGTTGAAAAAAAAAAATCAACGAAAAATGACATACAATAACAAATGAAAACCAGTGAATTAAAGGCGTCTGATTAAGGACACGAATATACCGAATGCTAGTTGGATAATGTTGTAACAGTACAACATAAGAAAAATATGTAAAATCAATATATATCGTTTAATTGTCACATATTAAAACCTGTCTGGTTATCTTGAGTGGCAAGAAATGAAAAACAAATACAAAAGCAGAAATGCTTTGTTAACCTTGTTTCATACAGTTGATATATACAAATCATAATGTATATTTTAGTCGTCGAAAAGATGAAAACCTGCAGTCAAGTTGATGTAAGATTTGACTTAATTTAAGGAACAGGATACTATTCACTATATTGTCTTTAATTTATATTGATTAATTTCTAGAATATTTCGACATATGAACGTTGGTCATAGTGAACGGCTAAGTCTCAAGAAATTCAGTGATAGCCTAAAGGCCTTTGGTCTAAGCCTACCAGAAAGTTCCGTAGAAGAGTTGTTTAAATACATTGACAAGAATGGAAAGAATGAAATTCTTTTTGAGGAATTTCTACAAGCACTAAGGGTAACTATCGTTCAGGAAGAACACTTAAGGAAAATGGCTTTCTTGGTTTTTCTGTTTTCAAGAGCTTGATGAGTTGCCATACAAAATAAAAAAGACATCGGAAAATACTTTCAACGTGAATCTTCAAACACAGTGAGAGAAATCATTTAAAGATAATCGTATGTGGTTAATCTCTGTGTCATTTTGGTCGCTTGTGGAGAGTTGTCTCATTGGCAATCATACCATATCTTCTTTTTATGCCCCACCTACGGTAGTAGGGGGGCATTATGTTTTCTGGTCTGTGCGTCCGTTCGTCTGTTCGTCCGTCCGTCCGTCCGTCTGTCCCGCTTCAGGTTAAAGTTTTTGGTCAAGGTAGTTTTTGATGAAGTTGAAGTCCAATCGACTTCAAACTTGGTACACATGTTCCCTATGATATGATCTTTCTAATTTTAATGCCAAATTAGAGTTTTTACCCCAATGTCACGGTCCACTGAACATGGAAAATGATAGTGCGAGTGGGGCATTCGTGTACTGGGGACACATTCTTGTTCATATATATATATAAGGAGATGTGTTATTATTGCCAAACAGTTACTATTCAACAGAGACCGAAAGATATCGATATTAAATTACATATTTTGAACCGTATGATCTTCAACAATGAGAAAACACCGTATCTTTTTATAATCTACAAAAGACCATGGCATGAAGAACATCAAAACAATTTAAATGAGATACACAACGGCCTGAAAAATGCTAAAAACAACTAACGAAAAATAGATAAAACAATGACGAGTGACTTATGAGTTAGAGAATTAATTGGGATAGAGACCGTAAGAAAGAGTTAGTAGGCAAACAAACCTCTTCTTTTGAATTCTTAAACCAGAAATATCATTTAGGTTACGTAAATGTTATGACTTTTTTTTCTGTTAAATGTTATTTAAGGTTATTTTACTCAGATTAAAGTAAACCCTTTTCATTACTGTTCCTTCAGTTCTACTATTCTTAAACGTCAATTGAACTATTGTAGCATTTCTATTTATGCTAAATTTAGAGTCCGTGATTTCTTACCATCACGTACACCTTATATCAATATCTTGTGTTTTTGGTAGGTTGATAGCTTGTGCAATTTTTTTTTATCTATATAGATATAAGAAATAGTGGTATAAGTTGCAATGAGACAATTCTCCATACAAGTCACAATTTGTAAAAGTAACCCATTAGAGGTCAAAGTATAGTCTTCCAGTGCAGCCTTGGCTCATAACAAACTGCAAGCTATAAAGGGCACTCATATGACTACTGTAAGACCATTCAAATGGGAAAACCAACGTCTAATCTATATAAAACTGAGAAACAAGAAAAAATTATTAACCACATCAACAGACGACAACCACTGAACATCAGATTCTTGATAAGACAGGTGCAAACAATTGCAGCAGGATTAAACGTTTTAAATGGTACTAAACCTTCTTTCTTTTCTGATACAATAGTATAACATCACAACATAGAGAGACACACTATAAATGGAGCCTTGGCTCACACCGAACAGCAAGCAATAAAGGGCCCCCATAAGACTAATGTAAGACCATTCAAACGGGAAAACCAACGTCTAATCTATATAAAACTGAGAAACGAGAAACACTTTTGAACCACATGAACAAACAACAACCACTGAACATCAAATTCCTGACTTAGGAAAGCGGGATCTAACATCAAAACATAGAACGACACACTATAAAATATCAATTGGAAGGCTTGACACAATAAAAAAAACGTAGCAACACAAAATAAAAATTCAATCAGACAGCTTCAGATTATTTTTTACCTTTTTAAAGTTAACCATATCACTACTTTGTCTTATAATTCATGCCCAAACAAATAATTTACTGCGTTATTTCATACACACCACTCTCTAACCAGCTAGGATCTAATTTGAGCAGGGATCATGAGGAGGATGTTGGGTACATAATTTATTATAAGTTATGCTCTGTCCATACTGGGTACTATATTTGTACACGATACCGAATCTTATGAAGATTCATGTAAATTATGAAATATCAACGAGACTCTTAGACGTCTGCTGTAGTATACGAATGAAACTATATGCTGCTAAGCCTTCTTTATTTATTTTCTAATTTGACGAAAGATCATGAAGTTAGAGATTACCTTAATGAAATAGTATGCTCTTTCAAAAAAAAAAAAACAACAAATAAACTCACTGTTTAAACAGATTTTGAAAAATCGGATTTTAGAATTTGATTTTATTTAATTTTTTGTTGGTTTAATGATTTTGTTTCAATTTTGATTTTTACCTACCAGCCTCCTATGTCGCAGACAAGGATTTCGATTATCAATGAAGCTTTTGCCAAATTTGACCAAACTGGAGACGGAGTAATTACTGTTGAAGATCTGAGGGGTGTTTATAGTGTTAAACGTCATCCGAAATATCTAAATGGAGAAATGACAGAGGATCAAATTCTCAGAACATTTCTTGATGTATTTGACCAGGGAGTTAAAGACGGAACGGTATAAAAAAGTTGTTATGTTTTTTTTATATGCATCATATGCATGAAAGAATGGGAAAGATACCAGAAGGACAATCAAAATCATAGATTGAAAATAAACTGACAACTCCATGGGTAAAAAATAAAAAGACAAACAGACAAACAATAGTACACAAGACACAATATAGAAAAATAAAGACTAAGCAACACGAACCCCACCATATAAGACTTACTACTCGTTCTGCTCAAGTCCTACCAACTTGAATGTTTCGTTTGATATCAGAATAATTTATTTAAGAACGTATTAAGTTCAATAAACCTGGTGCTATCACGAACTTTATTTCTTTTCTTCAAGTGTTTCTGTCATAAGAAGGGCGGTAAAATATTCTTTTACAAACAACTGAGAACAAATTTAAAGAGATGAAAATAAGTTTCTGCGGTCTCATATTTCTTATAGTAGAAGAAACATTTCGCTAAAAGATTTTAGGATATACATTGAATACACACGTCAGTAAATTGATAACATATAGCAAACATGAGCTATCTATAGAAGTGTTTTAATAATTCTAGTATTATATTTTATATTGCATAGTTTGAATTCATCTTTCTACATTTCTATATTTGAAAATGCCTGTACCAAGTCAGGAATATGACAGTTGTTGTCCATTCGTTTTTGCTGTATTTTGTCATTCGATTTGGTTTGTGATAAGGGACTTTCCGATTGAATTGTCTTCGGAGTTCAATATTTTTGTGATTTTACTTTTTATGTTTCTTAGGTGACCAAAGAAGAATTTACTGACTACTACAGTGGAGTTGGTGCCAATATAGATACAGATGAAGATTTTGTGAAAATGATGAAAACTGCATGGGAAATATAACAAAATTATTTGATAATGATTTCGATTTCCATACCAACAATATGGAATACCATTTGGTCTGTGATAGGTGCATGACAAGTTCAAAATTTAAAGTATTTTCCCTAACTGTTTCTGAAAAAAATTTAATTATTTTCTTTAACTGTTTCTGAAAAAAGTATGTAAAAATTATTTAAGAATATGTCGTAGACCACCAAATATATAAGTTTTATGGTAATGTATTTAGACAGACAAGAAATAGTACATTTATATATTGTGTATATATAGTTTGAGTTAACCAAATGTTTGGAACTTTAGGAAACAGTTTCTGATGTTCCTAACATGTATAATATATTTTATAATGAATTTCAATAATGTCTATCGAAAAACTATTGAATGGTTATGCATGCGCCAGTTTAACTTTCGGTGAATGTATAACCACAGTAGGTGTCATAAATGATCATTAGTTAGTTAGAAATATCTTTTTAATGTATCGGTTGTTCGAATGATGAACAAGCATTGTGGTTTCCATTTTTTAACTTTTTTTCTTTTTTATGTTTAAGTTATTTTATCAAAGGTAAGTATAAGTATTTTTTCCTTATCGTTTTAACGTGTGCATTAACTGTAGACAATGTATAGATTGCTATAGATAGAGCAGATTTCATAAGGAATGTAATTTGTAGAGATTTTTATGATTATATCTTCATTTTGTACATTAAACTCATCAAATATACTAAGATGTAAATATATATGTGTTGTTTACTGCTTAATATTTTAGCATGCACAAGTTTGATGGATTTTACTGTTATTTTTAGTCGTTGTTTTATTTTTAACAACTTTATATATTTCATAGGAGTAAAAGAGAGGCAGAAATTACCAAAGGAATTATAGTATAACTCATAAGTCGAAAACAAACCAACATTGTCTTATCGGGGCCTATTATAGCTGACTATGCGGTATGGACTTTGCTCATTGTTGAAGGCCGTACGGTGACCTATAGTTGTTAATGTCTGTGTCATTTTGGTCTTTTGAGGATAGTTGTCTCATTGGCAATCATACCACATCTTCTTTTTTATATGTTAAAAACCCAGTAAGGAAACTAAATAACAAAGAACAGTTTACTATAAACCACGCAAAATATCTCGCATGTTCATTAATCTGTAATTTGATATTGTTTTGGGTTTTTCATGTTTCCAGTGTTCAAACCACCGACTGTATATATATTGAATTTTCTCGCAGTTCTGTATTTTTGTTATTTACTTATATTTAAATTGACAAAATTGGATTTTTTGTTAATTTAAAGGTTTGTATGATGAAAAAATAATTTGATACTTTTTTTTCACGAGGTTTTAAATGTATGATAGTTCCATTTTTTCTTAGAGAAAATTAGATATTCAATGGTGATTATTCACCAAAACTAATTGACATTAGACATCATCACCGTAACATGTTATCGCACGTGAGTTATGTATCTCCAAGTTAATATGATATTCCACGGCTTGTATTTCCATTTATGATTTCCGTGGAGGGTTGCTGCTCATAATAGAACTATAAAACAAAGTGTTCCAAATAAAGGCAACAGTAGTATACCGTTGTATACTACTGTTGCCTTTATTTGGAACACTTTTGTTTTTCAAACTCATAAATCCATGGACAAAAAACAAAATCGGGGTAACAAACTAAAACTGACGGAAACGCATAAATATAAGAGGAGAACAACGACATAACACTACAATGTAACTAACACACACAGAAACGGACCAAGCATCAGACAAAATCCAACGAGAATAACAAATATAACATCAAAACCAAATACATGAATTTGGGATAGACAAGTACCGTGACACGTCTTATCGCAATGTCAATTTACACTCAAAAATAAGAGAAAACAAACGACGCAACGTTAAATTGTAACACACACAGAAACGAACTATAATATAACAATGGCCATATTCCTGACTTGGTACAGGACATTTTTAAAGGAAAAAATGGTGGGTTGAACCTGGTTTTGTGGCATGCCAAACCTCGCACTTTAATGGCAATGTTAAATATAACATAGAAATGACAACATAATATCCAAGTGATGAAACTAAAACCAGCCGGTTAAAAAGAAGAAGAAATAAATGTTATATAGATATAAGAAGATGCGGTATGAGTGCCAATGAGACAATTTTCTATCCAAGTCACAATTTTTAAGGTTGTGGATGCTTTATCCTCTTTGCATGACAAATATGTCGTTGTTCCAGCAGATAAAGCCTCCAATAATATTGTCTTCATATGTAAAAAACATTATTTGCAATGTCTCACTACAGAGCTTGGAATTGATAAAACTACTGGTAATCCTACATATTCTTTAACATCATTTACCAAGGACGAAATTTTACAAAATCATAAATCTGTCCTTCTTTCTTTTGGTATCAACATCAAAGAAAACGAAGAAAACTTGCCTTCATTATACTGGATACCCAAATTACACAAAACTCCATATAAAGAACGATACATAGCTGGGTCTTCAAAATGTTCAACCAAACATCTTTCTAAAGTACTGACTACTATTCTTTCGACAGTTAAAGATGGGCTTCAAAAATATTGTGAGGAGATATATTCTACCAGTGGTGTTAACCAGATGTGGATTCTCAAAAATTCGAAAGATCTACTGCTTAACCTTCAATCACAATCTTTGCAATTTTGCAGCAACATAAAAACTTTTGATTTTTCTACGCTATATACTACTATTCCCCATGCTCAGTTGAAAGATCGACTACACCATCTCATAAAACAGAGCTTTTTCTATAAAAATGGAAATCGTAGATACAAATTTCTTGTTTTGGGTTACAATAATTCATATTTTGTGAAAAATCACACTGAATCTCCCAGAAAATATACAGAAGATGATATTATCAAAATGCTGGACTTTTTGATCGACAATATATTTGTTGAGTTTGGAGGATTTATATTTCAACAGACAGTCGGTATTCCAATGGGTACTAATTGTGCACCCCTGCTGGCTGATTTGTTTTTGTACTCGTATGAAGCAGAATTCATTCAGAACCTTCTAAAAGACAAAAAGAAAAAGCACCTTGCGAAATTCTTTAATTTTACTTTCCGATATATTGATGATGTTCTGTCATTGAATAACCCATATTTCAGCCAATACTTACATCTCATATATCCAAGTGAACTTGAAATTAAGGATACCACTGATACTAGAAGGACTGCTTCATACCTTGATCTTTTCCTCAATATTGACGTAGATGGACGACTTCACACGAAAATCTATGATAAACGGGACGATTTCAACTTCCCAATTATCAATTTCCCATTTCTCAGCAGTAACATACCCTCTGCCCCTTCGTATGGTGTTTACATATCACAATTGATACGTTATTCTCGTGCTTGTTCACACTATACGGACTTCATATACAGAAGTGTGCTCCTTACGCAGAAACTGCTCCAACAAAGTTATGAGGAGGACAGATTAAAATTGACACTCCGTAAATTTTATGGACACCATCACGATTTGGTGGATCCATACGATGTTTCGTTGACCAAACTAGCTAAGGACATTTTTACCACATGGTAGATTGTGTTTTGTCATAATGTCGTCTAATCTTTTAATTGCCAAACGTGACTTATTCCCGATTGTGACTGTTTTGCCGAGTGTGAACTCGCATTACTATAAGACGTGGTACGGTACTTATCCATCCCAAATTCATGTATTTAGTTTAAATGTTTAATGTTATATTTGTAATTCTCATCGGATTTTGTCAAATGTGTTGACGTCTTTTCTATTATATTTATGTGTTATGGTAAAGAAAATTAATCACCGCCTTCATTTATCAGATTTGATTTCGTTCAAAGTAATCAGTACGATATTTTACGTTTGAAGTTAGATTCATAACAAACCTGACATAGTTTTATAATATAGTTAATTGCTACCTCAGTTTTATATTAATAAGAATTAAAATGTGCTTTGTTATTAAATGCAATATCAGTATTTAGTTCAAATATATAATCTTAAATTAATCCTAATTCTATCTTATTCATTCTTATGTGACGTCATTTTTCATTTTTTGATGCTCTGTTTTACTAATTCAAATGACGTCATTTTTTCGTCATTTTTCAGTTTCAAATAGGACGTCACTTGGCGTAGAGGTTTAAACGTATTCGGATGTGTCTACTTTTGTGTTTCAAATGTCTGGTTATGTAAATGTATTTCAGTTGTTTCCTGTAATTAGTTAATACTTCAGCTTTATCATGTACATCTTTTGTATATTCATTTTATTAAATTTACTGTTTGCAAAAGTATAAATTACTCTAAATTATAGGGATTTTCTGGTAACTTAACAGAAAACCCTTGCCGTTTTTGGCACAACCTTTTTGATCTTTTGGTCCTCGATGCTGTTCAACTTTGTACTCGTTTCGGCTTTCAAACTTTTGTATCTGTGCGTCACACATAGGTCTTGTGTGGACAAAATACACTTCTGGCGTATAAAAATTTTGAACTTGTTGCCTTTTGTTGGCTGTTGTTCGTGTGATTCTTTGTCAATTGTGTTCTCCAATTTATTTATATTGTAGTCCTGTGTTGTCATTTTGATGTTATATTTCATATGGCCATAAAAGTGCGAGGTTTGGCATGCCACAAAACCAGGTTCAACCCACCATTTTTTCCTTTAAAAATGCCCTGTACCAAGTCAGGAATATGGTCATTGTTATATTATAGTTCGTTTCTGTGTGTATTACATTATAACGTTGTGTCGTTTGTTTTCTCTTATTTTTGAGTGTAAATTCACATTGCGATAAGACGTGTCACGGTACTTGTCTATCCCAAATTCATGTATTTGGTTTTGATGTTATATATATATGTTATATTTGTTATTCTCGTGGGATTTTGTCTATGTGTGTTACATTTTAGTGTTATGTCGTTGTTCTCCTCTTATATTTAATGCGTTTCCCTCGGTTTTAGTTTGTTATCCCGATTTTGTTTTTTGTCCATGGATTTATGAGTTTTGAACAGCGGTATACTACTGTTGCCTTTATTTAAAAGGAAACCATTAAAGGTCAATGTACGGTCTTCAACCCGGAGCGTTGTCTCACACCGAACATCAAGCTATAAAGTGCCCCAAAAATGACGATTGTTTAACTATTCAAACTGGAAAAACAACGGTCTAATCTATATAAAAAACAAGAAACGAATAACACTTATGAACTTCATCAACAAACGTCAACTACTGAACATCATATTCCTGACTTTGGAGAGGGATATTTGCGAAAAAAACCAGTCTTTGGACCAAATTTATCCGCCTAGTGGCTTAGGAAATTTCACAGTCCCTTGTCAGGTATTTTTCGCAAATATCCCTCCATAACATGATATATCTGTTCAATAAACCAAATCAATTATTGATTACATACCATTCCGATTGAAGAATTTGTAGATATGCAAATCATCTAAGAATTGTGAAAGCCACGGATTGGTCTTATATAGACGATACGGCGTTTTTACGTATATACACCTGTTTATATACGAATTTTACAAATATTGTCTTCAGAGTATGTGTTAGATTAACACTCTATTTTTACAGATATTTCTAAAAATGGAGAGAATCTTTGATGTATGCTATGACGATTTTAATGTTCAAAGATAATTTTGTATTCTGTTTACAACTTATTTCTTTTCGGAGCCTTTGGAGGGCACATTTTGTCCATTTGTATTTAACCTCTGGTTGATTTCGTGCATTCCGATAGTCTTTAATTCACCAATCGAGCGCCAGCTGTATATTTGAAACGTCAATATTTTGCAGAATTTCCGGTTAAAACACCTGTCTACCGTAGTTACATGTTAAAATGGCTGACATACTCATAGATTTGAGGGCCAACATTTTAGAACGAGGGCCAAATGGTATAAAATGCATTAGCAGGTAAAAGTTTTGAAATAATACACATTTTGCTAGTTTAACAACATATATAAGTTAATTTAGAAATAGACATCTCTGCTGCAAATCTATTTTTATCGAGCCTGTGCCTTCTGTCGCAGAAAGCTCGACACAGGGATAGTGATCCGGCAGTGGCGGCGGTAGCGGTGGCGTTAATTAACTTAAAATCTTTATATTTTAGAAGGTGGAAGACTTTGATGCTTCATACTTATATACATATGCCTTATATTATGAAGTGTCCGTCTGTCAGGTAAGCTGTATTTGACCTTATTTTCATGGTTCAGTAGTCAACCACTTTTTTAAATGTTTATTTCTATATTTTTACGAGAAACAGGATAACAACATGTAGTATGTGCGTACCTTGCAAGGTCTCATGTCTGTCAGACAGTTTTCGCTTGACCTCTACCTCATTTCATGGATCAGTGAACAAGGTAAATTTTTCGTGGTCAAGTCCATATCTAAGGTACTATAAACAATAGGTCTACTATACTTGGTGAATGGAATGATTGTAAAGTGTAAATGTCCAACTGGCAGGTGTCATCTGACCATGACCTCATTTTTATGGTTGAGAGGTTGATAAACTATGTTTTGTGGTTTGGTCTTTTTTTTTATAATACTGTATACAAAAGGTCAATCATATTTGGTATATGGGAAAATTTAACGATGAAAATATCAGTCGGGTAGTTTTTATTTTACCTTGACCTCATTTTCACGGTTCTTTCCTAAGTGTTAAGTTTTGTGCTTTGGTATATTTTTCTAAAACTATAACAATAGGTTAACTATATTTGGTGTATGACATGACTGTAATGTTTATATGTCTGACCTAACATTGATCTCATTTCATGGCTCATTGGTAATGTTAATTTTTCATGGTTAAGTTTGTTTCTTAGATACTATAAACAATAGACACACTATTTTTAAATCATATATTGGTTGTAAGGCGATCAAGTATGTCTATTATTGTTTATCTGACCGTGACCTAATTTTCATGGTTCTTTGGACAATGTTTTAATTTTCTGAATACGTTCTTTTCTAAGAAACTACAAACAATAGGTCAACTATATTTGTTGAATTGAATGATTGTTATGTGAAAATGTATTGCCGGTTTGATTTATCTGACCTTGACCTTATTTTCTTAAATTTTTGTAATACTTATAGTAAAGCTGTCCCAAGTCAGGAGCCTGTAATTCAGTAGTTGTAGTTTTTTTTATGTATTACATATTTGTTTTTCGTTTATTTTTTTTTTACATAAATAAGGCCGTTAGTTTTCTCGTTTGAATTGTTTTACATTGTCTTATCGGGGCCTTTTAAAACTGACTATGCGGTATGGGCTTTGCTCATTGTTGAAGGCCGTACGGTGACTTATAGTTGTTAATGTCTGTGTCATTTTGGTCTTTTGTAGATAGTTGTCTCATTGGCAATCATACCACATCTTCTTTTTTATATTATACTAAGGTCTATCAACATAAAAACAATGATCAGTAAAGCAGGCGAGAAATATTGAGTACACTCTTGTACTACATCTATACAGACAATCAAATACAGTAGCATTCCATACCTTTTTGTGTTATAGACACAGTCTACTATAAGACAATGCAAAACATAAAAACTTTTTTATCTGTTGCATTGGCTTATGTTATTTGAAATGATGGTGTATAAAAATGAGACAGTATATTATATGTCAACATGACCAGAAAATTACCTTGAACTTTGACTTTAAAATATTTAATTCATTATACATTTTCGTATCTGGAACTCAACTGTTTTCTTCTTTGCCATGGGTTGTTGATATTTGACAAATTAGTGCAACACTTCAATATAACGTATCGCGTACCATGGTTAATGAATATGACCTTTGACCTGTAAGGTCAAATAAAAGTAAAGGTAAAATATTTTATTTTTATATGTCAATCCTTGAACCATATATATTCTTCTTGGCATTGGCAAAACCTTTTTTTGACATCTTAAAATAAACTTATAGATTTTATAATTATATATTATTTACATAAACATCTTTTTAAGTGGGACTTACAGAATTGCATTTACTTTTTAAATCATACCATTAAGATATTTATGATCGTTATTTTCATGTACCGTTATGTCTATGAATATACTTTAAATAAACTCCCACTGAGAAGAGAGAAAAAAACATTATAAAGAATTTATTATTTTCTTTAGTCCCATCCATGTATTTCTTAAAGTTTACGTTGTTTCAGACGAAACTGACTTTTTTATTGATCAAATTTTTTTTCTTTCTAGGAACTTAAAAGTGCAATATGAATACCAAATAACATATTTTCTATTAAAGGCATATTCATGGGAGATAAAACGAACCCTGCATTTCCCAACTACATAGTGTTACATTTGATGATCAAGACAACCTTTTTGCTAGGTTTTTTTTTTATAATAAATCCGTTTTCCAGAAGAAATAAAAATCAGCAGAAAATGTATAAAGTTATCAAAAGTACCAGGATTATAATTTTATACGCCAGACGCGCGTTTCGTCTACATAAGACTCATCAGTGACGCTCAGATCAAAATAGTTCAAAAAGACAAATAAATACAAAGTTGAAGATAAAAAAAAAGTAAAATACTGTATTATTCATCTCATCGCAAACTGAACTGTTTTTTATCATTGTTCCAGTCGATTCTGTAAATTAACAATTACAAGTAATCGGTACATCATACGAAAAGAATAGAACATAAAGGTTTTAAATGTATTTTCTAACTATTTCAATCTGATGACATACAGAAGCAAACAAATATAAGTGGTAATCTGTTCCTATTTTATTTTTTAATATTTAAAGGTCTGTTTTATAAATGCATATTTTGATTTCTATGCCATTCTATACCCCAAACAAATACCAATAACTGGTTTTTTTAAATCACTATGTTTGTAAGGTTTTGCCAATTTTGTATCATAAATAGAAGTACGAATATGAATGCAATATGCACATAAATCAAATAAAACATATCAGAAAATTCAGAAATAAAATAACTGTGTTAACCTAGTAATTTTTTTTTACAAATAATAACAAGAATACTCTTGACAATAGAAGGCATTTCATCGATTTTATTTTAATTGATAATACGCATTTATTTCAAGGAAGTAATTTACATATTTACCTATATGTGTTTGTTTCTTGGAAATGTTGGTAGCTCCTATGCTAAACGATATTAATCACAGATTATACATAGTTGGCTGATTGTTCAAGGTTGTAAGGTGACTTTTAGTTGCTCAAATCAACATTATTTGGACGTAGTTGTCTCATTAGTGACCACACCACATCTCCTTAATTTATTTAAATGTCTATCCAATTTACTGATCTAAGGGCAACATATTTGAAACGATGAGCCAGTGGGGGAAACGGCATTAGCAAAGCAAGTTTTTTTTAAACATTTTCTTGGGTGGCAGCACATGCTTTTAATTTTTAATTGATGCATCTACCGCAAGTCTAAGTATTATATCCATACTAAACATTGAAAACAATAACATTACATAAACTTTCGTGTTTTTAGAAATATTTTACAATTTAACTTTGCAGTTTTTAAGTATACATTCGATTCAATTTAAAGCAATGAAATTTGTTTTCTTTAGGAGAACCAAGTAGTTGTCAGGAAATGTAACCTTGAAGCATTTTGCACTTCATAAGCCAAAAGGCACGGATAAAACAATTTGACAAAATATAATTTTAGTAAATAAGTACTTTCTGATGAGCAAATGATACAGGGTTCTGTGGTTTACTATACTTGATCTAAGAAGTTAATATAAATTGCCACATATCCGTGTGGTAGGGTACATAAGTTCTTGAGGTCATATAAATCTTTCATTGGTCAATGTTAAATTGTTGTTATCAGATCCCTATTCTCAGATCCTATAAGCAGTAGGACAATTACATTTGGCGTATTTGATTGCAAGAGGTACATGTCTATCAGACAGTGTTTAAATGATTTTCATATTAATTTCAAGATCTTGAAAGTATCTAGGTTATGCTATATCTATACTAAAACAGGTATCTTAAAGACTTTCAAAATCATAATTAATAAAGCAGGCGAGACATCTTGGTGTGCACTGGTATATTTCTATTTATACTAATTTGTCTGATATCGGTCGAGTTGTAATATGCACATCAAAAATAGGAAGGGGGAAAACCTCATTGACTGACTTTAAATTCTCTGAACTTAAAATGTAATTTGAAAAAAGTTTATTGACATAATGAATAAAGAAAGTATCTAGAAATGCATACCCATGTATTGTTTTGAGAACAATATATAAGAAAAACACACTTGTCACTATACGTCTCAATGAATATGTTATTTATTATTTCCTTTTAAATATCGTCGTTTCAAACGAAAAATTTACTTCGATTGTTCATAGTCATTTAATTTTACTGAAAATACATACCTATATATGTCCATAAAACTGAAATGGGCGTTTCGGAGAACTTCGGTTTAAGAGACAGATTATCCGTTTCTTCATGCAAAAATGACATGCTGTCTCACAAAACCGAATGCGAAAAGTTTTGGCGGGGAACATGGGGTAAACACGATATAAGAAGGCACTTAAATAAAAACATGGTCGACATGTTTCATGCGTAAATACGCATACAAAGTAAAATTATAATTTATAAATCTGCATCATTTCTTATGTTTTATGTCTGTACCTATAACAATGATACCTTCAAGTTTCCTTTTGAGTATACATGAGCATGTTTTTGGAAGCTTCATGTTACTTATAGAATAACTAATAGAATAATTTAAATAGAGAAAAAGTTTCAACGAGTGACCGAACAACATATTAATTCACGAATGAGCGAAGCGCATGAGGTAATTATCAGTGTTGTTTGGTCACGAGTGAATACTATTTTTCGATATTTGAATTCTTCAATTAAGTATTCTTTTTATTGCATTGGCAAATTGCTTTTTTTTAAGAAATTAATGTAAAACATGTAAGGAACTATATCTTTTTTCAAAGCATTCACAATTTTTTTGATCCGCCGTTGTCGACGTCTTGAAAACGCCTATTATTGTATGACGACGTTTATTTCACATGTGAACTGGGAAATCAATGTAATTCATAGCAACCAATGTAATAATATGTTTTAGACACTTGGTTATTAACTTCCGTTTTGGTCAAACTTTTTTTTCTGATTTTGTGTGAAAAGACAGACAATCATAAAGCAGCTCTACAATTTCAAATTAAAGTAGATGTTTTCTAGGTTACATCATTTCTCAATTAACCCAAATACCAGTAAAACATTCTTGTTTTATTATCATTTAACAAACATCTGATGTGTCCCTGGAACAAAAATATACTGAGTTCAGCCAAACGCTTCTAACCCTAAACAGTGGCGGATCCATAACTTTTTCTAATGAGGGACCCGCTGACTGACCTAAGGGGGGGGGGGGGCCGCTCCAGTCATGCTTCAATGATTCCCTATATAATCAAACAAATTTCTCCCAAGAAAGGGGGGCCCGGGCCCCCCATGCCCCCCTGGATCAGCCTATGCTAAAGATTTACAAAGAAAATTGAAAGAAACCTTATAAATTTCATGCGTCCGAAACATTTTTTCGGGATTTATCGTCACCAGGAACGCCCAATGCCATTCGTTTGGAAAAAGTTCATGGATGTATAATATCCGAATCAGTTGAAGAGCTGTATTACAAAAAAGAACATAAAACATAGCAAAGTCTATCTAAAATCAACTTTGCATGTGGGAATTGAAACCTGAGTTTTTTTTTGTCAATTCTTTTTATTGACGAACAATTATAGAAAGGATTGTAAAAAAGTATGTCATGATTTTGCCATTTGATATGGGACTTTTTGTTTTAAATTTTCTCTGAGTTCGGTATTTTTTTTTAATTTAACTTTTTTAGTATACCGATGTTCTAAGTATCGAGCTGATGCTAACATTGGAAACTGACAGTCCACAAGCAGCTGTATCGACCAAGTCCTGTAAAAAAATCAAAAGATAAATTTTATGTGTCCGAAGCATAATAACATTTTCGAATTTTCCGTTTTCTTTATTTGCCGATATGAATTATATCAAACGCCTGCGTGTCAGGGGAGGGACACATTCTTGGACATGGTTTATTGCGCGTTATAAATAAAATTCTGAAAATCAATGCAATTTGGCAACGTCTCAATTTGATTTTATCATTATAACAATAATATGCACAAAAATAATAAAACAAAACAAAAACAACAGCTGTCAGATAATGCATAATTCAAATAACTGTGTTACCCTTGACCGCTTTGTAATCAAAAGAATAAAAGCAATACCTTACGAAAACAAAAAGAAGTTTCGATGAAACAAACCGGTCTATTTTAATTGATCATAAACTTTTATTTCAAAGAATAGCTTTACCTATTTACCCATATATGTATATATTTTTTTAGAAATATGGGTAGTGCTTATAAAAACCGATATAAAACACAGATCATCCTTAGTTTGCACATTGTTGAGGGCTGAAAGGTGACATATAGGTGCTTATATCAACGTTATTTGGACTCGGTTGTTTAGTTGTTGCGTTGGTATTTACATCGTATCTCCTTATCTTATACAAATGGCTAACCATATCACCGAATTAAGGGCGACATGTTTAAAACGAGGGTCCAGTGGTATACACGGCATAAGCAGGTAATTAAGTATTGAATAATTTAATATTTTTTTAGCGTTACAAAATATGAATTTGAATTTGTATTGATACATCTATTGCAAGTCTAAGTGTTATATCTATAATGGAAACTGAAAAGAGTAGTATATGTAAACTTTCGTGTTTCAAGTCAGGAATATGACAGTTCTTGTCCATTCGTTTTTGGTGCGTTTTGTTATTTGATTTTGCCATGTGATTAGGGACTTTCCGAATTGATTTTCCTCTAAGTTCAGTATTTTTGTGATTTTACTTTTTTCAGACAAATTTAACAATTTTATTTTGTCAATGTTTACAAAGTATGCATGTGACTTAGCCTAATGTAATGTATAGTGGTTCATTTCGAAGAAATAAGTAATTATCCGGAAATGCAACCTTTCATTCGGTTTGAAAATCATACGCCAAAGGACAAGGATGAGGTAACTTAGACAAACTTAGATTTAAGGATTATTTAGGTGAGGTTTTGGAATAAGTGTCAAATGTTCGGACTCCTTGGTGATTTTCCATACAATACAAAGTAAAATATTTTGCCCCATAACACTTATTTATCTTAAAACATAAGACTAAATAGCTCATAAAAAGTCATTTGACAAAATTTAAGCAGACACTTGATTTTCTTCCTTTGATCTCAGACCCAAATAATATCAATGCAAATATAAGGTAATAGTCCGAGGCAGCCTAATCCCGTCATATTTTATAAATCAAATATCTCGAAAAGGAGCTCCACGACCTATAAATATTTTTAGCTTATTTTGATCCTTTACTTATACTTTTCCAGCTTTAAGTATCAATTTTGAGTTCTTGATTTACCTTAAATCACCTAAGTATTTTCTTAAGTAAATTTATACCAGTAAACAGCTGTTTGTAAGAAATCAGTTATGAGCAATTAATACAGGTTTTTGTACCAAGTCAGCAATTTGACAGTTGTTGTTGTCCATTCGTTTGATGTGTTTTATCTTTCGATTTTGCCATTTGATTAGTGACTTCCGTTTTGAATTTTCTAGTTTACTTAAATGCAATATAAGTAATGTCCATACAAACAATATTTTCGTTTGAATTTTCCTCGGAGTTCAGTATTTTGTGAAGTTACTTATTTCTGTAGTCTACTTCATTTGCTGAGGAAGTTGATAGACGCATATTTTGTTTACAAAAGACTGATAAGTGGCGCTCGAATCAAACACTTTAAAAAGGCCAAATAAAGTACGAAGTTGAAGAGCATTGTGTACCAGAAATTCCTGAAAGTTTTGCCAAATACAGCTATGGTAATGTAATGCTGAGGTAGAAAAAGCCTTAATATTTCAAAAAAATAAAGTTTGGAAGCAAGTTATTTATAATTATGACCATATCAATAGAAATTCATGTCTTGGCTACTGGGCTGCTACCCTCTTGGAATAAAAACTCCACCAGCAGTAGTATCGACCCAGTGGTTGCAACGCTTATAATCAAAACTTCACTTTAAATTTCCATGTTTTGACAGAAATGTTAAGTGTATCTTTTGGTCATAGTCATTTAGTGTAAGTAAAATGTGACCTATAGATATATATATCTCGGAAAAGGGTGCTCTATATCATCAGCGAATAAAATGCATATCATCCATAGTTTTGTTCAAAAATTGCTGACTTAGTCACAAAACTATAGACGAAATTTAACACAGTTTATAACAAGGAGGCAGTTGTATTCCCGAAGACACAGACTTAAGTATCTAATTGTCCATTTTGGTAATTTTGTTCTGATATGTATAGATTATCGGGTTTTCTACACATTGATATCGTAAAATATCAGCCGCGAGCCACAATGTGAACTTTTTTGGCGAGTGAGCGTAGCGAACGAGCTAAAAAGTTTTCACGTTGTGTCGAGCGGCTGATATTTTACGATATCTATACGTAGAAAACCCGATTATCTGTTTATCGTTCTATTAATGGTATTTTTTCCTCTCCCTAAGACAGTTTTACGCTTGACGAAAGCAAGCTTGATAACGTCTCCTCTCGCATTGTGACGTCGCTGATAACTTCTCCTCTCACATTGTAACGTCGCTGATAATACCTGGTCTCGTTTTGAAGTCTTGATACGAGAATTACTGAGCGACAGAGCAGGGTGATTTAGGCGTAGGAAAGGACGATAATGTATGATATCATAAATAAAGAGACAGACACACATAAAGCAGCTTTGCAAATTATACTTTAAATAGATTTATACTAGGATACGGCAATTTTTAGTTTAAAATTGATATTGATCTGAATCTGATGTTTCCCTGAACACATATACACAGATATCTATTGGCTTTTTAAACTTTATTTTGACGATACAAAATGTTAATCTTGGTATCTTTGATAAGTTTATTTCTAACATACACAATGTTACGGGAGTAAGGGGCGCACAGCCCTTCCCGAACATGGAACAGTGGTGCAGCAACGCATTACAAGAACAAGTTGAAAAAAGAATCAACGAAAAAATGACATACAATAACAAATGAAAACCACTGAATTAAAGGCGTCTGATTAAGGACACGAACATACCGAATGCTGGTTGGATAGTGTTGTATATACTAAATTTAGTCCTGGTATCTATGATGAGTTTATTTGTAACATTACAACATAAGAAAAATATGTAAAATCAATATATATCGTTTAGTTGTCACATATTAAAACTTGTCAGGTTATCTTGAGTGGCAAGAAATGAAAAACAAATACAAAAGCAGAAATGCTTTGTTAACCTTTGTTTCATACAGTTGATGCATACAAATCATGATGCATATTTAAGTCGTCGAAAAACTGAAAACTTGCAGTCAAGTTGATGTAAGATTTGACTTGAGTTAAGGAACAGGATACTATTCACTATATTGTCTTTAATTTATATTGATTAATTTTTAGAATATTTCGACATATGGACGTTGATCATAGTAAATGGCTAAGTCTCAAGGAATTCAGTGATGGCCTAAAGGCCTTTGGTCTAAGCCTACCAGAAAGTTCCGTAGAAGAGTTGTTTAAATATATTGACAAAGACGGAGAGAATGGAATTCTTTTTGAGGAATTTCTACAAGCACTAAGGGTAACTATCGTACAGGAAAACCACTTAAGGACAATGGCTTTCTAGGTTTTTCTGTTTGGAAGAACTTTGCCATACAAAATAAAAAAGATATCGGAAAATACTTTCAACGTGAATCTTCAAACACAGTGAGAGAAATAAATGGAAGATAACCGTATGGTGTTAATTTCTGTGTCATTTTTGTGTCGCTTGTGGAGAATTGTCTCATTGGCAATCATACCACATCTCCCTTTATATATAACGTGACGGTACCCAAATTGCACCTATTTTGACAGTTTTTTCAAATACGTTTTTTTATGATTAAGACAAAAGTTTCAATTTTGTGTTTATTTTGTAGCCGTATCCTTCTTTACTATATAGGTACACCAATTTGATTTTCAATTTATATGGAATCATAGAAAAATTGGTCTGAACTAACCTCCAAACCATCAATGATTCTGTAATGAGGAGTACCCAAAATTGCATCCATGCTTAAATTCGCATCATCAAAAGTCGAATAACATAGCTTTTGTTTATTTTTTTCAAATATTTTGAATAATTGGATATTTGTCCATGCTTACTCTTCTTTTTTTAAGAAATGAATACTTGAAACATATTGTATTTTCTAATTTTAAAAAGATGACGTTTTGATGACGTCGCATGGCGACGTTTCAGTACATTTTGCTTTTTCAGTAAACACTTCATCTGTTGATAAATACTGTGAACGTTTTGTGTATATCTAAATATATTTACCTATTTTGAAAGACATGTATAGTATCAAAACATAAAAAATACAAATTGTTTAGTCTCTAGGAGATCTTGTAAGATTTCTGCTGCTATTTTTGCTAAATAGGTGCAATTTGGGTACTCGTTGCAATTTGGGTACCGTTACGTTATATATATATATGTAAGGAGATGTGTTATTATTGCCAAACAATTACTATTCAACAGAGACCGAAAGATACCGATTTTAAATTACATATTTTGAACCGTATGATCTTCAACAATGAGAAAACCCCGTATCTTTTTATAAGCTACAAAAGACCATGGCATGAAGAACATCGAAACAATTTAAATGAGATAAACAACGGCCTGACAAATGCTAAAAACAACTAACGGAAAATAAATAAAAAGTAAAAACACAATAATACTGAACTCCGAGGAAAATTCAAAAAGGAAAATCCAAAATCAAAAGGCAAAATTAAAAGTCCAAACACATCAAACGAATGGATAACAACTGTCATATTCCTGACTTGGTACATGCATGACGAGTGACTTGTAAGCTAGAGAATTAATTGGGATAGAAACCGTAAGAAAGAGTTAGTAGGCAAGCAAACCTCTTCTTTTTGAATTCTTAAACCAGAAATATCATTTAGGTTACGTAAATGTTATGCCTTTTTTTCCTGTTAAATGTTATTTAAGGTTATCTTGCTCAGATTAAAGAAAACCCTTTTTATTACAGTTCCTTCAGTTCTACTATTCTTAAACGTCAATTGTACTATTACAGCATTTTTATTTATGCTAAATTTAGAGTCTGTGACTTCTTACCATCACGTACACTTTATATCAATATCTTGTGTTTTTGGTAGGTTGATAGCTTGTGCATTTTGTTTTATGTATATAGATATAAGAAATAGTGGTATGAGTTGCAAAGCTCTGATTCCTTTCACGGATTTGGCTATACTTTTTGGACCTTTTGGATTATAGCTCTTCATCTTTTATATAAGCTTTGGATTTCAAATATTTTGGCCACGAGCATCACTTAAGAGACATGTATTGTCGACATGCGCATCTGGTGCAAGAAAATTGGTACCGTTAATTTTATTGCAATGAGACAATTCTCCATACAAGTCACCATTTGTAAAAGTAACAAATTAGAGGTCAAAGTATGGTCTTCAAGTGGAGCCTTGGCTCACAACGAACTGCAAGCTATAAAGGGCTCCAAAATTACTAGTGTAAGACCATTCAAATGGGAAAACCAACGTCTAATCTATATAAAACTGAGAAACAAGAAAAACTTATGAACCACATGAACAGACGACAACCACCGAACATCAGATTCTTGACTTAGGACAGGTGCAAACTATTGCAGCGGGATTTAACATCACAACATAGAAAGACACTATAAAATGTCAATTGGAAGGCTTAACACAATAAAAAACGTAGCAACACGAAATAAAAATTCAATCAGCTTCAGATTATTTTTTACCTTTTTAAAGTTAACCATATCATTACTTTGTCTTATAATTCATGCCCAAGCAAATAATTTATTGCGTTATTTCACACACACCACTCTCTAACCAGCTAGGATCTAATTTGAGCAGGGAGCATGAGGATGATGTTGGGTACATAATTTATTATAAGTTATAACGGTTCATACTGGGTACTATATTTGTAGACGATACCGAATCTTATGAAGATTCATGTAAATTATGGAATATCAACGAAACTCTTAGACGTCTTCTGTAGTATACGAATAAAATTATATGCTGCCAAGCCTTCTTTATTTTTTTTTAATTTGACGACGAAAGATCATGAAGTTGAAAATTACACTTATGAAATAGTATGCTCTTTCAAAAAAAAAAAAAAAAAACAAATAAACTCACTGTTTAAACAGATTTTGAAAAATCGGATTTAAGAATTTGATTTTATTTAATTTTTTGTTGATATAATGATTTTGCTTCAATTTTGATTTTTACCTTCCAGCCTCCTATGTCGCAGACGAGGATTTCGATCATCAATGAAGCTTTTGCCAAATTTGACAAAACTGGAGACGGAGTAATTACTGTTGAAGATCTGAGGGGTGTTTATAGTGTTAAACGTCACCCTAAATATTTAAATGGAGAAATGACAGAGGATCAAATTCTCAGAACATTTCTTGATGTATTTGACCAGGGAGTTAAAGACGGAACGGTATAAAAAAGTTTTTATGTTTTTTTTATATGCATCATATGTATAAAAGAAGGGCAAAAATACCAGAGGGACAATCAAATTTATAGATTGAAAATAAACTGATAACTCCATGGGTAAAAAATAAAAAAACAAACAGACAAATAATAGTACACAAGACAATATAGAAAAATAAAGACTAACACACAAACCCCACCATATAAGACTTACTACTCGTTCTGCTCAAGTCCTACCAACTTGAATGTTTCGTTTGATACTAATTGTGCCACTTACTTTTCTCATAACTCCATAAAAAATGATAACAAGTTTTGCACTTCTAATCATCGTGCATATCCACAAAATCAGGATAATGTATTTAATAACGCATTAAGTTTAATAAACCTGGCGCTATCACTTACTTTATTTCTTTTCTTCAAGTGTTTCTGTCATAAGAATGGCGGTAAAATAATCTTAACCTTTTGATAAAACTGAGTACAAATTTAAAGGATGAAAATAAGTTTCTGCGGTCTCATATTTCTTATAGTAGAAGAAAAATTTCGCAAAGAGATATCAGGATATAAATTGACTACACACGTCAGTAAATTGATAACATATAGCAAACATGAGTTATCTATAGAAGTGTTTTAATAATTCTAGTATTATATTTTATATTGCATAGTTTGGCCTCACCTTTCTACATTTCTATATTTGAAAATGCCTGTACCAAGTCAGGAATATGACAGTTGTTGTCCAGTCGTTTTTTTATGTGTTTTGTCATTCGATTTGGCTATGTGATTAGGGACTTTCCGATTGAATTTTCCTCGGAGTTTAATATTTTTGTGATTTTACTTTTTATGTTTCTTAGGTGACCAAAGAAGAATTTACCAACTACTACAGTGGAGTAGGAGCCAATATAGATACAGATGAAGATTTTGTGAAAATGATGAAAACTGCATGGGAAATATAACAAAATTGTTTGATAATGATTTCAATTTCCATACTAACAATATGGAATACCATTTGGGCTGTGATAGGTGCATGATATCATTCGTAAAACAACTTTAAAATTTAAAGTATTTTCTTTAACTGTACCTGAAAAAATTTAAAGTATTTTCTTTAACTGTTTCTGAAAAAATTATTTAAGAATATTTCTGTCTGTATGTCGTAGACCACCAAATATATAAGTTTTATGGTAATGTGTTTAGACAGACAAGATATAGTACATTTATATATTGTGTACATATAGTTTGAGTTAACCAAATGTTTGGAACTTTAGGAAACAGTTTCTGATGTTCCTAACATGTATAATATATTTTATAATGAATTTCAATAATGTCTATCGAAAAACTATTGAATGGTTATGCATGCGCCAGTTTAAGTTTTGGTGAATGTATAACCACAGTAGGTGTCATAAATGATTATTAGGTAGTTAGAAATGTCTTTTTTTAATTTATCGGCTGTTCGAATGATGAAAAAGTATTGCGATTTCCTTTTATAAACGTTTTTTTCTTTTTTATGTTTAAGTTATTTTATCAAAGGTAAGTTTAAGTATTTTTCATTATCGTTTCAACGTGTGCAATAACTGTAGACACTGTATAGATTGTTATGTTATAGATAGAGCAGATTTTATAAGGAATGTAATTTGTAGAAATTATTATGATTATATCTTCATTGTGTACATTAAACTCACATAATATACCAGAATGTCAATAAATATTTGTCGTTTACTGCTTAATCTTTTAGCCTGAAAAGTTAGATGTATTTGACTATTATTTTTATTCGTTGTTTATTTTTAACAACTTTTTATATTTCATAGGAGTAAAAGAGAGGCAGAAGTTACCAAAGGAATAGTATAACTCATAAGTCGAAAACAAACTAACATGTTAAAAAAACCAGAAAGGAAACTAAATTACAAAGAACAGTCTACTATAAACCACTTAAGAAACCGAAGGATGAGCGCCACAAACATCCACACACATGTTCTGTGTCACAAAATATCTCGCATGTTGATTAATCTGTAATTTGATATTGTTGCTAGGTTTTTCATGTCTTCAGTGTTCACTCCTCCGACTGTATATATCTATGGTTGTTTAAGGGATAATATGTCTTTAACTTTAACAGCTTTTACTGTCCTCATCTCATTTCATTTAGATTGAATGCGATTTTCAGTTTGTTTACCACTTCCACTTTAAACTATTCTTAGTTGGATTTGTCTTATTTGTACTGCAATCGATTATGAACTAGTAATTCAATTCTAATTTTGAAAAAAAAGAATATTTCCTTAGATGGACACTTTGTTTCATTCAAGTCCTTTTATAAGTTGTTGTTTGTACTTTTAATTATTTGTTATTATTGTAACCTACAATACTACTGTCCCAACTTAGGTTAACGGGTAAGCGCTATTAACCATGTGCAACAACGCCACATTCCGGATCTGCTTACCCCAGTCAGAAGCCTGAAATTAGGTTTTTCCAATTTTCTATGGAAAGACCTATTGGTTTTCTTCTGATTATTATCATTATTATTTTTTTTTCTTCTTCTGCCACATACGGTGCTTTGTTGTTTCGCAAGATGTCTCTTTAGATTTTTTGCATTTGGTATTCGCAGTACGACTGTTGTCTTTATTTGTACTTAAATCAGGCGGTTGTTTTTCTAGTTTAAAATGTTTGACATTATCTAACATTTGGTCATTTGGGGCCTTTGTTTTCTTACTTTCGGTATGGTTTTACTTACTGTTGAAGGTGGCAAATAGTTGCGTTCACTAACGTCATTTTGATATTTGATATTTGAAGGATCTTTTCACAAGGTTTTAACTGCGTGGTAGTTTCCTTTTTTCCGACAGAAAATTAGGTATTCAATGGTGATTATTCACCAAAACTAATTGACATTAAACATCATCACCGTAAAATCTAATCGCACGTGAATTATGTATCTCCAAGTTAATATGATATCCCAAGGCTTGTATTTCAATTTGTGATTTCGATGATAGAGGGTTGCAGTTCATAATAGAACCATAAAACAAAGTGTTCCAAGTGATGAAGCTAAAACCAGCCCGTTGAATAATAATAAGAAATAAATGTTATATAGATATAAGAAGATGAGGTATGAGTGCCAATGAGACAACTTTCCATCCAAGTCACAATTTTTAAAAGTTAACCATTATAGGTCAATGTACGGTCTTCAACACGGAGCCTTGGCTCATACCGAACAGCAAGCTATAAAGGGTCTCAAAAATAACTAGTGTTTAACCATTCAAACGGGAAAAAACAACGGTCTAATCTGTATAAATAACAAGAAACGAATAACACTTATGAACCTCATCAACAAACGTCAACTACTGAACATTGAACATCATATTCCTGACTTGAGACAGGCGTATTTGAGAAAAATACCAGTCTTTGGATATAAAATATCTATTAAATATCTAAATAAAAGTTACCAACAAAATTTGAATGCTTAGGTTGAAAATTACAAAAATGTAACCGATAAACATTCTAATATCAAATTCATCGTAAGTTTAAACTTCATAAACATAATCATGCCTAATTTATATATTTTTTTGTAATTGTACATACTTGTCTATTGTTTCCTTTGAGACATATAAATGACAACCATATTATATATGAAACTGGTTAAATGCACATACCTTTGATTTCAAAATACCTTTGTTTCAAATTACGAATTAAAAAGGGGTCTCATCATTAAACGTTTTAACGTAAATAGACATGACCAGGTTTATCATTTTTCATAAACTTTTATCTTTTTTCTACGGAAGCCGATAAGGGCCATTCAAAAAAATAAATTATGTCGTAATTACGACATAGCATGTCGTAATTTCGACATAACATGTCGTTATTACGACATAGCTATGTCGTTATTTCGACATAACATGTCGATATTACGACATCGCTTTGTCGTTATTTCGACATAACATGTCGTTATAACGACATCACTATGTCGTAATTTCGACATAACATGTCGTAATAACGACATCACTATGTCGTTTTAACGACATAGCTATGTCGTAATAACGACATCGCTATATATATATAAAAGAATATGTATTATGATTGCCAAGAGACTAAATGACACAGAAATTATCAACTATAGGTCATCATAATTCCCCCATTAATTAGAAAAGCCCCCGCATAGTCAGCTATAAAAGAGGGACGAAAGATGCCAGAGGGAGAGTCCCCGAAATGCTGTGTGGCAGACAGTGTTATTAATTAATTATTAGTTCCCTTGGTAAAACTCCAAATTTCATATTTAATGTATTTCATTGTTAAATAATTTACATGAAGCTTAATAAGTATATATTTGTTAATTGTATAGCTTTTGCTATTTGAATTCATTGGTTAAAGATATTTATTTATATTGTAAAGTTTAATATTTGCATCGTCGCAAAATCTTTGGTTACCTTTTTTGGTTACCTTCTGTGATAAACTTATATATTTTATAGATCCTATTGAATTTTAATAAAGTACCGAATGTGGCAGGGCTATCTAGCCTGTCAAGGTTGATAGGAACTTCTATTTGTTGGAAGAATAATATGTGGAACTGATAAGAGGACTGACATTCAGTCCTACCGAGGCAAGCCAAGCTTTCCACCTATTTTAAATAAGCGCAAACTACATGGCTTCTTGTAATAAGGATGAATTGAAGTATTGATTGCTTTATCTCTACTTTCAAACGGTGGGCACGATGTTCCTACAACACCTAGGATTTAAAACGGAATCTTCGAAATTTCATCCGCAAAACAAAATAAAAATGTTAGAAAACACGAACCAATATTAAAACAAAATCAATATATTATATGTTTTAAATTATGTTTTTACAGCTCTTGATCATATAGTAAGAATTACCTAGTTTATTTGAGGATTAAAATAACAAAGCTATGTGAAAAAAACGGATGTTCAACGTTACATTTATGAAAAACTGTTTCAACTCTTATGTAAATTAAAGTGATCCTATTTCTTATTTTCTGATCTTTTTGATTCTTGGTAGGAACAGCGACATGTGTCGGTTCTTTGTGGCGTTAAAGCCGTTATTTTGCCAAATTTCATTTGACTCGGTGGTTGTATATTAAGCTGGAATAAGAAAAATGTCCAACGACGTATTTCGTTAACTCAACGACTGAAAGTGAATTTTAAAAGAATATATAGCAGAAAATGAATAAAAAGAGTAAGACAATAATAATATCTAACAAAAGTACAAATATTTGCCTCATTGTTCGTGAGTTCAAATATTGCTGATTCAATAAAATCTTCTCTACACAGTCGTTTTTCAAACGGTAGCCATTTTGTCCCAGTTGATATTTCATTTTTCAAAGCAGTTAACGCGTATTTTTTATGATTGATCAAAACAAAAGTTAGATAGATACACGAAGAGTAAAAAATGCCAAGATTCTTTTCTTATTAACTACATATTTGGGTCTTCAAGGAATAAAATGATTCCACACATTACAAAACGGTAGCCAATTTGTCCAAACGTCTGAAAACGTCTAAAATCCGAAAGACGCTAATTTCCGACGTTCCATGTGCAAAAGTTTCAATTAAATGTTCATGATAATTAACAACAAATCGTGTAATGAAATTTGGAAAAAGAGGTTGATGATTGCTGCCGAAAAAAAGATTAGTGCATGTTGCTATAGACTCCGCCCGGGGACATAGGTTCGACACAGGTTAAATTTTGCAATTTTTATTAATCGTTTATAGCTTTTAACGATTTATTTAAAAGAATGGGGAAATGTCTCATTACATGAACTTCGTCCAACTTTTGCAAAGACAAATTGGAGAAACCAAGACAGTCCTCTAAATGTAAAATGCGAATTGAAATTTATGTTGCGGAAGTACTCCGAAATAGACCATTTAAAGTCGTCACTTCAGTAAGGTGCAATCACCAATATTAAAAGACTTAAAACCAGTTCACGGAATGTTTTACTTCGCGATTTGTCCTGCTATTCATGTTATAACTGTCGTGATGAAAGTAATTCATGTACTAGCGAAGCCGGAACTTTTCGTCAATATAAACTTGTGCATGAAATGGAAGTAATTGAAAGACGAATCCCAAACAGCGACGAAAACTGTTTCATCGAATCAATAAAAACCCGGGATTATATTAGCCGTTTTCGCGGATGATCCAGGAGTAGATTACTATATTTTAAAATGTATATCAGAAGTTGAACACTATAGATGACTTGGGAAATAATTCTCAAGCCAAGGTTCAAGTAATTGAAGGGGTGTATTTCGACAACTTGTGTGCCAGGGAAAATACAATTCTATTCAAATTTAACCAATTAAGGGTAAAAATGTTCGATTTACTTGCAGTGTCAGATATATTTGTATTGGGGTTGAATTAAGATATAGAAATTTTACAATGACAGATGATATGCACCTTGAAAGTTAAACATCCTATGATAAAAGTTTTGTATGGAAAACCGTATACATGCACTTCCGTCCCATCTTTCCTTCCTACATTACTTGCGACAGTTCTGCATTTTTTGTTGAAATAACTTAAAGGGTAAACATTATTAAATCGATTTCCACAACTTGAGGTAACTTATGATAAAATTACATCACAAAACGAACAGAACCAGAATCAACCAACATATAAAAAACCGAATAAAACCCTTTTCGACGCCGCATTTTTTAATTTTAAAAGTGTAACGTGGTGTTGTAGGAACATCGTGCCCAACGTTTGAAAGTAGAAATAGAGCAATCAATACTTTAATTCACCCTTATTACAATAAGCCATGTAGTATGCGCTTATGAAATGGGAGGTGGAAAGTTTAGCTTGCCTTGGTAGAACTGCATGCCAATCCACATATAATTCCACATATTATTCTTTAGAAGTTTATACCGTCCTTGACAGGCTATATATGCCCTTCCACGATACGTCGGTAATTTAATGAACTTCAATGGATCTATAAAATATATAAGTTTCTCACAGAAGGAAACCAAAGAAGGTAACCAAAGATTTTCCGACGATGCAAATATTAAACTTTACAATATAAATAAATATCTTTAACCAATGGATTCAAATAGCAAAAGCTATGCAATTAACAAATATATACTTATTAAGCTTCATGTAAATTATTTAACAATGAAATACCTTAAATATGAAATTTTTACCAAGGGAGCTAATAATTTATAAATAACACTGTCTGCCACACAGCATTTCGGGGACTCTCCCTCTGGTATCTTTCGTCCCTCTTTTATAGCTGACTATGCGGGGGGCTTTTCTAATTATTGGGGGCATTATGATGACCAATAGTTGTTAATTTCTGTATCATTTAGTCTCTTGGCAATCATAATACATATATTCTTTTATATATATAGCGAAAAACTATTAACAATAATAAGAAAACATTAATATTTATATTTATATACAACAAACACTATAAACGTGTATACGCTTGTTATACACTTATCCAGGAATTACTTTTAGCCCGATAATATACTCTTACGAAATACTCTTATCCTGGAAATTTCATTTTTTCCAAATAAATATACTTAAAGTATTAACAAGCGGTTCTTTTATTTGAGATCGTAAGTTATATTGATGAATTGTATTTTTTATGCATTTGCTATTAATATTGTTACAAATTCATTTAAATTATACCGAAATAGGAATCATAGCTGCCGAGATCTAAAATAATGTCTCCCGTGTATCTGTTACCCCCTTAGAAAACTTGAAATAGGAACCAGCTCTAGTTCGCGCTATTTCCGAAATCCGTAATATCAAGATGAAGTTTTCAACAATATTGATGCTGTTTAACTTTTTATTATTTCTTCTGATGAAAAGTGTCAACTCTCACACAGATGAAAAAGAAAAGGTATGTATTAATTATTTGTGAATATTTTTTAATTGATAAAAACCTTGCACACACATTTCAGATCTATTAATCATTATAGTGCAAGTAAATGCCGATATCGTTTTGACAAATAAAATGCACTCGTGTCAAAATAATTAAATCCAAATGATTAGAGATAAACAAGATACATGTTTGTAACTTATAACGCTCCAACCATTGTACAAACTTATACTATTTGATTAAATTGACATGTTCTCAAATACCGAAAATATATTGTGAGGGTCCAAGAAAAAAAAACTTTATGGTTTGTCGAGGAAGAAAAAGTGATAAGTTTAGATAGGTAAATGTTCTTATAGATCTAATAGCTCATTCAATCTATTATTTTTAACATCAAACTCTTACATTATATGACAATGGGACGATCATTTTATTTTGCGAGGGTGTAAAGGGGGGGGGGGGTGAAATATGTGTAACTTAAAACTTTATTCTTTGTGGATAGGAGAATAGGAGTAGATACAATACCTTTAACTAGATATTTCAATTTTGCCGGTGATTATTAAAACAGTTGAAGCAATTAATCAATCGGAGAGTACAGCCTCAAATCCTGTATAGCAACACAAACATTATCACAATTTTTAGTTTTATTTAGTGATTTTATAATGTTATTGATCATTATTTAGAGGATAAACAGTGTATACATATAATACATAAAAGAAAAATAGCAGATCGATTGGTTTAGGCGTTCGTATTTAAATGAACTTACTCCTGGTAAGCTCATACTAGTATATTATTTATTTTTTCCTTTCTCAATAACTCTACAATTTAAGTTTACAAAAACGACGGATTTTTTTTTACTTAAAAACGTGTTTTCTCATTTAAATGTGTATTTTGATATATATGGACTTTCGTATTTTCCTAGAATAAAAATCAAATAATTTAATAGTATATTTAATACACTAACAGTGTTTACAAAACAATTTTGAGCTAAGCTATACAGGTACCACCGCAACTGAACCTACCATACAAGCAATTCTTTATTGGGCTAGATTAAATACTGAAAACATAAACCCATTGCTACAAGAAAGTTATACATTAAGTAAAACACCTTGATTCACAAGGAGTTTATACTTGGTCCACTTTTATAAAAGATTCAACACAAGAAATGAATATTGATATACAAAAAGTAATGTCCTGCCAAAATATGGAACAAGTTAACAAACTAGAGATTAAGAATATTACAAGTAAATTTTATTCAGAACTACTGGAAAATAAAATTAATAGTTTGAACGAAAATAACAAACTTTTTCTTTACAAAAATATTAAAGTCAAACAAGACCAAGAATTTTATCTAAAATATCACAATTTTGAAACTAGACGTTTATTTACAAAAATTAGAATTAGTGACTATAATTTGCTCATTGAGAAGGGCAGATATCTAAAAATACCTCGAGACAATAGAACATGTCCAACTTGTAAAACCTTAGAAGATGAAAATCACTTTCTCCTCCACTGTCAAATTAATAATGTTTTACGTATAAAACTTTTTAATGACATGGCAATAGATAATCCTATGTTTCCAAATCTATCTGATACTGAAAAACTAATAGTCCTACTAAATGCTTCTAATATAAACCAAGTGAAAAAAACCGGTTCCTTTATAAAACAGTCTTTACAGCTGAGGACAGGGGACTCTTAGTTAGTTTTACTTGTATATATATAGATATGTGTGTGTTCAACTCAGTTATTTTATTGTTGTTGTTACTTTTGTTTATGTCACAAGTATAATGTTATTTATATGACAAATAAAGATTATTACAAAATTAATAAATATGTCAACAACCAGTCATTACTAATAAGCCTTCAAATAAATAAAGTGAATGGAGAGCCATTAACGACCTTGTAATCTAGCATCGTGTTTCAAACATTTTAACTTTCTTCAATAGGTTAATTATCATAGTTACGATTAAAACTATTATATAAATACACTATGCGTTCCGAAAAAAAATCTAACAGGTGTCAAGTTTAAATTCTGTGTACTTATATAATCTTAAATACTATATTGACATCGCAGTGTTAAATATGCATTCCTGTAAATGTTTAGCAAAATCGTCTGCAAGGTTACTTAGTAATACTTAATTTTATGTAGTAGTTTGAAATCTTAATTCATAAACTCAGTTTTTAAATTACTATGTAAATGCTATAGAAAAATCATAATATATCCCAAAGTTGTCTACTTTTAAAAAAAGATATTTAATGTTTAAATTCCTGACATACAATCGTTTTATTGCTGCTCCTTCTGAAATCAAACATTAGCAAAAGTTCGCATTTGAATGGTTTGTATATTTAAATATCAAATTTTTAAATTTTCGGCACACTTCGAACGAAAATCTAGTCTTTTGTTTTCTCTGAAGATACTTTTTATCCCCTATTATTGTACTTCATATTGGAAATCAATGTGACTGATAATATATATTTTTTTCAACGCCTATGTGTATGCAAAATTAAATTAAGAATGGAATTGGGGAATGTGTCGAGGTAGACAACAACCCGACCATAATATCTCATGTATACCTCACCAATGATGTTCGTCAATGGGCTTCGTTGTTCAATCACACATGTATGTCTAACATCTATAGCAATTGCATAATAACTTTGAATGAGGACAGTAATTATGATCTTGTTCAATATCTACTTAGGATAAGAAATCCTGAACAAGAAGAAGACTACAATTCAGATGAGCCAGAGGAATAGATTTGTATCAATAAACGTAGTAAAATAGAGGTGTAATTTGGAGATGTCAAACAGATGTTTTGTACCTAATGTAACGCAATATTTACAATCATCAATTCGGCTTCGTCGGCGTCTTGAGATTACAAATACAGACACACAGTGTTATAGTTTCCTATCTTTGGTATTTTAAGTAGCATTGTATTGAAAAATATCTTTATATAATAATATATATGTACATCTCTGGAGGTTATTAGATTTTAGCATGTCATGATAGGTTGTTACAATGTTATCTAAACATTCATATTACTTCATCTTAATTCGTACAACAGCAATAACATCAAACAAGATATACTAGTTTTAAAGAGATTGTTTCAGACATTGTTTGGTTTGGATGCAGTTTGATAATTGAAAAAAATGTAATCGAAGAGGGTTCGAAGCTTCGCTTTCTAAATGTTGTATAAAGCTTTTTTAACTGAATCCATGATTATGAAATAGATTTATTCAATGATACAAGTGGTGTCATTTTTTGGTTTGATTATTTTGTATGAAATACAAGGGATAAAAAAAAGTAACTATAATTCAAATTTGATGACCAATTGGTTGTTGTTTGCTTAAATAACAAACAAAAAAGAAGATGTGGCACGAATGCGAATGAGACAAATTGCCATCCAAGTCACAATGTGTTAAAAGTGAACAATTATAGGTAAAAGTTCGGCCTACAACACGGAGCATTTACTCACACCGAATTCCAATTGCAATTTATTATAAAGATTCAGAGAAACTATCAACAATACAGAGTTGGCACGTTTTGCATGGTATGTCGACTGGAATGAATGGTTTTGAATTTGGACTGGCATAATAATAATAAAAAAAAAATAGGAGTATATTTATACATATTTTCTATTTTTGACATATTTCCGGGATAAGGGTATCGACATATAAGTTAAAATGTATGCATTTCTATATAGATATAATCTTTTAAAAAAGATATAGAATTGTATGATTTTTATTTAGATATAAGTATACACATCGTCGCTTTATGTATATGACTTGAAAGTGAAATGATTTTTATATTGAAATTATACTGTCCGCGAAATTAACCCTGTACTTTTAAATTATATGTCGGTACTCTTATCCCGGAAACATGTTACAATAACATTAAATATGAAAAAAGAAGATGTGGTATGATTGCCAATGAGACAACTGTCCACAAGAGACCAAAATGTAACAGACATTAACAACTATAGGTCACCGTACGGACTTCAACAATGAGCAAAGCACATACCGCATAGTCAGCTATAAAAGGCCCCGATAAGACAATGCAACACAATTCAAACGAGAAAACTAACGGCCTTATTTATATAAAAAAAATGAACTAGCATTGCAGTTACTAGCCACTTTTCCCTGCATTTCATATTTTCCCTTCATGTTCATATTTCGGAGATAAGAGTACCAACATATGATATAAAATTACAGACTAAATTTTTGAGATTGATATGGAAAATGGTAAAATTAAGAAAAGAATAGCATTGTTTAGTCGCTATTTCGTTTAACTGTGTATTGCAAACACAGTTTGAGGTAAATGATAATATATTATTTTTGCTCGAATGCCCGTTTAGAACGTACAAATATTCAAAAAAATATATGATGTGGGCAACTTGAAAAGAATATGATTATTAGAAAAAAACTTAGACATCGGAGATACTATCCTGATAGAGAGTATAGGATATGTGATATCTTTCAAAGACACGAAATCAGCATGTGCAAAGCAAAACAAAAATGTAAAGGAGTAAGATTTTAGTTTGCATCATTTCAAAGTCACAGTGAGGCCTTGCACACAAAGCAAAAAACTAAAACAAAAAGGAGCATATACATATTTTATCTTTTTACATATTTCCGGGATAAGGGTACCGACATATTACATGAAATTGTAATAGAATTTTTTCAGGTAAATATCTATTAAAGTACAACCTATATGAATATATACATACAAGTATGTTATTTTGAAGAGAGGTGAAGACATCCGAAAGCATCACAGTTACAGCACGCTTGTCGCTGCATCACAAGTTTTCCATTCATAAAATATTCAGACTGATAAGAAAAAAAAAAAAACCAATTAGCAGTGTCAATGTGCAGTTCAAGGCGCATTTACTTTATTTATAAGATGCTAGCAGTTTCATAAATATACCAGGGACTTTGATTCATTCAGAAAGAAAGGAGAGAAAACAACAGTATCAAAGAAACTGTCAACTTTTACTTAATCAAACATGTACTTTTTTTTAAAAAAAAAATATTGACGGGCTAAGTGTACTGACATTCAAAATAAAAAAATGTACACTAAAGCCAGACTATTCAGTTGAAAGTATAATCTAAATATTAATAAGGTAGTCTTATCTATATGCATCAAATTGTTTCCTATTTCGTACGTATTTTTAAACGGAGCTTATAGGATCAAGAGATAGTATATTTTCCATATAATTGTGTGTTGAATACGTAAAATAATTTGTGAGGAGTGTTAACAGATTTTATTTTGATTTATATATATTAGCCTTAATCTATTGTTGATTATTTATAGTTCCAACCGATCATAATTTTCTATATAAAAGGCACACTTCACGAACAAGTCAAAAATCATAATTTTAGGGGGACAATCTTGAAAGGAGTAATTCAAAGAACCATCTGATTATTAGGTGGAAATTACCAATTGAGACAGCTACCTTCTAAAGTTCAAATTAAGTGGTCGTATTTGCAGATTGGCTATTCATTGTCATCTATCTTAAAGTTATGCACGCTTTCATTTGTTGGTAACTCGAAGAATTCTGCGCCCTCTAGCGGCCTATAGCCTATCGAGGTTAATGTAGCAATCGGAGATTAGACGGAGATCAGCAGAATATACAAATGTAACGACTGACATTATTCGGGTTAATTTGTTGGCCGAAAATTGATTTCCACTTTTGACCACAACTGTTTCCTGCATGGAGTCCATGTTGATTTCTCTAGATTCGCTACAAAACCAGCCTTTGATAATGAATTAAAAGCAAATTGCGAATCACACAAACTTGACTGAAAATCTTGATTTGTACCCCATCCGTCATCAAGATAAAGCACAATCTGAATATTATTTTCTCTCCAGTATTTCACTAAGGTCCTCAAACATTTAGTAAAAATGTATGGACTTGACGTTAAGCCAAAAGGTAACACCGTAAACACATAATATTTTTCATTCCATGAAAATCCTAAAAACGTTTGGTGATGTTTTGATATATCAAAATGATGAAATCCTGATTTTAAATCAAACTTAAAAAGGTGATTATTCTTATCGAAATACTCTAACGCAATATTCCAATCTTCAAATTTTATTTTGTTCTTTAAAACATGTGTATTGACTTCTCGTAAATCTAAAATCAGTCTTTTCTTCCCTGATTTGTTAGTCGAAACACTTAACGGATTAACTACATGGGGCCTAAGTTTAACTTGAGTTACACATTTATGATTCAAAAGATCTGATATCGCTTCTGTAACAAAATGTTCATTGTCTAACGCTGACTTATTGTTTTAATGAACTGTTCTGGGAGGAGTAGAAATGAAAGGAATGAAATATCCATTTTCAAGAATATCTAAAACAAATTCACTAGCACCAATACTTTTCCAATATGAAATATGACTTTTAAGTCTACCTTTTACACTACATCTGTTTTTAAAACTTTTGTTCTAAAGTTAAATTACTGTCTTCATTATCTAAACAAAACAGTGGAGAATCTAAATAATACTTATCATTTATGTCTGTTTCACTGCTGACCATGGACAGCTTTGATAATTTTGGGACAATTTCTCCTCCAATGTCCTTGCTCCTGACAGCTGAAACAGAAATCTGTTGGACTAAGTCCATAGTTGCTCCTTTGGGCACGAAAATTACCACCGACATTTGCTGAAGTGGCCGTTGCAACAGGTGCAACACGTGGCGGCTCAGTTGACTAAAGTGTAGCACTGTTTCCAGGTTTCTTTGATGTTTTCTGTTTACGGAACTTCTTTGCACGTAACGCTCTGTTCTCGGCGTATCTGATCTTTTTCTCGTCTTCCGAATCGGAGGCAAGTTCATCCGAAAGATATTCCTTAACGGTATCCCAACCGGGTGATTTGTCAGCAATTTTAATACACTAATACCTCTTATGGATCTTATCCCTTATGGTATAACACATATCCTTAATCTTTCTGTAATCATCATGTTCTGCAGCCCGTTTTATCTTCTTGATTTCAGAATCTATCTCACTGTTAAAATCGAATTGAGCATTGGCTGTATCCTCTTTTAATTCCCTTTTCAGTGAATGAAGTTTATTGTCTAAATAAGTCTTAAACAAATCCATGGCCGCAAACGCACTCGAGTCGGCTAATGACTTATCCGTTTCTCTTTGATCGGAGTTTTGCTTAGATTCCTGTTCTTCAGTATCTGATGCATCTCTATCAGGAGAAGTTTCCATGTTAATATAGAGAGCAGAAAAAGCCTGTCACACTTTGTACTGGAATGACTTCGATTGCCAAAAACTAATTCTAATTCACTTATATTAACAAAACCTAACCCAAAAACTTGACAAACTGTTGACACCTACATCCTCAACTTTTATTATCATAAACAACCACGATGTCACCAACTGATGATAACAACTTTCATGTATCGAACTCTCTGTATAACTTTGATAAATACATTTATCTGGTGGCTTCGGCATTACAAGCTGTCACGTGAAATATCCTACCATGTAGAAAAAAACACTAGCAGGAGGCGAAAGTAAACAAATGGACATTCAAATTCGTAAGTTTATATTCATATTAATGCATGGGAATAGTTAAATTTTGTTTGTCATAATGTTTTGCTAGAAAGGCCAACTTATTGCATTTACCAAATTAGTTTGCTGTAAGTCGAAATAAATTTAAGGATAATTACAATCAAACCAAATGGTATACAAGAAGTAGTAAATTCTCACTAAACGTTCCAATGAATAAGAAATATTTATCCTTTAAAAAATTAAATCATTTCACAGAAACAGTCTATTTTTAATTGCTTATTTATTTCAAGGAAAAAGTTACCTATGTATGTCTTTGTCTATAAGAAACGTTGGCGATTTAGACATCTAATACTAAAACGCAGATTGTTCGTCGTACTAGTTACTTGTAAAAAATGGTTGACAAACTCAATGAATTACGGGCAAAATGTTTTGAACGAGGAGCTATTGGTATACACGGCATTAGCAGGTAAAAGTATTGAAACATTTAATATTTTTCTAAAGTATTAACACATTTGCATACATAAAATTGAATTAATTAGGCTGCTGCAAGTCTTAGGTTGACATATAATGTAAATTGAATACAGTTTATTTCAGAAATTTTTAAGTTTTAGATACTGTAGAAATGACACGTTGCATTTTATTTTGAAGAGTTCATGGGCGTGTTTATTAATATTGTTGTTACTTTGATTAAGGTTTTCTCACCTTTCGTATCAAATATGTAGCTCTATGAATAACCCGTGCAAAGAAAATTTTTAGGAGATTTTGATATCATAAACAAATGACAAAGGTGAAGCAAGTTTGACAACAGATTAAGTATATTCCTACTAGATAAACACTTATGTAATTTAACCTGTTTTGATATCCGAGACACAAGAGGATCTCAAACAATTGAATCGCAAAAAGAAAATAAGACAAAACCAATTATGAGACACGATTTTTTTTAATAGTTCTACGGTTTTAAACAGTCAGTTATACTGTTCTTAAAAGGGGATAAAATATACCAGTGTGACATTCAAACTCATAGATCAAAAATAAACTGACAACTCCATAACTACAAAAGAAAAAAAACCAAACAGACTAACAATAGTACACAAAACACAATATAGAAAACTAAAGACAGAGAAACATAAACCCTACCAAATATAAGGTATGATCTCAGGTGCTGCGGAAGGGTAACCAGATTCTGCTCCACATGTGGCACCCGTCGTGTTGCTCATATTGATACAATCCCGGTAAATAACCTTATTCTGTAAGTATAATTCGTGAAAAGGGAACGGGATAGCAGTTAATACATTAAGAACATATCCGATATCATCTGTGAAACGGATATTCCATGGGTCAACCAACTGTCTATCAAAAATCGTGATAGACAATACATGCCCTGGGTAATCGTAGCAATGGGGAGATATATACTACGTATAGAAGCGCTGCTCGAATGTTTCTTCATAGAAATGGTAAGTCCACAATTGGGAAGCTGATTCATCTCTTTTGTAGTAAAATTATGTTTCCAATCTACCCTCATGGTCAATGTCTAGATGTAAGTCAATATATGAGGCATACTCAACTGTATATATTGAATACTATATTTCTAGATTGATGTGATAGATGCGTGTAGCATAGTCACCATATTTTGTATTATATAGTAGTGAGAGAACATCATCTATATAGCGGAAAGTAAAGTTAAAGGATATTGCTAACTTCTTTTCTTTCTTGCAAAGAAGTTCATGTATGAAGTCAGCATCCTAAGAATAAAGGAATAAGTCGGCAAGAAGCGGAGCACAATTGGTTCTCATGGGAATGCCTATTGTTTGTTGAAAACACGTCATCGAAACGTAAAAAATATGTTGTCACTCAAGAAATCAAACATCTTGATAATGTCAGTTTAAGAGAATTGTTTGTTTGAGTCAGATTGATTTTTAAGTAGGATTTATCCATCCATTACGCACGATACTTCTATCTACGTTGGCCTTTCTATTTCATGAAACAAAGCAATACTAACTCTTTCAATTTGTCTAAAGTACAGTGATTTGGTTATTGGGATATTATTAAAAGGTACATCTAAAATTTTGTAAAAGGTAAAAACACAAAAATACTGAACTCCTAGGAAAATTAAAAACGGAAAGTGCCTAGCCACATGGCCAAATCGAAAGCTGAAACACATCATGGACAACAACTGTGATATTCTTGACTTGTTACAGGCATTTTCTTATGACGAAAATGGTGAATCAATCTCATTACTCAATTTGAAATCTTACACATCCACCGGTGTGATATGTGATGAGCTCGAGCGTTATCTACTTCATATTGATGCTAAAGTTATAATATTATCAAATTGGTCTACTGTAATAATTAACAGGGAAAATCATTTTATCTCACTATATAGATGAATGTTTCACTTGGTTTGTATCACAATCATATAGTTATAGATGCACGTGGGTGAAATTAAATAAATCAAGAATTTAAAATCGATACTATAAGACGGAAGAATATTAGTTCAGTATCAAAATAAGGTGAACATAGGTCATGGAGCTCTTTTTAAGATATTTGATTTGTAAGATAAGAGGGGAAAAGGCTTACTCGGACTTTTACCTTATATTTGCATTGAGTCTCAAATCAAAACAAAGAAAATCAAGAAATTTATGAGTAATTAAAAGTCTTATATGGAAAGATAAATGGGTGTTATGGGGCAAAATATTTTACCTTGTATAGGATGGTAAATTACCAAGGAGTTTGAACATCTTACACAAATTCCAAAACCTCACCGAAGTACATCCTAAAAAAATAAAAGTTTGTCAAACATATTTTCAGGTTGAAATACAATATTTGAGTCAGTTAATGAGAACAATTTATACAGACCTGGCTTCAGACTATTCAAAATTGTTCGAAAATAATAAGTATACCATATATAATTTGGTTTTTTTTCCGAGGAATATTATTTTTGTTTTTATATAGTTTCGGAACATGTTACCATTATATTTCTATTTAACTTGGACGAAAAACGAAAATGTGGAGTTTATGTTATCTAGATATTGCTAACGATTATTATAGCATTCCCTTATGTATTCATTTTATTGAAAAGAGAAAACCTATATCCAAAAGTGAAACAAAGACGTAATTTGTCTTCCATGTTACTAAAATTACTTTCGAAACAGAATATATTATATAATTATTTCAAATTTAAACGAATCATGATATAACCTATTGAGCTTGTCATTTTGAATGGTTCGGTAATTTTGTTATTTTACTTTCCCTTTATATTGTATCTATATCATAAATATGTAGGACTCAAATCTTTGTAGGCTTCCAGGGGTTGGAGTCATAAAACTTTGCTCAGTGCTCGGATCACAAAAATCATGCTCGAAACATGAAATCAACATTTTGTTTGGTTGATTTTAGAGTATGAGTACTAAAAAATGACTTGAAAGTTTAATGACTTCAAGGCCAGATATATGGCAGATTCGGAATCTATGGTAAATATGACGTCATGCCATCCCAAATCTATAGCAGATTTTTTTTTTTAAATTCTTATCTATGGCAACTTTTGTAATTTCCAAATCTATGGCAGATTTTTATTGTTTCCACATCTGTGGCAGATTTTGTACAAATGTAGAACATGGCAGTACATAAACAATCACTGACTTGTCTAAAACAAATTGAAATGTAACGACAACAGGAGCATGTATATAAAGCACTTGTGAAATAAAAATTAAATCCACAATGACCAACAAAATGACCATCCATAAAAAAAGTGTAGGAGTGATATATCATAATACAGAAATCAGGATTAAAATGATCTTCCCCGGAAAAATAAGCATTTCCTAATATGTGCATAGTACTTGTTTAATCCATTGATTAAAACAACAAGATAAATAGAAGTCTCTTAAAACAAACAAGAAAGCAGTTATTTATAAGAAATAATTTGACTTTTCACATAACATTTATTTCAGCGCTAATCAATCTTTTTTCCAACTGGTGACGATCATTTTCTCACTCTAAATACTTTGCCGGCCGTAGACGCTAAGTTATTTACTATAACTTCATTCCCAAAATATCCACTACTAAAACAGCTGTGCCTTTCGTGATCGCGGATTTTGGACGGAACATCACATAATTATTGTCCTTCCTATGGATAAAAGATCCCATCTTCCTTTTAACCATCGGCAAATTGTTCTAGAGGGAAAGCGGAAAGTGTTTTCCTAGGTATTTTAAACACGGACTTCAGGAAAGTTTGCACACCCAACAACTTAACCTAAGTCGGCTACCACTTCTATGCCGTTATTTTATTGTAACGTTAGATTCTACTCTTTTTCTCGGAAAATTACGTAATTCCTAAATCTGCCATAGATTTGGAAAAAACAAAAATCTACCATAGATTTTAATTTTATTTGTTTAGCGTTTGTAGCGACCTATTTTGCCATTAATTATGAATCTGCCATAGATTTGGAACCCGCAGTAGATTTGATTCCTACATATATATATATTAAAAGACCAAAAAAGTGAAAAAGTGTATTTAAACAAAACGCATTTGACTAACAGGTCGATCAACTGATGTTCTTTAACCCTGCTGACTGCCATTGGCGATTGCCAAATAAAATTGATCACAAGAGGTAACAAAATGGATCTTAAAATAACTTTAATACTAAACAAAAAACAATAAACTTGTGGCCAAGATGTTATGCCACAAACATAAGGTGTCATATTTTTTTAGTACACCAGATCCGGATTTCGACAATAAATGTCTCTTCAGTGATGTTAGGGATAGAAACGATATTTGGAAGGCCAAATAATTTACCCTCAATTCAAGATAGACTCTTGAATTGTAAGAGTCAATATAGGATGAACGGATCATATAAACCGGAGGGAAAATATGATACAAGCCCAAACGAAAAAATATGAACAAGTCTAAATTCAAAACTACGTTCAAACCTATGATTGCGTTGGATAAAAACCGCAATTTTTATACGTGTGCATGTAAAACAAATTTCGTAGTAGAAGGGTCTAAATACAGCACAAACAACATTTTCCAAAAGACCAAAAAGTGAAAAAAGTATATTTAAACAAAACGCATTTGACAAACAGGTCGAACAACTGATGTTCTTTAACCCTGCTGACCCTTCTACGACGAAATTTGTTTTACATGCACACGTATAAAAATTGCGGTTTTTATCCAACGCAATCATAGGTTTGAACGTAGCTTTCAATTTTGACTTGTTTATATATATATATATTAAAGATATATGTCCTCTCTTTTCATATGCACTCGGTAGTGAGAACAAAGACATATTCATATTAACATAAATAGAGTGTTAAGATTTGTGAAACGATACTGATATAGGATTGTTATATACGATTGCGATTAATAAAATCATATAGACAAATAGTTCTACTCAAAAATTGTCTTGTGTTAAGTATCAACGTATCAAATGCAATACAGTAAGCTACAGGTCAATACTTAGATTTAATTTGAAAGTTTACACCTCAAGATCTAACATTGCCGGGCTAAATTTGAGACGAAATATATATTTACGAGTCTAAGCGATTGGTGCTGTACTGTATCAAAGATGTAAGTTCAAATGTGAATTTAAATGCCGTTGAGGGACAAAAAATTTCAGCATAAAAATCCAATTCTAATGCTGTTGATTTAAATTTTCAGACTTATATAAAACATTCTGGTAATCCTGTATTTAAAACCAACTGAGATCCAGTGGGCATATGTTATGTATGGTTGTCACTTTCTCAGACCTGTTTGTATGATATACTTATTTCTAGTGACTCTGTAATGAATTGTAACATTATTCCATACGGGATACAAAAAAAATTGAGCTAGATTGCTGACAAATAATAATGAAATGTGATAAAAAAAACATGTTTATCTCTAGATTCACCTTACGTTACAATAACACTACGGTATATTCTTATATGACGGATGTGGTCGAGTGATCTAGGGGCCCTGGACATGAGGCTAAGCGATAAGTGTTGCTTTGTATCAAAGGTATGATTTCAAATCCTGTTGAAATTTGTCAGCAATACAAATCCAAGAAGTTTGAAGACACATTAATATGTAAATGCAATTTTTTACTTACTTATTATAAAAGCAGTATATTGTTTCATTATTTTCATTATTCTATACTGATTTCATTGTAGAACTTTTCGAAACATGGACGTCGATCATAATGACTTCCTTAGTCTTACCGAATTCACAGATGGTCTAAAGAAATTTGGTCTGACCTTCCCAGAAAAAACTGTACAAGAGCTGTTTACTTACATTGACAAAGATTGCAGTGGTAGAATTCTATTTGACGAATTTCTGCAAGCAATAAGGGTAATTAATATAAAAGAAGTACACATAAGGGCTTTACATATGAAGTGGCACTCTCTATAAAAAAAAGATTGATGCGTTTTGATAAAAATGATTGAAAACTTTCAACATGCATTTATTTTCAAACATGATGAAAGAAACGAGTATAAATTATTTTAGCTTTAATAAAAGTGCAATTCCCCCAAAATTTTTATACATATTTACATAGAAGTGTCATCATTTATCATCTTTTATATTTATTTTATAAAATACACTATGCAGCATATAATTCTTTACGGTAAATATGATACTCATATCTTTATATCAATAACAAAATTCTTAAAATGGGACATTTTTTTATATCTCTGCCTGTCTGACGTTTACATTCTGCCGTCATACGCTCAATTAAACGTTAGAACAAGGTTGATCTGGCCATTCGGTCACAGAGAGTAATACATTTTAATCGCTTATGAATGGATATAACAAAACTAGGTTCAACCCACCATTTTTTCATAAAATGCCCTGTACCATGTCAGGAAAATGGCCATTGTTACATTATAGTTCGTTTCCGTGAGTGTTACATTTCGGTGTTGTGTTACTGTTGTGTCGTAGTTCTCTTATATTTGATATGTTTCCGTCAGTTATAGTTTGTTACCTGGATTTGTTTTTTCTCTATCGATTTATGAATTTTGAACAGCAGTATACTACTGTTGCCTTTATCTAACATACTTAAAGCAAAAACAAGAAAGCAACGAATGAGGTTGTTTCATTTGATATATGACTTTTTGTGCTTCTTTTTTTAAATATTTGTTTGTTTTTATTGGTATTTAGATACTTATGGTACTTGTACATTCTGTCATTATTGTTTGTGATACTCTCGTATTCTTGTCTTTCATTTTGTTAATGTGCTTTGTTATATACCTTTTGGTGTTACTTCAAAAACTTGTTTGCTGCTCGTCTTTCATTTTTGTTATGTGCTTTGTCTATATACCTTTTTAAGTTTCTTCGTACATACATGACGTGACTCTGTACTTATACATCCCGTCATTTTGTTATTGGACTATAATAATGTGTATTCTTGTCCCTAATTTTTACTAATATGCTTGGTCTAAATGCTATTTTGTGCTTCTTTGTTACATGTTTGTATGGATTTTTAGTGATTAGGATTATAGTACAATGTGGACTGCTATAGTTTTGACATTTTACCTATTTTGTCTGTTTGTTTTGTTCACACATCGTTGTCAATATATTGGAATTTGATGCAACTGTCATATAAGTGAGAGGTTTAGCTAGCTATAAAACTAGGTTCGATCCACCATTTTATACATAAGGAAATGTGTATACCAAGTCAGGAATATGACAGTTGTTCTCCATTTATTTAATGGGTGAGAGTTTTTAATTTTGCCATTTGATTATGTACTTTCCGATTTAGTTTTTCCTCGGAGTTCAGTATTTTTGTGATTTTACTTTCTTTGAAAGGTTTTGCTGTAATGTTAGTTTAAACATATTTATTTAAAGTGGATTGGGAAACAAGTTTCTCCAACTTAATCCCTTTCCACTTTGCGGGATATGTGTTAAAAATGAATAAACTTTTTAATACATTTAGTACTTCTGCAGCCACAACGATATGTTATTTTCATCCGCTCTTATGTTTGCTACAACATTCTTGCTTTTTTTCCCTTCAGCGAAGCCGGTTTGTCATTTTTGAAGATTTAATCCCTAATCAACTTCATTAAACAATAAAATTTATTATTCATGATGACACGAGGTCCCACAATAAAGTGTACAGGTAAATTCAATAAAAACTTGATGAAAATCGTGTGTTCATGATCCTAGCTTAAAATATAATTATAAGTATTGAATGCTTCTTGTTGTAACTTCATAGGGTTGTAAAAGCGTTGACCGTGCGCACATTTTTAGAATGAAGCGCCGCGCTTCATACAACAAGAACGTCGGTCAACGGTTTTACACCCCAATGAAGTTACAAAAAGAAGTATTCAATTCTTAATAATTTTTAGCAAGGAGGCTTGAATTTGTACATAACACAAGATATATATAGTATGTCTTTGGAATTATATTCCTGTTCGAGAATTCGATGGTTAGAATACGCCCTTCACCGACAACAAATAGAGATAAACGAGGGTAGGCGAATTATAGATAAATCAATTCCAGACTAGGTGTTTTATAGAATACCTTTACAGTTAGTCTTTTGTTTAAATTTTTTTGTTATATTTTAATTTTAATACCAGCCTCCTATGTCGCAGACGAGAATTGCAATTATCAATGAAGCATTTGCAGAGTTTGACAAAGAAACTGGTGACGGAGTAATTACTCTTGAAGATTTGAGGAAGGATTACATTGTTGAGAATCACCCTAGTTATAAGAGGGGTTTCTTTACAAAAGACCAAGTTTTGAGCGAATTTCTTCACGTGTTTGAAAAGGAAACTGAAGATGGAAAGGTAAACAAAAACATGTTTGGATTCTTTGTAATATATGTGACTTCACTATATGTATGAGAGATAACCACTTGTGCCAAAATTAATTACAAACGACTTTAATTTTGAAATAATTAATTCCACCTAGTAGCTATATAACAACCTAACCTCAATATGGGTATACATTTCCCAACTAATTCGGTATTCAAGAGCTTGCAGCTGTTACTCAGACTTTGTTAAACGACACCAGTGTCAGAGCAGAAGGTTGATGACTGAGGGTTATGTGAAAGAAAAATACTTCATCGGAATATACCATGACCTTATTGATAGATGTTCCGTATCAACTTCCCAAATAATACACGATGGTATTGAAGTATAGATACTTCGTACTGACTATGTTAATAATCTTAATTAGGTGTTATAGTATTCTTGTATTACTTTTACTGTTAAGTCTATTTTTGTTGATGTCCATTTAACGTGGCTGAGTACTTATTCATCTCGTCATTGTGTTTTTGTGCTAGTATAGTAAATTTTTTTGTTCTCTCGTTTTTGTCCTTCTGTTTTTCTTCGTTTATACATTGTTTATTTTTATAGTGATTATAATTATACCACAATGTTGACTGCTGTACCCTTATTTAGACATTTTTTTACAAATTAAGTCTGTTTGTTTTGTTCACACATTGTTATGGAATTTGATGCGGTTGCCATACCAGTCAGAGGTTTAGTTAGCTAGAAAACTAGTTTTAATCCACCATTTTCTTTATAAGAATGGAGAGTTGTCTCATTGGCACTCATACCACATCTTCCTATATCTATGTACCAAGTCGTTTAACATGTTTGATCTAGTGATTTTCCCATTTGGTTATTCCGTTTTGAATATTCCAAAGAGGTTAGTATAAGATATCGCATCAAACACGTTAAACGACTTGGTACATGCATTTTTCTTTATACGAAAATGCATATATCAAGTCGTTAAACGTGTTTGAGCTAGTGATTTTGACATTTGGTTATGGACTTTCTGTTTTGAATATTCCAAGGAAATAAGTATTTTTGTTATTTCATTTTTCCCATCTACTCCAGTTAAATCTACCAAAATATTTCTTTAAACACTTTCTGCCACTTGCTGATTCCCTCCTTAAATAAAAAGATGGGTCAGAAAAAAACAAAAACAGACCTCTTATTTCGATTTTGTCATCATGCTTGACATGATATGAGAATTTTAATGTACTTTTTAAACGAAAACATTTAAAAAAGATTAATATCACAAAGTTTTATCTCTATTTCAAACGGAGGTAAGCTAATAACATAAAGCCACACCATTCAAATGTTTATCAATAAATGTAACCAAAATTATCGAGCGTAACTGTTATCAGTTTATAGATATAGGAAGGTCAAAGCTCGAGGGGCAAATACTCTATATTTAATTCAATTTGAAGGTTATGCTGATTAATAGACAACCAAAGATACCAGGTTTATGATTTGGTACGCCATACTAGTGATTAATCTAATTTTAAAACTCTCTTCAATGGTGCTAAAATAAGATGGATAAATGTTATTCAAAGTTTGAGTAGCATACATAGAAAACAAGAGTGCTACAGAGCTTCCCGTTGACAATGAAGATGTATACATCAACAATAAGAATTTGAAGGCAAAAAGCATACTTTGTGTTTAACTTTAGTATGACATACTTTCATACTCAGATCACCTTATGTATTTAAAAGGTGTGAACATAGTCAATTTGTTAAGTTTTGATTAATTTGTTTAAGTTAGTTTTTTTTCTCTCAAAATAAATGCCAAATTATAAACTTGCTACCTTCCTGTTCAATGGTTTTAATAAGGTTGATATATTTTTTAAATCTGATATAACGATGTATAATAATCATCAGTATATTAATGAAATGTACACTTGTGTATGCTTCAAAAATATCTTAATGAAGACATTAAAGAGGAGAGACTAACTATTGACCACTTGAACGAATACCCTATGTCTGACGTTCTCTCCATTTCTAAAGACATATAACTAATGGTAATACACTGTCTATCACTTTATACAAATAAACTCAACATAGATACCAGGATTAAATAAGTCAGCAAAATGAAAGATATAGGTAAATAAAGGGCTTGTATTACCCGTCATGATTTCCTTGATAGAGGATTGCTGATCCTAGAGGAAGCTATTAAACCAAAAGTTTCAAGTGGTGAAATTAAAATGATCCCTTCCTATATATTACGGACGCCGTTTCAGTTAATTACAGTAATTTCAGAAATTATTTCGATGTTTTCATTATTGCGAAAATTTGACAGGGTTATAATCGCAATAATTTCGAGTTTGAATATCAATTTGGTTATCTTTCGACTCTATTTTTTAAAGCGCGAGATTTGGCTAGTCATCAAACCAGATTCAACCCACCTTTTTTTTCTTAAAATGTCCTGAACCAAGTCAGGAAAATGGCAGTTGTTATCTTATAGTTCGTTTCTACGTGTGTTACATTGTCGTTTGGTATTTCGTTGCACTTAAGTGATTCTGTTGTATCGTTGTTTTCTATTTATAGTTGATGTGTTTCCCTCGGTTTGAGTTTGTAACCCGGATTTGTTTTCTCTCAATCGATTTATGACTTTCAAACAACGGAATACTACTGTTGCCTTTTTTTAACAATCAATTGTGCTTGGTAGTTATTTATCTTTGTAGTAAAATTGCCTTTTTCTGTACTTTATTGTCATCTTAACCTTTATGTGACTTAATTTTATCAAATTGCAGTTTGACTTAATCTTTACATGACTTAGATATGTTTGCATTGTACTGCTGGACTTACCATTTATTTGACGTAGTTTTTGTTTAAATTATACTGTTTAACTTAACCTTTATGTCACTTACTGTTTCATATTGCATATTTAACTTAACCTTTATGTGACTTAGGTGACCAAAGAAGAATTTACTAATTACTACAGCGCCGTAGGTGCCAATATAGATACAGATGAAGAATTTGTGAAGATGATGAAAACTGCATGGAGAATTTAGCGAAATTGCTGAACACGAATTTCAATATTTATAACCAAAGAATATTTATGATTTTGTTACTTATACCACAAAAAAAAGCACGGAAGAAGAAAACCACTTGATGAGATTTGTAAAACAGTTAGGCGCTGTGTATTTCTTAATTTTTTAACACGGAGAGAGTAATGAAAATTTAACCGTCTAACTGTCCGTTTGTTCATTTGTCTGTTTATTTGTCCGACTTTGAACTTTAAAATATCATAGATTTTTTTTAAAATTATACTAATGCTTTATATAACTGTTTAATAATATCAGACGTTATTTTATAAAGGTTTTACTAAGTTCACACTTCAGAATTTTAACTTTAGATATTGTATATTCCAATAAGTATGGCGGTGTCTTGCTCAAAACCTTTGAGAAGCCTTCAAAATAATATATAATATAACATCTTAATTACGTATCCTATAATTTGATTGTTTGATAGAAAGTGTAATTGCATGTTTGTTTCCCTAATATTATAAGAAGTATATTTATATTACAACATTCCGGGTTTATGCACAAACATATGCCTTATTACCATCTCACGTATTTTGCCAAAAAAGAATACTAGTATGCCTTTCTTATCTGTGCTTTCTCTTTTGTGCTCTTTATAAAATGCGGCTGTTTTGATTGATTAATAACGAATATTGGAATTAGACATTAGATGTTCAACTGAACTATCTCTATTAATACTCAGTGTAAAATAAACCGAGAAGGGTATGCGTAGTTAAAACAAACTTGCCGTGAGAAGTACTATTACCTCAAGGTATTTTTTCTTTGCCCCCCCCCCCACCTGAACATGATAATGAGAAAAATCTGCTCATAACCATCTTTACAAACATTTAAAAAGAGTTCTTAATAGATATAAGAAGATGTGGTATGAGTGCCAAAGAAGCTACTCTCCATCCAAGTCACAATTTATAAAAGCAAACCATTATAAGTCAAAGTACTGTCTTCAACACGTAATAATTACCCATATACAAATATCTAACTCGTTTCCATGTCCGAACTGTTAAACGCCTTCAAAGTGTGTCACACATGCCAACCGTAGAACTTTAAATTGGTTTTAAGTATAAAAACAATTTACTATATAGGTGTTTTCGACATTTAAGTGTTATATATTCATAGTATGTTTTCATTTTATATCATCTGTTTTGTATTATCTGCAGACATCTTTTCCATGTGTTGCTATGCCAAGTTTTCATTTCCCGTCAAAAAGGTCTCAAGACCACCGTTATTCATTTTACCAACATTTTTGAATACTTTTTTCTAAAGTATATTATAAACATTACTGTATTTATGCATATGTAAGGTATACAGTGTGACACATATTAGTACAAGAAGTGCTTCCGAGATTTATGCAAAATATGCATAGTACTTTGCATTTAAATAGTCGCAGAACCTGTTACATAATTTATTGAATGTATTTGATGATCATTTGGAACTGATCATTACAAATACTGATTAGTTCATGCTTTCTGTTATAATGTTTTTTCATAAGCCTCTTTAGTTTAAACTAGTAATTCCGAACCGACTTACATTTTGATGGCTTCATAATAAAATACTCTAAGTTGTGTTCAAGTTTTTTCATTCTTTACCTAACTATCTTATTGTAAATGAAACCAACGATTCTAAAGTATACGATACTTTATAACGAACACAATAAACAAGGAAAGACAGGATAGATGAAAACATATGATATGTGCATTGAACAGGATTTATTTTCTAATTACATTAAATATAGTCAACAGTAGATTACCGATATTCAAATAAAATCAATCGATTAAGAAGATAAATGTTGGTAAAAAGCAAAAACGGGGGGAATCACATAAACTTCAAAAGGAGCAAAACAAATATGCTTGATCTATTATTTTTTAAATAAATGTATAAAAGTTATCATCAAAGTGAAGGCAGTCCCAGTTCCTGTTCTTTTAGTCGCAGGGTCATCATTAGAAAGTTTTTAAGGATATTTGAATTTAGTTCTTGAAGAGTCTTTCTTTGAATTTTTTTTGGGCAAATTTTACCTGAAGCCATAACATCAAAATATTAATCGCCGCTATATGTGCTGTTGATGTCATTTTATAATATAAATTAAAAAATCCCATTCTTTTTAATACTAGATTTTACATCAAAGAAAAGTATGAATCCATATAAGTAGTAAGCATATAAAAATTCCGTTTTTCTAATACCAAAATAAAGGGAAAACTAGGTGTTGGAAAAATAAGACATGTATTCAATATTTCGAACAGCTTTTGAGTAATTCGGGTGGTTTCTGACAAATGGAGACGACAACGGTGTAATTGTCCGCACCTCCCTGTTGCCGTCGGTACCAAAAGACGACAGCTCTGTAGGCCACAAATATATTTGCAAGAACGTTATGTTTTTGGTGATTGTCACTTCTTCGCCATACATACGCTTGTTATTGTTTATCTCTTTTATTGTTGAAAGAAATAATTGTTACGTTGCAAGCGTTTATTTGGTTATCAAAAGGACTCTTATGAGACTTGAACTGATGCATCGCTAAATATTTCGGAAGGATACTTGCTGATAGGATAACCGATTTATCTACATCCCGTTACATCTAATTAATTTCTGTATTTTGTTATTTTTCATATACAAATGAACAAGTTTTAAATGTCAGTAAACATGAGCGTGATGGTTTCAAAAAAATAATTTGATGCTATCTTTAGGTATTAAATGAGCATTATTCCAAAACTAATTGATATTGAACAATATCACCGTAACATGTTAGCGCAGGTGATTTATATATAATCTCTCAGTTGATACACTATTTCACGGCGTGTATTTGCTATCAGGATTTCCTTGATAGAAGGTTGCTACTCACACTGGCACTATTAAACAAAGAGTTCCAAGTGATGAAGTCAAAATCATTTCGTCGACAATTTTATGAATGCTATCAATTGGTTGACCGTTACAAAATATCTGTTTCATAAATGACGACGGATATGTTCTAATTGTCGCAGCAACAATCCCGCCATTTTTTCCCCCGAATGTGAAGTAACGAATCAAACACAATTATGTCTGAAAGCTGTCGTTAATTGCGTATCATAAAGAGAAGTCTGAATACGAATACAATTTGGCTTCGTCTCAATTTGATGTTTTTATGATAACAACAATATATCAATATGCACAAACATAAAATAACAGTTATCAGATTAAGCAGAATTAAAATAACATAGAATGCGTTGTCTACAAAAGAATTACAACAATACGACAAGAAAGACCTTTCGTCAAATCGAGCAGGTATATTTATATTGTTCCTTATCATTTAATTCAAGGAATCGATTAATCTATTCATATTTATATTTATATACATGGTTCTCGGTAATTATCATGTCAACCGATATAAAACACAGATCATTTGTAGTTGCTGATTGTTGAAGGCTTTCAGGTGACATATTGTTGCCTGAATCAAATTTTTTGGACTCTGTTTGGTAGTTGTCTTATTGGTAATCACATCTCCCTGTTTTTAACAAATGGCTGACCATATCACAGAATTAAGAGCGAAATGTTTAGAACGAGGAGCCAGTGGTATACACGGCATAAGCAATCCTATTTGTTTCCAAGTAAACATCAGCGTGTTCTGAATGCTTGCTTTGACATTTTTGGGACAATAACTGTTGTTGCCTCTGTTTTTGTCAATCCTTCTTCTGATTTTGAATGATATCATACGCAAGAAGACAAACAAGTATAAAGCATCTTTAAACATTGAAACATTTACTAAATTTTATCAACGATTAAATTTCTAAACAATATTATGATACCTATCAGTTAATAATTTACAAATTTATTTTTTTGGGTGGTTTCTGTTTTAATATTTTTTCATATTGCACAATCATCCCTGTTCGTCACAGTTTCTTATAATTACTCGTCAAAATGTTATACTAAAACTATATTAAAGAATGAGCGTATATACATTTATTTATATCATTTGAACTTAAGGCGCAATCACTATATAAGTAAGACACCTGCTAAACAATAACAACAACACCAAAAAGTTGAAGAAAAACATGTTATATCTATAACATATATCAGTATTACCTACAAACACCTTTCACTTAGAATTAATCTATTTGAATTTCATATTTTTCTAACTTGCTTTACTTTTTGCCTTTTAGAATCACGAACAGTTAAAGGCTTGTATTCGATAGAATAAATTATGGACCTATATATTTAACACGAAAAGAAGAAACCACAGTGGTATAAATAGAGGTCAAATATTTTTTTTTAGTCGGTATTGTATATTTTTTTTATATCATGCATAACGAAATATATGTTTACAGTTATTAGTATTCTTGATCCTATATCTTGTTGATACTGTTTACTAATATTTTGGAATTGCACAATATTATGCGTTTCGCAGTTTGTTAATCATACACTCATTCCGTTGAATGTGTACTGATTGAATCTTGAGTCGTGCTCAAGCTGACTATATTTATTGGTTTTCTAATTGCTGAAAGCCTTATGGTGTTATGGTGACATATAAAAGCACACATTTAAACTTTGATGACAAGTTTTCAGATTTGCAACCATAACACATGTTCTTGGTTTTTTTTAGGAAAACAAACTCTAAGTTGACCTTGTTTAAGCTGTTTAAAGGGGTATAGCTGTCAAATTCATGTTAACAGATTTAATTAAAATTCTCATATTTGATTTATAATAATGTAAAACATGTATCCAAATTATAAAAAGTCTAAAATGAACAATATACCGGACATGGGCTCGTAAATACGTAGATTTGTTTCGTGAGTATTTTAGTCTAGACGCCATCTCATTAACTGTTGAGTTGACCTCCGTTTGCCATATAAGCAATATAAACATAAATATTGTTATAAATAGATAAAACATTCGTGCATTAGAAATTTTCTAGGTCTGTTTAATTTCATATTGCAGATTAAAGATATTTGCTTATTATCGTATTTACCTATATAATAATGATTTTTTTGTGGAACGAATCAGTCAATCAAATGATTTACCTTTGTTTCACTTTCAATGTTGGCATTCTTTTCCTTTCAACAATTGATCATGCACAATGCATGCGGTATCCATCTCTAGCTAAGGGGTTAACTTGAATTTACATGAATACGGATTCAATTAGGAAGATTTTTTCACTTGCAAGTGAATAATTCATCTTCAATGTTTCTTAGCTTATTTTGACAAAATTGAACCACACTGGCTGCTAAACGCGATATATTATTTCACTATTTCACTTTTTTTAATGATTACCCAAAAAACTATATATTTTATATTTAAAAAAAACTATATATAAACTTTATATTTTTTTTTTATATATTTTGTAGCTAGTGTCCTTTGGAACGAGAACGTTTGTGAAATGCTACTGTATTGAATTTTTATTGAAACAGATATATCAATACTTAGTTATCTTCAAATGTTTTTAAGTTCGAGGGTTAGACATAAACTCATCAAAGATACCATAATAAAAATTGTGTACGCTTAACGCGTGTTTCGTCTACAAAAGACTCATCAGTGACGCAAAAATAAAAAAAAAAGTTAACATTCCAGCAGCACCTACATATATATCTCCCAATTGATACGATATTTCCGTGCTTGTTTTTCCTATCATGATTTTCTTGATAGTGGGTTGCTGTTCACACGCAAGCTATTAAACCAAGCGTTCCAAATGGTGAAGTTGAAATCATCCCTTCGTAAATTTTACGGACGCCATCACGAGTTGGTTGACCGTTATGGAATAACCGTTTCACAGATAATATCGGATATGTTCCTTACGTCGTAACTATTATCCCCTTACCTTTCAAGAATGAAACCTACCGATTTAGACTATTTACCGGATTTGTTATAACATGAGCAACGCGACCGGTGCCACATGTGGAGCAGGATCTGCTTACCCTTCTGGAGCAGATGAGATCACCCCTAGTTTTTGGTGAAGTTCGCGTTGCTTATTCTTTAGTTTTTCTATTTTGTGTCATGTGTACTATTGTTTGTCTGTTTGTCTTTTTCATTTTTAGCCATGGTGTTTTTTTCGATACATGAGTTTGACTGTCCCTCTGGTATCTTTCGTCCCTCTTTTAAACGGTAGTAATTAGTAATAAATCTCTTCAGAGACACATCAGATGTATGTTAAATAAAAGTGAAAAATAACATTTCAAACTGATATCTAAATTAACTTACAATTGCTGTAAAATGTATAATAAAATCGAGAAAGGAAATGGAGAATGTGTTAAAGCGACAACAACCCGACCATGGAGTAGACAACAGCCGAAGGCCACCAATGGGTCTTCAATGTAACGAGAAACTCCCGCATCCGGAGGCGTCCTTCAGCTGGGCCCTTAAAAAATATGTATACTAGTACAGTGATAATGGACGTCATACTAAACTCCGAATTATACACAAGAAATTAAAATTTAAAATCATACAAGACTAACAAAGGCCAGAGGCTCCTGACTTGGGACAGGCGCAAAATTGCGGTGGGGCTAAACATGTTTATGAGATGTCAACCCCCCCCTATACCTTTTAGCCAATGTAGAAAAGTAAACGCATAACAATACGCACATTAAAATTCAGATCAAGAGAAGTCCGAGTCCGATGTCAGAAGATGTAACAAAATTTAAAAAAAATGACAATAAATAACAACAGACTACTAGCAGTTAACTGGCATGCCAGCTCCAGACCTCAATTAAACTGATTGAAAGATTATGTCTTCATCATATGAATATCAGGCACAATCCCTCCCGTTAGGGGTTAAGTATCATACTATCATAAAATATATGAGAAGAACATAACCCGTGTCATGCCAACAACTGTTTTTTTTTTTAAATAAATGTGTTTAGTTCCGATGCAAAGACCCCATAAGTGAATCAGTATTAAAGCCAAAATATGTCATCTTTAACGACCTGACAACAGTATCGTAACTATATCACTTCTTAATAAGTTTGTTTAAAGGTTTTGTAAGCTTTTGAGGTGAATACTGACATTTTTGTGCTTAGTAAAGAATATTACCATAAAAGATTGGATGTGAAATACCTGAACGTATAAGATGTCTGCCTGTTGAGTTATATTTACGAATTATTTCCTTATACCGTTGATAAAATTTAGTAAATGTTTCAATGTTTAAAGATGCTTTATACTTGTTTGTCTTCTTGCGTATGATATCATTCAAAATCAGAAGAAGGATTGACAAAAACAGAGGCAACAACAGTTATTGTCCCAAAAATGTCAAAGCAAGCATTCAGAACACGCTGATGTTTACTTGGAAACAAATTGGATGGCATCATTGTTATAGGTCTAACCTTAGACGTATACCATATTTACGAATTTTAATTTCTATTTTTATGTGTTGTTGAGATTTAGGCATGCTGGAAATTTTCATTTTAACGTCAAGGTGAATACCACTGGCTATTCGTTATAAAAATTTGCCCTTAATATTATGAATTAGTCAGCTCATTTTTGCATGAAGTACATATGATCTGTGTATTAACTGGCAATTCTCCAAAGCACCCGTTTCCGAGGTACAAGTATACATAGGTAATTGTTTTCTTAGAATAAAGGACTATGGACAATAGATGTAGACATTTGTTGGAAACGACGAGATTTAAAAGGAAAATATATGAATAACCTATTTATTAAGAAGTATAGTGATAATTATCCTTTCTTTATTAAAATGCAAAGGTATACATTTTATTGATATTTTCTTTGTTCATTTTTGCAATAGATTTTTTTTAAAATAAATCTAATTTCAAAGTATTTAAATCTATGATGTGCATATAACACGTGTCATACAAATTAATACAAATAAGATAATACTATTGCACGCGCTGATATATCTTGTTTGCTTCATTAATCATTGACCTACAGGTAGTAGTATATATCTGAAAACAGACCTTATTCTGATAACGTAATATTATATATTGAAGGATGACTATGACACCAAGGTCCGATGAAACTTTGTTATCAGTTGCTATAAAAAATTTCGTGAGTTTTTATTTCAGGACGGTTGAAAAGTTGCATTTGACGAGATCTACTTATTTCCATGAAAAGAAGAAAAAAAACATTGCCTTGACCAAATCACATCCATACTATAAAGAATAAAGAGAAAGCAAAATTGTAAAATACTGTATGTCTGTAATACGAAAGTTTGAGCAAAGTTTCTGTTTTCAGTTTTCATCATAGATGTTAAACTAAGACGTGCAGCAGATATATCAACTATTTGTTGAAAACAAAACTTTACGACAAAAGAGATGATTTCAGCTTTCCAATTGTGAACTTTCCATTTCTAAGTAGCAACATTCCAGCAGCACCTGCATACGGGGTATATATCTCCCAATTGATACGATATTCCCGTGCTTGCATTTCCTATCATGATTTTCTTGATAGAGGGTTACTGCTCACAAGGAAGCTATTAAACCAAGAGTTCAAAATGGTGAAGTTGAAATCATCCCTTCGTAAATTTTACGGACGACATCACGAGTTGGTTGACCGTTATGGAATAACCGTTTCACAAATGATATCGGATATGTTCCTTACGTCGTAACTACAATCCCCTTCACTTTCATGAATGTGACCTACCGAATTAGATTATTTACCGGATTTGTAATCACATAAGCAACACGACGGGTGCCACATGTGGAGCAGGATCTGCTTACCCTTCCGGAGCACCTGAGATCACCCTTAGTTTTTGGTGGGGTTCGAGTTGTTTATTCTTTAGTTTTCTTTGTTGTGTCATGTGTATTATTGTTTTTATGTTTGTCTTTTTCATTTTTAGCCATGGCGTTGTCAGTTTGTTTTAGATTTATGAGTTTGACTGTCCCTTTGGTATCTTTCGTCCCTCTTTTTTTAATCAGGTTGTTCATATTTGTGTCGTCTGTGCTATACTTATAAAAATGAAAGTATATCTTGATAAAACGTAAGAATAAATTTCCTCTCTGTGAATTAATTCTCGTTAAAATCCTTCTTTTAATTTTGAATTGGTCTATCGAGTATTATAGTCAAATGACGTTATAGTATATAAATTTATCTTAGTGATATAGCAAATTGACAGAGTACTATAGTCAAATGCCGTTATAGTATATAAATTTATCTTAGTGATATAGCAAATTGACAGAGTATTATAGTCAAATGCCGTTAAAGTATAGAACATTTTCTTCATGGTATATCTCTACCCAACCCACCATTTTTTCCTTTAAAAATGTCCTGTACGAAGTCAGGAAAATGGCCATTGTTATATTATAGTTCGTTTCTGTGTGTGTTATAATTTAACGTTGCGTCGTTTGTTTTCTCTTATTTTTGAGTGTAAATTGACATTGCGATAAGACGTGTCACGGTACTTGTCTATCCCAAATTCATGTATTTGGTTTTGACGTTATATTTGTTATTCTCGTGGAATTTTGTCTGATGCTTGGTCCGTTTCTGTGTGTGTTAAATTGTAGTGTTGTGTTGTTGTTCTCCTCTTATATTTATGCGTTTCCCTCAGTTTTAGTTTGTTACCCCGATTTTGTTTTTTGTCCATGGATTTATGAGTTTGAACAGCGGTATACTACTATTGCCTTTATCTATCCTAAATCCTGGTAAATGTTTTGCAGTAGTTTTAAAGCCATAAAGCCGGAAATAACCATACAAATTGCTGTTGTATATCCCGACTGCACACCCGGAATTCGCATTTTCAGAAACTAGAGGACTATGGATAATCTCATTGTTCGTACACCAAAATGAAAATAACGTAATGTCCCTGGTTGAATTTCAATTGTTTATGAAATGTTTAACCAATCACAACGTTTTTGTGTTCGCTTTTGAATATATTACCCAGAATGCATTAAATTCTGAAACAGCCATTTGGGAAAAATTATGGACGGAGGGATAAAGTATTAAGATTAATGGCTAATGAGAACTAAATTATCATCTCCTTTGGCTATTTAAGGAAGAATCAAAGAACCTATGTGAGCACGTCCCCCACGATTGATGTAGCAGATAAAGAATCATTTAGTAAGGATTGAGATTTTATAAATAATGTTCATACAGTAGTCCCTACTAATGTGTTACAATTTAGGATTGTATACCTAACTTATCAAAATGAGTTTGAATATCTCTTACTCATACGATTATGTCAACATAAGGAGAAATAATAATAAGGGAACGTTTTGGTCCCTTCAATTCGGAAATCAAATTACATAAAAGAAAATCATGTATTGTGCGTAACCCTGGATGAAGGTGGAACAAAATGACATAACTTGAATGAAGAAAGCTATATTTCATATATATGGTCTATAAAGGCATTGGACACAGGGCATGCGGTGTTGCCTTGATTATTACAGAAGAAAATTCCGCTGACTAAGATAAAAAAAAATTGATTCCTCAAATTTAAAGATATAACATTGTTGGGTTAAGGTTTAGTTTTCAGTTTTTTGTTTTTTCTGTGTTGTTTTGTATACTGTTGTTTACCTTTTCGACGGTTTTTGTACCTTTTGCTAGCTATTATTCGTGTGTTTCTCTGTCCTATATTTTCTCCCATTTATTTGTATTGTAGTCCTGTCATGTAATGTTGTAATTTTAATGTTATATTTAACATTACCATTAAAGCGGGAGGTTTGGCATGCCAAAAAACCAGGTTCAACCCATCATTTTTTTCTTGAAATGTCCTGTACCGAGTCAGGAAATTATTATATTATAGTTCTTTTCTGTGTGTGTTACATTTAAATGTTGTGTTTCTGTTGTGTCGTAGTTCTCTTACTTTTGATGTGTTTCCTCAGTCTTAGTTTGTAACCCGGCTTTTTTTTTTTCTTAATTGATTTATGAATTTCGAACAGCAGTATACTACTGTTGACTTTATTTGATTTTTGCCAAGGCCACACGCGTTGTAAATTTTTTCGACTTATGAGGTTGAATGTCTCTATGGTATCTGTCGTCTTTCTTCTTTAGACGAAGTATAAATAAATTGTGATGTTATCCCTGTCTAACTCTAGGCCATTCTATAGATAGTGTCTATTGTTTAGTTGTCACATATTCCAACCTGCCAGGTGATCTTAAGCGACAAGAATTGACGAACTAATACAAAGGCCGAAGCTGTTTATACCCCTTTGATGAATACGGGTATTTGATACATATGCAAATTTTAGTCGTCAAAACATTGAAAAGTGCAGCCAATTTGATTTGATATTTGACTTAGATAATGGAACAGTATATCAATAGCTTTTTTGTCTTCCTGCATATTAATTTTTTTCTAGAACTTTCCGAAATATGGACGTCGATCACAGTAATTGGCTAAGTCTTAAAGAATTCAGAAATGGCATAAAGGACTTTGGTCTTAGCTTTCCCGAAAGCTCAGTAGAAGAGTTGTTTAGCTACATTGACAAAGATGGCCAACATGGAATTCTATTTAACGAGTTCCTAGAAGCACTAAGGGTAACTATTATAAAGATAGAACTCACAATGAGTACGAAGGGTTCTTCTGTTTTTATAGATCATGTGGAATTTCAACATGCCTAAATTTCTTTAAACGCATTAAGATAGATAGAAGGAGATCTGATGTGATGGTCAATAAGAAAAATGTCAACCATCGATGAAAAATGCGGATTAAAAACTTACAAAGCATCATCGTATGACCGTCGATAATAGACCCATATATAACATTAAGCTATAAAAGTGCCCGGCATGACAAAATAAAAAAAAAGAAATAAAAGAGAACTACAACGCCCTGGCATAGGCCAACAACAACAAATAAATAACAAATAAAGCAAGGACGACCGAATTAGATGTCTTTTTCTAAATTTGACGTAACAATTCATCATTATAAATTCGTGAATTCTATCAAAACAAAAAAGCAACTCATTGATTTATCCAATTTTGAAAATTCGGTTCTTTATTTTTACTTTTCTTATTTTTTCTTTTTTTTTCTTTTTAAATTTGTTTACATACCAGCCTTCCATGTCACAGACGAGGATCTCGATCATCAAAGAAGCATTTGCCAAGTTTGACAAAACTGGTGACGGGGTAATTACTCTTGAAGATTTAAAGGGGTGTTTACAGTGTTAAACATCACCCTAGATATATAAATGGAGAAATGACAGAGGACCAAATTCTCAGATCATTTCTTGATGTGTTTGACCAAGGAGTAAAAGATGGAACGGTAGAAAACTAATTTTGCTTTTATTCGTATGTATTTTTCTCCCTAAAATTTCAATACTGGTTATCTCTGGTGATAGATATAGGAAGATGTGGTATAAGTGCCAATTAGACAACTCTCCATCAAATTAAGATTTATAAAAGTAAACCATTATAGGTCAAAGCACGGCCTTGAACACAGAGCCTTGGCTTATTACAAACAGCAAGCTATAAAGGGCCCCAAAAATTACAAGTGTAAAACCATTCAAACGCGAAAACCAACGGTCAAATATATATAAAAACGAGAAACGAGAAAGACGTATGAACTACATAGACAGACGACAACTACTGTACATCAGATTTCCGACTTATTACAGATGCAAACATTTGCAGCGGGATTAAACCGTTTTAATGGTACCAAACCTTCTCCCTTTTCTGAAACAATAGTATAACATCACAACATAGAAAACACACTATAAAATATCAATTGGAAGGCTTAACTCAATCAAAAAACGCAAATTAACACCCAATGAACGAATTAATTTGATGTGCGATACCTGAATGCAAATACATAGTTAATAAAATCTATAAGGGATAAATACCTCTGTGAAATATTAAACACTTTTTAGAAAATCATCACTTTCGAAAAAAAATACGACTTATCCTACACAGATAAATGAAAATAATTTTGTCGTTAAGGATACTTGAGTTTATTTACATTTATAAGAGCTACTACTGGTCCTTCTCAAGTCATAGCTTCTTAGAAGTGTTTTTGATACGAATTGTGCCACTTACTTTTTTCCATAATTCAATAAGACATAATAACAAAGATTGGCACTGCTTATCTAGATTTACAAATGTAATAATCATGTATAAACACAACATTCAAATAACGTATTTGATGGAAATGAAAAAATAAACAATCAAATTATCATTATAAATCCGGTCCGTTTTCTTACATAAGGTCCCATCAGATTATTTTTGGGGCAAATTACAGTGGTGTTATCGAGCGAAATTGTAATAAGATAGGTATGATTAATTTCGTTCTAATTGATGGGTCGAGATTTATTAATGAAATATAATTGAGCATTTGCTACATAATTGAAATTGTATATATTTGATTTTTTCGGTATAATTTGAACTGCATCTATTTGCACCAACTAAGATAGTTTTGATTTATATTATCTATTCTGTTAAATATAAATACTCCAATCGTATAGTGTTAACAGAACCCCAAAGTAAACAAATGAACTGATATATTTTAAATATCAATTAACATTTTAACTCTTTTCGAAATGGCATTGGGCTTCAGTGATAGATAAATTCACAAGGAACTGGCCATTAGTCTGTTCTCTAGATTTAGATATTAGGATTATGTCTTCCCAGATAGTGATGATTTATATTTTGATTTTTGTGTTTTTATTTGGTTTGATCAGATCCTCAAAGTTTATATTTTTTTGGATTTTCATTCTTTAAATCTCAATAAATATACAGAAACAATGATATTTATTTTGTAAATTGGAGAACTTGAAAGAATGATTTTTCTGTCTCCAAAAATGTCTAAAATTTCGACCACTTTAGCTTTTTACGGAGCTTATGCTGGTATAGGTTAAAGAACATATTTTGAAATGGTTACAATTAAGATTTCTTGTGAACATACATGTTTTTAACCATAATGGAATAGTAATTTATTATTAGTATTATGTAATAATATCGAGGAAAATCTAAAATCAAGGAATTTAGCTCCCTAACGCATAGACTTAATTCATTTCCTGCCTTTGCTGTACATTTGGTCTTATCTTGTTTTGATCAGCTCATAAAGGCTTATATGAGGTTTTTTTTTCATAATCAAATAATTTGACCGCGATTAACATTGAGGAGATATCTATTTCCGAAAGCGCATTTAGTTCATGAGTTAAGAATTTTATTTTATTTTCAAGTGTAAAAAATGGATGGATTGAATTTGGCCTAAGAAGGACGGCAATAAAATCGTTTTCCTTTAAAAACGAATGTGAGTACAAAGTCAAAGAGCTGAAATAACTTTCTGTGGTCACATATTTTTTGTAGTAGAGTATTTTTTTCGCACAAAAATATTAGGATATAATTCTCTACACATGTCAGTACATTGACAATACATAGAAAATATGAGCTTCAATGTATTTATAGAATTTTGGTAATAATTAAAGCATAATTTCTATATTGCATTGTTTGACTTCATGTTTTTATAACTTAGGTGACCGAGGAAGAATTTACAAACTACTACAGTGGAGCAAATATAGATACAGATGAAGAATTTGTAAAAATGATGAAAACTGCATGGAAAATATAGCAAAACTAGAAATATTAATTAACTATTTTTAACTAACAATATCTGGGATTTGTTACAACTACCACTTTGAATCATATAATCACATGGTTTTATTTTTAAAACAACGGTTAGATTTAAAATATGTATATTCCCCTTTCCCGAGAAGAAGTATATGCGAATCTTTCGGTTTGTTTGTCTGTCGTAGATTACCAAATAAATGGTATAATTATTGTGTAATTATGTATTGAGTATGAAAAGTTAAGTTTTATCTGAAGTCGGTAACCTTTGTGACACAGATTCTTATATTGGTTAACTAGTATATCTTTTTTGCACAATGAATTTACAAAACGTTGTACTGGCGTATGCATAACTACAGTAGGTGTCAAAGATGATCATAAGTTAGTTAGAAATGTTTTTTTTGTATGCCAAATTGAAAAATAATTCTGAATGAGTCGTGTGTGTTAAAAACATATACAGTACTTCTTGTTATGCACCAGATGTGCATTTCGACAATCAAAGTCTCGAGGCCAAAATATTTGAACATCCAAAGCTGGATCCTTTTACTATCATGGTATTTTATGTTTAAGTTGTAGGTACACTGTTTTTTATTATTATTATTTAAACATATTCATTTGCTGTGTACACTGTATAAAAGGTTGTAGATTGACACTGATTTTATAAAAAAAATGTCACTTGTAAAGATTATTATTTAGATTATATCTTCATTATGTACATTAAACTCATCAAAGATGTCAGAATGTTAAAATATTTGTTGTTTATTGCTTAAACGTTTATCATATACAAGCTCGATAGATTTGACTATTTTTAGTTACTCGTTGGTCAAGTAGCTCTTCAATTGTTTCGGTTTTTAATGGTCCTGATGAAGACTAATCCAGAAAAGTGCTTTGTAAGGGATCAAAGTATTAAATGTTGTTTTAATTTATTTTTATTAAGTTTTCAGATTCCATACGAGTTAAATAAAAGCTAAATATACTAAAATGATAGTGTAACTCACAAGAGATAAACTGACAACCCCACGAAAAAAAACCCATTAAAACAACAAAAGTAAAACAATACTATACTTATTATTTTTTACATAAGGAAATGCCTGTACCAAGTCAGGAATATCACAGTTGTTATCCATTCATTTGATGTGTTTGAGCATTTGATTTTGCTTTTCATTAGGGACTTTCCGTTTTTTTATTTTTATTTTTTCTATACACCACAAAATGAACTACATAGATAAGGCCGTTAGTTTTCTCTTTTAATATGTTTTACATTGTCATTTCCGGGTCTTTTATAGCTGACTGTACTGTATTGGCTTTTCTCATTGTTGAAGGTCGTACGGTGACCTATAGTTGTTAATTTCTGTGTCATTTTAGTCGCTTGTGGAGAGTTGTCTAATTGGCATTATACTTAGTTTTCAAGAAGAGATATTTCTAAAACAAACAATTTAAGAAGAAGTTCCCATCGATTTGCGGATCAAAAACTACATAATAACCCTTACTATATTCGATATGACCTCTTCAAAAACACCTGTACCAGTCAAAATGCACATCTTTATCGTTGATTAAATTGGTCCATTAACCTAGAAACCAGATATTTTAAATAACCATTATAGACACCATCATTTTGATTGGAAAAACGGTTGAAATAAAAACCAGAATAGTATATAAAATTAAGGTGAACTCATTATCATTTATGTCTGGAAAACATGAACTATAACTGGTAAAAATTGTACTTTTAAACAATAACGTCGAACATTTTAAGGTAGATAACTTGTGTCTATTGTTATTTTGTTTATTATGTGTGTATTTATTGCCATTGCCAATTGATTAAAAAAAATATTCATGAGCCATTGTCTCATGTAAGGGCTGGGTTTAAGAGCTCAAACACATGTTTAGTTTGTTTCTTAAAAAATATATGTTGACATCCAAAGTCAGTAGCCGCATTAAATCTAGTGGAGTTCGTTTGTTTTTTTGTCATAATTGTTGTTTTTTTGCAATTGTATTTTTGTAGAGTCAATTATACTACTGTTTTTCCTTTTTTAAATTATGTGTCATCCAGAAGATTTAAAAGTTTAATTCAGGCTCTTCGACCACTTGTTTTTGTTGTATGAATTATAAAAATGATCACTGCACTAAGATGATGATGTCCGTCCGTAACACTTGCCACGCAGTATATCTTGTAAATATTAAGCGATGATACTCTAGTGAATTAACACTTTTTAAGCAAGAACACTTGAATTTGTACATGAAACAAGATATATATAATGTGTATTTCAAACAAAATTATAATCACACTCTTTCTCACCAACTTCCTCCCTTTTTCTATATCTCGTGTCAATAGCTGCCAAAATTTAATGTATTTACCTACATCAAGAGCTCTCCAACAAAACAAAACAAGTATGTGTCCATAGTACACAGATGCCCCACTCGCACTATCATTTTCTATGTTGAATGGACCTTGAAATTAGGGTAAAAGATCCCATTTGTTCTTTAAATCAGGAATATAATATCATAAGGAACATGTGTACTAAGTTTCAAGTTGATTGGATCTCAACATCATTAAAAACTTCCTTGACAAAAAACTAAAACCTGAAACTTGCACTATACTTTCGTAGGTGGGCATACAACTTTTGAAAGACAAGATGCTTGAATGCAGAGTAAAAGGTACAATGTAACCAAAAGGAAACCAAAAGAATATTTGACTTCTTTTAAGTTCTACCTTTTCTTATGGAATTAGGACCTTAGTTTTGAAGTCATTTCTTAAATGAATAGGGAATGTTTGTGTTAACATGAGGTTTCTGACTTAGGAGAGGTACAAACAAATGCAGCGGGTTTAAATGTTTTAATATTACCAACCTGCACCTTTGCCTGAAACAATAGTGTAACATCACAACTTAGAAATACGCACTATAAAATATCAATTGAAATAGCTTAACTTAATCAGAAGACATTTTAGCACCTCTACTGGGCCGTATATTTGGGTTCCTGGTTGAACTCCCTTAAAACAGATAACCCTCACTAAGTCTTCGAACTATTCCAAATGATGTGTTAAGAACATATGACAACATAATTTGAATTTTTATCAATAGGGGTAGCCACCAACAGTATGTTGTTATCGAGCAAAATTGTAATAAGTTTTCCACAAAACATAATTCAATGGGAGGATCACTATAGTAAAAGTCGTTAATTTTCTGATTGAAAGACAGTCGAAAAGATATTTCAATACCAAACATCTGTCGATAAGCAACAATCAAAGATACCAGGCTTATGATTGTGAAAGACAGACGAGTGTTAAGTCTACTTAACTCTTTTCAAGGGGCTTAAGATAAGATAGGATAAATGTTAATTAAAGTCTGCTTTAATTATATACAAAACAAGGGCTTTCCAAAGCTTTTTATTGACAATGAAAACATATACATCAACAAAAAATTAAAGGTCATTTAGACTAGGTGGACATAGTCCGTTTAGTATTTTAAAGATATCTTTAACTGTGGTTCTCAGCCATCTGATTTTATGCTGAGGTGGTTTGAATTCGAACCACGTTCGACTCTTCATTTTTATTCTAGGATTGATAATTTTCTTGTGTTTCTTTAATACCTATGACGTGGCTCTATTCTTATACACCCCGTCATTGTGCTATTGTTCTAGGATAATTTTTGTATTCTTGTCTTTCATTTTTGCTAATGTGGTTTGTCTATATGCCCTTTTCTATTTCTTTGATTCATATGACATGACGTAACTCTATACTTGTATATCCCGTCATTATGTCATTGTGCAATTGTAAAATGATTTGTTCTTGTCTTTCATTTTTGCTAATGTGCTTTTTCTATGTCTTTTTGAACTTCTTTGTTTCCATTTATATCGAGTAAGATTATCACACAATGATGACTACTGAAGTAGTGTATAACATTTTATAACAGGATAAGCTTCTAAGATTTTTGCAAAATATGCTTCGTTCTATGACTTTAAATAACCGCAAAACTTGTTTCATAAGATATTGAAAGTATTTTAATGAACATTTGGAACTGACTATTAAAAAATACTGATCAGTTGATGCTTTCTGTAAGGGTGCTTTTTATAAGCCTCTGTAGTTAAAACTCGTAATCCATGCACGACTTAGATTTTGATAACTTCATAATGAAATACTCTAAGTTTAGTTTCAAGTTGGTTTATCTTTTTCCCAATTATCTTATAAAATCTAGACTCATTTTGTAAATGAAACCAACGATGCTAAAGTATACGATACTGTATAACGAAAACAATAAACAAGGAAAGACCGGACAGATAAAAACAATACTATTTTCTAAATACATTAAAAATAAGCAACAGTAGATTACCGATGGTCAAATCTAGAGATATATAATGGTAACAAGCAAAAACTGAGGGAATAACATTAACATAAACTTCAAAAGATGCGAAAGGCGATTGATGCTTGATCACTCATTCTATGAGTATCTGTACACAAGTTATTATCATTTTTAAAACAGTTTTAGTTCCTGCTCTCTCAGTTTCCAGGTCAACATTAAAAGTTGTTTTTATATAACTTGAATTTAGTATTTGAAGTGTCTTTCTTTCAACTTTACCTGCAACTGTTACATCAAAATAGTAATCGCCGCTTTATGTGCTGTTGACGTAATTTTTTTATAGTAAAATTGTTTTTTTTATTCGAGCGTCACTGATGAGTCTTTTGTAGACTAAAGGCGCGTCTGCAGCAAATACAAAATTTCAATTATGGTATCTATGATGAGTGAATTTACAACCAATTGGTCGATGCCACTGATGGTGGAGTTTTTATTCCTCGAGGGTATCAACATTCCCGTTATCAGGATTTCTGTTGTGACATGAATTATCATTGATATGGTCATAATTATAAATAAACTGTTCACAAAACTTTGAGATTTTTTTTTAAATACTAAGGCTTTTCTACCTCAGGAATGGATAATCTTAACTGTATTTGGCAAAACTTTTATGTATTTTTGGTCCTCAATGATCTTCGTACTTTATTTTGCCTTTTAAACTTCGAGCGTCACTGGTGAGTCTTCCGTAAACGAAACGATTTTCTGGCGCCAATACAAAATTTCAATCCTGATTTTATTTCCTAATATTTTATAATGCTAAATTGTGCATTAAAGAATCGAAAACAAATGTTATGAACTTAATATTTTCTGTGTATTGAATACTGAAGAGCTCGTTCTCTGAATTTCCGAAACTACTTGAATTTTTTAGTGAATTAAAAAAATATCATTTTAATTTAAAGTAATGGATAGCATAGAGATCCAATTTCATTAACGAAATTATTGAAATAAATTAGCTACTGATGCATTGTTTAACCCTTTTTGGGATTATTCATTCTAGGTTTCTTTCAAAGCTAAATATTACGAAATAATTTTCATATTGCACAATATATTATCAAGTGAAACAAAGTAAATATGAGGGAATATAGCCATCATATATACATACCTATTCAAATGAATTGTGTTAGGACAATTATTGTATGCAATTCAAATTTATTAAAACGATTTAGGACAACTGCTTAAATGTACAATGCTAAAACTGTTATTTGATATAATAGTTTGTTTACTATTGGTTGTTTATATAATGTTTGAATATAATTTAAAACTGTTTTATAGACCTTCAAATAAAAAATGTAAAGCTATAGGGGTTTCTTTAAATAAGTGATAACTATTGAAACAATTATAGTCCACTATCGAAACATGATAAGTCAATATAATTGTTGTTATAAGATATTTAAGTTTTTTATTGCTTTTCCTGAATATCACCATTATACATTATTGTTTTATGTTTAAATTCACTTAAAAAGATGAGATAAAGCTTTTGGGTTTTCACAAAAAACAGATTATAAATATGCACATTGTTTCGTAGAATGAGTCTGTGAAGTTGAAAAGTTTGCTTAATCTAATTAATTTGGAATACATGTATTGTAATTTTGCAATCCCACTAGCACATATTTACGGATAGTCTTGGTACCGACTGTTGACACCGATTTTGGCGGGAAAAATGAAAGAATGGTCTCAAATATGAATTTAACGGCGCACTTGATTCATTTTGGTATTTTTGTGAACCCAAAACATATACCGGTATGCAAAAAGCAGCAAAATTTGAATCCACTAGAGGCTGTGCACCTTGGAGGCCTGCTGTGGGTATGGGTACGATCCGATAAAAATCCCGTTTTTCTAATACGAAAATAAAGGTAAAGATAGATAAGTAAGCGTTGGAGAGTCAAGAAATGTATTCCATATTTCAAAGAGCTTTTGAGTGGCGCTGACAAATGCAGACGAAAACTGTGTACTTGGCCTGACCTCACTGTTGACGTATGTTGCTGTATGTTTTTGGTGATCATCACATCTACGCTATACATACGCAAATTATTGTTGAGAGGAATATATGTTATTTTGAAAGCGTTTTTTTTAGTTATAAAAAGGATGCACAGCAGTACATCATGATAAGACAGATTAAACCCTTTGCATAACTAAATATTCTGGTCGAATGTTTGCCAATAGGATAACAGATTTATCTAAATCGACAACTCGTCAAAAATGTTCTAGAGTTTATGTCATCTCACTATTAAATAATTACGACTATCATATGTTAGCTCATCTTGGCAGTTTTTCAATGAGCTGAATTACTGACGTAACTGTTTTTTGATAACACATGTGTTATCAAATCTTTTAGAACATTTATTTTTTCTAAATTCGTTGAATATCAGTTTAAAAACATAGAAACAGAAAAAATGCTTTTCAACTTGCTACTATACGCTGTAAAACATAAAGTTATAAATATGCATACAATTTTAACATGACCTGTGCAGACACGTTCTATATGTAAATCAAAAGAATCCTTTACCATACTGGATATATAGGTATGTCATAAGAGAGGGACGAAAGATACCAAAGGGACAGTCAAACTCATAAATCAAAAATAAACTGAAAACGCCAAGGCTAAGATGTGTGATTTATCAGGGCGACATGATGATTCTTAAAGCGGATTGATGACGCATAGTTGGTCAATATTGGTAACTTTCTTTGCCTCATTCTTTGAATATTGTTCTTCCTTCAGTATTTACCTTCGAATACCCGAAATTTTGGATTTCAGGATGACTGAAGAAAAATAAGATTTTAGAATGAACATTTGATACATCTGATTGATTTCGGTTTATTGGATTATTGCATTACCACGTGAACTGCATTGGTCAAAAACACTTTTGGTGGACTTCATTTGTATGATGTTATCATACAATGTAAGCCCGTAAAAATGGCTTTCGTTTTGCCATGATATAAATGGGAAATTGATTACTATCAGTAATGAATATATTAAATTCAAAGGTGCTCAACTATATTGTTATCCTAACGAGACATGTGTTTTTGATATTCACTTTCTCTTTCAGTTTGTGTTAACATTAACTTTACTATCCAAATTAAAACATTAGATTACCTGTTGATGTCAGATGCGAACAATAATGTCAATTGTTTACAAATGTAGCCCAGTGAACGAATTCAACATCATTGAATTGTCTTGACAGACGAACTCTCTGATTTGTTTTACTGACACTGTACTTATCAGTTAACATTATACCAGAAAACAAGGCAAGAAATATCATTAGTTAAATTAACAGTAAGCTGGGTAAATTGATTTACAATATCTATCATGGAATAAAGATTCAGACATTTGAATATCCTGTTTAACAGAATTTTTCAATGGAAAACCGACATGAAATTGACACAGAACAATTCCACACAGATCGTCTATGTACCAAGGAAACAATGAAGCACAGGGTGCAGAACAATTGCAATCCTGTGGAATTGATCAATAATTTGTATTACTATAAAGCTGGAAGCCAATATAGTAATCTTATAGATAGCAGAATAAACAATAGAACTAGTCCACGATAGCAGTTAGCTGTAAGCAATGAATGTTTAAGAATTGGTAATACAATTTGTACATTGTCAATTTAAATCAAATTAAATACCCTCTTAAACAATTGATTTTGCTATCTGTATTAATATATATTAATTGACAATGCTAGATGTATTTTAAATGAAAATCAAGTTTATTGTGTGAAGATTTTTTTTTTAATAAGTTTAAATAGTAACGAATAAGGAATTGGAAATATGTAACACAAAATGAATAAGAACAAAATAACAAATAATGAATAATGAATAGGTATCGAATAAGTAATAAGTAGCAACTTGACGACTCTCTTCTACCAGTTAACCTGGGCCGTATTTGTCACAACTTTTTGGAAAAAGTAAAATCACAAAAATACTGAACTTCTAAGTCTTAACTAGACGAAACACGCTTCTGGCGTATTTAATTACAAACCTGGAACCTTTGATAACTATCTACCATGGCGCACACAGATGCTAGTTACGCCATTTTTATTGTTGCATAATTTATGAAAAGAACTTTGTAAAAAAAATTTCCCAAAATGAAAAAAGAAATTCCTAACTACGCGTACCTATTTGAAAACTGTTTATTCTTATGGAAAACCTAACACACATATTTTTATTGTAACGGGTATGCATGATGACACATACAAAGTTAAGTAATCTTTGGCGAAAGAACATTAAAAGCGGAGGTGAACGTCCGATCGGCCAATCTGGTCTTTTTTTCGTATTGGACCGGTCCGAAAAGCAATATTTACTCTTTGATTTATATCGACATCAGTATTGTACGTGTTGATTTATCTGCATTAGGGCTTGCTCATATCATTTTAAAAATTTGTACTAAAAGTTAATAATACAAAGACATGAGATAATTTCACATTAATAACTAATCTGAACTTTAGGAGAGGTAACAATAAATTAAATACTAGTTTAACATACGAATCATCATTTTGTATCATGCTGTTTATTTCCAAGTAATATATCCTGTCTAGTTGTCTGATATTCAGAGTGAAAATTAACTGAATGTATCACTCCATTATAAGTATTATAGATTTTGACAGTAGACATTTCCTGGGTAGCGCTTAGTGATAAATTACTCTTATTCATCTCTTTAATGGTTTTATAAGTATTCCTAGTTTTCTTTATCTCAGAAATCTGAAGCCCTTATGAGAATGAAAACTACTTGCAAATGTATGAACATGAATTACAATCAGATGATAATATTCAATACATCATTTTTTTTTAAATTGAGAAACAATGGCTTTTTTTCTAAGCTATTTTTCAAGAAATACACAATTTTAGTTTGTGGCCATATCTTTTACATCTAAAGCATTTGGTTTTCATACAAAATCTACCGATGAATGTTTAATCCTTAATTAGATACAAGACGATGTGGCGCGAGTGCCAATGAGACAATTCGCCAACTAAGTCGACATTTGTAAAAGTAAACCATTATAGGTCAAAGTACCCGGTCTTTAACACGAGGCGTTGGCTCACACAGAAAGGCAATCTGTAAACCAACAATCTAATTTATATTCAAAAACGAGAAACGATACCATTACAGTTCTCAACAATTTGCATAGCCTTCAAGATAATTGAATAATCTATTTTGTTACTTATACCTATTGTTTTTGTGTGTCGTGATGTTATTCTAGAATTAAAGTAAATGCTGTCATGAACGTAGAAACATTTGTTTTGTTTCAAGATATCACTCATATACATTTCATACATCTTATTAAAAATAATTTCAAGATGTTGACACATTCTTTCTAGAACTATGTGTGTTTTGTATACATCTACATCATTTCGGGAAGAAGTCCAGAAACAAAAAAATTGTTAAAGTCTATGTTACTACTAGCACTAGCTGCTAGGATCAAACTTTCATTTTCTTCATCAAAATCTGTCAAATATTTTCCACTAAGAATAACATTGGTATAAACTCTTAGATCCACATTCTTAAGATCTTTTGGACATCCTATGAATTTTTCCCCTACGCATGTTTTGTTGTCGGTCGTTAATATATTAGATGGACCATTTGATTATAACTTCCATATTCCTGACTTGTTACAGAAGAAAGTGAAATGTCAAAAGTACTGAACTCCGACGATAATCCAAAGCGGAAAATTCCTAATCAGATGGCAATCACGTAATTTTGATATGTACAACTCTTCAAAAGGGTGACCAATAATGTATTACGTTATTTTCAGTTTTTCAAATTTTCAGATTTTTTGATAAATGCTGTAAATTATTCAGCCAAAGTTAGGCATTTAGTCAATTTTCAAAATTATCTACTGCGGAAAATTTAGTACTATTCAGTCAGTTCGCCTGCAGTTGATTAAGTTCTTCTCATTCTATATATTCAGACTGCTCAGTAATAGTTATTAACCTGTACACTTTAACAATAATCTGAATAGTATATAGGGAAAGGTATTGAACAGTACTAAGTTGGATGCAAATAAACGGTACGAACAGTACTAAAATTACCGCAGTGGATAAGTCTTAAAATTGACCGAAAGACTGAGACTGACTTAATAATTTATTGTTCGGACTTAGAATATATTAAGATCAACATCATCATTCGAGACTAAAATTCATTTACTCGTGGTATATTGATATGGGTTTTAATTTTCAACATATTTAATGCGACTCATTTTTTGTAGGATTTACGTGCCTTTCTTAAATGATGATATTAAAACTGTCATTTAGTTATCTTATGTTTTTCTGCCATAGTTTTGACTCATGTTTTTTTTCACTATTTAAAATAGTCAGTGAAATGAACAGGTAGTATATGCAGATCCAACTACATCCAATGGTCATTTGCGAGTCGATGTTTTTACTGCATATTTCATCGGCAATGCACGCTCTGGATTATCGTATCAACTGGGGAAAAAATATTTCATATTCTGTAAAGTTTTTTTCAATCTTATTAATGAGAAAGTTTCGTTTAGGATCAAATATATTAATATAATGCCAACGCCAGAACGCTCGACACGCATATACCTTGAACAACATGATGGCGTGCCCGAAATAAAAAGTCTGAGAAGTCAAACAAACACTGAGGACGTTGGTCTATGAGCACTAAAGCTAAAAGGACCAAAAATAGTTCAAGGTTAACTCTGTTTTATTAAAAATTATCAGTAATGAAACTTCAAGCAGGAAATATGTCTGCAATCCAAGGTGATACACTTGTAAACTTATTATTATGAACAAAGCATGTTAGATTTAATGAGCTCTTTTGTAATAATCCAACGGTGGTATTCACCATTTTCATTCAATGATTTCCCCAGAAGCTATTGCTCTGCTTATATACAAAATAATTTGTAACAATAATCGTTCGGGTCATTACTTTCACATTTAACAGTCTGTAGATGATGAAATTGAATTGTACCCTTTCTGAGGTTATAAACTTTAGGAAAATTAACACTGTTATTTTTTTATTTTTGGTATGTCAGACCATCAGAGTTGTAAATCGTCCATATCATTTAGGGCACTGATCCCCTTGACTCGCTTAAGAACTAGCAAAAACACAAAGATGACCTTCTGTGGATTTGGTTATTCTTTAAGGTCCCATTGGTTGTAATCTTCACAATTATTCCATCATTTAAATACATCTTTAGAGTTAAAATATACGTGGTATATGTTTCTCGAGAAAAAAAGCTATGTACCGACCAAATTTATTAAGATTGTTTTTATTATTCAATTGCACCTTTCAACCTCGTTTCACCTAGAAACGCGATGGTGTATGACCTTAAGAGCTTGTATGTTGTGAAAGAAGAGTTGGATGATTCACAAAGACCCTGTTTATTGCAGTGGTTGTAAATCGTTTTGGAATATTCGTTTCAAATTTAAAAATCAAAACAAAAAAGCTTCAAATGTATGGAACGCCACAGCTGTCTTATGTGGAACTCTGATATTACTTTATGTTGTTTTATCATTACTTAATAATAGTTTGTCTTTATTTGATATGGTTTTGACATTACGTAATGATGTTTTAATATAACTCAATATGGATTAGTCATTACTTAATGATATTTCTATATTACACGATATGGTTTCGTATTGACATGATATAGTTTTGTCATTACTCAATATGATTTTGTCATTAATCGATGTGGTTTCACCATTATTTAATATGGTTGTGTCATAAGTCAGTGTGGTTTTAACATTACTTGATGTGTATTTGACTTAACGTAATATAATTGTTTAATTACATGATGTGATTTTGTTATTTCGTAATGATTATTTGTCTATTCTTTATATGGTTTTAACATTACGTAATGATGTTTCAAAATTTGACCACTTTACACTACTTGATGTGTTTGTTTCATTATTTGATGTGGTCTTGTCATTCTTTGATGTGGTCCTGCCATTCTTTGGTGTGGTTATCCCATTACTTGATGAGGTAAAACCACGTGACCAATTCGGAAAAACCTGTTCTATTTTTAGATAGATTTCCCAGCTGTATTTGCATGTTGTATGTGCCCATCCATCTAATTAGTGTTCAAATTAAAGTTTGGGTTGCTGTTTAAGTTAAACTTTGAGTTAGTTTTCGAATAAAAGTCATACTTATGATTAAAGTTCTAGTTAGCATTGAGTTGCGAGTTACAACTTTGAACTGCAGTCACTTCTTGAGGTAGAGTTTGGATTCGAATTTAAGTCTCATTTAGATTTATTAAGATTTCAAGTTGAAATTCGAGCTATTTTATATGTCTTTTTGAGTTCGTAATTAAGATTTCTATCGCGAAACAAGGGCTTTTGCTCGGGCTTCCGAAAAGAGGGCTCCGGGATATGTGTACTAAATAAACAATGTTGCAGTATACAAAACGCAACATATGAGTTGAAATAAAGTTAGATGTGGCGTGATTGCCAATGAGACAACTATCCACCAGAGTTTAAATGCAGTGGATGTAAGAAATCATATATCGGCAACCGTACGGCCTTCAAAAATCCGTATAGTCATCTACAAAAGGCCATCATGCAGTATGTGAAGAAATTGAAACGAAAAAACTAACGGCCTATTTTACAAAAAAAAAACAACAAATATGACACATATGTATGCAACGACAACATTTGAACTGCGTGCTCCCGACTTGGGTCAGGTACATAAAGAAAGTGCACGTGCCGAATTTTATCATCTATGTGAGAAAACATCGAACTGAACCAGTAGTGTAACAGCACAACACGAGAAAAAAAATGTAAACAAATGTAGACAAATCGATGCCCCGCACTCCACTCATTTAACCGCGTGTACCCCAAAAAGGACAAAGTTCAATTTTTCTCCCAAAAGAGGAAAAATAATAAAAAGAAAAAACCCTGACCACATGCACATCATCAATACATGTACAAACAGCTAGCAGAGTGATAAATTCCTAGCATTCAATCTGTAGTAGGAGTTATCTGGAAACTCCCTACTTATGCTAGTAAATTGCCCAAAAATGACAAAGTTCAACTTTCTCCCGAAGAGCACAAATTAATAAAAATTAAACCCTGACCACATGCAGCACACCTTCAATATATGTACAAACAGACAGTAAAGAGGGAAAACTTCATACGATTCAAACTGTTGGAGGAGTTATGCGGAAATAACTATATACCCATAATGGGACGGAAAGACGGACGGACGGTCAAATGTTAAACACTATGTCCCCAACTTTCAGTTGCTGTAAAGTTACGGTGGCTAAAAAACCATTTCAATTGGCTGGTATGACTGGGTAATTAAAATCCATCGGGGTGATCTCAGGTTCCCCAGAAAGGTAAGGAGACTCTGCTCAACGGGTGGCATCCGTCGTGATATTTGCAAAATTACAAACCAAGTGATTTGGTCTTATTTAGAAGTTCACATTCGAATAAAAGATGAAGGTATTATGGTTACGACAAGAAGAACATGTTCGCCGTCACATGTGAAACAGATATTCCAAAAAGTTTATTTTTCAATTAGTGCAAGGTAGATCAGAGAATTCAATTGTTTAAAAGTAAAAGATTGATATTCGTATGTATGTTTAAATGATCATTATTTTTTTTTTTTAGAGAATTCTTATTTTATAGTATTGATGCTTTGTCGCTTAGTCCGAGCCCCCCTCCTCTGATTTTCCTGTGACTTTGGTGTGAGTTGATTTGAAGTGTCTCATTTTTTAACAAAAACGTCTTTTGGTTTGTGTCGAGCCTGCGACATAAATGTAGCGGCAGTGAGACACAACAACGTCATCGAAAGCGGAGGGACCTTTTATAGCTTACTATGGGGTATGGATTTTGCTCATTGTTGAAAACCATACAATTTTGTTTTAGCATAATAAAACCGAATTAAAATGTTTTGACATGATAAATTTATTACTCCATGAAGTGTTTTAAAACTTGTATAGAAGTTTTTCTTCAATATCAAGAAAAAGCATCTACAGAAAAACATTTTTTTTTATATTTTTTGACCGATTAATGTACAGCCGATCAATATTACGCTTTTACACTGAAAGCAGCAATATCAGGCGAGACACAGCGTTCCGTGGACTATTTTACAGATTTGTTATAATACTGCTTCTATTTGAAAACTTATAGATCAAATAACAGGACCAAGTGGTTTGGGAATATCCCAATTATGTCCGAAATACTGTAATTTTTTTTAAGATTTTATGTTTTTATGATTGTCTGCCGTTCCCCTTTTTCATACCAAATAGCTCTGAACAACCACTCGAACTTTAATTTGATTTTTAACTTTGGGGATACCCATCCAAAGCACATTAAACAAACGATCTGTTAAAAAATAGATTTTTTTTTTCACATTGTGCATGGTGGCCTTATTTATGTAGCTGACTATACAGGGTGTTGAAGGCTGTACGGTTGCCTATACAGTATATGATTTCTTACATCCACTGCATTTAAACTCTGGTGGATAGTTGTTTCATTGGCAATCACACCACATCTAACTTTATTTCAACTCCTATGTTGCGTTTTGTATACTGCAACACTGTTTATTTAGTACGCATATCCCGGAGGCCTCTTTTCGGAAGCCCGAGCAAAAGCCCTTGTTCCGCGATAGAAAATTTAATTACGAACTCAAAAAGACATATAAAATATCTCGAATTTCAACTCGAAAATTTAATTAATAAAAATTAGACTTTAATTCGAATCTTACTCAAACTCTACCTCAAGAAGTAAGTCAAATTCAAAATTGTAACTAGAACTCTGCCTTTAAATGTGACTCGAACTCGACGTCCAACTCTAAACTCAATGTTAACTAGAACTTTAATTACAAATATGACTTGAATTCGAAAACTAACTAAAAGTTAAACTCAAACAGTAACCCGAACTTTAATTTGAACACTTATTAGATGTATGGCCAAACGCATTCAAGGCACATACAATATGGAAATCTATCTAAAAATAGAACAGGGTTTTCCGAATTGGTCACGTGGTTTTACCTCATCAAGTAATGGGATAACCACATCAAAGAATGACAAGACCACATCAAATAATGAAACAAACACATCAAGTAGTGTAAAGTGGTAAAATTTTGAAACATTATTACGTCATGTTAAAACCATATAAAGAATGGACAAATCATCATTACGAAATAACAAAACCACATCATGTAATGAAACAACTGCATTACGTTAAGTCACATACACCAGAGGCGGATTTAGAGGGGGCCCAGGGGGCCCGGCCCCCTCCCTTTTTGGGAAAAAATGTGGTTGCTTATATAGGGAATCATTGAAGCGTGACTGGAGCGGGCCCCCTCTTAGGTCAGTCAGTGGGCCCCACTTATGAAAATTTCTGAATCCGCCAATACATCAAGTAATGGTAAAACCACATTGACTTATGACACAACCATATTAAATAATGGTGAAACCACATCGAGTAATGACAAAATCATATTGAGTAATGACAAAACTATATCAAGTCAATACGAAACCATATCGTGTAATATAGAAATATCATTAAGTAATGACTAGTCCATATTGAGTTATATTAAAACATCATTACGTAATGTCAAAACCATATCAATTAAAGACAAACTATTATTAAGTAATGATAAAACAACATAAAGTAATATTAAAGTTCCACATAAGACAGGTGTGGCGTTCCATACAAATGGTATAAATGATTAGAAAGACTTACAAATAGGTCAAATAGCCAAAATTGTCATTTTACTCTTATTGGAGTCATTACTCTTCATTGCCAAGTTTTAGTTCCTTAACATATTTGGCAAAACTAATTCATTGGTTCGCCATAAACCCTTGGTCTCGTATCTTTAGTATTCATTTGTATTGATTTTTTTAAATGACAACACTCATTTTTATTATGAGCTGCAGATTAGCTATCCTAAGGGATGAACACTGATCACAAACAAAAGTTATTAAGAATACAACACAGGCGGTATGTAGTATAGTGTCATCAGTATCTCTGAAAGTGAAATTAAAATTTTTACTTAATGATTTTTCTTATGTGATTTGAACTTTACATAGATCTATTTGCTTCATGTTATGTTAAACTTGCTATTATGAACTGTTTACTTATCATGTGTCTGTTACAACCCAGGTGGTTCATCATCGAGAAAATTTGTGGTTTTAAGGAGGTAGAGGTTTTTAAATAGTTGTTGAAACATATTTTAAAAATATGTTTTCATCGATCTGACTGTATTCCTTTACATCGTATTTAATGTTGTTCTTTAATTGCGAGTTCAATCTGAACGAAATATTAATCCATTAAGTACTCATTTGCTTTGATGGAGAGTTTTAATGCAAAAGTATGAAATAAAAATCTTGTTTGTTATTATTCAAGTAAGATAATGAGATAAAGAGTGCGTGGAGTGTATTATTTTCGTTTATGTTCGGTTGCATATCATCGAATATTGTGTGTTTGATTGACTTCCTTGATTTTATGAATGAATGTGTTTTTTTGCAATGAATGTGATTGTTAAATTTGATAGATGCTTTTTTGTGCTGCTTTGTTAAATATTTGTTTGTTTTTGTTGTACCCCTACTTTGACAATTTACCTTTTATGTCTGTTTTGTTAACTCATCGTTGCAAATTTAATGGAATTTGATGCGACTGTCATACTAGTGAGAGGTTCAATCGACCATTTTCTACATTTGAAAATGCCTTTACCAAGTCTGGAATATGTCAGTTGTTGTCCATTCGTTTGAAGATGTGTGTTTTATCATTTGATTTTGCCATTTGATTAGGGACTTTCCGTTTTGAATTTTCCTTGGAATTCAGTATTTTTGTGATTTTACTTTTCAAATCGTTATGATGTCTCATATGAGGTCAATTCTATATTCAAAATCTTATCACTATTGATATGACTATCATTTTGAGATTTTGATATATTAAATGATCAATATCTACTTGATGAGATTCTCTCAGTCCATATGACTACGGTAGTGGTTCGAAAACTCGCTTTGTCAAAATGTTTATATCATACCTGTGTGTGGTAGAATTTTCCTGTTAATTTCGACGGTGTACCGCAGAATTTTGGATTACTCCACCAAATAATACCTACTCCTTCATTTCTAATCGTTGTACATAAATATTTTATATCCGGAGAGATGCAAGGACATTCAATATGTAAGGGCTTTTGAAAGAGGACCATAGAAAGTTGTTTAGAACATATCGAATACTAGTACCCAGTAAAGAAAGACACTGAAAATACTTGACAACATAATGAAGCGAAAATAGAGTTATCAATATGGCATTGAGGTTAATCATTTCATCTATTTTGTTCAGAAATACGCTAAAATGAGGAGGTGTACGATAACCAATGGGTCAACTGTGTATAAAGACCAAGAGGCAAACACACGCACAAAGACAGGTCAACGTTCAGTCTTTAACGATGAGTAAAATCCATACAGTATAGTAAGATATAAAATCCCTGGCATTACAAAATGTTAAACAATTGGAAAAAGAGTTTTCAACAATAAACGAAAAACAAAAAGAAATGACAGAAAGTGACCAGCAACAACAACTGTACAAAACCCTATTTTGTCGTTTGGTTGCTGTCTCATTACTTTATAATCTTCGTGTATTTATATATTGATAAGACATTACAATATTGATTTAGTGACATTTTTATTCAAAACTAATTACTTTTATTTCGGCACTTTTTGATTTGATGCTATAGCGCCCTAAATATAACAAACGATTTTCTGTACAATCAAGAAAAAACAATTAACAAATAAATAAGCACAAGTTATAACAAGTTCAAAACCTATACACTTGTGGTGAAAACTTGTTTCAGACAAAATAAACAAAGACAGACAAAATACACTTTGCTCTTAAGAAAAACGTACGGATAATCTTGACGAAGGATACATTTTTTAACTTACTAACACATTTCTATAACGTTACTGTGAAATATTGTCTGAAATGATTGTAAAAAGAAATTGTGTAGATTTCATTTATCAAGACCAGTTTTAGAGGTCAAAAGTTAGAGGTCAAAAGTTGTTTTATTTACTTTGCGTTTTCATCATCAATCAAATCAGCAAAGAAACATTACGTCAATAAACAAATATTACCAGAGATAGTTTTACATCATTGATTGGACGAAAATGGAAGGTGTACAGTTGAATATTAAAAGAAGTCATTAATCGAAGATTACATTGTCCGACATTTGAATTTCAGGATTGCTGAATGCTGAATCTTTTTATCTAACTAATTATAAACTGGAGTATCATATCAGACTATTTACAAAAGACTGTAAATAAATTAAGAAGCATTTACTACAAACGCTACACAAGATAATTCTTATTTTCAGTTTGTTTATCAGTATTTAGAATGCCTAATCAAACTGGTCTGTAATTTTCACGTTGCATAATTATTAAGAATTTCAATAAACTGAGCAGACAAAAAAGAAGAGGACAATCTTGTGAATTTCAAAATTGAAATATTTTATCCAGAGTTGACATAGCACTTAGTTAAGTCAATTTGTTTTTCGTTGCTGGTGTTTGACTCTTTTACAACCATTTGGCTATGATGAACTTGATCTTTTTGACATGCTCCTTCTTGTTGTTCTGGTATTACTCATACAAACTGGATCAAGACTACATTGTCTTTTGATTAAACCAAGTCCTACTCTATCTAAAGGTCGTTTCACAAGTCCCATGCCAACTCTATCGAAAGGACGTTTTACGAGGCCCATGCCGACTTTATCAAATGGCCTCTTGACCAGACCCATTCCTACTTTATCAAAAGGCTTCTTTACTAGTCCCATTCCAACTTTATCAAAAGGTCGTTTCACTAATCCCATTCCAACTTTATCAAACGGTCTCTTTACCAATCCCATTCCAACTCTGTCGAACGGTCGCTTAACTAATCCCATTCCAACTCTGTCAAATGGTCGTTTTACTAATCCTGTTCCAACTCTGTCGAATGGTCGTTTCACTAATCCCATTCCTACTCTGTCAAATGGTCGTTTCACTAATCCCATTCCAACTCTGTCAAATGGTCGTTTCACTAATCCCATTCCAACTCTGTCGAATGGTCGTTTCACTAATCCCATACCAACTCTATCAAATGGTCGTTTCACTATTCCCATTCCTACTCTGTCGAATGGTCGTTTCACTAATCCCATTCCAACTCTGTCAAATGGTCGTTTCACTAATCCCATTCCTACTCTGTCGAACGGTCGCTTCACTAATCCCATACCAACTCTGTCAAATGGTCGTTTCACTAATCCCATACCAACTCTGTCAAATGGTCGTTTCACTAATCCCATTCCGACTCTGTCAAATGGTCGTTTTACTAATCCCATTCCAACTTTATCGAACGGTCGCTTCACTAATCCCATTCCAACCTTGTCGAAAGGTTTTTTAACTAATCCCATTCCAATTTTGTCGAATGGTCGCTTTACCAAACCCATTCCAACTTTATCAAAAGGTCGTTTTCGTATCAAACCCATTCCTATTCTATCAAGTGGTCTTTTTCGTATTAACCCTGATCCAATTTTATCAAGGCGTTTTTCATCATTGTCTGGTATATATTCTAAAAAGTTTGGATAGACTTCACCGACGGTATCGCCGTCGTTATATCGTTTAATTAGTCCACTACCAATACGATCAATGTATCGTTTCTCAGTTTGGTCTTCTTCTGTAGTTTCATCTTCTTGACTTTGGGCATTAAGTAAACTGAAAAAATGAATTAAGATAGAATATTAATTTATATCTTTCCGATTTTGTATTTCGTAGTAAAATTTCGCGGAATTATAAAATTTTCCTTTTAGTCAATGACACTTTGTAGTAGAAAGTAAGGATTTCTGATTTTGACTTATTGCGTCATCATCTATCTTTGGACTGGATAATGGTTAGGGGAGGCAGACGACGTACTGGATATGTGATATAAGTTATACACATCATATGGTTGACTCCAAATACAATTCATAAGGCAATGACTATTTTCTTTTTAGATACAAGAAACCTTAAGAACTTGTCTGACTCTGTGCTCGTAGAATTGTACATTGCAAACATTTTACAGTGGCAACACATATCACTGATTTGAGCGAAAAATTGTATTTGTATAAGCAAGGACGAATTCTACAAGAGCAAAGAAACTGAACTGATAATGAAATGTTTTTCTAAATTTGTACAACTGAAATTTATAAAATAGAATCTATACCTCTTAAAGCCTGATTTTTTTTCAATCCGACATTTCTGATCTTATATCTTGAAGTAATGCAAGCAGTGCAAAATTGATTGCTGTTTTTTCATAGCTTTGTCTTTGATGTTTTATCCAGCAAAAGGATGACTAAAAATTAGCCGACCTTTTTTATAGGAATAAAAGAAAAGTTGGTGAAGTTAAATCCCACAGCAACCTAATATTGATAAAACCTAGTGTACAAAAAGTAAAACCACAAAGTATACGTCAGCATTCAATGATGGAAAGCTCTGAATTACACCAATTCAAGACAGATAGTGAATGAATTCAACAGAGATGCTCAAGTTAATTGAACATGAATAAATTAAGAAGCAAAAGAAACCACTAAAGATAGCCTCGAATTGGAACAAGCACTCTCCATGTTATACAAATTTTACGTGTATTCAACTTCCCCTTTGATCACGAACATATCGAACTGTAAAAAGTAACCATAGTCAAGGAACATGCTTATTACTCAATAAAAATCATGTTACATATGAAGGATAACAAATGCAATATCTTAAGAAAGTTCAATATAATAGCGTGTGAAAGAATATATGCAGATACTGAACGCAAGATCAAAGTATCCAATTAAATATTAATCATGCCTTCTATCACTTAAATATCGATCATTGTACTTCTTAACAGATTTCATGTGGGAAAGGTTTTAAACAATGCAGGAATCACGAAGTTGAACCTATAACAATTTTTTTTAACAAAATAGAATGTCAAAAATGAAAAAAATAGGAAATCAAAGGAGTAGGTCCGGTAAGGGCCGATTTTGGCCTCAAATTTCAAGTTCATCTAACGACAGATCTTGGACACTTTTTAAACACTTAAGTTTCTATTTCAATTGATTCAATTAGTTTTTGTAAAAAGATTTTAACTGATTTAGTCATTAAAAACGCTCCGATTCAAGCTCCGAATATGAAAATTCTATCAAATATGCAAAAAACGTCACTTTTCAGATGTTTTTTGTCAAAAATGAAAGTGGTCGCATCCGTGTTCATCCTCAACCTTTATATACGTTATGTATTATCATCAAATACAACTTACATTTCAATATTATGAATAAACACGAATGCGGCCACTTTCATTTAAGACGGAAACCGTCTAAAATTTAACTCAAATGCTAAAATTGTGAAGATTTCAGTAATTTAGCATGACTTCAAGATGCTAGTACCCGATATATGTGCATTGTATTGGCAAAAACAGCCCATAGTTATGTAGCAGAAGCATTCTACTTTCCAGTATATAGCTAAAATAAAATTGAGAATGGAAATGGGGAATATGCCGAAGAGACAACAACCCAACCATAGAGCAGACAACAGCAGAAGGTCACCAACAGGTCTTCAATGTAACAAGAAATTCCCGCACCCGGAGGCGTCCTTCCGCTGATTACATTTTCACAATTTTGTAAAACTGCTATATATTTGGGCCAAAAAGGGGTCTTACTGAACCTACTCCTTTTAGTATCATTTCAAACTGTAAATCAGCAAATCGTAGTGATATTAGTAAAGTAAGAACATACAAGTTTTTTGTACCCTTTTCCATCAGTCTCTAACAAATTATATTCAAAGAAATTTTACATTGCATTAGACACCAAATAGTCTTGCAAGTTTTATTGGCAGCATTGTTAATGAATAACAGGTATTTATTGAACTAAATACATAAGTACATTACTGATGGTCAACAACACTTAAGGTGTCTATCGCTAATTACATATAATCGGATGACCACTTCCGAACTCTGTAATTGGTAAATACAATATTAAGTGATTAATTTGTTTATGGTCTGAAGAACATAAAAACGTAGAATGTTACTACACTTTGAGGATTATTTATGAATGTTGTGTAAGGTGAAGAAAAACTGTGATTTTGTTTGACCTTACTTTGTTTGCTGTTTGAAAGACAGAAGATGCAAAGGAAAATAGCCACAAAGTTAGGACCAGACCAAAGTCAAATTATGCTTCTTAGTATTAAAAGTGTTCCTAAGAAGCGGTGTTTATAACATTTGAAACTTATTGCGTAAATCTTATTTTTCTCCCAATCTATGTTCAATTATACATAGCAGTTTTCGTTTTCAAATTAATTACCCACTGATATTTTCCTCAGTGTAAGATCCTTATGAATCGATTATCGATTCTAACCCTTTCCAAAGTACAGCACCACTTGTTAGGTAATTCTTTTAACACTTCTGATGAAGATTAAAGGGATAGAATTGTGTTCATGTAACTAGATTAAATCTGTTACAGGTTAATGTACCTGTTCCAGACAAGAACATCGTCAGTTGATGTCTTAATAAAAGTGAATATTCTAATGATTTTCTCATTTCCTTAAAGGAACTGTATGTTTTATATAACAGCAGCTCATTCACAGTTGTTAGATTTTTTTTTAATATACTGCTATTCTAAGTTTGATCGATTCAGAGTTTGGTCGCAGATCAAACATACATTTCTCTAGTGTTTAATTCAGTTGGTTAATGTTCCTTTTGTAAGTCGTTCTTAACCAGGGTTACTGTATCGATTTATTGATATATACCCCACATCTCATTTATGACAAACGCGATGATTTTAATTTTCCTATAGTCAACTTTCCATTTCTGTGTAGCAACATCCCAGCGGCACCAGCATATGGAAGTATATGTGTCTCAATTGATACGTTACTCTAGCGCTAGCTCAAAGTACGTTGATTTTGTTGAACGAGGAATACTGCTTTCTCAAAAGTTGCTAAGACAGGGCTATGAATCAATCAAGTTAAGGTCATCACTCAAGAAATTTTACGGTCGCCATCATGAGCTGATTGGCAATTATGACAAAAGTGTGTCAGAAATCATATCTGATATTCTTCCTCAGTCATAATTACCTTCCATCATTACCGAACTGAACAAGGAAATAACACGACGGGTGCCGTATACGATGCAGGAAATGCTTACCCTTCCGGAGCACCTGATTTCACTCCCTGTTTTTAGTGGAGTTCGTGTTGTTTCTTAATTATTATTTATAACTGTTGATGTAAATGTCCTTTGGTTTTGTGAGTCTTTGTTTACTCCTTGGTTTTGATTGTTATTGTCTCATCATTTGTATTCGTGTTTTAGATATATGCATAAGATTCCAATGTATTTTAAAGGCGTACATATTCAATTCTTCATTAAAAGTTTTATGTTACTAATGTTTCTTCGAATGACAAGTAATGATGGTTCTTATCTAAATACATTTAACAACTTCTATTTAGAACAGAAAAAGGAAGATAAATATTGTTAGCGCAAACCAACATATTTAAAAATCTTTCCGAAAGGACAACTTTACATTTGCTTCTGGTTTAGAAAGAAAATTACAAGCAGACAGGAAGATTAATTTTATATACCACTTGTACAGTCAGACAGTCTATTGACATCGAACAAAAATCTAGTCTAGTCTTTTCAAAACATTATGTTTATTTGTGTGGTCTAAAGCATATGCGTACAATGTTATTTCATTTGAATTGACGATGAAAAGGCTTTTGTACCTAAATGGAATGAGAAGACAAGAAGATATCGAAAACAAGTAATAACGTGCATTTTTTTTTCAATATCTGGTGGTTTGTCAACCAATTATCACTTTTTCAGAATAACGTCAACACAACTATAGTATCATTGATAAACACACAAAAGCTGATGAATGATAAATAGTCACGATTAATTATTTGCGCAAGGTACTTCGGATTAACAATGTATAATGTAGGATACATGAAAGTGTGCCCATGCTAAAAGTTCATAATATTTTCATAAAAAATATAATGTTGATATATTCATGTAGATAGACGTTCGAGTTTCAATCTATAGAAAATGCTATAGAAAATGCTGATCAATATTAAAACTTTTTTAAAGATTTTCAACAATCCGAAACTCTCTGTAAGGATTTTCCATATCTTTCACAGATATAGGACAAAATTCGGTTAATCATATAAAATGAATTTTATAGTAAATATAAAAAAACGCACATCAGTAGTTAAAAATAAATAATGTCAAGATCCAAGTTAAGATATGAAAGTGAATGGAATAGAAAAAACAAATCGGATCGTCGTAAATCGGAATTCTACTGAAACAATGTACTATAAAGTTAACCGAACAATGCATATTAGAATAGATCTTTTTCATCTTAATTAAAATCCACTTAAATTTGACTGAAGTATTCTTCTCCTAACAAATGCATCTTCATTCTGAAGATTTTAATTTCAAGAAGATGTCAACATTTGTCTAATTAGTTATTTCCATTACGGGAGTTTGCTTTCACTAACAAATGGAATTGACATTTTATTAACAGAAACGTGTAACCTCAGCACAAAGGCACTAAATAATATTTCTCTTGAACTAGATTGTTTCATAAATGACTTACAAATTCATAGTTACTTCGAAAATTATATTTTCAGGATGCTGAACTAGAAAAAATACACGTTATCAAATTCGTTAAACCTTAAGTTATTTCAACATTTGGCGAATAAACAAAACGAGATTGATAAAGCCATTTCATAAAAATCATCAAATTTTATTGAAAATTTCATTTTTTACCCTTTTAAATTACTTTTAGAGATTTTAGAATGGAAACAATGAAAGTCAGATCAATTGCCCTCAGATTTTCTTGCCCTTTTTTAATTTTACATTATGGCGTCAAATGCATGATGACGTTTCATAGAAAGTATTCATTTTAGCAGAACTTAAGAATTGACGGATTTTCTTCCTATCGTATAAAAATTCATTTCAGACACTGCATCTTGTGCGTTAAAATATTTCTCCACTGTAGACTTCTTTTCACTTTTTATTCTTATGCTTTGATATTAGTACATATTTAATTCATGTTTTTAAATATGTTGTTGTCTGCTCTATGGTCGGGTTGTTGTCTGTTTGACACATTCCCCATTTCCATTCTCAAATTTATTAGTTGTTTTTTTTTCTATTTTGAAAACAAATCATGTGAATACATTTGATAAAAACAGTAAACTGCAAATATTCAAAACAGAAACGTCATGTTCAAATATATGTATACATTCACCAAAAAGACAAAGAAAAACAAAACAAAAACAAGTTATCAAACAAATATAGAAATATAAGATTAAGCGACTCCCCCCCCCCCTTCCCCCCGCGAAAAAAATAAAATTAACAAAATACTAGTTTGAACTAAAGTTACGGAGAAATTAACGTAAACCAAATAAGCAAATGATCAATGGCACTGCAGAAACTAAAAAAAATTGTTGCTTTATTTATTCAAGATAAAGTTTTAAATTCTACATTTGCATACTATTTATATGAGACACATCCATCCCTAGTATTTTAACTATGAAATTTGATTATATCGTTATTTCGGGCCATTTGAAATCATACGTCAATAAATAAAGTTTGGCCAATTTGTGAATCAACTGCAGTTAATAAAGTGTAATAGAAAAAACTGTCTTGGAGCTCATCAACACTAAAAATGTTTTCTACTCGAAAACACAATTTTCTTCGTGCTTGATTTTAGATAAATTTTCAATAGAATAGAATTGTAAAGTAATGTATACACTGTACATTGATAAAACGTTTATCCTCTAACTGCAAGATGTAAAACATTGTGTTATTATCAGATGTCTTCAAGGTAAACATATGTTTATACTGTTGATTGAATTAAGTCTTTGAAATCCAATTTAACTTCCACTCTACAATGAATACAACATGTCATTCTATAATAAACATAGATTAACCAACACCCGTCCACTTTCTTTATTGTACCATCACCGAATGAAACTCATCAAGGAAGTGTATTAACCATGATTGTTGCTACTTGTGGAACAGGAGCTATTTACCCAAACTCGAAAAGTCCAGATCAAAGGATCTATAAATAGCAAAAGGCATCTAATAGAAAGTGATGAATAAACTGTGTTATTTGACGATTGGTAAACAACTACGAATAGAATCTGAAAAAAAAAACAGAAAAAACCTCGTTCTTTCTCCTGTGTTTATCTGGATTCGTGTGTTTGCATTCGAGCGCCGCTGATGAATCTTGTAAAGTGCGAGTCCGTCTTACTACATTGGGAGCCTGGTATCTTTGGTGAGTTTTACAACCATTGGATCCATGCCACAGCGGGTGAATTTTTCGTCGCCGAGGGTCCTCGGATCAGTGGTTTTACAATTAGTACGTTCATTATTTTCAAATATGCTGTTCATATAATATAAACATAATTAAAAGTGCTATCGTTAATCTTGGTTTTCTGTTTCTTATTTCTTCAGTTTTAAGCGGTATTTTCTTTATTCGTCAGTTAATATGAAACTTGATTACTCCTTTACAGACAAAGAAATGGACATAAAATTTGAACAAAAATCATCTACGGTTCTTCTAAGTCGTTAGTTTACTAAATTCATTTCAATGTTCAGCTTTTTTTGTTGTTTTGTATCTGTAAAACAACATTGTTCATGATACAATATGCAATATTATTTAACAATATAGGACGATTGAATTACTTTATATTATACAAATTCTCTAGTGTCCAATATTAGGGGATTATGCATCTAATTTTATCGTTTCGGCAACCGTTCAAATGCATCAGTTAAAGTGTTATGTCTTTCCAATGCACTTAATGTACACGCAATCATTGCATATACAAAATGAAAAAATGCAGTACTATTCAAGACTCGAACAACAACTATTGCTTATTGTTGACGTAATTTATGATACTGTGAAGCACTCCGTATCTTTTTTAGAAGGGTTAGCTTGTACTTATAAGATTTGCTAATATTGTCCTTGTTTAACTGATAGATGTTTGATAGGATAAACAATTTGCTGAAATCAACTTATTTATGCTCTGTAAAAATCAAATGTTACTTTGTTTTTTATTCAGCACTTAAAATTGCACTTTTTAGTTTGCTTTCACAAAAACATTGTCAAAGTAAACGTTTAATAAGGTCATATTTTATATGCTGACATGCAATCTGCACTCTAATTTAGTTTTGTATTCCAATATATATATTTACGAGTACAATTTGTTCAGGAAACTATCGGATGGGAGATGTGCTTTCGTAGAAATAGAATAATGCCGTTGAAATAATTATCGATTAAAAAATACATTTGTATACTGCTTAGTGTTATTACATTAATCATTCCATCGACAAGTGAGTCAGTTTTCAATTCAATTAGTTTTCATATAAAAAGTCGTAAAAAAAACAGATGATCATATTTGTTCAAGTAAAAGTTTTATATCAAAACTTAAAAGAAAATATCATATATTGATGAACAAAATAAACAGTTACTGAGATAATGGCTCATGATATCAAGAATCGGATTTCAGAGAGTAGGCAAATACAGTAACTGAAATTAAACTTTACTGAAACCGCTCACAAGATTGGAGGGTACGTACAACAATAAGTAATTACCATTATCAGGGTCCACAGTTACAAAGCATGTGTAGGGTTGTTTAAAAGAGCTTCCTTACAAATAAAAAATTTGTTCGATCTACTCATTATTTAGAAATCAAGCATGAATATTGATTAATAGAAAAATATCAACAGCAAAAGAAGTAGACATGTATGAAAAACGATAAAGGTTTTGCGTTTTAATCTTTAATCAAATATTTGTATTACATGAAAATCGATTCTTTTTTTTATTGGTTTTGCGAGGTGCTACTTAACCTTTGGTGAGTATCCTGTTTAGTGTTTTGTGAATTTGGTTTATCTTTTGGGTGATCATAGTATTGCCTGTTGTTATACAGGTAATGGTTTTTAATTACTCTATTTATCTTGGTTTCTAAATCAGAAACAATCGCAACAACAAAAAATTTACTACAAGATGTATAAATAATTGAAAAGCTTAAAGACAAAAAGCGATCTTATTTGAAAAAAGGTAGAACAAAAATACCAAACGCTTATATAAATTCAAAATGTTGAAGTCAATAAAAACTGATATAATATTACATTATCAACCGACGAAATAAGTTAAAACAACTGTCATATTCCTGACTTAAGGAGGTAGACCTAGGTTAAGGGAAATAACTCTTAAAATCATCAGTACGTTTGTGTCAACCATTTTCAAAAATATATTCTAAGCTTCTAGGTTACATAGATTATTTTCAATCTGTTTCAGGTAAATGCTTAAAATACATGGATGAATTTGACTTTTACAAACGCTTAACTGATTTAAAGAGTTATCTCCCTGAACCAAGGTCTCCCCCCTTAATGTGTGACCTATTTGTTTTTCGTTCATTTTTTGTACATAAATAAGGCCGTCTGTCTTCTCGTTTGAATTGTTTTACATTGTCATTTCGGAGCCTTTTATAGCAGACTTTGCGGTATGGGCTTTGCTCATTGTTGAACGCCGTACGGTGGCCTAAAGTTGTTAATTTCTGGGTCATTTGGTCTCTTTTGGGGATTTGTCTCATTGGCAATCATACCATATCTTCTTTTTAATATTGGTACATGAATTTTTCCAGGAAAAGAGTGAATCAAACCTGGTGTCATATTTATCCAATCCTCCCACTTGCATAACAGATGTTTATAGTTTAGTTATATTGACAGAACTAGGTGAGCAACCTAAAACATACACAATAGGTTAATATGACAATAAAGGAAACCCTGTAGCTTAATCACATATCACTGACATGCATCACAACTGACCAAAAAGTTAAAACAAACATTCAAAGTCGCCAACAAAATATTGATGATTTGACAAAAGATATTAGTAAATATTCTAAGGTCAACTCCGCATGAGAGAGTTAAAATATAAAATTTTATATAGTAATTTCTTACTTAATTGTTGGAAAGGTTAAGTAAAATAAATTTGAGAATTGAAATGGGGAATTTGTCAAAGAGACAACAACTCAACCAAAGAGTAGAAAACAGCGCAATGCCACCAAGGGGTTTTCAAGTAAAATCACAAAAACACTGAACTCCGAGGAAAACTCAAAACGGAAAGTCCCAAATCTTTGTAAGACGCTGTTTATATACTTGTCACTTTATTCTTAGTGTGTTTTTTTTTCTTCCGTAGATTTTGGAACAAAACTCTTTTAACATATACTTTTTCGTTATTGGTTTAACTCAAAACACATCCTTAAAGACAATAAGAAATTGTTACCCTTATGCTTTATTTTAACAATGTACTGTATCTAAATAATTATTGATTTTGAAATTACCAACATATTATCTAGTCCAGTGATCTAGAAAAATAAAAACAACTGATATAATCGGATAGCTTTATACCTTGAGCAACACTTAACCAGTGTAACATAGTTGCCTCGGTACTCTTCCAGTTAATAGTGCATTGTCCATAAAAGAAATGTTACAATCATTAAAATACGCGCATAGCAGAGTCATTCCTAAGAAGCCAGGTGGTAGCGACATATTTCTACTTTATTTAATATTCTTCTGAAAAGTGCTTGTTAAATGTCGTTGTTCTTTTAGCAAAAAATTAAATACAATTTTACTTTCTATCTTAATGGCTAAAAAGGTTGTTATGATAGTTATTTTCAGTTGAGTAAACTTATGTATTTTCAATCAATTCATTAGTTAGTTAGTATCCTCAATCCGAGACAAATTGATTATTTGTTCGTTCTCTAAGAATATAGCAGAAAAAAGTAAATAAACATATTGTAAATCACCAGACTATGAACAAGCCTGAGGATTAAGATTTATTTGATGATTGAAAAATAAATCCCTGATAATGTCAAGAAAATATTTATCATAAAAAAGAAGCGAAAGTGATAACATAAAATTAACTTTTTGAAAGTATTATTAAATGCATTTTTTTTCTAAAATAGGATATTAATAGGTACTTTTTATAAAAAAAGAAAAACATATATGAATGAAGTGATCTGTGCATTGGTCAGAGTGATTTTAATAACAAATGATTTTAAACAATAAAATGGCGGAATATTACCACATTGTTGAATTTTCATGTCAGTCCAGTGTAATTACTGCATGACTTGGGATATCATAAAGAACCAAACATCCACCAGCAATGTTAAATAAGAAGAAATAAGCACAGATATTTGTTAAATTCCTTTTTTTTTCATATAGCTCTTCGAACGTTCAGGTTTAACATACCCTTGTCTTTCAAATAATCGGCTTTCATATTTCAGATGGAGTTTGATCCAGAATTGCGCTTCTGACGCCAGGTTTGTTTTTATTATTTTTTTTTAGGGTTTTTAAAAATTTTGATTGCATTAATCACATGTGAATGATGGTAGTTTTCCGAAAATAATAAAAATGAACTGAAGACTTGTAATGAAGACTTGTAAAGGGGAAATACATACTTTTAATTTAATAATTCATCTTGCATGTGCCCTTTTGGTTTTGAAAGTCAAACAAAAAACTGCATGAAAATCAGCAGAAAAACAATCTTATTTAACGGGAAAGATTATCATTATGTTGTGCACATAATTCGTTATTACGAAAACCATGACAAACGACTTGTCAACTTCTAACAAGCATTAATATATATCATAACATAATTGGACGTTAACAACTGTTACTCTCATAGAACCAATTAGCTGGAAACCAAAGTTCATGTGAATAGAAAAAAGCCTTATACAGAAAATTATGTAAGTGTACATAAGCGTATTGTATCTATTACTAACCAGCTTCATTATTCATCGTGCATTAGAAAGATATATAATACGTGATATAAGGCTAATGCTCAAAAACATTATATCTGTCATTTTTATAAATAGTGTTCTTTTCGACAAACAATAATCTCATAGAGTATAATGCGCATGTATGCTTCAAAATTTGCAAATTCGAACCTTTTTCTAAACGCAGGTTTAATTCACAAAAATATACAAGTGAATTCCGTTTTACATTTTTACATTAAATTATGATGCCGTTGGTGCTCAACAATTAAATAGTCAATGTCTTAAAATCTTCCTCCGTTTCGGAAGAACAGCGTTACTTAAACGAGCAAATATAAATAATGGTCAATTTAGGTCTATGTTTGAAGTATGATTTTTTTTCTATAAAACAAATCAATGGGAATGTCAAAACCAAAGCACCCCTAAAGCAAACACTGGCTACTGTATCTTGAAAACTTTAGTAGTTTAGCGATTTATGATAAAATCAGATAATTCTGTTTTAAAGTTATTTCCATTTATGACTCTTGAACAGCGGTATACTACTGTAGGCTTTATTATACACCTTAGTTTTTATCAGAATGATTCTTGAATAAGATTACGCAAAGGTTTATTCAATTTCCCCCAAGACCCTGTTTCACGTGTATAATAAATAAAGGCAACAGTAGTTATACCGCTGTTCGAAACTCATAAATCGATAGAAAAAAACAAATCCGGGTTACAAACCAAAACCGAGGGAAAAGCATTAAATATTAAAGGAGAACAACGACACAACATTTAAATAAACACACACAGAAACGAACTAAGCATTAGACAAAATCAGATGAGAATAACAAAAATAACATAATTTTTTTAATCGATATTAGACAAAGAAGGTGGTATAAATCAACATCTCACATCCTATACTTTCTCGACTTAAAGATTGAAGACTTTGCAATAATTTTATTGCACTTTGTAGAACATAATTTAATATTTCGAAAACAACATTCTAAACATAGGTGGTAACTTTATTTATAATCTAACTGCAATCCTTTATTTATGAGTTGTGAGTTTTAGTATCATTAAAAATCTAATCATCTTATAAAATAATATATATCTAGTTCCCATGATAACAATATGCATTTGTATGTATATACATATAATATATCAATACATATTTAATATTGTTTATTAGCTAATTGACAGAAATCATTCCTGATTCAAAATCATAATCATAATAAAATAATTAACCCGAAAATAGTTGCGTGAATTTACGAATATGACAAACAACCGGGTGTGGTAAATATCTCTTTTTTTATAGAAATATCATTGTTTGGAAACTTATTTACCACTGAAACATCTCGATAAGTAAGATGGTGTTGTTTTTATCATATGCATTTCAAAATTGTCAACTTATTTTTTATTAAATCAACCAGACTTCATTCCTGTAAATTGCATGCCCTTAATGAACAATGAGATCGGATGCCAATTTGATTTGATATTAGAACAGAACTCTAACATGACTGTCATTTCCATGCATGTCCAATAAACAATATGACATTCTAGTTACTGCACTTCAATATTTTAGCCCTAACTGTGGTGTTTATTTTTATTAATATGTTCCCATAAGGTGTATAACTTTTTTATTCGTTTCTCTTGATAATATCAACATACTTTATAGAGTTTAGACTTGTAGACATAACAACCCCTGATCAATCACAGTCTCATTCAGTTTTTAAAATGTTTTTTTTTTCAATATCTTCAAATGCATCCTTTTCAGTTAAGTGCTGTATAATATTCCTATTTCATGGGAAATCATATTTGTTTATAAAGTCGGCTGAAATAATACATTTTGACATTTAATATCAGAAGTGCATTATATTTGGCAACTATTTCATAAAATTAACATATAGGTCCATAAAACTCATATTAAAAAACAAATCATTACATGCAAAATTTAAAGTTATCAAACAAACCCGTGAAATAATGACAATATTTCGCATAAAGTTCAAGAGAGCTGCCACTAATGATACGTCCATTGAAAAGCAGATACATTATCTTCCTAATGACTAAAAATCTGATATGAATTAATTCCTGACGGCGTAATTGAATGTAAAGTTACATTTAACAAATATGAAAGAATTATGGTATTAATCAACTGATCTAAGTAACGATATGACTAGCTACTACCCTCACGCGACTCTCACGCGACACTCACGCGACATGCATTCTGGTTATGATGTAAAATGTGAATAGTTTAGGGAATCAGACTGAGGATATTAAGCAGTAATTATTTGCAGCATTCTACATTAGAGCGAATTAACACGAAATAACCGTAAACCAGTCCATAAAATTAAACAGAATTTCAGTCAATAAGACCGGACTTCATTCGAAAATCATCTAATACACTACCTAGATAGTACTAGTTTCTGTAAATATCGATGAACAACGGTAAATATCAAAGATGTATTTAATGTAAAACCTGTAATAAGATTTGACCATAGGGACTGACCTTTCATGGTATACTCAACATTGAATGGATTAGGAGGAGATTTTTCTGTCGTGTAAAATACAAAAGTTAATAGAAAAGGTCAAAAAGTGTTGTTTTATATTTAACAGCACAATAACATAAGATACATAGCAAAGAACAGACGACCATAGTAAAACGTTGGGATGATGTCTACAAATAATCGAATTCAAAATACCACTTATAATTTGTTGTGATAATATCATATCATTTGTTATTTGCTATTAACTCTTACTCGTCAGGCTTTGGACAACTTCCTGTGAGAGTGTCTTGTAACCTTTTTGAAACTTTGGTCAAACCTATTTTAACATATAATAGTTAAATATGTTATAAGGACACTTATATTCAATTTTATAGAGCTAAACTCCGAGCTAACAAAAATAGCTCAACACCAGATGCTATTCATTTTATTGATTTAACTATTTTAGAGAAAAAAGACAGTTACCTTTTATTAAACAAGTACTGGGGACAAAAAGAAGCTCAACAAATCTAGCTGTTAGAAATGAACTAGGACTTCTGCCATTAGAAATTTTCATAAAAACCAAAACTATGATGTACCTATCTAGATTAAATAATGAAAATCTACACCCAATTAATGAAGCCTTTAAATAAACTAAAAGTTTAGATACTAAGGAAACATACTCGTGGTATACTTTTGCAAAAAATGTGTCACAAGATATAAATATTGACATCAAATTTATTGAGGAAACTAAAACTTTAAAACAGACTAAAATGTTAAAACCCCAATTAAAAAAAGAGTTATATGAACTATTATCAAACTCTTATTGATGATAAAATAAATAACTTAAACGAAAATGATAAAATATATCTATATGAATTTCTTAAATCTAATATTAATAACCAAATGAAATACTAACTATCGCACCCAAGTAAAGAAACAAGAAAAATGTTAACCAAATTATTTTTGTTGATCAATCTTTTGTTTTCTATGTTATGTTTTGAAAACTGCTGTTTGTCTTTAAATTGTTGTTGTTTTTATTTTTATTTTCAGCAATAGCATTGTCAGTCAGTTATAGACTATGAAATTTATAATCCCTTCCAGCAACACGTAAACCACTACAAACCGTGGGTAATCTTTTATTAATTCCGTAATTAGTCAAACTCGGCAATGTCACAGTCGAGGGAAAGAGGATGGGATTTTCAAAACTTATAGAAAAATAAATATTGTCTTTGAATTGTTTAACAGATTTGTCCTCATAGTGTTGTCATAAGTTTATGTTTATAGTGATCGTTTTGTTTGTTCCAATACATCTGTGACTAACGATGATGAACGACTAAAACATATACCAGGTTGTATTAAATGGAAGACGCGCGTTTCGTCTAAACAAGACTTATTATTGGCGATTGATTCAAAATATTTGAAAGGCTAAAACAAAAACGATTTTGAATACGTCAAATATAAAGGAAGCATGAACACCATTGAATGCTAACCAGAAAGAACAAGTATGATGCCAATTTACAACTTTGTTAAAATAATTCATTTCATCTCATATTCTGAGAACTTGTACTCTTTGTTAAACATAGCCATTTAAGCGGGAGGTTTGTCTAGCCATGAAACTTTCAGGTACAACCCTACATTTATTTCTTAAAATGTCCTGTACCAAGTCAGGAATTTGGCAGTTGTTATCAAATAATCCATGTCCAGATATGTTGACTTTTGTTTTTGTAGCATTTTTTTCTGTTTTCATGTTTTCCTCTTATACTTGATGTGTTTTCCGCGGTTTGTGACCCGGATTTGCTTTCGATTAATCGATTTATGACTATTGAACAGTTGTATACTACTGTTGCTTTTATTTATTCTATCTGAAGAATTGTTTGGTTTAATTCTAATGAAAGGTCATTTATTATATCAGTTCTATTACTATCTATTATAACTATTTATTTCTATGCCTTATTTTTTTTGTGCTATATATTTTCATTGGAACCCCGATAATCTGAGTTGTTTTAATAGGCTCATCATACATACTCATCATAGATAATCATCATAGATACCAGGATTCATATTGTGTACAGCAGACGACCAAAGATTCATCAGTGACGTTTGAATAAAAAAAGTTTTAATTACCAACTAAAGTCAGAAAATAAAATATACAATATGATTAGTCTATATAACAAAACCATCTTGTGTGTTTTCATGAATGAATCTCAATGGCAACAAAAATCGAAAGTATGGACGGTAAAATATCTAAACAAGGTAAATACTAATGATTTTTAAAAAATCCAATTGATTGATTGATTGATTGATTGATGCTGAATGTCTATTGGAATTTATTTCAACAAAAGTCAAATAAGAACAAATCAACATCGAATATTTGAGTATTATCCAGGGGGTTAACACTTTCAGAATGGAGGCTTGGTGTGTATCTAGAAAAGATGTCTTGTCATGACGAACAACATGTGAACGCATACAATTGTCAAATTCTCTGCTGAAACAAATGCAATAGTCATTTTTTTTTTATTCATAATATTTGGAGATTATGGTGTATTTTTGGTTCTACATCTTATATCAATGGAAGCAAAATCTAGAAAGACAACAGCCCCGATATGCATTGATTTCATCGATGATTTTTAAGGAAGTAGTTCAATTAAGTGATGACGAGATCGACAAATATGAACGTGAAAAATGAGCTTAAATTATGAACATATCTCTGATTTAAAAAAATGCAATTATATATCTACATTTTTAAAAGTAATGGGTTTCAACTTTTCTTACCACGAAACTGAAATAGTCGGTCGGTAATTAAGTACAAGAATATGTACAAACCTTCATAGGTTTAAACTACATAACTGCTCACATTATCCTTTTTCCGTAGAAAGTGTATCATAGTCAATTACGCCACGTATTCTATACTTCATATTTTTTCCGGGAAGTTCAAATTATGCTCGGTAGGTTTGTTAAGAGCCATACTGAAAACGTAAATAGTTCAAGTTTCGAAACATGAACTTCACATATATATAAAATCTTGAAAATAAACAGTGAAACATAATAAGCTAAATCGACAAAACATATACCGTTGTCATTTTATCACGAAGAATTATTGTACCCACTAATACTTAACATTATAGATATATATCATTTAAGATTGAGTTACTCGTATAAGATACATACAATATTAAAGAAGATATTAACAGCTTATAATTTGGTGTGAACACGGCCTAACTGTTTATAATATTTCTAGTGATCTATTATAATTACTATATTGGCAAACCTCATATCATTCGGGTGGGAGAGTTGAATTAGTAATTAGTTTATAAGGAGCATAATCCTTCTGTAGTAGTTAGAAGTGGCTTGAGATTGTTTGTTATGAATGCGTTTCCTTGAAATTTGTCCTACGAGGAAAAGACGGTGACTTTATTTTTTCAATCGATAAATCGCTGTTTACAGTGTTTTAATTTTGCTTCAATTTCTTTTCCTATTAACTTATAAATCGTCAGAATTCATAGCTAGGAAACTTCAATATAATCATCACAAATGTAAATTATTCATTTAATATTGTATAATATTATCACTCTTGAATGTTCCATTAAAGCCAATCAGTAGTTTGTGTTTACAAAGACAATTCAAATAACAACTGATGGTAGTGTCATAGTTATCCTGACCGGCTTGATACTATGATATTAAACCCAATCAGTAGTTTATGTTTACAAAGACAATTCAAATAACAACTGATGATAGTGTCATAGTTATCCTGACGGGCTTGATACTATGATATTAGGATAGAAGAAATAATGACCATCTATAATTAATGAAATATATGAAATATTACTTGTTTAAGAAATTGTTGCGTGTAATGAAATAATAAACAACGTATTTTCCACATTAGAGAAAATTAAAGCATAAGTCGAATTACATCATAATAAGAAAGAGAGAGAGCTTAAAAAAGATAAAAAAAGGAGATAATGTTGAAGATTACCTTTTATGTTTTGATTGTATGAGTTCAAAAGACCTGCAATGGATATTTGAGTAAGTAAGATTCACAAGAGATGTAAAATTGGAAGCAGCATTTTACTTAAACAAGAGTTCAAAAAATGATTTTTAATGATCTCGACGCAACTGGTTTCACTGCTATAAGAGTCCTGTGCCTTTCTCTGTTGTGATATTTCACCTAAAGTTATGAAGTTCACAAGTTTAGAACATTGGTTAACTACTGTTGCCTCTGACAACAATGTAAATATCTGACCAGCAAAAACACAACACGACTTACTTTGACTTGAGAAACGCATTACAAGTGATCAAATGACGTCTAAGAGGGGAAATGTACTATGTAAAACTTTTTAGCTGTGTGTGGATAAATGATGATGTTTAATATAGATTAATTAGACAACAACCCAAACAAAACAACAGAGAAAAATCTATGCAGGAAAAAATGGTCAGGATAATGCCTTATAAAGTTATAGTAGTAGTTTATTTACAAATATTTTCCGGTGAAGTAGTATATTTAAAATAGTGAATGTGTTCACTCTTGTTACTGTTCGATTTGTATTAATAACAAATACTTATATCAGCAGCAAATTTCTCATCTGACAAATAGATTACCAGAAATAAATCCCTCCCGTCCCGTGCAATCATTGTTATCTGCTAATAATCGTCAAATTAATTCATACAAAAAAAATCTATTTTACAGGAAGTTAAAAGGACAACAACCCTTAACTACTACTTTCAATGCTGCGATATCGACTAAAAATGTGTAACAAGAAGCTTGAATGAATACAAAATATTGTTTAAGTTTATAAAATAGTTACATAGAATTACAAAAAATATACCCGGAAAACCTGATACAAACCGTATCCAATTATTTTACTGTTGACTGCATGTTTCTCTCATTACTTCCTTATAATCTGTATCATAAATTTGATGCTTACAATTAATTTCGATTGCTAGTAGTAAGAGGATTTGCATTTTCATGTTTAAATAATGTGATTCTTCAGGAATTGCATTACCTTGAAGCCTAGGAATTTCATATTCAAGCATAAACATGGTCGCCATGTGAGAAAAAGACTATTTACTGGTAGAACTTAAAACGTTAATGTGCATCAAAATTAGAAGACAAAAAATCCCCTTTATGTAACTGGGGTTATGATGGTAAAGGAAATGACCAACATATGTCTTCATATAATTCAAACGCAGTCAGTGCTCACAAACCAAAATATGCACTTTGAAAATCGTAAGAATTGTGTAAAGCAAATAGTTTCAATGATGCATTAATACAATTTTTCTGTTTGAATCTTAAATTTTTAGGTCAATATCTAAGATCGGTGTTAACAAGAACATCACTATTTATTCTCGTCAATGGACACATAATGTAATACCATAATGATAGTGAAACACGATTAGACAACAGTTTTAGTTGTGTAATGAAAATACATCTGCAGTAATGGAATTCTACTGCAATATTTACGATTCATTTAACACTAAAACTCATTTTGCATCTTACAAAAGAGACACGTGCTTTAGTGTTTCCGATTCATTTCATATCGTATTTTATTTGACAATGATAAAGAAAGGCATACAAAAAATGAAAAACAAAAGTTTATCTTTCAATTATAATTATATTTCTGTTGTAATTGACAAATATTGTAGACAAACAGAATTTGTCGAATCAATCGTTCATTAAAACTTTTGATTTTTTAAAATTTGTATGCTTGGATATGTAATTCAAATTTTTGCGTATGAAATTTAAACTAAAAAAATATATATATTTGAATTACATTTCCAATCTTTTAAATGAACATTTTAGTTATGAAACCAGCATAGATACATTAACTAAAACATAAAGCATTTATTAATGTGAATGATTAATATAAATCTTACGACTTGGGTTTGGCTATCTATCGTGTAATAAACTAATGATATCTTTGATCGATAGTTTTTTCGTTACCCTGTGATGTTAGGGTAGATGTCTCGTTGACCTTGTCGTGAAAAACAATTCTTGGAAAACGTGCTTATCCTTTTTATTCAAAAGTCAAATATTTTTTCTAGACCGTTGGTTGCATGCTTTTTCTATTTGTTACGTACAAAATAATTAGATAAATATATTTCTGTCAAAAATCCTGCTTCGTTCGTCAGAAATGTTTCTTTATGAATTAAATTCAATAAATATTGACAGCAAATAATCTGAATTTACCGTACGTAAAGTATGAATGAATTTATTATCAAAACATTTCGTGTTTCTTAATTGAATAAAATAAATTACATTTTAGCTTAAAAAATTAGATTTTTTTTCATGACCGTTTAACGAGTTGTACTAAGAGCTTTCGAGACACAGTGCACTTGTAGACACGTTCACTGTCGAAACAAGCTACAGTTTAGTCGCAAACCAAAGAGCTTTGCGTTACTATTAGTTCGCATACTATATGGCAGACGAGTTTCAGTTGGTTCGCGTACCGTAGATCAACGCTTATCAGTTTGTTCACGTGTCATATAATAACGCGTTACAGTTTCATAGAGTTACTATTGTTTTACTTTGTGAACAGTTTTGTATGATATATGTATAAATGCGTTGGTCTAGCGTAGATCAATAATGTGGAACACGTTCCTCCATGATATGTGAATTAACTGTGACGCCTTCCTTCATTGTATAATAATAAAATGTTACCCTCTGAATTGGTATACACGAACCTACAGCAACATGTTGTTCCAGGATACACAACTATATTTCCCTAACAAATGATTTAAAAGTTGCAATTTGATTTTAGAATTTTAAAAAGCAGATTATTTTGTATTTATATTATCCATAAAGAAACATAAGGAATAGAGCAAGTTGACAAACAACACAAGAGCATACTCAAGATTAATCTTCATTTGTAGGAAACGCTCCAAAATTAGACATATCAAAACCATACATACACCTTATTTCCATTTTTATTAGATATATTCGTATGCTTTCATGTTTTTTAAAAGGACATTAGCTTTCAAATTCTTTTCCGCCGATTTGGACTTTTCTAGGACTGTTTGATTTCTTATTTTAGTTTAAAAATATGTGTATCATCGTTTTTACCTGTATAAGAATGATTGAATTGCGGGTCAAATCAGTCAACCAAATGAATCATCCTTGTTTCATTTTCAATGTTGCGTTATTTTCCTTTTAATAGCTGAATACTTTAGTAACCCATCACCAGGTGAGGGGTTAAATTGAAAGTCATATAAATACGGATTCTATGAGATCGAATTATACACTTGCAAGTGAATAATTAATCAGCGATGTTTCTTACATTATTTTGAAAAAAAACCTGAATCAAGTTGGTTGCTAACTGTGAATTAATATTTCATTCTTTCACTTTCATTAATGAAAGAACAAAAAAAATCATATTTATATCTCGTAGCTAATGCCTCTTTATATAACAGTGGAAGACAAGTAAGGAAAAATAGACAAAATTAAAATTAAATGAGAACAAAACGCATGAAATTCAACAAGGAAAGACCAACTAATAGCCCCAGTTATGGAAAGATTCGGCAACCGTGTTGATCCTAAAAAATGGACATATTCATAATTGAGCAGTCTTAAAAATAATGTGATATAGAAGTACCGATTATCATTTCTCCTTATTATTTTAAAGGGCAAACAAATAATTTCAATACTTGAGTAGATTAACCATTCTTCCCCAGCTTTTGTCTGTACCTTTTGTGTGTTTGTGCTTTTAGTATTTGCTTTGTATTGAGGTTTTGTTTAAGTTTATACTTTATTTGAAAACGGAAGCTTAGGAAGAGTTTTGCTTCATAATATAATTAATGTTTGTCCAAAATTTAATGCGTGACAAACCATCTAGACTTAACCAGATTCCGCTTATGCGAAATACCATGAAATTATTTTTAATCCTTAGATAACCACAAATATAATCCAAGACTTTCGTAAACGCTTTTCCATTTTTGTTTTAGGTCAAACAATTGATGAACATTATTAAGATCAAAATACAGCTACTGCTCTTAATTTTCACTACATAATCAAATATTGTATATTGATCAAGCAAAGCCTTGCAATCTTACATTATGTCTATATAGTGTCAAGACATCCGATACGATTATTACATTCCTAACAAGTAAATGATTACAACAATTGCAATATAGGAAAGTAATTCGATAATCCTCTTGAAAGCGAAAGCGTTTTGCTTTGAAAACAGAAGCTATTCTGTAATTTTGTTGGTAATTTAAACATTTGAGCTAAATTTGTATGCATATAAAAAAAAATTGATTGGCAACTCTCGATGGTTAATTTGTAGTATAATTGTAACTCTTTCCTTAAGAGAGAGGAGAGTAAGATTGTATGAACGTTTATTTCACTTCTCAATTATACTCAGGAAATCAAACAATAGAATCATTAAATTACGATAGACATGGTAACTGCTGGCTTTAATGATTAGAAAACTAAGCAATTAATCAGTCCGTGTCCGTACTTAGCTTCCATAAGGAAAAGACCGGAGATTACTAATTTGTGATGTTGGTCTACATGGTACCTTATGTAGGACGGGATCAGGTGATCATTATTATCCAATGACATAAAGATAGTTTTTTTTTTTTTAGATATTACAGGTTCATGAACTTGCATTAACGACTTTGGAATTAACCGTTGTTAATAATAAAAAGTGAGGCTTAAAAATACCTAGTTCACACGCTTCTATAAATATTATATTCTGATCAACTCTTTATTAGATTCTGCTAAAATTCTATTTTGATACGACATTTTTATCATTATTGTTTTCATTATTATTATGAAAAATTTAATTCATTATATCAGTAAACTAAGTTTGTTCAACTTTTTCCAATGAATGTGTCAACAGGCTGTTGCAAAACTATTTCATCTGTATGTGTATGGTTTCAAGTACATGGCTTCTGTATGTTCTGCATTGCTTCTATTTAATTACGATAAAAGTTAATAAAAAATATATAGTAGGAGAACTTATTTACGTCAATTGGTGTTCAAATGGTGAGAGGCAGTGATTAAAAATCTTAGTCATATTAAATGCTTTGTGTCTTATGGCAATGTAGAATTGTTCCGTTGAATGTGTCAACGACTTACTGTGTTTGCAAAGAACATCAGGATTGCTTTGGTAGTAATTTAACCACTTATATAATTTAATATTGACTTTTTATGAAGTGGTCATTTGTTTTTTTTTTTTAGTAAAACATGAATTGTTAGGCGTATCTATTAGCTACGTTTCACATGCATTTTTAACTTCTAATAAACACAAGACTGAATTGTTAATAAATATCTTGGAGGAAAACAGAAATCAATAAAAAGTTGTAAAATAGTATATCCGAGTGGATTTTTTTCTGTCACTTGACATTTTGTAACATTGTTACAGGCATCTTGTTACATTTGACGAATATGGATACAATACATTCAGTGTAAAAACAAGTCAATGAAGTGAAAAATTAAAACGTTAGTACGAAAAGATAACTAGCCTTGATGACAAGTATTTTCACACATCTATTTCGGTATGAACAGTGCCACCTTTAAAACAAACTAAATAGAAATAAGACTGAATTAAACCATCATCTGGACAGTATTGAATTATCAGAAATAGTGCAAAGAATGTATCAATAGAGCATTAAACAATATCGGTGTCAATATCATCGAAATGAGATTGATCAAATACGTTCTGTAGTATTTGAAACTCGAGTTTTTGAAATAGCATTGACAAAATACGTTCTGTAGTTTTTGAAACTCGTGTTTCCATAATAAAATTGATCAAATACGTTCAGTAGTATTTGAAACTCGTGTTCCCGAAATAAAATTGATAAAATACGTTCTTTAGTATTTTAAACTCATGTTTCTGAAATAAAATTTATAAAATACGTTCTGTAGTATTTGTAACTCGTGTTTCTGATATAAAATTGATCAAATACATTCTGTAGTATTTGTAACTTGTGTTTCCAAATCAAAATTGATCGAATACGTTCTGTAGTATTTGAAACTCGTGTTTCCAGAATAAAATTGATAAAATACGTTCTGTAGTATTTGAAACTCATGTTTCTCGAATAAAATTGATCACATACGTTCTGTAGTATTTGTTACTCGTGTTTCCGAAATGAAATTGATCAAATACATTCTTTAGTATTTGAATCTCGTTTTTCCGAAATGAAATTGATCAAATACGTACTGTAGTGTTTGAAACTCTTGTTTCGAAATGAAATTGATCTAATACGTACTGTAGTATTTGAAACTCGTGTTTCCTTAATAAACTAGCCTTGATGACAAGTATTTTTTTGCATATATCGGTATGAACAGTGTCATCTTTCAAGACAAGACAAAATTGAAATAAGACTAAATAAAAACCCCATCTTGTCACCTTGAAGTCTAATTAATATACCGTATATGAGAATTATACTCCTCTCCGTCACCCAAAAGTTAAATTTGTCAAGGAAATTTAACCTGATATTGGATGCGAGGTAGCCCAATTAAGCTTTTCTTAGCTATTTTGTGTTTTAGGAAGTTCGTTGTCAAAAGTGTTTTTCCATGTAGGTTTACACTTTTTTGGTACTGTAAAACATGTTTTGTTGCTTTTCATTTGTCTGCTTTGTTTTTTGTCGGCTAAATTCGAGTTTTTGTTTTCCATCTCATCATTTGTGTAATTGGTATCTTGTGTGTATAATTTTATCAAAATTCACTAAGCTAGTGAATACTTAAATACAAATATTTGACAATTCTACAAGAAAAAAATTCATAAGGTATAAAGCGTATACATCTTTTGAAACTCAGGATTTTATACATTTTGTATCCATATGATTTTCATATTTTAGAGACATAAAAAATATACTTTTATCTAATGCAACATTGAGTAGTGATATGATATTATCGTTTATTCTGAAGTGTTCAGAAATACGTATTGAAAATTTAATTGAATGATAATCAGGATCAACTATCAGACGAGATTGCTTCACTGATAATAAAAAAAAATACAATTAATAGGTGTGTGTTATTTCACTCCAATACTCTAAAATATACATGAAGATCGACAATCAATATGCATGATAGAAGATATGGAGTCCTACCAGTTCTGGAGACAAAACTTACAAATTTTTACGACATGTTTTGATTATCAAATAATCAGCTAACTCAACGGGACACGTTCGGGGAAAATTATCATTTTCAAGATAACGACCGTGTCATAAAAGCAATGTTACCCAAAAGCTTTCAAAATTTTCAATTTAAAACATGTTCTTCGCTTTACAATATCAAGGGAATATGAAAATTGATATCTTAATGGTATATCTTGTGTATATCAAAGCAGGGGGTGCTGAATACCACAACATACAGACTCATTTAGCGTCTACATTATATTACTTATGCCATGGAAGAGGGGAGAAGTTTTGTAAAATAATGACTAAAAACGTTGGATTGAATGTCAAACTTAATAAAGACATATTTTTAATAGTTCATTGGTTTCCTTCACAATTCGACATGTATCTAAAGTATCAACTACGTATATAGCATTTTTACTAACATAAGCAATAGTTTAATAATATGTTCGTCATGTTTTTCTATAGTTCTTTCAAACTAACTTAATATAAAAGCATTTATTTTGCATTGATGTATCAAAAGATATATTTGTTATATTTCTAGCATTTTAATCTTGAAGCAAACAACATTTCGATTTTCGCCTATTTGATATCTTTATACCTATCATATACAAAGTATGCACACACAATACAATAACAAAGATTTACATGAAACTTTGAAAGTATGGCTTAAATTTTAAGCCTTCTGTGTCTGTTGTGTGTCTTACAACTACCAGCAGACCCATTAAGACTTATTTTTTAATTTTAAAGCAATCTATTGTCTGTTTTATAATTATTCGTACTTCTTAAGAAAAACCCGGAAAAGGTCTGTAAGGAATATGACATTTTATTCCATTAGTTCCGTTGGTTGACGGTCTATTCTAACTTTAAATAATGTCAGTTTTTATAGACCTTTTTGAATTTACAATGAATTTCTGTATTTTTGGTATCCTTTTTATTTATAAAATACCTAGCTTTTTAGAGTTGTGTATCAAAATATAGAACAAGTTATCATAAAGCCCATTCTTATTATTAGCAAATAATTTCGTCTTTTACTTTGGAGGTACTAATGTCGATTCACTTATAATGATTGAATTACAGCCATAAGATGTGGTTATTTAATATAGATTGTCAGTATTCGAATGATGTACATTAAATAGCCCATCAGGCTATGCATGATTTCTTGTCTAACAAAAACTGACCCAGTGGTGTCGTGGTAGCGTGCGCGCCTCTATTTAGGAAGGTAGTGCGTTCGATCCACGACTTGGTCAGATAAAGGACTTCTGTACTGTAATGTATGCCTTTTTGATTTAAGCAAACAGAACTAAGGATTAAGATCAAAGACAAGTTGGCTCAGGTCAGAAGAATTTGTCTCACTATATTGACATGTCTTCCTCTGAACTAGCACGGAAAATATCTGGAACAATGTGTCAAACTAGCAAAAACATGTTATAAATATTTATTTTAATAATTTGGCACTCGAACTTAACAACCATCCACTAGTCCTTCTATTTAACAGTAACACATAATTCTAAATTCCAATGAAAGGAAAAACCAAAAAAAAAAAAAAAAAATGATAAAAAATTGAAACTATGATTCCCCAAAAATATCATTAATGTAGTTGTCAAAACCTAAGAAACTTAATGCAATTATTAAACGAAACGATCAGTCATATAAGTTTTAACCTTTTTCTTATAAAATTAATTATTCAACTGGAAAGAAAAGTTTTAATATTATGGATGTCTTTTGCCTGTATCTTTTCTGTCCCTTTATTCTGTTACTTTCAATATATTTAACGTTTTCTGGGGGGATCACAAAATTTTTTGGTCGCATAGTTGATTATTACGTTTCTTCGAACATCATAGTAGAATAGATTTGTTTAAGATCACCACTAAAATTTTATTATCAGGGAGTTTGATGCTGTCCGTTTTACTCTTTATAATGTTGTTGCTTTCAATCTATGTTTTTAGCTGTTCTGTCAAATTTCAATTTATAAAAAAAGGTATCAAACATTAGGAACTATTTGTATGCTTATTTTATAGTATGGAATTTTCATTTTTACATTTACTTTTTTGTTATAAAAGCTATAAACTTATATATCATAAGTCATTGAGTCTTCCAAATCCATTTCAGATATAATGGTTTGTTTGCTCATATTAGTGTTTTACTGAAATTATTGATATTTAAATACAGTTATATGTTTCTTTGGTTTATTTACCGAAAAATAACATTCCGGAAAAATCACTCCTTGATGGATTAATAAAATGTGCGTTCTACCAACAGATATATCGTCCTTGTTCATTTATGGACATGTTAAATCATTAGTAAATGTCTTCATTTGAAGGAAATCTTTATATGATTGCATTCCATTTATGTTTACGTGTGATAAGTATAAAACAAATTCATTTTTTTCCTGCTGAATATATTTCATTACTGAATGGAATAGAAGAAGGGATATTAAAATAAGCAATGTTATGGAACTACAGTTTGTTTAGCATTCAACAAAAAATTTGAGTTATTATAAAATTGAAAACTAGAAACTTTGAAAAGAAGTATCAACACTGACAGCAACTGAATTACAAACATATTTAACGAACGGTAATTAATCTCCTTCAGAAATTTTGCATGGAAAAAATACTTAAAGTTAAAAACTTTATATATGTACATGTGTTAATCTTAAATGTATTAAGTCAACAAAGGCAACAGTAGTATAACGCTGTTTAACGATATCCCCATGGACTATAAATGAAATTTAACCATTATGGGTTTGCTTTCTGGATCAACCTTTATCTGTAACTCCAATGAAGAAAGTATGATATGATTGAGTGCAGACGCGCGTCTGGCGTAAATACAAAATTTAATCCTGGTATTTATGATGAGTTTATTTATAACCACTGGGCTAATGCCACTGCTTGTGGAGTTATAATTCCCATAGGGTATCACCAGCCCAGTAGTCAGCACTTCTGTGCTGACATGAATTATCATTGATATTGTCATATTTATAAATTAACTGTGAACAAAACTTTTGAATTTGCGAAATACTAAGGCTTTTCTACCTCTAGGAATAGATTACTTTCGCTGTATTAGGCAAACCTTTTAGGAATTCTGGTCCTTAATGCTCTTCAACTTCGTACTTTATTTCGCCTTCTTAATTTTTTGGGATTCGAGCGTCACTGATGAGTCTTTTGTAGACGAAACGTGCGTCTGGCGTAAATGCAAAATTAAATACTGGTATCTATGATGAGTTTATTTATGCCCGCGTCACACTGTCCCGATTTTTACGCCAAAGGCAACATGATAATGGAAATTTTCAAAATCGGGACTGTTCGTATCCAGATCGGGCTATTCGTAGTGCTATCTTTAACCATCGTAAAACCATCGGCCACTTTTTCTAGGCTTCGGGGACAACTTCGGGAAGGGTTCTAAATCTTTTAACATGTTAAAAAATCCCCGAAGATGAGTCCGATGTTGAGGGTTCGTATTGAGTTCGTATCACCATCCTCACCATCGTAATGTCACCGGGAATGCATCTTTGCACATCGTATTGCATTCGTGTTTCCATCGTTTCCATCGGGCAGTTTTGACATTACGATGTCTACACGAATGAATCACGAAGATACCCGAAGGTCTTACGATGGCAACACGACTTCGTGAAGACCTCGTAATCCCGTCGTGTTGCCATCGAATAAAAGTACGAAGGCGTCAAGATGGAACTACGACGATAATAAATCCAGCTAAATGTAAGTTAATTTTCGCGCTAAAATACATTTAAAGTGCCATGCGCGATATGCACTGGTCAGTCTAATACGACAGTTAAGAAAGACGTTCACAAAACATGGAGCTCATATCATATGATTCTATGAGAACAAGAAAGGCGACAGCGTTGTTTCTATTAATTCAAATGCAAAGAGCAGCTCTTACAGGCTCAGGATTTACTTTTACAAGTAAAATATTATTTTTTGTCAATTTTTTATATCAAGTAACATAATGAAAATCATAAACGCGCCTCGTACACCAACACTGCAGGTACACGTATATAGGGAAACCAACTTTTTCTTCATTATTCTGATTTTTTTATATATCGTCTGAGTTGTTGTCACACGAATGTTAACTCCATTTTGTTTTCTATATGTCATATTTTGCCGCATTTGTTGCTTTCCCCACATCCTTCCTTTTGTCTATATTATTATGATATTCTCCTGGAAAGAGCTCTTTTTGAATAAAAGGGATCAACGAACCCATTACCTTACCTTTAAGATAGATCAGTAAACATGGGCATAATTATGGGTGATTATTCAGACTAGTGCACTCATTTTACAGTTCAAACAAGGCAATGCCGAGCGTGGAATCCCCTCGTATGTAACATATTGGGGACAAATATGGACACTAAATTTGTATATGACACATGCAGAAAATGGTAAATTGAATATGCATATTTGATACATAAACTTTTTTTTTAGAAATCAACCAAAACATTCAGTAACTGGAAATACCTTTGATATTGTCTTTAGAACCAGCAGGTAAAAAAATGAGCAACCAATTTCCTGTGTATTATGCTATTTCAAGGAGAAAAAACAAGTCAATCTGCATGACCTTGACCTTTGGCCTTGAACGTAAAAAATGTCAGATCATTACAAGGAGGAACAATATACCAAATGTGGTTAAAATCTTTTGAAGCATATTGGTTTTAGAGTGCCCACAAGGGTGATATTGCCTTGTATTACAACTGCCACTGTGACCTTGACCTTTGAACTTTAAAGTCAATAGCGCTTAAGATATTCTTAACGAGTAACACCATACCAAGTTTTGAGCATTTTGGTTCTAGAGTGTCCATAACAATTTTATCTACACGTAACTTACATGTAGTAGGCGAGGGTATAATAAACGAAGTTATACGAATTAGACAAAAAGATCGATTTCCCGCCATGCATGGCAGACTTGTACAGAAACGATATGTTGTCGAAATTTTGTTCGTATCTTTTAGACATCGTATGGCCATCGCGCCATCATCGTAATCGATCGTGTAGCCTTCGTGATCCATCGAGTAGGTTTCGGCTGAGATATGAAGCTTTAATACCCGCCTTCGGTTAACCTTCGTATGTCCATCTTTTGCTATCGTATATAATTTCGGCACCATCGTATAGACTTCGTTATTCATCGTACTTGCTTCGGTCACTTTTTGGTATTTTAACGAGATCGGGACCAACTTCGTACGAACTTACAATTTTCGCATTCGGGTGTCCATCGTATATAAAAATCGGGACAGTGTGACGCGGGCATTACTAATTTCAAAATGAGAAATTGCGATGTGTTAGTTATATTTTAAGCGTTGAAGTCAATTTGACTTAGTTAGCATGAAACATTACTTAAACAGTAATTTATTGAAATACAAGTATCAGTGTTAGAAAATAATGATATAGATACTTGCTTTAAGAAAAATTAACTGGAATGGCCAGGTATACTCATTGATAAGTAAATGTACCTGAATATCTTACGTACATTATATTCAAACGTAAGCTTTTATTGAAACCTATGTACGTTGACCTTATAAATATAACAAAGCATCAGAATCCGAGCGTATCTGAGTGATACTATCACGGTGAAATGTGAAACGGCGAATAGGTTCTTTGCCGAACACTAAGCACATACTGCGCCCTATATAATAGGCTTGATGCGTGTGTGTGCACTAAGAAATTAAATGGTCATGTTTTTGTCTTCGAATAGCTCCTGCAAATCGAATCCAGTACATTTTGTTTATTCCAAAGCACCATATTTTTCGTAGTTAGTTTAACGTTGACAATCGTATATTCATGGACCTTTTTTAGAAATATGACCAACAACTTGAAACGCTTTTTGTTAAAGAAATGGAATGTTTAATTATATCCCAAAAATAGATGCTGTATTGCAATGGTGGCAGGAAGATGTCTCATATATATCCTGGTGTTATATTTGTATGACCAACCAAACCCCTCTTTTGAATTCTGTTCTTTTTCTATATCACGAATCGGGATAAAATTATGTTAATTATTATGTCATACATATAGTCATAAGAAGAATAATACGTTAAATTAATATTAATCCATTCATTTAGATAAAAAAAAGGATGAGTTAATTTCTAACTATACGCTATCCTAACCCTCCACATATGAAAGTACCCGCCCTAGAAACCCTGTCAGCAGTTGTCCATCTCATGTTTTAAAGTTATTGTTATTTGGAGAATTTGATGGTTTTTGGCATATCTTTGATATCGAACATTGATATACTACTATTGCCTTTATGTTAGTCTCTCATTTAATGAACTGAGTACTATTTAGAGTTTGACATTTTGTACAAGCATATGTTTATTTCTTAACACAGTTTTCTTCTAGATGTCTTTCGGGTCGTTTTTTCCTTCGGTTGTTTTTTAACTAATCTTTTTTCTACATTCTGAGTTTAGTCATATCATAAAGTATACAAATAACCAAGAAAATGTACATATAAAAATAAAAATCTTTGAATCATGATAAATCATGATAAATAAAATATTATTTTTTTAAGGTTTCAAAAAATCGCTATGCCTGTTTTTACGTGTTTTTTCCTTTTGCTCAATAACATAACAAAATTACAAGTTTTGTTGAGAACAATTATAATTGAAAATGTATTAAAATGAAAAGTTTGAACACCTTTTCATGAATTCCTGACTTTATAAGAAAAAAGTAGGCAGAATGAAGTGCATCCCAGTGAAACACTAACAAAACAACTTACTTCTAAATACGGTGAGTTTTGGAATAATTAAGAAAAGTTTGAATTAAAACATTTTGTAAGTTTTCAGTTACAGAATCATATAATAAAATCAAACATTTAATTGCAATCGCTTCTAGTCAAACTTGATTTAATTCCTTTTATTCATGTCACTAAATAAACAAATAACCAAGCATATTAAATTCCAAGTTGATCTTAGATGTTGTTTTTTTTTGTTTCACGCTGCTGTTTACGAACTTCTTGTTTTGGCATGTTCTCAAACTTTTTACCATGAAGGTCATTCCACAATCACGTTACATGCATATTGAAATCGCTAACATACATGGACAAATATATAGACAATTACAAATTGATTTCTCTGAAGTTTTAATATCCTTAATAAAAATTAAAAATTTAGATCCACAGCTGTTTGATGTTCTGATTAAATATTTACCAGGAAAATTGTATATTGATACTCAAACATTGAATGATCTTTAAATTGTCAATGAACTGATTTTAAGTTTCAAAATGATTTTTATATTTTAGGTTAAGTAATAATCCTTTTTAAATGCCGATTCCAATGTATTGTAAAAACTTGACCAATTCGTCGACGTAATTTGAGATACGTTCAATGAAACGACAACCAAATATCACAATAAAACCAACAAAACAAATGCATAGAATGTCACCTACCAAATAAGAATAATCACCGGGTTTATATCTACATGACAAACAACGTAAGGTACCACATATATAGCAGGATATGCTTTACCTTATAACACACATGAGATCACCTCCATTTTGGTAGGATTTGAGATGTTCGTTCTTTAGTTTTCAATGTTGTAATTTATATACTGTTGTTTGTCTTTAAGTCGTTTTCATTATTTGCCATAGCGTTGGCAGTTTATTTTTGTGTAATGAGTCTGATGGTTCCTTTTAGTATCTTTTTGGCTGTTTCTTACGGAAACCATACGACTGCCAAACTGATTTCTTCGAGTGATTCGGAATTAGTTTTCAAAAGAAGTATACCATCTTTCAATTAAGATAAGCCATAAACATATAAATTTCAGACAAATGAAGAATACCTCAAAACTGAAATGTGATAAAATTTGTACTACTCACGGGATTTATAACACTATATTTATAAGAGGTGTACAACACATCTTCTTAGTTTATGTAAATTGATGAAAAATAGTATATTTAATGGACGAAAATTATTTAGTCAGTAAATATTCAAAATAAAATTAATGTTGATAATTTTTAATTCATAGTAGTTGAAATTTCAAAATTTAGATATAGATTAGACACGAGAAAGAACCAACACCTCTCCGGTAGACACAAAATAAACATAGTGTTTGATATCATATACTAGAAAATAAAATACTATTAGAAATTAATTCTAAATAAGCTTAAAACTATAACATACCTTAAACTAGACAACAAGCCTAAATATACGGCGAAAAATTCTGCAAATCTTTTCATGCTATTTCCTAACCGGTTCCAATGTTTCGTTAAATAAGAGTTGTTCAAAAGTGAATGACTTACGGAAACTGTCTCTTTTTATAAATACGCGCAAAGATTCATTTATCGGATATCTGTCAATCACTTCATAAACAAACCATATTTGTATGAACTAACACTCCCACTTGTATGCTCGTTATTCTGTAACTACCATTTTGATCATTCTCATCCTAATTAATCTGTTCCCCAGAGATGCATTAGGAGGACAGTCGTATATTGCTTTAACTGTCCTACAAATTGATTAAAGTGAAAACTCAGTTAATGACTTTATCTACCTGTTAACAATATTGTACTTACATATTTTTTATGATATATTTAAATTAAAAAATTTTTTTTTTCATTTAAATCCAAAAATTGTTTATTTAAAGTTTTGTTGATTTGAATTGCCTCCTTGTAGTTCGAAATTGATTTTTAATTTCTTTCCCATTCATTTCAATTTGTGTTGTCAAAAATCATTATAGTTTCTGGGAATGTGAATGTTATTAAGAAATAGGTACTTTGAAAACAAATGAATGATTTCTTTTGACACATGTACAATAATATGAATATCAAGTTATATACCAAAATTCACAAAACGGAACTGTATTCATAAAGACATTTTCAGTTGAATAAAATCAACTATAGTGTTTTTACGTTTTTATTCCCGTTTCTTTGATAGTGTTAGGATGACATATAATCTTTATTCTTTTGTGAGTTTCATTATGTTAATTTTTTAAAACAAGGATTTATCCGTTAACATATTACCGGATAAAATGAAAAAGGGTTAACAGAATTCAGAAAAGAATAAAACTGATTTTTCTTTACATCATGACTGGAAAAAAAAGATTGTTTTAATCTATCAAATATCGACCAGAAACAACAAAAAAAAAACCATGCTATCTAGAGCAGTACAATTGCATAAGATAGTGAAGTCAGTGATTACGAATGATAACAGTTCCTAGATTAAAATCCATCAGATACAATTGCTGAAGTCATTCTCCAGATGGTACATTCAAGTGCTGTTAATTTACATAGTTGGGGCCTGTACCAAGTCAGGAATGATACAGTTGTTCTCCATTCGTTTGACATGTTTGAGCTTTTGATTTTGCCATTTGATTAGAGAATTTCTGTTTTGAATTTTCATTGGAGTTCGGTATTTTTGTGACTTTACTTTTTGTTATTTCCATTAATTTCGATTCTTTTTTGTACATTTCCAGAACAGCATTCGAGTAACTATATCGTGTTCAAGAATATTATTTTTCTAAGATTCGGCTCAATCGTATACTATTTTTTTAACGATTTTTGAAACTAAAGTGATTTAAATGATACAAGATATTTTCAAAACTAGTGGCATTAAGGTTAAACTTATGCAATTAGTTGTGGCACCAAAGGCCGAATTGTGGCGCAAACAGATTACTCCAGATAAAGTGACACTCTAAAATATAGAAAAACTCATAACTATCAGGCTTAAGATTATGTACACCAGACGTGTCATTTACAAAAGACTGATCAGTGACACTAGATACATTTTTTTAAACATAAAAACTAAAACAGCCTTAGCACTACAGTCACTTCAGGTCAACTTTTACCGCGGAAGTTCAAACTTTAGTTCTAAAATTATTACAAATATATATAAGAATATGTGGTTTTAAATGCCAATGAGACAACATTATAGGTCAAAATACTGTCTTCAACACGTAGACTTGGCTCATACAAAATAGCAAGCTATAAGGGTCCCCAAAAATTACTAGTGTTAAACCATGCGAACGGAAAAACCAACGGTATAACTTATATAGAAAACGAGAAACCTTTATTAACCACATCAACAAACGGCAACCACTAACATCAGGTTCCTGACTTAGGGCAGGTGCCAAAAAAATTGCAGCGTGTTTAAACGTTTTAATAGGTACCAACATTCACCTTTACCTGAAACAATAAAAAGCGTAACATCACAACATAGAAAGACACACGATAAAATATCAATTGAAATGACTTAATTCAATCGAAAACATATGAAAACAAACAAGTAAATATACACTGAACAAATACATTTGACCTATAACACAATGTAAATGGAGAAAGGAAGTATTAGTACGAGAACAGGAGTGAAAATTTATAGTCATATGGAACAATTATCAAAGCTGGTATATATTAAAAACAGAGAGACGAGATATAACTTTAAATAAGTAAAAATTAAATGACAAAAAAGCATTACAAATTGTATCAACGGTTTAAATAAAAAAGAAATATCGAGAGTACTCGCAGTTACTGAAAGCTTTTTAAAAGTGAAAAAAAAAACATTAATAACAAGAGGCTCTCAAGAGCCTGAATCGCTCACCTTAATTTTTTTGGTTAAATCTCTCATCAATGATTATTTTGGCTTTTCAATTTATTTAAATGTTCTTTGAATCGTCCTATTTTCTTCAAAAGCAAAAAAAAAATCATTTTCTCCTATGTTCTATTTTAGCCATAGGAGCTATGTTTCTGACATACAAGGAAATGAAATATAAAACTTATACTAGATACTCTGAAACTCATTTAGCCTAAGTTTGGCTGAAATTGATACAGCAGTTTCAAAGGAGAAGATTTTTTAAAGTAAGTCAACATGATGAACAAATTGTGAAAAAAGTCTTTAAAGGGCAATAACTCCTTAAGGGGTCAATTGACAATTTTGGTCAAATTGACTTATTTGTAGATCTTACTTTGCTTAACAATTTTGCTATTAACAGTTTATCTGTATCTATAATAATATTCAAGATAATAACCAAAAACTGCAAAATTTCTTTAAAATCATCAATTCAGGGGCATTATACCTGAAAAACCAGTTACCCAATTCGGCTGAAAATTTCAGGACAGGTTGACCTTGACCTAATAAATACTTTAACTTCTTGTTTTATTTGCTCTAAATGCTGGAGTTTTTGAGATATAAGCCAAAAACTGCATTTTACCCTGTGTTCTATTTTTAGCCATGACGGCCATGTTTTTTGACGAAATAAAAAATAAAGCACAAACTTTATTTTATACACCCTACTGATCATTCAGTTGAAGTTTGGTTGAATTTGGTTTAGTAGTTTTAGAGGAGAAGATTTTTTAAAGTTAGCAAATATGATGAACAAATTGTGAAAAATTGTCATTAAAGGACAATAACCCCTTAAGGGGTCAATTGACAATTTTGGTCATATTAACTTATTTGTAGATCTTACTTTGCTGATCATTTTTGCTGTTTACAGTTTATCTTTATCTATAATAATATTCAAGATAATGACCAAAAACTGCAAAATTTCCTTAAAATTACCAATTAAGTGGCAGCAACCCAACAATGGTTTGTTTGATTCATCTGAAAATTTCAGGGCTGATAGATCTTAACCTAATGAACAGTTTTACCCTTGTCAGATTTGCTCTAAATGCTTTCGTTTTTGAGATATAAGCCAAAAACTGCATTTGACCCCTATGTTCTATTTTAAGTAACAGCGGCCATGTTTTTTGACGGATCAAAAATCGAAGCACACACTTTGTGCAGGATAATCTAAGGAACAATCATGCTAAGTTTCATCCAAATCCATTCAGTAGTTTCAGAGGAGAAGATTTTTTAAAGTTAGCAAATGTGATGAACAAATTGTGAAAAATTGTCATTAAAGGACAATAACCCCTTAAGGGGTAAATTGACAATTTTGGTCATATTAACTTATTTGTAGATCTTACTTTGCTGATCATTTTTGCTGTTTACAGTTTATCTTTATCTATAATAATATTCAAGATAATGACCAAAAACTGCAAAATTTCCTTAAAATTACCAATTAAGTGGCAGCAACCCAACAATGGTTTGTTTGATTCATCTGAAAATTTCAGGGCTGATAGATCTTGACCTAATGAACAGTTTTAGCCCATGTCAGATTTGCTCTAAATGCTTTCGTTTTTGAGATATAAGCCAAAAACTGCATTTGACCCCTATGTTCTATTTTAAGTAACGGCGGCCATGTTTTTTGACGGATCAAAAATCGAAGCAAACACTTTGTGCAGGATAATCTAAGGAACAATCATGCTAAGTTTCATTCAAATCCATTCAGTAGTTTCAGAGGAGAAGATGTTTGAAAAATTGTTAACGACGACAGACGACGACGACGACGACGACGACGACGGACGCCAAGTGATGAGAAAAGCTCACATGGCCTTTTAGGCCAGGTAATAAAAATGAATCACGCATCAGAGACTAAAATCAACTAAAACACATATCACGGATTTAGTTTATATTTGAAATATTCAGAATCGCCTTTACGATACAACCAAAACACATAGGTCTGCTAGGCCTACAAGACATACACAATTTTTAAGCAGGTTTATATAATTTTAAATGGAAATTTACAAACCAAAAAAATAAGGAACAAATATATTGACAAACTGTTCCTAGGATAAATGTAACCAAAGACTAATAATTCTTGCTATCAGTACTTTTGAAGGACATAAACAATTTCTAAAAGACAACAACCAACTGTTGATGTTTCCAAATTTTGGGAGGATCGTCATCACGGGAGTGTTTATCTCAGAGTTCAAACGATAGTCGAGGGCTCGCGTTTTCTTTTTGGAATTTCGGGTCCTCAATGCTCTTTTACTTTGTACTTGTTTGGCTTTACACCTATTTTGATTTGAGCGTCACTGATGAGTCTTATGTAGACGAAACGCGCGTCTGGTGTATTACATTATAATCCTGAACAGCATTGAGGATTCAAAATTCCAAAAAGTTGTGCCATATACGAAAAAGCGACAATTTGAATAGCTTATAATCCTGGTACTTTTGATAACTATTATAACAAGTTAGACTCAGCAGTAGTTTACCAATATTAACGAAAAATAAATCTATTAAAGAGAAACAAATCAAGGAAACAGAAACAATAAACTCAAAGAAGCGAGACCGGTGGTATTTTCATAGTAAAAGTCTCTTTAAATGAATGCATCATCCTCAAAGCTAATCCACACTCAAATAAATTGTCAAAATTAGAAATATGATGCAACTTATAGATTTAAAGATCAGATGACTATTCTGGAATCTGGATATCTAAGACTGCGATCGTATTGATCAACCAATTCGTCATGATAACCTTAATTCTTAAAAGTTTTGATTTCAGTCGATTTTCTTTTTCATACCTCTGTTGGAGCTGTTTTTGTGTCAGAAGTACATCGCTTGTCATAAGTACATCCCTGTTAAGAAGATCAGTGTAGTGTGTCTATGTTGGAGTGTAACGTATTTATTGAGATATTTATACGGCATACCATGAAAGTAGAGTGTAAGATACTGCTGATAAAGACATTTTATATGCCTTAATTGTAAATTATTCTGTGTACCTTTGCCTTTTCTAAGTATGTTTGACCTTTAAAAAAATTGAGGTATGAAGTCTTCAACAGCTAACTACACATTTTGCAGTTAAAAGTCTACAGTTAATATAGGTAGATATAGCCTATTAGACAATTTCTCGATTACCTTTATTGACATGTTAAAAATTTGCCAATCGTCTTATAAGAATAAGAGTTCAAGAATAAACTTTCATCAGATAAGGACTTTTCTAAATGATGTCTTGTATTAAGTTCAAAGTAAACTCAAACGAAAACTTCCCCAAAAGTAATCAATGAAGTATTGAATAAAGGCCAGGTTGCAATTCCTTCTTCTTTCAAAATGACACTTCAAGATTGTGGTAGGGTATATTTCCATTCACTCACATTCCAAATTATATGGCTGATGCAAAATATCCAAGAGGTTAAATCTGAAGGAAAACGATGAATTTATTAACTTTAAGTCATATAAATAGTCAATCAATGAAACCATACGAGTTTGAAGAAAATATCTATCACTTACATGTATAAGTTAAACATTAATCTCCGAGAATAAATTACAGTAGAAACAATAAATCACTTATTATATAAAAAGATCAAGGTATCAACATTGAATTAACTGTTTTAAATATTAACAACTCGAATCTTTTCTTTAGTAAATCAAGTTTTTTAAGTGTTCTTTTAACTTTTTTATATTTTTAAAAGTCCCAACAGAGAATACATTTGCATTGTGTCTCACATGTATTATTGACACCGTAATTTTATAGCAGGAATGGGTCAATGATCAGATAATTCACTAGCTATCAACATGAATTACCTTTTTAACTGGCAAATTTCAAGGTAGGAAATCAAAATCTAATCTTGTATGTCGTGATGTCTAAGATGCGAACAAACAGTCCAATATATCCAATTGTATTTACCACAGTGATGGATACCAGAATTAAACATTATGTATGCCAGTGTTACATATCTTATAAAATAACATTAAAAGAGTTTCAAAAATGTAAAAAAGTGAAATTTCTTCTACATGCATTGAATGTTACAAATATAGAATTTTATCCATTCAATGCTATACAAGTTTTTAAACTGGCAAAAAGACAAAAGTACAATTTTAGTTACAGGGCATTATCGAAACAGATAGAACATATAAAAATTAAAATCACAAAAAAACTGAACTCTAAGGAAAATTCAAAACGGAAAGTCCCTAATCCAATGGCAAAATAAAAAGCTCAAACACATCAAACGAATGGATAAAAACTGTCATATTCCTAACTTGGTATAAGCATTTGTTTTATATGGTGGATTGAAACTGGTCTTATAGCTAGCAGTCGCTATGATAATGGAGTACATATTACAATACTTTGAATTTCATATATTCTATTTTAAGAAAGCTAAACAGTAAGATCACTCCTGAAATCATTATAGCAAAATAAAGTGTATCGAAAGAATATCAAGTTATTTTTCGATACTTGCAATTGCAGTGTATTAAGAGGCTGAAAATCGTTATCGTATATGATATTTGGGAATCAATGTATGATAAACTCATAAAGCTAATAACTAATGAGAAAAAAGATCTTATGTCAAATAAACAATTCATATTAGTTAGAATGTTTGTAAAAATCGGATATTATTGCGATCTTCCTATTTGTCAAATAAAATCGTGCAGTTAAATAAGTAGCAAATAATTTATAATAAGGAAATATGGTATGATTGCTAAAGGGACTGCAAGCAGTTATAGGCCAACATACGGTCTACATAAAAAAAAGTTAAAAAAGAAACACCATACCGTTTAGTCAGCTATAAAAAGGTCCACAATGATAGAATGTGAAACCATCAAAGAGAGAAAACCAACGGCCTGGTCAATTAATTGTAGGCTCCTAATTGGAAGAGACACATATAGAATATGGTGGGGAAGTTCAACCCTGCACTAACATAAGACATAATGTAACATCACAACATAAGCAAAACAGTACAGATCCGTTTGAAATGACTTGACTTATCAAATAGCAGCAAAGCACACACAAATAAAAACCCAAAAAGACAGAACCTCAAAGCTCCTTCCAAAGAGTACTTGCAGTTATTGTGAGTTACAACCTAGCCAATTAAAACAAATAAATTGATCATAGTCTCGCAGACAATAATTGATAAATAACAATGCTTCAAAATAACAAATGGAACATAACTATATATGCGCCCACTTGTTATCTTCATTGACGTCATAGTGTTAACAGTAAATTTAGATATGAATAAAACGTGTCGTTTTGTGAACCACTAACTTGCAGCTAAACAAATAAGTGTAAACTAAATCAAGGCATCTGTAGGTCGATAAATGGTCATCATATGGTGTTTAGCTATATGCGTGTGTAATCACAAAACTTTCTTTCAGTCAGATTTTATACAAGTTAAGAAAACATGTAAAGATGACGATAAAAATGTGTTAGAGTTGAGATAGCGTCACGAGTACCAAAGCATTCTACTATGGTCTAAGTTAACGGAATGATAAATAATTCAGGCCGGGTGGAGGGAGAGAGGGATGCTTAACAAGAAATGGCCATTGATTATTTGAAAAAAGAATTAGTACTAAATTGTTAAAACTCGACGTTCTTTATTATATTTCATGGATATCTTTAACTACATATTTACAATATAAAAACACTGAAAGTATCACAGTGAAGAGAAACAAACTAACGTTTCTGTTCGTAACAAACTAAAAGTTCGGTAACTAAATTTTAATTGTTTTTTTTCTGGAGTTGCAAATTTGATATACTAGTATACATATAGCTAAAACAAACCCTTTTTAGTTCGGTAAAGGTTGTCTTATCAATGGTTATATTTATAAATTAACTGTTTACAAAATTTAGAATTTTTGAAATACTAAGGCTTTTCTACCGCAGGTATAGATTACCTTACTTGTATTTGGCAACAATTTTGGTCCTCATTGCTCTTCAACTTCATACTTTATTTGGCCTTTTTAACTTTTTTGGATTCGAGCGTCACTGATGAGTCTTTTGAAGACGAAACGCGCGTCTGGCGTATATACAAAATTTGGTCCTGGTATCTATGATGAGTTTAGATATCAGTATTGTAATTTGTTTTTTTAATATAGTTTAAACTGGCAAAAATCTCGGTTTTGTCATCAGTAAATTAAAACATAGCTAAATTTGTATTCTTTTCAAACCTTTTTTTATGATGTATAAATACACATCCACGTTAAATTTCTACATAGAGATTTCTCTGATTATATATAACATTATACATATGTATTAAAAGTATTAGCTCTTAACTATCCTACTATCTAGTACTAATATGTCGATACTTATGACATTGAACAAGTCATGTCTACTTTGACTGTCCATGTCGTTAAAAGACTAAATTCCTGGGTTGTGTTTTGATTTCGTCGATTTTGTCTCTGATGCATTTTTTTGTATTAACTAATTGGTTTTTTGCTTTTAATTAGCTTTTAGTAACTGCGATTACTCTCAAATCGTGCTTTCGTGTTTTTTTATCTGTTGATACAATTTATAATGCATTTTTATTTTTTTTTACCTGTGTACGTTATTTTATCTGGCAGTATTTTGTCCAATGTTATAGTTGTCTTTCTGATATCGTTTTACATTTCAGCCCTTATTCTAGTTAGTTTTGAACTTACATAGTGTCATATATCAAATGTATTCGTGCAGCATGTTGTGTCATTAGCACTCATACCACATCTTCTTTCATTTACTTTCCCAAAAAAATGTAAACAAAAACTGTGAAATTGACAGGATTTGATATCCGATCGGCAATATAAAAACAATTAAAAGATTATTAAGCACTATTTCTAAATTTAATAGAGATATCGTTTGTCACTTGATAAGGGACATTTCGTTTTGAATTTTTGCCTCGGAGTTAATTAATTATGTGATTTTACCTTTTGTATTAATGTTTCTCATATAGAATCATTTTTGTATATAAATCGTATTACTGCGAATGTCTTGTAGAAAATAAGGAATAAATGAGCACTCATGAAATCTTACATACAAAGACATATCATTAGTCCTTCATGGCTTCAATGAACATTACATTGAACACCAAATCGGAGGACTTACCTTGTTTATAGTGGATACCTAAGCTTCACTAAATTCCATACAAACAACGGTACTTTGCCGGCTCATCTGCATGTTCCACTGAAGAATTGTTCATTAGATGGACTAAAATTGTGTCCGCAAGAAAGAGGATCTTCAGAAATACTGTGAAATTGTTTACTCGCGTAGTGGTATCAACCATATGTTGATTCTTAAAAATTCTAAAGAACTTCTAGATAATTTTAAATCTAGGTCTTTTTCTGAAATAAGTTCTATCAAAACTTTTGATTTTTCAACCCTCTATACCACCATTCCCAATGTGAAATTGAGAAATCGCCTGAAAGAATTAATCCACAATGCCTTTCAACATAAATATGGTAGCATACGCTGTAAATATTTTGTTAATAGTGAACAAAAGGGTAAAACATGCTACACAGAAGAACAAGTGGTCAGTATGCTGGAGTTTCTTATCAACAACATATTTGTTGAATTTGAAAGTAGACTTTTTCAACTAATTGTCGGCATTCCTATGGGAACGAACTGTGTGTCTATCCTTGCCGACCTCTTCTTATTATTTTCATATGAATCGGAGTTCCTTTAGACACTTGTCAAAAACAAGAAGATCAAAGAAGTTGGATTATTTAATTTCACTTTCAGATATATTGATGATGTTCTTTCCATTAACAATCCGAACTTTTCTGGTTCCATTAATATATCCCCCAGAACTAGAAATTGAAAAAAAAACAGATTCAGCCTCCTCCGCCTCATTTTTAGATTTATAACTCGAGTTTGACATACACAGTCATCTCAATACCAGAATATATGACAAACGAGACGATTTTAATTTTGAAATTATAAATTTCCCCCACCTTAGTAGCAATTTACCAACTTCACCTGCATATTGGATATACATTTTACAAATTTTTCGATATCCAAGAGCTTGCAGCTCCTACTCAGACTTTGTCAAACGTCACCAGTGTCTGAGCAGAAAGTTGATGAACAAGTGGAATGTCAAAGAACATCTCGTCCTTTTTCTAAAATCATCTACCATTTAGACCTTGTTGCTAAATAGTCCGTATTAGCTTCACAAATAATACATGATGGTCTTGATATATAGATTCTGCGTTCTGATGTTGTTTATCATCGTAACAACGTGTTATATTGTTCTTTTATTTGTCTTTGTTCTATTACTAATATTACTTACTTTTACTGTTTGGTTTGTTTTCTTTGATATCCATTTGACGTGGCTCGATACTTATACATCCCGTCAATGTGTTTGTATTATCCTTCATTTTTTGCTGGTGTGTTTTGTATACGAGACTTTTTGTGTTTCTTATAACATGACTCTGTACTTTAAAAGTTCCCGTCATTATGTTATTGTTCTATTATAAACTTGAAAATACTTAGAACGACATACGAAACAATTATTTTACTCGCGTAGTGGTATTAACCATATGTTGATTCTTAAAATTTCTCAAGTTCTTCTGTACAATTTTAAATCTCGGTCTGTTTCTGAAATTAGTTCTAACATAACATTTGATTTTTTAACCCTGTATACCACCATTCCCCATGTGAAATTATAAACTTTTTAATAAAACTTGAATGACAAATTTTTTCCTCTGTGACGTTTACATCTTTTGACGTCAGACACGCGAAGCAATGAATGTGGTTTTTAATTTGATAGAAGCTATTGTGCTTTTTTTTTTTGTAAATGATTGTTTGTTTTGAGATTGTAACAAAGTGATGACTGCTGTATCCATATTTTGACTATTTACCTATTATCTCTGTTCTGTTCACGCATCGTTGTAAATATAACGGAATTAGATGTGATTGTCATACAAGTGAGAGTTTAGCGCTTTTAAACCAGGTCCAATCCACCATTTTATACATTTGAAAATGCCTGTACCAAGTCAGGAATATGACAGTTGTTGTCCATTCGTTTGATGTGTTTTGTCATTTGACTTTGCCATTTGATTAGGGACTTTCCGATTGAATTTTCCTCTGAATTCAGTATTTTGTGATTTTACTTTTTATAACGCGTGGACAACCGTAATACGTATTCTGTTAATAATACTGAATAGTTTACCCTTAACTTGATTGTCTTCGTCTATCAAAAACAGTGATTTTACTCTCACCCAGTTTGTCAGAGGCCTTCAAGTGGGGATTTGAATAGAATAAAAAAGAGGAAAGAAGGAAAGTTTAAGTATTCAACGTTTAAATCAACGCATATGGTTACGTCCTCTGCTAGTGATTTGTATTATTTGAATTAGGCGTTTAAAACCTTTGTCGACCCCACGTTTAAGATGTCTTTTGAACGTACGATATGGCAAGTGGGCGTAACAGACGAAGGTTCTCATAATCCGACCCAATCAATTGATAAGCTGAGCACGCCAAGAAATTGTCTTGTCTACGCTATTCTGAAACGGATTATTCACATTTTTTTAGTTCCACCAATGTTTAAGGTGGCAAAATTCTATATGCTAACATAAAGGGGTAACCTTTTAAAATAAGTTTTATGTTTGATATAATGGTTTTGTAATAATGGTTTTCGAATCCGTAAGATAGAAAAGATGTCTTTTTGTTATTTGAGACTTAATTCCATGTGATCCAAATATATCACAGAATCATCAAATCTGTACTAATTCTTCCACGTTTGAACAAATGTTACGCCAAACTTTTGATTTCATTTAAGACGGACAATTGATATTATTTAGTAGGGAAGCGTTTTCAATATTAAGAGTTGATTCCAGAGGCAACATATATACCATTAGTGTAATCTATCCTTTTATTCGGACTCCTCATTGTCATCTGCAAGTTATACAAGTTAAACTTGATTCATACATGCTTAATCGTAGAATAAATAATGATTTCACAAGTGTCAAACTCTTTTGAATCTCTCGATTTCGCTATTGTTGTCTATTTTAGTCGTATGTATTTCTATTACAAAATAATAAAATCAGACTTTGAATGTCTATCATCAATAAATACACGCAAATTCTATAATATCATTGATAAAGCTGAATCCTCACTAACAAATCCAACAATTAATGTAAAATACATATCGTGATGTCTGTAATTGAAAAGTGACGGATGAAAATGAAAGGAGTTGCACGAAGGCTATAACAACATGGCGGAAGAAGAAGAACATACAAACAAGAGTATATAAAAGAAACAACAGGAAAAAGATGAAAATATATTCTAATACGGTATATATATACAATGTACATGAAAACATGCGACTTAATTTGTTTCTAATGTTTAAATAGTTTTTATATATAAAAAACAGCGATAATTGATTAATATGTATGTACTTTAAAAAAGCGGAATACTGATAAAGGATATTAGAGGTTTTGATAAAAATTAGGTGCATAAAGGCTAAAATGTAATCTGATTATACAAAGTACCATAATCATTTTATCTTTTTAGTTCTTTAGTTCTTTGAAGGTGTATTTTGGTCATATAGCTTCTCTCATACTCAGGTATTAAAGTGGTTATTAAAATGAAAGGGGATGCATGAAGGCTAAAACCATGGAAGATGGAGAACACACACACAAGAGCCGTGGCTTGATGACATGACCGTTCGGATGATATAATCAAAGCATTCAAAGGATTGGGTTTGATGAAGGTTAATCCAGAAATCTTCAAATGCACGACATTTATAAAGTGATGTTCTCTATTATTAGGCCGATTGGAAAAGATAAATCCTCACTGTTGAACTTACAGAATAAAATACTCGTGTTGACAAAATTCAAAAATTCATTGCGTTCACTGTGCGTTATTCTTTATTTATCTTCGTCTAGAAGGACAAAAACAAACAATTGAGCAAGTCAAATATGTATAATAACTTAGGACTATATAAAAGGAACCGTAAATTAAAATGAAAAATCATCTGAAGTAAAATTATGCTTGGTGGATTATACTATATAAAAATCGGGACCAGTTTTTCTTAAATGTATCGTACGCCAAGGCCAATTTCAAATTATTTCAATCTTTACTTAAATTTATTGTCTCACAACCAAACATGTGTACTTTTAGTTTCAAACACTATTTAGCTAGTATATAAACAGGTTTTCAAATTTCTGGTATCTATGAAGTTAGATGGAAACGAGCCGGATTGGAATTTACCGCCAGCTCTGACCAAGTCCAAGTTCAGCTTACTTGGATCAAGGCCAAGGAACCTGATACAGCCCGTAACAGAGTAGTGATCAAATTCGCGTTTCTTTACCGTCAGAATAAGTTACGTTATCGACAAACTTATTTCAGAAGTGACATAATTTAATTTGCTTCATCGACAAACTTATTTCAAAAGTGACATAATTTAATTTGCTTCATCGACAAACTTATTTCAGAAGTGACATAATTTAATTTGCTTCATCGACAAAATATTTCATGTCCAACGTGTAAGTTTTCATTGTTTTAAGTCGAAGTTTTTTTTAACACAGTAAAACATTTTTTTATAATCATATAAGATGTACCCGCTGCAGAACAACGTCAAACCATCGAGGCCTGCGTAGACCACAACACTAAGACCGAAGTTAGAGACACCATAGTTAGTCAACTACTTGCACCAACTAAGTACAGAGGGGAACCAGTTGGAGTTGTCATAAACAGAAGTATTGTCAACAGTCCTTACAACCACAACAAGGCATGTCATCGTCTTATATACTATACCACCACAACAGACAGAGGCAAGCGCAGTAGGATCGACTTCAATCAAGGGTTTGACATCAACGACCCTGACCTACTGACCACTCTACCACATACATCGCCCTTTAACATAGAATCTCAAGAGGCAATGGAAGCAGCCATCCTGGCAGAACGGCCTAATACTCCGTACCAGCCACAACACCGCAGTCGGAGTAAGATGAAAGCGAAACGACAGACCGATCCAAATCTGTTACTTTGTACATTAGTCCGAAATATCCAGACAGGATAGCCGGACGGTAAAACTCATGATGATGATCATCATTATCATCTGGTAAGTATGATGAGCTTATTTAGAAACGCACGAAGAATGCACAGGCGTTTGTAGAGTGGATCCACTTTTTTATTAGGTGTTTATATTTTATTCATATATTTTTTTTTATATATATATTTCAACTTATATTAACTCAGTTTTACTTATTAAAGATATTCAAAGTCTTTTAATGCGATTTAATAATATCAATAACAAAAATCCCCTCTATCTATAGTAAAACTAAGTTTATATAAGTTGAAATAAGAAAATATATTTTCAAATAAAATACAAACAACTAATTTTAAAAAGGGGGTTCTTCCACATACGCCTGTGATTTTGACCTTGTGTATTAAACAGTCCCCATTCCTTTATTGGTTGAACATCATTGACGTGTATAGTCTAAAGCAACGTACATCTTCTTTTTTATATATCATAGTAATGTACCATTTTATTGAACTATTTCAAAGTTAAACCTAAAGATCTAGATGACTGAATAAACTTATTATAATTCAACACGAACATTCTACGTCGTTATATTTCCTTTCAAAACTCTCTGTAAATTTTTGTTTATAATATTTTCAAATTGATCGAACTTCTGCCATACTATGGGGAAAATGACATGTAGACGTTAAAACACATGTTTCGATGGATTTCACCCGTCAGAGGATAATCCCCAAGACGCTATCTAACACACAGTCTATGTTTAACGGAAATAAAAAAAGTTTTTACATTATAAGGAAAATTAATCAATTTTGGTGCAAAAATCTTAAGTCAACAAACTACCATTGCTTGTTTTAATATTTTAATGGATGATAACAATGTCGTAATTTCTTTCAGTTAGTGTAAACAAAGCTTGTTTTGACATTACAACTGCTTACTGTTAGTCTGTTACATATACCTAATACATTCGAAATATTTGTTTTATAAAAAATATCGTGTTTGTGTTGCATTTCATATTTTCTAGAAGTTTTTAGTCTATTGCTTTAAGAATCTTTTGAAATGACATAGTGTATTCTCAGAAATTACAAGTAACTGCCCCCAAAAAGTATTTGAAAATCAATTAAAGAAGATATTGGTATACTAGTATTTGACATTTTTTCTCTTTACTTTGCTATTTGTCGGCCTTTGAAAAAAAGCTGACAAATATCAAAGTCAAGAAAATGGATGTTTACTAAAAATACCAATATCTTAATTTATTTAATTTAGTTATTGGCGAAGGACAGTCCGCTAACATATAAGTTACCTTATTTATAAAAAGATAAATCACAAAAATACTGAACTCCAAGGAAAATTCAAAACGGAAAGTCTCCAATCAAATGGCAAAATCAAAAGTAGAAACACATCAACCAAATGGACAAAAACTATCCTTGTCGGTGCTTTGTGAGTGCTGAAAGATTAAAAAATATATCTCCATCAACCATATGAATTTGGAATTTATACGTAAATGAATTATTGTTCTGATATATAGGACACAATGAATTAAAAACTTTATAAAGACAATAACAATCAAAACCAAAGAGTAAACAAAGACTCGTAAAACCAAAAGACATTTACACCAACAGTTATAAATAATAAATAAGAAACAACACGAACTCCACAAAAAACCCGGGCGTGAATCAGGTGCTCCGGAAGGGTAAGCATTTCCTGCACCGTATACGGCCCGTCGTGTTATTTCTTTGTTCAGTCCGGTAATGACTTATTATGGTTATTATGACTGAAGAAGAATATCAGATATGATTTCTGACACACTTTTGTCATAATGGCCAATCAGCTCATGATGGCGACCGTAAAGTTTCTTGAGTGATGATCTTAATTTGATTGATTCATAGCCCTGTCTTAACAGCTTTTGAGAAAGCAGTATTCCTCGTTCAACAAAATCAACGTACTTTGAGCTAGCTCTAGAGTAACGTATCAATTGAGACACATACTCCATATGCTGGTGCCGCTTGGATGTTGCTACACAGAAATGGAAAGTTGACTATAGGAAAATTAAAATCATCGCTTTTGTCATAAATTTTGGTATTTAACCTACCATCAGTAGTCATTTCGAGAAAAAGGTCTTAATATGAAGCAGATTTATCTGTGTCGGTAGTATCTTTAATTTCAAGTTCACTTGGGTATATTAAATGTAAGTGATAACTGATTCTATTATTATTAAGAGACAGTACATCATCAATATACCGAAAGGTGAAATTAAAAGACTGGGTTAATTTCTTTTCTCCTTTCTGTACAAACCCTTGGAAAAATTTTGCTTCAAATGAATACAAAAACAAATCTGCAAGTAGAGGGGCGCAATTGGTACCCATTGGGATTCCAATAGTCTGTTGGAAGACCAAACCTCCAAATTCAACAAATATGTTGTCAATTAAAAAGTCCAGTATGGCAGTGATATCCTCTTCGGTGTATTTTTTGCTCGACTCTGTATTATTTTTAACAAAGTAAGCTGAATTCCTGCCCAAAACTAGATATTTTTAAAAACGTCTAGTGCCCTTTTTGATAAAGAAACATAAGCTGGCGAGTTCTTTCAGTCGAGCTTTAAGTTTAGTATGTGGAATAGTGGTGTAAAGAGTTTTAATGTTGGTACAATGTTTTAATGATTGAAATTGTAAATTCACCAATAACTCTTTTGAATTTTTTTAGTATCCACATCTGATTAACACCACTTCTTGAATATGGCGTTTCGGAATATTTCGGAAGTCCTTTTTTAACTGCAGTTAGTATGGCAGTAAGAACTTTAGAAAGGGGTTAAGTGGAACACTTAGAAAAACCTGCAATATACCTTTCCTTATAAGGATTCTTGTGAATTTTAGGAATCCAATAAAAGGATGGAATATCCCGGTCTTCATCTTTTGAATTAACACAGTACAAACTTTTGAAAATCAATTTCAATGTGATTGTTGTGCATGCGCGGATTTACCTTAACCAGAAATATTCGACAGCTACCCTGAAACACTTGATTTGTTTTGTTTCTTTATGTCTTGTGTAAAACTCTGGATACACAGTGAATTACGATGACTGTTAGAACCAAAATGTGGATAGAAGGTAAAAATAAATACATGGGAGGTCTAAAATCTTAACCGTATTTTGGCAAAAGACTGAGCCCAAACAGTGTTAAATCTAAAAAGGGAAATGAAAGACTACCATCATAAATAAACTAATCAAAATAAGGCTATTATGATATATAAAAGGAATGTTAATCCAAAAGTAAAATTGTTGCATCGATTTCGCCAGGCATCGACAGAAATGAATTGACAAATGTTTATTATTCAAACTGCATATCATACGTACGCCTTTTGTTGTTTATCAAATATTAATAATCGTTCTCCATAAGTTTTAGCTCAATATCACCCATATATACAGACATATTAACACGTATCAATGTATGATTATATTCAATAAATCTTAACAACAGCGTTGTTCACATTAATACAAACGAACTGTTAAAATACTCTCTGTATTAGGAAAAAAATGGAAATATTGTTATAATAGCTAATTTATATCATTGTATTTTATCATGTTATTAGATATCTGTAACCAATTTATTTTAATAATTAGTACTTTCATTACGCAAAAGATTCATGCTGACTACAAGTTTTGTACATGGGGGTGTTGTTTACGTAGTTTTATTTTTTGTTTAGCTTCAAATAAGTTATATTCGTTTTAGGGGTAGAAATATTTCCTCGAATTGTTGGTATCTTGATAGAAAATAATTCTGTGTCAATTACACCTTATTTGGAAAGAAGATATATGAATCTGAGTTTAACTCCATGACGATAAATTCTCTTTAATTCAACATAACTTTTCGTAAATGTTGAATTAAATGCTCAACCTCAGTAGCGTAGGCGTCAACTAACACTTGAAGACAAACCACTGAAAGTGAACAGAGAAAATGCTTGTCTTCGCCCCCCCCGCCCCCAAAAAAGGGGGCGGCAAATAAGTTTTTGATTACCAAATAAGTTATGGATTTAATTTGTTTTTAAGTTATCGATTAAGTTTTTTTCTACAAAGGCCGTACATACTAATACCGGTAGTGTATTACACATACCCCCAAAAGTGTTCTGACCAAAAATTATCTCAAACCTTACTTTCCCTTCCACTGAATTTGCTTTCCTTTGTGATGATTTCCCGTTTGCTGGTGTTTCAAACATAAATGATAACTATAAGACCATTTTTTCCTAGATGAAACTTACTGGAATTTCAAACATTTAATTGATTCAACAATATACTTCAAATTGTGTTTCATCAATTTTACATATATCCAAGCACTTAATTTGTTATCCATATCCATCTTTATTCATATCTGAACGACTTTGTTTTCCTATATTTATGTGATAGCATTTTTAGATTGGTTAAGAATGTCCTTCTAATTTACATTGCATATGGGATTAAAATGTTATCAGATTGTTAAGTATGCATAATTTTATCCCTGCACTTTAATGACTTGACTGCGATACTTCTACGGCAGATGGTTAATTTTTTTCTGGTCAGTTGAACAGTTTGATTTGATGAAACGAATTGCAATTTTCTCAGAATTTTGAATGAACTGCAATAGATGGATAGCAACAGTACTATTGATACCAAATCAAAAACACAGGAGGTTTAATTAATTGTGTCAGTGAGTATATCTACAATTTGTCGTACAAGGCTTTTCAATTATGTCTGGATTATTAACAAACATGCCACTTGCACAATAAACTGCTTGACCTCTTTTTACCCTTTTAAGACATATTTTTTTTATACAATCCTTGCGCTGTTTCTACTCTATTTAAACACAGAAGAATAGAATTAATTAACAGGAAATTTTAAAGGATAAAACCAGTTGTAATGACTTGGCATTTTCTTACTGAAAAAAGTCGCTAATCGTATCTGTTCAATCATCAAAAGATTCATCATTTATGATTTTATAAGTTAAAAGAATGCGACTACCGTCCTATTCTGTATTTCAATGGTTTAGGTGTCAAACAGAATGTACAACAAATGTTATGGCATATTGTGGTCTAGGTCTATCTTCTACATTACAAAATAGCTGTACCAAGTCAGGAATATGAAAATTGTTATCCATTCGTTTAATGTGTTTGAGCTTTTAATTTTGCCATTTGGCTAGGGACTTTCCGTTTTGAATTTTCCTCGGAGTTTTTTTTTTATTTTACTTTTTTGGTCGATATCCTTTGATATATTCTAGAATGTATAAAGTAGTAAAGTATTTGTTTAAATTGTGATCTCCAAACAACTGTATAACAATAATAACAGTTGGGTTGTCGACTTTAACACCTAATATTTGAATAGGCTTTAATAAACTCAAATCATAGAATCCAGAATCAAAATTGTGTATGCCAGACCTGCATTTGTCTACACATAACTTACTTTTGACACGCGAATAAAAAAGCCAAATAAAGTACGAAGTTGAAGAAAACAGAGGACCAAAATTCTGAATATTTTGCCATTATTCATCTGAAATAATCTATTCCTTGGGTAGAAAATCCTCAGTATTTCGAAAGATTCAGAGTTTTATTAAAAGTTCTATATTTAAAATAATGAACATAAAATAACAGTAGTTGTCGTGATGTGCATCTGGTGCAAAACAGGGGTGCTGTTTATATCTAATCTAACAGTATAAAACACCGTGAAAATCTTTTTTAGTATTATTTCAGGATATGAATTACAATTCAATATGTATCCCCAATAATATGAGACACAGTGCTTGGTTGCAATAACATAATTAAAATAGTTATCAATAAGTCTATTCAGTTAACGATACCAATAAGAAGAAAAACTGCTATTATTTGGTTTTATAACAAGATATTTGTCAAAACAAAATTTCGTTTATCATGCATTAAGCTCTGGAAACACAATTCTACTTTTCGTTAAATCCTTGAATGCAGAATCATACTCCTACAATAAATTTCTTTGTTTGTGATAAAATTTATCAAAAAAATGTGAAATCTTTGTCCCTGTAACTAAAGTGGCTTTTAATACTGCAAATATTTCTGGTGTAATCTGATATTTCATCGTAAACACGCGCATATCGAACCAACAGAAAAATATACAATAAATATCTTTGTTTGTGACAGAATTTTAAAAAATGTTTTGAGCATTTCTAAGAGCTTTTGCTTAAGTGGTTTTTTTATAATGCAAATATTGATTTTGTTGTAATCTGCTACTTCAAAGTAATCACGTATGTCGAAACGAACAGAAAAATATATACTTCATGATAAGGATTAACCGGAGCTTACTAAATAGCAAGGAAAGCAACAACCAAAAAACAATGAAAAACGTAACATGAATCCTAAAATTTAGTTTGAACATTACGATGTGAAATGTTAACATATAGGTCTTAACGGACATTGGTCACTATAAGTGATTGGTTATATAAAATACTTTGGGTGGAGTGATTATCATGTGGGGTTTTGTATGGTTTTTTGAAACTTTGTCATTAAGTATAGAATAAATCTAAATGTGTGGTATAGTCCTCATCGGAAAACGTATCACTTCATATTTTTCTACAACACTGACATAAATTTTGACGAGCAAAATTTGATAGGTTTAAATATTTCTTTGTTTGTCCAAATGTGTATTTTTGTTAGTGTTATCATTTAAATGGGAACTCCAACAGATATAGTTACACTCAAAAGGCTAATTCCTTAAATTAGGAAACTCTTTTTATCCAAAAAGATTGTGTGGTAGTGTAGTATAAAGGATAGAAAGCCAAGCGTTCCAACGCAAGCAAACTGACGTTTAAGGGATCGCAACTTTTCTAAGAATCCAAAATTATTTTCCAAATTCCATAAAAAAAATCAGCTTTAAACATTGGGAATGTCACAGTATTTCATAAGAAGTTTACGGCTATCTGAACATTTGTCATTTCGGGGCACTTTATTGCTGAATATGCGGTATGGGCTCTGCTCATTGTTGAAGGCCGTATTGTGACCTATAGTTTATAATATCAATTGAATAGTTAAATATAGTGCTTACATAATCAACAAAAACAACGATTGCTGCATTGTCGGCAGGTACAAGAACAGAGCGATTTCCTAGAGGAAAACGAATGGCTGTAAAATGTCCATCGGAAGAGGTTGAAGATTATGGCGAAGAAAACTAACGCATTGCTAAAACAAAATGATATGTATACAACGAAAAGACAAACAAACAGACTGAGCAGTGTCTTCAGTCAGTTTTTGTTGGTAAATATTTGTTTTTAAAGTTTTGCAATTTTCAATATAAAAAAGGTGACGTAGTATGATTGACAATCAGACAATTATCCACAAGAGACCAACAGATGAGAATGTAAACTTCTACATGCCATCATATGGCTTTCAAAAATGAACAAACCCCATACCGTAATGTTTATTAAGCCTTTGAAAGCGTCGCAGAGCTATATTTCTGTCTTTTTATATATGAATATAAATGTAGAATTTATTCTTTTGAATCTTTGTATGGAACTTATAAAACAAAATATCTTTTTGAAAATGATAAAATATGTATGAATTATTTTCTTAGACGACGATTCACTAACATGACAAATTAATTGGTCTTAACAAGAGTTTGTTTACTGTTAAATTTACCGCTGTAACCGATTATAAGTACACTGTTATTCTCTTGTAAGCCGAGTAATACCATGCATTTGTTCGTATATATGTATTTCCATTTTTTACTTTCAAAAAGTCGGTTTTCTTATATACTTATTCTGTCTGTTCACACAAATAAGATATAATAATAGATATAAAAATTTCAAATACAACTGATCAAATGTCATTATGGAATCAGCATTTATTTGTAGATCATTCTGCCAGGGAATAATCAATAAATTTCATGGGTGAGTAGCAACTATACAACTTAGTATCAATACCTTCATCTACATTTATCTGGCTGTATAACGCCTCCATCCTAAAGTAGATTGGAAGTCTAACACAGATAGAAAGGTCTCAAATCAACTGGAAATGTTTATGTATTACATGATTGAATGAGACAATGTCGTCTGGGGTCATATCGAAGCAAAATGTATATACTCATATTTGCTTAAAAAGACTGAGATTTGGTACTGGTTTATTTTTATGTTTAATTCCATTAAAAGTGATCGGTGTGTAGACGATTAGATGGTATTTGTTCAAAGAAAATAGAAATGACAAAATCTGTTTTATTGTTTACTCAAATATGTATAAATAACAAGAGTATTGCAGTTCCAGACTGAAAATGACATACCAGTTCAAAAAGTCATCCGGCATTGTAGTACTATGTAATCGGATTACGAGAACTTTGCCCTTTATTAGTTTGAATTCGTCACTCTAAACTTATTCCCTTCATAAGATCATAACGTCTTATAACGGACGTTAGAAGTGAAATCACCATAATACTAAATTCCGCGGAAAATTCAGACCGGAAAGTCCCTAATCAGTGCAAAAATCAAAAGCTCAAACACATCAAACAAATGGATACGAACTGTCATATTCCTGACTTGGCACCGGCATTTTCTTATGTAGAATACTGTGATTTTACTTGGTTTTATAGCTAGCTAAACCACTCACTTGTATGACAGTAGCAGAAGACCACAGCTAGATAAGCAAGCTCCAAACTTTGATGTTTAAACTTTCTATGCATTTAGTTATATGAATAGTACCGACCAAATATTCAGTTACTTATCATCAACAATAGTTTGTAACCAGTGCCTCTGTAATGGCATGATTTTAATGTTTCATTTAGTTTGTAAAACAGTTTATTATCTTGTAATTATATCTAAAACTAAGTGTGCATACTCCTAAGACAACGTAAGAAGGTTCCGGTTGTTATGTTTAGAGAAAAGTAAATTACAAAAATATTGAACTCCAACTAAAAATCAAAACGGAAAGTCATTTATCAAATAGAATACTCAAAAGATCAAACACATCAAACGAATGGAAACAACTGTCATATTTTAACTTGGTACAGGCAAATCCTTATGTACAAAATGGTGAATAAACCCGGTTTTATTGCTAGCTAAACCTCTCATGGGTATCGCAGTTGCATAGAATTCCGTTATAGTGACAACAATATGTAAAAGTGAAAAATGTAAAATTGAGACCTTTTGGTTTTGGTTTTATGAAGTTTTTCTTATAACTGTAAGATCTTTACTAAAGTATATAATTTATACTTTTATTACAAATTTCCAAGATCCACAATTGGAAAAAGTAGAAAATGTGTTTAATTTTTAGACTGATTTGGTTCTCGAAGCATTTTAAATTTTTTTCTTTTCGCATATTTTTTTAATTGTCCGAGAAACAGACACATGTGCACATACTAGTTTCAAAAGTGATATAATATACTTGGACTTCCGGTAAAAATTTGATTATGTCTAGACATATCCATTTAAATGGATTGAATCAGGTCGTAAAATTATCTTTATCACAGCATTTTACTCAAATATGTCAAGTATTTTAATTCTAGAAATACGAATAGAATATATTTTGTATATTTTCAAATAAATTTTATTATTCCTCACGGAACAAATGTATCTAAATTAGCATATGTGACTCTAATAACATATTGTCAGTATTTGGGAAAAACTGTAATCAATGCAATTCACTCTTAAAGAAACATTTTGGCGCTAAATCTGATACTCAGAATTAGAAAAACAGTAAACATCCATTAAGATCACTTATTTTCAAAAATACGATATTTCATTTATGGGCGAAATATAATTAAACTTTCAGAATTATTCGAAATAACGTGGAGGATTTGAGAAATATTAGGTTTATTCGACATTTATCGATAATATAATTTGTATTGGGAACAGTACACTTCAAACAAAAGCACTTCATTAAATATTTGGTGTTAATGCTGATCTAAATCTGAATGAAGGAAAAATCACCTATGTGAATATCCAACTTGTATAAAATTCCACCAAGATTTATTGTACCATTAGATGGACAACACTCTAGTTGGACCATTAGTCATATACCGTATAGCGGGTTATTTTCGCGGGTTGTAAATTTTCGCTTATTTTTGCGGATAGAACAAAATCGCCAAAATATATAGCGCCAATTTGAAAGTGCACATGCAAAGGTATTGAGAAAAGTTTTGAATCCGCGAAAATAATAATCGGCAAAATATTAAGAATACCTTATTCTTTGAAAATCGCGACATTTTAAACTCGCGTAAATAACCCGCTATACGGTTCTTGACATTGATCTTATATTTGTAACTCATATGATGTAGATGGCATATTATGAAAGACATAGATTTTACAAAAATTGAAACTCCTGATTAAATTGATACGATTTCGGTTAGCTTTAAAAAAAAAAACTGTGACCAAGTAAAACTTATTAAGGGAAACATATAGTATCTGTAAGTTTTTATCAAAACAAAATTTTAAACGAGAAGCCACTACTAACTCGGTGTTATCAAATGAATGTGTTAAAATGTAATGCAAGATTCGGCATTGTGCAACATTCTAGCGCACGTTAGTATTCAAATAATTGTATTATAAAAAATAGATTTTATGTGGCATGATTGCCAATAAGACAATTTTATATTCTAACTAAATGACATAGAACTTTATCAGATTCAATACCCGTAAAGTTATTAATCATGTCTTAAAGGTAGTCCGTCTATCGTCCGTAATCTTTTCAAAATGTTCTATTTTGAAACCAGATAATCATTTGATATAAAACTTGACTTGGTCATTCTTCGAGGAATTTGAATTAAATTTGATTTATCTTTTCTCTGTCGATAACCTTGGTAGCTGCCGTGGCTAAATTATATATCAAAATTCTCAAACGCTAATCAATGCCTAATACATTGCAAACCATGATGGGAAAAATACGAGGGGACTTAAGTTACGAATGTTAAGATTTATAAGTCCTTTATTTCCATCAAAATGGTCAGAAAAATTGTTATATTTAATGCCTTAAGTTGACGATTTAAACAAATTTAAGTGTTTAATTGCTAATAAACAAAGGCAGGAGTATATTACTGTTCAGTAGTCGTAAATCGAGTAAGCGAAAACAAATCTTGACCAAAAGACAAAATTAAGGAAACACATCAACTAGTAAAGAAAAAACACTGGAACAACAGAAACACTGACCTGGAACCAAAAACAAACGCCAACATAAATAGAAATGTACTATTTGATAACAACTGCCATATTCCTGACTTGGTACAGATAAACTCATCATATTACCAGGATTAACATTTTATATTTACGCCAGACGCGCGTTTCGTCTCTAAAAGACTCATCAGTGACGCTCGAATCAAAAAATGTTTATAGGGCCAAATAAAGTACGAAGTTGAAGAGCATTGAGGACCAAAAATTCCTTATTATTTTTTCGGATTCAAAACTTTTCTCAATACTTTTGCATGTGCACTTCTAAATTGGCGCTATTTTTTTGGCGATTTTGTTCTATCCGCAAAAATAAGCGAAAATTTACAGCCTGCGAAAATAACCCGCTATACGGTATATGACGATAGTGACTAATGGTAAAACCAGAGTGTTGTCCATCTAATGGTACAATAAATCCTGGTGAAATTTTATACAAGTTGGATATTCACATAGGTGATTTTTTCTTCATTCAGATTTAGATCAGCATTAATACCAAATATTTAATGAAGTGCTCTTGTTTGAAGTCTACTGTTCCCAATACAAAGTATATTATCGATAAATGTCGAATAAACTTAATATTTCTCAAATCCTCCACGTTATTTCGAAAAATTATGAAAGTTTTATTATATTTCGCCCATAAATGAAATATCGTATTTTTGAAAATAAGTGATCTTGATTGATGTTTACTGTTTTTCTAATTCTGAGTATCAGATTTAGCGCCAAAATGTTTCTTTAAGAGTGAATTGCATTGATTACAGTTTTCCCCAAATACTGACAATATGTTATTAGAGTCTCATTTGCGAATTTAGATACATTTGTTCCGTGAGGAATAAAAAAAAATTATTTGAAAATATACAAAATATATTCTATTCGTATTTCTAGAATTAAAATACTTGACATATTTGAGTAAAATGCTGTGATAAAGATAATTTTACGACCTGATTCAATCCATTTAAATGGATATGTCTAGACATAATCAAATCTTTACCGGAAGTCCAAGTATATTATATCACTTTTGAAACTAGTATGTGCACATGTGTCTCTTTTCTCGGACAATTCAAATTCAAAGCGAAAAGAAAAAAACCTTTTAAAATGCTTCGAGAACAAAATCAGTCTAAATATTAAACACATTTTCTACTTTTGATTCCAATTGTGGATCTTGAAAATTTGTAATAAAAGTATAAATTATATACTTTAGTAAAGATCTTACAGTTATAAGAAAAACATCATCAAACCAAAACCAAAAGGATTTTACATTTTTCACTTTTACATATTGTTGTCACTATAACGGAATTCCATGCAACTGTGATGTTTAGCTAGCAATAAAACCGGGTTTATTCACCATTTTGTACATAAGGATTTGCCTGTACCAAGTTAAAATATGACAGTTGTTTCCATTCGTTTGATGTGTTTGGTCTTTTGAGTATTCCATTTGATAAAGGACTATCCGTTTTGATTTTTCGTTGGAGTTTAATATTTTTGTAATTTACTTTTCTCTAATCATAACAACCGAAACCTTCTTACGTTGTCTTAGGAGTATGCACACTTAGTTTTAGATATAATTACAAGATAATAAGCTGTTTTACAAACTAAATGAATCATTAAAATCATGCCATTACAAACTATTGTTGATGATAAGTAACTGAATATTTGGTCGGTATCATTCATATATCTAAATGCATAGAAAATTTAATTCCAACCAAAATTTGAAGCTTGCTATTTAGATGTTGTCTACTGCTACTGTCATACAAGCGAGCGGTTTAGCTGGCTATAAAAACAAGTAAAATCACAGTATTTTACATAAGAAAATGCCGGTGCCAAGTCAGGAATATGACAGTTCTTATTCATTCGTTTGATGTGTTTGAGCTTTTGATTTTTCCACTGATCAGGGTCTTTCCGTTTTGAATTTTCCGCCGAATTTAGTATTTTGGTGATTTTACGTTTTACTTCCATTATAAGACGTTATGATCTTATGAAGGGAATAAGTTTAGGGTGACGAATTCAAACTAATAAAGGGCAAAGTTCTCGTAATCCGATTACGTAGTACTACAATGCCGGATGACTTTTGAACTGGTATGTCATTTTCAGTCTGGAACTGCAGTGCTCTTGTTATTTATATATATTTGAGTAAACAATAAAACAGATTTTATCATTCCTTTTTTCTTTGACAAATACCATCTTATCGTCTACACACCGACCACTTTTAATTGAATTAAGCATAAAATTAAACCAGAACCAAATCTCAGTCTTTTTAAGCAAATATGAGTACATATATTTTGCTTCGATATCACCCCAGACGCCATTGTCTCATTCAATCATGTAATACATAAATATTTCAAGTTGATTTGAGACCTTTCTATCTGTGTTAGACTTCCAATCTACTTTAGGATGGAGGCGTTATACAGCCAGATAAATGTAGATGAAGGTATTGATACTAAGTTGTATAGTTGCTACTCACCCATGAAATTTATTGATTATTCCCTGGCAGAATGATCTACAAATAAATGCTGATTCCATAATGACATTTGATCAGTTGTATTTGAAATTTTCATATCTATTATTATATCTTATTTGTGTGAACAGACAGAATAAGTATATAAGAAAACCGACTTTTTGAAAGTAAAAAATGGAAATACATATATACGAACAAATTCATGGTATTACTCGGCTTACAAGAGAATAACAGTGTACTTATAATCGATTACAGCGGTAAATTTAACAGTAAACAAACTCTTGTTAAGACCAATTAATTTGTCATGTTAGTGAATCATCGTCTAAGAAAATAATTCATACATATTTTAATCATTTACAAAAAGAGATATTTTTTTTTGTAAGTTCCATAAAAAGATTCAAAAGAATAAATTCTACATTTATATTCATATATAAAAAGACAGAAATATAGCTCTACGGCGCTTTCAAAGGCTTAATAAACATTACGGTATGGGGTTTGTTGAAAGTCGTATGATGGCATGTAGAAGTTAACATCCTCATCTGTTGGTCTCTTGTGGATAATTGTCTGATTTTCAAACATACTACGTCACCTTTTTTATATTGAAAATTGCAGCTAAGAGTTTTAAAAACTTTAAAAACAAATATTTACCAACAAAAACTGACTCAGTCTGTTTGTTTGTCTTTTCGTTGTATACATATCATTTTGTTTTGGCAATGCGTTTGTTTCTTTGCCATAACTATCTGATTGCGTCCATGGTATCTTCAGCCTCTTCCGATGGACATTTTACAGCCATTCGTTTTCCTCTAGGAAATCGCTCTGTACCTGCCGACAATGCAGCAATCATTGTGTTTGTTGATTATGTAAACACTATATTTAAATATTCAATTGAGATTATAAACTATAGGTCATAATACGGCCTTCAACAATGAGCATAGCCCATACCGCATATTCAGCAATAAAGTGCCCCGAAATGACAAATGTTAAGATAGCCGTAAACATCTTATGAAATACTGTGAAATTCCCAATCTTTAAAGCTGATTTTTTTTTTTTGGGAATTTGGAAAATAATTTTGGATTCTTAGAAAAGTTGCGATCCCTTAAACGTCAGTTTGCCTACGTTGGAATGTTTGGCTTTCTATCCTTTATACTACACTTCTTTTTTTTGATAAAAAGAGTTCCCTAATTTAAGGAATTCGCCTTTTGATAAATATGGGTGTAAGTATATCTGTTGCAGTTCCCATTTAAATGATAACACTAACAAAAATACACATCTGGACTAACAAAGAAATATTTAAACCTATCAAATTTTGCTCGTCAAAATTTATGTCAGTGTTGTAGAAAAATATGAAGTGATACGTTTCGACGACGACTATACCACACATTAAGATTTATTCTATAATTAATTATAAAGCTTCAAGAAACCATACAAAACCCCACATGATAATCACTCCACCCAAAGTATTTTATATAACCAATCACTTATAGTGACCGATGTCCGTCAAGACCTATATGTTAACATTTCACATCGTAATGTTCAAACTAAATTTTAGGAAAAACACTTTAGCAAAAGGAACAAAGCTCTTAGAAATGCTCAAAACATTTTTCAAAATTCTGTCACAAACAAAGATATTTATTGTATATTTTTCTGTTGGTTCGATATGCGCGTGTTTACGTTGAAATATCAGATTACAACAAAATATTTGCAGTATTAAAAACCCCTTTAGTTACAGGGACAAAGATTTCATATTTTTTTCTAACTTTTATCACAAACAAAGAAAATTATTGTAGGAGTATGATTCTGATTAATCATATGGTATACACTCATTATACAATGAACAAGACAAAACGTTTTTCGCCCAAATTTTATATTGTTTTTATTACAGAGACAACCAGAACAAGTCTACGTAAAAGGACGTTTGGTTAGAGGTGGTCCTCAGATGATTCAGTTGAGTTTGGATGGGAAAAGGTTGTACGTATCATCATCCCTATTCAGTTTTTGGGATCAACAGTTTTATCCCGAATTGATTACGTAAGAAATAACTATTATCTACATTTGAACTTGTATATTTCTGATCATTTCTATTTTCATGGTTGCTTTTATGTTTTAGTTAGAAGAAAGTCAAAGAGAATATGAAATAGATGTAAACTTAGCGCGTTTAATTACTACACTTTTATTACTAATTAGAAATTAAATCAAAATCGTGTTGCATCTCTGATTGATTGTTTTAATTCATTGTATGTTCACTACTTTTGCAATTGTACTTCTTAAAGCAATAAAAGCAAATTAAAACTATACTCAGGTAAAAATCTACCAACAAAATCCCCAAAACAAACATAAAAAGTTACTAAGAACAAACAAGATTTAAAACATTAATGAACTGTCTATCTGTTTAATTTACTCATGAGGAAGCAAAAAATAATGATACAACAAAAATATAAAACCAAATATTTTTTCTATATTAATTATCAAAAGTTCAAATTCTTTCTTTAACAGGGAAGGTAGTCAGCTTTTCCAAATTGATTTTGATACAGTTAATGGAGGTATGACGTTGAATAAGAACTTCCTGGTTGACTTTGGAGATGAACCACATGGACCTGTAATGGCTCATGAAGTGCGATATCCCGGAGGAGACTGCAGTCTGATATCTGGTTGGTCAGGACTGTTTTAAAAGCTTGAACTATTTAATGTAACGTTTAATCAAATGTTACCTTTTATTGTTAGATATATATTTTATACAGAAGCTTTTTTATTTTGAAAATAAGGGGCCAATGTTTGTTGTTATATGTACTTGTTATTATTGAAACTTTTTAGGATAAGTCTTCTTTTTAGAATTTCAATGTCGTTTTAGAACTACTAGTTACATTTATGTATCGAAATGCCGAATAACTGAATTTATTTAGTTAAAAGATACAGAGATGAAATGGATGTTGCCTAAAATAAAAGTCATTAATTTGTAAGTTTTTTTGTCAATATTTTGATTTCATGACCAATGAATCTTGTACTATTTAATTGTTGTAAAGTGTTTCTTCACTGGATATATTTTTTTTAGAAATTCAAAATTTTTATTTTTGTACTGTATCTTAATGCAATGTAAATAAACTCATCATAGACAGGACTAAATTTTATACATACGCCAGACGAGCGTTTCGTCTACAAAAGACTCACCAGTGACGCTCGAATCCAAAAAAGTTATAAAAAGCCAAATAAAGTACGAAGTTGAAGAGCATTGAGATCCAAAATTCATAAAATTGTTGCCAAATACAGCTAAGGTAATCTATGCCTGAGGTAGAAAAGCCTTAATATTTCAAAAAAATCAAAATTTTGTAAACAGTAAATTTATAAATATAACAATATTAATGATAATTCATGTCAGCACAAAGATTGCTGACTACTGGGCTTGTGATACCCTCGGGGAAATAAATCTCCACCAGCAGTGGGATCGTCCCAGTTGTTGTAAATAAACTCATCATAGATACCCTGACTAAATTTTACATATACGCCAGACGCGCGTTTCGTCTACAAAAGACTCAACAGTGACGCTCGAATCCAAAAAAGTTATAAAAAACCATAAAAAGTACGAAGTTGAAGAGCATTGAGATCCAAAATTCATAAAATTGTTGCCAAATACAGCTAAGGTAATCTATGTCTGAGGTAGAAAAGCCTTAATATTTCAAAAAATTCAAAATTTTGTAAACAGTTAATTTATAAATATAACATTATCAATGATAATTCATGTCAGCACAAAGAGTGCTGACTACTGGGCTTGTGATACCCTCGGGGAAATAAATCTCCACCAGCAGTGGCATCGACCTAGTTGTTGTAAATAAACTCATCATAGAACATGAAGTTATTTATAAATACACAATTAGCTTCTGATGTTGCTTGTATTGTTTATATATGTACCGATAACAAATAACATGTATATTCAAATTGATAACAGAAGTATTTCCAGTTTGCGAAATATATCTTGAATGTCTCGTTGTTTTTTTTTTCTCCAATTGGTACTAATTGTGCACCCCTTCTGTTTTTAAACTTGTTTGAAGCAGAATTCATTCTGGACATTCTAAAAGACGAAAAAGAAATTTGTGATAATCTTTAACTTTGTTTTAAGGTATATCGATGATAAGTACTTACATTCATATATTCCAGTGACCTTAAAATTTAGGATACTACTGCAACTCGAAGGACTGCTTAATACATTGCCCCCCTCAATTTTGACACTGATGGACGACTTCAAACTTAAATCTATGACAAACGGATGATTTGAACTTCCCAATTATCAATTTCCCATTTCTCAGCAGTAATATATCCTCTGCCCCATCGTGATGTGTTTACATATCTCAGTTGATATGTAATGCTCATGCATGTTCATACTATACGGACTTAATAAACAGAATTGTGTTCCTCCCGCAGAAACTGCCCTAATAAAGTTATGGGGTGAAAAGATTAAGAAATGATAGTCCGTGGACACCATCAAGAATTGGTTGATCTATACGATGTGTTTTTGTCTTTGTTAAGACTAACAAACGATATTTTGACAACGTCGTAGATTGTGATTTACCATCTACTCCGTCTGGTCTGCTATGTACCGAGCGTGATGTATTCCCGAACATGACTTTTTCGCCCAGTGTAAATTCGCATTGCTATACGACGTGTCTAAGTATTTTTTACACATCCAACATTTATGTATTTATTTATGATGTTTATTTTTGTAAGTGTGGTTTGATATTGTGTTATGTCTTCCTGTTTGTAGTTTGAATTCTTTCTTCCCTTCTATATGTATGTAAAAGTTAACTGGATAATCAATCAGGTATTTCATTTATATAATCTAAGTTTAACTTTACTTTTTATCAACTATCTGCACAGGATTGTTTTTGTCAAACCACAGTTTTGATTAAGAAGAACAACTGATATGGTTAAAACATACATATAATTACACCATTACACACACAGTTCCATTTTAATATTCTCGTCATGGTTAGAAAATACAGAAATAACACCATTACAAACTCAATTCCAATTTGAGGCCACACCAATTTAATTTCTTGTTCTACGGATTTTTGGACTTCAAAAATTGGGGCGAGCGAGCGATTTGAAAATTTTAATAAAAAAATATTTGATTTGCAAATTTTTGAGGCGAAGCTTGAAAAGTAAAGGCGAGCGACTATATTTTTTTTTTTTTAACATAAAATAGTAGGTTTTGACAATTTTAAAACTTGATTGATCACTTGTACTTTGACCATGTTGACATTTCTTTAATTTATGAAGGATTTTTTCCCTGTTCACCAAGATATAATTGAATAATTAGAATTGCTATATGTATGTGTGCCAATTAATGAGACAATTCTTCATCCTAAACACAATTTTATAAGTATCCCTTTTATGAGGGGTCAATATAAGTTATAATGTATTTTTTTGTAAATAACACTTTAGTACAAAAGGGCTCATCTTTTCCCAAAGAACTATATATCTATCTGGTATTAAATGATAAAAACATGTCCAAGAATTTTGTAATATTCCTGGACCTTTAATAGCCAATTTAACACATTTTATTTAATATTATTTAAAACAAGTGGACCCCTCTAGTTGTTTAAAATATGATGTATTTCTCCTCTTTTTAAGTCATAAAATTGAATTTTTTCAATTGATTTGTATAGAAGCACTATACAAATCCTTGGTATTTCTACAACAGTAAAATGATCCCATATGAGCCCTGTTAACACAGGGCATTGACCCAGACCAAACAGCAAGCTATAAGGGACACAAAATTACAAGTAAAATTGAGAAAGGAAATGGAGAATGTGTCAAAGCGACAACAACCCGACCATAGAGCAATCACAATTCGAATTGGAAAACCAACGATCTTATTTATATATACAAACGGGAAAATACCAAATAATTTTTATGAACATCAACAAATGATATCTACATTGTAACTGCTGAACGACAGGCCCCTGAAGCAATCAGGACAGGTGCTTAAACATGCGGCGGGTATGGATTAGTTTTGTATTGCCAGCATACAATATAATTGCAGTTGAAGGCTTTTCTTTCCGAAGTTTTTTGAAGTTTATTCTAACAACGAAAATTTCTTGATAGAGAATATAAGTAAGGGGAAGGAAACCAATGTTTTGTTTTGACTGGTATTTTCCTCTGTTACATATTTCTATCGGAGCACTCCCACTTTAGTCTTGGGATAAATGTGTATCATGCTGAATCAAATATTATTTCAGATATTTACACAGTGTAATGGGGTGCTTATATGTTTAAAATCGTTATATACAGGTGAGACTGTATATATCTTTTTATAAGATTTACAAAAAACGGTGCGGAAAATGGACACGATTACATTTCCCGATGCGGGAAGCGGGAATATAAAAAAAATAAAAAAATTCTGTTTTGAAAAAAATAGGTGCGGGCGGGTCCGTCGAACAAGGAATTAAATTGGTGTGGCCTTATATTCTTTATAAAGAGATTTAATTCAAATAAACGTCACAAAAACTTTTATTATTATTTCCTTTGCTTCATTCGTGTGACGCATAGTTCATAATTCTATTGTTGAGAGGCTATACAGGGAGGTAGGTTTCTCCCTGTTCCCGCCCCTCTTCTCCCTTCTCCCGCCGTCATTCTCCTTTCTCCCTCCCTTTTCTCTCTCCCTTACTTTTTCCGACATACATTTCATTAAAATCCATAACACATTCAGGAAGAGTTTCGCTTAGAAGATAAGTAATGTCATATATTAAAGTAAAGAGTATCTTCTCTTTAACATTTAGAACTTTCTCATGTAAATATTTCTTCAATATCCACCTCGTTGTTTAGGAGTAGATGCGTTTAAAAGAGATACATTGATAGACGGATAGGGTGCAATATGCCTGCAACGTGATCAGTAGCATACAAATTCCCATCTAGGAGGGACATTCCAATGCAACCTCCCATATTTTCGTTTTTTGACCAATTTTAATCGTGAATAGTCCTGTCAAGGACGGCAGTAAACATCGTGAATGTATGACCCCATCTTCACTCTGATGCACGCCGTTTCCGAGTCCCGATTGGTTTTGACCAAATTATAGAAACGCAGATTAATGTGTGAAAATACGAGGAACTTTTGTGACACTATTAGTGCAATTTCGTAAGACACCAATTTTTCAAAATGGTGGCCCAAAAACGCTTCTTGCAAAATATAAAAAGGAAATTCTTTTGGAAAATAAAACGGGATATAATTTATCGAAAATACATAGTACCAGCAGTCGTTGAAAATCAGGCAAAAATTGAGTTTTGTAATAAATATCAAAGAAGAATAATAAAATTGTCCATGAACTTGGTTATTTTGGCACACAACTTCCTCTATATGTTCCAAGTGTAAGCAGTTTTGGAATATCATTGGGTTGTACAGAAAATATGGCTCCGGAAGCTTGTAAAAGATAGATTGCCAACACTGTAATCGTATAAACACAGTTTACATAGGACAGCAACATCGGAATGAGGAAAAAGTTAACAAAGGCCTTTCATTTTGGATGTCAACACTTAATGCGAATCCGTTGGGACGAAGTCAAATTAGATCATTCAGACCCCTTTACATATTTTTTCTTTCAATTTCGTATTTCAAAAATTATTTCTTGATATTTACAAATACACGATTCATTAAATAAAACCCAGGGCCAACAATAAATGATTAATCGGAATTTAGACGAAGGTCAACCCAGAAAAAACACTCCGAACGCCAAAAATGAATAAAAGAGATATGTTTGTTTGCATATATTTCTTCAAATGCAGAAACAAACTAAAAACACTTACATTTTAATATCATTTTGGTTCATGTTAATTTAATTTACACAGGGGTGTACAGTGATGGGTGTGTTTTGTTGTTGAGTTGGGCATCATGTACAGTTGAAATTTTCCAACTATATTCCACTATGAGCTTTAATATAAATATATATACCAAAAGTGCGCATATTCAGAGCACAAAGTCTGACTTCCTCATTCTACAGTGTAAAATTTGAAGGTGGAATTTTTATAATGCACCGAGTGTTTTACTTATAGAGAATCATGTATGTTCTCAGATGTTTTTTTATTGTATCATTTTACTCGAATGACAGAATGTTGAACTTACATTTAATACAGTTTGCAAGGTTTGTCTGCAACTATGCACACTACCCAAACGTTTACATCATACAGAGAATATACTATATTAAAACATGTGTTATTTTATCTTTCACTTTTACAACTGATGGGATGTTTGTTTTTAAAACTTTTTTTGATGGCTGCATTAGAAATGTGTGTGTTTTTTTTTACACAATTTCAAATAGTATTGTATCGTCCTGAACATGCCTGAAATATTTGCCACCAGACATTTTGCAACCTCAAATCAATCAATTCAAATTGTACTTGAAAATCACTGTTCACTAAATGAAATTTTTGAAGCTGAATCTCCACCCTGTTAGTTGGAAATAAAACTAAATAGGAATATAATAGGAAATTTAAAAAGCAAGACAGGGGAAATGAAAACAAAATAACAAACACCATTCCGATCCCGTTACATATTTTTTTCTATACCTCTCAGAAAAAAAAACGTTACTCCATATTAAGCAATGTCATCCTTTTTCTGCCAAATTCTATGCATATCGGTCAACTTTGAAGCAATTCATCTAAAAGAGGATGGTGAGAGTGTCGCTATACATGCAAGGGCTCACAATAAAATCCTGGACTTTGTTAGTTTTTAGTCTTTCTCCATATATAAGAGATCGTAATGAATAACGTGGTGACGAGGTTCGGAATATTTTTGTCGTTACTATGCGCAATTTTCTGAGACTGTCACACAAGTGAAAGGTTTGGCTAGTCATAAAACCAGGTCCAATTCATCATTATCTGCATAAGAAAATGCCTGTACCAATTCAGAGTATAAAAGTTGTTATCCATTTGTTTGATTTTGCAATTAGATTAAGGACGTTCCGTTTTTAAATTTTGTCGGGTTTCTACGTTTTTTTTTTTTGTAATTTAACTTTTAATTTGTCAATTGTATTCTCCTATTTATTTAAATTGTAGTCATGTAATGTTGTGTTGTCATTTTAATGTTATATTTCACATGGCCATAAAAGAGGGAGGTTTGGCATGCCACAAAACCAGGTTCAACCCACCATTTTTTTTCCCTTTAAAAATCCCCTGTACCAAGTCAGAAATATGGCCATTGTTATATTATAGTTCGTTTCTGTTTTATTACATTTTAACGTTGTTTCCGTTGTGTCGTTTGTTTTCTCTTATTTTTGAGTGTGAATGTGTGAATTCACAGTACTATAAGACGTGCCACGGTACTTATCTATCCAAAATTCATGTATTTGGTTTTGATGTTATATTTGTTATTCTCATAGGATTTTGTTTAATGCTTAGTCAATCTGTGTGTGTGTGTGTATGTGTGTGTGTGTTACATTTTAATGTTGTGTCGTTGTTCTCCTCTTATATTTGATGTGTTTCCCTCAGTTTTAGTTGTTACCCCGATTTTGTTTTTTCTTTATGGATTTATGAGTTTTGAACAACGATATACTACTGTTGCCTTTAATTACCACTTTCTTGAATCTTTTGATTAACTCATTTTGTTTACTCCTTTTCTCCCTTCTCCTACCTTGTTCTCATTTCTCCTGTCCCCTCTCTCCCATGCTCCCAATACCCTTCCAGGCCCTCAACAATAGAATTATGAACTATGCGTCACACGTATGAAGCAAAGGAAATAATAATAAAAGTTTTTGTGAAGTTTATTGGAATAAAGGTAAATCTCTTTAAAAAGATCATAAAATTGGAATTGAGTTTGTAATGGTGTTATTTCTGTATTTTCTAACCATGACGAGAATATAAAAATGGAATTGTGTGTGTAATGGTGTAATTATATGTATGTTTTAACCATATCAGTTGTTCTTCTTAATCAAAACTGTGGTTTGACAAAAACAATCCTGTGCAGATAGTTGATAAACAGTAAAGTTAAACTTAAAATTGAGAATGGAAATGGAGAATGTGCCAAAGAGACATCAACCCGACCATAGAGCAGACAACAGCAGAAGGTGACAAACAGGTCTTCAATGAAACGAGAAATTCTCGCACCCGGAGGTGGCCTTCAGCTGGACCCTAAACAAATATAACTAGTTCATATAAATGAAATAGCTGATTAATTATCCAGTTAACTTTTACATACATATAGAAGGGAAGAAAGAATTCAAACTACAAACGAGAAGACATAACACAATATCAAACCACACTTACAAAATAAACATCATAAATAAATACATAAATGTTGGATGTATAAAAAAATACTTAGACACGTCGTATAGCAATGCGAATTCGCACTGGGCGAAAAAGTCATGTTCGGGAATACATCACGTTCGGTACTTAGGAGACAAGACGGAGTAGACGGTAAATCACAATCTACGACGCTGTCAAAATATCGTTAGTTAGTCTAAACAAAGACACAAACACACCGTATAGATCAACAATTGTTTATAGTGTCCACGGACTCATTTTTTAATCTTTCCATCCCATAACTTTATTAGAGAAGTTTCTGCGCGAGGAACACAATTCTGTTTATGAAGTCCGTATAGTATGAACATGCATGAGCATTACGTATCAACTGAGATATGTAAACACATCACGATGGGGCAGAGGATATATTACTGCTGAGAAATGGGAAATTGATAATTGGGAAGTTCAAATCATCCGTGTGTCATAGATTTAAGTTTGAAGTCGTTCATCAGTGGCAAAACTAAGGAGGGGGGGGGGCAAGGTATTAAGCAGACCTTCGAGTTGCAGTAGTGTCCTTATTATTAAGGTCACTGGAATATATGAATGTAAGTACTGACTGAAATCTGGGTTATTCAGTGATATGGCATCATCGATATACCTGAAAACAAAGTTAAAGATTATCACAAATTGCTTTTCTTCGTCTTTTAGAATGTCCAGAATGAATTCTGCTTCAAACAATTTTAAAAACAGTAGGGGTGCACAATCAGTACCCATTGGAAAAAAACAACGAGACATTTAAGATACATTTCGTAAACTGGAAATACTTCTGTTATCAATTTTGATATACACTAGAACGCTCCCGCGAAATCGCGGGCATATACAGTTTGTGAACTGTTGTAGGATGATTTTTTGTAAAAGATATTATGTATGGACTGGAGAATTTTATAAAAGGTATCAAAAGCCCTCTCCCTTTTTCCAAAGTCCGATATTTGTTTCCTTTCTGTTAAATTCAATTATTTTCGTGTTTCTGGCCTCAGACCACAATTATTCTTCCCCTTTGCTACAATGCTTCTTTTGGTAAAAGTCAAATCAAATTAAAAATTTGCACCGTTTCAAACATGAAATAAATGTAACTGCTTATATATAGACCATTATTTATTAGTCTAGTAAAATATGCTTCTAGGACAATCCATCAGTGCCTTTTCTTTTGAGAGCCTTATTAACATACCAATGGTAGGATATGAATCATGAATAAATGACTAAGACCGACTTAGGCTAATTTGAGGGCTGGTCGGAGGGGTCCTGATCCCAAAATCTCGGGCTTAAAATCATGAAATCCTGAGATGCAGAATTTAAAGAAATTCATATCCCGAAATCCCGAAATCGAAAAATATATTCCCGGATTCCGTAAGGATCAATCTCAAATCCCGTGCTTAAAAACACCCGATCCCGACGCCCCCGAAAAAGGTCCTGCCTCCTCTAATCTCTACCTTATTTTCATTTTTGCCAAATCACTATTTTCCCTTTCAACCATAATTTTTTATGCCCCATTTATGAGCATTATGTTTTCTAGTCTGTGCATTCGTGGGTTCGTTCGGTCGTCCGTCCGTCCGTCCGTCCTTCTGTCCCGCTTCAGGTTAAAGTTTTTGGTCGAGGTAGTTTTAGATGAAGTTGAGCATGTTTACTTATTAATATATATGCAAGTGGTATGACCCCTTAAATAGTAAACATTTCAAAACAGTAGACAGAATCAGGGACTTTCTATACTAACATAGAAAGTCCCTGACAGAATACAGTCTCTATATATTAAAGTAGTATAATTGTAGTTTACATGTAGATAAACGCCGAAAATAATTCTCCTCTCTAAGGAGGTATAATAATTGTAGTTCTTTCGATCTAAACACCATGATATGAAACGCGAAAAATAATTGTCCTCTCTAAGGAGGTATAATAGTTGTGATTCTTGCGATCTAAACACCATGATATGAATGGCTTATTCATTTTTCATTTTTGTTATCTATCATCAATTGGTCAGTTTGTACTTGTGTCACATGTTTTACTTATTTTAATATATATGCAACTGGTATGACCCCTTAGATAGTAAACGTTAACAGTAGACAGAAGACGGAGAGTCTCTATATATTGAAGTAGTATAATCGTAGTTTACAAACGCGAAAAATAATTGTCCTCTATAAGGAGGTATAATAGTTACGGTTCTTGCGATCTAAACACCATGATATTGAGAACGCTCTGATTGGCTTATTTATTTTTCATTTTTGTTCATACGATTGGTTGTATTTGTGCATGTTTCAAACCGGAAGTCTTATCTATGACTAAAATTCAGTCTGATGACGGAATCATATCCGGACTCATTTTTTGTCGTTTTTCTCCCAAAATAACTCATTCTGAATAATCATAAGAATGGATGACAAATGTGACTATGCATGTTACCTATAGGACACAGAGGCATGATGATTGATTTATTGTGGAAGGAAGAGAAGCGACACACAAAATGAGGTCTTCTCGTTTAATAGTATACATGTTATTTGTTATCGGTACATATATAAACAATACAAACAACATCAGAAGCTAATTGTGTATTTATAAATAACTTCATGTTTCGTTACATTGCATTTAGATACAGTACAAAAATAAAAATTTGAATTTCTAAAAGAAATATATCCAGTAAAGAAACAGTTACAACAATTAAATAGTACAAGATTCATTGGTCATGAAATCAAAATATTGACAAAAAACCTTACATATTAGTGACTTTTATTTGAGGCAACATCCATTTTCGGTATTTCGATACATAAATGTAGCTAGTTGTTCTAAAACGAAATTGAAAATTCTAAAAAAAAATACTTATCCTATAAAGTTTCAATAACAAGTACATATAACCACAAACATTGGCCCCTAATTTTCAAAATATAAAAGCTTCTGTATAAAATATACATCTAACAAGCAACATCAATTTCATTTGATAAAAATGATAAAAGGTAACCTTTGCTTAAATGTTAAATTAAATAGTTCAATGTCTGCGAAAAACTTTACAGCTTATTTTTGCCAACAGTGCTGGCCAACCAGATATCAGAACTGCAGTCTCCTCCGGGATATCGCACTTCATGAGCCATTACAGGTCCATTTGGTTCATCTCCAAAGTCAACCAGGAAGTTCTTATTCAACGTCATACCTCCATTAACTGTATCAACATCAATTTGGAAAAGCTGACTACCTTCCCTGTTAAAGAAAGAATTTGAACTTTTGATAATTAATATAAAACAAAATATTTGGTTTGTTTTGTATTCTTGTTGTATCATTATTTTTGCTTCCTCAAGAGTAAATTAAACAGATAGACAGTTCATTAATATTTTAAATCTTGTTTGTTCTTAGTAATTTTTTATGTTTGTTTTGGGGATTTTGTTGGTAGATTTTTTACCCGAGTATAGTTTTAATTTGCTTTTATTGCTTTAAGAATTGCAATTGCAAAAGTGGTAAACATACAATGAATTAAAACAATCAATAAATCAGAGATGCACCACGATTTTAAACTAGTTACTGTTTAGTAATAAAAGTGTAGTAATTAAACGCAATTAGTTTACATGTTATCTCATATTCTCTTTGACTTTCTTCTAACTAAAACATAAAAGCAACCATGAAAACAGAAATATACAAGTTCAAATGTAGATAATAGTTATTTCTTACGTAATCAATTCGGGATAAAACTGTTGATCCCAGGAACTGAATAGAGATGATGTTACGTACAATCTTTTTCCATCCAAACTCAACTGAATCATCTGAGGACCACCTCTAACCAAACGTCCTTTTACGTAGACTGGTTCTGGTTGTCTCTGTAATTAAAACAATATAAAAGTAGAGCGAAAAATGTTTTTGTCTTGTTCATCGTATAATGAGTGTATACCATATTATTTATATAAATTAATTAAATATTAATCTCTATGCTCCTGGAAATAAAATCGGTTAATAATAAGTTAAGAATATGCTGTAAATCAAAATTACTATTATTGAATGTTTAAAACCAGGATTCAGTGTTGAAATTTCGATAGGATAGGTAAACGATTACTGATTCATTGGTGTGACTGAGATACACTTAAGGTTCGTTTTGGTTTTTAGCAACTCATTAAAGTTTTTATAAGGAATTTGATTTATAAATATTCATGACTCGAGCAGCACTAAAAAGACAGAAATTATCGAGATACACATCTAGTGCTGTAAAATTGGTCCCGTTGGTAATAAAATAAATGAATATTCAGTATTTGTTTTTTTGTTTTGCTTAATGCCTTCATTCTTCTAGTCAACCTAAAATTTCCATTCCTTTGATGTGTTTGAGGTTTTGATTTTGCCATTTGTTAAGATACTTTCCGTTTACAATTTTCCTTGGAGTTCTGTATGATGAAATTGAGAATGGAAATGGGGAATGTGTCAAAGAAACAAAAAACTTACCAAAGAGCAGAAAACAGCCGAAGGCCACCAATGGGTCTTCAATACAGAGAGAAAATACTACACCCGGAGAAGTGCTTTGTTATTTTACTTTTTCTTTCTTTAAGTCGGGTACAATTTTTTAACCAAATATATCAATTGTAGTATTGTTCATTACGTCATAGGGATATTTCAAATAATATTTCTTGAATAAGGACTACTAATTTTACAGCTTCAGGGGCCAAATAATGGCATTTTAAAACTGTATTAAATTATAAAATATAAAAAAGCAACTTCATTTAACTATGCAAATTGTGATTCTTCACTTACTGTCAATTCTTTGTCCTCTGTAACTTTTACTTTGCCTCCCTTCTGGATACTTCCACCAAGCCATACCTTTATGTGCAGCAAAAGTGAAAATCAGTTTTTGAAGAAGAAAAAAATAACAGATATCTCTAATCAAGAAATACTTTCGTGCTTAATGCGTTTGAATTTCGAATTTGCCATCTGATAAGGAATTTTTCCGTTTTTCATTTGGAGTTTTTTCCCCACGGCAATTGTTTTAACAAACTTCAAGGCACTAGATTGTTTTTTAAATTTATTGACATTTTTGGTTTCTAACTTTAAATTCAGATGGTGACACTTCTTTTTTTTTATTTCATTTGTGTAAAAATGTCACAATCGGGAAAGTTTCAGAATAGACGACGCCCTGATGTCAAATGATTTAAGACTTTTCATAGTTTGGCATTACAATATCACAATTAAAACGGTACGTTCGTGCATGTTCACACTTTATGGAATTCATTGACAGGAAGGTGCTCCTTTTATAAAAAATATCCCAACAAAGTAATACGAAATAATGACTGAAATCGATACAACTTAATTTTACGGTCGTTTTTACGAATAGGTTGACCGAAATGATATATCTGTACTTTTAATCACAAGCGACATGTTTTCGCTGTCTTCGATATTGCGATACCAGAATAGTTTAACCTGTAATTTAATCGGTTGTGTGCTATGCCAGATTGTAACATTTTGACTGAGTATTTTTCGCATAACGGGTTATGTATGCATAGCAGGACACATTATCCTTGTCGATACAACTGGTCTTGTGCCTTGTAAAGTTCATGCGATTCCCTGTTTGTGATTTTTACATTGATTTGTATTCATAAGGAGATTTAAATACTGAAACACTACTTTTTGCCTCAATTTTTATCACTTTGATAAATTGTTCAGGATATGCAACATTGTGAACCACATCGTTCTACATAAACTCATAAAAAATCCCGGATTGAAATTTTATATTGAAAGCCGACGGTCATATCGTCTACAAAACACTCATCAGTGACGCTCTATAGATGATCACGTCTTGAAATAAATATCACAAAGCAAACCTCTTGATTATTTTAGTTAAGAATTGAATGCTTCTTTTTGCTACTTTATTGGGGTGTAAAAGCGTTGACCAAAGTACATTTTGTATGAAGCGCTTCAAATATGTGCACACGGTCAACACTTTTACAACCTATGAAGTTACAAAGAAAAGCATTCAATACTTATAATTACATTTTTTAGCTAGGATAAAGAAAACACGATTTTTATCAAGTTTTTATTTAATTTACCTGTTCACTTTATTGTGGGACCTCGTGTCATCATGAATGATAAGTTGCATTGTGTAATGCAGTTGATTAAGGAATAATGCGAGATTGCGAGTTAGCCAAATAAGAATAACGTATTATAATGAAACATACATCTAATGTAATTATTCAAGAATGTCACTACTCTTTTATCTATAACCATGTTTATGACCACATTTAAATAGTATTGCTTCTGGAAAACGTTTTGAAATTTGATATTCACTAGTTAATTCAAGTTATATATTTTATTTCTATTTTCACACATTTTGACATTTATTGTTTTTGAAACATTAGCATGTAAAAAGACAACGTAATTTGAATCCCATGGAATAGTTGTGTCTTTATCAGTATAGTTTGTTTTAGCTTTCTTAAGAACAAACAAATAGAAAACCTTTTCAATTATAAATTTAACAGATACGTTTCAAGAAACTCCACATCAAACCGTACCTGACCAACTAGTTTTGGATTCCGTCTGTCTGTGATGTCATACTGCCTAATGTCGCCATGTATCCAGTTACTGAAGTAAATGAACCTATCATCCAGTGACAACAAGATGTCTGTGATCAAACCTTGGAAAATAATTTAAAATTCGATCACACATTGTTCTTATATGTGCAAACTAAGGTTAATTTTACCATCTTCTTAAATGAGTGCACACAATAAATAAATAAAGTTATTGTACCATATATATTTTTTTACAGTAAGTTAGTTTAATGAGACATAAATAAAAATGTCTTAATGAAAGTTTCTTCTTTACTTTCAAAGAACAATTACTTAAATCTTATTATAGTGATTAAGATCACAACACAATGTCGAATTATGTACCCAAATTTTTGACATTTTTACCTATAATGTCTGTTGGTTTTGTTCACAGATCGTTGTCAATAAAATGGAATTTTATAAGACTGTCATACAAGTGAGAGGTTAAGCTAGTCATAAAACCAGGTTTAATCCATCATTTTCTACATAAGAAAATTCCTGTTCCAACTCAATGATATAACAGTTTGATGTGTTTGAGCTTTTGATTTTACCATTTGATTACAGACATTTCGTTTTGAATGTGCATCAGAGTTCGGTACTTTTGTAATGTACTTTTTATGTAATAGGGATAAAATCCTAACAAACCTGGCATATCCGGAAGGGCCCAGTTCTGAACTTTTTTTGAGGGAATATCAATCACTTTTTCAGCATCCCATACACCATCCTGTATATCAAATTTTTACAATGCCAATTAATATTATAATTAAATCTCGTAGATATTTTTTTAAATAAACTGACATTTACTGGAATATAACCAGTGTAAAATCAACATTAGAATTGTCAACATTTTTTCACTATGTGGAGGTTTGAAATAATTTTTATTTGTTGTATTCCAAACAAAAGTGACTGAAAATTACTTATGTAGTCACTACAATGATAACATAATATCTTGGGGTTTGAGTTTAAAGTTTGATAGAGTTGTACTCGGATTTTAAATATCATTGTATTACTTTTTGATAATTTTTGTAAAGAAATTTTGACATTAAATGTTTCTTTTGTTTTGGCGCTACTACTATCTTTAAATAAATAGACATGTGATTCACTATTATTATTTTTTTCTATTTATTTAAATACACGTTTAAAAAAATGTAGTTTTTCTATTTAGAACCATTTAATTTTATCTTGTAATGTGTGTTTAAAATATATAACAATTGATGCTACGATGAACAAATGTTATAACATCGCATTCTAAACATTTTGTAGTTGTTCAATGACCTTGTTTACTTGTCTTGTGTACTTCTTGTACGACATCGAGTATATTTGTTGCGTAGAAAGATTGTGTCCTTTTAATTCTTTTTCTCGTATTAGAAGAAATTCATTGGTAGATTCACGAGAACAGATGTTCAATTAAGAAAACAAAATTTAAATCACTTCATTGTGAAAAAAAATTGTGAAAATTAGAATTGATGTTATTATTGTTTTCTTTAAAGAAATAACGGTTATTTGTTGTATTTTAATTATATCACACAGAAATCCATGTTATTTATATAGGCAGTATTTTTTTTTTTTAAATAATTTACAACACAATCTCTTCTTATAAACAAGTATTGTACTAACAGGTTTTCTCCAGAATCTAAAGACATTGGAACTAAGAGCACATCCAACAAAACCTTCTGTTGCTTCCGGATCATGGAGGAATCTAATCTCGAGTGGGATCAAACCTTCGTCTCCAAGGTCAATTCTTTGAATTCTTTCATGTTTTTGCCAATCCCAAACGTTCAAACATTGTCCATACAATCCTGGTGAGAACAAAAAGGCTTTCACCTCAAATAAAACTTTTAAAGTACTAGGCTAAACCAAATTATACTCATCGCATATCGAGCTAAAACCAAATCGTGGGTCCGAAGCGGTATCTGTCAGTGCTTGTAAATAAAAGACACTCTATAATTTCGTGCGCCGGATGCATTTTTCTCTTTATACCTTTTTTGGGGAATACTCAACCGTCGGAGTGGTATAAATACGTAGAAATGTCAGTATCTAGATGACCTCGATTCATACAATAGTTCAATTAAGCAATACAAATCATGAGGCGGGTTTGATAGCTTTCAGCTCATAATGTTAAGAAAGGTTTAGTATGTTATCAATCTAGTTACAATAACATTAAAGGTATCAATTCATAATGGATGTAAAACTTGAACTAAATAACTAAATGGGTCTATGAACGTTCATGCTACTTCTGTTCAACGACCAAACATTTACTAAGCACATTTTCTACTCCATTACAGCTGTGTTGTTCAGATAAAGACCCGAATAACATAGCTTTTTGTTAGTAAATCACCTAACATAAACTGATTCATAACAGAATAAGATATTGATAGTTAACATGGAAGCTCAACATTCACTCCTGCTTACAAGAGAAAATTCCCGAATAAACAATGGCCTGTCAAATGATCCAAGAAAAATCTTACAAAACTATCAACATCAATTGTATTAGCCTTCAATAAAAGGTTTCAGAAACTAGAACTCCACCTTTTTAACTTCTCTAAGCTTCACGCTATTTATCACTATGACACTAATTACCGAATGGGTACTTACCATGGTGGGTGCCACTTGTGGAGAAGGATTTACCTATCCTTTAGGAGATCCAGTGACATATCTTTTTTGTGGGGTTTGTGTTGCTCAGTCTTTTTTTTTCTGTGTAGTGTTAACAAATTATAAGCCTGGTACCTTTGAAAATTATTTACGAGATATGATGTCCATTTGTATCATTCCGGCTCTTTATTTGAACGCAGTTATACGCAATAGTATATTATCTATTTTTTCATTGCGTAGGGTTAAGTTGCCGTCATAGACAGACTAAAGATTAGATTTTGTTTTTGTTTTCACCTTGAGAATCAATCTGATATAAAAATATGGTGGGTTTTTTGGGCAAAATCGAAAAATATAATAAGAACATTAATTACCATTCAATATTGATATAAATCAAACAGTAGCAACTCTGTTAATACGTCATGTCAAGTGACATTATCAGCATGTCGTCATTAGGAACAAACTAAATATCAGCGTTAAAACAATCATTCTAAATCATACCTAATACCAATAAAAGCAACACCGAACCTCATATTACCGCATAAATCATGGTGTCAATTACTATACATATGAAAAAGGAGACGATGGTTTTTTTAACTTGATGTGTACATTGACCTACTTTTTCAAGAATAATTTATCATTTCTACGTCAAAATTTAAAAAGGAAAAATGTGACTTACTTCAATTTAAGATTCACTTACCAATTATTTTGTTTAATACATGGAAGTAAAAGCCACGTCTCATTAATATGTAAATAAGGATGCCCGAGACTGTGTAAGGGAAATTAAGCATAAGTTGCATCGAAATGTGCCAATAGTTCGGCACTTTTTTCCGTTACTAAAATGACGAGTCTCAGCAAGTCAGCGTTCAGTTATCTCCAAAGTTTTTTTTCTTTGATATGTATTTCAAATGTCACAAATCTTTCAAAGCTTTTATAAATAGAAGGACAACAAAACATATACAAACACAACAAAACTGAACAATAGAACAACAAAATTAGAGAAGATACGATAGTCTCGACAGTTAAACATCGATTTGAAAATAAAAAAATAAAAGCCTGGTATCTGTAATCAGTTCTTGTTTTTTTTTTAATAAACTTGATAAAAAAAAACAGGAAACTGAGTAAATTAGAACAAGCAAACGTAACCTGGCCAAATTGTTTCAGATATATACAGATGATAGAAATTTCCCCCCCCCCCCCAAAAAAAAACATTAAAAGTTAGTGTATTGATACAAACCTTAAAAGAGGAGACATATAGAAATATTTTTCAGCATCGATGCTATTGTTTTTGTTTGCTTCACTGATCTTTGTCCTATATTATCTGTAGACGCACATATAAATCACTTGATTTTTGTACAAATATTTGTTAAAACAAACGGCTGACCAGTTTGGGACAATATCAAATTAAAGAAAAAAAACTAGTTTATACAATTGGACAAAGTGATAAATACATTTATAAACAAACAGTAGAAAACATTCCTACATAACGTCCTAATTTCAACACTGAACAGCAATGTATCACATGGCAATCAAACCATTCATACAAAGATAAATACTGCCAAAATGATAAAATCTCTGTAATTGAAGGGTATCTCAAAACATATTGTTCACCTCTTTTTTGTTATTAGAAATGTTTTCGTATCATCGAAAACTCTGCTTAAATATCAAATTAAAATAATACTCTAATATAATTAACCTAGATGTTACATATTATCATCTATATTACATAAAGAAAAGATTGCTGTGTTCTAAATGATTATCTTCTTTATTAATTTCTTCTATAAATAACAGTTGCTTATGTAATTACTTTTATCGAACCAATGCTGAATGGTAAAAGTTACATTTATCTTGCAAACAAAAATGTTCAAACCAAAATGTCGGTATGATATAGACAACGACAAAAGATGACAACCAATCATACCAACAATGAAACTTTCGGGGACATTTTCTCAAAGGATTTATGTCCACAAAGTGTCAGTGTGCCTCAAGAATTGTCAGATTTAAATCTCAGCAGAGTATGGTCAACTACACACGATGACAATTTCAAAGTTATAAAGTGTATCGCAACATCTAAAAGGTATTGCTGTAACTAGGTGCCAATTATTAACAATATCAAAAATAATAAGTCAAACAACTCCAGTTCAAATTGTTTAATCAAACTGAAGGAATACCATGGTCAACTATGCATTGTAACAAACAATCTAGAGCCCTAGTCACACTGTCTCGTTTCAAGAGCTACGTTTTACTACGTTTAGAAAGCGTAGAGACACGGGAATACACGTCACGAAGCGTATTGAAAAGTAGTGATCCTTGGTTAAAACGGGACATGCCCTGTATGTTTTGAAAATTCATCAACAAACGTATCGAAAATTGAGACGTAGTAGAAACCTAGTAAATACGTATCAAAGCTTAGCGGAACGTAACACAATGTGCTTACTACGTGTCGAAACGTATCAATGCGTGGTGGAAACGTGGGCCTACACGTACTTATACGTAGCAAAAATGTAATAAGAACGTAGCACAAACCTAGCAAAACCTAGCTTCCAAAAAAACTGGATATTTTTATTCAAAACGTAGTTGAAACTTAGCATTTTAAAACGTAGTAAACCGTGACAGTGTGACTGGGCTTAACTTCGACGATCGCAGAGGAGTGGCGTTTACAAGTTGAAATTACGTTTTCTAATTCAGAAATGGTCGAAATGATGAAAATTTTTCAAATCAAAATAACGGGTTTCACATTATAATAATAAGTGATCCTACTAAATATGACAGCAATCTCAAATGGGTTGCAATTACTGGGTTTTAGGTTGTAGCATTAAGTTAAATAAAACTATAAAGTCACATCAACTTTTTTATTCATAACTCTTAAAAATTGTGAACTACAAAACAACAGTATTGCATGATAGTCGTCAGAATATATAACAAACAATCATATTTAGTATGACGATCGTACTCAAAATGATTGTTTGTCATCTTTATAGCAAAAGTTCTGTTGTTATTACCGTGTTTCATAAGGACAAATGGTGAAAATAATTATATATTACTCTACACGCGCATAGCGAGAGTCATAAAGGGTCATATCATAATTTTGTTTAATTCTATTCTTTTTCTTTGCATTATATATATTGAACTCAAGCTTGAACTGTATGTGTTCAAACTCCAAATTCTTTTTTTTAATACTTTCGTATCAGTGTAGTAGGACACGCATGTTGAAACAAGAGGATGGCCACTGTAAAACGACAAATGCGTCCTAAATCTTGGAGCGTGTATATGATTTATTTTTCCATATAATTTCACTTTTCTTGTCATGCCATTTTGCTGTTTAAAACAAAAACAAAAGATATGATATTGTACAAAAAAAGAGCTTGGGGGTACATTTAACTTGACAAAATCAGATAATTGGACAGAAAACTTAACCCTACAGTTAATCATACCATGTAAGGTATGTTTTGATTAGTCTTTGAAGTAAACAAAAGTATTTCTTGGAAATTGTGGATTTTAAAAGACTTGAACCTTAACTTCCTTTTCCTGTGTTTTTGTGACACTTTGACGAAGTGTGAATTAATATGGCGGGTGATGCAGGCATAGGAGGAGTCGCTTATACTGTCGACACCCGGTCTCGGAGGGGGGAGGTATGCAATTCTTTCTTTTTTGTCTTTTACCTTGATATGTGTCTTCTTTGATTTGAACATCGGTAAAATACTACTGCCTCAATTTGCTTTTTTGCAAATCATATAGTAGCTTGACATCAAGCCAGTATGAACCAAAATAGCAATAATTCATACTAAATATTAAAACAGGAAATAATGGTTATGTCTTACCTTGTTTTACATGGTCAGGATTGAATCCGCTCCTAAATGCTTTTGGTGAACCCCACTCAGTACTGATCATGACGTTATGATATGGCTGATACCAAAAATCGTAACCGAATTCAATAGATTCACGTTCCCATTTCTTCTTTATTGTAAAGCTTTTGCCGTCGATCAAAACAAAACCACCTTAAAGTAATAAAATGAAATATTTATAGAGCATACAGCAATAGATTTAGGACCAAAAATGTCATATTGGGTTTTGGTTTGCATGTACTGTCAATGAAACTTCAGTTGTATCGTTATCTCTTTACTTTTAAAAGAGTAAACGACGATAGTTGTTTCATTGGCAATCATACATTATTTTATATAGTATTTTGTTTTCCTGTCTTGTAGTTGTAATGTTTACGAAAGTATCCATGAATATTATGTCCTAAAATAAAAAAAAATAAAAGAGTTTTTTTTAATATTGAGGACAAAAAAGTAACATTAGAGAATTTGGGGGAAAAAACTATAAAAGTCTAGTGTGTTTTATAGAACATACCTTTGGCGTCTCCTTTCGGATCTCCCATACAGCTTATCATTATATCACCGGAACCAAGACAATGTGTCGTGTGAGGAGCTGACATCCCACATTTTTCTGTCATCTCCCATGGCTCAATACTCTTAATAAAATATAAAACTTAATACATAATACATTTTTGTACAAAATCTTTAAGTTTGAAATCGTTATTTTGGTAAACTTAAATGGTTTTGGAAATTTCTGCTGATTTAAAACCAAATTTCAAATTAAACAAAAAAGTTGAATATTTTGTATACACCTGAATAGCTGAGTTTTAATATAAAATACGCGTACACATAATTACGTGTAAAAGAAAATCCTTTATTTTATCAAAATATTCGAATATGTGCTGCTATCGATTTATTGTCTTCCCGTGCACAAATTCGCGTACACCATTTTCTTATTCAAATTCGACAGCCAGACAGCGCAATTGCGAGGGAAACCCCATGATGAAATAAAAGTTAAACAAACGTGAAATTGATCTAATTTTAACCGATTTTGAAAGAAAGAAATCAATTCGCCACTCATTCCCTGCTTTGACAAAGTTTAATTAGCAAATGGGAAAGCATGAAGTACATATTGAAACACATATATACCCCTCGATCTTTTCGTTTATTTGTCACGTGCTCCATGGTTCGGTGTTGGTTGTTTATTAATAGGTAACGATCGGTTAAGTTCGACACCAAAACCCCTCTATATCCATTTTATTTGCCGCCGGACGTTTACATCTCTCAATCGCCATCGTCCTCATCAACCAGAAACGTAAATCTTATTAAGTATTATAGTTTATAGCCGATTGCATTGAGTGTGTAGGCAAAGGATAAATATCTTTGGTTAGCTTACTTGTAAGCTGAACCGTGAAGTCATTATTAGGTTAGGTAAACTACCTTCCTTTAAGAGTAGACTAGTCCAACATATAGCCAATCTATCTGTTTGTAGGACTATGCCACTTCGAAAGTAGGGTAGTATACCTTACCTGATAAAGACTTCATGGTTCAGCTAAAAAGCAAGCTAACCAAAGATATTACCTTTGCCTGCACACTCATTTCAATCGGCTGTAATTACCGTGTCTAGTTGAGGTTTTCTTTGATCGGTTCCAGTGTCCACCACATATATTCTGTTGCTGTTGACTGATGGTAAAATAAGTCGGTTTCTAGATCTTGACGGATCGTCATGACAACTGGAACATGCATTCCATCCTGAATGATGAAGTTCGTCTGCCACATTTGGCATATGCAGTCTGTGGATAACCTTAAACAAGATAATCAAAGCAAATTGACTTCCAAGGTATGTATGCAACTGTTACATTGGTGTATGATTGACCATGCCAACCCATGTATCTGATTTGGCATGGCTTGGTGGTAAATAGTTACATCAGTAAGGCAATTGATACGTGTATATAAAAAGCCAATAATAGCCTCTATCAACACGTATTTAGTGGCATATAGTAATACAATCGTATGTATCTAATACTATGGTGGTTAGAAATTCAGAATTGTTATTCATTTTTTTTTTTCTAAAATAGAATGTTTACAAATTTTGTTTCAGTTACAAACGTTACAATGCCTACAAATGTGATTGGTATTTTCAAAATCTCTATAGTGTCGTGTTCACCTAATATTGACGGCAACGCCATCGTCTCTATAACTGGGCGGCTGCAATTAAAAATATCATTTTGCAACAGAATGGTATGTTGCGTCTAACGACATGAAGACTGGACTATACCATTATCCCTGTGGATTGAAATTACTCTTCTCTGATTATTAACTTCACTTTGACACATTTCAAATACCGTTATTCTGTCTCATAAATTGTCACACTATCTTATCAAACAAACTGTTAGGTGCGGGTATTCACGGTAACATGTTCAAAAATATAAAATGTCTTTATTCAAACTTGAAAAGTGCTATTAGACTTTCGCCAATGATGTTTACAGACTGGTTTTCGGTAGATTCCGGTGTACGCCAAGGAGACAACCTCGCACCTACATTGTTTGCGTTATTCATTGATAATCTGGTGCCACTTATCAAAGGTCTTTCGCAAGGAGTATTGGTTGGAAACGACATGATTATTTGTTTATTTTACGCTGATGACGTCGTTCTCATTTCGGACTCAAGAGAAGGCTTACAATCTCAACTCAACGTTCTACATGACCGGACAAAGAAAAATCTTCTTAATGTGAACATTGAAAAAACCAAAGCTATGCATGTTCGTAAGGCATCTTCAAGTAGATCAGATGGTTTGTTCGGACTCGGACAAAAGGAATTAGATTACGAGGAAAGTACCGTTATTTAGGCCTAACATTGTCCGAAAACCTCAACTATAAAGTGTCTGTTAATAAACTGTCAGCGGCAGCTAGCCGATCATTAGGATCGTTAACATCCAAATTCTTGCATATGGGAAATATGGACTTCAAAGTATACACAAAGATATATGACAACACAGTTATCCCGGTTATGGATTATGCGTCTGGAATATGAGGTACCAAGCGCTATGACTCACTTGAGAGACTACAATACAGAGTTATAAGGACATTTCTTGGCATAAGCAAATGTGCTCCGATTCCTTCTGTCTTAGGGGATATGGGTTGGCTACCTGTATATATTCATACGCAGTGTAATGCGATACGCCTATGGTGTCGCCTCATGAAAATGCCATGCAGACAATAGACTTTGTCGTAAAGTGTTCTGTTGGGACATTGAAACCTCTACACGCTACAAAAATACCTGGTTTAACAATATCAAGACAGTTTTAAATACTTGTAATCTTACGCATTTAATCAACTACAGTGGCGAGAATATTTCTACAAACTACGTTTTAGAAACAGTCAAAAGTAAATATGTAGATGACTTCAAAGATAAATGGAGTAATGAAGTGCGAACAATGCCCAAACTGAGAACGTATAAAACTTTTAAGTCCGAATTCTCAACGGAACCATATGTAAAAAGACATTTATCAAGGGTGCAACGTTCAGCACTTGCAAGGATTCGTTAGAAGTGGAACTTTTCCACTAGAAATTGAACAAGGTCGTTACAGAAACATTCCACCTAATTTACGTATATGTAAATAGTGTAATTCAGGTTCGATTGAAGATGAAACACATTTCCTCATCTATTGTGACCGTTATACTGATGCACGAAACAGACTGTTACGGGAGTTACCTTCTATTCACATTGATGAGCTACTTCCAAACGAAGCCATTACAGTACTCTTAAATGCTTATACCAAACTTGTAGCAAACTTTATTTTAGAATGTTCCAATATAAGACGTGAATTTATATAACTGTTTAATCTTTCTATAGTAAATATCGAAGTATACGCATGTCTACATTTTTTTAAATGTTATAATTTGGACCTCATTTTCTTATATCTGTAATATTTAAAGTTAAAACATGATAGTGCATCATAAGCCTATTTGGCTGGCTGAATCATTATGTCAATACTCAATGTACATTATATTGTATATATTCAGGTTGCACTCTAATAAACTATTTATTCATTCATTCATTCATTCATATGCATTGAAGTAATTTATTTTCCTATATCTTAACTTTGCACTTTTTCTTTCAAAGATTGAATATGTCACGACAATATTGGATCCCTACAAGAAACAACACCAAAGTAAACCAAGGAAAAGACGAAGTTAAATATTTGAAAAAAAGTAAGCAATCATTTAAATGAACTAGGATGGGAAGGTCAATAAACAAGGCGTGGCGAGGAGAGACAGTATTGACGTTTGTCTAATTTTGAAAACACATTGAACTACTAGATGTCTTTTGTGAGTGTTGTTGGATTGCTGTATCATAAAAGAAAAGCCAGCCTAAGATTCAAGTCTTGACATCGAATAACGAATACACATATAGTTATAATAGTTCTCCAAGAGGAGCGGAATCATACATGTGAATCTTACAGATTTTATGTTTTTTCAGTGCTTTAATCATTAAATCTATTCTTCCCATAAAAGTAATGAACATCAGGTATATATTTATACAGGTAAAGGTCAAATATTTAACTAAACTGACTTATTTCGGTATGCTTTATGTTATGGATGGGTAGCTCATTTATTATGTATATCTCGAGTATTTTTTCACATATCCTTCAAAGGCTCAAATTACCAAACATTTTTTATTCGTTATAAGTACAAAAAATTCATTAAATAACAATGACTGTAGTATAAGTTACAAGTTTGTATTGTGAATACCCGACCTTACATCTTTTACAAAACATACCACCGCTTCGATAACCATATAAAAAAGATTAACCTATTTATGATATATCAGTAAGAAAGTATCAATTGATACAATGAAAAGAGGTCCAGGTATTATTTTCACTTCGTTATTAAAACTGAGAAATATACTAATTCATACTTATCAAATCACTGTCCAACATTTCATATGAGTAATGACAATCCATTTCAATAAATATTGTTAAAAATCATGGGTTGACAATATAAATTTCATTACACTACCAATTTTAGAGATACAGAAAGATGCATTGATTAAACCAACAGTAGGCATAAGAAATGACCAAGGTATTTATTTTACATTATCGACTATAGTGCATGTAAGTTAAATGGGGTAACTTGAGCAATGTATCCGAAAGAGATATGCGTGCAAGTAAATAAAATAAAAGAAAGAAATATATATCCAACGTGTATAATTCTGTCAATGTATATACCGTATTTAACTTAACGTAGGTGTTTGCTTCTTTTGAATCACTCTGCAAATTGTTGTATTTCCGTAGTCCAAAATTTTGTCACGTAGTGCATGTACCTTGTGAATTCACATGCAGACATATAAAACACAAGCAAAAAAACTCTCTTTGGCAGTTCTTTTTATCTGACAAGATGCTAGTTGAAAATCAAGAAAGTTTTTCAGTGTTGAGAAAAAATTAACTGCAGCAAAAACAAATCAATTGAGCAAATGATGAATAGATAAATTAATATCGTAAATTTTTAATAACTGTTTCAAAATAACATGTAACAAAAATATTGGCATCGCGCAAAGGGGGGCTTTTCCCGCGTCTTATATCACTAAACCCATAAGGGATATACTGATTGGTATTTTTTTCCAGAAGATTAGTTGAAATACCTTTCAGTTACTGATATTTTTATAGTTTAGATCTTAGACAAATTAAACTCATTACGTAGAAGATTGCTGAATTACTTCAATGTCTTTACCGGCAATATTTGAATATTCCAAAATATAAACTATCTAAAAATAATAGCGGAAAAAAGGAAAAAATAAATTAAAAAAAAAAATCTATTCGGGTACAGATACCAAGTGAGCAGAACTTAGACCCTGTTCACACTAGCATTTTTTTTTATCGATCTAATTTGAATCGATCTAAATAAAACCAGTTAGCGTTCACATTATCTTTAATCATATCGATCTCTATCGGTCTAATATGAACCACTGCGTTCACACTACAATTAAAAACGCAATCGATCTAACCTTTTTGCCCGTAAAACTGTAAACACTGTGTATAAATAGAACTGATTTATCAAATTCATGTGCTGATACACTGATACACACACTTGGAAAAAAATGGATTAAGTTATTGTTTCTCTTGAATCACAATTTAAAATTTTGATACTGGTGTTATTGCAGTTTTCTTTAATTTTGAAAAAAATAACTGTAGCAACGAAGTTACAACACGACGCCGGAAATACTGCGGTTCCTGCAAAGAAAAAAAATCAACATAAGAAAAGAAGACACCGATTTCGCAAATCTATGTTATGGCGAAGACAACATGTTTACAGTTTGTTTTAAAGGTCTTTTAACAGAGAAATATGGGTTAAACAACGAACCTCTGAGATAGTTTTGCCGCTATACATGCGCATACGTTATTTTCGATTCAATCGTACTAGTTTAAACCGATCTCTGCGTTCACATCTAAAGTAAAATCGGTTTACTTTAGATCGATTCAAACAAAACTACCTCTTTTGGTGTTTTAGTTTAGACCGATTGAAGATCGATTCAATGCGTTCACATTAGCCCTTAAACCGATCTAAAGTAAACCGGTCTAGTTTAAATCGATAAAAATGTCCTAGTGTGAACGGGGTCTTAGACGTTCTTGTAGCAAAGGGAGGGGGAAGAAATGGAAACATAAGTCTAACTTTTTTTGTATTGTTGTAATGGTGTTCAATAAGGTACAGAATCAAAGAAAACTGGAGATTCTTTTGTCGCTAATACGACACCCCCTCCAAAAAAAAAACACCCATCCCAAACCCTTTCTACCTTGCAGTAAGTTGGTGATTTGGGGTCAACGTCTACTGTGACCAGGTAATCTGGCTCAACATTCCGTCTGCTTGGTGGAATGATACAGGGAATATATACCAATGTCTCCCTAGCTCCGCTCCGCATGGCAGAAAGTGGTGAGGCATATCCAGGTCCTCCGCAACAAGCTGTCAAGGAAAATAAACATAAAAAACAAAAATACAAGGTGAAAAGTATATTATAATTCATAGTAGTGTGACTGTACAAACAATATTTCCAGACAGAAATGAGGAGCAAAGAAAAGTACTAATACAATATTGCTACACTTGATTGCATGTAACTAATAGCATACATTATGTGAACCATACCGTTCAACGAATAATGTTTGTTTATTATTTCTTATATCTTATAAGCTTATCAGGAGGTAGTCTGGATATTTATTAAAATTTACGTAATTTTATATACCTGATAGGAGAAAAATTAGTACCGTTCCAAACACTATATGTGCATAAAATCATTAAAAGATTGACTGATTGATTGTTGGTTGCTTAACGTTCAGTGGCAAATATTTCATGCATATGCAGGACGAGAACAAGTTAATAATAAATACAATATGTATGTCTAGTAATAGAGGCCGTCCGGGATGATGGTCGGGGAAATGTGGACTGTCACTGGAAAATGAGGGTATATTGGATAGGGACAGAAATTTTGCCTTGCAACAAGCCACCTACGGACCCCTCAAATCATTAAAAGAAAGCTCAACACAACAGTAGAAATCGGAACTACAGAAAAACACAGATAAAAATTATTACTCAAAACCACAAAGAATGTCGTATATAGACGTATAAATCTGATTAAAATTTTGAAAATGCAGGAACTTAAGCTATTGATTAGATTTTAGTATTTTTGATTTATTCAAAAAGACCTATAATCAATATACGGTTTTTTAAAATCTTTTTTGTAAAGTTAAAAAACTTGTACCACCAACATTTAGAAACCTTTTATATTTATATATATGGTATTTAGTAACCGATTAAATGAAAACATCAACAATAGTCAAAATTAGTGCTGCACACTGATCTAAACACATTCGGAGGCACGTCTTATAGAGCGGTCTAAAAAAATAAAAAAAATATGTTTAACTAGAACTCACCAGATTCCTCTTCACAGTCCGACATTTTTAAAAAGAATAAATTCTTACAGGTAGCAGAAGACTCAACCGTAAAGAAAGAAATAGTTGTCCGGATGTAAAATAATAAATGGTTGACTAGTTATGAATATGATATTTGGCTTGCTGGGTTTAAATGCAATGTCATTATATTTTGTAACAGGGTGTTTTTTTCGAATAGGGAGAAGAGGTCATGAACATCTCATTAAAGTCTTATCTGACCTGTTCTGTCAAAACGAAAGAGGATGGAAAGATGGCTGCTATTGTCAGAACTGAATTTGCCTTTGATTAAAATACCCCAAAAGTTGTTTAAAAAAATCCTGTGCAAGAGTGCAACTCTTAATTTTCTTCAGTATCAGAGAGCAATATCCAACTCTGTAAATTCAAAGACAAGTCATTTGCCACTATTTTTTAAGAGCTTTTCTAGAATAATTTGTACGACTGTAATTAAGGGTTTCCGCGTAAGCTAGTGTAGCGCCTACTTTTGCTGTTGATTGCAGGCTCAACAAAAATGAGGGAACAAAATAATAAAAATATTCCTCTCTATACTAGCTTTTGATTTTAAGAAGCTTCTGTCCAAGTTTGTTAAAAATCCAGGATAATTTATGAATATAATAAATGTTTTAAAAACTTTAACTGCAGACTGTATGTAATGTTTACTGGAAGAAAAACTAAGTCTATCTATAAGTAGAATACGGAAAAACAAGAACAAAATTGTAAAAAAAATACCTTCTAGGTGCTAGCTTTTGATCATAAACAAGCTTCTGTCCCAGTTTGGTACAAATACAGGATAGTTTAAGAAAGTAATTAAAATTTCAAAAACTTAGTGAATATTTGTGGAAGCCAACCACGACGACGCCGACGACGGAATGTAGGATCGCTATGTCTCGCTTTTTCGACATAAGTCTCGACAAAAATGACGTAAATTGCGAATATAGACATGATAGATGTTTGCCCAAAAAAAATGATAGTATGAAAAAAAATGGTTTATACAATTAACTTTAAGAATTCATGACACATACATGGCGTGAAATAACCAGTTTTCGGATCCAAATCCTCACGCTAATAATTTATTAACTCAAGCAGGGAGAACCCCCGTTTCTCAGTCATTTTCAATATACACGAAATACTTGTCGAAATATACATTTATCATGATTAATTATGTTTTACGCATTAAAATTAGACAACAGAAAATATTTATTTGCACAAACACGTTTACATTAAAGGGTTATGGCATTAAATACAAACAATAAAACCGACAATTGTATAATTACATAGGACTGATAGTGGCCTTCGAATCAAAGTAAAAAAACACCGTGACTACAAATGTTTGTGTTTTATTGTTTTATCGTTAAAAGTGTATGTAAAAAGCTGTGCAACGTAATTGAAATTTATAGTCAGCTTTTCTTTATAAGATAAATTTATTTATATTTACATGTGTGCAGAGGCTTTTAAAATGACTGGCATATGAATAAGAAATATTACCGAATGCATTTAAAAAAAATTGAGAAGTGAGTGTTTACATTTTGTATTTGATTAAAGTAGTTTATGAAATTGGTTTGTAAAAGCGGTTTACAAACACTTAATGAAAATGACAATAACGACTTCCCACACATATTATTATTTTTAAAGATACATGTACAACGTATTGATTAAACATTGCACACATGCATACATACATGTATGATGAATTACAAAGTGCGCAAGCAGTGGCCGGGATCCGAAAAAAGGGGGCGGGAGGGTCCGGGGGTTGGAACACCCCTTTTTTTGGACGATCAATACATTGCAATAGCGTAATGTAACATTAATTTGATTGATTTGTGGTGTTTAACCACTATAAGCACTCTTGATTATATCGTGGCGACCAGTTTTTTTATTGGTGGGGAAGCCGAAATATCCAGTGAGAACCTCCGACATCCGGTAGAAAAACTAGCTAGTTGTTACAATTTTTCAACAGCTGAAGTACTTGCATAAAGTATAGAGCCGGGAATCGGAGACCGAGTGCGTATCCAGTACATAAATTTATGTTTGCTAAAATAATGAATTGTTTATAAGTTGGTCTGTCGAATAAAAGAAAACTGATTAAAAAGGCTCTGTTTCAATATTAGTTGATATTGGCTTTTCACACGCTGTCATTAACTGCGAGTACTCTCAGATCTGTACTTGTTTGTCTCTTTGAAACATTCCCAATTTCCATTCTCAATTTTATTTGTGTCTTTTTTGTTGTTAGGGATGTTTATAAATACCCTGCCACGTCCGGTCTATATTTTTGTTAGGTGTTTTCTACTTTGTATCAATCTGATGAGTTAATCCCTTTTACACTGATTTTCAGAGTTTGGTTATATGTTGTTGTACTGTATAACACCGAGTGTGAGCATTATAATTCCGTTGACCTAAACAGAACCACCAATACAATCATAAATATGCTTACAAACTGAGTTTAGAAAGCAATTTTATGTTCAGGATAATCTCGTCTTGCGTAAGTTCTGAAGCTATAATGAGGGAAATGCTTGTAGTGAACCCAGTCTAATTAAAGTAGATTACAAAACTTATTCGGATTTTTCTATCACAGCGTGTGATAAACGACTTATATGCAACAAGTTTGTCTACTTATAACAAATGTTAAGTACAGTCAAGACCTGTTTATGTTTATAGAATATATTACATTTCAATTTCGTTCTTATTTTTAAGTGCAAATCTTATGATCAAAGTCCTACAAATTAAAAATTACTCTGATGCACTACTTATTCAATAGAGCTAGAGTTTAGAAAAATGGCTACGTGGTTTTACTTCGTTCAGGACTATGACTCCTACTGGAGTGGCGATCGTACGTCCTTGAGTAATATACTTAAGCGTCCAAAACCGCAAATCTCTGGAAAATTAAGCAAAAAACAACCATCGATATGGCACCCAAAATGAGAAGTGCAAATCAGCAGGTCCTTTTAAAACTGACTTTTTGGTGTGGAATTGCTTTATGTCGTGCGGTGACCTTTTGTTGCTTAAATTTATGTCATTTGGATCCTGGTGGCTAGCTGTCTCAATGGCAATCATATCGGGCTCCTCACTTCTATACTATGATCTAATATTGTTCCAGAATTACAAACCGAGAATCGAGAGTTTTTGTTTTGACTGAGATAAATAGAAACGCCGGTGTCCTATAGCCATTCTTCCCCCATGTCAATTTTTCCGGGGGGGGAGGGGAACTCGATTCAATTCCCCCCCCCCCCCCCCCGAAAAAAATGGCATGATAAAACATTTCCCCTCAATAAAATTGGGGTAAAACCAGGATCAGGCCAATTTTCCCCCTTATAGGACGAGAAGCTAATTCCCCCCCCCCCCCTTGAAATTACATATAACGTAGGCGATGTCAGTTTTATAAATATTTCGAAAAAAAAAAAAGAATAGTAACTTTTTTTATTAGTTTAGCGGTACCAAACCTTCATCGTATTTGATATATATTTCGGGTGTTTATAAGCTCGGGATTTCGGGATTGACCCTTTCGGGATCCGGGAATTCTTTTTTCGAATTTCGGGATGTCAGGATTTAAATTTATTTAAATTCGGGACCTCGGGATTTCGTGTTTTTAAGCCCGGGACTTCGGAATCAGGACCCTTCCTACCCCTCCCCCGAGAATGATAATAGATATAAGAAGATGTGGTATGGGTGCCAATGAGACAATTAACTCTCCATCCAAGTCAAACTTTGTGAAGGTAAACCATTATAGGCCAAAGTATATTTAGTTCTAAAGCGTTACTTGCATCATGTATATACAAGTGTAATCGTCATACTATTTATAAAAAAGAAGATGTGGTATGAGTGTTAGCCTGTTGTCCGAAAAACTAAACGTGCAACGTCAATTTTTGTGGTGATAAAATGGTCCTTGGCTTATAATGAACCCCATTGAAAACTTGCTGGCAGTTCAAAGGATTATTGTATTAGTATGGAGTATACACCTTGTAAAAAATAAAAATAATAAAAGTAAGTTGTTAGTTGCCAGGTCAAAAGAATGCATGTAAATGTCAGCATATTGAAGATTCGGACGATCAGACAAAATAATAAAAAAAAAATGCAATTACAGACGGTAAAAAAATATAGACGGACTGATGAACATGTAGACAGACAGATTGACATGTAGACGCAGTATGGTGAAATATAGACCGACTGGTAGACATGTAGACGGACTGGTGGACACATGCATAGACTAGTAGAGATGTAGGCACACTATAGTACTGGTGTAAACGTTAACTGACTTGTAAACATGTAGATAGATTAGTCAACACGGAGACAGACGGGTGGACCTGTAGACATAATAGTAGACCTAGACGGGCTGGTGAATATGAAGTCAGACTGTTGAACATGCAGACAGACAAGTAGACACATAGACAGACCGATGAAAATGTAGACGGACTATTGGAAATAGACAGACTGGTAAACATGTAGACAGATTTGTGAACACATATCCTGTTGAGAATGTAAACCGACTAGAGGACTATTCGAAAAAACTGGGGAAAATACAGACAGACGAGTGGACACATATACAGCTGAGGACTATGTCGACATTGACAAAAAATATTTGTCAGCATGAAAATCTAATTCCAACTCTGTTGGGTTTAATTTTCAGACTGATATAAATATATTAAAGTATATTCTATGGGGAAAGATTGGCATGGGGGAAAAGTGACAATACGTATACGTATTGCCAATTTTCCGCGGGGGAAGAATGGCAATGATCCAAAATTTCCCTCGGGGAAAAACTGGCATGGGGGAAGAATGGCTATATAACACCGGCATATCAAAAAAGTATCCTACTTTTTAAATGATTCGGCTTTTCTAGATCCGGATCCAGAACTTTTTATTAGGTGGAGGGGGCACTGCCTGTCATAAAAGGGGGTCCGCTATAGTCATGCTTCAGATAAATTAAGAGACCTTGATTTATCTGACCTACCCCTTTCGTTCGCTTTTAACTTTACTTTAATGTGTGGGTCAATTTACAGACATACGTATTTTAAAACAAATTTTAAAACATACCAGTTAGAATAAAGCAAGGAAAACATATTCTGCCTGTTACCGCTAATTTCCTACTACATGTTGAGCAAGACTTTGGTTAGCGTGCTTGCTTTGTTTGTACAATGTATAATTGTATTTGGTATAATGTCCAATCAAATTTAGATATAATATAAATACAGACTTAAGTAAATGTTTATACATACAAAGCAAGCAAGTCAATCAAAGTTTTACTCTACAAGCATAATGAAATTAGCTGTAATAGAAAAGTAGAAACATTGTGAAGAAACCGTCTTGACCTTTTGTAACGTTCCTATGTTGTCTATTATAATTTAAATCTACAAAGGACATCTAAAAAAGCATAGAGCTTCTGTACTCAGTGGTGATTGTGTCGTTTGCTAAAAGTGCATTCAACAAGTCCTCCAAGAACGAAAAAACGATAATATTTCATACGAGCAATGCATTACATGGACACAAACTCTTTAGAACTTCTGCTACTCAGAAGGACAAATAAGGACCACATAAATCATGTACATATGGCGCATGCACGTTTATGTAAGAAATTACTATTATTTTATAAACGTTTTCTTTCCTTCTATTCGAGTTAATTTGGATTCAATGTGGAAAAGAAGTTCACGAGGCATCGGAACCGAGATCGGAACAAACTAATAGTGGCTACCGCTGATCAACATGCAACCAGGAAGAATGCAATAGCATATTGTGTCGAACTATGAGGAATTGCGACAACTCGACAGGGTCATTTTGAAAATAAGTAGCTCTTTTTCAGAGGCAGATCCTATTATACAAATTAATCCTTGTGCATATCTAGTATAGTCAATAAAACAAGAATGAGACAGTACGTGACATCTCTAAATTATAGGCAAAATGATTTAATCTATTTCCAATTCTGCAAAATTTCAGACATGAAGGATTCAAAAATTGTATATAATAAAGTGTTACCTACCCATAGTGTCACTGTGTAAGCGAATATCTTTCTCACTACACACACTAACTACACGTGATTGTACATAGATCAGTGTATATATTACTGATAAGTTAAAAGTAAAACAAATATTACCTGTGTCATATTGCAAATATTTAAAATTGAGTGCCCTGTTTGTTGACCCCGGTTTTTAGGTTTTAAAGACCTTTGAAATTGATGGTCTGTCGTACGTTACATAAATCAAAACATGCAAGATCTTTGAATATATCCTTACAATCTTTAAATATTGTGATTTAAACATATTTGTGAAACGTAAATAGTTGCCAGTGGCACAGTTTTCATTTGCACGTCTCAATACGTCCGGTAGGAATCGACCTATATGGTCATCGTTGAACCCATGCAGTCATTATCGCAAACAATTTACAACATGGAAATTTATTACCTTCTAGAGTCGGATGAACCGTTTGAAAAATAAATGATTATGATAACTTTGATCCTCGAATTTGGAATATGAAAATAGATTGTCACCTATATATATGCGGATAACATGACCTATCTGTTTATAATTGGGAATAAGTTGAAAATAAAAAGGCTGAAATTATTTACAAAAAATAAAAATCACTATAAATATCATAATATTCTCTTTTATTGTCTAGGATAATTAAGTACAGGTTTTAACGCCCATGCTACTTATTCTCACTTTTCACTACGGAAAATATGCTCTACATTAAGATACAAAGCGAATGACAGGAATAAATATGCTCGGCATTATAATATAAAGGAGACTGGTCTTGCTGATGATCAGTGTGTTTATTACATGTATTGGCCTTTAATTTTCCCCCACTATCCAAACTACTAGTGTTTATTTGCAACCAACTCCCTTGAACATTAATTCAAATGGAATAGGTCATGTTATAATTTTTATATTTCTGGTCAGGGTAGTGGTTTTCGTAGTCGATTTTTTAAAAATTATTTTAGATTATGAAACGAAAGCAGTATGGTCAAGCACATGTACTCTGAAGGACATATCTATAACGTAATAAACATTTCGCCCAATTATAGACTTGGGTCATGAAGAACCAAGGTTAATTATACAACACGTGTGTGTCTTTCATTCTAGCTGAGAGATATCTGTCTCATCTAACTGAAATTTTGACAAAGAAATAACAGAGGAGATAACTGTCTATACAACGTGTATTCCTTGAATGTATTAGAATTTTTGCTTCATTCAAATGGAAGCTAGAAAGTGGGAAAATTAAAATCACCTAGCTATCTATAGTTTTGAAAAAATTATCTTAAACGACCCTCAATATCGACTTCTAGATGTATGACAAGATACCAAGTATACGTGTTGTATCCTTTATTTCAAGTTCAGTATATATGATGATCAACAAACCTTGATTATTTAGTGAGAGACTGTCTCACGTATACAGGAACACGTTGCTTTACAGGGTAATGATAGCTCATTCGATGTAATTGCAAAAAGCCAAACGAATAAAGATAATACTTGAATAACCTTGTTAAACCTTCATGGAATCTTTCATAACTTGAAAAGAAGCTTCAGCACACTGAGCAGAATTTTCAATTTCTCAATTTACGCTGACACCAGCAAGCACAGGCAAGACACAGGGTTCTTAAGGAACAAACTTAAAATTCTTTCAAATTGTCTTTTCATCTTAGAAAAGGAAGGGGTGAGATGAGTTGTCCAATGTTTGGAACCAGATATTCTGGGGATTTATTTTTCTTATAACAATATCTTTGATAGACGGTTGCTGTTCACTATGAAGGTGCACAATTCTTGTTTTGCCAAGACTTTTTACACTATGAAATGTCTTGCTTCCTTACCGATAAGTATTAATTTATGTTAGAGTCTAAGAGAAAAAGGTTATACAAATGTCTTTAATGACCCTTGTAAATGAGGTAAAATTAGATAAACCACTTTAGGCGAATATGTACCCCTACAATTATTCCACAAGAGTGCACACGCTGAAATGTCTCGCCTTCTTTACTAATCATTGATATTATGTTGATAGTCCTAAATATAAAGCTTTATTACAACTGTCACATAAACTTAACATTAACCAAGATAACTAAACAAAGACCAATGAACCATGAAAATGAGGTCAAGGTCAATTGAACCATGCCAGGCAGACATGCAGAGTTAACAATTCTTCCATATAACAAATATAATTGATCTATGAAGTTTAAGACAAATAGACTAAAACACAAAAACTTACCATTGAGCAATGAACCTTGAAAATGAGGTCAAGGTCAAATAAAACCTGTGCCACTGATATATAGATCATAAAATATTTCCATACACCAAATATAGTTGACCTATTGCATATAGTATTAGATAAAAAGACCAAAACTCACAAAAACTTCACTTTGACCACTGAACCATGAAAATGAGGTCAAGGTCAGATACCATCTGCACGCTAGACATGTACACCTTACATTTATTCCATACAACAAATATAATAGACCTATTGCATAAAGTATGAGAAAAACAGACCAAAAACACAAAAACTTAATTATAACCACTGATTCATGAAAATGAGGTCAAGGTCAAATGACACCTGCCAGTTGGACATGTACACCTTACAGTCCTTCCATACACCAAAAATACTAGACCTATTGCTTATAGTATCTGAGATATGGACTTGACCACCAAAACTTAACCTTGTTCACTGATCCATGAAATGAGGTCGAGGTCAAGTGAAAACTGTCTGACGGGCATGAGGACCTTGCAAGGTACGCACATACCAAATATAGTTATCCTATTACTTATAATAAGAGAGAATTCAACATTACAAAAAATCTGAACTTTTTTTTCAAGTGGTCACTGATCCATGAAAATGAGGTCAAGGACATAGGACATGTGACTGACGGAAACTTTGTTACATGAGGCATCTATATACAAAGTAAGGAGCATCCAGGTCTTCTTCATTCTAAAATGTAAAGCTTTTAAGAAGTTAGCTAATGCGCCGCCGCCGTAGCCGTCAGATCACTATCCCTATGTCGAGCTTTCTGCAACAGGCTTGACAAAAAAACAAATATAGCTAACCAAATTTCTGAAAGTATCTGAAATATGGACAACCAAGAAATCATAACATTTACAAATGAAAATAAGATATCAGATAACTGTCAGACAGACATGTGCATCTTGTAATCATTCAATTCACTGCATATAGTTAAGCTATTGCTTGTAGTATCTGAGAAACAGACTTTGAAATGATTATGCTAACTTTTGAACCACAAAGAGATTGAGGTCAGATGAACACTGTCATACAGACTTACATGTTTAACAACATTTCATATACTTAGTCCAGTTGACCAATTGCTTTTAGTTTCTCTGAGAAACTGACTAAATTACAATTCAATGAACTCAGACAAAACCTGAAAGACAGACATGTACAGTATATCTTACATTCCTTCTATACACCAAATAAAGCTGGCCTACAACTTAAAAGAGTACCTGAGATATGGACTAATCCTCAATCACTGATCCCTGAAATTAGGTCAAAGTCAGTTGAACCCTATCTGTCAGAGTTCAGTTATAGAAGATCCCATCATAATCTCTGTATTGCATTTTGTTACTTTGCCACATCAAAACAAACCTATTCAATCCATATAATTAACAATGCTTGCAGAAATGTTTACATTTTTCTTCTTAAAATTCCAATCTAATTTTCTTAATAAACATGTACAATTGATATTTAAAACCAGATGCTCCACAGGGCGCAGCTTTATACGACCGCAGAGGTTGAACCCTGAACAGTTGGGGCAAGTACGGACACAACATACAAGCTGGATTCAGCTCTAAATTTGGATTGTGATTAAATAGTTGACACAGCATAAGTTTCTGACACAGAATGAATGTGGTCTAATGAACTTAAATTTTTTTTTTGCCTTTGAGCAATTCACTATGCTGTTCTCACATCCCCCTTTCCCTTATTCCAAAACTGATCTCAATTCAAATTTCTAATGGAGTTTGCAACAATAACTACTCATTTAAATACATCATAAAATATTAAATGTAAAAAAAGTGCTTGTAATCACTGAATGGTAAGGATTGTTTTAATTTATTAGTTGGTAGTAAAAGTGAATATACATTGTATATTGTATAAAACAATGATTTAAGTTGATTCAATTACTATTCTGGAGAAAGAAAGATAACTCCAATTTTCAAAGAATATTTCATAAAAACTCTGCAATTGAAAATTTCTTGCTATAGCGCAATATTGTGCAATTAGATATTTCTTGCTATTGCGCAATACTGTGCAATTGAAGATTTCTTGCTATTGCACAATACTGTGCAATTGAAGATTTCTTGCTATTGCGCAATACTGTGCAATTGAAAATTTCTTGCTATTGCGCATTACTGTGCAATTGAAGATTTCTTGCTATTGCACAATACTATGCAATTGAAAATTTCTTGCTATTGCACAATACTTAATATAATAATGTTGGACCCCGATTTGGACCAACTTGAAAACTGGGCCCATTATCAAAAATCTAAGTACATGTTTAGATTCAGCATATCAAAGAACCCCAAGAATTCAATTTTGGTTAAAATCAAGCTGAGTTTAGTTTTGGACCCTTTGGACCTTAATGTAGACTAATTTGAAAACAGGACCAAAAATTAAGAATCTGAATACACAGTTAGATTTGGCATATCAAAGAACCCCATTAATTCATTTTTTGATGAAATCAAACAAAGTTTAATTTTGGACCCTTTTGGCCCCTAATTCGTTGGGACCAAAACTCCCAAAATCAATCCAAACCTTCCTTTTGTGGTCATAAACCTTGTGTTAAAATTTCATAGATTTCTATAAACTTATACTAATGTTATTGTGCAAAAACCAAGAAAAATGCTTATTTGGGCCCTGTTTTTTGCCCCTTATTCCTAAACTGTTGGGACTAAAACTCCCAAAATCAATCCCAACCTTCCTTTTGTGGTCATAGACCTTATGTTAAAATTTCATAGATTTCTGTTTACTTATACTAAAGTTATTGTGCAAAAAACCAAAAAAAATGCTTATTTGGGCCCTTTTTGGCCCCTAATTCCTAAATTGTTGGGACCAAAACACCCAAAATCAATCCAAACCTTCCTTTTATGGTCATAAACCTTGTGTTTCATAGATTTCTATTAACTTTTAACAAATGTCTTCGGACGACAACGACAACGACGCTAACGTGATACAAATATACGACTAAAAAATTTTCAATTTTTGCGGTCATATAAAAAAATTGTTGTCCATAAATAGAAATTTCTCAAGATGACCTCTATACACAAAATTATTTCAATCAGGATAACATTTTCTATTGTTAATCGCCCTTCCCTTTGTGAAACATACACATCACATTTGGTTTATATGCAAGTGTTTTCAGTTACTAATCTCATCAAAATTATCGTTTATATTTTCTTTATGACAGCTAGGAATGAAGATTTCATAGACTGGTCAAAATGTTTACCTGATAATGAAACATGAATACAGATATTCGATCAGTGTAGGGTTCTGCTTGAAGATAAAATTTGTATTTTGCATCCGTTTTTATGAACAAATTATTTTTAATTATTAAACTTGTATATATAATAATTGTCCTTTGGTGTTTTTTTATTCATTTGTTTTACTGGTGATTATTATACATGCCAGTATCAAATTTACTTTGCGGTGATAATTAACAGAACTATAAAAGTTAATTTAAGAAGGGTAACTTTTAAGATCATGCTGATTATGAACTACAACCTGTGAGAAGTCTTAGATACAGCGTTTAGCTAGATTTGTTTTACTTGCACATGATTTTGTCTTCTGTAATACTACTCATTAACAAGAATATGTCCATAATACATTGATGCCCCATTAACACTATCATTTTCTAAGTTCAGTAGTACCTAAAATTTGGGTCAAAACTCTAATTTGGCATTAAATTAGAAAGATCATATCATAGGGAACATGTGTACTGAGTTTCAAGTTGATTGGACTTAAACTTCATCAACTACCTTGACCAAAGATTTTAACATGAAGTGGGACAAATGAACAGACAACGAACAGACTGACAGACGAACAGATGGACAAATGCACACACAGCCCAAAAAATAATGCCTGATGGTGGGGCATAAAAAAATGTTTTTACCTGTAAAAGACACGAAATGATGGCAAAAGGTCACAATAGTTAACTTAACTAAAATAACTTCTCATATTACAAATTGTCAATTTTAAACTATTGATTCTGCAAAATAACAAATCAATAGAAAAACCTATTGCAGTTAAATGTGCAGAAATCTTTTCAAACAGATGGGACAATACCCCTAATGCGCCTTCAAATGAGGAACACAAAAGTCACGTGTAAACAAAAAATCTCTGTGTAGTGATATTTGACACATTTCTATGATAAACAAATGACTGAGCTGAACCATTAGTGTTAATTTAGAAAGTAAGAGAACACAGAATAAATGTGTAAAAACCATGGAGCTATTAAATGTGTTCAAAGTATTAAAATTTCAAAGAACTTATTGTGTTAAAAATGGGATTTTTTACCATGAGGAGCCACATCGCAAAAGGATACTCGGGGTTTGCTAAATTACGGAAAAATGAATCACACTTCGTACCCCGAAAATTTAACCACATATGTAAAAATGTCTCAGCTTCGAAACAAGCCATCATACATACACAAGTTTACGATATGGGCTGAGCAACAGAAGAAAACGTTACCATTACGGCCTATGGAGAAACAATTGCGCATATTGCCCCAGATAAATGGAGTTTAAATTTTTAATAACCTTAGGCTTTGACAGAAGGGGCCCAAGTGAAAACCCTTAGGACATTAATCACAGTATAATCCTTTTTTATTTGTAGGTACCAAATGTCATTGATTGAAAAAAAAAAAAGTTCAAAGGTGTTTGATTTGTCATGAATTTGTCACAGTCTGCATAGACAAATATGTACATTGTTGAACTTTAAATTTTAAAAATTGTTTTTATTGTATAAATAAGGTTTTTATTGTGTTTATTTTTCAACCTCATTTTGTCATCCTTATTCATACATGTGTTTGTCTTTGTGTAACACTGCATCTAGGCCACCAAGAATACCAAGATTTAATTTGTTTGTTCAGTTGCTTGATTTTTAAAACGAAAATTTCAAAAAGGAATTTGACCATAATTGTATTTTCAAAAATAGATAAAAACCCTAAGCATGGTTTCTTTTCTGTTGGTTTTTAATCATTTTCATTTTGCTTGTCATCTTTTAACATTTTACACAATGACATCAATAAAAACAAGAAGCTGTCACAACGACAGCAAACCGGATTTATTAACATTTATTTGTGTCCTGGCAATATCACAAGAACCATTACTGATGAATGGTGAAGTGAAAATCATCAATATCAAATTTGACCTCCATTTTGTCATCAGTATCAACATATTAAAATTTGAAAAGCTTAGATTGAATGGTTCATGAGTAAATGCAACAACGTGAATGGAAACGCCATTTTACAAATTTCAAGAACCATAACTCCTGAACCGTAAAAGTCAAAATCGTCATTATTGAACTTGACCTCTATTTTGTCATCAGTAACAACATATAAAAATTTCAAAAGCTTTGGTTGAATGGTTCATGAGAAAATGCACGGACACGACTGGAAACACCATTTTTCAATCTTTCAAGAACCATAACTCCTGAACGGTAAAAGTCAAAATCGTCATTATTGAACTTGACCTCCATTTTGTCATCAGTAACAACATATTAAAATTTGGGAAGCTTTGGTAGAACAGTTCATGCGTAAATGCATGGACACGACTGGAAACTCCATTTTTCAATCTTTCAAGAACCATAACTCCTGAACGGTAAAAGTCAAAATCGCCATTATTGAACTTGACCTTCATTTAGTTGTCAGTAACAACATATTAAAATTTTAAAAGCTTTGGTTGAACGGTTCATGAGTTAATGCACAGACAACATTTGATTGCCGACCGCCCGCCCGCCGTACATCCCCAAATCAATAACCGACATTTTTGTCACAAAAATCCGGTTAAAAAGCACAATTAATACTAACATTTGTTATTTTTTAGCATTTATTTATCAAAATGTTAAAAAATCTCTCATTTAGAGTATCTGTCAAACAAAGTTGTTATTCTGGTAAAATTTGTATGTTATCAATGGTATATATCTCTATTCTACCATTTGGCAGTGGGAAGGTGAAGGTGAAGGTTAAAGGTGATAAAAATAACAACTAAGACATAATGAAAATTATCACATATTTTACATCATCATACATAGTTAATTTAAACATGAAAATTGGTGTACAAATAGAGTGAAAATATCCAGGAATCTAAAGTCAACTCAAGCATACTAATCCTCTTCAAATTCCTGCATTAAAAATATTCAAGCACTGATGTAAATATAAGAATTCAACACAAATCTGTGCTGAAACATACAAATATAAAGTCTTTATGACACAGTCAGATGATAGCGCTGATCTGACTCTATCATCAAATAATCACAACTATATGAGAGTTTTCTTCTCTTCCTATTTTTACAATAAATCAAGCAACATAGTGATATTGATTAGCATCTTCTTTGTCTCTTTCCATATAGTCTCTATCTATTAAACTTTCTATTCTTTTCTTCAGATCTGTAGGCTGTAACAAAGAATAATATTGTTGTCAAGATTGAATGGACATTTTGTAAACTACAAACATAATGAGAATGATAAATCAGAATATGGTTATAAAATAAGTACATGTACCTGTTGGTGACCCTCTGCTGTTGTTTTTTATTTGGTCGGGTTGTTGTCTCTTTGACACATTCCCCATTTCCATTCTCAATTTTATATTTTACATGTATAAAGATAACAAATAAAGAATGATAACTGTGTCGTCTAAAAATTAAATCAATATCTCAAAAGAAGATTAAAGCAAAACAAGAAGGATTTCAGAGCGACAGCAAACCAAAATTTTAATATTTGTGTCTTTGCATTTTTCAATATCACAAGGACCATAATCCCTGAACGGTAAAAGTGAAAATAGTCAATATAGAACTTCACCCCCATTTTGTCATCAGTAACAACATATTAAAATCTGAAAAGCTTTGGTTGACCTGTTCATGAGTAAAAGCAGGAACAAGACTGGAAAGATTATTTTTCAACTTTGAAGAACCATTACTCCTGAACGGAGTATTAATGCACAGACATTGTTTGGCAGTGGCACACAAGCCATATATCCTAAATCAAAATCTGTTTTTTTTTTCTTCAGAAATTTGGTTGTATAACCTGCCATAAAGTGGCATTTTTATGTTTTTCCACCACTTTGACTAAATATGAAGTTGTAATAATTAGAAATACCTTGACTGGGAATTTGAGTTGTTTGTAAAGTTCTGAGATAAGTAAATTATGACTAAGTGCTTTGCGTGTTTTCATGATACGGACAATAGCTGCGTCAACTTGATACTGTCTGTCCTGGAATACACGTTCTGTGGTACTGGTGTTTTCTTCCGGCTGTAAAATATTATAAGAACAAATAAAAATTTTGTACTTTAAAAGTTACAAATCACTTCCCCTTATATGATGGAAAGTAAAAATTCATTCATATTTATATATTTATGCACAAAGTATATAGGCAACAAAAGTATTTAAGATACAAAATATGGTATTAAAGTTTTAAAAAAATCACAGTATATATCAATTCAAAGCATTACAAAACCTTTTATCCCTGAAACAATTGATTCAATTAGTCATAATTAATATATGTATGCTGATGGGAACTAAACTAACCTGATCTTATCAAAGAATTGTTTCTTTACTAAAATAGATATTGGTTAAACTTCATAAGGACCAATCAAAACACCAATAACAAATATTTCAACAATACCTGACAATATCAAGATGAAATATATGTATTCTCTCTACATAATACAAATTTTTCTAATTATTGATATAAAATTTACCAACATGAACTAATATTAAAAGTGACATTTGCTCCTTTTGGATTTTAGAATTTGAATTCTTAATTGGTCCAGTCACAAGTACTAGAGAATTAAGCATACACCTTTAATACCATTCTTTATGTACCTATAAAAAGTCAGGAGCCTGATGTTCAGTGGTTGTTGTTGGTTCATGTCAGTCATAATAGCTTTCATAAATGGTTTCGTTATATAAATAAGGCTGTTGGGTTTCTCTCAAATTGAAATGTTGGGGCTTTTCTAGCTGAGTATACTGTATCAGTTTTTCTCATAGTTGAAATTTCTGTAGTTGCCTATAATTGCTGACATCCATTTCATATGGACTTTGCTGTGCTGAATAGTTGTCTCATTGGCAATCATACCACATCTCCTTATTAGAGCCACTGTTTAACCCCTAAACTTTCAAAAATAGTAAAATTGTCTATCTATTCAAAGTTATGTTTAGTATTAAATATTACATTTCTTCTGACTTGGGAAAACATTTTAATGACTGACAAGAGGAATGATTAAGAATTGTATAGAAAGACCAATCATTCTACTACATATACTTACTGTTTCTTTCATTTGAATCTGATTAATTTTGATTCTACATAATTTGTGCTTAAATCCATCATTGAATATGAACTTGTCATCATCTTCCACATCTTTACTCTAGAAAAAAATAATAACAAAATCCTTAACTGTAGATTTCACAAAATATATTATATACTATTCCAATGAGTAAACTGAAAATCAAGATTTTATAAGATATCCATTGTTACATTAATTCAATGCACTTACTCGATAATCAAATAAACGTCTTTTTTTGTTTGATTTTAAAGCAAGCATGTCACCTCCATGACCTCAAGGAACACTAAGCAAATCTTTATAAAAAGCTTTTATACAATTTTTCTTTTGACTAACTTTAAGAAAATGGTTTAGTGTTAGTTTTGAATTCTACTAAAGTAAGATACTATGCACTGTAAAAGTATAAATAAGTCAAAACAGCGTTTTGTACAAACTCTTTAAGAAGTTGACAATTGTACACTTCAAACATGTTCAAGTTTTCATACATAGGTAATATGTTTACATCAATTTATCACATTTCCTACCTTAGGTTCTTTTGAGATAACTCTGGCTTTACCACATGCTAAAGACTGTAGAGTCCGTCTCAATTCACCATCCTCTGTAGAAAAAATAAAAAAAGTTGTATCAGATATACATTTGTATGTATCAAATAAGTAAGTGTTTTTGATGGAAAAGCATTACTTGACAAGTTTTCCCAATATATAACAGTTTACACTCGTATGTGTTTTAATTGTTCTAAAGAAAAATGAAATGAAAGTGCTAGTGACACTGAGAGGTAAAGACTGCTTAAACGCTGCAATTTGAACAAAAAATCATTTATTATTTTTATAAATCAAAGAAATATATTTAGCAACAACAACTGAAATGATTTCCCTTTGTTTAAAAGTCTCAAGATTTTAACTTCAGTGCATTATGTTGTGTAAACACAGAAAACACAGGTAGAAAAGAGGTTAAAATTACACTGCCCCAAGAGAGAACATATCTACATTACTTTAATCCAATTACATGTATATTTTTTTTTCATTTCTGAAAAAAAAAACAAGATCATTAAAAAATCTTAACAAAGGTAATGTTTTGGGCGTATTAATTTGCTTAATTTTAAAAAAAAATTTTTTAATTCTCAAAAGAGAATTTACTTTTGCCTTCATACAACTGCACATGATTAAGACATTTTCGTATGATTCTCTTTGATAAAGTAATCAATATTTATCTCATTATGAATAAAAAGAAATCAGATATTTTACCATGGGAGATAACTTGGCCACAAATGAATTAAATTCAAGGGGAGATAATTCACTTGGACATGACTGAACATCAACCAATTTAGTATAGTTTTAGTTATGTTTCCCAAAGAATGGATTCTCATATATAATATAAAATATGTAGCATTTAAATTTATAACTATGTCATTAAATAAGAACAGCAACCTTTATTTCTTCAAATAATTTTAAACATATTTTCAATTAATTCTTCCTTCCAAGAAAGTTTTAGACAACCTATTGTTCATTAATTTAAGCATCTATCTATCTTAACTCGTTTTAACCAGAATAACTGTCCATCAAACACTGTAATACAAGGCTCTTTATGTTAACCCTAGAAAAGGTACTTGAACTAAACTAAAATTTTAGATAATTTCCAATGTGTTTGATCTTTTTTCGTAGTTATTCTTCTTAATCATTAATCATGGCCTCCTCTGAAATGACTGAATTTCTTAAAAGGGAGGAAAATCTTTTTATCTTCAATATGAAACCATTCAAGAATCAATTTCACTTTAACATTTACGATGGCTATGTTCTCCCAAGACTTACCTATTGCTGTAGCCAGTTTTATTTCTTTGAATGTGAAAACATCACCCTCATTAAATAAAAGAAGACATAAGGTTTGGAATAGGGACACTTGTAGTTCCTTCTTTCCTCCCTGAAAACAATTATTAACTTGTGGTTAACTAATCATTTACACAACAATATTTTATGATATTGGCTTCCAATATACTATTATAATTGATATATTTTTGCATTTTATTATCGAGTAGAAACAAAACAATTGTAAATCAGTGTAAGGATTAACCATGCACAGTTTTTGTTTTTGTAATTTTTCTTAAAATTTGATTAAAAGATTTACTTATAAATACATTGTAATACCTGAGGTTTGTGTGCACATAAAAACTCATTCAAACCTAACACATTTTGTTCCTGTACCAAATCAGGCTATCCTGACCATGAGTTAGTTGTGTCTTTTATTATGTTATTTTCTGTGTTTTTTCTGTTTTTATCAGAGTCGAGTGTTCATGATTGATATGGTATGTTAGGCTATCAAGAACTTTTGGTGATGCTGGTCATCTTGTTGTTATTTTTCTTGTTTAAACCTTTTTTTCTTCTTAAAAAAATCACTTACTGGGAAGCATGCTTTGAGAACACAATGTCCCAGAGTTGACTGCCACTGAAGTTTCTTCCCACTGTGTTTACCCAAGTAAAACTTTTTGAAAATTTCTTGGTATTTAACCATCTGTAAAAAAAATTTACAATAAATAATTCAATTTACAAATTTCTGTCAATAGTTTACTATCTATCATTGTGAGCTGTATAGTTTTCATTGTTTAAATAAAGAGGAGCAGACTTTAAGATATATTTTTGGTTATAAATATAAGTAGATGCATTACCAATGAGACATCTCTCCAACAGAGACCATGTCACTGTAAGGCTCTCAACAATGAGAAAATTCCAGTCCGCTAAATATGTTGAGAGAATGACATGGCCTTGGTTTACTAATAGTCCAGGGGTTTATCTGGGTATTTTGGGAAAAAGGACCCTGGCCAGTTTTAGGAATTTTTTAGCGCAGTTTTCAATGAAATTGGGAAAAACAACCAATATACCAGATGTTAGTTTTAGTGTGTTTAGTTCATTAAATTTGTTTTTAAATATAACAACATGGCATTAAAGTTTATTTGAGTATCAAAATAATGAGTTCTAACTTTTTAAAGGATTGTTATTTTTTTTTATTTTGACATGAAAATTTGTGAACTAAAATATTTTGAGTTCTGTATAAAATATATCCTGTTTCTATTTTCTTTTATATATATCTTTTACTTTTCAATTTTAGTGTTGCTATGATAGCTGTCACATGTTTGGTTCTTTTCATTTTTTATTAACTGTATTTGATTGACAAACCCCGGAATTATATACTTGTTCGTTTCCGGATTTGATCTGGTTTTAATATTTTCCCACACTTCCTGTTTATTTATGGCAGCCATTGTTTGTCAAATGTTGTTTGTCATTCAGTATGTTTCAACTTGGATTTACACATTACTTGTTGACGATTTTTGACATAAAGCTAGCTGTTGAATAAAATAAACATCTCTGTCATGAATAATAAAAGATGAAAATAAATTTTGTGATCATTTGGGAATTTTACTCCCAAAATTGGGAAAAATGTAGGGTTTTTGCCGTTGGGAATGGGTCCGAAAACCGGACCCTGTGGAATGCTAGAAAAATCCATGAATTCAGCAGGAAGGTATACTTCCATTGGCATATATGTAGGCCAATAGCCCATAGTTAATATATTGACAGTTAAATCTATCATTGTCTATTCTGATACTTACTTCAGCGGGAAGATGTACTTCCATTGGCATATATGTGGGCCAATAGCCCATAGTTAATATATTGACAGTTAAATCTATCATTGTCTATTCTGATACTTAGTTCAGCGGGAAGATGTACTTCCATTGGCATATATGTGGGCCAATAGCCTATAGTTAATATATTGACAGTTAAATCTATCATTGTCTATTCTGATACTTACTTCAGCGGGAAGATGTACTTCCATTGGCATATATGTGGGCCAATAGCCCATAGTTAATATATTGACAGTTAAATCTATCATTGTCTATTCTGATACTTACTTAAGCGGGAAGATGTACTTCCATTGGCATATATGTGGGCCAATAGCCCATAGTTAATATATTGACAGTTAAATCTATCATTGTCTATTCTGATACTTAGTTCAGCGGGAAGATGTACTTCCATTGGCATATATGTGGGCCAATAGCCTATAGTTAATATATTGACAGTTAAATCTATCATTGTCTATTCTGATACTTACTTCAGCGGGAAGATGTACTTCCATTGGCATATATGTGGGCCAATAGCCCATAGTTAATATATTGACAGTTAAATCTATCCCACCAGGGGTGTCAATATGCTGCATTTGTTGTTTAAATGTCAACATAAAGTCTTTAGACAGTTCCATGTCTTTAAACATTCCTTCTAATTTACTAGTAAATGCTGCTCCACATTCTGAAAGACAATGACAATAATTGATATCAATATGGACTACCTAACTACTGTATTTTTTTCAAAAACTTATAGGAATGATAACCTAGGCCAGGTTAATAATTATTCTATCTAATGGTGCTCTATCTAGTCTAGGTACACTGCAACTGAATTATTTCTATTTAGATTTATCTATTATAGTATTATGAAAATATTTTATAAAAGAGGAAAATAAAATCATAAATATGTTCATTAAATCTGGATCTAGATAGATGGAGACTTAATATGTAAAGGTTTTTATTAAAGTAATACTATGCAATATTATGTGTTGTTTGCATTTTTAAGTAATACTAGTATTGATTCTTTTTCTACAATAAACTGGTGAAGATATTTCATCATTGAAAGTAAGTTTACAGATAACATGGTAAAAATTTGTATCTGCATTATAAGGTTTTAATAAGAATAATCGAACAACAACTATGTAAAATGCATGCTGAAAATTATTTAATGTTTTACCTTGTTTGAGCTTAGATAACATTGATTTCTCTGCATCTACAGAAGCACTTTTACCAACCAATAACCTCTTGGCTAAATCTTTTTTGTAGAATGCCTCAAATACATCTTTACCTGTAAATTTAAAAATAATGGTCAAAAACATTATTCAATCATTATTTAAGGTGAAATAGTTAAATAAGAATTCACTTTTAGAGCCAGTTCGGTTCCATTTTGTCAAAATTAAGCTAAAAACATTGCTTTGGAACTTTTCACTTGCACAAAGACTGATTTTTAAACAGATAAAAACAATGATTAACTTATGTTTTTAACCAATAGTATAACAAACAGACTAAGAAAAATCCACTTGCATGAGTTTTCTATCTATATTTATGTTGATATAGGGTTATATTACCATTGGCAGTGTTCAGACGTCACCTCAATGGTTAATTAGATGGCATTTAGACTGAAATACACACGAATTGCTGATACATATAATCAAGCCCATGCATTGTAAATTGTTCATTTTAGACTTTTTATAATTTGAATATACGTTTTATTATGTTATATTTGAGTCAAATTGGTAACATAAATTTGACAGCTAATGAATGCCCCTCTAATCTACCTATCAAATAATAACCTACAATGTTTATCTCAACTAGAATAATTAATCAAATGATCAGACCATAAACCTGCTAGAATTTTTTTCTCTCACAAAACATGTACAAAATGTTCACTTACCATGAATAAACCTGAAAAGAACCATTATTTTGTCTAACAGTCTTTCTAGTTCTTCTTCTGTTGCTTCCTAAAGACAAATAATTATATATTAAATTCTTAGAATGATTCATATAGTGTTCCCCTTTCAATAGATGAAATTATTTTTTTATAGAAACATACTCTGGTTAATTTTAAACACATAAAACTATTTTTCTCTAAAAATACACAGAAATACCATTGAAAGGCAGGTTGGCACCTATTCAAAATAATGTAACTTTAAGAGAAGCATAATTTTGCTTCAGATTGTAACAATGAAGAGCCAGCAATACTTAAAATCAAGTTCAATAGAGGTGCAGTACAAATATAATTCCAGTTTCAATATATGTATTAATTTATGATTCACATTTTTTCATGTACATTGTATTAGCCTTTAATAGCCAACTATACAGCATGAGTTTTTTTCATTGTTGAATACCGTGTGTTGGCCAATAGTTGCTTATATCAACTTCATTTGAACAAAGTTGTCTAATTGGCAATCATACCACATCTCCTTTTTAATTCAAAATGAATTCTACAAAACACCTAAATGGACTAATTCTACAAATACCTAAATAAATTTAAACTAAATCTTTACCTTGTTTCCAGAACGTAACTTGGAATCAACATATTTTGCTGAAATAAGTAAAAAATAAGTTTCATGAATAGCTTAAAAACATAACAGCAACATGCATAATTATACAATCTTCACAAAAATAGAAAGAAATGTGTTCAATTCTTTTTATTAGCCTCCCATGATTGATTTTTGATATGCAAAACAGACTAAAAGATCAAGATCATATATTGCTTTTGATAAATCTCCAGATAAGTGGACCTTAATGATTTGGTGTGAAGACTTTTTTAACTGGTAAACATAATTTGAAAACTAGATGTCTTCTTTTTTGGTTGCTGTTTTTTTTACTTATCTAACTGGAGATCAGAAGTTTAGATAACTATGTCTTTTTTACATTTGATTGTGTTGTTGTGTTGCTGTTTCATTAATATACCCTACATCTCCTTTGATCTTTGTATAAGAAGTATGTTTATGAAAAGTGTTATGCTTGATGAATTAAAATTTAAATCGTGATCTACTGTTGGATGTTCAGTATATTGTCATGAACTTTTTATTTGGAGAAATACTTATATTTCCATTTTTAACAAATTATCTTTACTATGATGTATATAATAATATTATCAATTCATACATTTTAGCTAATTTGATTTGTTCAGTGATAGTCGCATATTAAACTATATTTTCGAAGGTAGATAGAAAACGGTGGATAGCAAATGGGATATTTCAGTCATTTCATAATATAAATACCTATAAGTTCTGCAGGTTTGTTCTGTCGCTGGTTAATAAAATGTTCAAAGCTTTCCTTTAAACCATTGATAAATTTTTCATTTTTGGCAAAGCAAATGTCTATTACATTATCTAATTTTTCTTTAAAATCTGAAACAAACGTTTTGTTATTAATAACACTAATCAATATAAAAAACAAGATGTGGTATTATTGCGAATGAGACAACTATACAAAAGAGACACTGCTTTTATTAGTTTTAACATGTTTAATAAGACAAGTACAAAGTTCTGAACATATTAGTCTATATGACTGATTGTACGAACTATAAGACTGATTTTGCTGTTTAAATTTTTGGAGTACTGACAAAACATAAAGATATATAAATCCTGCTATAAATGTTCTTTAGTTAAATTTGACATTTAATGAAATGACACAATAAACAAAAATTTCTAAATTCTATAAATGAAATAAAATAAGAAATGTCTTAAAAATTTCTAAATTCTATAAATGATATAAAATAAGAAATGTCTTCTGAGACAAATACATTACAGAATAATTGATTAGTTAGTGTTCAATCAACATTTAGTGGTAATAATCTGTAAGATTATAAATGAAACAATGTAAAAAAATATCACACTGCAAAATCACTTATATTTCAAAGAATCAGTGATTGAATTGCTGTTCTTCATCTAAATACCATACCTAATAATTTCTGTACCATATCTCTGTCCTTTTCTAGATCATTGTCAGTATTTACTACAATAAGACGACCTGTAGTCTGAAAAAAAGTAAAAGGAATGATTTTCCTGCATATAAAAAATTATAACAAATCTTTCGACAAAAACTTTTTATCTGTTATTACCTTATAACAAAATACAATCAAGTAATCTTAGTGTGTCTGTAAATAAAGATTTTCTCACTGTATCACAAAATTCTATTTCTAAAACCTGCCTGTTGCCATATCATAACTTTACATTTACCAATCAGATCAATAAAACAGACAGTCATGAATAAATTTTGTAAGGGTTCCGTGGAACATAGTGTCTCACCTACTTTTGCTGTTGTTCGTGGTGAAAAAATTATTCAAAATTTTATTCTAGATACTATCTTTTGATTGTAAGAAGCTTCTGTCCCAGTTTGGTAAAAATCCAGGATGGTTTATGAATCTAATAAATGATTTAAAAACTTTGACTGCAGACTATGTAATGTTAACTGGCAGAACGTCCATTTATAAGTTATATACAGATAAATAGGAAATAAATGTTCACAAAATTTACATCTAGATACTAGCTTTTGATCATAAACCAGCTTCTGTCCAAGTTTGGTACAAATCCAGAATAGATTAAGAAAGTAATTAAATTTTCAAAACTTTTAACCACAGAGTGAATATTTGTGGACAATGACGACGACTGAATGTAGGATGGTTATGTCTCAGTTTTGCGACAAAAGTCACAGGCTCAACAAAAGGGAGAAATTGAGAGCATTTGTCAACAAAACATCATCCCCAGGACACACACAAAACTTAGATTAAGTTGGTGTCCAAGCAAACATATTATGACACTATATAATGATTTGGTACATACTTTGATATATGCAGCAAATGCTATGGAAAGTTCCTTTAACCCATCCTTTACTCTAGAAAACAGCTGATACATTAATGTGAGATCCTGTATTCTGTTTTCTGATAACAACTGATTCAGACCTATAAGCAACAATATAAACCATCTGAAAACATGTATTATCTGTAATTGTAACTGTCAGCTATTTACAGTACAGTAACATGTACATAATTCAAAATTAAATTCTTATCATGTAAGATTAAATGTTAAAACTATATAACTAATATAATTCAATTTCAATTATATTTTACTTTCTGTCCATATAAAATCTTCAATTACACTTTGTTGAGTTTAAAACCACCTTACTAGTTTTGACTCTGTCAGCTTCTACCATATAAAAAACTGACGAAAAATGATAGTTAATTTTTCAAAATAATATGGGTTTGAGGAAACTTTTTCTTTTAACTTCCCCTTCTATGAATAATCTTTGACTAATAAACATTTAATATTTTCAAATCTTAATTTACCTTTTTGTAAAATTGTATTTAAGTGTTGATCCAGTAACTGTTTTTCAACACAGCAAACCAAATTCTTCCTGAAATAGAAAAATAATCATTTAATAACTGTTTACAGCATAAATGATGGTAAAATCACTACAAAACTTTTAATAAGTTTTACACTACCATATGAGAAAAATGGCAACAAAATAAACATCTCTAAAACCAACAAATGTTACTTTGTTATGAAAATTAGAGATATGATAATTGTGCACATATTCCAGTCACATTCTTATTTTCTCTATGATTTAATGAACTTATAACTTAAAACTTAACCAGAATTAACAATAATAATAAATATTTAAAATAAAAAAATATTTTGTAGGTCTTTTCTATAAGAACTATATCTGCTAAATAAGCTTTAACATTACCCTATGTTAAACAAAACTTAACCCAGACAAACAATTTTTAAAACATGTATGTAGAGAACATGCTATAGTTATCTCCAAAAGCTTGTACAAAAGATTAAATGCTCCACAATGAATGACTGATTTAATAAAAGTGCTTGTAGGCACAGACGGGTAAAGATTGTGTTAATTTATCAGTAAGAAGTAAAATTAAATATTGCATAGCATTGGTTGTAGTTGATTCAATTACAGTTCTGGACAATGGGAGATAACTTAAATTTTAACGATGACTTTAACAATGACATCTTTCATATTTTTAGAACAGATATTAGATTCCTGCACCTTGCAAAAGTTTTTTAATTTTCCTGACCAGGGTTACATCATTTTGTGACTTGAATATCTGTGCATATATTACATTGATAAATTTCTGGTAATTTTCATGGATAGAATGTATAAAATGTTATGATCAATGCACTATATTAAAAAGATAGTGATAAGTTTATCAAGTCAGTAACATAGGGTTTTCATTGCATGTCATGCAATCTTTACCAAAAAACAATATAGTTTACGAGAATTGAAACTTACTTTGTGGATGGATCAAGATAATGCAGGAGTCTCTCATTCTCTTCTCCAAGTCTTTTGTCAACATAAGCTAGGTATTCTGGCACCTGTAAACGAAGTAGTTATAACATTATATAAGACTGCATCACCACAAAATCAAAGAAATTTCTATTTTTCATCTATGAAGACTTTCATTACTTCTGTTAGGTCTTTTTATGCAATGAAACTACAAAACATGCAAAGTGCTTATTCAAACCTTTTGTACATGTATGGTCTCTGTTCTTAGCTAAGACTTAAATTATTATGATTTAATGGTCAGAGTGTATCATAGAGGCATTTTGGGTTGTTGTTGAAAATTAACTGATCAGCTTTTATTTCATGACTTTAAATAAACATGAATATCAAGTATGAACCGAATTCAATGAAAACAGACCAAATTTCAACTGGTTTAAGGAAATTTTTTAACATAACCACTTGTAATAGTACATAACCTATTTGACCAGAATATTAAGTTTGTCAAACCCTCCACTCTTTATTTCCTAGGTCACTAGACAACTTTTTACTAGAAAAATACAACAAATTAGTTCTATTTTACTTTCTAAAATGTTGTGCATGAAACTTGAAACACTTGGTTTAACACTGAAATAAGGGGGGTAAAAAAAACCTTTACCAAATCTGCTTCTTATGAGAAATCAGCAGCCATCGTCTATATTATAATTGAAATCTTACTTAATGAAATCACTTGAAATTATACAGAAGACTACAACTGTCCCTGGTAAATCTAATTTTAGCCACTGTATATTATTTGAATCTGATGGATAGAAATATTGCCCTTTTTTAAAATATAAAACTTAAATTTCTGTGTCAATTGGTCTCTAGTGAACAGCAATCAAACCACATCTTTTTTTTTTTATAGCTCTTATATTTCACTCATTGTCCGTTACAAACCACTAATATAAAAGTGTACATATTTTTCCTTTAATACAGTCCCTTTTAAGTCTCATACTTACATCCCTTTCTTGCATTAACCTTTGACCCTCAGCTGCATACAATCGATCTGTTGCTTCTAAGAATTTCTTTTCAAATGAGTCATGATATATCTGCAAAAAATCAATTTCTTTTATGTAAAACAATGTATGATTATCATAAAGATGACAAAGTTGTACCATTGATTTGATTTCAAACCCTTCACATCTTCATAAACACTCAGGACAAGTAATCAGGTGATTTGATGAAAATCAGATAGTTGAATCGTTTATATGAGCCAAATGAAATTTTCAATACATTTTAGTCAGTTTGTTTTATATAATACTGGCTTCCATATTTGCTTGATATTTGTTTGAAAGCCTAGATAATCTCAAACAATATGAAAGTCAATCATCATAGGACAGCATAATTGCCATATAGTCTTTATATTTTTAGCTGAAAAAAGGGAATGTTATGACATATTTTCACTTTTGCATCACCCACAATCCAATATTCTTTCTTCAATAAATTCTCAAACAAAACTTTTAAAATGACCTTTATTGATATTTACAAACAATTTATGCTTAAATAAAGTGGCTTTCCAAAGAGAAAAGTTCATACACCAAACACAAAACAGATGCAAAGTAAAGGCAATAGCATACAAAGTCCATTTTGGTCAGTTGAGCTGAACAATAAATAGGAGAAAAGCAAGCCTAACTAAACTGTGAGGAATATAGATGAGACATATACAAAGACCTGAACCCTGAAAAGACATTACTTCAAACTAAATCTATTTCTTCTATAATCTGCAAGAGAATGTTCAATTGTAAAAGGAAGTTTTTTTTTACTGCAATGTTCCAAAACACAAAAAATCAAAATCAAATCAGTTTGGGAATACTATGTATTATATAACAACACAAAAACAGAGGTCAATTAATTTTTGCATCTTTTAATAGAATAATTACCTGTAAATCTGACAACATCCTGAGTAAAGACTTCATTAACTGTCGATCCACAGCCTCTCCACTTCTCTCCCTTGATATTAATTGTAACAATCCTTCTACTGTTCTGTTCTGAACAATGTGATGCCCAACAATATTTGATCTGAATAAATCTAGTCCCATATCCCTAAAAATTTTAATATGTTTTTTCTGGTATTAAATTTTTTAAAAAGAGTTGCAAAAATTATAGAAAATCAACAAAAGGTAAAAATGTTCATTACAGTCTTATGTTATCAATAAATAATCAATTCATGAGCAGATTGCTCGGAGGGATATGATTGCCATTGTTTTCATTGATACATGTATTAGTATTATTTTCAAAAATAATTCAACTGCACGTGTAAAATACTCGAAAAATGTAGTTTACGTAATCTGAATTGATATTCAAGTTCAACTTAAAAAATAGCCAATCCTCGATACAAGTGTATGAACAATGTACTTATTGTGTTTTATTTTTGTACTATCAACAGTTTTATTTTTGTACTATCAATTCAAAGTTGACTTTCCACCGCAGTCACTGAAAGTAAGAGAAGGTATTTCACTTCGTACCTTATCACCTATTTTCCTATGTGAATTCTAGGTGGAACCCTATTCCTAACTCTTTAAATATTTAATTTCCTTTTGGGTCAGTGGGCATGACTCCTTTCCGTACACATTCCTCTGTTTAAATTGCAATCGGTTTTAATATAATACGACGTCTATAGACAGAACGAGTTAATTTTTCTTGATGTATCGTCGTTTGACGGAAGTTACTTACGGAAGGGAGACAACTCGAAGCGATAATATGGAAGACTCCATTTCGGCTGAAGGGGTGTTCTAGTTACACCTTTACATTGTGGACTACATTTATTTTAATTTAAATGATGCATGATTTAAAATTATACAACAACAATAACCATCAATAGCAGACAGACATAGAAAGGATCTCGTGAGTTTCAAATTAATCAATGGAGTGGGGAATCCAGAGCAACCATTCAATCTGATACCTCTTCAAGTCAAGAAAACTATACGCATGCGCATAATTACCTAAACAAACCCTAGACTTGTATTTGTAGCAAGGACGTATATTAAATGTTAATTAATCGACCTCCGTTTCTTTGTAGAAGTACAATATCAAATATCAGTTTCATAACGGTGACATATATGAAAACTCCACTTCAGTTCTTGGAATTCAGAGAACTCTCGCATGTTATCAAAACTTGGGAATTCCCTCTGACGTGTTTCTAAATTTATAAAAACACTAAATATAAAATACTGCTTAATTCTGATTTTCCGTGTTGTTAAAAACACGCATACAAGTCAAGGGAAATATCGAAACATGAAGATTATGAGAAGAACATTATAGGACAGTTGTTTAAATTCAATCCTTTTGTTTTTTATACCATTTAAAGCAAGACAATCTCAAGAATCTAAGATGTTCCTTGATGTTTAGAATAAAACGATTGACGTGAGGGCATGGCTCTGAATCAATGATATAAGTCTACAGATTGCTTAAAAGCAATCGAATCCCAAAAATAAAATGTCCCTCTTGCACTATCTCTGACATTGTCATGTTTTACTGAACAGGGAAATCTGGGACAAAACTCATACATGTATGATATTTTTGTATACATGTATATCAAGCTATATGGAACATTCATATCATAATGAATATATGAAATAAATTTCAAGTTAATGTGATAATTACTTCATCGTAAACCAATTTAAATCACACTTTAATTTATCTTAAAACCCAAAACCTTAAATTTATATGGCATGAACTTATACATGTAGAAGCGGACCTGGCAGGAAACAAACTGGATTTGTTCTGGCAATAATGGAATAGTTTTCATTAAAAAGTTTGAAATCAATGATGCAAGAAAACTGTCTCATTAGCTGTATTTATTTCCTTCACAGGCAGTATACATGTATATCATATGTATCTGAAAATTTAACTAATACCCACCATATAGACATCACTGATGAGGTCTGTAAAACATAGGTTCTGTCTAAAAACAGGAAAATACTTCTGATCATTATCTGAAACAAAAATAAGTTGGTCAAACAATATAAGTTATGAAGTCTTATCCAATTAAATGTTGACCAACTAAACAATCAAATACCTTAAATATAAATTAAAATTTAAAATTTGTATCTTTCATGATATACAATATTTTTCTGAAATTCTTATTGTTCTAAATTATTGTCAGAGGTATTCAACTTCAAAGTTGGAATTAAAAGGGTTGTGCAACACTACCTATATAGTACACACAGACCCTCTGAAAGGATTATTTATTGAGTATAGTTTTTTTCAACGTGTCAATCTAAGTAGATTTGTTCACAATGCAGAGGCTAATATAAACATTTAACAAAATTCCAGATAAAAGTAAAATAAATGATTTACCATTTGTCTACAGTGAGATTGCCAAATGTTATCCATCTTCTTTAGAAACTGTTCATATCCAATGTTATCTGTATCAAGTGTTAAGGAACATACATATTTAGGTTTTCATGTTATAGTAAAAAACCAGGTGCTCCGCAGGGCGCAGCTTTATACGACCGCAGAGGTCGAACCCTGAACAGTTGGGGCAAGTATGGACAAAACATTCAAGCGTGATACAGCTCTGAATTTGGATTGTGATCAAATTTTTGACATTACATGGGTTTTTTTTACACAAAACAAATGTCAAGATTTTACAAATCAATTAAAGATTTCTTCTTCAAACTTATTTAAATCTAAAATTAAATAGTTGACACAGCATAGGTTTCTGACACAGAATGAATGTGGTCTAATGAACTTAAAAGTTTTTTTTTGCCTTTGAGCAATTCACTATGCTGTTGAATATTAATCCTCTCAAAAAAATGTTTGAAGAAATTTTCTTTTTATTTATGAAATCTGAAATGAGAAAAATTTAAACCCCCCCCCCCTTTTTTCACATCCCCGTTTCCCTTTTTCCAAAACTGATATCAATTCAAATTTCTAATGGAGTTTGCAACAATAACTACTCTTTTAAATACATCATAAAATATTAAAATGTAAAATAAAGTGCTTGTTATCACTGAATGGTAAAGATTGGTTGGTAGTAAAAGTGAATATACATTGTTTATTGTATAAAACAATAAAAAAAACTTCATCAGCAACATTTTATATTGGCAAATTTCCAATGAAGTTATTTACATAAAGTTATTGGCAAATAAAAATAGAAAATGACATCATAGTCATGTCTGGCAAATTTCCAACATACATTATCTAAAAACATTTTAGATAAGATAAGGAAAAAAAGCTTCATCAGCAACATTTTATATTGGCAAATTTCCAATGAAGTTATTTACATAAAGTTATTGGCAAATAAAAATAGAAAATGACATCATAGTCATGTCTGGCAAATTTCCAACATATATTATCAACTACTATTCTATACAAAGAAAGATAACTCCAATTGAAAATTAATTGCTATTGCACAATATTGTGCAATTAGATATTTCTTGCTATTGTGCAATACTGTGCAATTGAAAATTTCTTGCTATTGCACAATACTTGATATGGAATCCTGATTTGGACCAACTTGAAAACTGGGCCCATATTCAAAAATCAAAGTACATATTTAGATAAAGCATATCAAATAAGCCCAAGAATTTAATTTTTGTTAAAATCAAACTTAGTTTAATTTTGGACCCTTTGGACCTTAATGTAGACCAATTTGAAAACTGGACCAAAAATTAAGAATCTACATACACAGTTAGATTTGGCATATCAAAGAACCCATTTATTCAATTTTTGATGAAATCAAACAATGTTTAATTTTGGACCCCCATTTGGACCAACTTGAAAACTAGGCCAATAATTAAAAATCTAAGTACATTTTTAAATTCAGCATATCAAAGAACCCCAAGGATTCAATTTTTGTTAAAATCAAACTAAGTTTAATTTTGGACCCTTTGGACCTTAATGTAGACCAATTTGAAAACGGGACCAAAAATTAAGAATCTACATACATAGTTAGATTCGGCATATCAAAGAACACCAATTATTCAATTTTTGATGAAATCACACAAAGTTCAATTTTGGACCCTTTGGGCCCCTTATTCCTAAACTGTTAGGACCAAAACTCCCAAAATCAAACCCAACCTTCCTTTTATGGTCATAAACCTTGTGTTTAAATTTCATAGATTTCTATTTACTTATACTAAAGTTATGGTGCAAAAACAATGCTTATTTGGGCCCCTTTTTGGCCCCTAATTCATAAACTGTTGTGACCTCAACTCCAACCAGATGCTCCACAGGGCGCAGCTTTATACGACCGCAGAGGTTGAACCCTGAACGGTTGGGGCAAGTATGGACACAACATTCAAGCTGGATTCAGCTCTAAATTTGGATTGTGATTAAATAGTTGACACAGCATAGGTTTCTGACACAGAATGAATGTGGTCTAATGAACTTAAAAAAAAAATGTTTGCCTTTGAGCAATTCACTATGCTGTTGAATATTAATCCTCTCAAAAAAATGTTTGAAGAAATTTTCTTTTTATTTATGAAATCTGAAATGAAAAAAATTGACCCTCCAATTTTTTTTCACATCCCCCTTTCCCTTATTTCAAAACTGATCTCAATTCAAATTTCTAATGAAGTTTGCAACAATAACTACTCATTTAAATACATCATAAAATATTAAAATGTAAAAAAAGTGCTTGTTATCACTGAATGGTAAAGATTGTTTTAATCTATCAGTTGGTAGTAAAAGTGAATATACATTGTATATTGTATAAAACAATGATTTAAGTTGATTCAACTACTATTCTGGACAAAGAAAGATAACTCCAATTGAAATCCAATTGGAATTTCTTGCTATTGCACAATATTGTGCAATTAGATATTTCTTGCTATTGTGGAATACTGTGCAATTGAAAATATTTGCTATTGCACAATACTGTGCAATTGAAGATTTCTTGCTATTGCACAATACTGTGCAATTGAAGATTTCTTGCTATTGCTGAATACTGTGCAATTGAAAATTTCTTGCTATTGCACAATACTTAATATAATAATTTTGGATCCTGATTTGGACCAACTTGAAAACTGGGCCCATAATCAAAAATCTAAGTACATGTTTAGATTCAGCATATCACAGAGGCCCAATAATTCAATTTTTGTTAAAATCAAACTTAGTTTAATTTTGGACCCTTTGGACGTTAATGTAAACCAATTTTAAAACGGGACCAAAAATTAAGAATCTACATACACATTTAGATTTGGCATATCAAAGAACCCCAATTATTCAATTTTTGATGAAATCAAACAAAGTTTAATTTTGGACCCCGATTTGGACCAATTTGAAAACTGGGCCAATAATAAAAAATCTAAGTACATTTTTAGATTCAGCATATCAAAGAACCCCAAGAATTCAATTTTTGTTAAAATCAAACTAAGTTTAATTTTGGACCCTTTGGACCTTAATGTAGACCAATTTGAAAACGGGACCAAAAATTAAGAATCTACATACACAGTTAGATTCGGCATATCAAAGAACCCCAATTATTCAATTTTTGATAAAATCAAACAAAGTTTAAATCTGGACCCTTTGGGCCCTTTATTCCTAAACAGTTGGGACCAAAACTCCCAAAATCAATACCAACCTTCCTTTTATGGTCATAAACCTTGTGTTTAAATTTCATAGATTTCTATTTACTTATACTAAAGTTATGGTGCGAAAACCAAAAAAAATGCTTATTTGGGTCCCTTTTTGGCCCCTAATTCCTAAACTGTTGGGACCTAAACTCCCAAAATCAATACCAACCTTCCTTTTGTGGTCATAAACATTGTGTTTAAATTTCATTGATTTCTATTTACTTAAACTAAAGTTATTGTGCGAAAACCAAGAATAATGCTTATTTGGGCCCTTTTTTGGCCCCTCATTCCTAAACTGTTGGAACCAAAACTCCCAAAATCAATCCCAACCTTTCTTTTGTGGTCATAAACCTTATGTCAAAATTTCATAGATTTCTATTTACTTAAACTAAAGTTATAGTGCGAAAACCAAGAAAATGCTTATTTGGGCCCTTTTTGGCCCCTAATTCCTAAAATGTTGGGACTAAAACTCCCAAAATCAATCCCAACCTTCCTTTTGTGGTCATAAACCTTGTGTTAAAATTTCATAGATTTCTATTCACTTTTACTAAAGTTAGAGTGCGAAAACTAAAAGTATTCGGACGCCGACGCCGACGACGCAGACGACGACGCCAACGTGATAGCAATATACGACGAAAAATTTTTCAAATTTTGCGGTCGTATAAAAATCAATCCCAACCTTCCTTTTGTGGTCATAAACCTTGTGCTAAAATTTCATTGATTTCTATTTACTTATTCTAAAGTTATTGTGCGAAAACCAAGAATAATGCTTATTTGGGCCCTTTTTTGGCCCTTAATTCCTAAACTGTTGGAACCAAAACCCCCAAAATCATTCCCAACCTTCCTTTTGTGGTCATTAACCTTGTGTCAAAATTTCATAGATTTCTATTCACTTAAACTAAAGTTATAGTGCGAAAACCAAGAAAATGCTTATTTGGGCCCTTTTTGGCCCCTAATTCCTAAAATGTTGGGACCAAAACTCCCAAAATCAATCCCAACCTTCCTTTTGTGGTCATAAACCTTGTGTTAAAATTTCATTGATTTCTATTCACTTTTACTAAAGTTAGAGTGCGAAAACTAAAAGTATTCGGACGACGACGACGACGCCAACGTGATAGCAATATACGACCAAAAAATTAAAATTTTTGCGGTCGTATAAAAAAGGAACCTTAACTTTTGATTGCTTGGGATTTTTAACAAACAAATTCAGTGTTGTTAACTAAAAATTGATTAAGGAGTACAATCATGAATATGTTTTGCAAACACCAAGGTTACACTAACTGTTATACTTTTTTTGTACATTGTACTCTCTGCATTTATTTTGACTGAGACCAGTTCAATAGACATGATGTCATAAATGGTAAGGGTCCAAACCAGAACTTTGTTTTAAATTTTAAAACCTTTATAACATTACATAGGAGTCTGCTTTACACAATTGGTATGGATTTCAAACTTTTCATTTAATTTTTTTGCACTTTTTCCATTCTTTTATGGCTTGCCTTAATACACACACAGATTTAAAGTAGTTCAAACAAGAAAACTTCTACTAAGGTAAAACTGAATAAGCCAAATGGATTTACATTTAAACATTAGCCATTTGTACATCTGTTACACACCATCTGCAATTATAATTATAAGCTTTGCAATGCTCAATGACTGACTGAAGGACTACTACATATTGATAACATTCTGAAAGCATTATTGAAATATACATACATTTTTGTACTTGTCCTGTACAAATTGGGCTATAGTTTTGATAAAAGGATATTCCAAGAACTGAGTAATATTTGATTTTACATGGTTTTCACATATCTGTTTCAGCTGATCATACAAAGCTGCAGACATCTTGTGAGAACACATGTTCTCTACTGCCTGATAAAGCTCTTCTAAACTGGAATTTATAGAACGGCTTGTGTGGATGGCCTGCACTGATTCTGCCAATTTGTCCCATGTTAAAGCTTGGAAGTTATCTGGAAGTCTTGGCTTTTCTAGAGTAAAAAATTTCATATAATTTAAATATAATTGTACTTACAATCCTTATAATTTATAGGTAATCTAGTATGTTAAAATGTACATGGAAATAAACAAAAGACAATACAGCTGATAACAATAAACTGTTGACACAGTGATGTTTTTCCTTTTATGCAATTTTGAGAGTATTGTCCTCTGACAATGACTCTGAATTCGAAATGTATATGTGATTAAAATGTAAAATTTAGCTTAAATAATCATGTTGCGGGCATTACCAATTTCTAGAAGTATTGTACAGCCTGTGAGTGTAACCTACAAGTTTTATAATTAGTCAACCCTGAAAACAAGTACAGTGGAGTCCCCGGTGTCCGTGCGGCCCTTGTTATCGCGCATTAGCTGATTTCGTCATATCAACACAGTAACATATACAAAATCGTTCTTGTTATTGTTTTATCCTTCCGAAGGGATAAAAAAGAATAAAATTGATAAGTTCAAGAATTAATTAATAATTGAAATCCTGTGATTTACCATATTTGGCCAATTTCCATTAAAAAAGTTACATCATCAGATAAATTTAGTTTTATTTACGTCACATTAATATTAGATTGAAATAATTTTTGCTCTGCATCCTTGGAAGTATGTTTGGTACAAACTGAGCTATATTTCGTAATATAAAATCTTTCCTTTATTCCAAATAAGCTATTTTTGGAAGGCATGCGCGAAATCACCGGACATTGGAGGAACTCTCAGAACAGGGGCTTCCCTAATTTTGGACACACATTACACAAAATCCAGAGGATGAAACCATACAAACAGAAGATTTTATGATATAAGTATATTATGAATGTGTTCACACAAAATTATCCAATTATTGGTTTTATCAGTTGAATGAAGTGAAGTCATAAGTCTTAGGTGTGCGGATACACCGGACTGCACCGTATTAACATAGTTTAATATTTAACTAATTGTCCCTAAGAACAGTGCATAGCAGTGAGAATCTTAACTTCTTTATATCTCAAAAAGGCAGAGGTCACTTCATCATGCACAACATAACCATAATACACCTTATCGCTATGTGTCCGCCATTACTGGATAACACACAGGTTCACCGTAAAATTTTGACATCATAAAACAAAATATCTGACGCCACAATGGAAAAGTGATTGTTGTATGCGTCAAAAGTTCAAGTGGCCGGGTGAGCCGGGATTAGCGATAAGGTGTATTACAGTAATATTCCTATAAGAATTTTATTTCAATAACTGTCATGACTGTTAAGAATGGTAACCCACTTTTGAATACATAATACACATTCATGAAGATTGTCCTGTCATGTTGACTGCTAGCAAGCCAAACCAGTAAACAAAACAAATGTCGAGAAGTACCTTATACTTACAGCAGAGTGAATTTGATCACCATCATGCAAATTTGATACTTAGGCAGCAACCATTTGATTTTCTGGGGGGGGCTATGGTTTTTTTTTCTGTACAAACTTTTTTTTTCGCCTGCGGCGAAAAACAATCTATTTTTTTCGCGACAAGTCGAAAACAATTTTTTTCTTTCAATTTTAGCATTACATATAGTGGCAGCTGAGGGTGAAACAAACAATTTTTTTTTCTCAGAATCAAAAACAAATTATTTTTTTCTCCAAAAACTGGAAACAAACTTTTTTTTCCAAAAAAAACCATAGCCCCCCCCCAGAAAATCAAATGGTTGCTGCCTTAAAAACAATCAGATTTGTAATTTTTAGACATTAGTTGTACTTTTCAAAATAATGAAGTGTATGCATCGATGTTAGTTCTTAAGTTCCAGAGAGTAAATGCTTTGGATTCTGAACTTATTTTACATAATTAAGTACCTTTGAAATTTTTTATTATCAGTTTCTTTGTGGATCCAGGTTTACTATTGGCAAGAGGGGATGCATGCCTATTTATTCCGTTTGAGGGATTAGTTAACGCTGAAAAGTTTGCACGTTTCTGAGAATCTGTCATTGGGGATATCTCAGAATTCTCCCTAAATCGTTTATTGTTTTGACTTGAACAGTTATCACTCAGTCGCCTTTTCTTCGAACTTGTCAGATCGTTTTCTTGGCTCTGCTGTTCAGGCAGATTGCGTTGGTTGGCATTTGAGAGTGGCATACACCTCTCTTTAGGCCTTAAGTGGCCTAAGGAGCCAGAACTGTTAAATTAAAGTGTGTATTTACACTTTTTCACAAGGCTGTCTGCCTTTCTTTGTCAAAATGGCGTAAATCTCGTGTGTTGTCTCGTGACAAGGGAGATAATCCATTTGTTTACTGATGTACTTTTACGAAAGAATCACTTTGGACCTAAATAAATAATAATGAAAAAACAAAAAACAAAATTACATAAAAGAAAAATACGAAATTATTATGCCGATGAGAATAATACGAATAAATAGAAAATTATACCTTTTAAAGAAAGAAAACTATATAAGATATCTTATATCTACGATGTCTAGTTATCTTATAAACTTTATTAGATATCTCCTATGATATATAAGATATCTCCTTTAATATATAAGATATTTTATATGATATATAAGATATCTCTTTAAAATATAAGATATCTTGATATCTTATATAATTTCTTTTTTATAAGATATCTTATAAATATATTTTATCTCCTATAGTTTATAAGATATATCCTATAGTTTATAAGGTATCTTATATACTTAATAAGATATCTCCTAAAGTTTATAAGATATCTTATAAACATATTTTATATAAGATATCTTATACTTTTATTATAAGATATCTTATATAGTTTATATGTTATCTTATATAGTTTATAAGATATATCATATAGTATCTCGAGTATAGTATAAAAGATATCTTATATAGAAAAAATATATGAGATATCTTATTAACTTATTAACTATTTAAGATATCTCATAAACTATATAAGATATCTCATAAACTATATGAGATTTCTTATAAATTATATAAGATATCTTATAAAGTTTATGAGATATCTTGAAGTAAGAATAAATTGAAAAACGGCTAGCCGTATGCTAAGAATATTTGGCGTACCTTATGTGCATTTCGACTGACAGTTATACAACCGAATATATTTGTAGTACACTGTGTATTTTGGCCTGAAATAGCGTCTAAGATGAAGAACCAGTTATACCAGGATTTGCTATTAATACTACTAGATGACTATTCCTTTAATGTTGTATTGTAAACGCTATGAACAATTGAAAATAACACTATTCAATGACATCCTAGACGACTACAACATATATTTAAATAAGCTACCAGTGAACATCAGACCAAAACTTTTATTTTCTATTACAGCAAGTTTGTTTCTAACTTTATCTTGAACTGTTTCTACAATCAGAGAATCTTTGACCAACTTATTAAACGTGCCTTACCATATTTTCGTCTAAATTTGAATTATTTTTTCAATAATGAAAATCATATCATGAGGGTACATCGTAGATCTATTTAGCTGACTGAAAATCACTAGTATATTTGAATATAATTCTTTGTTACAATTCAGGTTGCACTTTGATATTAAAATTTCTAATTTATATTATTACATTTCAAATGTTGTTACTACAATCCCGACACCTTTTTCATGAATGTTTCCTACCGTATTAGACTTACTACTGGGTTTGAACTTACATGAATAACACGACGGGTGTCGCATGTAGAGAAGGATTTGCATACCCTCCATGATCACCTGAGATGACCTCCAGTTTTTGGTGGGATTCTTGTTGTTCAGTCTTTGATTTCTATGTTGTGTTTGTTTACAATAGTTTGTCTTTTGGGTTTTTATCTTTATGTCATGGCGTTGTCAGTTTATTTTCGACTTATGCGTTTGAATGTCCCTTTCGTATCTTTAGTCTCTGTTTAACTGTCTCGTGGTCTATGTCACATACAACGTCGTGGGCAGCAGGTTTCATCTTATTTATATTCTGGTATTCCAAAAATGGTTGAATAATGCAAAAGTGATTGCACAATACAAATTGCTTCTAAAGCCTTTCATCTGCAAAATGTTTTTTTACTACAGTTAAACTGCAGAACCGACAGTAGGCTTTCAACGATAAGCGAAACCCATATTGTGTAGTTAGCTATAAAAGACACCAGCATGGCAAACCAAGAAAAAATTCGAAAGAGAAAACCAACGGCCTGATTTGAAAGAAAAAAAAAACCAAATACTATGCAACGACTACTTATTAGTCAGAAGCTAATATATTGAAACAGCTGACACAGAATGTGGTTGGGCTATTAAATCTAAATTGCTTAAAAGGAAAAGAAGAAAACCAACTATAAAAATCAGTTGGAAAATGGTCGATTCACCAGAACGCCACTAAGCTCACAAAAAACCTTACAAAACGGGGACAAAAACCAACATTAAGTCAAGGTACCTAAGAGTAATCACTGTCACTGCATGCTAGTTCAAAGGCTAATTCCAACTAATAAACTAACCAGGTTTCCCCAGACTGTCAAAATAGTTACGAATCAAACTGTACTAAGGAGTTTGTCAAAACATTTATTCATACATTTCATTACCGTTATGTCTTTAAAACAACGAGTGTTCTCTGTATCATTTGTGTGTTGAGTTCCTGCTTATGCAGACAATTATCTTCAAAGCCTTGAGCTATTGCTAATACCGTAAATACAAGAAAGCATTCTCCCTATAATTTCCAAATTCTGAAAAATTACTACTGACCGGATTCAACTAAATATGAGAAAATTAAATTTTGCGAGAAATACTTCTTACTTCATTTATGTTCCATTGGCAAAGCAAATACTGCTTTTCGGCAATATGCACCAAGACTCTCATGAGTTGAATTGACTGAAGGCAATACAGCACCAATCAGTTAACGCAAACGTTCCCACATGATATCTAACGTCGAAACGTCATAAACCTCTCTGGCAACCTTGTATCAGATCAGAACGTTGCTATCTATCTGCCTGCCGCTTTTATACGCCTGAATATCTGTAATTGACTTTTGAAAGTTTGGTGAAGATTGTAGGAATCTCATTGTCAGGTAAGACGATTTCTTTTTGTCTTAAGCGTCATTTTCCGCAGTAAGTCCAAAGGAAAATTAGCGAACATTATTGGTTTATTTGATTACCTGTAAACTATTAATCAAGTTTCTTGTTTCTCAAACCTCAATTTTACACAACTTTGCAATTTGGAACTGATTTTTTTTCTGACGCAAGTGGAATCTATATATCATTTCGGTCTTCCAAGTTAACAGTCAGGCTACAAAGTTAGAATAATTCAAGTATTGCCATATTGGTTGTTTGACTGAGAACCATTTAGTATAAAATAATCCTGTGAAAAAAGTCTCTTGTTTTCAAGTAAAGAAAAGTAGCAATTCCAACACTGCCTACGGTATTATCTATTTATTCATTTATTTATGCTTGGTTATTGTTTATTTTTTTGCTGGAATATTGAACAATGATCAATACATGTAAAATTATGTACAATTGCAATATAAAATAATTATAAAGGTACTTGAAGACAGTCTGTTTATCTAACAGTAGTATGCATATAATTCAAATGTAATATTTAAGTTAAAAGTAGCACAGGTAGTACCAGCTGAACATTTTAAAAAATTGTACGGCCGTAGGCGCTTTTCTAGATTTACCTTCCCCAGTAACGCTCAAATGTGTTATCGATGTAAAACACGTAGACTGGTTGGAGGCACCACAAATAAATGCTGTAGAAAGTTAGAACCCTTGAAAACTGCTGTTTGAATAATAATGATATTTCTTTGGCAACGTCGCCACTTTGTTAACTGTCCTGTAACAGTGTACACGCTTTTTACGATTTCAAACTAAATTAACCATTTGTCCGAGATTTTGCAATCGAGACTAACTAGGTAAGTTTATATTTATACACATTAAAACCCCAAAGATATTGCATGGACGAGCAATAGGTTGAATGGACCAAACAATAAGTTGTTTGATCAGATAAAAAAAAAAAACATACGTGAGAGAGAGAAAGAGAGACAGAGAGATCAAATCAAAACAAATTACACATGATATTAAAAAAAAAAAAAAAAAAAAAAAAACACCGGAAAAACAGCAAATTTTACTGTAACATTTCTCTTTGGTTTTTTATTAGAATAGAAATGGAGACCGATAATAGTAGTCTTGAATGGAATACCCGTAGTTTAATAGTGTCGTTATTTCAAGTTGCTTTCAGGTATGTACTGCCTTAAATTGCCGTCCGATATATGTTCACACTAATTTTATTTTTGACAAAGGTTATTATTCTAGAATGAAAGAAGTATTAAGTAATGGCTATACTAAAATCTAAGTTTTTAACACTACAGAAATGTATATTACTTCAATCAATAAAGAATATTGGACATCCATATTTTCTCATTTTGAAAAAAAAGAATGACATGTAGTGTGTCTCGCAGTCTGTATGCTCTCTTTCAGACTGTCCTCTTAATAATTTACTATTCATGTATTTCATTGAATGGGGTATAATTTTCTTTGACAGCGTTGCATCAATTCTGAATACTCCTTGGTTTCATTTTCAGCGAAATAGAAGCTAACACTATGTCTGGTGCACAAATAGTTAATGGTATCGCGACTGAAATTCCATTAAATAACAGAAAAGAAGAAATAACAGACAGCGACGAATGCGCTGCTTTTTACAAATCCGTCAGAGATGCTGAATACAATAGACTTGTTGACGCATATGCCAGAGAAAAGATGATCCAAGAAGAAAAGGAGAGCAATATGATAACAAGAGAACAAGAAAAGATAATTTCAACCAAAGAAATGACAGACGACGATGAATGCGCTGCTTTTTACAAATCCGTCAGAGATGCTGAATACAATAAACTTCTTGAAGCATATGCCAGAGAAAATATTATCCAAGAAGAAAGAGAGAGAAATATGATAACAAGAGAACAAGAAAAGATAAAGAAACAATTTGAAGAATTCTGGAAACCAGCCACTGACATTGATTCACTACGGCATGTTTTTCAGGAGGTATTAACACATATAATTTTGAAATCTACATGTATGTTCCCTTCACTTGATTGTCTGAGTATTGGGTTCTATGGAACGTAGCATTTTAACTCTCTAAGTACAGCAGTGTATATTTTTGTGTACAAAACTATGGTATCAGTGCAATTACACTTTCGTAGAAGCAACCCTCCAATCAATCAGTAGCTCATAAAGTTTTCTATCTTTTTAATGAAAATTTGAAAATGACCTGTTTCAATATTGTGTGCGTAGATAGCAAAAGTTTAATATCGTAATTTTCATGTCTTATATTTTTTTTTTGACAGACAAGAGTCAATAAAGAGAAGTCTGGGACTTCACAACAAGAACTATATCTTAAAGAGGAACACGTAGAGAAAAGACAACAAGGACCCTTCCTTTCACCGGTGAAAGAAGAAAGAATAAACTCATTTGTGAGAGAACAGCATAACAATTATCAAAGCTTCCAAATGACAGACACGTGGAATGTACCTATCAACAGTAAGCACATATAGAAATTAACTCATAGTACGAAAATGTGGGATTTAGAAAAAGGTCGAGTAACACAAATAAACAAATTTCGTGTCCGAAAGGAAAAGAAACCAAAACTAACAAATCAAATATAGTAATTATTTTATATGAAAACACAAAATAAAAGATTTTTTTTTTTATATTACACTTTTATCGTTGTTTAAAAAAAACTTTCATTATACCTTCTTTCATACATTCTGATGTAAAATTACTAAGTTCCAAAGTCTGAAAACATGGCAAAAATCCTCAAAGAACTTCACCGATAGCAATAGCAGGTGCGCAATTTCAAAATCTTCCTGTGTAGTTTTAGGAATTTGGGTTAAAAACTATTGATTACTCAATACATGTACACTCTTTTATAAATCTTGCTGAACACTGAAAAATCAAACATGTATGTAATACACAAGTCGAAGAGCTGGAGAAACCAAAAAGGACATACAGTTTAGTACATGTCAAACGAAAATAACTGTAATAATGAGTTTGTCGTTAGAAGACACATTCAAGCTTATTGTTTGTGTTTCAACAGTGTGTGTATTCAATTTTCAAGTTTATAATTGAGGTTAATTTGTGCTTTGCTTTTCAGAAGAACTGGACGGATCTGAAATACGTGAAACTGTTCCAAATAAGAGGGGATATCTCCAACGGATAGCCAATAAAGTATTCAAGGTAAATAATATTGATATTTTTATTAAAACAAAAATAAGTCAAAGATAAAATGACATTTTTCAATTGATTCGCAGGTACTGATGTAACGCTGTCTATTTTTATGCCCCACCTACGATAGTAGAGGGGCATTATGTTTTCTGGTCTGTGCGTCCGTTCGTTCGTTCGTCCGTTCGTTCGTTCGTCCGTCTGTCCCGCTTCAGGTTAAAGTTTTTGGTCGAGGTAGTTTTTGATGAAGTTGAAGTCCAATCGACTTCAAACTTGGTACACATGTTCCCTATGATATGATCTTAATTTCTAATTTTAATACCAAATTAGAGCTTTTACCCCAATTTCACGGTCCACTGAACATAGAAAATGATAGTGCGAGTGGGGCATTCGTGTACTGAGGACACATTCTTGTTATAAGTCATATTTTTAAAGGAAAACGTCAAAATAAATGAACGCACATGTTTTCCCTGTTGAACCAATGGGGTTGTCTTTCAAAATAGAAAGTCCCCATTTGTATATCATGACTGACATAATAAAGGATGTAATAACACTTAGTTCACTCTATTTTTCAGAGAAACAAGTCTTCAACAAAAGGTAACCAGCTTGTTTTAAAGGAAGAACTAAAGTTAGATTTGTCGACATTGAATGACGAAATAGAAGATCAAGGTAATTTATATCATATCCCCCTTTTCTATCTGACGTAATTTTCATTTTATAACCTTGATGGCTTAAAATTCGGTTTATTTTACAAATGTTGGATATCAACACTATAATTGTCATTTTTTTTTACGTAAAACTTAAAAAAATTATCACTGAAATTTTAATCACAATTGACAACATATTTGTTGAATTTGGAGGTAGACTTTTTCAACAAATTGTCGACATTCCTATGGGAACGAACTGTGCGCCTCTCCTTGCCGACCTCTTCTTATTTCATATGAATCGGAGTTCCTTCAGACACTTGTCAAAAACAAAAAGATCAAAGAAGCCAGGTTATTTAATTTCACTTTCAGATATATTGATGATGTTCTTTCCATTAACAATCCAAACTTTTCTGATTGGGTTCCATTAATATACCCACCAGAACTAGAAATTAAAGAGACAACAAACACGGCTTCCTCCGCCTCATTTTTAGACTTATACCTCGAATTTGACATACACAGTCATCTCAGTACCAGAATCTATGACAAACGAGACGATTTTAATTTTGAAATTATCAATTTCCCCCACCTTAGTAGTAATATACCAACTTCACCTGCATATGGAATATACATTTCCCAACTTATTCGGTATTCAAGAGCTCAAGCAGCTCCTATTCAGACTTTGTAAAACGTCACCAGTGTCTGAGCAGAAAGTTGATGAACCAGGGGTATGTCAAAGAACGTCTCGTCCTTTTTCTTAAAGAGTTCATCGGAAGGTACCAAGAACTTGTTGATAAATATTCCGTATCAACTTCACAAATAATACTAGATGGTCTTGAAGTATAGATTTTGCGTACTGACGTTGGTTATCATCTTAATCACGTGTTATAGTATTCTTTTATTTGTCTTTATTAATATTACTTTTACTGTTAAGTCAGTTTTTTGAGATATTCATTTGACGTGACTCTGTGCTTATGTAAAACATCATACTTTGAACGACAAAATTATTTCATTTATTAATATTACTTTTACTTATGCAGTCGGAAACCAGGTTGAAATAGAACAAAAGAATCGAAGCTCTTTGTTAGAGAAGGCGATAAATGCTTACTGTAATGTTTACTATAGTGACAAAAATTCTAAAAGTTAATAGAAATAAACAAAATTACAATTTTCTTCTCAATTACGAAGTGTTTTATTTTAAAAACACCATTTGCATAAGTTTTCAATTTATTTATTACGTAGTTAAGCAGAACAATTAGATATCAAGTCGACGACATGGGTATCTTTCAAGTTGGATGTAGAAAATGCTTAACCTCCGATTTTAAATTTTTTTTTTACCACGGACGGAGAACATATCAATCTATTAGTTCAGTAATTTTCGTGTCTGCACTTCCATTATGTGACTCAAGAAAAAATTCCAAAAAATGGGTAACAATTGTATCGAAAAGAGAAAATCTAGTGCACCTTTTTATGTTAGGGCGTGTTTGAGTTGAATATTTTGTCTTGATATCGTACAAAGCAAGAATATTTCATACATCGTCTCGCTTCAGATTCTATTATTTTTATATTCCAAAGCTACAGGTTGACTTTATAACTTAAAAAAATCACAGTACTAAGATAAAATATATGGGTCAAGTGAAATACCTATCTAATGAATCACAAAAACAGAGTAGGTGTGTTCGACTAGCTATTTTTTTACTGAAAGTACTTAACGACAGTCTTTCAAGTTGGATGATGAAAATGCATATCTTCGAAAAATTATAATATTTTGTGTGTGAAAACTAGGGTTTATAGTCTTCAACCACTAAAAAAATCTAGTCTGCCCTTCCACGAAATATTTATTTAGAATTTTTTTAAATGTTTATGAATTTTCGAAAATTCCACCTGACAACCGATCAGACAATAGTTTTAAGTGGAATCAGTGCAGACAAGATCATAAACTGATGCTCATTAGCTAGTTGATACATTTGTCTTTTAAAATACAACTGACATATAAGGATCGTAATAGTGCAATGTGGATAAATTTATCGGTTTCCGAGAGCAAAATTGGCAGCGCGTCATCCCTACAATGGCTTCCATTTCTACGATTGTGAAAATGAACTGGCGTAATGGGGAGATAATTTTGACGAAGTAGAATCCTGACTGTATGGATCTTGTCATACTTTGAATGACAAAACTATTTTATTCATTAATACTACTTTTTCTGTTATGTCTGCTTTTCATGATATACATTTGACGTGACTCTGTACTTATGTATCCCGTCATACTTTGAACCACAGAATTATTTTATTTATTATTATTACTTTTACTGTTAAGTCTGTTTTTTGTTATATCTACTTTACGTGACTCTGCATTTATGTATGCCGTCATACTTTGAACGACAAAATTATTTTATGTCTATCTGTGCGGATTTCAAACGCGCAATTTTACACCAGTACTGAAAACCTTCCATCCTTTACGGGTAGACTTTACATAGATAAATAAAATCGTATAAGATAAGCAAAATAAGGATGTTAAAGATGTATGCCTTTTTGTGCTTCTTCGTTACATTTTTGTTTTTATAGTGATTAAGATGATAACACAATGTTGACTGCTGTACCCCTTTTTTTGACATTTTTACTCTATAAGTATGTTTGTTTTGTTCACGCATCGTTGACAATGTAATGGAATTTGATGCGACTGACATACAAGTGAAAGGTTTAGCTAGCTATAAAACCAGGTTCAATCCACCATTTTCTACATTAGAAAATGCCTGTACCAAGTCAGGAATATGACAGTTGTTATCCATTCGTTTGATGTGTTTAGACTTTTGATTTTGCCTTTTGTTTTTTGATTTTCCTTTTTGAATTTTCCTCGGAGTTCTGTATGTTTGTGTTTTTACTTTTTATGTACTCAACCTATAACACCCAGAGTAGTTTTTCTATGATTGATAATGATATTGTAATTTAAAAGGCGAGAATTATAACAAAAACAATATTCTGACTTTTACTGCTCTCATGTTAATAAAGTTCCATTTTCTTATAGATATACCAGACACATCAAGGACGTCAGACAGTGAATGGTTCAGTATTAGTTTAAGTGATACAGAAGAAACCCCAAGACCACATTTAAAGCCATTCTTTTCACCACTAGAGGAAGAAATGCATGGTTCAACGATTACTAGTAAAACAAAAGAATCTGCAATAGAGATACAAGTTGATTTTCAATCAAAACCTAGCAATGGATTCACGAGCTTTCGACAGTGGTTCTGTCAACTATTTTGTTGTCATAGCAAACCAGATGAAGATATTGACAATTGAATATATTTATTTTCGTTGTTTTTTTATTTATTCAATAAAACTTTTATTTTTGTTTAATTTTATATTTAATTCAAGTATTTTAAATTTGAACATCATAATGACATTGATGATGTAGAAGAAAGTACATTAAATCTATGTTCTATATATGTGTCAACAACAATGATTACTAGTATATAATTTTTTACCGAAGACCAGCATTTATTACTGGCGTTCAAGTCTCATATATACTTTCACAAAGGAAAAAAAATCATAAACCGCCTATAACACGGCCACCCCTTTCAACCGAATGACAAAATTGGGTCACTTACTACCAGCACCCTTTCTGTTATAATACTCCTCATTTTAGCAGGCATATTTGCAGCATTGTTAAAGTAATGTTTGATGCTATTATAAACAAAAATGCTACTTTAAAAGAGAGACGAGGGTTACAAAAATGATATGAAATGACAGAAAGCGAAGAATGGTCTAAAACAAACAACAGTATACACAGCACAAAATTAAAAGCAAACTTAAAATGAGCATCATGAACCACAGCAAAAAAAAAAAAAAAAAAAAAAACCGGGAAAAGAGTATATTAAGTATTTCTACCGAAAAGAAAGAGAAAATATCTGAATAAGGGAACTATACAGGAACTGTACTGCCATATGGTTGCAATGATAACATCTAAAGAATAGGAAGTTTGTTAAGTCCAGCTTGCAGTAATGTAAATGTTCCAGTGTAGCCATGGACAACAACATTACCCCCGACCCAATATAAAACGAGTGTTCCAAAGGCTGTATCGCCTTCTTGGAGCGTTGATTACATTATCATGCATCTTCAACATCAGGTATGTTTTGATTACATTATAACTATTTGTTGATTTTTAAAAATGTTTGAATGACTAGTAATAGTTTCTATGGTGTACCATTTGCACGGGTGTCATTCGGTTTATCGAGAGAAATGATCGTGAAAGAATGGCGATCAAGTATTGCAATTGGATCGTGAATTCAATCTTATCGAGAAGACATATGCAAGGTCAATAACTAATATAATTTAATTAATAGCACCGACAAATAATTAATTTACAACAAAATAAAACTGTCAATATGGTTCAACATTATGATCATTATATGAGAAAATCCAGGTTTAAGAGTACATCGTTTTTACAAAATTATAAAAGGCAGATTGCTCCTCGACATTACAATGACATCAAAAATGTAAACAAACATGATTTTTTTCCATCATTGGAATAACTAAACTGCTTTCTTCCAAAAAAGGTCATGTCATTTGATTGAATAAAATGGTTCTGAAAGATATTTTTGTGTAAGGATTATCAGAAACTCGGTAAAAACAAATATTTGCACAAAATTGATATTTCGGATCGTGAAAGATCGTGTACTCCCTTTTGAAGATCGTGAAAGGGATCGTGAAAGATCTGTTGCTACATGTATGAAGACGTTCAAATTATTCTTCAATTTATATATGATAGTTTATATTTGTTATTGGTATAGAAAAAAAAACTAGATTTGCATGACTAACACGGGTTTCTTTTGTTGATAACAATATATATTTGCCTGAGTCTATGGTGCAATAAAGTATTCAGATTGATAAACAAATATTGTACATACGATGCATGCAAATCTTTTAGCATTTATTCTATGAAAATAAAATATAATGTAGATACGTAGTTTTTTTTTGGGCAAAAGGGATGCAGACGCAAAAGAAACATTGACAAGTGTTATGTGCAGTTCACGCATGCCTGCAGTGGCAGCATCCATTTCTTTTAACGGCAAGAAATTAAAATGCACCAAATGCAAAGCTCTGGTTTTAAACACATGTAAAGCATTTTAAGGGTGTTTAATAATCCTAGCTGTTACTTATTATTTAAAATATAAGGCCAACCTTTAAAATATGTTTGTTTGCAGTTTTCCGACTGTACCAACAGAATGAATGGTCGTAAGAGGGATATTATATTTTATCAGCCAAAATAAAGTTTAAACAAGCAATTACACAAACCTCACCCGATATGAATTTTATTGAGCAAAGTGGGTAAAAATTGGGGGGGCGGGCAATTTGGCACACACATTCTTTTAAAAACATTTCATAGATTTCACTATGAAAAAGAATAATTAAGTTACATTTAATATAAGAAATTTTTTTTCCTACCCCGGCAGTGAGATTTGAACACACTCAATCTTGCCACCTTGTGATAGCTCAGCGTACCCCTGCGCAACTGGCATTGTCAAGAATTTATTGAAATTTAAGTACTTAAGTCTACTTCTACTGAAGAAATTTAAAAAAAATAATAATATAAAGATCCTCACCCAGTTTGTTTTCTACTACATGTTCCTTTATTCAAACAAAAGTGTTTTCAACTATCATACCTCAACACTTACGAAACCATGTTTTGTTACATCTATTTCAACTTTGCAAAAAAAAAATCAGAATATTTTAGTGGTTTTTGTCTCTTTTCCCATAATATCTTTAAGAAATGACTTTGGATTTTTAGCGCATTTCAAGTTTGTTATTGCGCTGTTACACTAAAAATTACATTTTCAACTAGTGTACAAGTTAGAACTATTAGTTTAATATTATTCTTCATAAACTCACTGCATAGTTATTGAAAAAAGTCATAAATCCTCTTAAAAGAGCAGTTTTCTTTGCACTTCTTTTTGAGATTATTCCTCAAAATTCGAAGTAAAAAAAATGTTTTTTACAGAAAAAATACACATCAAGGGGCGACTTGACTATGAACTAATAATGATAGAAGTTTGATGCCCATTAAATCACATTACTGGTTATCTGAGGATTAATTTGAGCCCTTAACCACACCTGTACGTCAGCAAATGGCGATGGAACAAGTCTAAATGCCCCAAAACATAATATTCTCGCTAAGAAAAAAAAAAACATTTAAAAAAAACTTGTAAACACTGTCATTAGCCAATTTCTGCATGAAGCGCTATGATTCCCGGAGCTGGCAAAACAGCACCAAGGAGGCAATTTTACCAGAGCCTGCAAAATAGCCACTACCTTTTATTTTTATAAGGAATACACATAACAATACAAACACAAGCTAGCAGTAGCATTTTTACGGAATATCATCGGAATATTATATTATCTACATCTCGTCATATCGAGGAGCATTTAGTACAGTGATTTTGTCATAGTTTGGTTAAGTTAAGTTACTTCCTTGAACGATTGCCTTAGTGTCTTCAAACAAGCAAATAAAATGTTAGAATCTATATAGTAATGCAAACTATCTACATTTGTAATGTAGTTTTCAAGAAATTAACGCACAAACTATCGAAATTGCTATGGTTTGGCCATGTTAAGCGATTGACATGGTTCGGTTAAGTGTCTAGAAATTTGTCATGGTTTTTATCAAGTCTTTTTTGGTTAAGATCCAAAATAATATATATGCGTTTCAGCTCAATATTGATAGTTTGTTTGAAAACGCTTGTAATTAAACAAAGTTACACAATTTACCAACTGACTTAGAAGCAAAATAAATGTGTCATGATTTGTATTGTCCTCTATCAATTTATATAGATCAAGATGTGGTATGAGTGCCAACGATACAACTCTCCATCCAAGTCACAATTTGTCAAAGTAAATCATTATAGGTCAAAGTACGGTCTTCAACACGGAGCCTTAGAAGTAGGCTTACACCTTACAGCAAGCTATAAAGAGCCCCTAAATTACGTGTATACTGCTCATTTCTTACCATATATGTATTTTGAAATAGACATAAATCAGGAAAGGAAAGGATTCCTCCTTTAATAATTTCTAGGAATTCAGTATTTTATCAGTTAATTATCATTCACAACATATCGGCTCTCTCATTCATTATGACGTTAAGCATCGGACGCAATCACGTGATATCAACAGCTCTATATGTAAACTTGCCTAACGACGTTCTAAAAGAGTACAGTAATCGAGTCAACAATGCCGACTTCTAGTCAAACAATGATTGTTATGAAGGACCAGGGAGAAGATCCAAGAATTCCAAGGCGACAGTTTCCTTCTGTTTCTGCCTTTCCATCGATGGACAGCAGTCAGAACGATATTCCAGATACTACTAGGCGAAACACATCATCTTTGAGTACTGACAACTCATCTGGATTTCCGGAGGTTGCTGATGCAAATGGATTCAGAGGAAAGATGTATTTTGATAGGAAGACGCAAAGCCTACGTTGGAAAATCCCAAACATGAATTCTAATCAGCTTGCCAGAAATAAACTATCACCTACGGAAACTAAACAGCATGCTGCAATCAAAATTGAAACAAACGAAGGTATATATACTAGTAGATAAAATTAACACAAGTTGATTACCAAACACTAAAGCGCAGCAAACAAATCAAATTAAGACTTTTCTCAGGATCAAAATTCAAGACCCTTGTAGTAATATTGTCCCCCGGGCCCATTTTTCTGTATTTACTGGACAAACAGTGAAATATCTTTACTCTTTACGTACCAAGAAGCTTTCCATAGAAAGCAATTTCATCTTAATCAATTTCTAAAATTTCAACTTTATCAAAAAAAAATTTGGACTGTACATAGCGATTTTTTCCAAAACACTGAATAGTAATTCTGAAAGACATAAACCTTGATTTTGATCGCTGATTAGCGCACCATGCCAAATTCCCAGTAGATATAATAATCATTTCAGTCTTACAGGGAACATTACAGGGGTTAACAACGACGTTTTTTTTCATGTAACATATGTATATTTGTAATGGCACATTTTTGACACAATTGCCGTAGAGTTCTAGTGAAATCGATGATTTTTCCTCGTCTTTTTAGGCATAAATTAATATTTAGTAGATAGATAAACTTCAAACAACAAACAAGATCTACTCAGATGAGATTGCAAAGAAAAGTGTCGAACGAAAGTCGATTTGAATTGTTATGTCCCCATTCAAGATGTTCTTTTTATATTCCAGAAAACCAGATGCGCCTAGAAAATCTTGGTTTCAGAAGACGCCGCGGTATCAACGGCAACCGAGTCGGAACTGTTAGCACGAGATCAATCTCTTCAACCCTACCTAAAGACGCAAAATACATGCCAGCACCACCGGGAATAAAACCAAGTCCTATTCTTCCTGCTATCAATCTACCTGTAAATAATTTCAGCTCTGGTGATAGCTTAAGTTGCAGTACTAACAAAAGCATTAGGTAATTATATATATATATATATATATAATAAAATGCCTAAATCCAAATGGTGCAAAGCACGTCGAGTTAAACAAATAACATTCTAACTTGATGATAGAATTTCAATCTTAATCAAATATATACTTCTGATTTCGCACCTCATAAGAACTATACGAGCACGTGAGTAAATATGGATGATAATTTTAAATCAGATTGATAGAACTTTACGCTATGTTATCGATACTTATTGTTTATCTCACAATTCTATTAAAATGTTTACAAAATTATTATCTTCTCTCACGGTAAAGAAAATATATCACTTGATGAAGCCAGCAGGTATATGCTGTAGCAATCCTTCGGCGGATATCTGACAGATGAATTTTTGCCAGAATTCGTATTTTTTTTAAAGAGTTATTCATTTGGCGGATCCTAGTCGTAAAAAAACTTTAATTTTATGAGGAGATCTATTGCATATTAAAATGTTAAACAGTTTCTAGTTATTTTTACTTACAAGTTGATTAATATAGGCTTGAATTCTTTTCAGTATACGAGACAAACCAAAATCCTTGTTGGATGAACTAAAAGAATGCATATCTTACGATAGTAGAGTGTTCCCCTCAATGGAGATGAGGAAATGTTTACCACCAAAGTCTCCAAATAGTGTCGTTTTCACTCTGAGAAACAATGAAGAATATACGTACAACGAAATTTTAGATTTGATAAAACAGGAAACCGGTTTGAAGGCCGTATCCCTTCAGTATGACCCAGTGAATGTCCGAACTGGAAATTCTAAGGTTCCAAGTAGGTGGATTGCTGAATTCGGTTTCCAAGATGATGTTAGGCCTATGTTACAGAACGGACTTCAGATCAATGGTGAGAAGGTTGTTGTCAGATTGCTTGACAATGTTCATAAAATGGAATTTGAAGCCTATAAGCAAAAAATGGAAGAAGAAAGAAAAAGAAATGAGAGAGAAGCAAATACGTGTGTCAAAAGAAAATCTAGAAGAAACAAAAAGAAAATCAATAATAAATTGTAAATTATACTTTTTACTGCAAATAAATTTATTTTGAAAAAAGAATGGTTTTATTTGTCAAAACTTTTAATGAAAACTCTATTTTTTTGTTTCAAACTGGTTTGTTCGTTGTTTTGTTTATTTCTAAAGATCCAGATTTCCCATAGCTACACCAAGGCGTTTCAAATAAAGATTCAACGTCCTCCAATTTTTTATCTTTCGTTTCTGGTAACGTGAAGAAAAGAAAGATGAATCCTAACACCACAACAGCAGCAAATAACCAATAAGTTCCTGGAAAGACATAAAAAAAAACAAAAAAACAATTAGGCTACATGAGAGTTTATTTACAGTTGATTGTATAGCGTGTGACAGTACAGGTAATATCATTGGTTACTAGCTTGCTTGCTAGCTGAACCGTGAAGTCATTATTAGGTAAGGTATACTACCCTCCTTTCGAAGTAGTCTAGTCCTACAGACAGGTAGATTGGTTATCTGTCGGACTAGTCTATTTTTTTTGTGTCCAATGGTTTTACATTAGCCATTTTGGGGACCTTTATTGCTAGCTGTTTGGCGTGAGCCAAGGCTCTGTGTTGAAGACCGTACTTTGACCTATAATGGTTAACTTTTACAAAGACTTATAGAGTTGTCTCATTGGCACTCATATCACATGTTCTTATATCTATTAAAGATTAATTGTTATATCTATTGAAGATTAATTTATACGGTTTATTAGTCGGGTAAGACCATTAGCTAACAAAATTGAAACACAACATAATGGTATTATCATTGACGAACAAAACAAAAATTATAGACTTACCATAAGCTCCAACACTATCCGTCAGAGTCAAGAACGACAATGAAATGACCAATGAAAATAACCAATTTGCTGATGATGCAATCGCCATACAAGTACTCCTGGCCCACAAAGGATATATCTCTGAGTTAATTGTCATCGGTAAAGGACCAATGCCTGAAATATGTGGGGTACACGTCAAGAAAAGAAAAGAAGCACAACGACACGAATAACCTGAAGGAAGACAACCAAATATCATGTTTGCTTAAAAACCAATTTGAACAGTATTTGATGATTGTGAAAATCTTAATATTGTTAGATATATATATTCATTTATTTTCGTGGGTACCATTTTTCGTGGATTGAGGAAAATTTACATGTTCGCCGATATTAAATTTCGTGGGTTTCCCGAAGTATGCATACAAGCCTATGTAAAATTTGGTATTCGTTGAACATTTAGTTTCGATGTTCACCTGTTCCCACAAAATCCAGGAAAATTGGTATCCAACGAATAATAATGAATTCACAGTATGTCATTTCATAATTTGGAGAACTGAAGGTGACTGCTTTGTATGCTTTCTACAGTTATTTTTGTTTTTTTGTTTGTTTTCCACATAATTTATTTTATGCCAGACTCGAAAATGAGTGAATGTATTTTTTTTGGCAACCAATATCCTTATATCGAATTGTAAAAATTGATTTGGTTGCCACATTAATAACATCCTTATTGGTAATAAAGTCAAAGTTTGAGACAATTAGTATGAAGAAAACAAACCTGGAGAAAACGTTATAAGATATAACGATAGTCCTAATAAGCACATCCAAAAATATTGAGAAGGACACGATGTTGCTCCCCAGATTAAGCCATTTGATAACTCCGTAGAGTTACATCTACCATACTTAGCTGTCATAGTATCTAACTTGTGTGCACATGAACCATTAATGGCAGAATAACCGTCTTCTATATAACAAAATCCACAATTTTGTTCTTTGATACACGTCGCACAAGAACTGCAAAGACAACAATTCAACTTAGAAAATGTCTTTAAATATTTCAATAATTTATACACAGCAATTTGATAGGTCTGATAAAATTGAAAAACTTGGCTATATTAAATCAATATTGCATATTCTGTAAGTGCCTTTCCAAAGCAAGAAGCCAGCTAAGATCAGCTAACAGTGGTAGTTGTTTGTTGCTTTATAGTTGTTTGTTGCTTTATGTCGTATTTGTAAACTCAACTAAATATAATACACATTCGTTTAAGAATAATTACAACATGTTTTACCTGTAAGATGAGCAGGTATTGTTAACGTCCTCACTATAAGTAACTTCTGGTGAGTTAATTTCAGACAACTGGAAGGCCACAGCTAAAACAATCAAACTTAAAAGAACACCTGAAGAAAGAAAAAAGAATAAGGCCAAATAATAGTACTTAAGACAAGTTGTTATGTTTTGTCATTCCAGCAATGAATGTCGCGACGTGAAACACAGGTTCCTCAAAGATGACATAGAGCTTATTTTTATTTCTTCAAACGTTGGTTTGCTGGATACTCTTCAACATACTTGATCCGCACCTGCTAACACCGCAATCCACCGGTAGTATAAATGACAATGAGGCATTAATCTAATAAAGACTAAACGGCAATGAAACGAACAACTATATGATACGTACGGCTTTAAGGAATTAGCCTGCCCAATACTGCAAAGTGATTTATAAGAAGATCCGGTCTACGGAATAGCTTAACTATCCAACAGAAACTTACAAAGGCATTGACCTAATTCAGTGGTCGTCCCTTTTTTAAAGTATCAGATGACCCAGGATTGCGTTAATATTTTGTTTTTACATAACTATAAAAACGAAGATGCGGTATGATTGCCAATAAGACAAATCTCCACAAGAGACCAACTGACACAGAAATTGACAACTATAGGTCACCGTATGGCCTTCAACAATAAGAAAATTCCATACCGCATAGTCAGCTATAAAAGACCCCGAAATGACAAATGTAAAACAATTCAAACGAGAAAACTAACAGTCTAATTCATTTACAAAAAATGAACGAAAAACAAATATGTACTACATCAACAAACGTCAACAACTGAATTACAGGCTCCTAACATAGGACAGGCACATGCATACAGAATGTGGCGGGGTTAAACATGTTAACGGGACCCCCCTTCTAACCTTGGACAGAGGCGTAACAGTACGACATAAGAACGAACTATAACCAGATGCTCCGCAGGGCGCAGCTTTATACGACCGCAGAGGTTGAACCCTGAACGGTTGGGGCAAGTATGGACACAACATTCAAGCTGGATTCAGCTCTAAATTTGGATTGTGATTAAATAGTTGACACAGCATAGGTTTCGGACACAGAATGAATGTGGTCTATTGAACTTATAAATTTATTTTTTTTGCCTTTGAACAATTCACTATGCTGTTGAATATTAATCCTCTCAAAAAAATGTTTGAAGAAATTTTCTTTTCATTTATGAAATCTAAAATGAGAAAAATTTACCCCCCCCCCCCCAATTTTTTTCACATCCCCCTTTCCCTTTTTCCAAAACTGATCTCAATTAAAATTTCTAATGGAGTTTGCAACAATAACTACTCATTTAAATACATCATAAAATATTAAAATGTAACAAAAGGTGCTTGTTATCACTGAATGTGGTAAAGATTGTTTTAATTTATCAGTTGGTAGTAAAAGTGAATATACATTGTATATTGTATGAAACAATGATTTAAGTTGATTCAACTACTATTCTGGATAAAGAAAGATAACTCCAATCAATTGAAAATTTCTTGCTATTGCACAACATTGTGCAATTAGATATTTCTTGTTATTGTGCAATACTGTGCAATTGAAAATATTTGCTATTGCACAATACTGTGCAATTGAAGATTTCTTGCTATTGCGCAATACTGTGCAATTGAAAATTTCTTGCTATTGCACAATACTGTGCAATTGAAGATTTCTTGCTATTGCTGAATACTGTGCAATTGAAAATTTCTTGCTATTGCACAATACTTAATATAATAATTTTGGATCCTGATTTGAACCAACTTGAAAACTGGGCCCATAATCAAAAATCTAAGTACATGTTTAGATTCAGCATATAAAAAAAGCCCAAGAATTCAATTTTTGTTAAAATCAAACTTACTTTAATTTTGGACCCTTTGGACTTTAATGTAGACCAATTTGAAAACGGGACCAAAAATTAAGAATCTACATACACAGTTAGATTTGGCATATCAAAGAACCCCAATTATTCAATTTTTGATGAAATCAAACAAAGTTTAATTTTGGACCCCGATTTGGACCAACTTGAAAACTGGGCCAATAATAAAAAATCTAAGTACATTTTTAGATTCAGCATATCAAAGAACCCCAAGGATTCAATTTTTATTAAAATCAAACTAAGTTTAATTTTGGACCCTTATGACCTTAATGTAGACCAATTTGAAAACGGGACCAAAAATTAATAATCTAAATACACAGTTAGATTCGGCATATCAAAGAACCCCAATTATTCAATTTTTGATGAAATCAAACAAAGTTCAATTTTGGACCCTTTGGGCCCCTTATTCCTAAACTGTTGGGACTAAAACTCCCAAAATCAATCCCAACCTTTGTGTTTAAATTTCATAGATTTCTATTTACTTATACTAAAGTTATGGTGTGAAAACCAAGAAAAATGCTTATTTTGGCCCCTTTTTGGCCCCTAATTCCTAAACTGTTGGGACCTCATCTCCCAAAATCAATCCCAACCTTCCTTTTGTGGTCATAAACCTTGTGTTTAAATTTCATTGATTTCTATTTACTTTTACTAAAGTTATTGTGCGAAAACCAAGAATAATGCTTATTTGGGCCCTTTTTTGGCCCCTAATTCCTAAACTGTTGGAACCAAAACTCCCAAAATCAATCCCAACCTTCCCTTTGTGGTCATAAACCTTGTGTCAAAATTTCATAGATTTATATTTACTTAAATTAAAGTTATAGTGCGAAAACCAAGAAAATGCTTATTTGGGCCCTTTTTGGCCCCTAATTCCTTAAATGTTGGGACCAAAACTCCCAAAATCAATCCCAACCTTCCTTTTGTGGTCATAAACCTTGTGTAAATTTCATTGATTTCTATTCACTTTTACTAAAGTTAGAGTGCGAAAACTAAAAGTATTCGGACAACGACGACGACGACGACGACGACGACGACGCAGACGACGGACGACGCCAACGTGATACCAATATACGACTAAAAAAATTTTAATTTTTGCGGTCGTATAAAAATCAGTTGAAAAAGGCTTAACCCATCAGATAAATAGAAATACATCTAACAAAAAACAGAGTAGACGTGGCCGGGTACTTGTATATTCCAACAACAAAAAGACACTAAGTACAGATCTGAGGGTACTCGCAGTTACTGACAGGTAGTCCAAAGCCACTAACAAGTCAACTATTTAAAAAGTCATGTATCTCTATACAAATGCACCAGAATAATACTTGACTCATTTTACCGATAACAACTCCCCGACATTGTGACCTCTAAAATCAGCATTTTAACACTAACAGATTGTACCTGCAAGGCTGCTTAAAATGAGTTTCCGTCTGCCCACTTTTTCCACAAGATAAATGCCTGACAATGTAAATATACAGCTCACGCCTGCAGTGACAGCTGTCAGCCATATTGCCATTATTTCATCTCTCACACCTGACATTTGGATTATAGTACCACTATAGTACCTGTAGAAAGACCCAAACAATTTTGAATTACAAGATTGTTTATTGAAAAGAGTGTTCTTGGTCAGCTCGCAGTGTCGAACGGTATTTCTTCTAGCAGGCACACACCGCATTTTTTTTTTACATAACAAATGGTTGAACAAAGTTGATTCAATCTAAACTTCCAACTTGGAAATAACGATTAAATGATCAGTGTGCTTCCCTTGCAGTTGTAAGTTCAAACTTGTATTGGTCTTAATCAAAGAAATAATGGTGAAGTCTTAAAAGGGTAAATGAAAATGTTACATTAACTGAATGTTCTCGTATATCTTAAATTAAGAATGAACTAAACCGTCTATTCTAGATACCCACAAGTTGTAAATACAATAAAAATTGTAATGTACGTACTTACATAACTGTATTGATGCCACTAAGTTGTTGAATTAAAGATGTAGAAACTCCAACTATAAGTGCTCTGCGGACTGATGGTGTGAGCATGATCTTCTTCAATGTCCATTCATTTCCTTACAAAATAACCTTTCTTTATAATTTTACATAGTATCACCTAATTGACAAAGCTTAAACCAGTATCACTTAACAAGTACAAAATTCGTCTTTAATTTATTTAAAATATTTGATTATTTTTTTACTCTTCTCGTCTCTTTCTGTTTTTAAAAGACATTTTAGTTAACTTCAGAGTTTTCACTAATTAAACGAAAGACACTTAAGATTTGTTTATGTTATAAAAAATTAGAAATAACCTTGAAGTTCTTTGAGTTTTATCTCTTGCTGACATATTTCTTTAATTTGTTTTATGTCGTCCGAAACATCAGATCTTCCTCGAATCCTCTGTAGAATGTGTGTCGCCATGTCTTCCTTGCCATTCCGCACTAAATAACGAGGTGTCTCGGGCAGGAATAAGAATCCTATGAATTGTACTAATGATGGCACACCAGTTAGGCCTAGCATGTACCTAAAATACACAAAGACTACATGTTTGGAAAAGCATCATTATTTGCATTGCAATTCTCTTTTTATCAAAGATTCTGAAAAATGAATGAATTTCTATAAGATCTTTAAAAAAATATTTTTTGTAAAAAGATCTTTTATAGTTTCGATAAATAATAGTGAATTGTAAACAAATATAATAAATTTAAGTGAGTTCATTTTACCTCCATCCAGTCTTATCATAACTAAACGCGCCATCTACAATGCTGGCTACTGTCCTTCCTATCGCCATCATACCAGTACACAGTGTAACTAATGGTCCCCTGTACTTTACTGGTGAACATTCAGCAATATAAACTGGTGATATCATTAGTATTACTCCTATTAATCATAAAAAAACATGTTACAATTGTCATTCATATTCATGCTTACTGATAGTCAAGTGGTGTTTTCGTTCGCAACTTGATTCGTTTAATCCGTTCGTCTGTTCGTTATTTGTAACCACAACTCCTTTTAAACAAGAGAATGACTAGCAACAAAGCTTTCGCATATTCTTTATTATAGCTTCCCATTTAAGCTTTTGATCGTTTGTGGTCCTCTATAAATCGAATAAGATCTTTGCGAGATCTACTAACCTAATATGGAATATACACGGTCTCCACACGGTTGCTTTTAACCAATCATATTCCTATAAATGTATAGGAGGTAAGATAAACATCATATACGTTCTGATCTATGATTTCGAGTAAAACTTTATTTATATATATGTAGCATATTGAATTTACTCTTGGAATGTTAGTTGTAAACACAGTCATGTATATTGCTAAGTCGCACTGAAACTTAGAATCAATACCAATTGTTGACAGTTTGAACGATAAAAATAACTCGCAAATGATAGTCATGCCAAATAACATATCAAATAGAAGTTGAACTCCGATAGGATTAGTGACGAACAAACCACCTTCAAGCAGACTCACCAATTCCAATGCCTAGTAAACCACGTCCAAGAAGTAACATCCAGTAAGTCTTAGAAACTCCATTGAGTATTGTAGAAACTGTAAAAACAAAACTACCGATCAACATGGAAGGTCTTCTTCCAATTTTATCGCCAAGGTAGCCAGACATGAATGCTGTTATCATGGCAGTTGCTATAGTAACACTTACAAGTACTTCCTGGTCAAACGAATCTAATTCGAATTCTGTCCGTATAAAGAGTAATGCTCCTGAAACAACCCCAGTATCATATCCAAACGAAAAACCACCGAGTGCTCCAAATACTGCTACAAAACATAAATAACATGTGAATTTAGAACTAGTATTCTTAGAGTCATATACGGTTTTACCACTATTGTTTGTAATTTTGTTACTGGAGATAGTTGAAACTTTCTCCATTTTTGATATTGAACTATGTTAAATCTATGTTTTCATGATATAGATAACTGGTTCAGCTTATCTTTCTAGATCTTCTAAGTCAGTTCATATTTCATTATCGGAAGACTAAATACATGTATGTAAAGAGTTACACGAATAAATTAATAGATCTATAGTTATTGATAATGACCCTAGACAACCTATTGTATTATATAATTTATATCACCTAAAAGAAAAATAGTAATGAACAAATAAGGAAGAATGACTACTCGGCTGTTTCAACAGAGTAAACACCGGTCTTCCAGAAATACTTTTTTGCTACATTTTTCCCCATTAAAATCACAATACTGTTTTATTGCGTATGGATATCATTGTTCGACCATCCGTCAACATATTGAAATATCAGTGAAGCATAATGCTCACACAAATATCTTTTTTCAGGATATATACAATCCGATTTATTTGATTAAATTGTGTCATAGGAGCATAATATACAAATAAAGGAATTCCTTATTTTTGGGTTGTAAAAAGGTCGTTGTATGCTTTAGATATATCAATGATTAAGTGCTTCTAATAGTACTTTCTATTCTGTGTATAACAGTTTTGACCTTTCGACTATCTACACTACACTTTCACGTTATCTTATCAGACAGAAACCTTTTGTATTTAATAAAACGAGCCTTCGGAAAACCTGAATGTAAATCTATCGGCTGCAATTCAGCCTTAAAGTTACATGTGGAGCAGGATATGCTTACCCTTCCGGAGCACCAGGTAAAGGTAACATTCAGTTTTGTTGGGTACTTGTTGCTCTGTCTTTAGTTTTCTATGTAGTATTTTGTTCTTTTCATTCTCTAGTTGTCTTGGGAGGTATTAGTGGTAGAAGACATCCCTTTCCACTCAAGTTTTCTAAATTTGTGGTTGCCCCGGGTCCCACTGTCCCTGATATGTAGTATTTCGCTGGATCAATGTCAATCAACTGGTGTTGGGTCTCGTAACACAGCACTAGGCTCTGTTTCCATCGTCTGTGTTGCAGTGATTCCCATTGAAGTTGGCTCAGTAGTTAAGTAACACATCAAGGAGAGTTGTCCTTGAAACAAAGCGAGCTGCTCGTCTTTCTACCTGCTCTATGTCGCGTATGGTGGTAATTTGATGAGAATCTCATACTGGGGAATATAAAAAAAACGAAGATTTGGTATGATTGCCAATGAGACAACTCTCCACAAGAGACCAAAATAACACAGAAATTAACAACTATAGGTCACCGTACAGCCTGCAACAATGAGCAAAGCCCATACCGTATATTCAGCTATAAAAGGCCCCGAAATGAAAATGTAAAACAATTCAAACGAGAAAACTAACGGTCTTATTTAAAAGCATATTCCAGAGTCGTTCTTACTAGCGTTGAGTATGCTGTGGCTTTTGTTGCTGGAGTACACCTACCAAGATTTCTCCGTTAAAAGCGAAGTGTCTATGAGGCTTTCCCTATTGATATGGTTTGTCCAGATGAGGTCTTTGTTGATAGTGAGCCTAAGGTATTCCCCACTGTCTACTGTCTCTAATGTGTGTCCATTGCGTGTGTAGGACGTCTGATGTTGCTGACGTCGTCCTGAGACACGGATGACTGTACACATATTTTTCGGGTTGAAACACTTATATGAGAGTAAAAAGGAAGCTAGGGTTAACAAAAAAAATATCTTAAGAGTTGTTTTTTTTAAATATTTTTGCTGTTGTTGTTACCGTTTTTTATACGACTGCATTTTTTTTAGTTCGTATAATGCTATGGTGTCGTCGTCGTCGTCTGTGTCGTCGTTAGGAGACACATTTGTCAGTTTGCTGGACAATAACTTTAGTTTAGTTGAATGGCTATCTATGAAATTTTTTAAGAAGGTTCAATACCACAAAAGGAAGGCTGGGATTGATTTTTGGGATGATGGTCCCAACCGTTAAGGATTTACTTAGGGGCCCAAAACAAGCATTTTTCTAGTTTCAGGATATCAACTTGTGTTAAAGTATTTCAATTGCTCTAAAATTGTACCACAAGTAGAAAGTTTAGATTCATTTTGGGGGTTACGATGCCAACAGTTTAGGAATTAATGGCCAAAAAGGAACTAAAAACAAGCGAGCTAGATTCCATACTACAAGGGAAAGACGGATATCGAGTTACTGCTACGTAACAAGGGGTATGCAAACATGACATTGGGGCCATTTAGGGGTAAAATTTTAAAAATTTCAAATTTTTGAAAAGTTTCAAGAAGAAATCTTCAATTGCACAATATTGCGCTTCAGATTTGAAAGATCTTTGACCATGTTTATGTTGTGTCCGAAACCTATATTATATAAAAAATTTGATCACAATACAAATTCAGTTACGGTATCAAACTTGAATATTGTGTCCAATTTTGCCCCAACTGTTCAGGGTTCGACCTTTGCTGTCGTATCAGGCTGTGCTCAATCAAAGCATTTTATTTCAGGTTTTATTGATGTTTAAACAGTTTTTACTTTATTAATTCTTCATAACTTGGCAAAAAAACTCTCTAATTTCTGTTGATGTTCTGGAAATCACGACAACAGTAAATAAGAAACTAAATACCATGGAGTATAATATATCCAACTCTTAACCTGCCAGAATGGTCGGATTTTTTTTTTTAAGGAAATAAAATGCTGAACTATTTTAAAGAAATATTTAAAATATGAAATTTGAATATACATAAAGCCTTAATTACATTAAAAATATATTATTAATTGTCAAAACAATTAACAATTGTTTGTGCTTTTTATATGTTGATTTTACAGCTGGTCCTAACCATCGAAGATCAACGAAGCTAGTGTACATAAAACCTGACCATTTTTAAGATGGAAAATAGATCGGATACTTCATACTCATATATCACTTGTTTTTTTTCTTCCAATATTTAGCCTTCGATATTTTTTTTATATCCAATAACACTTTAAAATTTACAAATAATATGTATTCTTTTAAACGTATAATTTTAATGTAAAGGTAAATTTTCGAAATTATGCGATATTTGTGGCACATTTACGGGTCTGTAGTGATGGAAATAGCGTCTCCATTAAAAAATCCGAATAGATGATCAACCAAAACGATTTTTTTTTAACTTCTGTTATTTACAATTTTGGAACCATTCAAACGAGATAAATTAAAAATTATAATTCATATAGTAGAAAGTGTTGTAAAAGAAAGATTTTAGTGTGAAACGTTTGTTATAAATGTTTCAATATGAGACTAGCTGCTTTGCTTGTTCAGTCTATGGTAAAAGTTAGAAGTGTTCCGATAAATTTGGCGCAAAATTTAAAAAGAACATTGATGATGCCGTCGACAGCTGAAGTTAGAGGAGCTCTTATTGTATTTGAAGGATGTGATCATAGTGGCAAAACAACTCAATGTAAAAAACTTGTTGCAGCTTTGAATGAAAAGGGAATTAAAACGGAAGCTATGCGTTTTCCAGGTAGTTTGAGGCGAACATCAGTTTGCCGCTTTATTTTAAATTTTTTGATTATGTGATTACTTGCACACCCCTATGAGCAAATTTTTGATGAGGGTCCTCAAAATTTGACATAAAGTTTGATCTTGTACTGCTTACATAGTTCTGCCTAATGTCCTGACCAATATAAAACTATTTTTTTTCTCACATTAATTGACACTGATAGTTATTAAATAGTCATTCTGTATTCTGATAGGCCTTCAACAATGGGCAAAACCAATACTGCACAGTGAGCTATGCACCTTATCACTATTTGGAAATAAGTCCAAGTTGACCTGAGAATTATCTGCCCACTTGAACTATCATACTAAGGCGGATCCAGGGGGGCCCGGGCCCCCCCTTTTGTAGGAAAAATTTGGTTGATTATATAGGGAATCATTGAAGCATGACTGTAGCGGCCCACCCCTTAGGTCAGTTAGCGGGCCCCCCTTAGGAAAAGTTCTGGATCCGCCACTGACTATTGATGTCATACAAGTCTTTCCATTGTGGCGTCATGCAGGTATTTTGTATTATGACGCCAAAATTTTATGGGAACCTTTGTTATGTCCAGGAATGGCGAACAAATAGCAATAAGGTGTATACTAAAAGGCCTGGAAATAACAAATTGGAAACAGTTCAAAGGAAGAATCTAACGGCCAATTTTATGTACAAAAGTTAAACTAAGAATATTAATCAGTACACATCCAGCATGCATCCAATGGATTTAGAGTAAAGATGTGATTAACATTTAATAAGTAAAAACATCAACTCTCTGCAATGCCAAAATATAGGTATCAACAGATTGTTGGACATAAAATGATCATATATATGTGTATAACCATGATAACAATTATATTTAGGTAGGTTTTCATTTAATGATACATTTGTACATTGTACATGTAACATGTATACAAAATAACCATGGTAATAATACCAATATTTATACTGTCATAAAAAAAATGTTGAATTGACCACTTTTAAGAATATCTAAAAAAAAAAAAAATCATTGATATTGATACTGATTTATATCTAAATTTAGGAGCTCGGTAAACAACATTGCCATACCAATTTTGATTGATGATCTCCTGTTTGTAATCAGTTTTCTACTGAGAGTGAGATGCAATCAAACTTCCAAACCAAATCTTTTTATCAAGAATTTAGTGAAGGATTTGAGAACTGTAAATTCAGAAATTATTGCAATGTTTTTATTATTGCAAAAAATGTGACAGGTTATCATCATGATCATCGCTATAATTAAAACTCGCATTTTGAATTTTTTTATACGAATCAAACAGGATTTTTCTGAATATCGCAAGAAAAAATTAGATCCACATTTTAGTCTAAAATGACAAAATCACTATAATGAATACATGCAATAATTTCTGAATTTACAGTAATTTATTTGTGTAAAAGTCCTTAACTTAATAATTTTCTAGTACAACATAGATTCTAACATGACGTCCTTCAAATGCTATGAGTACACACCCGTGGTAAAATATGAATATATTGCCAGGGCTGTTCCGATCGTACTCCCACGTCATATGCTTTTTCATGAATGAGGTGCCAGATGTCATAGAACGATGACCTAAGAATATCAGCATTTTACAGGAAAATACACCGAAAATCATCACAACAAGGAAACATAAACAAACGATTGCTAAAATGTGGTATAAATGTGATATACATGTAAGCCTCTTTTTTTTTTATACATATAAGACAAATAGTAAATTATCATTTTATTTCCTCCAAAAACTATCTAAATACGTTATGGTAAATAGTTTAAGCATGTCACTAATTCAGTTTGCTCCATCCTTTTACTCCTATTTGATAGTGCATTTATTTATGGTAACGGCAAATATTTGCCGCCACCTAGAGTGCTTCGATCCAAAATAATTGCTGTATTTGTCCTATTAGAATCGAAATAATTGATATCCAAGATGTTACTGCAGTATAGAAAATCTCATATGTAACAAATTGTGATAGAAACACTAAGATGGTTCCATGGTGGTAAGAGAAGATACATTGTATATCTATATGTACAAATATTTAATATGTGACACTTTAATAAACTATTTTACTTACTAACAGGCTACTGTAACTATAAAATTTCAGCTTGATGAAATGTTTGAATTGTTTTCTTTGTAGACAGAACAACAACAATTGGTAAAATGATTGATGGTTACCTTAGTAACAAATGTGAAATAGAAGACCATTCAGTTCATCTTCTATTTTCAGCCAACAGATGGGAAATGGTGTAAGTTTGACATTTGCATGTTACATTTTTTTCAATTTTAATATAGGTTTGCTAATTACAAAGGTTAAGTAAAAACTTTATATACATGTACAGAATAGAATAGAAAAATGTTTTATTGCTTATCACAGCACCCAAAGCTAAGCTGAATAATTACATTAAATTTATTTACAATGATTACATTACAATGATTGTTTTAAACAAATGCCGATGAAAAAAAACCATTAGGAAAACAGTACATATACATTTTTTTTGTAAATCCCCCCAAAAATCTATTAAGACCAGCAATATGAAGCAGCTGGTAAAGTAGCAATAAAAAATGTATGCTTCTTATTAGAAATAAATGAAATATATACATTCATTAAATGTTGCATTATACATGTCCTGCTCCAATCAGCTCCATAGCATCCAACATGTACAAATGTACATACATACATGTACATTGTTGTATGTACTTTTGACCAACAGCGTTTTATGATAAATAATGTGTGAATGTAAACAAGTTCATGAGGTTGGTATATAATCATCCATTTGAGCACATGGAAAGTTAAGGTGGTCAGACCCATAGGTTCATGTTCTTTGAAATATTTTAGGATTAGCCATACACTACAGTGCCAACATGTACATGTATCAGCTTGTTACATTTAACCCTTTTAAGACCATATATTTTGTGAATGTTTAGATACCTTTTGTGTCTGAATTAAAAAAAATAATTAAACCTTGTTTTATTTTCAAACAGAAATTGCATGTCAGAGAAAATTGACATTGTATCTCTTACTACGGTAGATATTATTAAACATCCCTGAATATAGGTCAAAGCTACAATTTGTTGAATCTATTAGTTCACTTGTATTTCAGGCCTAAAATGAAATCCATGTTAGAAGCCGGGACTACATTGATAGTGGACAGATATGCTTTTTCTGGTGTGGCATTTACAGCAGCTAAAGAGGTACTGTTACCTTGTAATGTAAATTTAATTTAAACATGCTCTATTTTGATTATCTCAAAATTTGTTATATAGACACATACATGAGCATGTAGATAGATATAAGGTGTGGTATGAATAGAATAGAATATTTTTATTCACTGGCCCCAGGAGGGCATATATAGCATACAAACAATATTATTATAAATAATAACATCTGCAATACATTTGTACATAGGCAATAGATATATACATGTATGTAACATGTGTAATAAAAAAAAAATATATACTACAGGAAATACACTCGACAAAATAATAGCAATATATTATAATTTAATTAACATTGATATGAGTGCCAATGAGACAACTCTCCATCCAAGTCACAATTGGTAAAAAGTAAACTATTATTATAGGTCAAAGTACAGCCTTCAACATATTCCTCATGTCATTAATGCTTTTGATGAAAGTTTCCACTTAAATATTGTTAATTTGTTTTCTTTAAAGTATAAAAAATAAGTTTTGTGATTCTGAATAAATAAAAATCTACAGTTTCAAAATGTTTTATGTGTAAACATTTTATAATATTTCAGAGACATTTTATATGACGTTTGTTAAATAAAATATGTTATTTATAATAGGGGTTTGATATGAATTGGTGTAAACAGCCAGATGTTGGTTTACCAAAACCAGACAGAGTTATCTACCTTACATTAAGTACAGAAGAGGCAGCAGCTAGAGGAACTTTTGGAAAAGAGAGATATGAACAAACAGAATTTCAACAAAAAGTCTCAACAAATTTTGAAAAGTTGAAAGATCCAACATGGCAGGTAATGTATTTTCATGTGCTGGTAACCATGGTAACCAGCTATTAAAAGTTTTGATTCCAGATTTTTCTCCATTTATAAAATACCAATGCTACTGACAGAGAACATAAGCAGTGACATTTTTAATAAGTAATAGAATTTCAGTTAATAGACTTGCATCAGGATCATACTGTTATATTATTTATACATATACATACAGTGATCGGGAAGGACGTGCGCCCTGTGCCTATAGCGCATATTGACAAGAAATGGCACATACAGTGACAAATGTAAGCGCCCACGTGGCGCACGATATTTTTCACTTCGTTTTGAAATGTTTAGATATCGTCAAATGAATTTCCGATCGTGTTCCGTGCCGCCATGAGTGTGTACACAACTGTGTTATGTTCCTCCAATAATAGGAGCACCTATATATTTTTGGGATGTCTCGGGTGTTTCCCTATCATAATAGAAACATGCGATTTAAGGTCTCGGTGTTTTTTTATTGTAATAATAGAACCTTGCGGTCTAACTGATAACCCGAAAAACGTAATTAACCATCATTCATGATACATTTATTTATAAACAACTTTAAATTTGTGAAATTTGGCTAGTACAGACAAGATTTAACTCTAATAATAATCTCATTTAGTTTAGCTTGCTATTATTTCGATTGAAGAACCCCAAGATTTTTTAGGAATATAGTTTTTGTCTCCATAAAAGACGCCTAACTGTCCTTGTCAATTTTTGGTCTTTGGCTTGTTTTCACATTTTGTAAACATGACTTCAGCGATTTGTTGTTATGTTCTATGAATTAATGGTACTCTATACTGTTATTCTTGTCACCGTGATGAAGTTATAATAATACAAGAAGTACAGAGGAAATGCCTGAAATGTCCTCTGATATGGAACGTCTAGAATAAGTATGGTATCGACGAAGACCCAAATTTAACGTACAAAAAAACAAAACATGAACATGAACAAGGCAACAGTACCAGTTTAAACATTGTAAATAAAGGTTGACTTAAATATTGTTGGGGTTGGAAGAAGTTGTTGTATATTCATTGAAATTGAAATTATAAAATCACAGGAACAATATCCATGATTTTATTTAAAATCATAAAGGTAAGTTTCAACACCTCTTTGCCAAAATATACTGATAATTTTTTTTTATAGAAGTCAATTAAAATGGCCCACTCATTTGACAACATGGCCCATTATTTTTTAAAATGGCCCATTGAATTTATTTTTGAGGGGCCCTGGGCCCATAGTGAAAAAAACCTTCCAGATCACTGACATAAAATGTCATGACAGTGATCTCAACTCTGAAGATCAGCTACACACAAACTTGAATTTAATTCATCTCTAAAGGGACAAATTTTGGATCTTTTTTTTTGATGGCCCCACCACTAAGTGGTCGGGGACATATAGTTTTACCCTTGTCAAAAATTCCGAAATTCCGTCATTCCGCAACAAACCATTATACAGAGTTTTTTCAAAACCGCTTCATATATTGGGCTGATCTATGGAATGTAAGTTCTTCATGATGAGTTACAGATCAAGTTTAAGTTTTGTTCTGCTCCGCTAATTTTTGCCAAAATTACGGGCTTTGGACTTTGATAAATTGTTTAAAATCACAGTTATATGGACTTTTTTCTAAAGGCTTTCAGATATTGGGATGATTTTTGGCATGTGCGTTAACCAATCAAGTTTTAAGTTTTGTTCTGCTAGGCTAATTTTTGCCAAAATTACATGCTTTGGACTTTGATAAATTGTTGAAAATCACAGTTATATGGACTTTTTTTCTAAACGCTTTCAGATATTGGGATGATTTTTGGCATGTGAGTTAACCAATCAAGTTTAAGTTTTGTTCTGCTAGGCTAATTTTTGCCGAAATTACGTGCTTTGGACTTTGATTTATTGTTGAAAATCACAGTTATACAGACTTTTTTCTTTCGACTCCAGATTTTGAGCTGATTTTTTTTTATGTGATACTACCATCATGTTTGTGTCCACATGTGTTATTGAAATTGCACATTTTTCAACTTTGGAGACGGGGCCATTCGTGTCCCTTTGACACATTTAGTTTTTACATCTTTTGACAAGCACATATCTACCAATCAAAGAGAAAGGTGCTAACTGCTCCTAAATATGAAAGTTTCTGACACTGACATGCGCGTAGCTACGTTTACGTCAAAACGCCCGGTCGTACACTTGAATTTTGAAAATAAAACAAATAATCGACATAGAATAAGAAAAACTGGTCAAAAGCACATCATCCTTGTGCTTCTTTTTTCAATGGATTGTAATTTTGAATAAAAAGGGACTAAATTTACTCAAATAGATCATTTAATATATTTGTTCGAATCTTGTAAAAGTCTGAATCTACTATGAATTCTACGTACTTTTCTTATATTTAAAGCAATTCACTATCTGCTCAGATTCGATATGCTGTTTGTATTTTTGTCGAGCCTGTGATTTATGTCCTAAAAGCGAGACAAAGCGGCGTCAATATTTAGGTTCCGAATGTGGATAAAGTCTTTTGAATGACTCTCCGTGAAATTCTACGAAAGTTGGACAGAAACTGTTTATGATCAAAAGAGTATTCAGAGCAATATAATAATGCAATTATATCTTTAATTTTCCCGCATTTTAAGGACAAAACGTATTTCTTTCTGCAATTAATAAGTGGTCGCAGTTTGGGCTTACATTTTATTATTTCTCAATTACATTAACTACTTGTCGAACATTTATCGAATTTTATGAAAATGCTGAAGAAGCTTTTTCAATGACTAATGTCTAAAGCTAAAATTTTGAAAGCATTTGTTTTCGTTCATTTTTCTGTTCTTTTCTGATAGACAGATAGCCGGGCTCTTCTTTACGCAATTAATTGTTTTACATGCTCAATTTATAAACCTTCATAGATTGTTGTGAAATATTCCAGATCAAGAAAAAAATATCAAAAGAAAATTTTAGATGACCATTAGGCTAGCTTCCAGTTTAACACGATGAATAAGTTAACATATGTATTACACAATTTAACCAAAACAAACCAACCATTTAGATTCAAAAGTATGTTGCTATCAATGATTTTTTACTGACAGAAATCATTACGGTATCTCATTCTCGATAGCTTTCGGGGGCTTCGTCCCTTTCGAACACACTTCCAGCAGATGATTTAACATTGAGCAGTTGGCACCCCTCATATCCCTCGCCAAGGTTCGGGCGTACACGTAAAAATGACCCAGCTACGCCACTGACTGAATTGGTGTAACCTTTGCTCATCAAGAAAGCATTTAAATGAGACAGGTCTTTTACACACATAGTTTTGAATGCAGTTAAGAGTTTTGAATACTCCTGATTTCAATCTGCTGCAGGCATGTGAATTATGAACTATGCGTGTGTGTATATTTAAAAATACAAATTAAATTAAGAATTATACTAAGTGTGCATCTGCCTTTGGTTGTTTATGAACAACACATATTAATGAAACCATTGATTACATATAAAGAAAATAAGAAAATATGTATTAACAAAAATACTGAAATCCAAGGTAAATTAAAAGTTTATATTATATATTGTAGGAAGTTGAAGCTGACAAGTCTATAGAAGACCTACACAGAGAAATTCTAGTGATTACCCAAAACATTATTGAAGAATCTGGTCATAAACCTTTACAACAATTATGGTCAGATGAATAGGGTTCAGGTTGCTAAAATATAAAATAAATTTTAAAGAGGGGGTGAAAAGTTTTTGAGGGGATTTGGGATAAAGGGGGTAAAAAAAAAAGCGCAAATAAAACTGGGTCATGATGCATGTGCAGTATCAGCATATGCAATGATTCTGCACAGAATTTTTTTACATGCCCTATTTGAGGAGCTCAATTATTAGGTATATTGGCCTATCAAAGTCGGATAATTTGTGCATATTTTCCAGGTTATGAAGGGTATCCACATTATGTACGGTAATCAAGTCCTGCAGTTTACCATTAAGGGCTTTTAATTTCTACAATGTTTGTATAAATATTATAACTATGCCCCTCACAGTGTGTACATATTTTGATGTTTTTTGCAAATTAGAAATATCTAAGTGTTGCATGACTTATTTATGTAATTTATATATAAATATTCTAAGCATTCAATTTATTATAATCATACATTATTAAGTCTTGATAGGATGTGTTTTCTGTGATATTATGTAAGTTATTATGTTGATTACATCATTATACTTTGGAATAAATATTTTGTAGAATTGCATTTGTTAACTATACTTAGTGAAGGTTCAGGTATTAATATACTGTAAACCAACTTATTTTCACGACTTTCGCGAGAAGAAAAATAACGCAAATATAAATCGTCGCGAACTAGGATCTTGTCGTATTCAATACGGAAAGAAAATTAAATAATCGCGAAATTAAATAGCCACGAAGTGGTCTAGAAAGGATAAATTATAATTGGAAAAATAAGTTGGTTTACAGTAGTTGGATACTGTAATTTAATTTACATGAAATTGTCTCACAGAAATCTTTTTGTCGATCGATCCTGCCACTTGTTGCAGGAAGCTCAACATAGGGATAGTGATCGGGCAGCTTTAGCTAACCTCTTAGAAGGCAGAAGACCTGAATGATTTATACTTTGGATATAGATGCCTTATGTTACAAAGTTTCTGTCTATATAATCACCTGTCCATTGTTGATGGTTCAGTGACTACTTGAAAAAAGAAGTTCAGATTTTTTACTCGACCATGACCTCATTTCAAGGATCAGTAAACAAGGTTCAGTTTTGGTGGGCAAGTCCATATCTCAGATATTATAAGCAATAGGTCTAGTATATTTGGTGTATGAACAAATTTGTTAGCTGTATATATGTCCAGCTGGCAGGTGTCATATGACTGTGACCTCATTTTCATGGTTCTGTGGTCAAAATTTTTGAGTGTTGGTATTTTTTTTCTAATACTATATGCAATAGGTCAACTATATTTGGTGTATGGAAATATTTAATGATGCATGTCAGTCTTGTCGGTTTTATTTGACCTTGACCCCATATTTATCGGTCTATTGCTCAGTGTTAAGTTATTGTGTTTGGTCTTTTTTCATACTATTTGTTGTATGGGAGGATTGTGAGATGTATGTCTGTCAGGCAGGTATCATATGACCTTGACCTCATTTTGGTGGTTCATTTGTCAAGGTTAAGTTTGTTTCTTAGATACTATAAGCAATAGGTCAACCATATTTAACGCAGATTCAATCTGATTGATTGTAAGTTGTACACGTCTGCCTGGCATGGTCCATCTGACCTTGACCTCATTGTCATGGTTCATTGGTCAATGTTTAGTTTTGGTTAAGTCTGTTTCTTGGAAACTATAAGCAATAGATCAACTATATTTAGTTTATTGTCGAGCCTGCAACTTTTGTTGCAGAAAGCTCGACATAGGGATAGTGATCCGGCGGCGGCGACGGCGTTAGCTCACTTCTTAAAAGCTTTATATTTTAAAAGGTGGAAGACCTGGATGCTTCATACTTTGTATATAGATGCTTCATGTTACGAAGTTTCCGTCAGTCACATTTCCAATGTCCTTGACCTCATTTTCATGGTTCAGTGACCACTTGAAAAAAAAGTTCAAATTTTTTGTAATGTTGAATTCTCTCTTATTATAAGTAATAGGATAACTATATTTGATATGTGCGTACCTTGCAAGGTCATCGTGTCTGTCAGACAGTTTTCACTTGACCTCGACCTCATTTCATGGATCAGTGAACAAGGTTAAGTTTTGGTGGTCAAGTCCATATCTCAGATACTATAAGCAATAGGGCTAGTATATTCGGTGTATGGAAGGACTGTAAGGTGTACATGTCCAACTGGCAGGTGTCATCTGACCTTGACCTCATTTTCATGGTTCAGTGGTCTTTGTTTAGTTATCTTGGTTAATGTTAAGTTTATGTGACAGTTGTAATAAAGCTTAGCTTTATATTTAGGACTATCAACATAATATCAATGATTAGTATAGAAGGCGAGACATTTCAGCGTGTGCACTCTTGTATAATTATTGAATAATTGTATGGTGTACATGAATTTCTCGTTTGGGTTATCTAACCTTGACCTTATTTTCTTGGATTATGTTTAATTTATGTGCTAGTTGTAGTAAAGCATTATATTCAGGAATATCCGCATAATATCAATGGTTAGTAAAGAAGACAAGAAAATTCAGCGTTTGCACACTTGTTTTCATTTTCAGACTTTAGCCTTGGGACTGCAACATATAGCTATTTTGTCAGGTTTATAACTACCATGTGAAGTTAAGTGTGTTATCTCACCATTTACTCAGTGTATTTCCTCCAATTTTAAAAATCATTTTGATTATTTAATGATTTATCTGAAAGCTAACCAACTCCCATCAAATTAAAAAACACATAATTTTTCTTTAATTATATCAGTTAAGAGATTACCCTCTAGATTTTTCTCTTCAGGGAGTATTCACCCTAGTATTTTATAAGATAACTGTTTAGAACACCCAGAACATGAGATTGATAAAGCTGATAGGTTTGTATAGAACATAGAAAATAAATGGGGAATGTGTTCTCCCACTTTGCATATCATTTAAAGTTATAAAGGGGCATAACTGTAGAACGGTAAAAAGGGACGCTACCCAAATTTGTACTTGATCCGAGTTTTGTGTAATAAGTATTATGTACAAGTTTCATAACATTTGGTTAGAAAACAGACTTTACAACCAATAACTCTGGAATGGTTTAAATGACACCCTTAATGTTCAAGCTTGATCTGTATATTGCGGTAATAAGCATTGGGTATAAGTTTCATAATTTTTAGTCAAGGCATGCTAAAGTTAGAGAATAAGGGAAATTTTTCCTTTGAAAAGAGGCTCTAGAACTGTTAAATTAATGCCACCAAAATTCAAACTGGATCTGTGTTTTGTGGTTATAAGCATTGTGTGATGTAAGTTTCAATACATTTAGTTGAGGCAATTTCCATTTTAAAAGGGACATAACACTAGAATGGTAAAAGTGGCCCCACCAAGATTCAATCTTGATCAGTTTTTTGTGGTAACAAGCACTGTGTATAGGTTTCATATCATTTGGTTGAGGCAAACTAAATTTAGAGAAAGCGAAAACGCATGTTCTGCAATTTTTCTATTTGAAAAGGGGCACAACTCTAGAACTGTTCAAGTGCCGCCACCAAAATTCTAACTTGATCTGTGTTTTGGGGTTATAAGCATTGTGCAATAAAGATTCATAACATTTGGTTGAGGCAAACTAATGTTAGAGAACTTAAACCAACTGTGGGACATACAGACAAGGGTAAAACTTAATGGCCCTCCGTGAGTGTTTAAATGAGAAAGCAATACAATGTCTATGGTGAAATTTGTCTGAAGGATCGAGATAAAAGACCATACATCTGACTTTCCCATTTTACCAGTTCCAAGTCAGATTTGTTGTATGCTGGAGGATTTAGAGCTTAAAATATTGAAAAAGCACCTGTTTATTGTTGGTATACCTCTAGATGTACTTTGATAGTATTTGTCCCTATATCTTATTATACATACCTATAGAATCATTTTCATAATAGTGTGGAAAACCACAATACTTGTGTAGGCAAAAATACTTAATCATTTGCCTTTAACTTGTTTGTCATCGGCTATTGATAACAGCTATTTTTCGCTCACTCATTCTGTCAGAGGCCTTCCAATGGAATAAAAGAATAAAGTACATGCAGGTGCAAGAAAAGAAAGTTTAAGTATTCATCATTTAAATCATCACACAAGGTTTAGTCCTCCGCTAGTTATTGGTGTTATTCCATTTATGGGTTTAGAACCTTTTGCGACCCCAAAGTTAAAATTCGATAACACGTACATTATGACAAGTGGGCGTTACAGAAGAACGTTCAATTAATCTGACCCAGTCAAATAATTACCTGAGCATGCAAAGAAATGGTTTAGTCCACACTTATATGAAAATGATCCTATATTATATAATAGATGCTTAGGCCTTTATCTAAGAATTAGTATATCTGGAATAAACTTTATTAATAAAATATAACATTTATCAATATAAAACATCTTATGAAAATAATGAACTATGGGAAAAATGAAATGTGGAAACATGAAACTAATAACATTTCCTTAAAACTTGTCAAATAAAACTATTAAACAGTAAACATGTAATGATGACTTTATAATGCTGCCTTACCAATTCTGCTGCATATAATGATAAAATACGAAACAGTTGTAAATTCTGAACCATGTTTGATTAATTGAGCTATGACCAAAATCTTATTTTAATGCATCTTCTAAAAATTAAACTAAAAAATGTATCAATAGTATAAATTGTGTTGATGAATGTACAAAAATACACTAAAAATATACTAAATACCATTTTCGTCTTTAAAAAATATATAGAATTAACTTTTGCAATATCATATTTCACAATACAAATATTTCATTTAATAATGTTTTTTTGTCAAAGTCATAAAAATTTGAAATATGGTTATAAACACAAAAATACAGTTTTAATGTAGAGCAGTTTTAAAAATAATCCATTTCAGCTCAAATAATTGTAAAGATCCAAAAAGTATACTAAAAATTTAACAAAGGGCCTTGACCTTGGATGACAACAGTAACATGGATTCAGGGAAGCAGATAAATTGTGAGTCATCCAAAGAGTAAATATTTCTATTTTTATAATGCAATATGATGTTTTCTAATAATAGGGTATCAAGTTACCCTTTCATGCCGTTTGACTGTACACGTCAATTACATATAGCACCAAGACATATACAAACATATATACTAGAACAATTATTCATCAACTTCTTTAAACTATATAAAAAATATTCTTGCAAATTAATTTAAATATACCAAAGCAATCTATATACACATTATTACTGCAACTGCAATTATGTATTTACTAAAAAGGAATCAAGCGTCTAAAGCATTCAGAATTTCTATCTCATTAACCTTTGCAAAGAAAAATCAGATTCCAATACCATTAGGCTGCTTCAATTTCATTGACCATTTCTGTCTGGTCTGATTTACATTCCATAGACTCCTCTGTAACTTTATTTTCTGATTCATCCTTCTTATGAAGCTCTGTAGAATCATTTGTTTCAATAGTCCTCCACAGTATTTCTGTTTTGTTTGTGTCTTCATTCTCTCCATCTTCCATTTTAACATCAAGTACCTTTTCATTAGATTCTGTTTCCATTAATTCAACTTTTTCCTTCAATTCATTATTTCCTTTCATTGTAGTTTTCTTCTTTGGTTCATCTTTTAAATTTTGTTTAGCATCATCCACATCCACACTTGAACCAGTTGCATTTTGATCACATTTTCCATTTGTATCTTTATCAGTTGATTTCAGCTCATTCAAATCTCCTGATATATTTTCAGCCTCTTCATTTTTTTCAGGGGCGTCTTGTCTTTCGCTCTTTATCTTTTTCTGAATTTCATCTTTTCCATCTTGTGTTGTAATTTCATCACTCTATGAAGAAGATTGTGAACTACTGATCTGACTAGCGGTTTCATCAGAATCAAAACCAGAGTCGCTCTTTATTTCCTCTGTTAAACTTTGTCCATCACCCTGCAACAATAGAAGTTACAATAGAATGCTATTAAAATTATATTTGGTGGGGAACTATCCGCTATTGATTTCTTTTTATTTTTGTAAGTTTTAAGCTGACATGTATGTGTTTTCAATCCTTATATTTAAAAATTTAACACATACAGATTTCTTTCTTTCTTATGATAATATTCAGCTCTGTGACAAACTTATGGTCTTTATTAATTTCTTACATATTCCTTTATTTGAGATAAAAATAAGAAGATGTGGTATGATGGCCAATTAAAACTCTCCACCAGAGGCCAAATGACATAGATTTTAGCAAACTATATGTCACCGTTAGGCCTTAAAGAACGAACATTTGACAGTGAGTACGATTTTGAACACTATATATAGGTTTACAAAGTAAAATGAGCATAAATATTTCTACATTCATAGTTTTTTTCACCTCAAAAGTCCATGGTGGTGGTGGTTGATCGGTGCATCTTCTTAAAGCAAATTTCCACACCAAAAACCCAGACTGACCAGTTGTTGACCAATATTTCTCTACAGTGTATAAACCTAAAAAATAAATAATGTACAAATATTTTTATGTATATCTATATATTCAGTTTAGGTTAAAACAAAATTTAAGTGTTTCATTCTTTCAACATAACAAAGAAATGAATATTTCAACTTTGTCATCATGTAGCTGTAAACAATACATTCTCTGGCCTTTGTTAGTCTTGTATGATTTTAATTTTAGTTAATTTATGTTTTTGAAGTTTAGTATGACGTCCATTATCACTGAACTAGTACACATTTTTGTTTAGGGGCCAGCTAAAGTACACATCTCGGTGTGTGATTTTCTCGCCATTGGTGGCCTTGGGCTGTTTTCTCTTTAAAACATTCCCCAATTCCATTCTCAGTTATATATGCAGGAAGGTATACAAAATATATATACAGTTTGTTTCTAGGTCACCATGGAGCTATAATAAGCACTTTTAAATAAACAGCTGCGCCATGAGCGCATGATACGCCCGACGTCTTGTGTGGAAGTTTTATGCAATAATCATAAATAGTTTCTGAGGAAGTTTTAAGCAATAACCATTTATTGTTTTTGAGACACGGCGGGTCATGTGAAACACCCCCCCACCCTGTTTTTTTTTTTACAAATATCACTAAAATAAAATTTTGAATCAAACCAAAAAGTATACATATCTTTAAATTAGTATAACAAAGAAGTGTGTACAGTTTCAAGCAATAATCATAAATTGTTTTTGAGATACGGCGCGACATGTAAAAAAAAACCTCCCCTTTTTTACAAAATACTCAATAACTCAAAAATAAAATTTTGAGTCATCACCAAAAAGTATACAGATCTTTACATTAATATAACAAAGAAGTGTGTAAAGTTTTAAGCAATAATCATAAATCGTTTTAGAGATACGGCATGACATGTAAAAAATCCCTCCCCCTTTTTTACAAAATACTCAATAACTCAAAAATGAAATTTTGAATCATCACCAAAAAGTATACAGATCTTTAGATTAATATAACAAAGAAGTGTGTAAAGTTTGAAGCAATAATCATAAATCGTTTTTGAGATACAGCGCGACATGTAAAAAAACCCTCCCCCTTTTTTACAAAATACTCAAAAACTCAAAAATGAAATTTTGAATCATCACCAAAAAGTATACAGATATTAAGATTAATATAACTAAGAAGTGTGTAAAGTTTTAAGCAATAATCAAGAAATGTTTTTGAGATACGGTGCGACATGTGAAAAAAAACACCCCCCTGTTTTAGTTACAAAGTGCCGTAACTCAAAAAGTTTAAATCTTATTTTCACCAAAAAGTATACAGATCATTTGACCATCATAAGAAACAACTATATTAAGTTTCATGAAATTTGGATAAGTCGTTCTCAAGTTACGGTGCGACATGTTTACGCCGGACGGACGGACAGACGGACTGACGGACAGACACCGGACATTTGTATACCATAATACGTCCCGTCAAAATTTTGACGGGCGTATAAAAACAAACCATCATATATCTGTATCCATCCTCTGGAGCAAATTGACTGAACTGCTGTAGTTTATATCCCCTAATCACTCTGACTGGGTTTCCAGTTTCAACGTTACGACTCAATGCAAGATTCCCACGGGTCAGTGTCTGATCTTTAGACTGTGGTGCTGTTCTCAAGTTCTATAGAAATGTAAAATTTGTAATTACTGATGTTTCTTTCTTTCAACATAACAATGAAATGAATATTTCAACTTTGTCATCATGTAGCTGTAACCAATACATGTTATATATGAGTACCTTTGGTTAGTTAGCTGTCCCTTTCAATGAGATGCACACTGTTTTTAGAAGTGAACTGAAGTGTTTGTGCTTATTTTCAATAGTATCAGTACACTTAAGGGCATACAATACAGTTACAGGGGAGGTAATGACGTTGCTAACGTAAAATGTTATTTTTGCCATGTCAAACTGTGACATCTCGGGGGAAAAATGCATTTTTTGACTGATTTTTATCATTCAAACTGATTTAATTTGAAAACGAGTGCATGGACCCCTATTTTTTAAAACGACGTTTTGTTTCATTTTGCAGGGAGATTATGTGGACCAAATTTTATAAAACTGTAAATAGTGCAATTTTTTAAATTTTGGTAAATATACAGCAAAAAATGACGTTTTTTTTTCTCAATTCATGACCATTTGATAAATATGAGTTATTTCTGAATAAAAAATGCATAAATTTTTAGGATACTTATAAAATACAGAAATTACAAAGTATTTAATAAAAAACAATTTGCGTTTTTTTTTTATAACAAAAAAGTTATGTATTTCTTTCGAAAGGAAAAATATGGCCACATATCCAAATTTTGAGCAAATATACAAAATTTCGACCTCATTTAACTCAAAAAGTAGCAAATGAAGGTATATATTTTATTACATATTTGATTTAATTAGGCCAAAAATAGCCTATATGGAAATTTTCATCAAACTGTAAATACAGGATCCAACTGTATCATATGCCCTTAATTACTCTGACTTACAGGATCCAAACTGTATCGTATGCCCTTAATTACTCTGACTTGACTATCTGTTTTTTTCCATTGCCCAATTCTCTTTCCCTTTGCCCAATCAGATTGTAAAATTACCAAAACAATTGGGACCTTTATACCAGTCTGTATAAGTGTTGATATATAGATGATCACTCATGCATTTTTAGAGTCTACCTTGATGCTGTGTCATAACTTCACCTATCCAAATGTTGTTGTTGTAGTTTTACTGAGACAGTTGTTTTCAAAACCTATTCAACACACTGTTTAGAAAAATTTCCTGGTAAAATTAGTATGTATGACTGAAGCTAGAGTATGGCCATGAGATGTAAATTTATGCAATACCAAATATATTTCTTGTTTTTACTGAAAGTATTTCCCAATATGTTTTAAAGAATCCTAATACAAGTGGTTATATAATTTTCCAACAAATCATGTACACTACTCTGAGTTGTAAATCAACATTTTATTGTAGTTTCATATTTTAAGTAGAGAAGACAGAGATTTTTTTTTCTTTCCAGCAGAATATTTAATTGTATACCATACATTGCACTGCATATTTGTTTGTTTAATGTTTTCATAGCCAACCAGGTGCTCCGCAGGGCGCAGCTTTATACGACCGCAGAGGTCGAACCCTGAACAGTTGGGGCAAGTATGGACAAAACATTCAAGCGTGATACAGCTCTGAATTTGGATTGTGATCAAATTTTTGACATTAAATGGTTTTTTTTTTACACAAAACAAATGTCAAGATTTTACAAATCAATTAAAGATTTCTTCTTCAAACTTTTGAAATCTAAAATTAAATAGTTGACACAGCATAGGTTTCTGACACAGAATGAATGTGGTCTAATGAACTTAAAAGTTTTTTTTTGCCTTTGAGCAATTCACTATGCTGTTGAATATTAATCCTCTCAAAAAAATGTTTGAAGAAATTTTCTTTTTATTTATGAAATCTGAAATGAGAAAAATTTAAACCCCCCCCCTTTTTTTTTCACATCCCCGTTTCCCTTTTTCCAAAACTGATATCAATTCAAATTTCTAATGGAGTTTGAAACAATAACTACTCTTTTAAATACATCATAAAATATTAAAATGTAAAATAAAGTGCTTGTTATCACTGAATGGTAAAGATTGGTTGGTAGTAAAAGTGAATATACATTGTTTATTGTATAAAACAATAAAAAAAACTTCATCAGCAACATTTTATATTGGCAAATTTCCAATGAAGTTATTTACATAAAGTTATTGGCAAATAAAAATAGAAAATGACATCATAGTCATGTCTGGCAAATGTCCAACATACATTATCTAAAAACATTTTAGATAAGATAAGGAAACAAGAGGCTCTCAAGAGCCTGAATCGCTCACCTGAATTTTTTTGGTTTAATCTCTCATCAATGATTATTTTGGCTTTTCAATTTATTTAAATGTTCTTGAAATCGTCCTATTCTCTTCAAAAGCCAAAAAAAAATCAATTTTTCCTATGTTCTATTTTAGCCATAGGAGCTATGTTTCTTGACATACAAGGAAATGAAATATAAAATTTATACTAGATACTCTGAAACTCTGAAACTCATTTAGCCTAAGTTTGGCTGAAATTGATACAGCAGTTTCAAAGGAGAAGATTTTTTAAAGTAAGTCAACATGATGAACAAATTGTGAAAAAAGTTTTTAAAGGGCAATAACTCCTTAAGAGGTCAATTGACAATTTTGGTCAAATTGACTTATTTGTAGATCTTACTTTGCTGATCATTTTTGCTGTTTACAGTTTATCTTTATCTATAATAATATTCAAGATAATGACCAAAAACTGCAAAATTTCCTTAAAATTACCAATTAAGTGGCAGCAACCCAACAATGGTTTGTTTGATTCATCTGAAAATTTCAGGGCTGATAGATCTTGACCTAATGAACATTTTTACCCCATGTCAGATTTGCTCTAAATGCTTTCGTTTTTGAGATATAAGCCAAAAACTGCATTTGACCCCTATGTTCTATTTTAAGTAACGGTGGCCATGTTTTTTGACGGATCAAAAATCTAAGGACACACTTTGTGCAGGATAATCTAAAGAACAATCATGCTAAGTTTCATCCAAATCCATTCAGTAGTTTCAGAGGAGAAGATTTTTTAAAGTTAGCAAATATGATGAACAAATTGTGAAAAATTGCCATTAAAGGACAATAACCCCTTAAGGGGTCAATTGACAATTTTGGTCATATTAACTTATTTGTAGATCTTACTTTGCTGATCATTTTTGCTGTTTACAGTTTATCTTTATCTATAATAATATTCAAGATAATGACCAAAAACTGCAAAATTTCCTTAAAATTACCAATTAAGTGGCAGCAACCCAACAATGGTTTGTTTGATTCATCTGAAAATTTCAGGGCTGATAGATCTTGACCTAATGAACATTTTTACCCCATGTCAGATTTGCTCTAAATGCTTTCGTTTTCGAGATATAAGCCAAAAACTGCATTTGACCCCTATGTTCTATTTTAGGTAACGGCGGCCATGTTTTTTGACGGATCAAAAATCGAAGCGCACACTTTGTGCAGGATACTCTAAGGAACAATCATGCTAAGTTTCATTCAAATCCATTCAGTAGTTTCAGAGGAGAAGATGTTTGAAAAATTGTTAACGACGACAGACGACGACGACGACGACGACGGACGCCAAGTGATAAGAAAAGCTCACATGGCCTTTTAGGCCAGGTGAGCTAAAAAAGCTTCATCAGCAACATTTTATATTGGCAAATTTCCAATGAAGTTATTTACATAAAGTTATTGGCAAATAAAAATAGAAAATGACATCATAGTCATGTCTGGCAAATTTCCAACATATATCATCAACTACTATTCTATACAAAGAAAGAAAACTCCAATTGAAAATTTCTTGCTATTGCACAATATTGTGCAATTAGATATTTCTTGCTATTGTGCAATACTGTGCAATTGAAAATTTCTTGCTATTGCACAATACTTGATATGGAATCCTGATTTGGACCAACTTGAAAACTGGGCCCATAATCAAAAATCAAAGTACATATTTAGATAAAGCATATCAAATAAGCCCAAGAATTTAATTTTTGTTAAAATCAAACTTAGTTTAATTTTGGACCCTTTGGACCTTAATGTAGACCAATTTGAAAACTGGACCAAAAATTAAGAATCTACATACACAGTTAGATTTGGCATATCAAAGAACCCATTTATTCAATTTTTGATGAAATCAAACAAAGTTTAATTTTGGACCCCCATTTGGACCAACTTGAAAACTAGGCCAATAATTAAAAATCTAAGTACATTTTTAAATTCAGCATATCAAAGAACCCCAAGGATTCAATTTTTGTTAAAATCAAACTAAGTTTAATTTTGGACCCTTTGGACCTTAATGTAGACCAATTTGAAAACGGGACCAAAAATTAAGAATCTACATACATAGTTAGATTCGGCATATCAAAGAACCCCAATTATTCAATTTTTGATGAAATCACACAAAGTTCAATTTTGGACCCTTTGGGCCCCTTATTCCTAAACTGTTAGGACCAAAACTCCCAAAATCAAACCCAACCTTCCTTTTATGGTCATAAACCTTGTGTTTAAATTTCATAGATTTCTATTTACTTATACTAAAGTTATGGTGCAAAAACCAAAAATAATGCTTATTTGGGCCCCTTTTTGGCCCCTAATTCATAAACTGTTAGGAGTAAAACTCCCAAAATCAAACCTAACCTTCCTTTTATGGTCATAAACCTTGTGTTTAAATTTCATAGATTTCTATTTACTTATACTAAAGTTATGGTGCAAAAACCAAAAATAATGCTTATTTGGGCCCTTTTTTGGCCCTTAATTCCTAAACTGTTGGAACCAAAACTCCCAAAATCAATCCCAACCTTCCTTTTGTGGTCATAAACCTTGTGTCAAAATTTCATAGATTTCTATTCACTTAAACTAAAGTTATAGTGCGAAAACCAAGAAAATGCTTATTTGGGCCCTTTTTGGCCCCTAATTCCTAAAATGTTGGGACCAAAACTCCCAAAATCAATCCCAACCTTCCTTTGGTGGTCATAAACCTTGTGTTAAAATTTCATGATTTCTATTCACTTTTACTAAAGTTAGAATGCGAAAACTAAAAGTATTTGGACGACGACGACGACGCAGACGACATAGCAATATACGACCAAAAAATTAAAATTTTTGCGGTCGTATAAAAACTGAATGCTTTAATTTTTTTTTATACTTTTCATCTTTTACGACTTTTTTCAATGGGAGATAACTCAAAAACTTTTTATGTAGAAATAAAAGTATTCCATAAACCAGTATACATGTTTTATACATATCTGAACAAAAGTGTGCAATCACTCATTTAGACTTTTGTTCAAAATAACAGTTATGAATGAAACCATTTTTTTCTTTAAGTTGTGTATTACATTATAAATATTTTATTTTTCTTAATTGAACAGGCACTTGTCTCTGAGAATTACTATACATGTATTATTAACAGGGTTTATGTATACTAGGTAAGGAATAATTGTGTGTATACATTTTTTCCAATTGTCCAATATTTTTATGTATATTTAGATCAATAAATATGATAAAGAAAAAAAAAAGACTTTTTAACCATAATTCTACTCCTATCTGAATGAATCTGATATCTATTTATTTTAAGGAAGCACTTGTTTTAATTTATACTTATTAATATTTGGCAACTATAGTTACAGTGAAAGTGGGTAAAAACTTAAAATTAAGGGGAATTAATTCAAATACTGTAAGGGTGTTCAGATTTGTATGAAATTTTTGCATTTTCAACCTTAAGATATTGGAACAATGGCAAAAAATGATAAATTAAGTTTTCAGGAGTAGTTGCTCAAAAAAAAGGTTCACATAATTTTCTCAAATTAAAAAAGACTTCAAAGATAGAACTTGTTGAGCTGGGCTGGCCATTAATACCCTTCAATTTCTTTTATCTAACTGCTTTGGATGTTTTAATTTACAATGTGCAGGATGATGGACTAACAAACAAGCAGACACTACCCTGACACTTAATAGTAGGAGTATGACTTTCAAAAGACCTCAGTATTCTAAGTAGGGAGAGTTAAAGACCGTATTTTACCTTTGGTTTGTTTGCTGTCCCTTTCAAATCTCTGCCTCCTGCAAAATAAAATTACTAATTTTATAACTCTTTTAAAAATGCCATTATGGTCAATATTACTAGATAACTACCAAAATTTCTTCCAAGAAGCATTTTACGAATATTGCATTGTTGACCTGCAGAGGTCTTCTCTGTTTTTATGTTGTTGTTGTGTTGCTGTCTAACTGACCTATACCTTTTATCAATATGAATTTAATCAATTACTGATTTCTAATTAGTTTATAGCATTCTGCATGGTGTCTGTACCTAGACACTGAAGAAACAGTCTTGTCCATTATTTCAATTAAACCGTATTTTTCCCATTTTATCCGAAAAAATGTGCCTTCACAGGGGTGTTGTGAGCACTTGTCCCTGGGCAAGTAAAACTGTAAATTTTACTTGTCCGGAAAAAAAGTTACTTGCCCTGATGGTCCCAATAAATATTGTAGTATTTTATTGTTAGCTAATATATGATTCTTAGCACTGTTTTGCATCCCAAACAAATCAGTGAAATCAATTGGTTTATATGTGTAAAAATTTAGGAATGTTGGAAATGGGTTTATAACATCAATGGGACAGAAACTCAAAAGCAAACCAACTAAATGAAATGACATGTAAAGGACAAGTTTGCAGCATTGTTTTTTAATAAAAATTGTAGCCAGTAGGTACACTGCGTATACTTAATTTAGAGGACAGTGAGTGAAGAAATGGAAACTAAATAATAGATTAACTAGTTATTTCTATCAACTGACACACTTGGTTTTTTGTTGATAGTTGAACACTTATATTTACCACTTAGACAACACATAAGGTTGCCTTTGATCTATAATTAAGATAAAAACAACAAGAATGTGTCCTCAGTACACGAATGCCCCACTCGCACTATCATTTTCTATGTTCAGTGGACCGTGAAATTGGGGTAAAATCTCTAATTTGGCATTAAAATTAGAAAGATCATATCATAGGGAACATGTGTACCAAGTTTGAAGTCGATTGGACTTCAACTTCATCAAAAACTACCTCGACCAAAAACTTTAACCTGAAGCGGGACAGACGGACGAACGGACGAACGAACGGACGGACGGACGCACAGACCAGAAAACATAATGCCCCTCTACTATCGTAGGTGGGGCATAAAAATTATTATCTGAATTTCTTTCCAAGGGGTATCCTGATATCCACAATGTCTGATATTCTCGCTTCCATATTTTTTTTTATATACACCTTGACCATCTCTGTTTGCGTTTCATGCTTTCGACTTGACTCATCATTCTTTTTGTCTTGCTTGCCCGATGTTTTATTAAGTATTCATCAATCTGAATCTCATTCAAAATCTTAAGAAATGACACTTCCGGTGAATAGTGGATAAAACATAATCGACGATCCCGGGTCAATGGACAAAGCCAATGCAATATTACGCGACTCGGGTTTGCATACCTATTTTTACTCATTTTGGCAATCGATCTATTTCCGGAGTTATGTAATATTTATTGACATGAACATTGATGTTTTTACTTAAATATATGTTTTTACTCGCTGATTATTGGTTTCTTTTACATAAATTAAACCTCTTTAAACATTTTGAAATTAATCCTATATTTTTGTTGAATTTGAACTTTGTCTTGTATATTATTTTACTTGTCCACGGGCAACCAAGACAAAAATAATTACTTGTCCGGGTGTTAAAATGTACGAGTCGGGCGAGTCGGGCATAGCATTTCCACACCACTGCTTCAAAATAGCTTAGAAACCTTTTTTGTAAGTGGGTTCAAATTGAGGGCATAAAAGTAAATCCATTTAAAATTTGACAAGGGAAAAAGTGAATAATCTTTATTATTCCTTTAATTTTAGTTAATCAACATTAGCCACCTAGTCAATATTGTCTTCATATACACCAGAGAGAGCAATAGAAAATGATCCATCTTGTCCAGCATGGATTCCTGCTACTGTAGGCCTACAAATCACAAAATATTATCTTCAGTTAATTATCAGGAGGAATAACAAGTATGGCGCTACCAAAACTTACAAAACCTTCTACACCATTTGGTCTCTGGTGGAGAGTTGTTTCATTGGTGACCCTACCACATCTTCTTATTTTCATACAACAAACTAAGCATTCTGATATCATTGTGTGCCTTACCTGTTCTGCATTTAATTAGAATTCAAGATTGGAATTGATAATTCTTAACAAAATCATTTTATTTCATAATATTCTCTTTGAAATTGGGGGTTGATGGACTCCATAAAGATTTATTAATATTTAAGCCAAAATTAGAATAAACAGGTTTGCTTGCCATAGCCTGACTGACCTGATTTCAGATGATTTGGAAATTTCTTTAATTTCCATTCACCTAAATCTTAGTTTCAATGTGATTGGAACAAATGGAAATAAATTCACCATTCTAAAAGGATTTCTATAATATTCTGACTGTCTGGATGATAAATGATGGAAGTTAGTATGGTGATACAGGTATCATACAAGTAAACCAAACACATATTAAGTTAGGAACCATATTTTGTTTGAAAATCAAGCAATAATTTGAGCATCAAAATCTCAGTGTGGTCCTTGTATTGGATTTTGTAAGGAGTTTGACTTTTCTACTTCTAACATTCTAATGAAAAAACATAAAATTTTCAAATGATTTTTTGCTTTAGCATTATTAATGAGAACATCCAAACCTGTGTATGCCATCACGACAGCATTCCATTCTTGTGGCCCATACTGTTCCTACTTCCACACCTAAAATGCAAAGAAAACAACATGGTAATTCAAATTTGTAAATGATAAAATATACCGTCTGAACAAAAACAATGGCCACTTGTCCAAATAAGAGAAATTATGTTTTCAATTATCATTGTATTATGAGTGTACTTTTTGCTATGTGTTACCATACTTATCAATTAACCACTTCTATGACTATTACAGTATAGAAACATGACCTCCAGTTGACTTATAAATGTCTTCTGTTTTTGCATAGTTTGTTATCTGTCTCTAGACTTTCATTTAGGATAATTTCTCTTGTGTAGTTAATACATGAATAAGATTTCGGCAAAATAATCCCAAAAAACATTGAAGGAAGAGAGAACATTTACACTGTATTACAAAACCAGATGATGCCACAAATTAAGATGCTTTGACTTTTTTAACTTTAGTTGCAGATTAAAAACTGACAGAAATGTTACAATAATTAGACTAACAAAGGAACAAGAAAAACAGGTATGCCTCCTCCTAAGAAATTTGGATAAACTGTATAACATATTACCTGGAACTGCTCCGTAAAAATTTGGTCTATTTGGTGCAACTTTGGCCGGAGCATCATTCTCTTCAATCCATTGGTCAACTTCTTCCTTTAATTCTGTTTCTGTTGGCACTTCCTTTTAAAATATAAATAATCTTGTCAGTTTGTAAATTCAAACTTTTTATATGCATCTCAATATTATATTTTTATACTTATAAAACTAACAAAAGTTATAATTTTTATTTAAAATAGATACTAGATTCGTGCACCAAGCACAGTTTATGCAAATTTTGTTAGTTAGCTATAACCATCACTCAATATATATATCATTTATAATTTTTTTTATGTTCATCTATTGGATATTTCCAAGGTTGTGCTCGAATCCACTTTGCTTTTTATTTTTTCTAATAAGAAGTGATTAAAAAATTGATAACTATAAAGCCAGTCCCTTTAGGACTTTGATTGTTTAAGGCAATGTTTACCCCAAAACATACCATCTGTTACTAAAATCTCACACTGATTTATTTTTAATTGATCTCTTAGTCAACCAATATATATCACAATATGGCTTTAAAACAAATAAAATAGTTCAACCATGTATAAATTAAACAACAAAAGAAAGAGTTATAATTGCACAATATTAAGTCCTTAAAAATGCATGGCTATCATTCCAATTAGATATCAGAATTGCTTTTGTGGAAATTTCCAACATATATATGTACCTTTCCCTTAACACGAGCTGAATGTCTCCGACTTCCCCTCAAAGATCCAGAATTTTCTGGGTCTAATTCAACATGCTTCTTTGCTGGTCGACTAGAAGTGCTGTCTTCTGCTTTTCTCTTGTTACCACGAATACCCTTCTTGAAGCTGACTTTCGGTAAGGATTTGTACTGAAATTGAAAATCATCTAGATCAAGTTTATTTACTTTAACTGGAAAATACAACTCTTTTAGTACAATATGACATAAATTTCTGACCCTCTCACTGTAAAGAAGTATCCAAGTAGGTCAATGTTGTTTTCCCAGAATTAAATAAAATTTAAATTGCATGATCTATCTTTTTTCATACTTTGTTATTAAATCTCAGTGAATGTTGGTTTGTCCACAATAAAATTTCCCTTCTTGAATTATTTATGAGATCTTATAATAAATACACATTGCTGAAACTGCTTTTTATCAAAATTAGCTAAACTGGTAGCATGTCTGCAGCAGTTATTGTTAAAGTGGTAACCAGGCCAATACTTCTTCCATCAAAATAGATAGTTATGCTATTTTTACAATGTTTTCAGGGATTTATGGTTAAATATGGCTAGTTAAAACATATTTTAATGGTTTGTGGTTCATTAGTGTTTCTCGTTTTTTTTATGTAGATAAGACCGTTAGCTTTCCTGTTTGAATGATTTTAAACTAGTCATTTATTTTGGCCCTTTTAAGCTTACTGTTCAGTGTGAGCCAATGCTTTGTGTTGAAGACCGTACTTTGACCTGTAATAGTTAACTTTCACAAATTGTGACTTTGATGGAGAGTTGTCTCATTGGTACTCATATCACATCATATTGTCTCATTTTAACAATAGAGAAAAATTATCAAGGCAAGTATAAATTATTCTAGATGGTGTAAAAAAACAAAAAAAAAACGCAATTCATGGCTCTATGTATCCTTAAACAATGTTTAATGACTAAATATGAAAAGTTTACAAGAAAAATATAATAAAAACCTCAACAAATCAAGTGTGTAGCCCTAAAACATATAAAAACAAGAATGTGTCCAAAGTACACAGATGCCCCACTCGCACTATCCTTTTCCATGTTCCATGGACCGTGAAATTGGGTAATAATCTAATTTGGTATTAAAATTAGAAAGATTATACTATGGGGAACATATGTACTAAGTTTCAAGTTGATTGGACTTCAATTTTATCAAAAACTCCCTTGACCAAAAACTTTAACCTGAAACTCCCACTTTCATTTTCTATGTTTAGTGGACCGTGAAATTGGGGTCAAAAGTCTAATTTGGCTTCAAAATTAAAAAGATTATATCATAAGCAACAATTAAGTTTACGAAGTTTGAAGTTGATTGGACTTCAGCTTCACCAAAAACTACCTTGACCAAAAACTTTAACCTGAAACTCCCACTTTCATTTTCTATGTTCAGTGGACCGTGAAATTGGGGTCAAAAGTCTAATTTGGCTTTAAAATTAGAAAGATCATATCATAAGCAACAAGTCTACTAAGTTTCAAGTTGATTGGACTTCAGCTTCATCAAAAACTACCTTGACCAAAAACTTTAACCTGAACGGACGGACGCACAGACGAACGGAGCCACAGACCAGAAAACATAATGCCCCTCTACTATCGTAGGTGGGGCATAAAAATATAAATTATAAATATGGACCATAATTTGCTATTGGGCTCCGTTTCCTATAACTATAGAAAAGTGATAAAATGTGAATTACTGTAAGAAAAGTTGTAACTACATCTAAAGATGCCATTATTTTTATCAACATACAAGTGTATGCTACTCTTCCCTAGAAAAAAAATTGAAATATGGGCAGGAATTCGCTAGTGAAATTTTAGGGTCAATAGTGTTTATCCAATTAAAAAATAAAGAAATCATGCAAATATGGAGAATAAACATTGTTTAAATATCAAAGTGGGTTAGTCTTTAATGCCAAATGCAAAAAAAATGGATCCAATTAAAAAAATCAACAAAAAATCAGCACTTGTTATGTGCTGGTAGTTGAAAACTGTAGACAAAAAGTGTGACATTTCTGCAGTGGCAAAACCCCTAGTCATATTTAGAATATGCCTGAAGAATTGTTCTACTATCATAGTTGAAAATCAACTGCAAAATGATCTGTCTATCATTTAGAAACCCCATTTTGTACAGAATCCGATTATTGCTGCAAATAAAATACGTTTGAAAATGGACAAGTGCATGTAACTTTTCCCGTCAACAAATGTTACATGCACCTTTTCATTAGCTGATTAGCTTTGGAAACAAGTTATTGGTCCAGCATGGCAAATTTTGAAAGGTGTCAACAATGGGTACAATTTGGATTTCATGATTTTTATCAATCAACTGAAGTTTGAAAAATATAGAAGGTAAGAAAATTTATTTCATTTTCGTGTCAATACTGCCCAATAATACTCATCTTTTTATAACAGTTGTATACTTTTTATAGTAAGCATTACCATAATTATTTTTTTCACATTTCAACCCACTGACAATTACATTAAAATGTGGCTTTGTCATCTTTCACACTAGGCATCTACCAGTGATCAAGCAGATGATAAGAGAGTGGGACCAGGTTAATTTGACCTCACAAGGAAGTGTTACATGCACTTTCTGTGTAAATTAGGTTCTTTGATAATGATGTGTGACTTGCTTTGCAATTTTGTCAAAAAATATAAGTTTATCTTGTATTTAAACAGGTTTGACCCTTACGATATTCATTTTATTGCTGGAGAGATTTCTGTACATAACATTGACACGAAAATATTTACCAAGGAAAGGTGTCTATGATACATGCAAAAGCTTTTTTTTGTACGGTTTGCCTTATCAATTTTTTACATGGAATACCACAGATTAATTGCCAATTTGATTAACTAGTACTTGTATTCATTCTCAGCATTATAAAGATAACTGGCCACTTAATTTCAAAACATAAAATGTAACATTGACACCAGAATAAAAACAATATTACTTTATTACACTTAAAGCATAATTGGCCAGTGCATAATATTAAATCAAATGTAGATTTATGCTGAATTCTTAACAGAGAAGTTGTTGATCTTTCTTGATTTCTAGACTTTACAATATTTACTTGTAATTCTTATCGTTTAAAGGCATGTAACATTGACACATCTTCTGCGTCCAGGTTACATGCTACAACCTAATAAATGTGCATACAATTATTCAATCAATAAAATCTTGTTGAAATTTAAATTTGCTTTATTAAAATGATACATGTATTAAAGAAATAAATGAGTTTTAATTATTTGTGTTTATTTTTTTCCTGATTGACTAGCAATTTTTCCTCATCATTTGTTGGTGTTCCTGTCAATGTTACATACATAACCCAGAATTATAATGTTTTAAAAGCATTGATTTCCAAACCTCTGTTATGAGCTTTAAAATGAGTTTATCTGAGTTTATAAATGACTAACATCTGAAATATTGTCATCACACAATTTCTTTGATGCTCCTATGATAACTTCATGAGTAACATGGACTACGATTTTTGTATCAGGTCTTTTTTGTGTTACATGAGAAGATTTTACTGTGTTGAAATCAACAGTTAATCTAATTTTTAATATTCAAAGTTATTATTATGATACCTATTTTAAAAAATAATGTATAAAGTAAACCCAAATTAAACTTTTTTTTCATTAAGAAATTGTGTATGTAACATTGCCAGAGTCTATTATTTAGACTTTTACATGTTCAGGCCAGTGTTACATGCATAAACAAAACTTACTGCCATATGGAGTTATTATCTTATTTTTATTTTACAAAATTAAAGCGTTTTCATGTTTTCCTGTTTAATTTGTCTTTTAACACTAGTTAGTAACATTGACAACAATATTTTGTGTCAAGATTTTTTTATGTTACATGCAAAGGTATTACTTCCTTAAAGTCAGACATTTATATAACATTTTATAATCTAAATGATTAATTAGATATTACTGGGCAGCAATTATATTATTTCTCCAAAGTTGACTATTAAGCACACCACTTTCATCTTCTGGTCTTCATGTATGTAACATTGACATACAACCTTTTACTTTTCAGTCAATGTTACACGCATGAACAGAACTGATAACATTTACTTACTCCTTTGCTCTATAAAGAGATTATTGATAATTTAACTTGTTTTACCACCATCAAACTTCATTTTTATTTCTAAATATAGATATTCCTTTTAGAAGTGTATTTTCTTCATTGACAACAAAATTGGTGTCGGTCTTGAAAATTTACATGCAATTTTTAATAAAAAAAAGCAATATAAACCTAAGAAAGAAAAAGATGATCAGCAATAAATGTGATGAAGAAAACTCTCAGGAAGATGCTGCAAAAAGATACTGTCCCTGTCAACCAGTCAGATGGTGATGTCCCTGGCAGCCAGACAGATGGTGATGTCCCTGTCAGCCTGGAAGATGGTGATGTACATATCAGTCAATCAGTTAGTTGGTGATGTTCCTGTCAGTCAGTCAGTCTGTGATGTTCTTGTAAGCCAGTCAGAGGGTAATGTCCCTGTCAGCCAACAGATGGTGATGTCCTAGTCAGCCTGGCAGATGGTGATGTTCATATTAGTCTGTCATTTGGTGATGTTCCTGTCAGTCAGTCATATGGTGATGTTCCTGTCAGCCGGTCAGATGGTGATGTCCCTGTCAGCCAGTCAGATGGTGATGTCCCTGTCAGCCAGTCAGATGGTGATATCCCTTTCAGCCTGTCAAATGGTGATAACCCTATCAGCCTGGCAGATTATTATGTCTGTGTTGGCCAGTCTGATAAGGTCCCTATTAGTGAGTCAGGTGTTGACGGTCCTTTCAGTCAGTCAGATAGTAGTTATGTGTCAGAAAACCAGATGATGGTGACTGTGTATGCAGACATACTAGTGATCTCCAATTTGACCATTCTACAGCAGTGTAGAAGATATTTATTTTAAAATCTTGTTTATTTATCCCTTTTCATTCACCAGTCAACACATGTATCATGTGTATTTACTGATGCTCATTATAGAAATCATGAGGAATTCAATTTGTAACATTTTTTTTTTAATTGTTATGCCAATAATTGACATTCCAGAATATCTTTTGCATTATAAGAGGTTCAGGCTCCTTCTGATTTCAAAATAATAATAATAAACTCATCATGGATACCAGAATTGAAATTTTGAAGGCCAGAAACGCTTTTCGTTTACAATAGACTATTCAGTGACGCTAATGAAACAAAAAAGTAAAAGAAGGCCAAATAAAGTTGAAAACAGGACTATGGTCTAATGGGTGTTGGTTTTCTCTTCTGAATTGTTTTACACTGGTCATTATGAGGCCCTTTAAATTGTGGCTTTCTGTAGTTTAGGTAACAAGTTTTCAAGATGAAATGGCATTGAAAAATCGAAACAAGATATTTGAGAGTTTCTATATTATTGTAAATTTTATAATCTATGCATGGATTTTGGTTCTGATTGAGGGTAGATTAATTGTTGTTTTGTTTTTTTTTCCTTTTTTCAGATAGATAGTTGAAGATGTTGGAGACAGAAAACAAGAAACAAGAAACTTGTTTTGAATGTTTGAAATAAAATTTATTGTTTAAACCTTAAAATGTTATCATAAATGTAAGATTAACCAGCAGAAATAAAACGAGATATAGGGTAATATGTCTATCAGACAACAACCTCAAAGATGAAACCCAAATTGTTCTTTATAGAAGTTATGTAAACGATTGAAAATAAGATTCTCAATAAATGCAGCTGTATCAACCTCTCGTAGATTTGTCCATGTTTTGTCTTGGTTTTTCATACTATTAGTTTTAAGTGTAAATAACTGTGTCACATGAATGAGGGATACATGTAATCATTTTGTACCCTTACTTTGTCAGTATTAGTTATTGAGTGAGAAACTTCGTGGATGCTGATGGTTGTGTGGTTGTCTTCTTATCAATCTCATCCCTGTGCATAAAAAAAACGGGTTGCTTACTTACTGATATAAAAATGTTTCATGTTGTGGAAATTTTGGATGACTCCTTCATCAATTGATCTATCTTTGGTCTTAATTTTATTTTTCTGGTTATTTTGACATTTGAATATCTTTTAATTTAGCCTTCCATAGTGTACCACCATGAACAAGCATAACTACTGGTATAGTTAAAAAATATGTCTGCTGTCTGAAATTTAGGTGAATGGTTTTGGTATTAACCACTATTTAAATAATATCATATATGAGAAATTTTGCAGTATAATTGTATAATTTACATTCAGATGGTTGTTTGGAGGCTTTTTATATCTTTTAAGGTCAATTCTGGCATGGTTCATTATTCATATTTTTTGTGTCCACGTTACATGCAACATTTAAGTCACTATTTTATGACAGAAATGAGATAATTGCAAAAATATTAATACAATTTTTTAATGTGAGGGTAACACAATGAAAAAGAGCCTTTACATGTTCAGAAAGAAAATGATTCTTACTGTATTTATCTCTTAAACATTGCATGTAACATTGACAGAAAAGTAGAGGAAACTTGTTTTCACAAAATTTCTGAAAGAAATGAAAATATACATTTTAGATTTTTGATGATAGACAATGTTTTGTGATCAATATATATGATATTGAATGTTGAATAAGTTAAGGAATCATTAATCTCAATTTGGAAAAAGTGTCCATGTTACATGCTCCAAATTCATTATTTGCTTTGGTTCCAAACTGACGCAAGTTTAAAAATGTTTTTTTTGGTGACAAATAGAAGGACACCATTTGTAGCAATAATTTGTAAAAAATTTAGAAGCTTATAATGATTTTTATTTTTTTCTTACAATGTCACAATAAAGTAGCATTAGCGAATTCCTGCCCATATACGAATTTCAAAGATTCTACAACCGTATTTTTGTGTCGTTTCTCGCGTTACTTTTTGCTTCCGACATTCCGAAGAGCATAACGCTGACTGATTTATAGATAATCGTCACCGGCAAATTCGTAACTTTTGCTTTCAAATAACAAAGAACATCGACCAATAAGAATGGTGAGAAGAAAATGCCGAGAACTATAAGTATTTATGTAGCAGATGTAAGAACAGTGGCGTGACTTTTGTGTCCGATTTCGTAACACAAATTTTAGATGATGTAATCTGCTTTGTTGTAATAGAATTTTTAAAAACAATATGCAAATATGAACTCTCGCGAGATATTCAAACAGGTAAATCAGAGATGATTTACATTCTTGTTTTGATCTTCGTAATAATTAAGTAAGAAAATGATGTTATCGTTATGCGTTACATTTCACACGAAACAGAAGTCCAGTTATTTATTAAAATTGTTTTTGTCCTTAAGTTCTAATCATTTCCGGTCATACGTGAAACATGTGACTAACATGTGATAACGCCATTACGGCCGGATGTACGAAATACTAGGTCTAAACATTGTTTTTGTTTCCAACGGGATGTTAGCAAACATAATCTGTAGACTTGTTTCGTCTTGTTTAAAATAGGAAAATACAATTGTCAAAGAGATTGCGCCGGTGGTCTGTTATTTTTCCTATGTGCATAATGTTACATACGATCCTGTGTGAAAATAAATGCCCAATGACTTGACAAAATCGATTTCATATTTGACAGACGTTAGAACACACTTCGTTTCCCGATAATGACGTGAAGAGTCCTTGGAAAAATCAATCGAAATTACGTCTCTTATCATTGCACCAATGCTCGTTGGATTGATTTAACTTCAGCAGTAAATATTACTGGATATTTTAGGTGAATAAATATAATTTAATAAAAAATACATGTTAATATACCGTTACACTTGGAATGTACAAAGTTGGCATCTTTGTCACAGTTTTTAATTAATATTTTTTATTCATGTTCTGCAAACACTTATCAGAAAAGCAATAAACTTGTCAAAGGAGAAGTAAACTTTTACCATGCATGACTTGAAAGGAAGTACTTTATTGATTTCAGCCCACTAAAGTAGGTTAAAATGTGGAAACCATGTAGATGGTGTACAGGTCACAAGTATCACATTGTGCCTATTTTAAAGATTTTAATTCCAAGTTTTTTTCTTTACTGGATTTAAAGAATGTTACATTGCCAATGATTTGGAATAAATTGTATATAACTGGAATATCAAAACCAAATATAAATACATGTTTTTGGCTTAAACATCAAGATACAACGATTATGGTATCCTGTATCGATGAAGAAAATATGGAAAATTCTGAATAAATTGTACTAATTGTTTTCAAAACAAGCACATATTTAGGAGTTTTATAATACTGTTACATTTAAGATGGATTTTAAGAAAAAGTATACTGTTCAGATTATTTTAAGCAGATTTTGCAATAAAATAAAACTAAAAAAATGCTTTCGGTTTCTAATGGTTTCCTGTCAGGTTTCAAAAAAAATTTAATATAACATTGAAAATAGATTTTAAATATTAACATGAAGCAAGTAACACTAGTAATGGTGTTTATTTATGCCTTTTGAATTATATTGTGCAAAATAAAGAAAATAAAGATTGGTTTCCTTTTTGGTTTCATGTCACGTAAACGGTGAATCAAAATGTATTAATTTTTTCTCGAAAAACTCAATTGTTCCATTCATACTATTCTAACACCAACACAACCCACAAAATAAAAGTTAAAATTTTAGAACTTATAAAAAAGGATACAAAAAGAAACCAAAGGCCGAATACCAAATTATGGTCCATATATATAGTAATTTCATGGTCACTATGTCAGGCTAATATTAAGAAAATAATTACTGGATTGATTAATCCAATCTCAGCCAAAATTCTTCTGTTGTCTTCTAGATTCTTCAATCGGACTTGTTCATATTCGTTTGCAGGCATTGTCAACCTCCAATATTCTATCCTGATATTGATAATCATCTCAGTTTGTGTTTACATTTACAGAATACCATGTGTTATTTTCCCGCCGTTCATCACATGACTTACTGTTCTCTTGTTGCAGGCTCGAATCGTACGATAAACCTAGAGAACTGATCATATGTTTGAGGTCACAAGCATCACATGACCCTTCAAAATGGTAGATGTTCCAAAAGTTTTACCGGTTACTTTATTTCTTGCATTTGTGCTTTCTTTAAGTGTAAATGCAGGTATTCCTAAACTTCTTCGAGGGCGACCAAAAGGTGGTATGCTTGGAGTACCAAAATGGAATGGAAAGAAAGAAGAATTGCCTCCTGACATGTGGCTGAAACAAAAATTGGACCATTTTAATAATGCTGATACATCATACTGGGAACAAGTTTGTACCATTGAATATTTTAACTTATTTTATTTTTACCTTCTTGTCTAAATTGTGTTTAATTACTGTGGTAACCTGATATATATATTATTTTTATTACCTTTCAAGAAGTACCAATTTAAAATTTTCATAAGTTCAGTAGTAATCAACCTGTTAGTTTTAGTTTAAACATATTTATTTATAGTGGATTTGGAAACAAATTTTTGCAACTTATATTAATCCCTTTCCACTTTGCGGGTGTGAGTGCTGCCTTGTAGCGGCATTAGCCTGCTCTTTTTCGAAATCTACAATCAACCTGTATCATGTGTATAGGGGTCTCATTGGGGAGGAGAGTGTGGGTAGTTTGATCTCGGATCCCGCTTATTGTTTAGTGAGAACCCTATATCCCGCTACTCTTTGCCATAATAGCGCATGTTATTACACATGTCCCACCAGACTTCGTTTCTGTTTTCAGGCTAAATTATTCAACTTTTATGGGTCGAGCTTTAAACAAATCAGCCAATCATGCGTCACGCTTAGACCTCAATGCATACATTTTTACATGTGAACCTCCCGACGGGAGTACAATAATCCCTTTTCAGGGGTCTCCTCCTGTCCTCCTGTTTAGGAGAAAAAACTCCCGTGTATGAAATATTTCATGAATGGAAATTTTCAGCCTCCATATTTGATAAATTCTTACTACCGTACGGGTGTAATTCACACCTGTGTTAAATTTTACCTGTAAGTCAAAGAAGATGTATAGTTATATGGCTTCACTTGACAGCTTGGGTGTCAAACATACTGGTAATCAACGATGTTTACCTCTGGCTGGTGTCTTCCTCGAATGCCAACATTTTCATCTTAACTATTCCTCGAATGCCAACAAAAATATTTGAATAGATGTTTATATAATAACAATAGGTGTTTTTATAAGTATTTAACTGTTAAAAATAATTGATGAACTTTATAGAAATGCAACATTTTATCACTTTCTCATAAGGAAAAATAGTAGATTTTAGGGGTAAAATTATTATGAATTTTAAAGAAATAAAGAAAATTAAAACTTTTTATTACTTTTTATCAAAAAAATATGTTTGGAATGAATATATTAATAACATAAGAAATATTAAAAAAATTAATGAAATTTTAGTTTAAGGTGGTACCTACAATGACCTAACACTTTCACTAAAATTAATTTGGCTCGTTTAATTTTGATGAAATTTTGACAAAGTATTTACTTTGACCCTTGACCCTTTAACGAAATTATGAAAATTATAAAAATTTTGAACCAACCGTTTTGTCAGAAAAATGATACTGGTTATATAGCATGTATAGCAGTTTGACAAACACCAATTTTGATCTTTGAGAAGCTTATTATTCCCTGTACAACACAACGTAATTAAAACGTTTGGCTGATTTGACAGAGTTATCTCCCTGTAGTGTTAGGTACCACCTTAATCAGTTAATACATGTACAATTATTTCAAACAAAATAAAGAATATACGAAATTTGTTTAGTTCCATATCAATTTAAATATTTTATTAGTTAATATAAAGTATATGAAGATTTCAGTTGTACATTTAATTAAATTAAAAAAAAAATTAATTAAGTTAATTTGATAACTTCTAAGCTGGAAACTCAACAAAAGTTTCAAGAAAATTCATGAAATATGGTAACAAGAATTCAGATGAGTTGCGAACATGACAAACAACTAAACAATGTTATTTTACGAGTCACTTACAATAAAAAAAAAGAAGGTGTAATTGTATATTAAACAAAAAAAAAAATATCCTGAACAAACTGAAATAAACAAAATAGTAATCTAACACGAGATACAAAGTTTCAAGAAATTTAATCAGTAATATGGTAGGATATTACAGCACACACAACTATAGAAATATTGAAAAAAATCTTCAGAGCCCATAGAGTCTATTGTAGAATTTGTGCAAACTGGAATTCCTGTCCTGACAATATGCACATATTGACTTTGTGATGCAACACTTTTAAAAGTTTCATTTTTTAAAAGAGAATCCATGTTTGTTCAAGCAGGAGCAGCAACATATGATTTTCAACAAATTAACAAACATGAACTAGATTTAGCTACCTGTTTAATTAGTATGATTGTTTTGATAAGCATGCACTTTTGTTGTGATAACTACTTGCACGTATTCCTTGAACGCCAACATAATTTTACAGGTAAATTGTCGGTAGATCAAAAGATGTTGGCATTCAAGGAATCTCTGGCTTACTGTCGTTGTGTAATAAAAACTTTGTGTTTTGGAAATAATCAGCTGATAATTGAAATACATTTTTGTGACTTCCCTTTGAATTATCCTGTTTTAAGTTATTTTGCTTTATTTTAAAAATGTAAATTGTAAAAAGACTATAAATGAATAATATTTTAATCAAATAATCATAAAAGGATGGTAATTAAATGAATTTAAATGTTTTGGGACAATAAAAAAATATAAATTTATAAATTATTTATAGGTTAGACAATACTTGGTCATGTTTTATGAAGATTTAAGCCCAAGGCGAGGGCTTAAATCTTCATAAAACATGACCAAGTATTGTCTGACCAATTTAGAACTTATTCACACTTTCGAGTGACCTTACAAAATTATCCTTTCGCATTGTAATTTTCAAACCTGAATAAGAGTTCACTTTTTATAATGAACTAAATGTAAAACACAGGTAATCATTATTTCAATGGATGGAATGAAAAAGCTTGGACATAGTTTGTGAGGACCGTATGGATAAATTGTTTTTCTTCTGCTTAAGGTAAAATTTAATACTTATATATCTTGAGATTTTTTTTATTTTAAAAAGCAACACAATGTTATATAAATCCCCTTTTTGAAATTTGACTTTTTTTTTTTTTACATATAAAACTCACTGTATAAATATTTAAATTCAAACCATTCAACATTAAATGCTTACTTTTTATTGATAAATTTACATGTATTTGTGTTTCTCCAAAAAAAAATTTTGTTTTATATATCAGCAGACTGGCATTGTTTTCTTGAAAGAACAAAACTCCTTCAAATGTCAGGTATCATGGGTATACACATTAAATAAGTATTATTTTACCTTCATCCTTAACCAAATTGTTTTTGTTTATTCTATATATGTGTACCGTTAGAAAATGCATGAAAATTTGCAAAATTCAAAATGTTTTGTTTTAATCTTTGATCCTCATCTTTAATCAGTAGGCTCTTTTTCCATGGGAAATGCCTCAGGGGATTGTACACTTCGTTAGTGCAGTTATTAAGAGTTCACTTTTATAATTAACTGACAATGAAAAGTCATTTATTTATAGCATTTCATAGTGCATGGAAAACCATGTACTATGAAAATTAGAGGGGAAAAAACTGCCTTTTCATTGGACGAGAAGGGGTGAGTACGTTCTAATTAAATCCCTCAGGACTGCTGCCATTGTATGTAGAAAAAAAGAAGACCGAATAAAAATCCTAGTGAGTTTAGTTCCTATGAAAACCTTGGGATCGAGAACTGTTTATGTCAGTATTTAAGATTTTATTGATTAAGCAAAAGATAGCAAAACATTTTACACTGTGTGAGTCTTTAAGTTTTTTTTAGAAATATGACTTTCATAATGCTTAAAAACAATGCAGTACTATTGTTAGTGTTTGTTATTTTTCTAATTAATTTATCATGTTGCAAGTATACATGTATACTAAGCATATTTCTTTCTTATTTGTCTATACGGTTACCAATGATAAGGAGATGGAGATAATACAAATCTATACAGATAAGATAAATAAATATGATGATTCATTTGCAAGCAGTGAACAATCAATTATCAAAAACAAAACAAAACAAGAAACAGATTATTCTTAATATTTTATTTTTATTCAAATAGAAAGGCAATAAGGGTACTACGTATAAACATATTACAATTTGATGGAAATTGAAGAAAAAACACAATTTCTACATCATACGGTTACATTTACGACAAAATTTAAGTTGATAAAAAACCTCCTGATCTGAGTCCTAATCTCCTGACCAAAATTTCCAAATCTCCTGGTCTGAGTTTCACAGTCCATCACATGTATGCCAATGAAACCCACTGTATATGGCTGAATGCATTCTGATCAGAATTTTAGAAAGCAATTGATTTGGTGTACACTCTGAAATATATCTTTTAAACTGTTAAATTTTTTAGCTATAGTTAACGATTATTGTTTAACTGTATGATATTACAACGCTTATAATTATGAACTTCAAGTCTGACTCTGATGTTATGGAAACCAAAATGAAATCTGTAATGTTGAAAAGTTCACTTCCTGCACTAAATTAAATACAACATGTACAATAGTAAAAAATGTCCATAAATGAAAGGGTTGTAAAATTTAAACGGTAAACTTTAATCTGCATTATTAATATTATATGATATATTAATATATAATAAAAAGAAATACTATTTTATTCAAACCATTGTTTGTATTTAACATCCATTTTGTTTTCAGAACTTTTCTCTCTCGAGCGCTCCTTTTACTCTTACTTTTTCTTTATCATGCTTATGCTAATTTCTAATATTCATGATATTTACAGAGATATTTTGTAAATGATACCTTTTACAAAGATGGTGGTCCAATTTTTATTATGATTGGAGGTGAGGGTACAGCAAGTCCTGTCTGGATGGTGGAAGGGATGTGGATAGAATATGCTAAAACTTATAATGCAATGTGTTTCCAGTTAGAGCACAGATATTATGGTAAAAGTCATCCTACTGAGTAAGTTCCTCATATAATTGTGAGTTTTTGATGAGCCTGTGATTTTTGTTGTAGAAAGCTCAACATAGGGATAGCATACAGCGATAGAGGCTTTAGCTTACTTCTTAAAAGCTTTATATTTAAGAAGGTGGAAGACCTGGCTGCTTCATACTTTGTATATCGATGCCTCATGTTACCAAGTTTCCGTCTGTCACATGTCCATTGTCATTGACTTAATTTTCATGGTTCAGTGACCAGTACTTGAAAAATAGTAAAGATTTTTTGTAATGTTAATTTCTCTCTATGAGTCAGAGTAATAGGATAACTATATTTAGTATGTGTGTACCTTGCAAGTTCCTCATGTCTGTCAGACAGTTTTCACTTGACCTCAACCTCATTTCATGTTCAGTGATCAAGGTTAAGTTTTGGTGGTCAAGTCTATATCTCAGATTCTATCAGCAATAGGTCTAGTATATTTGTTGTATGTAAGTACTGTAAGATGTACATGTCCAACTGGAAGTTGTCATCTGACCTTGACCTCATTTTCATGATTAGGCAGTTTTAATTAAGTTTTTGTGTTTTTGTCTGTTTTTCTTATACTGCAATACATGTAATAGGTCTACTATATTTTTTATATATTATGATTTTCAGATGTACATGTCTAACTGGTAGCTGTCATCTGACCTTGACCTCATTTTCATGGTTCAGTGGTCAGAGTTAAGATTTTGAGTTTTTTGTTTTTTTCTAATACATATAATTTTTGCAATAGGTCAACTATATTTGGTATATATGGAAATATTGTATGATGTACATGTCAGTCTCACAGGTTTTGTCTGACCTTGACCTCATTTTCAAGGTTCATTGCTGAGTGTTAAGTGAACTGTTTGTTTATTTTTCTATTATTGGTAACTTTAATTAAAACATTATTCATAGTAATAGGATTAGATAGAACAATAAAATAGATTATTTTGAATATTAAGTTTTATTTAAAAATCATTGAAGTGGTTTTCTACATTCATTTTTTGAATGATAAATATCAAATGATTAATAAACAGTAGTGTATTATTTCAGAGATACAAGTGTAGAGAACCTGCATTACCTCAGCAGTGAACAGGCCTTAGCAGATTTAGCCTTTTTTATAAGATATGCCAGAGATAAATATCAACTGTATCATAACAAGCTTATTACATTTGGTGGATCTTATCCAGGTTAAGTCTTCAGATTATGTATTATTTTGTTCTGCAATTCTTAGGACATCCTATACTGGTAACATAATAACATGATAGTGTATATAAAATGTTGTAGAATTTTGTAAAATATAACACAGGAAAAACTTTTTTGTTGTTGTTATTTTGAAAAAATTGTAATGAATAGGTATCACAAAAACTAACAAGTTGTATTAGTACAATTCTGAATATGCAATCACTACACAAACAAACATGAGAATAAACAAAAGGAAAGTTAGGCCTACAACATAAATTTTCAGTGAAATACAGAAACGATACATACTTTAGACAACCATAGGTTCCATCACAAAACTTGTTGAGATAACTTATAAGAAATTACAATTTGTTCTTTTAATTTTTTACTAATTCTGTATTAATGGTTGTATAGATAATGAACAAACAAAAAAAAAACACAAAAAAAACTGGTAAAATTTTTCAAGATTTTTAACTGGATGCATAATGAGAGTAAGAATAAGAATAAGAATATTTATTATTCCAATCAAGGGCCCTTGATGGGCAGCATAACATGTACAAATAAAACTATACATCATGATTTGTAACAGAAAACCATTTTTATATGTGAGCTGGCAATGAATAGTTTTCCCCATTGAAATGATACTATCCAGTGCAGTGAAAGTGAAAACAAATAAAGAATGTATTGTGATCATAGATTGATATTTGTATATTTCAGGTTCCCTGTCTGCCTGGTTTAGAGTAAAATATCCACATTTAGTCAATGGTGCAGTTGCAACTAGTGCTCCAATAAATGCTGTTCTAAATTTTGTTGGTAAGAAAATAGCTTTACTTTCATATGAAGTGGATTTATAAATAAGATTGATTTTTTTAAGGAAAGAAATCAAATAAATTTTTATACTACAAAAATTAAAGTCTAGTCTACTACATGGTCTATTTTATATGTAAAATCATTGCCATTCTCATCTGTAATTTAGGTCCAAAATGCAATCTGAGCAAACTTAATAAATTATCTTGTAATACAGAAATGTTTATTTAATATGAGATATTGCCTTATAATTTTTTTTTCTTTCTGGTCTTTGTACAATAGAATAAAACCATCATAATAAGATTATGGAAATGAAAATATTAACTAGATATGATGAAACATATTAAATTGCAATTTAAAAGAAATTGTTATGAGAATTATCAGAATCACTTTTTACAGAAAAATTGATATCTTTCTAAAGAACTACGGTTAAATTATGCAGCTATATGCAATAATGGTAAATCTAGATTTTCCCCAACCACCATACCTTAATGAAAGACTTAAAAAATGTTAAAATATATACAAAACCATTCCAATCTATGTACCAGTGATTTCAATCAATTGATTTATGTAATTTGGCTTGTGTTTTTGCAGAATATTTAGATGTAGTATCTAAAGCCTTAGAAACAACTGGTCCAATGTGTAATAAGATGGTTCAAACAGCACACATGACAGTTGGCAAGATGCTTCAGACAGACTCAGGAAGAAAGCAACTGAAAAAACTGTTCAAGTTTGTATTTCATTTTATGTCATTGTGTCAATGTTTTGCTGATGCAGCCAAAGTATTTAAATTTTGTTAATCTTACCTGACATAAAAAAATAAGTGTGAGCAGTTGTGTTAGCAATAGTCAGCCATTTTTATTGATTTTTTCATACTTTAAAAAAATAATCTCCTTTGAAATGCCTTGAGATGATTGCAAGGCTTGAAAAGGGTAATGTAGCTAAGAACCTTCATTAAGGAATTCATTGCCAAATGCTGTTCTAGATTCTGATTGAACATACTTTTGAACAAACCAACTGTCAGATCTTTTCTGGATATACAGCTATAGGACTATAATATGTCCTTTTATATTGACAGCATTACAGTAGTCCATAATGAAAAAAATCACATTTCTTTATTCATTTTTAGCCAAATTTGGCCAGAATTTTTTTCAATTTTATCTCGCATTATTTTGGTTAGATAAAATATATCATTTACTTTCTTTACACCTGTGCAACTCCACATGTTTCTTTTATTCTCTGTTTTTTAGAAGAAGTTTGATATTTTGTAGGTTGTGTGATGATATTGATATTGCTAACACCAAGGATGTAGCTAACTTTTACTCTAATTTGGCTGGTAACTTTGAAGGTGTTGTACAGTACAATAAAGATAACAGGGCTTTTGAGGTTTGTTTCACTTCCTAAAAATTAAAATAATAATTTATTTACCATTATATTTTTCTTTTAATTACCATGCAGTGTTTATGGAAATAGAGGTAATAGCAAAAAAATAATAACTTTAGTAAGGCATCTTTTTTATAATTTTATGCAAAACAGGATGCTTTTTTTCTTATCTAAAAAAAGGGTGTATATACCCCTCAACATTAAAAAAATTATATAGCAATATGGGATAACATTGTTCTAAAGCATCTTGATACTGTCCTAATCTTGTGTTTACTCTGTCATTTTCAAAAATATAATCCATATATATATATATATATTGATTTGCACATTATAGCTTGTTAAATTTACCTCTATGTCGGGTAACATTTTTAAAGATTTAGATTTTTTTTCTTTCTGAAAACAGAATTCCAAACTTAATCAATTTCAAGTTGATAGGTGCTGTCACTAATCAATTGATATGGCCATTGTACCTGTAAATTCAGAAAAGAACACTCAAATGTCACTTTTTTTTTTCTCTTCAAACTTGAAATTATTCTGTGCAGCTTTTAAAAGGATATAGTTTTTATATCCACATGTCATGTATAAGAAATAGCAATAAACACATTGGATATTGTTTGTAATGTTAAAGATATTACTCTGTTTACAGGGTGCAGTTGGGACCAATATAACTGTTGATACATTGTGTAACATAATGGAAGATGTTGGCCGTGGTGATCCTATTAATAGATATGCAGCTGTTAACACTTTGATGTTGACTACATATTCAGAAAAATGTATGGATTTTTCTTACAAAAATATGATAGATGATCTTACCAAAACTGACTGGAACAGTAGTGCTGCGGAAGGCGGTAAGAAACACATATGTGTATAACTTTTCCTATTTAAAATTATAATTTTTTTTATACTGATTTTTTTGCTCATCTTTTACATTTTAATTTACCAATAGTAAGGTCATATAAGTTTGCCATTGCCATATTTGGCATAAGTTTTTTTTTCCAGTCACATCCTCTTGTTCTCTGAAAGCCCTGCCTTTAACCTACTTTAAGAAATGTCTATTTGATGTATTATCCTTTTATCAACCAGTATGGCAATTGAATTTTGGGGTATATGAGGGAAAAAAGGATTCTGATCCAAAAATTTTAGAATGCAATTTGATGTTTTATCAACCCCTGAAACGCTCCTGTTGAGGACAAGTTTTCTGGTGAGAAAATATACAGTTACAATTTTTTTTTTTAGATTTTACAAATTTTTTATTTGAAATTACTTTAACAAATGACTTCAAACTAGTTTTAAAATAAATATTTGGCATGTTGTATAATGAGTATGAAAATGAAATAAAATAGCCTTTCATTTATTTTGGCTGCAATTAATATTGTAAACATGGTAAAGACAATATGTGCTAACTGTGTTTAACGTTGAGGATTGGAAATTTGTGAATGTCATAACTGCCTGCCCTACAATATTTTATTTATTTATTCTCACTTTTGCCTCTTTTCAGGACGTCAGTGGATGTACCAGACATGTACAGAGTTTGGATTTTATCAGACTTCAGATTTGAAAGATCAACCATTTACCGGTTTTCCTTTGAAGTAAGGCACTTTCATAGATGTTAGAAGTTGTGTTAGTAGTGCCAATGTGACAACCTTCCGTTAAAGTCACAATTTGTAAAAGTAAACCATTATATTCATATCCAGTTTATACAATTAGATAAGAAATAAATGTTTTAATGTGTTAGAATTTTTTTTTTTACAAAGTTAGATTTTAATATAAAAAAGAAGATGTGGTATGATTGCCAATGAGACAACTCTCCACAAGAGACTAAAATAACACAGATATTAACAACTATAAGTCACTGTACGGCCTTCAAAAATGAGCAAAGCCCATACCTCATGGTCAGCTATAAAAGACCCTGAAATAACAATGTAAAACAATTCAAACAAGAAAACTAATGGCCTTATTTAAATTATGGAACTACTCTTAAAATGGAATCAAGGGAATACCTTTTATCAGTGACACATTTAGCCTAAAATGAACCCAATGTTTCATATTTTGATTTGTCGAAAGCATATGGACTTGGTTAAAGCAGCAACAAAATATTTTTGATTTATACTTTCAGTTTCTCTATACAGCAATGTATTGATATATTTGGAGCCAAATTTAATGCTGATTTAATACAGAAAGGAATCAACAGGACAAACACTAATTATGGAGCATATGCCATGAAGCCTACAAACATTGTCTTCCCTAATGGTTCTATAGATCCATGGCATGCTCTTAGTTTTACTACAACCAGTGCAGATCAAAACTTCACTACTATTTATATTGACGGTAAGTTATTTCTTGCCTACATTTCTTATAAGGAATCTAACATTTCTTGGAAAGAATCAAAAGCCATGGTGTATCTATCTACTCAGAACTTGCTAGTTTTACAATTGAAAAAAAATATAAATTAAGAGTTTGATATTCAGTAAATGTATTTGAAATTCCATCTACATGTAACATGAATATTTGCTGTTGTGGTGAAGTCTTTTCCATAGAATACCTGAAAAATAACTGAAAATGAATGCATTAAAAGAAATCATAGGCTTTTTAAAGCATCTACAAAAACTGATGATCTTTTTATATAGCCTTTTTGAGTCATGTTCAGCAATTATATCTAACAATATCATCTCTGACTGGCTGTCACACCCTTCAATCATTTTATATATCTTGGCATTACCAAGACAAAATGATTTTAAGTAGAACTCAGACTTAAATAACATAACAAATTACAAATAAACCAAAAGCATCATTACCATTCATCAAATAGAATGTAAAGACCAACAGTATGAAAATTAAAAGGGTTCACTTGACAGGTTATATTCTCAGAAACTATTGATAGAAGGTCAATATGTTTTTAAAGTATTCCTTTTTTTTTTTTTTTTAAAGTTTCATCTAACATGGATGTCATTTTTATGAGTATTGTTTATGTTAAGTTTTGTGATGACTGTATTATTAAAGACCTTGATACCAAACACTTTCAACATAAACTTTACACATTTGACCTATAAACCTGAGAAAAAAATGTTTTATATTGTTCTCTATACATGATCATTTTATATTATATAGGTACGGCCCACTGTGCTAACATGTATCCATCTACCCCAGCTGATCCACCACAACTAACTGAGTCAAGAAAAACAATAAATACCCTGATTGGTCAATGGCTAACCACATGACAACTCAGTGGGAACAATGCATCTCATTTGATACACATGGTTTAACAATATATATAGCAGATGAATTTGAGAAATGAATGCAGTTCTCAGCTAGGATCACAGTCAAGAGATGATATTAATGAAAAGAGAACAGTGATTATGTATAAGATTTTGAATAGTATACATTATATGCATTTTGATAAATCTTGCCAATTTTTATTTCTACCTGAAATGTTTATTTTTACATTATAATTATTATATTTATATAATTCTCAATTGTTTTGTTAATTAAAATGTTTTTATGTAAGCTTAACATTACTTATTGTTTTTTGCAAGCCATAACTTTTTACTATACTGTGTTTGGTCTGACATTGACAAAATGGACATGGTAAAGATGTAGGTGAGGCAACGATGTCATGATGGATTTGATTGATTGCTGATTGCATTACATCCAGTGGCAAATATTGCATGCATGTTCAGGATAAAAACAAATTAACAAAAAGTGCAATCATTAGGTCCTGTGATAGCGAACGTCCAAGAAGAAGTTGGAGGAATAAGGACTGCCACTGGAAAATCAGGGGGTCTTGAATAGCGACTGAAATTTTGCCTTGCAACAGGTTACCTACAGACCCCTAATAGAGTTGTTGCAAGGAAAATGTGCAGAGAGTGTGGCACTCTCTCTACACAAGTATTAGATTTAACATCTCTATTCTAACCAAAAGTGGCTTCATATGTATACATCATGTAAAATCAACGCCTTACTATGGGAAGAGTTTTACTGCTTTATATATATGGCCCACCTGAAGTTGTAGCCTAGTAGTCAGCACTTTGACAAAAGAAATTTTTGTCAAACGTGGAAGAAACTGGAAAGTTTTTGCATCAATGTATACTGGATAATAACATCTGCCGATATTAAGAGAACTAAGATGCTTTAAATATTTATATCCGTCTCCAAATATAATGTGTGTGGCGGATTGTATAGGAACGTCTAATTCCAATTTCTCCAATGTCTTCAAGTCTGACATTGTTTTATCCGAGATCACTTTTGTCCGTTTACTTTTAGTTGTACTTTTAATGCAAAGATGTTTTAGAGAGATTAACGGGATAAAAGCACCTTTTCACTAAGGCAAATTGACACACATGGAAAATTAACAATTGCAGTTACCCTCATTGTCCTTTGTTGGTTAAGGGACCTGTAAAATATAAAACTTTTTCTATGTTTATTTAAACACAAATGCAACAATACAAGAAAACAACTTATATTTTCCATATTCGCAATAATAATCGAAAAGAGACTAGTTTTTGTATTGTATTATGATATAAAAAATGAAAATCGAAACATTTGAATTTTTCGTTTTCTCTATTTAAAACAAAAAATAAAAACAAAAAACGAATGGACGAAGAAAACAGTAATCTATTAAAAATAGCCGTTGCAATCTCAATTTTATAAAGCATCTGTTACTTTATTCATTTATTATAATTGTAATTAAGAAAAGGTTAACTTACTTTTCATGTACTGAAGATTTAGATTGTTTGAAGGGCGTTTTCGAAACTGAAAATTATATACTAGTAATCAAGTCAGTCTGGCGGTACTTCCTGTTTCTACGTCATATTTATTCATCACAAAGAGGAAATTAATGAGCTTAATTTGTTTAAGAAAAAACAATATTGACAGACACATATCCTGTCTGTTTATCATTTGATAGTTTTGTTCAAATGTTGAAATTGAATTCGTAACTATTTAACATATAAATATGAAAACTTTCAAAGTCAATAAATTATAACGAAGGATGCATGGCAACATATCTTCTTTCCTTTAGATACATAAAACCATAAAAAAAGATTGTGGATTACTTTCTGGTTCATGCCTGTGTGAGGTCTTACGTGCTCGTACAATATTCATTTTGATTAAGAATATTACTGAAAGCAATGCGTTTAACAGTGAGTTCAATAAAAAGCGAAATCACTAAAATACTGTACCCTGCGGAAATTCAAAACAGAAAGTCCCTAATCAAATGGCAAAATCAAAAACTCAAACACATCAGACGAATGCATAACAACTGACATATTTCTGACTTGGTATATGCAGTTTCTTATGTAGAAAATAGTGGATTAACTTTGGTTGTATAGCTAGTTAAACCTCTCACTTGTATGCCAGTCACATGAAATTCCATTATATTGTAACGATGTGTGAACAAAACGACACTCATAATAGGTAAACATTTCAATAAAGGGATATAACAGTCAACATTGTGTTATAATCTTAATAAATATGAAAACAAACAAATATGTAACAAAGAAAAACAAAAGGGCGTATAGACAAAGCATATAAGCAGAAATGAAATGTTATAACATTGTGTCGATTTATTTCAAGTAAAAATAGTCTTGTAAAAACTAAAATGTAAGAATTCAAATTTGAAATACCCTTATATAAGCGTCTGGCGTACTAAATTATAATCCTGGTACCTTTGATAACTATAAGCATTTCATTGCCTCATTTATAATCATCAAATGTGAAGTCATTTTTTTGTCATTTTTTACAATTTCTAATATGACGTCACTTGGCGTTGAGGTTTAAACTTATTCGGATGTGTTGCATTTGGTCGGGTTATGTAATGTATTTCGGTTGTTTCCTATAATTAGTTAATACTTCAGGTTTATCATGTACATCTTTTGTATAGTCATTTTATAAAATTTACTGTTTGCAAAAGTATAAATTATTCTAAATAATAGGGATGTTCTGGTACCTAAAAGAAAACCCTGGACGTTTTTGGCACAACTTTTTTTAACTTTTGGTCCTCGATGCTGTTCAACTTTGTACTTGTTTCGGCTTTCAAACTTTTGTATAAGGGCGTCACTAGTAAGTCTTGTGTGGACAAAATGCACTTCTGGCGTATTAAAATTTTAAAACTTGTTGCCTTTTGTAAGCTATTATTCGTGTGTTTTTTTGTCAATTATGTTCTCCTATTTATTTATATTGTAGTCCTGTAATGTTATGTTGTCATTTTAATGTTATATTTCACATGACCATAAAAGAGGGAGGTTTGGCATGCCACAAAACCAGGTTCAACCCACCATTTTTTCCTTTAAAAATGTCCTGTACCAAGTCAGGAATGTGGCAATTGTTATATTATAGTTCGTTTCTGTGCGTGTTACATTTTAACGTTGTGTTTCCGTTGTGTCGTTTGTTTTCTCTTTTTTTTTTTAGTGTGAATTCACATTACTATAAGACGTGTCACGGTACTTACCTTTCCCAAATTCATGTATTTGGTTTTGATGTTATATTTGTTATTCTCATAGGATTCTGTCTAATGCTTAGTCCTTTTCTGTGTGTGTGTGTGTGTGTTAAATTTTAATGTTGTGTCGTTGTTCTCCTCTTATATTTAATGCGTTTCCCTCAGTTGTAGTTTGTTACCCCGATTTTGTTTTTTGTCCATGGATTTATGAGTTTTGAACAGCGGTATACTACTGTTGCCTTTATTTATACGCAATAACGGGATGTCCAACATGTCATTCCGCTAACAGCAGATCAGAATGTGTGTCTATATATCGTATGTTTCCTCAGAATGTAAAATATTGTTTTTGTATTCTAATAATAAAGATAAATGAAAATGTCTATGAAATTCGTAGGTTTGCATATAGCCGTTTAATGTATGAATATTTTGAATTTCTAGGTTTCTATGTTAATATGTGCTCCACATTAAAAGCTATTCTGAATTATAAACTAGTACGAGAATCTCCAAATAAGGAATGCCGTGTTTTCAAACATGCATTTTTAATGTTCGAGACTGTCACGGAAAAAAGGCACACTATTTTTCAAATTCAGGATATGTTTTTTATGTGCAAGATTTCTGAGAAACTGTATGTATGCACTTGTCGTATGGTTCCACTTATGGTCCATGATGATGATAATTTCTTAGTTGATTAGTTAAGAACTAACCCACTATCATTAGTGAAAGTCTCTTAAGTGTTCGAAATCTTAGAAGGCACTAAGTGTATGTTAGTCTTATAGTCCTAATCGATGACAACTTCGTTTGATGCATTGGTGAGCTTACTATACTTTTGTTGTGTGATTTCAGTTCTTTCTTTGAAAACTTTTTCTTCCTTGAATTTCAATGTCTTGACGAAGTTATATGAAAGAAAATCTTATCAGAATAAAAAAACAGCATATACTTATATAAACAGTCCTTTTCCGTCTGCGTTATGAAGTTACAACTGTTTCATTTTGTTTATAAATCTAAGACACTCTATAATCCAACTTTTATGTTCTAACGCAATAATGTTTGTGCCCTGAAACAAAAGTCTTAAGATCTTCACTGGTCATAATATTTAGCTTATAAGATAAATATCAAAAAGTATTGAGTAAAGGTAACAGAGGTATACTGCTGATCAACAGTCATTAATCGAATAAGAGAAAAATACTCCGGGTGGCAAATGAAAACCGAGGGAAAAACGTAAAACATAAGAGGAAAACAACGGGACAACAGAAAATTTAACTGCAACAAAACATACGACAACTTACAGAGACACGGACTATTTGATTACAAATGCCATATTCCTGACTTGGTACAGGACATTTAAAGAAATACACTACGGGACATGCATAACGTACAAACAAAAGCAAGAAAAATCAGCACAGAAAAATGCACAGATAAATCATATAATTGTACATTACAACATGTAAACTGCAGAAGAAAAAGAACATATTCTATTAAGAGCATCTGATACAGTTACAGGTGAAGTAATGACGCTGCTAACGTAAATTGTTATTTTCGCGACGTCAAACTGACTTATTGGGAAAAGATGCAGTTTTCGACTGGTTTTTATCATTCAAACTAATTTTACTTAAACACGAGTTCATGAACCCCTTTTTTTAAAATGACATTTAGTTTGATTACGTATGAAGATTATGTGTATCAATTTTCATGGAAAAATCAAATGGAGCTTTTTTTTTTAAATTTGATAAATATACTGTAAAAATGACGTTTTTTTCTACAATCATGAACATTTGATAAATATGAGTTACTTTTAAAGAACATTTATATAAAACAGAAATTACAAATAACTTTACAAAAACAGATTGTGTTTGTCTTTTAAAACAAAAAAGTTACGTATTTCTATCAATAGGAAAAATACGTCCACAAATCCGAATTTGGTTGAAATGTCTGAAATGTCAACCTCAATTTACTCAAAAAGTAGCACATGATGGTATAGTTTTATTACATATTTGATTTCATCAGGTGAAAAATAGCCTTTATGCCAATTTTCATCAAAATTTCATTATGGAATAAAAACTGTATCGTATGCCCTTAACGACAGCACAAGACACCTTAAACTGCTGTTCACACAAATGGATAAACGCCACATTAAATCAAATATATAGACAACCTATTGCTTAATGACAATCAGGATAAAATACATTTCAAAATTCTATTTTTTCAAAAATAACTATTTAATCGTGCCCATTGTTGTGACATTATTTCCTGTCACTTATTTATCTACTTATGCTTCGGAAAGAGATTTACAATAGACAATAGACAATAAAAAATAAACAATATCACACACGCAATTATAACAATTAATAAAGTCCAAAATAAATAAAGGATATAGATATCAGAAGATGTGGTATGAGTGCCAATGAGACATCAAAGTCACAATTTTTAAAAGAAAAATCATTATAGGTCAAGTACAGTCTACAACACGGAGCATTGGCCCACACAGAACAGCAAGATTTAAAGGGCCACAAAAAATACTAGTGTAAACCATTCAAACGGGAAAAAACGGTCTAATCTATATATAAAACGAGAAACGAGAAACACTTATGAACCACATTCACAAACGACAACTACTGAACAGTTTCCTGAGTAAGGATATCACATTAGACTAGCAATTTGGTGTCATCATTTGATTTTACTGCATTTTATATAATTGATATTTTTATAATATATGATGTAAAGAAGCTGTAAAATTTCGATTTCTATGTATCAACATTCATTTAGTGGTAGAAATAACCGAACTGCTGTATAACTAGCCTATCAACAGCGACGTTGTGAGTTCGAATCCTGCACGTGATAAGTAGGTTCAACTCAAATTTTATTTGAATATGATTGTCAATTTTTCTACCGAAGGATAGTGAGCCGATCACTCCGGCTATAATGAGATGATGTATCATCTCCTATTAGATAACTTAGAATCAAAATTGAAATGAGTTAGATGTAAGCAATAATAGTCAACCATACGACCTTTAATAAGTATATAAACGTATACTGTACAGTCGGCAGACATTAGAAAACTAACAGCTTAATCGATAAATTTTACGACCGCCATCACCATTTTGTTGATCGTTATGGAATATTCCTTTCACAGATGATAGTGGATATATCTTTTTATGTCGTTACCAACCCCTTATACCGAATGTGACCCACCGATTTAGATTTATTACCAGGTTTTTACTAAAATGAATAACATGACGGCCCACAGGTTGAGCAGGAACTGATTACCCTTTCGGAGTAACTTAGATCACCAACAGTTTTTGGTGTTGTTCTGTTGGCTAAGTCTTTAGTTTTCTATATTCTGTTACTATCGGTATTGTTTGCCTGTTTGTCTTTTGCTTTTTAAACCATGACGTTAGCAGTTAACTTTTTGATTTTGAATGTCCTTTTGATATCTTTCGTTTCTCTTTTATAACAAAATAATTTACGAAAAACAAATATGACAGACACGAACCAACAACAATTACAGAAGCACATGCTCATGGCTTGGGACAGACACATACATTATCCGTCAGATCACCAGTGATGGTGATATAATGCTGAAAACACATTCTGTAAATATAATTCGTCAGTTTAATATAAGCCTAACAATGTTAGATATGTAAATTGCGGAAGTAATTTTTTTGTTCTTTCCTGGCCGTCATCACTGGTGACCCGATGGATAAAATCCGTCGTAGAGTTGTCACTGGTTTTGACGTTCGTATAGTATAATTATTTCTGTGAGATAGAAAGGTTACGATAGTTTTATTTTATTTATTATACAAAACAATGAAAATACAGTTAATAATTTTAAAGACAAGACAAGAATACACACGAATACAGCCATGTTTAGCTGGGAAAATCAAAAACACCGTAGCAACCACCAATGATCATAAATCACCTGCAAAGAAAGCATTGGTAACTATGTCAATAATAATGGATGTCAAACATGTCAAAGGAAAATACAAAAATCATAAATTTTACCAAACGATTGAAATACTGACATTGAAACACACAAATCTACACCTCGGATACTTTATAGACATTAAATTTAAATGCATATTTATAATTGATCATACTTTAATACTTCCTCCATCATCATGATATTGTGATTTAAAAAGAACCTTGCAGTACTCCATCTTACTTTGTGTTTGCATATTAGTCAATCTTCCCTTTACAGTTTATTTTACACAAATTTGTAAAACGAATAGTTCTTTTCACATAACTGTATAACTGACACGACATATAGTGTATTGTTATTATTTTTTTGCTTGATTTTTAAAGATATATTGAGTTTTTGGTTTTCTAATGACAAATAGAAAGAGCGAATAGAACACACTGACATATGAAGGAAAAAATACATGTAGTTTGATTCTAAAGGGTAGTCTTAAAGGGAAGTGAACAATTGATATGTTTACTTATTGAATCAGTATTGGTCTTTTTTCTTATTTTCTTATTCACACTGCTGATTTAATTGTTAGTTTAAACTGCTGATCAGTTTTGTCATTTTTTTCAAATACAGCTGATGTTTAATGTCGTTGCTTTAACACGTTTAAGATGACATGATCTTTATACTTATTTTGAAACACATGTACAATGTTGCAACAGTATTAGTTTATTATGTGCTTTTAAAGTTAATTGGAATCTTCTATACCCCGTGTCAACCAGTTCAGTTGACCATACTTGCTTTGAAATTACATAATTTTAAAATTCAATTATTGCACGTATAAGTTTTATTCATAACGTTTTTCAAAGGTGTTTTATTTTCTCAAATATTATTTTGTTCACATCTCAGCAAAGCATTAGATCAATTCAATGGTGCTCGCTTCTAGTACGGAAGCGAGTGCGGAATGTTATGGGTTTGATAACCCGACGGGGTTATTTCCTCACATTGATGTAAATACATAATGAAAATGAATATAAAAAAAACCTGAAGAGAACGATTTCAGTATTGCAACAAATGTCATGAATGAATAGCTTCTTTTATTTTTTCCCAGAACACAATATTTCCTTCTTCGTCATTAGGATATTCAATGTAAGACTGTTTCTCTATAAGTTCGAGCATCATAAGTGGCATTTCTTTTGGTTGAATTTGCTCTAGAAATACTAGGAAAATGATATTTCTTCCATCTCGAGAATAAATGTTTTCCATTCGGGCCATATTAAATTCAAACATACAGTAGTAAGACTCAAAAAACTTTCTCGTTATTATGCAAACCGTCTTTCTGCTTTCATGAATGGCGTTTGTAATATTGACTGTTATCTCTTGGCCTGGTATGAAGTCTCTTTGGTGCACGCATAATTTAGCATTCCCTTCAGTTTCTAAGTTTGCAATGCAATCTTTTAATACAAATGCTCTATCATCATCACAGTACGAGATAAAAGCATCGTAAGTGTATTCACCGTCGTCTGTGGAAGCCTTGTAACTATAGTGTTTACTTTTTGCAAGATAAAACATGTATCGAAGTTTCCATCTGTATTTATACAATAAAGCCAAAAGAAGAATTGTTAAGATAACAACCAACCCTACAGACAAAGCAATTATTAAGTACGTATATGTACTGCATTTCTTCTGTAGTTGCTGTATTATTGGATCTATTGGATTGAAACTTACAACGGTCCCATCTTCTAAATTACACTTTTCGTTAAGCAACAAATCAACTTTCGTTTTTGAAATCCACTTTAAAAATGGCAGTGTGTTACAGGTACATTGCAGTGCATTATTTTGTAAATTAAGTGTAAAGAAAGTACTTTTAGACAGACCATCGAACATTGCCATAGCTTTCGCGTCTAATGTCGTGAAATTGTTTCTTGATAGATCTAAATAATGAAGATTAATCAATCGAGAAACATCAAATGTAATCTTTTGCAACTTATTATGACTAAGATTAATATATCTTAATTTTGGTTGGCTCTTAAATAATATGAATGTAAGCATTTCAATACTATTCGCTGATAAATCTATGTACTCAAGACTGCTAGATTCTTTCGACATTTTATAACTGTGAGTACTTAGAAATTCTCCTAGATAATTATTTTGTAGACTGAGATTTCGAATATTAGCCAAATCTAACGCAAACTTTTCGAGTTTATTGCTGGAAAGATTCAGCGATTGTAAACTTGAAGGAGGAGGATCGAGTTTAGATACGGGAAAACTTTCTCCAAGTTTGTTTTCAGTCATCAGCAGGTATTTTAAAGACGAGTTCTGTAAATTTCTGCTTATCGGATTCCATGGATAGTAGCGGTCTTCAAAACCCTCTGCAAAAGTGTTTTGAAATGACAATGTTTCGACTGGAGTCAGCTTCAACTCATTTGTAAAGTTATTAAGATATGGTAGTAGCGTGTCAACCAAGCGATGAACGTAAAATTCTCTGATGTTTTTTAAACTTTGGTGTCCACCAGGTGTGATATGAATCTTACACTTTTCGTCAAATGAAATACGTGTTAAAAGTGGCATATACTCGAAAATTTGTGCATTGATAAGTAAATCATTACATGTGCCTACATTTAGAGAACTAAGATGAATTAAATATTTATATCCTTCACCAAATATATCACGTTTTTGATATATTGCAGGAACATCTATTTCCAATTTCTCCAGTGACTTCAAATGTGATATCGTTTTATCTGAGAAAATAAAACTAACAGCTGCCATGAAAATTTTACTTTTAATGCAAAGACGTCGAAGGGATACCAATGGGATGAAACTTTCGTTTGGAAATTTTGTATAGTCTAAAGGATTGTAATTCAAGTTTAACTCCTTCAGTTTTCCTAATCCATCAAAAGAATGTACTTTTATACCTTTGATATGGTTGTATGATAAATCCAGGATTGACAGATTCGACAAAGACTGAAATACATTATCGCTTATTACGCGTAAACGGTTATTTTGCAGGTTTAAAATGAAAGTATTAGGTGGAAATTTTGGAATTTTCGACATTTTACCGTTTGCACAATCCACATGTAATTTTTCTGTTCCTACTTCATTATAACAGCGGCAATTTGTATTGAATGTACACACATATGAGAAGTTAACAGCGGAATCCGTCTTGACACATAGTACATCCGATACAAGTAACAAATTAACAATTGCAATTATCCTCATTGTCCTTTGTGTTTACTAAGTAACCTGTGAAATATAAAATTCTTGATATATAGTTATCAAAGGTACCAGGATTATAATTTTGTAACAATTCTTTCTGAAATTTAAATAGGGGATACAGTGTTTTCCCCTTAGTCTAAACAAACAGACCGAAATATGTCTTCGGCTTAACCCTTACTCTGCCACGCCAATTCCATACTTTGCCAAGACAAATGTTTGGTATTCAAAAACAACTGTACCTCTTATGACGTCCACAATGAGAGAGCTTCACGAAGAGGGACACAGCTGGAGGTATACATGCATGTACCGTGCGAACAACAACTATCTTGGTTTTTTTAGCGTCTTGATCCGAAGTTCATCAGAAAAATTCGGGTTCTATGTATTTGAGGGGTTCCGTAGTAATTTTAAGCGATGCATTTTTTTCTTCAAATTTAACCTAATAAAAAAAATCAGTTAAACCTGAATATTGAAAATCAAATATTTAGGCCTTTTTTTAATATCAAGTTTGTGTTATTGAAATACAAATTATTTTAAAATTTACATACCAAATTTCATTTACATGTATATACTGAACAGTTGTAGAAGCTGATTTTGAACATGCATGCGATATCTATCATAAAAACATTTTTTTTATAAATTTATTGGGGATTTCGGAAATGACACGAACAGATTTTGTAGTGTGACTTTCAGTGTGCGAATACTGTCAGATCTACACTGTGTCTTTTGTGTTTTTAGTTGATTGTTAATTGTTTTCGTTTCAATATCACGAGTGATTAGAGACCCAGATTTATAAACGTTTTTCCAAACTTGTTTCCGAAATCCATATATAAATTTCAATTTAAATTGTAATACTGCATTGTTATAATTTTCAATAATAAATATTTTTTATAATTTGTGTGCCGGTTCACCACTGTCCTATGTGGGGGAGGGGGGAGTGCAACCACAAACGTCATGTCTATTCTATGTGTGTCTGTCACAATTCAAGAGCCTGTAATTGATTAATTGCAAGGCGTTTGTTGCTGTTTATGATATATGTTTTTGTTTATTTTTTTAAAAATAAATCAGGCCGCAAGATTTCTCGCTTGAATTGTTTGCATTTGTCATTTAAGGGCATTTAGAACGAAATTCAAAACAGTGTGGCTGTGGCCATTGATTGACACATTCAACTCATCCATTGACTGGAACAATTTAGGTGAACGTTTGTATGTAACGACCACTGCTCACTATGTACTTTTTAAAGACACTTAAACTATGGGGTCACCAAAGGTTCTCAACACTTTAATAAAGTAATTCGAAAAATTAATCAGAAATAACACGATGTTTTGATTTATATCAATTATATAAATCAAAACATAAAGGTTATTCCTGATTAATTTTTTGAATTATTTTATAATTAAAGGCGTTACGAAACCTTTGGTGACCCCACAGTTTAAATGTCTATCGTAGGTACGTCGTGAACAGTGGTCGTTATAGACAAACGTTCTCGTAAATTGTCCCAGTCAATGAATGAATTTAATGTGTCAATCAATGGCCACGGCCACACTGTTTTGAATTTCATTCTATATCTTGCTATTCTGTATGGGTTCTGCTCATTGTCGAATGCCATACGGTGATACAATTTTAATGGACTATCAGTCCGAATAATTAGTACTTTCATACGTAGAAAACCTTATTATTTCGATGTAAAATGCATATTTTTCGCATATTTTAAGTGCACATTTCTGACCTAGTATGTCTTTATTGATGTACTTGTCTTTGTAAACATTAAGTTTACATAGTTGACATTATAAAAACATTGTTATTTTATTTTCAAAATGTACCAAACAAATTATATGACGTCATCAAAAAGAGTGTTATTCGTGACGTTTATGTGTAAGACGTTGAAAGGAAGTTGCTTACAGGTACTTGAATACCCTTTGCCACAGTTGTACAGTAACGGTTATAGTTTTTAAGTTGGGATTTTTGAAATCTCGAGGTTTCGAATTTAAATAAATTAAGTCCCAACATCCCGAAATGCGAAAAAAAGAATTTCCGGATCCCGAAAGGGTCAATCCCGAAATCCCCAGCTTAAAAACACCCAATCCCCGGAGTCCCGATAAAGGTAGCAATACACAGTTAGGAAAAAAACTAAATATTGACACTCATAATTTTTAAACACCCCTCCTGTCTTACAAATAAGGCTTAATATGTGTGTTATGCATGTATATATCTATAGAGAAAGAATCTTCCTTAGATTTGATTTCTAATGGTCATAATGGTGAAATATATCCCCTTTTGGGTGTAACCATGGCAACAATCTGCATTTCTTTGATATAAAATATAGCAAAAAAGGGGAGGGGACATGTCACAAAAGTTAAGTCCCCAAAATTTGGTCCAAAGGAAAATTGCAATCAATTACAGTGATACTTTTCCTGAAACCATAGGTTTATATCTATCAAATGGTCCAAAAAAAAATCATATGCATTTCTGTTCGTTTTTCCATAAAATTGAATTGAAAAGATCGAGCGCAAAATCTTTGTTGATAAACACTACAATAATTGATGGACCTATGGGCGGTACGGATAGGGAAATACGGACTGTCAAACAGATTTATAAATGGCCTACAAAACATGCTAAAAACAATCTAAATGTTCATATAAACTCACTAAGAAGGCTATATTATTCATCAATTATCTAAAAATCAATTTTATTGTACAAAAACTTTCATATTTAAAAAATTCACAGGGGCCATAATGCGAAACTAAACTTCTAACTGTGTAGTGCTACCAAAGGTCATATCCCCCCTCTTTTAAAAACAAAATGATATAAAAAAGAGGGGAACAATGTGGTATGATTGCCAATGCGACAACTTTCACAAGAGACCAAATGACACAAAAATTAACAACTATACCGGTAATCGTAATCTAAAATTTAATCAGCCACCTTTAAAGGGACAATAGCTACCAGATATATAAAAAATCTTAAGTTCGATTTTTTTCTGTTCAATCACTAATGAAAGTGAAATAATGAAATAACAATTCGCTTTTTGCAGCCAAAAAGGTTCAATTTTGTCAAATTACGCTAAGAACATACATTGATAATTAGTTATTCACTTGCAAGTGAATGAGTCGACCTCTTTAAATCCGTATTCATGTGAACTTCAATTTAACCCCTAACTAGACATTGACAACGCATGTATTGTACGTGTACTGGTTATTTAAAGAAGAAAAAAAATGCGTACAACGAAAGTGAAACTACGGTAAATAATTTGATTACTAATTCGATGCACATAAAATCATTCTTATACGGTTAAAAACAATGAGAAACAGCTATTCTTAATCTATAAAATAAAATCAAACAGACCTATAAAAATCCAATGCACGTGTTGGTTTAATCTATTCATATCTTTATTTATGTTTTCATCGCTTATATGGTCATCTCAGGTCAAATCGATAGTTAAATAGATGGCGTCTAAAATACACACGAAACGAATCTATATATTATCTACCCCATGCTCTGTAAACTGTTTAGACTCTTGATAGTTTGGATAAATGTTTTACATTGTTATAAATCAAATATGAGAATTTGAGTCAAATCGGTGACCATGAATTTGACAGCTAGTGCCCCTTTAATACGATACAGTTTTGATCCCGTATTTACATTTTGAGAAAAATTTCCATATAGACTATTTTTTACCTGATTAAATCAAATATTTAATAAAAAAAATGTACCTTTATGTGCTACTTTTTGAGTAAAATGAGGTCGACATCTTGTATATTTGCTCAAAATCCGGATTTTTGGCCGTATTTTCCCTTTCGAAAGTTTTGTTTTAAAAGATAAACACAAATTGTTTTTTGTTAAATAATTTTTAATCTCTATATTTTTTAAGTGTCCTAAATATTTATACATTTTTAATTCAGAAATATCTCATATTTATCAAATGTTCATGTATGTAGAAAAAACATCGTTTTTTCCTGTATATTAATCAAATTTACAAAATTGCACTATTCACGTTTTCATGAAATATGGCACACATAATCCTCTCGAATAATCAAACCAATTGGCATTTTAAAACAGAGGGGTCAATGAACTCGTTTTCAAGTTAAATAAGTTCGAATGATAAAAATCAGTCGAAAACGGAATCTTTTCTCAATCAGTCATAGTCTGACGTCGCGAAAATAACAATTTACTATAGCAACGTCATTACCTCCCCTGTAACTGTATCGTATGCCCTTAACATTATCAAAACAAAAACATGACTTACTATATTATTTAATTATGATGATGCAGGTGAAAAAATGTCCAGCTGTTACATGTATGTTAAATATTTTTAAATCTTTGGATAAATTGTTTTAATGAGATTTTTCAAACAGCTTAGAAAGCAACATAAGAACACAACATACATGAAGTAAACTCATAGTGATTTTTACCTTGAAGAGAAGAAAGTTGTATGTATATTTACATACATTACAATTATATTAGCATTTTTTTTTACATTTATCCACTTTCGAATGTGAACAATAACTGAGGAATACTTACTTATGACTTGCTGGTTGTAATAACCTGAATATGAATAGAACTATATCTACCTGAAAGAACAGAAAGTTGAAACAAGGATGTTTTTTTTTAATTGAATTTTAATTAATCTTCTTTCACTTCCTGTACCTACCTAATGACCAAAAATAACACAAAAGAATTTTATTTTTAAATGTGTTTGAAGAATAATGTAAAATATATAGGACACAAATGTGTTGTTTCATACTTTACCATGTTTTTGATCATGACAGTTGTTGTTAGATAACTTTCACGAACTCCGAGGAAAAAGTTTATACACCTGAAAGGCAGTAGTCAACAGCTGTTCAAAAGTTATAAATCAATTATGAGAAAACAAATCAGGGTTGAAACCTAAAACCGAGGTAAACGCATAGACTATAAGAGAAAAACATCAGAACACTGAACTGAAAAAAAAACACAACAATTATTTGAAACATACTATTTGTGAATATAGCTGCCATATTTCTACCTTCGTACAGGAAGATTGTGGTTAAACCTGTTTTTATTGCAAGCCCACCCTCAATTTGTCCAGCTCCTAATTTTCCTGTGTCTTCCGTAAAGAAAGTGTAGATTAATAAAACCAACGATATTAAAGAAACTTCCAAATGAATAAAAACATAACAATATGATATATACAATCCCTGACGATGTCTGATAATCAACTGAACTGACACTATATTGGGTAACCTTATTTCATTAAAATTTAAACCTCTATTCTTCAATGTTTCTATCTTAGAACAAACAAAGGATCTTCTTACCCTGCCGGAGTACTTGCGATCACCCCAAGTGTTTGGTTGGGTTCGTGTTGCTTAGTCTTTAGTTTTCTATGTTGCGTCTTCTGTACTATTATTTGTCTTTTTATTTTAGCAATGGCGTTGTCAGTTTATTTTCTATCTATGAGTTTGACTCTCACTCTGGTATTTTTCGTCCCTTTTTTTCTCTTACATAAAAACGGAAAAATAAAATCAGTATAGGTAAAACAGTTGAGTGATAAAAATAAAATAGATATAAAAACATCAGTAAAATCAGAATAAAAAGTCAATGACGTGCTAGAGAAAATCACACTCACTGAAAATAAACTAAAGGTACTTTATTTAACAGGATAACACTTTACTCATGCCAAGTATTTTTTTATTTGAAACAAAGATAAATTCTGCACAAAGTGCAAATTTAACAAAGACTAATAGGGGAACATCAATAGTGGTAGTACACCTTATAAGTGATAAAAGTATTTCGGACAGCATTTAAAAGTTCCATGTATCAATATTACGGACATGCCATTGCAAAGGCATTCAAGATTGATGCGTGTAGAAAAATAAGTATACCTTGCTCGCAAACATTTGCACTGACCTTTCGATATGTATGGCCAGTATTTACTCACCTATGTTAAACTGTAAATACAATTATGAGCAAGTATAAAATCGGCGAAAATGAAAGAATGATATATAAAAAAATCGAAAGGAGCAGTTAAATTCAAATGTCGTTTTTGTTCAATTTAATCAAATCAAAAATGAATTTCAAAAGAATAAAAAGAAAAATATTTCAAAGTCAATGAATTCTAGTTCTGAAATGTACCATCAAACTACAAGTGTATACCACATATAATGAATTATGATAAAAGATTCCGCTTAAACTACTTTCACTTGTAAACTTTTCAGAGGTTTCAAAATCACTGAACCACAACTAAAAGAGGGTTTGGGTTATAATCCCCTTAGAGATTGGATGAAAACAAATAATCTACCTGAACATGAGATGTCCTTATGCTTAATCGAATACATACCAAATATTAATGTACCATCATTGATTCATCTGAAACTGACATAATCATAAACTTTAACAAGCAACTTTGCAAAACTTTAAAGTCCATAAACAGCGACGTAGTGGGATTGAACCAAATAACCTTCATGGCCTGTACCAAGTCAAGGAAATGACCATTGTTATATTATAGTTCGTTTCTGTGTGTGTTATATGTTAATGGTGTTTTTCTGTTGTGTCGTAGTTCTCTTATATTTGATGCGTTTCCCTCAGTTTTAGTTTGTACCTCAGATTTGTTTTTTCTTTATCGATTTATGAATATCAAACAGCGGTATACTACTGTTGCCTTTATAAGGCTCTATTGTTTCTTATTCTTATATGATTTTTTTCTGGTCGGTCAAGACAATAATCAATACTTCAATATTTTTTATGTGTAAGCCTAGAATTTTTTTTATATTAAGAAAAGGTTGACGATGTTTGGAACTCGCAGCGATAAATAACAAGAATAACAAATGGCACCTACAGGTCAATATACATTCTTCAATAACTTATAGGCGTCTGTACAATGATGCATCTATTGTTGATGAAACGCTTGTTTGGCGATCAATGATACGCCTGGTATTTTGATGAGTTTAATTCCAACCACTACGTCGATGTAACTGCTGGTGGAGGTTCACTACCCGTGTATATCACAAGCCCACCTTTGTATTCTATACCAGGAATATATTTCCATAGCTGTATTTGACAAAAAAAACTTTGATCTATTGGATCCTTAATTCTCTCATTTGGCCTTTTTTACTTAAGTGATTCGAGTGTCACTGATATGTATTTTGTATACGAAATGCGCGTCTAGCGTACACAATTATAAGCATGGTATATTTGATGAGTTTGATTAGACTCTTAATTGGCTAGAGTCAAAATAAGGTGTAACTTATTTTTTAACAGGCACTTCTGTCAACTTAAGCTAAGATATGACGTATGACAACCATAAATGATGTTATTTTTTGTTTAAGACATAAGAACAAGCTCTTCTTCTTTTAGCTCTATTTTTTAAAATCTGGATTAATAAGTAATCATTCAAATGTAAAAATAAACATATGATAAAATCCGTAATGAAAAGGTATTAACTTTTTAATAATGGCAACACTATATACCCTTCATCAGGCAGGCAGAAGAACAAGTGACACGATTTTGCTTAAACTTCAATCCTTTGTTTTACCCTTTTCCTTTTCACTCTTAGGTAACATAGAAAAAGGCAAATAAAAATATATAATAAATTTTATTTTACAAAAAATGGACCTGAGCCTTTTATAACAGCAAAACTATGTAACAAAAAATATGACCATATCATCTAAAAGATTGTTCACATCAACTGACAACTAGCTCAAAGTTTACTTTAACCCGATGATATTAAATAGCGTCCTCCTACACTTTAATATCAGAGGTTACACTTAGATGGAAATATAGCTCTGAATATTGCACTTCTGTTAAATCATACAATGAATACGAAGTTTTGTTAGCGATTATATCTTGGAATGGAAAATTCTCACATTTGAATATCTTAAAGTTGTAAGTTATAAATAAATGCTGTACTAAAAACCCGCCCCCCCCCTCTTTATTGTGTTGAGTTTTTTCTGAGAATTCGATAACAACAATTCCAAATGTATTTATATTGATAAAACTCCAAAGGCATTGCTCTATGATATGACACACGGATTTCATCGGTAGGTAAAACAATATTCTATGAATAGTAAGCATCTTCTCAAGTGGTGTGTCTTGTGAAACAACTATTTTTACAAAGTGCAACCTCAAAGGAACGTAAAATTACACCAGACATCCATAGATAATTTTGTTCTCGCCATTAAAATAAGCATTGTCACAATATTTGATATTTAATCCTCCTAAGGTTGTAAGAGCACTAATTAAAAGACAAGAATCATATGCGGTTGAACGTTCACTGGATGCAGATAACAATATTGTGCAATATCGGAAACACATGCATTTTATGAACATTGAGGTGATCAGTAGCGGCTTTCAGGAATCGTATCTGTGTTAATTCTTACATATAAATGCACAGTATAATCGATATTTAAACAAAACATCAAACTTATACACGTTGATAGGGAACGGTCTGAACTTGCTATGAAATATTAACTTTTGCTGTGTATTGAAGGTTTAACTGTGCTTTGCGATATTAGAATAGCAAATGTATTGAACAGAATTAAGATTAAATGACGCTTGTGATAACATGACTCTTTTATCTGACCTTAGGTTCAAAGTTAGGAATTTAGTCATAAATCCTTGTTTCGGTTTCCTGTAAAATTTATTTTGGACCAATGTTCTTGGTTACCTGGACATACTCTATCTGAATGATCATGTATTTGTGGGTTTTGAGAACAAATACTTGCCTGACTTTCTACATTATTTTTTATAGCTAAAAAAAATACAGGCATGCGTTTTTATTAGACGTTTTATGTCTTGTTATAAGTGTTCGATCGCCCATAACAAATTTCAAATCGGACATAAATTGTCGACTTAGTAATCATCAGTATTATTGAATTCTCCAATAAAGATTTAAGGGACGGACTTTTATCTAATCTAACGTGTCTAGCTGGTGACATATCTAGAGCATTATGTCAAATTTCAATATAGTTCGTTTTGTACAAGATATTATGCTATCTACCAAAACTCTATACGTATAAATTTAACCATTGCATTGTTTTACAATTAAGCAATACCTTCCATTTCAAATCCACGATTTCCCTCATCAAACAGGTAAACTTGTTAGAGTGTATACTTGTAAGTTTTGTGCGAAATAGGTTATATTCGGGAATAAAGAAGTTCGGACAATAACCAGATTCAACCCAATCAAACAGCCTTCCTAGACACATATCAAAACATTCAAGAAGGCACTCTGGACGCCAAGTATCCGAATCTGTTTCCTCTGACAAGCAGAATATTAACATCTTCATGACATACGATGATACAATATCTTCATCGGGGAATCGTTGTTCTATGTATTCTTTGAGTATTATCTTAAGTAGGATATAACATTGTTTTTGACAGTCACTAAGAGATTCTGTTAGTAACTTTTCCATGGCCCCATAACCGAGTCTAAACTCAACCTCTGTAAATTCATCAGAGGAAATTTTTGAAGGCAAACTTATTACATGACAACCTTGTTCTAACGCTTTCTCTAAAGTGCTTTGTGAAGGCCATGTTTTTCGTGTTCGTTTTGCCCATTTTAGTAACACTGGAGGTAATGTGTTACATTTGAAAGCGTCCACGATATCAACATCAAATATCCAAAAATATGTCTGTTTGAATGCTGGTCCATGTGGTATCCAGTGTGGAAGGAATTGATTAATAAAGGGGAAAGAAGTTAAACCACTCTTAGCCCTCTGTTCATTTATATTTCGACAAGACAAACATTTGTATCCTTTGATATCTACAAGATTCCATTCAGCATCTGTAACTTGTTTAGTCAGTCCATTTATCCTTACATAAGGAAAAGAAGTTGAAACTGACGGCACAAATTTTCTCGTGAAAGCATCTTTTTGATAGGCTCGCAGCCAACAGCATCCCGCTGGTATATCATTATCCCCTGTAAAAATAACTAATTCCATAGTACATGAACTGTTCATTGTCATTTCAGGGCTAGAATTAACAGACATGTTATCCAATATTATATCAACATCTGATGTGGACATAGAAAGGCTATCAGCATAGCTGCCAGTCACTCTTCCCCAGGGTCCACACAGTCGTTCATATATCCCATGGTAAATGTCAATCAGTTTCAATTTTAAAGGTGGTGTTGCTATTATCTTTGCAATAAACTCGCTAACCTTTATTGAAATGATTGCTTCTTGTTCTTTCGTCTTCACATACTTGTCCTTTGTAACAGAGCTTTCTTTCGATAACAGAGAGCCCATTCTAGAACTGTAAATAAATCAAAAATATGTATGTGTATGTTGGTGCTAGTATTTAGTTCAGCTATTATTTCGAGCACGTAAAAGAAGAAATATGTCCCTTTAGATTGTGTCAAAACATTTCAAGATTACTTTTTCAAGTATCATTCGAAAATTTTACGAATGTGGTTTCAGTCAGAAAGGAAATATTGATATATAAAAACATTTTCCTCCTCTTAATCTTTCGACTTTAACGTTCAGGAAGAAACTAGCTTCTAAAAAACGAATGATGCCATTTCCGTCAGCACAAAACATATCACCAGGAAACAGTAAAATAACAAAAAATATCAAACGAATTCAATAAATTTCAGAAAAAATTCAAATTGGAAAAAATCTTATCAAATGGCAAAATCAAAAGCTTACACACATCAAACAAATAAGTAAATGTTACCTCATGCATCCATGTGACCATATTCCAACGGGTTAGTTTCTATCTTAGTGTTATTATATTGGCAAAATTTTATGAATTGGAAAACTCCGAACATTATTTTGTATAAATATATGCCAATTCCGAAGCACTGACTGCTGAAAGGGTGGCACCATGTGGACCTTAAAGATTACCCTTGTCTTTTTTATATCAAACAATCCATATCATCACCATGAAAATTAACCAATATGCCGAATACAATCTGTTGTAAAATTTCATTTCAGAGCCCCCGACTCCCCCTTGGTTCTATCTAGAATATTTATTTTCTGTGGGTGATGATAAAATTGATTTTATTTGTTTTAACTGGACATTTAACTAAGTAATAAATTCTTGTTCATACCGAAGCACTAACTTCTGTGAAGGGTATGGTATGATTAAAGAATGTAAGAAATCTCTCTTCATTTTGAATTTAGATAATCCATATTATCACCGAAAATGAACAAATATGATTTATATCATCGGTTCTACGTAAGTTTGTGTTTTCTTTAGATACTACATGTTGCACAATTTATCACTCACCGCCTTTTCCTGTTTGACAATGTGTTATCAATTTTTCAACAATGAGAAGATTTTCATTGCCTACTCGATAACTGTTATTTTTCTGTACCGGATCAGACAGGATAAAAGATCATTCAGCCATCATATTCAAGCTAGTCACTAAAAATGGATGTCGATTTTAGATATGTTGGCATAAAGTTAATTTGGTATTATTAACAAAACTAAAAATCAATTGACAATGTTCCACTTTTATTTCACCTCCCAGCGTAAGCTATTGCATTCATTTTGGTGTCGTCTTCGTTATCTTAAAAAATAAATTCTCAGCTTAAACGAGTCAGGTAGTCAATACAGGACAAAAACTCGTGCTAGGAATCAATATATTACAATTTCGGTTTCCTCGATTTATTTGTTGATTTTCATTGGTTGATAATTTCTTGAACAGTTTCAATCAACCATATTTTCAATCTTTTTCAGATCTGTAGTAGATAGAAAATGTTTTGAAATACCAATTCAGCAAAACATATTTATTTTTAACATCTATTTCTATATTTCGTGCACAACATGTTTCTTACCAAGAGTTCGAGAAATAATTTATAACCTTAAAACAACAGACTTCGACGCCATATCGTATTTTGACGGGAATTTTTCATGTTTATTAATGATATATTGGCCGACAATTGTCAACAGTATGAAAACACTGCTGATGGTTTATATATTAAATAAAATTTTCTGAGGTTGAAGACTTAAAATCATAGATGCCATACAGATAGAACGAAGTTTTTGAAGTTATCAATTTTTAAGATCCACTTTATTAGAAATAAATCGTTTGCCCCATATCACCAACTTTTCGTAAAACACTTCAAAAAGTCATTAGCAAAATTTAAGCAGATTCTAGATATTTTTCTTACTATTTGAGACCCAAATAATTCCAATGCAAAAAGGTAAACGTCCAGTCAGCCTTTTCCAGATAATTTTTTAGAATCAATATCTCAAATAGGAGTTCCTTAACCTATGAATATTTTTGGATAATTTTGTTCCTTAACTAATGCTCTTCTGACTTCAAATTTTTAAATTTTGATTTTTTTAAATTTCACCTTTTGACCTACATCATTAAGTCAAGCAAACTTCGACAATTAGTCACCTTCGGTGCTGTCATACAGAAAATAAATGTGCATAAGATTGTGGCTGCGACAATTAAACACTTGTGTCAGTTTATTTTCAATCTATGAGTTTGAATGTCCCTCTGGTATCTTTCTCCCCTCTTTTAAGTCTGCCTCATATCTTGACTTACATTTAGAAATTAACAATGAGGGTCTTTCCGGAGTCACCTGACATCACCTCCGTTTTTTTGGTGGGGTTCGTGTTGCAAAGTCTTTAATTTTCTATGTGTGTCTTGTGTAATATTATTTGTCTGTTTGTCTTTTTATTTTTTAGCCATGGCGTTGTCAGTTTATTTTCAATCTATGAGTTTGGCTGTCCCCCTTGTATCTTTCGAGATCCAGTATAAAAAAAATGATTTTTCAAATGCGTGTTTTAGATTTTACCATGCTGAATATTCCAGATCATAACTTTCCAATTATAAACATTAATTTGTACATAGCAAATTTCAAGTATTATAATTCAGTGCATTTATTTGCATAACAACATAAATGTTGCCCAGTATGAATGCCGAATTGTTCATTCCTCATAACCACTTGTTTTGTTTAGACATACAAATTAATGTAGGCGGGGTAAATCATACCATATTTAGTCTGTTCTTCGAGGTTTTGTCGAGGTACATTTTTTTAGTACAGAAATAGTACCTATGCAAAAGTAGCTGTGTATTAGGTCAGCTGTCGAGTGTTAAATACGGATACTACTGCAATAACCCATATGTTAATTATAGATGATTCGCCACATCCGTTCTATTGAAGTAAAACACATAAGGTCAATAACTGTATTATAGGACACAATTATTATTTAAATGTCCCGTCTACAGTAAAAATTGCAGGGACTCTATGTTTTTTCGGTCTGTTGATCCATATGTCAGTCATCATCTGTTAGTCCATTCGTCCCGTATCACATTAAAGCTTTGGTTTAAGATACGTTTGCGTCACATCAGTACATTGTAGAATACATTATAAGATTAATTAAAGTGTTAAAAACCAGCTAAGCTCTTACTTGTATGACCGTCGCATAAAATTCCATTTATTGATAACAATGTGTGAAGAATACAAACAGATATAATAGGTTAACATGTCAAAAATAGGGGTACAAGATTCAACACTAGCCTTCAAATTATTGGTGTTAGCAGAACTTCATCGTTCACAGATAGTCCAAGCGGGGCATGGTGTCATATGAACACATATTATTGAAACATGCATCTATCTTTTTTTTGTATATGAAGTCTCTGTTTTATGCTTTATATCCAACTGCAAAATCGCATCGTTTGTATACGAAGAGTTAAAGGGTAATGTTAAACCAGTAAATTACTTCCTGTTTTACGTTATTTTGTTTTTGTTCTGTTTTTTTTTTTTAGATTTGGGTGTCGCTGGTGAGTTTTATATATACGAAAAGAGCTTCTTGCGTGAATCAAAACTATATCAAGTAATATTTCAGATCTTCATAATTTAGATTTTGGAAATGTTTCTCAATTATTGGCATTATTGTCTTCCAACTTTTTTATATTTTTTTTTACTTTAATCTTTAAATAAAACTAAATGTCTGAGATCTATAAAAAGTGGATGACTGGTAATTTGGTGTGTGAATCTGTAATGCAATTAGTTATCAAAGGTAACAGGCTTTGAATTTGATAAGCCGTACGCACGTTTCGTCTACATAAACTTATCAGTGACGCTCAGATCAAAATAGTTAAAAAGTCAAACAAGTTATTGCAGACCCATTGAAATCTTCTTTAAATTATCTTAAAAACAACCAATCAGTAATTTATTGGTTCGCATATACTGATACACCCTTTTTAGTTTGCCTGTATATTCCACTAAGAGTATCTTGTTACATTTTTTTGGTAAAAGTAATGAAATTTGGGTGAAAAGTCTTTATTGAGATATCGAGATATGTTCACTTATAGTTCTACATGTGACATCGTAATACATTCCCTTCAAAATAAACTGCTTATTTTGAACTTCGTACGGCTATAATCTTAAAAAGTAATGTGATATCATATTAAGATACCTATTTAAAGAAATTATGTTTTTATTCGCCAAGTTTAGCCCAAAATAAATTATCAAGTCAATAAATAAAGGCAACAGTAGTATACCGCTGTTCGAAATTCATAAATCGATAGAGAAAAAACAAATCCGAGTTACAAATTAAAACTGAGGGAAACGCATCACATATGAGAGAACTACGACACAACAGAAACACATTTAAATGTAACACACACAGAAACGAACTATAATATAACAAGGGCCATTTCCCTGACTTGGTACAGGGCATTTTAAGAAAAAAATGGTGGATTCAACCTGGTTTTGTGGCATGCCAAACCTCCCGCTTTAATGGCAATGTTAATTATAACATTAAAATGACAACATCACATGACAGGAATACAATACAAATAAATGGGTGAAAATATAGGACAGAGAAACAAACGACTAACAGCCAATAACAATTAAACTCAACACATGTATACTATAGGAATGAGCTCTCCTTGTGAGTAGCCTATTCGTAAATGAGCTCTCCTTGTGAGTAGCACACTTTGATACTTTATTCATTCTCAATCATCAGAACCATTTCATATCAAAATATTCATTTAAATGTTCTTCTACATTTAATATATAATCTCAGAAAAATATATCACACACATTTCACCAATACACAGTCCGTATTGGAACGCCATCCAACAAAAATCAAAATCTACGATAATCTACAAAACACAATAAATACATCATTTTACAAATAATCATGTCAGATCATTAAATTAGGTAACTAAAATCTAGCAAATGGGTGGTTTGCGTTGAGTAGATGTATAACAAAAGAAACGTATGCTACTCGGAAAGACAAAACATCGAATAACTTGTTATCAACAGATCTGTTATTTATAACATGTATAATAATAATCTGCACGAGAATCACGACCCTACCCTCATGTATATGGGTAGGATACCTGCATGGCTACATACAAAACCATGTATACAGCTATGTACCATCAACACGTGTTGAACATAAACAAACACAGACATGTGATTCCGGTACTATTAATAAATACATGTCAGTTGACATCTATTTGATGAAGGGACAATACATAGTTTTTCTTTATCATGTTTATCTTCAATTGTAACCTCGTGTTTTTCTTGTATTTAATAATGAATACTAACAAAATTTGTAATCGAAAATAGAGTGTGATGCATAGCTGCACCTTATGAGATTGATATAAACTCAGAATAATAGTATCATGTTGTAACCTATTTAAGAATAGGTTAAGAATAGATGAAGGGTTTTTGGTTGCTCTGTTTTAGGTTTTCTATGTAGTGGATTGTGCACTGGATTTGTCTTTTATCGTATTTCAATTTTTCTTTTTGCCAAAGCTTTTCCATTTTTCCTCGACTTTTTCAAAAGCTTTTCATTCTATGAACATGTATCGTATAGTACTAATTTATAAGCCTAGCATTTTTGATGATCATTTGTATTCCGGTGACAAATTTACCTTGTCTATCAGTCAACATGGTCAAACAAAGGGCAGATCAACTAGCACTTTGTATAATGCAGGGTGTTAAAACATTTAGTGCATGTTAAGATATGACAATTTTGTTTCCATTTGCATTTTCTTCAATAAACTCATCATAGATACCATGATTAAATTTTATATTTACACCAGACCTGCGTTTCGTTTAAAGACTCATCGGTGACGCTCGAATAAAAAAATGTTAAAAAGGTCAAATAAATTACGAAGTTGAAGAGCATTGAGGACCAAACATTCCTAAACGTTTTGCCAAATACAGCTTAGGATTTCAAAAATTCAAACTTTTGTTAATTTGTAATTATGAAATATCAATAATAACTCATTTCAACACAGAAGTGCCGACTACTGGGCTGGTGATACCAAATGACATAGAATGTCGAACTAGTAATTTAATTTTGTCATGTAATAAAGTACAAATAAAACATGAACTTTTCCTCTAATAGTTCTGAATAATTATATAAAGATCTCATGTTGCAAACAGTTAAAAAGTCATAATCTCCTGGAAATATCAGTTGTAATTTATTCGTTTTCCTTATATAAATAGTACATGATATTTATAAAAGATTAATTCTACACAAGCAAACATACTTTATGTTTTACCGAAAAGTTTCGTTTTTCGCTTTGATAGTACATTAAGTCATGTTATTTCTTAATGCTTCGTTCTATATAATAGTAATGTGTCGAACTTTATTTCATCTCTACATACACATCTGCTATTTGAGCAAATGAGGATCCGTTTGTTTGAGTTTTTGATTTTGCCATTCGATAACTGACTTTCCGATTTGAATTTCCTTGGAGTTCGGTATTTTTGTTATCTTGCTTTTTTAGTACACACTTATTAAAGGAATATGTTGACTGCATTAACTCTTATATTGTAGGCAAAGGTAATATCTTCGGTTAGCTCGCTTGCTAGCTGAACCGTGAAGTCATTATTACGTTAGGTAAACTACCCTCCTTTAAGAGTAGACTAATCCGACAGATAACCAATATATATATGTCTTTAGGACTAGGCTACTTCCAGAGAATGAAAGTATACCTTACTTAAAATTGACTTCACGGTTCAGTTAGCAAGCAAGATATCTAAAGATATTACCTTTGGCTACACAGTCAATGCAATCGGCGGTAAATATGACTACCTTATTCATATTTAGCTAAATCAATAGACTTCGAAGATCGTGTATACATATGAATAAAGGATGAGATCAATATAATTGTGGGTATACACCAAAGAGACCACAATCTACTGAACCATTGTACTAATGCATCTTTTGGTCCCAGGTCAGGACATTCAGAACTAAAAAACCAATGTTAACGAAAAAGGTGTCCTATAAATATGTACATTGATCCATGTTTGATAAAGTAACTTTTTCAGAAAAATAAAAAAGTCAGGAAATTGCTAACTATTCAAAATATTATAAGTGTATATATAAACTCCTCATATATATCAAGTGATAAATTTTTGGTTCCCAATGCCCTTCAACTTCGTCCGTCATTTTGTCTTAAAGCACATTGTGCGTATGAAGTTGTACATCCTATCATATTTCCAATTAGATTTTGTAGTCTTTGACTCTGAAAACGGATATTTTATGCATCTTTGCAAACCTTATAAATAATTCCATTTAGTATAAATTGAAGAGCCCACCAAAGATTGTTCAAAATAGTTAATATCAAGCAGCATTGGTTTTTAAAATATAACTAAGGAGCCTCGGTGACCAGTCGTCTAAGTAGTTACTACTGAAATCACTAACCAGTCAACACTAAGGTTGTGAGTTCGAACCCCGCTTGTGCAGCCAATCTTGATTGTATAGAATTGTCAGTTTCCTATCAAAGTTCAGTTGTTTTCTCCGGTCACTCCAGCTATCTCCACCTATAAGTTTTGGCTGTACAGTATAGTATAGGCGAGTACACATTTCACAAAATATGTAAATCTTAAAGATTTGAATGAATAAATAAAAAGAAGGACATTAGAAGTTTGTTTATTTTTCATTTAAGAAAAAAGAAAAAGATAATCATAATAATTTAAAGATCTGAGTATTAATATAGCAACCCTCACATTATTTTATGTCTCCGTGTATTCACTCCTACATATGTTAATAAAGTCATACTTATATAACCTATATAAAAAGGAAATTTCCAGTCTTATTCTATTCATTATGATTTCTGTAAAATCCTTTTTATTCTTTCAATATCTTCAGGTCATTATATATAGTATAGAAATGCACAAGGATTAAAGGAAAGTAACTATATTTAATTTATGTTACTTAATTCGAGGCCACCGCGGGTTAATTTAGGACACATTATTGACATAAAAAACCTATATGTTGTGTACATTAACTTAAAGGATATTTTAATACAGTTTAATGTCACTCTACAAGAAATAATGATCAAAATATTTTGTTGTCATGATGACTAGTGAGCCTTTGCATTAAACGAAAAACGCGTCTCGCGAACAAATTATCCTTAAAAATTTTATTTTTACACATATACTAGCTTCTGAAACACCACTTGATGAAACAACTATAAAGTTCTTTAATGGTTTTATAAATTTTCTCATGAACATATCACGTTTTTCGGTTTGTAATTCAAAAGCTAGGGGACTTAAACGACAGTCAGATTGAATTGAAACTTAATTTTAATCCTGTATATGATAAAAGGTAACCTGAATTTGTTATTTTCAAAAACAAACCCTTTTTTGTCTCTCAGTTATTGAACGATAACCATAAGTTTCGAGGCAGTGTTCTTGGATCATTAACTTCAAGAATATTTTTTTTCATTGAATTGGTGAAAGTAAGCTCCCTTTCTATTTTAAAATTGTCTGATACAAAAGTGCATACCAGAGTTACATTGGTGTTTTGTAGTCATATTCGAGGCAGTTTTTTTCACATCGTTTTCTTACGCTAAATGATATACTTAAATGCAAGGTTTAGGGCAATTTTATGGATTTTCATTTTATACTTCATTATTCCATCTCATTCTTTAATAATTTTAATATGCATAAGATTGACGTATCGTACGCTTCTGGTGTGGATATTCATTTGAAATTGCTGGTTAAGCTTGTATTTCTCTTATTACTCTGATTCCATGTGTATGCCTTCGTCGGTAGAAGTTTAATGGTTATGCCATTTTCATCTAGAGTCAACTGTTGTTTTTCTTTATATCGAAATTGTCATGAGGTCAAAGTAATCCTGCTTAGTCTTCTGTGTTGTAGTTTTGTTGTTATTGTGGGTTTTTGTATGCGTATATATATATATATTTTTTTCATATGAATTACTACTATTGTATTGCAATCTAACTGTTTTGAAATGTCTGTGGCATTCCATAGGCCCCCTAATGCAGTCGAAAATTACTGACCACTCAGTTTAATTTAGCTATTTCATCAAGCATCCGAACTATTTCGTTTTCCGTAAAGGTAATGTATGGTGTTTTTTTTTTAATGTATAATATTTTCCTGCACCGTTTCGTTTTCTGCATAGGTATATTAACTGCAAGGTATACTTGTATATACTATTCATATTTTCCGATGATAAGGAATAGCCGCGATGAACGTGACGTTTTTGACAGCATGTCTTTGATAAACAATACAAATATATACCACAAGAATGTTCATTATTATATTAATTTCGATATTCATTGAAATATTTGATGTAAAACTAAAACTTAAACATATAGTAGCACAAATACTGTCGATTCAGATCTGCAAACAGATTGCTGCTGGCCGAGGTTTGTTTGTTAAATCCTTCAGTGTCCGTTTTCACATATATTCAATAGAAGAAAAATATTAAAAGGTTATACATTATTATTTTACATATTTAAGATAACTTGTTTTCATTTTTGGAAGAATTTTTTTTCTTTTTCTTTTATCATTTATATCATAACAAAGACTTGAACTCAATGTATGAAAGGTAAAATAACAAGAAAATCAAAAAGAAAGTCCCTTGTCAAATAACCGATAGATATTTTTAGATACTTAACCGATAGATTTGGATTGATATTTGCAAGTTATCACAGTCCGTGATCTTGACGAACCTGTAAAACAGTTTTATATGTGATCCTGCAACGGACACCAATTGATTGTTTTATCAGTTTATATAGCCAACGACACCAAATGATCAATTTTTGGTTTACATACACCGATTCACCATTTCGAGGTTCACACTCTCCGTACAGTGAACCTGTGAGTTTTTCGCGATTTGGTATTGGGATAGCTAGGATTCTGTTCATTTATTAGTAAATGGAGTCTGACATATTCTCCTACAAACGACTTCTTATTTGCAATGTTATATGGCTATATCTTCAGAAAGGTTTTTATCATAGCTACAGAACACATTTGAGTTAAGGTTCATGTGGACCATTTGTCTAAAATGGCCTGATATTTAACATCAAAATATAGTCTAAGTACAGACAAACCTGTGCATCTGAAAAAGATTTAAGGCATAGCATGCCCTACACGATAAATAAATTCTAAATATGTTTTATCTTTAAGAAAAAATAAAAACTGAAATGGGTTTTTGAGGTACACTTTTTTCATTCCTCTAGAAGGTGCAAAATAAACTATGTTGGGAAAGAGGTTAGAGAACTTCCCCACAGGTAATAATTAGAATGAGCTGAATTAATTGACATGTAAAATAGATGGACAATCGATACCTGCCAATAATTGGTGATTTAAACTGTGTACATGGGTGGACCATATATAGTGAAACTTGACTGTTTGTCAATTTTATCATTTTCTGCACGGACGAAAAAAGGTGTACTGCAAAATTCAGTTTTTTTAATTTTCTAAATCAATGTATTTGAATTTTACTGATCTAGAGCATACTTTTCCAGATGCACAGGTTTATCTGTACTTTCAGTAAATTTTGAGGTGAAAACACGGCCATTTTAGCCAAAAGGGTCCACATGAACCTTAACTATAAAGCTACTTAGATACTTATTACTAGACAGAAAGTTGATATTCAAACAAAAAGCTTTTAATTGGTTGCGAAAATTTCGAGGTACCGGTATATTTTCTAAAAATCTTTGTTTATTATTCTTGTGCAATTTCCCTCTGATTTGAAAAAAAAAAGATGGAGAAACGACGTTGGTTCATCTACAACGTACGTTGCACAACAGCAACACGAATTCGAGTGTTTTTTGTGATTTTTCTGATTAAATCTATATATTAATGAAAATATCTTTTGAATATTACATTTCTCTCCAGTTTGAACCAAAGGAAAAACAGACAAGAGGTTCGATAAAAAAAATATTGGTAAACTGTCGTAAATTCTTATTGTTTTATCAAGAAACTGCATTGGATAATTCTAAGGCAAACAGCAATTTTTGATAGAAATATAGGAACGTTCTAACTTTTAAATTAAATATAGTGTTATCACTATCATTTTCACTTGACGTGGCTCGGTACTTATATATCCTGTCAATGTGTTTGTATTATCTTTTATTTCAAGTTTTGGCAACCTTACTGGACATTGGAAATTACTGGGTTTGCTTTCAGAATAAAATGAAGTGATATTTCCGTGTTGGATAATAGGTGATATCTCAAATAGTAAAAAAAAGAGTAATATATATAGTTTTATGAAAGTATTACAGTAGTAACATATAATAATAATTTTGCTGGATGCTTCGTATGTGTGACTTTTTGTGTTTCTTTGGTTCATATGACGTGACTCTGTACTTTTGAAGATCCCGCAATTATGTTATTGTTCTATTATATGTCATAATGTTATTGTTCTATTATAAATTTGAAAATACTTTGAACGACAAAATTGTTTTACTCGCGTAGTGTTATTAAACACACGTGGATTATCAAAAATTATAAAGAACGTCTGGTTAATCTTAAATCTTGGTCTGTTTCTAAAATTAGTTCCTACATAACTTTTGATTTTTAAACCCTGTATACCACCAGTCCCCATGTGAAATTATTTTTTTTAAATACTTTGAACGACAAAAATATTTTATATTTATTCCTTTGTGACGTTTATATTTTCTGACGCCATACACGCGAAACAATGAATGTGGTTTATAAATTTGATAGAAACTTTACGTGCTTTTTTGTTAAATATTTGTTTGTTTTGAGATTGTGACACATTGATGACTGCTATATCCATATTTTGACTAGTTAACCGAATGTGTCTGTTTTCTTCACACATCGTTGTAAATATAATTGAAGTTGATGCAGCTGTCATACAAGTTAGAGGTTTTGCTCTATAAAACCAGGTTCAATCCACGATTTCTATATTTGAAAATGCCTGTACCAAGTCAGGAATCTGGCAGTTTTTGTCCAGTCCTTTGATGTGTTTAATCATTTGATTTTGCTATTTGATTAGGGACTTTCCGTTTTGAATTTTCCCCGGAGTTCAGTATTTTTGTGATTTTTTAGAATATTAGAAGACTTTTAAGCAAATTACTAATATTGAATATTGTCAGGGATATGTTCTTTTGTGGATGAATGAACAGAAAGTGATCAAATACAATCATTCCTTAAATTGTATTCGTTCCTATAATTCACTGAATTTGAAATATTTCAGTCAGTTTGCATTGTCATTGTCCAGTGGAAATTTTCATGTCCTTGCGCAGTTAACAAACAGACTAATATATATATATATAGATTTGTGTATAGTTAAAAAAAGATAATGATATTAATTTTTCATCGTGTGTACACATTAAATTGACGTGTTGTGGAATACGATCTGACCTTTTACTAAAGATATCATACATACATGTATAATAAGTTTTGGCAACCTTACTGGACATTGGAAATTACTGGGTTTGCTTTCAAATTAAAATGAAGTGATATTTCCGTTTTGGATAATAGGTGATATCTCAAATAGTTAAAAAAAAGAGTAATATATATAGTTTTATGAAAGTATTACAGTAGTAACATATAATCACTATTTTAACCTCTTTTAAAAATAGTAAAATAGATCCTACTTTGTAAAGGATCACTCTGATTCGAACAAAAAATTCTCTGAAACTGATATTATCAAGATGCTTGATTTCTTGATTGACAACATATTTGTTACGTTCGGAGGACGTGTTTTTCAACAGACTGTCGGCATTCCAATGGGAACAAACTGTGCCCCTCTACTTGCCGACTTGTTTCTTTATTATTATGAGGCTGACTTCATGCAGGAACTTCTTAGGAAGAAAGATAAGAAGTTAGCACTATCCTTTAATTCTACTTTTCGCTATATAGATGATGTTCTTTCCCTAAATAATTCAAAATTTGGTGACTATGTGGAACGCATCTATCCAATCGAGCTAGAGATAAAGGATACTACAGATACAGTTAAGTCGGCCTCATATCTTGAATTACATCGAGAAATTGACTATGAGGGTCGGTTGAAAACAAAACTTTACGACAAAAGAGATGATTTCAGCTTTCCAATTGTGAACTTTCCATTTCTAAGTAGCAACATTCCAGCAGCACCTGAATACGGGGTATATATCTCCCAATTGATACGATATTCCCGTGCTTGCATTTACTATCATGATTTTCTTGATAGAGGGTTGCTGCTCACAAGGAAGCTATTAAACCAAGAGTTCCAAATGGTGAAGTTGAAATCATCCCTTCGTAAATTTTACGGACGCCATCACGAGTTGGTTGACCGTTATGGAATAACCGTATCACAAATGATATCGGATATGTTCCTTACGTCGTAACTACAATCCCCTTCCCTTTCCTGAAAGTGACCTACCGAATTAGACTATTTACCGGATTTTTTATCACATAAGCAACACGACGGGTGCCGCATGTGGAGCAGGATCTGCTTACCCTTCCGGAGCACCTGAGACCACCCCTAGTTTTTTGGTGGGGTTCGTGTTGTTTATTCTTTAGTTTTCTATGTTGTGTCGTGTGTGCTGTTGTTTGTCTTTTTCATTTTTAGCCATGGCGTTGTCAGTTTGTTTTAGATTTATGAGTTTGACTGTCCCTTTGGTATCTTTCGTCCCTCTTTTTTAACAAATTATGTGAAAGTAGCATTCATAGCGTTTAGGGGCCAGCTGAAGGACGCCTCCGGGTGCGGGAATTTCTCGCTACATTGAAGACCTGTTGGTGACCCTCTGCTGTTGTTTTTTATTTGGGCGGGTTGTTGTCTCTTTGACACATTCCCCATTTCCATTCTCAATTTTATTCATAGTAGGTATTTTTAATCAACAGCTCAGGGGAAGTTACTTATAACGATATCTCATAGTATTATGATAAATTTCAATTTTGAGTATTATAACCAAAATATTGGTTATTGAAAAAGATTGTTTTGATGTTTGACATGTTTTAAAAACGGAAGAAGGACATACAGGTTTATGTTCTGTGTATCGTTTATCAAGATAACATCTGAACTAGGTCTATACAACACGGGGGTTTACCGATAAGATACAAGAAATATATAAAGATATAAACTGAGTGGTGTTCTTAATCATCTTATACATGATTACTTTGTACTCCTATCCTGTTGCATTGAAAGAATGTTGTAACATATCGGAAACTTTCCAAATAGGATATCATAACTTTGTCGTGCATAACAAGTGTGTATGAAGCCAAACTGAAGGCAGTTGTTTAAACAAAATTGAGAATAAGGTATGTTTAATTGTTCTGTTCCTATAAAAAAAGGACTGATATCAATTATTAAACACAAGCACATCCTCCCATAATTCCCCATAAAAAATGGAACTCCAAGTGAGACGATGTCGTAGATAATAATTATTTGTATGTCCCGCGGAGAAAATGACGTCTACTTTTATTCTGTCCATCAGTCCCAGATAAGCGCGTGATGTGCACATTTAAATCACGTGGATCAGATCTAAAACTTTTATATTTTCATAGGATGTATATCAGTACATGTACTTCATGTAAGGATATGCATTATATCAGAATTTGTTATTTCTTTAAAGATTCAATAAAAGACGGGATGTCGAACTAGAATTTTACCTGCGTTTAGTTAAGAAGTATAAAACAAACAAGATTTTTCTTTTTGTCGTTCTGACATATTTAATGACCTCATGTTGAAAAAGATCAAGAAGACATAACCGATTTAAAATTCAAGTGTCTTTCTTCCGTGTTAATATTTCATTTTCCTCATAAGAAAAGTGTAATATCTACATAGATTTATCCTATACAAACAATAATATCATATATTTCTATACGTTTCGTTTTCCGCATTGAAAATGCAACTTGAACCTGTACTTCAAGTCACATAATTTATATGCATTTGGGCTATAATATTTGGTGAGACAACTATCCACTATATATCGTCCAAATAACATAGTTGTAGGCAACATTAAAACATGCTAAACGATTCAAACGCCACAGAACCGACGGTCTGATTTCCGAACAAAAAAAGAACACTAAACAAATATAACAGACACGAACCATCAAACCCACTGAATTACAGGCACCTTAATTGGGACAGGCACATATTTTAAAAGTGTTTCGTTGTTTAAAATTTTCGTGAGCGCACACTAGCTAGACCTATCAGATTTGCATGGTGTGACTGGAAGCTAGTACAAAATCTACAACAACTGATAAATAAATCATGATTAAATTATCAATCAGTCCACTGTTCAAAACACACTATTGACTACTTGATAGTAATGCAAATGTTAGAAGTGTTATATATGTGTTACAATTATCATTTTTAAAAAATCTTTTGATTTAATGAGGGTGTACAACACTGGTATAAGTTACAGTTTCTTATTTATGATTTAATTAAGGATTGAACACGGAGCCCATGCAGAGCCCTTGTTATCACCAAATACATATACCATATATAGACTTGAATGTTGTTGTTTGTGAACCTGAACAGCACTTAAACTCGTTATCCATCATTTCCACATAAAGATCAACAGTAATTACTAAGATAACACTGCCACAGCTGTTGCAGGAACTTTTTTGACCGTCTTTCTAATACAAAAACAGCAACAATCTCTTATTATTTTTTAAATTTGAAGGACTATTGCAGAAACGATTAAGCTATTTACTGACCCATTACTGGTCCAAAAGTGTTCTCAATCTTATATATCATAATTATGACTTTTGACTTTGACATAACAATCTGTTGCGATGTTAAATCGGAGTCTTAAGGGGTCATTTCGCTTCTATGAAAATTTGTTTTATTATACATATATATATATATAACTCCATTTGTATTTTCAGTTTGAAAGGTTGTGAGTTCTAACCCCGAACGGTGGCACTCATTGTATGTCAGTTTTCTCGTTTGAATTGTTTTACATTGTCTTATCGGGGCCTGTTATAGCTGTCTATGCGGTATAGGCTTTGCTTATTGTGGAAGGCCGTGCGGTTACATATAGTTGTTAATGTCTGTGTCAGTTTGGTCTCTTGTGGACAGTTGTCTCATTGGCAATCATACCACATCTTCTTTTTTATATATAGTGCAGAAAGTGGCTTTAAACACCAACCAATATCTTTTTTTAAATACTAGCAACTAGCATACATTTTCTTATTCATTCATTTTGGAACTTTTCTTAGCCTAGTATGCTCATCAGATATATTTAGACATGCAATTTCAAATGTATTATTTTTCACAGTTTGTAAAACAACTATTGAAGTAGCTTTTTTGAATGAAAAGATCCATACTCATAACCTTTTTTTTATTCCATAGCATGCCGAAGAAAACAAACCTTCCAGATGTATTGTTTCATCGAAGTTGTTTGAATTTTAACCGAAAATATAAAACAGTACTTCAGATTAACTTAGTTTTGTTTTGTTTGTCTAAAGTTTTTGGCAACTATACATGTGCAATTTTTTGGAAATCGAAAATCCATGATAGCCTGTTTTTCCGGATCATTTCGGGAGTTAAGTACTAGTATAGGTCATATTATGTGAACATTATAATAAACGTAAACCACCGTTGAAGGAATATAATTGTATGGTTATACTATCGGTGAGTTAAAACAAAAATAATAAAAAAAAACTATCAATATACCAAATTGTTTGTCTCAACCTATAATATAATTAATTTTAACCGGCAGATATCGATAAAACTGTATAAGACTGTTTCTCATGTCTATGTAAATGCTCATATTTCAAATATCAGAAGGAGATTATGAATAGCTGAAACCAAGGATTTGTATAGAAATATACAAATGACCACGAATCCTTACTAGATCCCAGTCTAAAATTATGTTGAAATAATAGCTGCCGCACTGTTCCACAGAAAACAATCAATACGTCAAAACAGGGACCGAAGTTCATAAACTACAGAAACTTGGAAATCAATCCGTTCGGTCGACTTCGATTTTATAAACTCGGGTTGCTGGTATAAGTAGAATTGTAATCGAACGAATCTGAAAAAAACCCAATTAAACCTTTTGGCTCTAGTCGAGCACTACCTTTCTCGTGGACAGGTTTAGTCGAATAGAGTAAAATAACAAGATGGAAGAACAAGTAAAGTAAGTCATGAGAAACTGAAAAAATGTCTCAAAATTAAAGCTACTTAACTGCTTCCTCGACTGGGTAACAAATGGCGACAACTTGAAGACAGAATGAAAATGTTTTATCGATTTGGTACGTTTACATAAAGCAGTGGCTATTTTTCCTGCACCAGTAAACTAACTAGAAAATATGCCTTAATAATTTTTCCGGCTCTGACTAAATAACTCGTGTTTTTAAACCTGTCAAAATAGAATATTTTTGTAGCAATAATGGCCATATTGCTTGTGCCGGCTTTATCGTGGATTTTTCTCTCATAATTTTGAATAGAATGGTACTTGTATTTTATATTTGAAATATATCATTAAAAGTAATGAATCTAAAAATATTGAATCTGGATTAGTTATTTTAATTTGTAGAGGGAATTTAAAAATTAAAAATTCCAGCGCCGCCAAAATGAAATACCTCAGATAATACGTTTTTTTGCCAGTTCTGATTAAAATCCGGCAAAAAGACTTATTTCGTTGCAATGTCCATTAGCGATCATTCGCCGGCTCGGGCCAATATCGTGCATTTGTTATTTTGCCGCATACCATTTGTAAAGTTATAGGTAATTTTCAAGTAATATTTACTTTTTAAAAGTACGAAAAAGTACATTATCAACATAAAGAAAAACCTTATAAAGGAATTACTCGACTTGTAAGTGAATATTATATTTAATTTTTAACTGTCTAGTGCCTTTTCATCGTTATGTAAAAAAGTTTCACCAGTAACCAAAATCAAAGTTGACCGCGGTGTTAAAACAAAGTACTTCGGGAAAGTCCAGAAAGCTGTCAGCATCTTACAACTGGTGTCCTGTTGAAATTGCATTTCGAAAGTAACCAGACCTTACTGTCACTTTCTCGCTGTATAATCTGTGTGGCAGATTGCAACTTTGTCTTGGGAGAAATCCAATTAGCGAAACCTTACCAACAAAGGCAAAATCATTATGATGATAATCGAAAGTCACGTCTATACCATTGCAATTGATGACATGACTACAACTGATACCTTTTAAGTTTATAATAGATCAATGACAATGATACAAGCACAAGAATAGCAAAATGATATTAAGATATTGCACTGTCTGTATTGGTGAGTTGGATGCTCATTTCCCAACTCCTGCTTTTTGTATTCCCCTCCCCCTTTTTTAACTTTGTTTTTTTCAGATCCTCAAAGCGAGTCATCCTTCTAAATCAGTAAATGAAAGATTATTCAGATAAGTGACCATTTCAGAACCAGCATTTCAACTTTTCAAGTTATAAATTTAAGAAACAATCCTTACTGGTACATTGTTTTAAATTAAGAAATAATTGATGCAAGCTATACTTTAATGTAGTAATAACTAGACATTATATTCGGAATTATTTTTGCCCAAGCAAAAGTGAGGGCTAAAATAACACGAATATAATGCCTATCCATGTTAAAACTACTATAAAGTGTAGCTTGCATCAATTATTTCGATTCTGAATAGGACAATTAAGGTAATGTCTATGTCCAATAAGTATAAGAATATTAAGTGCATGATAATTTGATAAAATTATTATTCTGAAGAAGTCAATATACGCGTGTACAAACAAATTTTATTGGATTTAGAGCATGGGTTTTGTTCACAAAGCGAAAGAAGCATATCATATTAGAATTTAATATAATATATGAAATGACAGATGCAAAATAGGGTGGGCAACAATAGATATTGGAAGATATGGTATGACTGCCAATGAGACAACTCTCCATCCAAATAGCAATTTATAGAAGTAAACCATTATAGGTCAATGTTTGGCCTTCAACAAACATGTTTAGTGATATATTAATATCCATGTATTACATTTGTAATTTGTAATTTATCCTTTTTAAAATTGAAACATCAAATGTTTGTGTGACTTCTACAAATAAGCTGTCCTGTATAGTATACATGTATAGTGAATATAATCTTTTTTTTATACAACACAGTTTGCTGAGGTGGATTTAGGGGGTACAGTGTGCTCCTCCACTTATAGAGCTTCATTTACGGTATCAAGACTTTTTACTGGTTGTTCTTCAAATACTCAAAATTTATCTAGGTTTAGGACTGGGGACCCACTTTTTTCAAAATCAAGGATCAAAATCTTTTCATAACTGTGCCAAGAAGGTTTGATGAAATGCCCCCAACACCACAAAAGATAGTTATTAATGCACTTTTAAAATTTGTTTCAGGAAAAGAATGACCACCATAAAAGTATTCCTTTCTCACAGTAATGAACTTGATGATCAACAACTGGTATTTGATGAAATCCTTCCAAAATTGGAAGTGTTTGAAGACTTAAACATCCTTACTCAGGATGAATTAAAACCAGGACAAATATTTCTGTCTAGTTTAACAGAATTGGTAGATAAAGTTGATAAGACACTACTATTCATCACTAAGAATGCTATGCAAAGTAGCTGGTGCAATCTAGAATTACTAATAGGTCTAGAGAGATCCCAAAGGAAACAGCAGCTTTCAGTTGTTCTTTTACTACATGATATAGAAGAGAAAGATGTATGTATAATCATTTTTTTGTTTTTTTTGTTTTAACACTTAATTCAACGCTTCATTTATTCAGAAGGAATAAAAAAAACTGTTACTCATATTACACAAGTCTGGTACAGACATATTCTTTGTAATATTATATTAATATATATCAATATTTCAATGTCAATATTTTAACATTTTTAAAAAAAGGTAACAATATTTGTCAGTCTGAATAATCTTAAACTAATAAGACCATGGATTTTTCATAGATGAATTATTAAGATTTGATCTGAAACATGGTCATTTATGAAGATTAATTTGGACAAATGCAATATATTTTTTATCAAAGATGAGACGATTAAGATCATGGTGGTAGGCGTCATACCCATCGACACAAATATCTTTATTTTAATTCTGAACTCGCCATGTATGCACTTACACCAAAATGCATGAATTTGCTTAACAGCTAGGAAAGCATCACCAATTTCAAAGTCTTTGACCTAGCTAGAACTTGACCATATGAAATCACTCACTAGCTGCACTTGAGCTAGCACATTACCACAAAACTAACTTTGGTCAGATTGTTGTCTCTTTGACACATTCTGTATTTCCATTCTTAATTTTTATTATTCTGTATTTTGGTCATTATATAAGTTTCATAGTTTAGATTTATTAAATTTTTGTAATAGATTCCACAAATTGCAGTAATACAAGAAGCTAGAAAAATTGTGTTTATGAAAGAAAATGATTCTTGGGTTACAGAGACCATTGTAAGGTTAAGAGGTATGTTGAAATAGGTAATAAAGAACCACTAAAGACATCAGCTAATACATTTACTAACAGATGTAGACAGTTTTAGAATTAAAATATCCAAATAAACAACACCATGACCTTACCCCAGACTGTTTGGTTGACACAATATCCCTCATCTTCTTTTATCATAGATGTATGTCATACAAATTAAAAGGCACAATATCCCAAGGGAACATTCAAAGCTTGTTTGTCAAAGAGACAATGAATATGTTATGACAAAAAACAAAAGACAATGAATAGACAAACAAGTTCAGAAAACATTACCCACAAAGTTACATTCAAAGCTGGATCCATTTCTGTCTTTAACCCATAATTTAAATACTACTTTATCTTTTATGAACATTTAATCTAATCATTATAATGTATCTTTTAAACAGTGGGTAATTTGGTTTGAAGAAAACTGCCTCATGTCTGAAATTATGTTAAACTAAGAGTATAAAAACATGCATTTTTAATAGTGTTGTCAAAGGTTAAGCGGTTAACCGTCGGAAGGTCCGAATACTGAATTCCAAAAATGCTAACCGGTTAAATGAGCTACCATTTGATTTTTACGGGGGGGGGAGGGGGGGGGGGGTTGGCTAGGATGACAAATTTTGTCCTGCCTTTTTTTTAGCTGTAATCTCTGTCCTGCCTTTTATTTTCACTCTAATCGGTCCTGCCTTTGTTTTTAGTTTATTCTGACTTTTTTTAAACTAAATTGTCGTCCTGACTTTTTTTTTGCAAGTGTCACATCCTGCCTTTTGTTTTACTCAAAACTCCTGTCTGCTAAAACAGTATGTCAATGAAAAGAGGGACAACATATGTACCACTAGCTTAGACTATAGTAGAGTGGTTTAGGTAGTTCATCTGCAATGACAACTAGGGCTGTCAATTCTGAGGCAAGGTGCATTTGACTCTTAATTGACTAGGATTGCTATTTTCCTGTCAAAAGTCAATGGGTACTCCAACTTCCATTACCAATGAAAAGTAGTCGATTGAGTATAAAGTGTCTTGAGCTTTTTAGCTTAGATATACAATAAAAAAAGAGTACTAATACTGTGTGTCCTTTATACTTCAAGATATTTTTAAATGAGAAGTAAAGATTAAGCTAGTACTTATTGATACTACTTTGTTGTAAGTATTGTAAACTGTTACAATTTTAGAACACACTGCAATTAATAAATAAGTGTATAAAAAATTGTTTGATTTCCTATTTCAGAAAAAGAGACTATAAAACAATTGATGCCTGCAGGAAATGTAGCTCATGGTCTGGTATGGTCACATTATGCAGGGTTACTTCAATACATCCTACCAGGTATACCTTTTATTTTAAATGAATTGTTTTAGATATAAGAAGATGTGCCATGAGACAACTCTCTAACCAAGTCATAATTTGTAATTTAAGAAAAAACATTATAGGTCAAAGATGTGTGTTTTTATTGAAGATGTTTGAGCCTACAAGTGTATCTAAGTATTCCCCACTCTTTAGACTGTCAGGTGGAAGGAAGAAAACAACACATAAAAAGTCATTAGCAAAAAAAAGTTCAACTTAGTCATAATCAATGCTTGTGCATATTAACAAAAAATGTTTAGCATTACAACCTATTGCTGTTTTGTTTGAATTTCTGCCTTCTATTCTTTAATAATCTATTTAGAATTTAATTTTACCTTCTATGCCATTTGGTTTATTTTTTTTTACAGATTTAGAAAATAATTTGAAGGAATCTGAATGGTATAAAAATCAATTACCCCCCCTTCAGAACCATGTGTCAACAAAGTTTTATGAAATGGTACCAACATCATGTACTTGCCATTTTGATCTGTCGAAAATAGATGAAAATATCAAACTGGTCACAGTTTTGGAACTTTCCAATACAATTAGAGGGGGAAACGTTAGAAAACTTGCAGTCCAAGTTTACAGTGTTACTAATGGTGACCAGGTGAATAACTATGAATGGTATCTTTATTGAGGAGCTATGATTATCTAATTTTTTCTACAATCTTATCTCTTTCATAATTAATAAAAATTTGAGCTCCTGTCCAAGCTGGTAAAACTTCTCAATAGGGTTCATGTTTGTATGTTTATCAAAACCTTTTTAAAGGTCATTACTTACAGTAAATGGACTATGTCACAGATTTTGCTAAAATGTTGCATACAACTAACTCTGTCTCCTTTAGTCCAGTCAATCTAGCATAAATTTGACCCTAACCTTGATGTAATTTCAACAGAAGCTTTTTATACGACCGCAAAAATTGAAAATTTATTGGTCGGATATTGGTATCACGTTGGCGTCGTCGTCCGAAGACTTTTGGTTTTTGCACTCTATCTTTAGTAAAAGTAAATAGAAATCTATGAAATTTAAACACAAGGTTTATGACCATAAAAGGAAGGTTGGATTGATTTTTGGTGTTTTAGTCCCAACAGTTTAGGAATTAAGGGCCACAAAAGGCTCAAATAAGCATTTTTCTTGGTTTTCGTACAATAACTTTAGTATAAGTAAACAGAAATCTATGAAATTTTAACATAAGGTCTATAACCACATAAGAAAGGTTGGGATTGATTCTGGGAGTTTTAGACCCAATAGTATAGAAATTAGGGGCCAAAACAGGTCTCAAATAAGCATTTTTCTTGGTTTTTGCATATAACTTTAGTATAAGTTCATAGAAATCTATGAAATTTTAACACAAGGTTTATGACCTTGACAACGAATTAGGGACCAAAGGGGGCCAAAATTAAACTTTGTTTGATTTCATCAAAAAATGAATTATTGGGATTCTTTTATATGCCAAATCTAAACGTGACTGTATTCAGATTCCTAATTTTTAGTCCTTTTTTCAAATTGGTCTAAGGTCCAAAATTAATCTTAGCTTGATTTTAACAAAAACGGAATTCTTGGGGTTCATTTATATGCTGAATTTAAATTGTTGGTCCAAATCGGGGTCCAAAATTATCATATTAAGTATTGTGCAATAGCAAGAAATTTTCAATTGCACAGTATTCCGCAATAGCAAGAAATCTTCAATTGCACAGTATTGTGCAATAGCAAGAAATTTTCAATTGCACAGTATTGCGCAATAGCAAGAAATCTTCTATTGCACAGTATTGTGCAGTAGAAAGAAATCTTCAATTGCACAGTATTGCGCAATAACAATAAATATCTAATTGCACAATATTGCAGAAAAGCAAGAAATTTTCCATTGCACAGTTTTACGCAATAGCAAGAAATATTCAATTGCACAGTATAGTCCCGTTTTCAAATTGGTCTACATTAAGGTCCAAAGGGTCAAAAAATAAACTTTGTTTGATTTCTACAAAAATTGAATATATGGGGTTCTTCAATATGCTGAATCTAACCATGTATTTAAATTTTTAATATTTGGGCCCGGTTATCAAATTGGTCCACATTGAGGTCTAAAGGGTCTAAAATTGAACATTATTTGATTTTCAAAAATTTAATTCTTAGGGTTCTATGAAATGCTGACTCTAACCATGTATTTTGATTTTGGATATTGGACCATAATAGGTAAATGTCCAATTTAAAATTTTTAAGTTTTTAAGTTTAAGCTCTCAGACCACACTCATTCTGTGTCAGAAACCTATGTTGTGTCAACTATTTAATCACAATCCAAATTCAGAGCTGTATCAAGCTTAATTGTTGTGTCCATACTTGCCCCAGCTGTTGAGGGTTCGTTCGACCTCTGCGGTCGTATAAAGCTGCGCCCTGCGGAGCATCTGGTTCAGTAAAAGTAATTAAGCATATATTCTTCTTTTTGTGGTTTAAAGTTTTTTTAAACAAGGTAGATGTCACACAAATATAATTTTCATATATAAACTATACCAAATATTAACATTATTTATTTTAAATGGTCACAAAGCCATATATTTGCAATTTCTTTAATGAGAAATGTGCAAAAAAATACCCATAACACTTCGGTTTTGTACATTTAATGAGCAGAAGATTATATTATTGAGTCAAATAAGAATTATAACCTCATCAAAGTATCATATTTTACATGAATTTAAAGAAAATCAACCAAAAACTGACAAAAAAATGACTCATTTTTGCGGAGTTATCTTCCTTTCTAATGTTAATTTGCATGAGAAATTAAAAATGCAAAATGTTAGCTTTCGTCAAGTTAGATTTTATGGGACCTTTTTCTGTGTATATTTGGGGCACTAATGCTATAGATTAGAACTAAAACATTTTCTGTTGCAATTAGTTTGAGGTTCAAACTTAGTTTGACTGGACTATAATTTGAACTTTAACTAAAAAACAAAAAAACTTTTATTTACTGATATTAGGCATTTTACAAATGTTCGCTTATTTTGAAAGAATTCAACCACTTAAATTCCAGATAATAAAAGAGATAAATGCATTTGTTTTTTGATTTTCAGTTATCTTTTAACGCGCCAAGGTTGTAAGCAAAATTTTAGCAGAAATTGTGGCATAACCAATTTACTATTCCTTGACCTTAAATCGTTTCCTTAGGGCCACTATATCATTTTGTGCTTGCATGAGACCTTGTATGTGAATTAAGTAAAACACGCCTATGTTTTAACTTTTTGCTTTCATATATTAACCCATTTGAAAAAAAGTCTATGCAAAATTGCAGAGATGATTTAAAATAAAAACCAGTTTGAGTTAAAAAATGAAAGATGTGGTATGATAATATGATTGATAATGAGACAACACTACACCGGAGCATGTTACAAAATTCCAAGATGTCCTGAAGTATGGTTATATTTTGTAGTCCGATTGTTTTTTTAAACTGTTTTAGGAAATTAAGCTTATTATTTTATTTTTTTTTATCTATTATAGATTTTACAAAAAAAATGTTTCACAATAAATGTACCATGCACTCATATTGTATATTGTGTTTGGTCATGTTTTTCAAATACCTTTTTAGACATATTTCTGCATTTGTGAATACCCAAATGCTATAAGGGCAATGAAAGCAATGGAAGATCACCATTTAGCAAAGTTTAGTATAGATGACAAGAAGTTACAGTTAGCAAGGTTTTACTATACCATGAACTCTGTGATAAACCACTTTGACATATCTAGAAATAAAGCAAGAGTTGTTCTTTTCAATGGTAATTTACACAAATTTTAAAATTATAATACAAAATAGTCTTGATATTGATGATAGTAGTAATAAATGAAAAGGATAAATTTTTGCACATTATATAAATAAAAAGGGACTTGGCATCCTGTGGTGCTAGTCCTTGTTATATGTAAAAAGTAAAATCACAAAAATACTGAACTCCGAGGAAGGAAAATTCAAAACGGAAAGTTTCGAAAATGAGTTAGCAAACCCAGTAACACAAATAACCAAATAAACTCATCATAGATACCAGGACTAAATTAAGTATACGCCAGACGCGCGTTTCGTCTACAAAAGACTCATCAGTGACGCTCAAATCCAAAAAAAGTTAAAAAGGCCAAGTAAAGTACGAAGTTGAAGAGCATTTAGGACCAAAATTCCTAAAAGTTTTGCCAAATACAGCTAAGGTAATCTATGCCTGAGGTTGAAAAGACTTCTGGAGATATTTTGTATCTATAAAGTGTCTATTTACAATATATCTAGTGTTTGATACAACATAAAAAACAAGCCATTCCTGCCAAATATAAATCGCCTCCTGTCTAAAATTTTCAAGTCTTAACAGACTCTGCGAAATGCAGACATTTTTTGTTTTATAAACTCTAATGTAGCATAAAAAATGATTATGCAATCACCTAATTTGTTTTTACAGATAAAACTGAGAAAGTGTCTGAAGTTTTAGTAAAAGCGATAAAACAAGATTTACAATTAACTGAAAAAGTAATGCCAAAGGTTTGTATTAAAGTTTAACTTGTTTTCCCTTCACAAAAGTGTTCACCTGCTAAAACATACTGAAACATTGATTAGGTATTTATGAATTTTGGCTAAAAATACACACCATTGTCCTTGACACAGATAAGTACAAGCACTATAATAGAGTTGGACACAGGTAACAGATTGAAAATATAATTTTGTCCCCTTTAACACCCTAATTTGAATTGTAAAAGACATACAATAGTTATTAAAGGTCATACAAAGTGGAATCAAATAAGGCAATGAGAACCAATATTTTATGGCTGCAGCCTTTTTGTTGTTTCTAGTTCTATGATTTTTTACTTTAATTTTGACTATAAGGTTTTATTTAAAATGTACAGTATCTATCTATAATTTAAAAACACATTCATCTACGGCAACACACATCATATAAATAGTATTGATATATTGATCATTTTCAGGAAAGCCCAATCAGACCTAAGCTGGAAGACTTAGAACATACACCAGAACTTGAATACCAATATCAGGTTTATATAGCTCATTCTGAAGACACAGAAGACAAACAGAGTGCCAAAGAAATTATTGAATACCTGGAACAGAAGGGGATACACAGTATTCTGAAAAATCCTGACAGCGCAAATGATCCAGATGTGAAGGCTAATACACTAATCAAAGCTGTACAGAATTGTAGATGGTTTATTTTTCTGATGACCCAGAATTCAGTTAAGGACAAGATGCTACAGCTGAGGGTACTAGCTGCGCTCCATGATGGTATCCTCAAAAGGAGGGTAAGGGTAATCCCTGTGGTAGATAGACGGAATGACATCTACATACCTGATGCTCTACAGTGGGTTACTTATGTACCTTATAATGGACAAACAAAATCTCATCTTAAAAGTCTACACAATATTGTCAGTGGTAAGTGCCTGTTATTCATCTAAGAAAGATAAACTTTTGTAGTTTTTGTTTGGTTTACTTTGTTTGTTATAAGTTATAATACAAATTTCAATGCACACAACACATATTAAAAGAGTTAATAATCCTTCATCAGGTCATGCTCAAAAATCAAAAGGTCAGGACACGATATAAATGAAAAAACGTAATTTGTATACCTAATTTTTCCATTTGTAAAGGGGCATAACTCTTGAACATAAAAAGAGGGCCACAAAATTTCAAACTTGATCTCTGCATTGTGTATAAGTTTCATTACATTTGGTTGAGACAAGCTAAAGTCAGAAAACTTAAACAAACAATTTGTAAATGTTTCCATTTGTAAAGGAGCATAACACTAGAATGGTAAAAGTGATGACACCAAATTTCAAAATGATATTTGTTTTGTGGTAATAAGCATTGTATAGTAGTTTCATAATATCAGGTTGATATAAAAAAGAAGATGTGGTATGATTGCCAATGAGACAACTATCCACAATAGACCAAAATGAAACAGACATTGACAACTATAGGTTACCATACGGCCTTCAACAATGAGCAAAGCCCATACCGCATAGTCAGCTATAAAAGGTCCCGATAAGACAATGTAAAACAATTCAAATGAGAAAACTAACGGCCTTATTTATGTAAAAAAAAAAAAAAAAAATGAACGAAAAACAAATATGTATCACAAACTAAAGTAAGACAACAGAAACGAAAAATTCATTAATTTTTCCATTTGTAAAGGGGCATCATTCTTGAATGGTAAAAGTGACGCCACAAAACGTCGAACTTGATCTGTGTTTTGTGGTAAAAAGCATTGTGTAAAATTTTGCATAGTATTTAGTTGAGGCAAACTTAAGTTAAAGAACGGAAACAAATAATTTAATATTTCAAAATTTTTTCCATTTGTGATGGGACATAACTCTGACAGGTCTGTAAACAATTGGTTTTGTTTTAGGAGAAGATTTTCCATTGAAAACAGAAATGTTACTACCTGCTGGTGATGTAGCCAATGGACTTGCCTGGGGTTATGTTGTTAATTATCTAAGAGTTATCCTACCAGGTAAGATTATAAATATAATATGAGAGAAAGAGCATAGTTTGTCAGTATGAGTGACTGTTGTGATGACAAAGGAATATCGAAGCTACTTTCATGAACTGAATATAATTTTTTTTATCTTACACAAAACATTATTTTCAAAAAAGTATATAGAAAGGGATGCACATGTAGCCCAAGCCCCTCCTTCGTTTGGAGCTACATTTATAACTAATGCAAAGGCTTTTATAAATGTTCCTGGTTGACTCAAAACTTTGCCTAGCTTGACATTAACATGTAAAACACAATTCCTTTGTGTATCTTGTTTCAAATTCAAATAAGAGAAAAAAGAGAAAGTTGAACAAACATATTTTCAGATAAGATATGCTTTGATGATTTTGAGTATTTTCTTCTTTTACAGATGCTTTAAAAAACATTGAACAGTCTTTTAAGAAAAAGAATATAAGCGATTATAAATGTCCTGAAACTCTGTTTATAATAATACCAAAGAGTTGTGATGCTAAAGGTGTGATGAAAGACAAAGATAACAGAATTACTAACTTTACAACTACTCCTGATATTCATCCTTTTGGTGGAAGTAGACCGTTTTCTTGTCAAATATATAAAATTACTGATCAACCGGTAAGTTTGTTTTCATACTACTTCTTACTTTAAATTCTGGGAAAATAATTTTGTGAAAGAAACAGAATATGACCAGTGTGCACGGAGGATCTAGAATATAATGATACGATAACTGATTATTAAATGCTTGTGTATGTATATGAAATTATTAACATTGTTTGATTGACAACTATATAACCAATAAGAATCATTGAATAATTACTTTTAGCATTGAAAACTTATCTTCATTGAGGACTATCACAAATTGCCAAGTCTTGTTTTAGTCTCTAGAGGAAAATTTAGGGATAGGGCCCATAAATGATTAATACTTCCTATTCCTAACATTGTCATTGGTGCCCTCTTCTTTTTAAATCATGAATCGGCTTCTGGGAACTGTATCAATATGTCTATCATGCCAAAAAATATTGAAACACGATTCTTGAAAAAAATATGATTCCTTCATAAATAATATTATGGAAAAAGCTGGGTGGGTATAAAATTCAGTTTATTATTATATTCCATTTACTTGGTCCCTCTATCTATCTGTGTAAATTGTGTCTAGCATAGAACTATTTTTGAATGCCATGGAAATTATTTTTGATACATGGTATTAGTGATGCTCGCCATTAGCAGAAGATGTTTGCCTCTAAGGTCAAGGTCAAAAACTTAGTTTGGTGTGTCCAACAGAATGTTTGTTTGAATGCCATGAAGATGCTATTGATGCTTAAAATTAATGTTGACCATGACCATAGGGTGTTTGGGAATAAGGTGGGATGTTTGCCGTATTTTTCAGATCAGTACTTTGTATATTGAGATGAGTCAATAAATGTGTAATGTGATATCATTTGGCAAGATTTGCTACCAATTCCTCTAGATAGATAATTCCTTTAGATGGAATTATATTTTGCCTATGCTTAATGTTGTTCATATGTAGTTTACTTTCAATATAAGTTGACTGGACAAAGTTTTTTTCTGATTACAGCAAAAGAAATTCAGTATTTATTCAATATTTTTTCCTTTAAACATGTGCTATACCAAGTCAGGAATATGGCCATTGTTATATTATAGTTTGTTTCTGTGTGTGTTACATTTTAACGTTGTGTCGTTTGTTTTCTCATATTTATGAGTGTAAATTCACATTACTATAAGACTTGTCACGGTACTTATCTATCCCAAATTCATGTATTTGGTTTTGATGTTATATTTGTTATAGGTTTTTGTCTAATGCTTAGTCCGTTTCTGTGTGTATGTGTTACATTTTAATGTGTCGTTGTTCTCCTCTTATATTTAATGCATTTTCCTCAGTTTTAGTTTATTACCCCCTTTTTGTTTTTTGTCCATGGATTTATGAGTTTTGAACAGCGGTATACTACTGTTGCCTTTATTTAATTATTTATTTGAGTACAGGTACCCAATAAGTTTTTTCCTGTTATTACTTTTCCACATTTATTAAGTTTGGAATAAACATATTTGCATATAAAATTTATTTTACAGGACAAATATTTTATTGGACAATATGCTGCACCTATAACATGTTTACATGAGATGAAGGAATGGAGAATTGCTGGTGTGACTGCAGACACAATTTTATCAGAAGCATACAATTTTTATCAATTGGTTAAAAATCTTATGGAGTCAGCTGATCCTCAAAAAGCCAAATGTTGTGAATTTATTTATTTTGATGGTGAGTTTTCCTATTCATTTTATACATATAAGTAAGATTGATTAGTACAATTGACAAATAAGAAGTTCTTTGTTGTACAGTCAGTCATCGTCCATATGATTATGAATATAATTTTGATATTTTTATGCCCCATTTATTGGCATTATGTTTTCTGGTCTGTTCGTCTGTCCGTCTGTTTGTTTGTTCGTTTGTCCGTCCGTCTGTCCCGCTTCAGGTTAAAGTTTTTGGTCGATGTAGTTTTTGATGAAGTTGAAATCAAATCAACTTGAAACTTAGTACACATGTTCCTTATGATAAGATCTTTCTAATTTTACTGCCAAATTGGATTCCCTCCCATTTTCACAGTCTACTGCAGGCAGGTTTAATGGCAGAACTTGATTTTGAATTGAGGAAATAAAGACCAAGTAAAGGAGTGATGTAGGAGAACTACTTTATCATTATTCGCAAAGAAATAGAATGTATTAAATATGATTTTGTATACCTTTTAATTTGTTTCTACTAACCACTTAAATCTATATATAACTTTTAAATTGAGGATACGACTTAAATCTGAGCCTTAAAAACTTATGAATTGAGTATGTAATAAAAAAATGCAATATACAATACAACATAAGAATACACATATATTTTTGAAGTCTCAGTTGTTTCCTTGAATAAACTCAAATGTACCTTTATTTTGATGTTTCAGATGAAAAAGAGTCTTTGGCTGAAATAATGGAAGCAAAGATTATTTAAATAACAACTTCATAGAAAATGTGCTTACTTGGCATGCAGAATATTGATGAACATACACATTTTATCTTTGTCATGCACATGATGCATACTGCAGAGTAAAATCAACACATTGACATTACTATGTTCTTCTTTTTGTCTTATTGCCTATTTAATGTCCAGTTGTCACCAAAGTTTTATTCTTACAGTAAATTTAATAAGAATACATTCTACTACATTTGTAATACTTTTTTCTTTCATCTGTTTACTTTGCCTGATATTTAAAGACAATATACTCCCATTTCGAAATATATCTTTATAAAAGATGTATTACTTGAATTATTCTTGAATTGAGAGCTTTTAGGGACATACAAGATTTTATTTATGGTTTAGATTAAGTGTTTTGCACGGATCTAAACTACTGTTTTAGATACAATTACTGGGAGTTAACTTAACTGAACTTCCTGGATACATTTTTGGTTGTATCCAAATGATATCTACTATTATTCATTCTTATCTTGGGGTTTTATATAGATTGAACAGATGCTATTTTATAAGCTGCTCAAAAGATGTGTTCACTTATATCTGCATTGTGCCAAAATTAATGAAATTAATGCAAATTTAACATATATAATATATGCATTCTTATTTTTACTTTTTCCTCCTGTTCAAAGAAAACATTTTTAATATGTCATCTTACAGTGGCAGATTGAGGGGGCTGAAGGAGGCATAAATCCCCTACTTTTTTTTTTATATCACAAACTTATTATATTTGGGCACAAATCTTGATCATCCAAAAGATTTTAGATCTTCTCTGCATTATTTTTACAATTTCTGACAACTGTTCCCCCTTTCTAATTAAACTTTGTATGATCGAATGCACCTGATTTATAAGTTCAAATAAAGGATGTCCTAGATGTCATTCATAGTAATTTCAAATCAAAGAGATGATTATCCAAAATAAATGCTTATGTCTGCTAGACTTGTGAGAACATAACTGTTTATCATTCAAATACAGGACCAATACTTGTCATTTACAAATGAGTGATAATGGCTGATAAAGACATATTTGAGAAACATATATAGGCTAATCATGTTGTATTCCACCATTTTGATATACATGTATGTGATAATTTTGCAAACTTAAGATTTTAAGTTGTTGTTTATATACTTTTTTGTTGGTGTATTGAGAGCTAGGATATGTTTGTAACATGATGTTTTTGATAAATATATTTTTTTAAGTTAAATGGCGATTTAATTTTTATTTTCATAATTTTTCAGTGTCATAAATGACATCACTACAAACCAGTAAAAGTCTGAAATGGCCTATATCTGTACTAAACTGTACTAATTTTTACTCGACCAGTCTGAATTGGTCTGAAATTTACTTGATAATACTCGACTGTAGTCTAAACCATACTTAACAGTCTGAATTTGTACTTGACCAGTTCTTAACCATTTTATACGAGTCTTAACCATGCTCGACCTAGTCTGAACCATACTCGACCTAGTCTGAACCGTACTCGACCTAGTCTGAACCATACTCGACCAAGTCTCAACCAAACCTAGACCTATTCTTTGTATCTATCAACTGAATTTTATCAATTTAGGAAATATTTTTAATAAAATGAAAATTGAACAACAACTAGATATTAAAAATGTATTCAATATACATTGTAGTATTGAAATTAAAATTTCACAATAATCAATCATAATACAACGTCAACACAATATTAATCAACACTTACATAATAATATATATCAACTTTAAAATACAAAAAAAAAAAAAACAAGCTGATCAAATAATCTAAAAAATGAACTGTGACTAATATTTTCAATATTATTAAAAATTTTATGAATATTTCTGAAGTATTTTATGCTAACTCGACTATTTTCACCATTAATTAACTTAAGCCTAGTATAGATTTATGTTCAACTTGTCAGTTGACTTAGTTAAAAATGCAGTGAATGTTTTTTTATTAATATTTATATAAAATAGTATATAAAACACCTTAATAAATTTTAAAAAAATGAGACTTCAATTGTTTTGTTTTATTAAACCAAGAATTTAATATAATCATGATAACAGAATTTCCATAGCGATCTTTGATAACCTTTTTTGAAAAAGGAAATGTGTTCCAAAGTAACATTTAAAATTTATTTCAACTTATTTAAGTATTTTTTGTCAAATTACAGACATTGCATTCATTTAGCACTTTAATATTGTCTAATTGCCTCAGTACATATGTGTTTTACCTTTCGGTAAAAAGACAGTCCTATTTTCTTAAATTCGTGTATTACTTATCATGTATATTCGAAAGGCCTTGTTTTTTTTAAAGTTAAACAGGATGTTGCAATTTTGAATAAATGTTATTAAGAATTTAATACCTCTGACCAGGTGTGATCTTATTTATGAGTTTGCCCCAAGCAGAGGTTATACTTTATATTTCACCACTACTCGGAAGAACAATTTTATGTACTTATTTAATTTTATCCCTTTTTGATATGAATTATATATAATATATTATTTTTTTATCCTAAATATAATAATAGATATATTTCTAATATAAGGTTAAACACTTTATAAATTTGTTGGCTGTTGTTATATATTTCAGTTAAAAAACAATCCTTTTTAACAGTTAAAAAAGTAGAGGTTATTTCGTCTAGTATGGTTCAGACTGGTCGAGTATTGTTCAGACCTTTGGTTAAGTATGGTTTAGACTGGGAAAATAGGTCGAGTACAGATCAAGAATGGGTTAAGACTATTTCAGACTGGTCGAGTAATAGTTCAGACTATTTTCAACGGCAAAGATAAGGGTAAAGTACGATTCAGTACAGTCAAGTATGGCTCAGACTGGGGTCGAGTAATGTCAAGTAAAAGTCAGACAAATTCAGACTGGTCGAGTAAAAATCAGTACAGTCGAGTACAGATATAAGCCATTTCAGACTTTAATGGTTTGTAGTGCATGTTTACGTACTATATACCTCATAATATGATAATAGCAGAGATATGTAATTTACTCCTTTGTCATAAAAGCACACATGTGGAAAACCAATTGTATACTCTAAAAATCAAAATTATAGATGTTACATTTATAACTGCGCAATAACCAATTCCAAAACAAAATTTATCATTGTGAATTTCCATGACATGTTCTAGAAATAAAAAAAAAGAAGATGTGGTATGATTGCCAATGAGACAACTCTCTACAAAAGACCAAATGACAAAGAAATTAACAAGTATATGTCACAGTACGGCATTCAACAATGATCAAAGCCCATACCGCAAAGTCAGCTATAAAAGGCCATGAAATGACAAATGTAAAAGAATTCAAACAAGAAAATTAACAACCTTATTTATGTACAAAAAATTATCGAAAACAAATATGTAACATATCAACAAACTACAACCACTGAATTATAGGCTCCTGACTTGGGACAGGCACATACATACATAATGTATAAGACTATTACTATTATAAATTTAAGTAAGTCAATATAGTTGCACTGTTGATTCTTTTAAAAATTAAAATAAAATCACATTTGTTTTAGAAGATTCGATGAGTGTCTACCATAGAAAGTTTCCTTGTTTGATTAAAAGCATAGTAACCATCATATCCTGGGTGTTCTTAGTGACATAATGACACATATGCAGTATTATTCAATTATCCAGTAACTATCATTATGGCTTTCTTGATAATAAAAAAACAACACATGGTGATGTCATATACAATAAAAGATCTCTCAAGATGCATGCATTATGTGTTTTTTTTTTACATTGCTCTTGTAATTGTAAAGGGTACTCCCAGAAAACATGTGTTTGATTTGGCTATTTTTTTTAGAAATAAATATTGAAATGAGTGTTCCATCATTTTAATCTTTTAATTCATTATTGTAGTAACAGGTTGTTTTGTACCTTCTTTATGTTGTGGTTTACTAGATCTCTATTTTGATATTTCGAAATGATCTTAGCTGTATAAGGCAAAAAGTTTTGGATATTTTGGTCTTGAATACTCTTCACTTTCGTCTTTTAGTCTTTTTTTGTTGCCTTACTATCTTGACTGATTTAACAATAGTCACTGTTGAGTCTTTTGCTTACAAACGTAACTGGCAGACAAAATTTTAAGCCTGGTATCTAGTATGAGTTTATTTACAATTGCAATAATGTTATATCGAATATCTTTCGAAGAAAACAGGAGCAATTTTACTGAAGATTTGGGTATGCGGACCACAGGTTGTTCTAGTTTATGAACTGATGTAAACGGAGACGATGAATGCAATATATCTAAAGGAGCTACCGTATCTTAATATCTAAGTAAATGAAACCAAAAAAAAATCCCATTGAAAGCAATATAAAAGAACTTATCATGAAATCCCAAAAATGAAATGGAGCATTCGATGACTTAATAATTGCCCGTATTAAGAAAGCACATGGTAGATGTAATAACCTTGAATGGGGTTTTGGAAAGGCACAGCTTTTTTAGGTTGGACTGAACTTCAGTCATCAGAAAATTCAACCTAATAATTCCAAACCAGTTATAAAAAATGTATAAGTTTAAAAAAAAAGTTACAAATGATTGGCGACGATGCAAATACTAATTTTAAATATTAATAAATATCTTTAACCAATGAATTCAAAATATCAATATCTATTCGATCTAACAAATATGTACTGAATAAGCACCATGTAAATCATTAAATAAAGACATATGAAATGTATAGTACATACGAGCAAGAACTCACGAAACAAACCACTTCCTACTTAGCAAACAGTCTACACTTCAAACTACACAGAAGATAACACTTAATTCTGGAAGACATATTTGGACACTTAGATCTGACATGACCTAAATGATGACATTAACAAAAAACACTTCTTAGTGTACGTTTCATACTTGACTTAATCCGTCTCTTCAAAACATTTATCAAAATGTCAAAACTATGAACAGTATCTGATATTTCTGACTCACCAATAGTAAAAAATGAGCAGCTTCATATTGCATAGCTAGCTAGACTACGTGTGCGCTTGAACGTGACCACTTTAGCCATCTCCATATTGTAGTATCTTAAAACGCTGACTAAATTTAGAAATTGTTTCATTTTCCTTCAAAGTGAAAATTTGCAGTTGAAATATAAAATATATTGAATAAGATGATTTTTCAAGCAGTCATAATCATACAACTCTGGCCGTATTAAGAATCGTGAAACAGTTTGATCATCACCTCTCAAAATCATGGTTAACTGACATGCTATTTCAAATTCATTCCTTTTATTAAAAATCGAAACGATCTCAAAATGAACAAAATATTCAGTAATATTAATGGTGACACTATTTTATCAAAGACCCAAGGTTTTTCTTCAAACCTAATCATATCTGAATATACATTTACAAATGAACCAAACTCTAACTATGAAAATAAAAAAAACCAGAGGTAACTATTTAAAAAAAGTCTGCTTAATTAGGACTTCCATATACAATTATACCAAGCACTGACTCAAATGTCTACTCAATTTCTTATTAATTTTCTACAAAATATAATTTATTTCAGTTACAAACTAGAAAAATAACTTTACAATTCTACATCCGCCTCGCGGTACCAAAATGTTGCAGTAGCAATTTTGCTGGAAATTTAGGGATTCAGACTACAGCTTGTTGTAGTTTGTGAGCGGATTTAAACGGAGAGAGATGAAGTGAATGATTTGATATTTGGTTTATTGTTTTAACAATATCAATTGCACAGGTTCAAACATTGATACACATTTCAATACTGTCATATCTATATACATTTATCATATGTTTAGTAATAAATACAGTAGTTTTGCATATGTGATAAATAGCCTGCTGTTTAATCCATATCGCGCAACTTTGATGCGCACCCTTTATCGCATACCCTTTATCACACCCCTACCCTTTATCGCATACCCTTTATCACACCCCGACTTTTTTTTTTTTTTTTTTTTTTTTTTTTTTTTTACATAAAGTCAGTTTTGGCTTGTTTTTTTTGCTTAAAATTTTTTTTCCTCAAAATAGGTAAAATTTTTGAATGACGTCATTGTTTGGTATGTGACGTCACGAACGTCGAGTTTTCATATTTTTTGGCACACTAAATGCAACTATGAAAAATACAAAACACACAAATTAATACAATAATAAACAAAATATTTTTAAAACAACAGCACGCAAATTGTAAGGTAACCCAGGTGCTTCGGATAAGTAATTGAGCAGTTCTTTTAAGGCCTTTGTAACAAGACAAAAGTAGAACTGAAGGTAACCCAGTGCTATGGATCAGAAAACAGTTCATATAATATAATACTCTTCTGTTGAAATATATGATAAAGTGTATAATACATGGCAAAATCCGTATCACATGCCGTATCACCCTCGACCAATATCATCCCTCGGGCCTAAAGGCCCTTGGACTGATATTGATGTCTCGGGATGATACGACATATGATACGGATTTTGCCATGTATTATTCTCTATATATCCCATATTTGAACTTTATGTAACATTGTAATATTTTATATTAAGATATAATAAGATAAGATACAATCTTATGAAAATTAAATCCTTTAACTGCTCCTGTTCTGATATGTCGCGCATCATGCGCGACATATCAGAAAAGGAGCAATTAAAGGATTTAATTTTAATTAGATTGGATAAGATAAGAACACTTAATTTTGATTCGGCATTAGTACAAATATACAACACAAGATCTAAGGAGCTTTTGAACGAATATAAAAACATATAAATAACATAAAATCAGTCTAATTTGACATTTAAAACAAACCTGTAAGACCTGTAATACAAAGATGTAATTATTCATTTAAGAATTGAATGCTTCTTTTTGTAACTTCATTGGAGTGTAAAAGCGTTGACCGAAGTACATTTTGTATGAAGCGCGGAAGCGTGAGGTGACCCCCTTTAAATCCGCCAAAACTGACGATGTGTCTCCGAGTTTAGTCATATTTATTTTGTAGTATTATTCAAAAGATTGACCGCGTACAAACAAAGTTAAAAAATAATTTATTTAATAGGTTAATTGTATTTGGATAACCAATCACAAATGAGTATAGGCACACACGCAGCCGCCAATATTATACTTTCGTTTTGGAAAAGGAAGACATCATTGCCGATCATAAATACAGATGTTATTAGTTTTCCGTTGTTACTATATACAGGTTGCTTCATATATATAAACTACTTAGTGAGCATACCAAAGAAGACATAGAATTCACCTTTTTGGTAAGTTAATTATAAAGATATAAGTTAGAATTTAAACTCTACTTTCGTTTTTAAAGAGAAAGTTGTAGGTTCCATCAATTAGTCGAACTCACTGACACTGTTTATTCTTTTATGTCAAACAAAAATCGATCTGATCAGAAGTATTTCATACATTTAATGTATTTTGTGGGCTATGAGAATTTTTATAGAAGATACAATAAGATATAGGTAAACCCCAAAAATCAGAACTTTACTTTTGTTTTGATAGAGAAAATTGTGCACCCCTACAATATTTTTTTTTTATCATGAAATAGTTTATTTTTTCTTTATTTTATTAAATCATTAACAAGAGATCATTTGTCAGCAGATTTTATTTTGTCTACGCTTGCTTCCTGAGATTAAAGGGCCTAAGCTCAAATATATGGAAAATCCTTTAAACAGTTAATAGATTCTATTTTAAGATTTTTGCAAGAAGACAATTTAAAAGGGTGATTGCTCATTTTGAGATTATGATTACATCAGTTCTATAAACACATGGGGTGGCTTAAATGGATTAGTGTAAATTCCAGTTGGTATTATATATGTACATTAAGGTGTTCAGAGTTGTGTAAAAGCTCAGGAAATGTAGTCCTATCATATAAGACTTTGGAGTTTCATATCATTTACATTCAAAATTAATGTTTTTTATCAAATATTTTTTTTTTTACAATCAATGTTGAATTTTGGTTTCAATATTGATAGTAAAAAAAAAAGATATACGATAAAAAAACGTTTAATGTAGATGATATGAAACTCCAAAGTCTTATATTTTAGGACTACAGCTAGGAAATACATAGTCGAATGCAATTAATAAACACATTTTTAATAAAAGTTGAAATTAAGGAGCTACATATATTTGAAATCTTTCTACAGCTATAAAAGGATTCATGATAAGAATAAGATTCTAAAATATTATTAGTCCTCTACCGACGAAGTCGAAGGGGACTTTAGGTTTGAACTCTGTCCATCTGTCTGTCTGTCTGTCCAGCCATCAGTTTAGCAAATCAGTTTTCTAGATTTCTTTTTCTTCATGCTTGAAGATTTTGATTTGATATTTGGTTTATTGTTTTAACATTACAAGTTACAAGTCAAGTACGATAAACACGGAAACACGTAAAATATAAATCGCAAAAACGTTGCACGGAAAATGATTATAGCATGAGAAATTAAATTGTTAATATTTAGATAAACTAGAACACACCCGTGATATCACGGGTCCGTGACTGAATTAAAGTATATAACTATGCGCAAGCCTTATTTTAGTATTAGTATTGTCATCTGATAAAGTCATGCCGATTATAAGATACACATTTTTTCTCTGCTTTCAAGTCTTTCTGTTTGAACCCGTCGAACTGAAACAATAATATTAATTATTTGGAAAACAAAAGGTCCTGGAATGGAGTATTTTTTAATCAACAGCATTGTCCTATATAAGTTATAAATAAAGTTGAATTATTTGCTTCGCTGTTTTACGTCATGCCCACTAACAAATTGAAAACTGTACCTATACGCCTTATTTTTAGTCCAGATTTTTAGTATTCGTATTGTTATCTTAGAAAGTCTTATTGATTAAAATACTACAATAGGTAACAATTTGACAATTTAGTAGTGTCAACCCTGTGGTTATGACCCGTGTATATAGCATATTAATCCTGAATACAACGTTTGGTGGTGCGCCTGTCAGATGCGGAACGTACAGATAAGGTAATAGGTAACAGGTGAATATACTATTGGTATCGGTAGCGGACTCGACCCGGAACTTCTTAATTATTGGCAATATTAATTACGTGGAAAACAAAAAGGGCCTGGAGTGGTGTAATTTTTAATCTACACCTTTGTACTATATTAGTTATATATAAAGTTGAATTCTGTGATTCGTCGTTTTTACGTGATGACGGCTGACAAATTGGACCTCGTAATTTTAGTATTATAGATAGTACTAGAAGTTATTACTCAGTTGTTCTTGGAGATCAATCAGTCATTATTAATTGACATGAAGATCCTGTGGTCAACTCTTAGCGGAGACAGACTAATATAAGCACTTGATGCTTGTTCCTGAATCCTACTTGTGAATGTGTTCATAAAATATACTTGTATTATCCGTAATAAAATATTGTTTACATCAACTGTTAGCGATCGCTAGTCGTATCTGATTTGAAAGAAAAACATATTCATAGTTTCCATAGTAATAATTTGATAGCCATTAAAATCCTGGGTACATATATTTTTAAACAATCTCCGGACTGACTTTGAATTTAGTCCTGGTTTACTTTTTAATAATCAATTGTGGGACAAGCACGAGTAAATAAGAGTACCAAAACGAAACACGGAAAATAAATGATGGGAAACACGAAGCATGCACGTCAAACCAAACACGAGAAATAAAACGTCAAAACACGAAAACCGTAAATATAAAGGCCGAAAATGTTGCACGAAAATAACCCTTTACCACCCTCTTATGTAGTTTACACCATTACAATTTATAGATCAGGTTTGAATTTCGTTTCATTACAATAAAATTTTAACCGATAGGGGACTATGTATAGCCATGCAATACTCACAGAATGCTTGTTATTAATAAATAGAGATGTGGGTATCTTTCAATCATGACAGCAACCCAACATATAAAAATACAAACTAAAATCTTAGTTTAACATACAATCAGAGTTCTTGAAGAGCAGTATTCTGAAGGTTTTGTCCACCAAAATTTTTCAAAGCACTGGCACTGTTTTGGTATTTTGCAATAGAAATAATAGTGAGAACCAGCAGATTGTCTTTAATGACCATCGAGGAAAAAAAAGGTTTCGAGAGCTTGAATATAATATGTCAATTTTGAAATTATCCTTGGTCAAAGGAAAAAAGTAGGTGGAAGATACCCTGGATCATTTAAAACTCATAAGTAGAGTGAAACTGATGATGCCATTACACTATTTAAATTGTAATTTCAGTAAACGTGCCTTTGTGTCTTATTTTAATAACTACAAGATTAAGAACTGGCTGTTATGACCATAACATTGAAACTGGGAGGTATGTAGGTATTAAATTTGAATGCAGAAACCGAAAGCCACTATGTAAAAATACATTTGAATATGAACAACAATTTCTTTTAAAATGTCCCATTCTGAAAGATTACATCCCTATTTGAAGAATGAAAAAAATTTCTAGAAAATCAATGAAGTTTGAAAAAAAAAATGATCAGGAGTTGTCTCCCATAGGTCTAGGTCTGTAAATTGAATATAAGAAAACATATTTCATCCAAAATATTTTATACATTGTTTACATGAATAACAGCTCTTTCAGGACTATTGTGCTTTTTCGTAGTGGTCAAATTTATTGGTAGACCTTGGTAGAAAAACAAACTGACAATTAACTCTAGTCAATTTATCTTGGAGTAGAGCACACATGCAACGTGTAGGATTCAAATTCACAACCTCAGTGCTAACAGGCTAAGGGATACAGTATTTTGTATTTATATTAATATTTTAGAATATGTTTCTATTAAATTTGATTGTTAGGCAGTAACAATTTGATTATCTTTAGGGGCTATGGTTTTTTTGTTTCATTCTCAGCTGCCACTATAAAAAATTTATGTAATGCTAAAATTGAAAGAAAAAATTGTTTTCAACTTGTTGTCAAAAAAAAAGATTGTTTTTGAGGAAGGTGAAATAAAAGTTTGTCTGGAAAAAGATTCCATACGTTGCTGCCATAGATGTTTTGTGAAAAGGCAACAGGTATTGTGTTGTATCTGTTGGTCAAGCTAGTCATAGATTATCTGTAAAAACTTTTTTTTTCAGTTGACAATGTCTGAAGATAGCGTAAAAGTTTTTATCTCACACAGTAATTGTGCTGAGGATCGTGAGATCATAACTTCTATAGTGGTTCCTAGTTTAGAGTGTATTGATGGTATACAGGTTGTGCAGCAGGACAGTTTGATTCCAGGTCAACTGTTTCTACCTAAAATAACAAAAACCATGAATGACACCGATAAAGCTTTAATGTTCATAACAAAAAATTCCCTCAAAAGTAACTGGTGTACTTTTGAACTGCTAATCTGGATGGAAAAAATCCAGAAAACTAACCGAATGTCCATAGTACTTTTGCTGTATGATGTGAGTGAAGATGAGGTAATAATTCTTAATTAGTTCATCAACTCAAAACTTAATATTAAAACCTTTGACCACAACACTAAAGCTAGTACTACATTAAAACAAAAACAGAAAAGACAAGATTATAAAAGAATGCATTTAATGTAAATGAACATCAACTCAAACTCTAATTCTCTAGGACACTGATTTACATAGACATACTTTTAAGATAACATTAATAATGACTGAATATGAAAGCTTCACAACAGAGAAAAGCATATTTTGACTCTAAACTTTGACCTTTTTTATCCTGAAATCCTTCTTCTTTTATCTACCCCTTATGATTTAAAATCCAACAAATATACAGAAAGTACTCAAACTAAGGTACAACATATTTCACCTCCATTTATTTTTTTGGGTATCAATTATGGTGGATAAAGAACAAAAATCCATTGTGTGGGACAACATACTTTATCGATGGATTGATGGTTCAAAAACTTTAAAAAAGTTGAAAATATATAAATAAATGGATTTCTCTTTGAACAATAATAAAACAAATCAAAGATATTTATTTTAATGTTTTGAAATGAAACTCAAGTTTATTGACTTGAAATTTATTTTTTTCCTAACAATTCTTTAAAGTACATGTAACAATAACCCTAACAAATCCCAAAATTTCCCTTCCCTTTGTGGTATATGACCACTAATTCAGCCTGCATATTTCACATAACTAGTTTATGAATAGCTATTTCTTTCAAAATATTTTTGTAATTTTGGTATGAATTGAAATCTTAAGGATATTTTGGTAACTGTTGAACTCTTAATTTGAAAATAACAGTGAGGTTTTTATTTATGTGAAGAAGGCGACAAGGTAAGTATCGCAATAATATCAGTACTTTCAAATGATATCAAATACACATAACTGTATGCAGATTTCACTTAAATCACAATAACTTATTCCTCATTTTTGTCCTTTCTTTAATACTTTCTTAAAAAATCACAATATTAAATGCCACACAAAAATGTCTGAATTTATAGTAGTAACAAATCACACAAACCTGCTTTTAATTTAAAGAGAAGACGTCATGTTCAATTTACTGTTGGAACCAGATCATTGCATCATGTAAAGAATCTGAATTGCATTTTCAGCTTCCTCATATTGCCGTGCTGCAAGAGGCACCAAAGATATACTTTACACACAATAAAGATGATTGGATAGCCGAAGCTGCACAGGGGATCAAAGGTTTGTTTTGTTTGAATTTGTAATTTCAATTGTTTATGTTTTTATTTAATATGTATTGTATGATAAAGTAAAACGTCTGCATGACATCATATATACGACGTCCCATTTGGCTTACCATACAAAACACAACATAAAAAACTAGACTAGAATTTTATTTAGAGACTATAACATGTATAAATAAATCATCAATTTGTTAATGTTTGTCACTTTGTGAGTATAGGTTAGTCAGAGACAGCCATAAACGGTATGCATTTGTGCAAACCTATTTGCTTTGCCATACCTAAAATCTCCTTAAATTTTCATCTCTTTTATCTTTAAAAAGCAAAGATGCAAGACGACTTTTTTTAGTCATAATTTTACTTCTATAAAGCTAATGTATTTCATTATATTTATATCAACAATTTGGAACATTGTAACTTTGAAACTTACCAGTGAACAGCCTTAAATACTGTAATTTTTTAAGGCTTTGAAATTTTGGCACTATTGTATGGAGCTTTTTACACTTTTTTGTGGTTCTTAGATATGATTGGAAATAGGCAGTCAATTGTTAACCTGGAACCGTTTTTTGTAGCTTTTGCATACTGTTTTTTTTCTTTCATATTACAGAGAATATATTCATTATGAATGTAATGCCAGCTGGCAATGTGGCTCATGGTTTAGTGTGGTCACATTATTCTGGATATTTGCAGTATGTTTTGCCAGGTCAGTAGAATAAAAAGGATTTAGAACAGACCATGCAATAATGAATGGATGTTTCAGAATGTTAAGATTGAAACCTTTCAACAAAGGATTAATTCTAAATTTCAAAATATCTACCTTTCAACACTTCAGAAACAGCTTAAACAATTATTTGAAAAAAAGTTCACTTAAAGTTTTAGTATATATGGTTAATATGCAACACATTAAAAATGTGTCTTCAAAACTACAGAGCATTGTAATTGTTTTGAAAAACATGTACAAAATCATATTTTGTGTATATCTTTGCACTCAGGGAAATAAGTCTTTGATGAAAGCTATAAGGACTATATTCTAATTGGTATTTTTATACGTATGCATGCAAATCAAATTTCTTTGTAGAGGGGTCTAAATACAGCGCAAGCAACATTTTTTCAAAAGACCAAATAACAAAACGCATTTGACAAGCAGGTCAAACAACTGGTGTTCTTAAACTCTGCTGACTGCCATTGGCGATTGTAAAATAAACGAATCAACAGATGTAACAAAATGGATCTTAATTATCAATTTAATACCAAACAGAAAACATAACAGTTGCAGAAAAGATGTTATGCAGCATACAAAAGGTTTAAAATTAGTACATCATATCTGGATTTCAATAATTAATGTCTCGTCAGTGATGTTAGGAATTGAATTGGTATTTGGAAGGCAATATATAATGTACTAAATTATAGTAATGTATCAATTTAGGACAGACTCTTAAATTTTGAAGAGTCGAAATAGGATGAACAGATCATATAAACCTATAATTATATCATATGTTTTGTAGCCAGAACAAATAATGATCCCAAAAAATGCCATCCAGGATTAGAGGAGCTGATAACTGGATCAGAATGGTACAAAAGTCTACCAGAGAGTGGCAAGAAGAATATGTCTTTAAAATTGTATGAAATGGTACCAAGTAGTTGTTCTTGTGTGCCTGATTTGCCTAAGAAAGATACAAAAATAAAATTAGAACATACTTACACCATTTACTATGATCGAGCAGGAAATGAAAGAAAGGCAGATATACATATTTTCAGTATTAAAGATGGTGATCAGGTAGGTGACAAAGTATTGATTACCAATATAAAAATTCATTTGTTTAAAAAGCGTTCTTTTCTAATTACTTTCTGCAAGAGCCAGTTTTGCTTTTTAAAATTCCACTGGGGTATAAAATACCACTCTTTTTATGCCACCTGTGATGGAGGGGGCATTACGTTTTAATCTTGCATTTCTGTCTGTTCCTCCCAAATAAGTTTATGTTCTCTAGTGTTAGTTTCCCTCTGCCAAATGTTATTACTGGGGTATTAGCTCTTTTTTTATTGCCACCTGTGATGAAGGGGGCATTACGTTTTAATCTTGCATTTCTGTCTGTTACTCCCAAATAAGTTTATGTTCTCTAGTGTTAGTTTCCCTCTGCCAAATTTTATTACTAGGGTATTAGCTACGTGGTATAATCTTTTAACCAATTTCAACGGTATTAATTTGAAGTTTTTAATTGTGTGGGGTTCTAACCTTGTATTACTATTTTGGATATTGGACCTCATTTTTAAATTGGTCTGCATTATGGTCAAAAGGATCAAAAGTTATACTTGGTTTTATTATTGTGGCTGTATCATATGCTGAATCTTATTGTGCATTTATATTTTCTGTTTTGGGTCCTGTTTGCAAATTAGTCCATATTAAGGTTTAAGGGGTCCAGATTTAAACTTTGTTTGATTTCAACTAAAATCAAATGTTTGGTGTTTTTTTTAATATGCTGAATCTAACCATGTTGTTAGATTTTGAATATCAGATCAGGTAAATTAAATGTCCCATTTCAAATTTTAAAGATTTTTTACCACATCTATTTTGTGTCAGAAACCTATATTTAATTATGTCAAAAACTTGATCACAATCCAAATTCAGACAGTACCAAACTTGACATTTAGTCCAAAAGTTTCTTTAATTGTTCATTGTTTGACCTCTGAGGTCATATGAGGCTGCACTTGGCAACACATTTTATTTCAAAAAAGAATTTATATGTATGAACTTATAATGCTTTGCATAGGCAGAAACCCATTTTGTCTAGTATAGAACCAGTTTTAATTGGCAAAGGTAAACAACCTATGTTAGATGTGTGTAGTTGGCAAATGGAATATTTGCTTTATAATTTTTTTTTCAATATTTCATTTACCTTAATATTATTACCAAGAGTCAATGCTTTTGGAAATAGCATTGACTCTTGTGGGTTTTTAATAGGTCTGAATTTGAGGCTAATGACCGAACCTCTGGGTTTCTTTGATTGTTTACATGTATAATCTGCAAATAGATGGAACCTAGCATGGTTCTGATTTTTTTTTATTGATACGCTTATTGCAGTTTTGTCATCCTCTTCTCGTCTTGCATTCCCTTATCAAGGTTATCACCAAACAAAATTCTGTCATCTGTGTTTCCTTAAAGGAAATATCAAATATGGGTTGAAAACTGAATAAATTTTTTTTTCTTCCTTTCTATGAAAAAGGCATATTTTATAACATAATTACCGGGCCGTCATTAAATCAAAAAAACTTTGTGTTATTCATTTATATTTCTTGATCTAATGCATTTATATTTTATAAGGTATGTATAATACTTCAATGCACAAATTTAAAATTATTCTGTATTGTGCTGGTTAGTTCATTTATGTTAAGATAAAATAATGGCCATATTTGCAAAACAAAATTTTGTACTTTCTAAGTCAACTCAGCAAGTTGAGTACATGATGTAGATTTGCCCAAGTCGTTTTGGAAAATTAAATGCAATTAACGAATTTACTGTTCAAATTTTTTTGAAGAATTTACAGCCTAAACTTTAAATAAATTCAGAACAGATCGATTCTCATAAAAAACACAAAAAAAACTTGGATTATAAGATTGTAAGAAAAAGAAAAGAACTTCTTTTATGCTAATTCAACTGTAATGAATATTAGGGAAGTTAATTTAAGCTGGGGAAAATGAAATAATGTTATAATGGACTTGAGCTAGGTTACTGGAAACAAATTTGATGGAGCCAAGAATCTGTAAAAAGAAAATTTTGTGTACAAAATCAGATGACAATAAAAAAAGGTTGATATTTTTATAAACAACCAAGTTTAATTTAACAAGTAATAATTACATTAAATGTATGTTTCATTATAATACTTTATTCTGATTGGCTAACTGCACATAACATGTTATTCTTTAAGCAATTGCATCATTCAATAAAACTTTTCATTCATGATAACACGTGGTCCCACAATAAAGTGCACAGGTGAATTAGATAAAACAATTATAAAATTCGTGTTTTCATGATCACTGATGATCATAGCTAAAAAATGTAATTATAAGTATTGAAGGCTTCTTTTTGTAACTTCATAGGGTTGTAAAAGCGTTGACCGTGTGCACATTTTTAGAATGAAGCGCTTCCGCGCTTCATACAAAATGTACTTCGGTCAACGCTTTTACACCCCAATGAATTTACAAAAAGAAGCATTTAATTCTTTAATGTGTTTTAAGTGACAAAAAAGCTTTGTTTTTATTAAATCCTTGGCCCCTAATTTCATGATTCTGATTAAAAAAAATTTTATTTCTTGAAACACATGGCTCATCTAATTTACTATGTTACATTTAGAATTCCAAGCTTTACATCAATTCAATCATGTATTAAAAAATTCAAGAAAATTGGAGAAACAATTGAATTGTAACAATATCACCAAAATATTTTAGACATTTAGACATAATCAGGCAATAGAGAACCTTAGATGCAGTGTTAAAATGAAAAGAAAAATACTGTTGAATGCTGTATTGTCCTCTAGACAATAATTCATGGTTATGTATCATTTATATCAATGTATCAATGATAAAATGTTCAGAGTAGGGCAAAATTTCTCATGATGATGATAGGGGAGGGGTTGTAGGCTGAATCCCCTATGGATTTTACTCACGCTCTATGAACTGGTAGGGGGTCAGTAGTGAACCATATAACAAATTCATCACACAGAGAACTTTTCAGGCCAAGTTTGGATAAAAATCAAAAATGAAATACAATAATATTAGGTAATGTCACCATTAAAAGTAAGACTTGACGTCATGAACCCCATATGAATCCTACTGACAGCTTATAGATCCATAGCGTGTCACCATCTGAATGGGTACACCATATTATAATGTCACTAATTTACCAGAAATGTGATAAACTGAAATATTGTTCTGGACAGTATTTCCTTATTTAACATTGTCTTTGAAATTTTCTTCAGTGGACAATATTTAATGGGGACATTATTCTATGTTACAAACATTTTTATTTTATATTCAGCAGTAGTTATGGGAGAATGCCCTCCTGACCAGCTGTTTTAATTAAGGGAAGGTTGTTGTTTGTATTTTATTATCTGCTGAAGTGGAAGGGGCATTAAGTTTAAATTTTGTATATAAGTCCATATCACAGTCACTCTACAACTGTATATCTGTACATGTATTTAGTTTCCATCCTCCCACTTAATTTTGCCTCAACTAAATGTTATAGAACTCATGAACAATGCTTATTACCAAAAAACACAGAACATTTTTTTTTTTCAATTTTATTAGCATTGCTTTTGTCATTTTAGACACTTTACAAATTGAAAAATTGCTGAATTGTGTGTTTCTGTTGTCTAACTTAAGTTTGCATCAACCAAATGTTAGGATAGTTATCAAAGGTACAAGGCTAATAATTTGATACCAGTACGCCAGACGTGCGTTTCGTCTGCATAAGACTCATCAGTGACATATTGAGATAGAAAGCCAAACAAGTATTAAGTTGAAGAGCTGAAGACCCAATTTTCAAAGAAATTGTACCGACAAACTGCTAAGGTAATCTATGACTGGGATAAAAAAAAGACCCTTAGTATTTCGAATAATTCATACCTTTTCAAACTGTAAATTTATAGAAATGACCATATAATTGATATTCATGTAAACACCACTTATACACAATGCTCATTACCACAAAACACAAATCTAGTTTGAATTTTTGAATTCTGTCACTTTTACTATTCTAGAGTTATATGCTCCTTTACATCAGAGGGCAAAGGACTACCATTTTTTAAAGCGGATGACCGTGAGGGCATCCCAGTGTATTGCTATCGCCTAGATTTCCATTATGTAATATTGGTTTTGGGTTTTTAACCGATCTACCAAATTAATCTCCACCAGCAGTAGCATCGACCCAGTGGTTGTGAATAAACTCTTCATAGATACCTGGGGTTCGTGTTGTTTATTCTTTAGTTTTCTATGTTGTGTCATGTGTACTATATTGTTTGACTGTTTGTCTTTTTTTTCATTTTTAGCCATGGTGTTGTCAGTTTATTTTCGATTTATGAGTTTGACTGTCCCTCTAGTATCTTTTATCCCCTTTAAAAATGGAAAAATTGCTGAGTTTTTACTTTCTTAGTTTTGTTTTCAGCTACCTCTTTTACTTCTTGTCTTTTCACCAGATTTCATTATACAGATTTTTACATTTATATATCTAACCTTTATATTTTTGCATAAAATTCTCATCGGAAGATCACTTCTGTGTACTTAAAATAAACAGGACCGAATGACTATCATTTTTACAGCGGATGACCGTGAAGACATACCAGTGTATTGCTATCGCCTAGATTTCCATTATGTAATATTCGTTTTGGGTTTTTAACCGATCAATAAACATGATGAATACGTTAAAATCATCAAGTGCAAACTTAGATTCCTTATCGCTTGTAATAAATTCATTTCTTCAATGAATACTCATCAAATACTTTTTAAAGAAGATAAATTAATAATATATTACAAAGTTTTGTGATGTATATATACATATACGTTTTGTGATATATATATATACATATAAGTGAAAAATCATTAATATCTATGCACTCGCATGCGGAAGAATATCTAAAGAACATTTGCAGCTTAAGAAACGATAACTCTGTATGGATGATTAAACATTTTTTGCATGAAATTACGAATGCCTACTCAAATCCATTCTATTAGAAAAATCGAATTATTACAGAAGAGTGACTTGTCCACCATACACTTTCACTGCACTATTTTTAATATAGTAGAATAGAATGATTTAAGGAATGACTGTAATATTTTTTCTGTCTATGAAGAAATAACATAAAAAAAAATTTGGTGCACACTGAATAACGCGCGTAACGGGTTATTTATTACAGTGTGCTCCACATTTTTTATGTTACTTCCAATAGACAGAACAAATATTACAGTCATTTCTTATAATTTAATTCTTAATTCCATTTTTAACCGTAGAAAACCACGACAAAAAACGTCAATGGCGTCACGTCCACATGACTAAATTATGTCTATGGGCTGAATACGAAATAACGTCAATCAGAAGACGCGTTACATCCAAAATAAAATTATATTCCAATGCATGAAAATTGTATGTACATGTAAGTGTAATATACAAGTGTTAATATAATATGAAACAATAAACCCGAGTATACTGATTTGTATCACTACAATATTATAATCATTACGGTGAGGATAAATTCCCTGTCGTTAATTTATCATTCTCACACGAACTTGTCCTAGAAAAAAAATATATATCTGTACATTAACGTCACTTTCAGGTATATAAATGTGATTTTTTTTTCTGAGACAAGAGCATTTCACCATTCACAAGAACGCGGTCATTCCGTGTTCAGTAGGCTCAGTACTTTGATTTTTCAGATGTTACCATATATTTAAATTTTTCAGACATATTACTTTACCTGTGAATACCCTTATGTCTTGAACACTATGAAAAACATGGAAGATAATCATTTGGCATCTTTTGAACTGCCAAGTCATCGTCACCTGGAAGGAGAACGAGCCTCTACATCTTTTACATCTGGAGATAAGAAACTACAGCTAGCTAGATTCTATTATACCCTCAACTCTGTATTGAACCATTTCAATGATTGCAGAGAAAAGGCTAGAATCTTACTATATAATGGTAAACAATTTTTAGTGAAAGATAGATGTACATGTAACTTGTTGAGCATACAATTCAACTCCATCCCTACTTTTGAAATGTAGCAATTTATTTTAATTGAAAACACTCAGTTTCACAAAATTCTTCAATTAACTATTAATTGATAGTTTTCCATTTTTCAGATGTGTAAGGAATAAAAGATAATGAAGCATTTACTATCTTAAGAGTTCAAAAGTGATAAACAGCATACACATTCAAGATTTTAGTTTAATGTCCCCATCGTAGTGGAGGAGGCATAAAGTTTCACTCTTGTTTGTCTATACGTCCCTCTGTTAGTTTGTTCGTGCATACGTCCCATAATTGGTTTCCATTCTCTAACTTTAGCTTGCCTCCTCTCTGTTCATTTGTTCGTGCATACGTCCAATAATTGATTTTTATTCTCTAACTTTTTAGCTTGCCTCAACCAATGTTATTAAACTTATACACAAAACACAGATAAACACAAATTAAGTTGGAAATTTGGTAGCCTCACTTTAACAATTCTAGAGTTGTGCTCCTTTTCAAATTGAAACATTGCTGAATTTTTGTTCTTTTCTCTAACTTAAGTTTGTCTCAAACAAATGTCATGAAACTTTTACACAATGTTTATTACCACAAAACACAGATAAAGTTAAAATGTTGGTGCATATGACTTACTGTTCTAGGGGAGCCATGGTGTAGTAGTAGATAAACTCATCATAGATACCGGGCACCAGGAATGAAATTTTATAATTACGCCAGACGCGCATTTCGTCTATAAAAGACTCATTAGTGACACTCAAATCAAATGTTAAAAGGTCAAATAAGGTACGAAGTTGGAGAGCATTGAAGACCAAAAATTCCTAAAAGTTTTTTCAAAATACAGCTAATGTAATCTATTCCTAAGGTAGAAAAGCCTAAGTATTTAAAAATTCAAAGTTTTGTTAACAATTAATTTATAATTATAAACATATCAATGATAACTCTAGTCAGCACTTCTTATTTATATATCTCCCAATTGATACGATATTCCCGTGCTTGCATTTCCTATCATGATTTTCTTGATAGAGGGTTGCTGCTCACAAGGAAGCTACTAAACCAAGAGTTCCAAATGCTGAAGTTGAAATCATCCCTTCGTAAATTTTACGGACGCCATCACGAGTTGGTTGACCGTTATGGAATAACCCAGTCCGATATGCGGTTTAAATAGATCAAAAGAATTCGACCTCTTGTGTTTAGAAGGTAGAAAAGTGAAATGAACTTTGTATACGGTTGTCAAGATGTCACAAAAGTTACTTTCCGTAAAGTCATTATAAATATTTGCATTCACGTTGTTTAATTTTAATATTGTACAATTGTTGACAATGCAACTTGCAAACAATCGTTTTCAAAACGACCATAAGTCAAGCTGTTACGTCATTTAGGGGGTCTCCTTATAAACTGCTACTTTTTTTTGCTAGACATAGAAAAAATCTGGGAAAAATTACAAAAATTGAGAAATGAATTGCCAATCGTTTAAGACCATTCCCAAAGTGGCACACCTAAATTTGACATTTGGACGCAATTTCAAAGTTGGATGTTATATGACGGGGTTTTGTTAATTATTTTTTGAATCGAACACACCCGTCCTATATATGTAACATCACATGACTTTTAAGTGATTAAAACTAATTTTTTTAAATAATATTTGCATGTTTGACATGTTTTTTTCTTTAACAATTACAATTACACCGACAGTCATAATTTCTGTATTATTTAAAAAAGTTTTGTTACACCTTAGTTATACAGTAACCCGGATTGGTTGACCATTGTGAAGTTGAGTTTTTGGGGTAGCATAAATTTATATCGTTGTACTCCTTTTGTTTGTGTTAACCAATTGTCGTTCGGAATTATTTTTTATACGTCATTTATTTATCTTGCAATTTCTTGTAATTTAGTTTGCGTCTTATTTCGTTGGTGTCATATTCACCGTACGGCCTTCAACAATGAGCAAAGCCCATACCGCATAGTCAGCTATAAAAGGCTCAGCTATAACAAAGTAAAACAATTCAAACGAGAAAACTAACGGCCTTATTTATATAAAAAAAAATGAACGAAAAACAAATATGTAACACATAAACAAACAACAACCACTGAATTACAGGCTCCTGACTTGGGACAGGCACATACATAAATAATGTGGCGGGGTTAAACATGTTAGCGGGATCTATGTTTGTGTTCGATCATACAGTATAATAAGTCGGTAGTTGCCCGCGAATGGATTTTTTTTTATTTTTTGCGTCTTATTTGTTGATTGCAGTTGGTTTTTGTTTTGTGTCATGTGGAGATATGATGTGATTTTGTTTTTCTTTTGATGTGTTTGCATCTTAAATTGGGATTGCACCAGTGGCGGATTTAGGGGGGTGGCCCAGGGGGCCCGGGCCCCCCCTTTTTGAGAAAAAAATTGGTTGCTTATATAGGGAATTACTGAAGCGTGACTGGAGCGGGCCCCCTCTTAGGTCAGTCAGTGGGCCCCCACTTATGAAAATTTCTGGATCCGCCACTGTGCACCGAGTTATTTCATGATTTCTTTTGTGCTATATTTTCGATACATTTTTAGTCTATTTTATAGCATCTTACAATTGTCCGGCGACATAATGTGATACTTTTTTTGTTCGCCAATATTATTCATACGATTTGAATTTACTATTTATATTTATATCTTTTTCTTTTCTTATTAGTTGTTGTTACAGTCGAAAATTTGCAAGACATTAAGAGTCTTTACTTATTTAACCGTTTTACATTAGACTCAATTTTCTCAAACACCTCTCCCTAGTTTTCAAGAATATCAAAGTTCCCTTATATTAATTTTTACCGTATACGGTGGCTCACTCTATTTTTCTCATACTTGCTCACTATAACAAGTCAAGTACTATAGTAGTACACCGGTGTCTTCATATTTCATGTACTGCACATGCGTATATATATTACTCGAGTGTGAAACATGCAGACAATACTCTACTAAAGCAAGCCAGGAAACAATCCATGAACAAGGAATTAAGACTGAGCTAAGGGGAGCTCGCTCCAGTATTGCTCCAGTGATTCCCTATGTTTAATTAAACATATTTCCCCGACGAAAGCCCCCCCCCCCCCCCCCGCCTATATTCTTGAAAACGTTGTTCTTATACATACTTATCTCCATGTTATTGTCTCAAGTCTTCAGTCTCTGCACCGAACTCTTACAATCAACCAAGTCGTTGCTAAGACGGTGCTTAAAAGAGCAGCGGCTTGGGTTAAAATTGTACTTACTAGATAGTCTTTGATAATCTGTTACAGTTTTGTACAAGAGTAATGTTTGTCATGCTTAAACCTTTGGCATATTTTGTAAGTTGAAAAATGAATATACTAAAGACCTTTTTTGGGTGTTAACATTTGCGGTTGACTGGCATATTTTATGTAGAATGTACAACCTGTTTTATTAAAAAAAAAATGATTCTAAAAGATAACGAAAATTAAGCATATGCTCTTTTAACTGTTCTTGAACAGGGCTCCAATTTTTAAAAAAAGAAAGAGTTTAGATGATCAAGTTCTTTGAAGAAGGAGAAAGGGGAAACCAATAGCACTGCTATATCATCTCAGAAATTATATAAATTATTACCATTAGTATTACAAAACTATGAAGGATGCATTCACATCTCTTCTGTTATGGAGACGTTTGACAAATTCTGTATATAAAAAAAACAAGTTCCTTTTGTGACATAACTTTATTCATATAGATTATTTCTCCTACATATCTTTATATATTGCTTTCTTTAGTTTAAATTGGAATCTCAGATAAGCATCTGGTACTTTAAAACCTCTACTCTCTGTTCCATGCCTCTGGTCGACATGTGTACTTCAGAATAATTACTGACTGTCAAATGTACAGCAGAACGTACATAACTTCTTGATAAAACAAACTGCTGTCTATCTCCCTTTTCGACACTGCAAAAAAAAAAATCGAACAGGCAATTAAAGAGGGGGTTGCAACCACATGTTCCCCGTACAAACGGATCGGAATTCAATTCTCATTCTGTAAACAAATATTGTAGGATGCGTTAGTGTCGAATCCTGAAATTTGTAAGGTATTTTGGTGTTTTAAAAGCCCCTCCCTTTTTTTTAATATACACCACAAAAAAACAACATTTAGTTAGGATAAAGAACTAATAAACGATAGTCCTATAATGTAAGGCTTCAGAGTTTCATATCTTTAAGATTCAACATGTTTATCGGATTGTTTTTTACTATCAATGTTGAACCGTTCATTTTTATCGGATTTTTTTAACTACCAATGTTGAACCGTTGAACCGTTGAACATTGATAGTTAATAACAAACATTCGATAAAAAATGTTGAATGTTAATGATATGAACCTCCGGTCTTATATTAAAGGACAATATATAACACTTCTGAGGTTCATATCATTTACATTCAACGGTTTTATCGGATTTTTTTTTTACTATGAACCGTTCAACATCAATAGTAAAAAAATCCGATATACACACGTTGAATATAAGTGATATGAACCTCCGAAGTTTATATAATAGCATTACGGTAAATATAATAATTAAAATTCAGTTAATTTAGTGTGGGAGGCTATTTTAATCCACTTTCTGAGTGTGTATTAAATAATGTTACAATGTAACAAACCTATCAAACACACCGTGAAAAATAACATTATCTCCCCTGGAAATGCTTAACAACAAGACACAAAAAACTGCTACCTTTTTTTGCTCTATATCACATAATTATGAAAACACATTACATAGATAGGGAATATTGTGCTTGTGTACACGTTTAAATGTGTAGATGGCACACTCAGAACGATCGTCTCTAGATTTTATTTTTTAAATTCGTCCGGCCTTTCCGGGTTCACGTAGCAACACGTTTCTTTCCTTTCCAGCTATTCCTGATTATCAATTAATCCAAAACATGCATTTATCACAAAGCAACAACTATTAAACAACTCACCTATACCAATGGTGATCGTCTAATTCCTAGCTGATTCCTTTAATCGTACCTTTCTTGACGACACTCATCGTTGTAGCGTCTACCATTGGAGGTAGCGAAATTACATGATTTGACAGGAGAGCGAAATAAACAAGGGGAGCAATTTTATCGAACCGCATTCCGGACTGAACCGTATCACAAATGATATCGGATATGTTCCTTACGTCGTAACTACAATCCCCTTCCCTTTCCTGAATGTGACCTACCGAATTAGACTTTTTACCGGATTTGTTATCACATAAGCAACACGACGGGTGCCGCACGTGGAGCAGGATCTGCTTACCCTTCCGGAGCACCTGAGATCACCCCTAGTTTTTTTGGTGGGGTTCGTGTTGTTTATTCTTTAGTTTTCTATGTTGTGTCGTGTGTGCTGTTGTTTATTTGTCTTTTTCATTTTTAGCCATGGCGTTGTCAGTTTGTTTTAGATTTATGAGTTTGACTGTCCCTTTGGTATCTTTCGTCCCTCTTTTATAATTATGAACATATCAATGATAACTCAAGTCAACACAGAAGTGCTGACTACTGGGCTGGTGATACCCTCGGGGAAATAAATCTTTACCAGCAGTGGCATCGACCCAGTGGTTGTAAATTAACTCATCATAGATACCAGTAATGAAACTTTATAATTACGACAGACACGCATTTCCCCTATAAAAGACTCATCAGTGACGCTCGAATCAAATAATGTTAAAAGGCCAAATAAAGTACGAAGTTGGAGAGCATTTAGGACCAATATTCCTAACAGTTTTGCCAAATACAGCAAAGTTAATCTATTCCTGAGGAAGAAAAGCCTTAGTATTTAAAACAATTCAAAGTTTTGTTAACAGTAATGCGCATCAGACTACTAACACAAAGGTTTCTGGTTTGATCCCCGCTTCGGGGATGAAATTTCAGGGACTGAATTTTCGACTTTCCCTATACACCATTTGCGATTATGATCTTGAGAAAGGATGATAGTCAGTAGGAAGGGGACGATAAATGGCTGACCCGTATTAAGAGTCGTAAACGACACCTTTGTAGATTTGAAAAAATATCAAGCTAATGTTGCTACAAGGCAGCACTCACACCCGCAAAGTGGAGAGGGATTAATATAAGTTGCAATAACTTGTTTCCTAATCCACTGTAGTTATGCCTCTTTATAAATGGAAAAATTGCTGGATTTTTGTTTCTGTTCTGATACTTTAGTTGGCATTAAATAAATGTTATGAAACTTATATGCAATGCTTGTTACCACAAAAAATAGATCAAGTTTGAATTTTGGTGGCTTCAAATCACTGTTTTAGCGTTATGTCCCTTTTCGTGGAAAGACCTTTTGTTTTTCTTCTGATTATTCGGTCTTTCCACTTTTCGTCGAAAGACCTTTTGTTTTTCTTCTGAATTTTTTTTTCTCCTGCCGTCTGAGATGCTTTTATGTCTTACAACATATCGAATGGATTTTCGGCCAATGACGTTGTACAGCAATTGGGGTTTCAAATCTCACCCTGTGTGACCGAAAACTTATTCTTATAGGAGTTATCTCCCCACGTCTCATTTTTCTTGTTATCGCTATATCTCTAAAACCGTAAAAGATTTTAACAAACTGTTTTCACCAAATTGTTTGTCTACTCCTCAGAATGCATTGGTTAATTTTGACTGGGTGGATCGGACGACATCTTATGAGAGTTATTTACCCTTCAAAATTTAAGATAGGCGATATGTTTGATCAATTCATACGTTATAAGTCGTAAAGGTCTACAGTCTTTATATATGAAGTCCTTGGTCCATTTGGCGGAAATTGAGGTCAAAGTCAAAGGTCAAGGTCATGTTATAAATCTTGAATTTTGCTTGTGATCGTTATTCAAAAGAAACTATTACAGTAAATGATATGATGTGTTTGCCAAATAACTGTTTACAATAAGGCGCAACTTCAACCTATTAAAGTCGATGAGTTTTGGTTAACCCTAATAGGAGTTTTTTCCCCTTATGTATTTAAAATCAGTTTTCTCCACAACCATACAAGTGAATGACCTGGGGTCTGTTGATTTGAGATCACTGACCTATGACCTCAAAATTGAGGTCAAGGTCAAAGGTCAATTTGACGTTCTAGATTTTGACCTTTCTTGTTCATTATAAAACAATTTAGTCTTCTGCATAAACCTATTTATCTTATATTTTTATATATATATATCAGTTTGCTTAACCACATTACATCAACACGGAGTGACATTTTCTAACATCGTTTTTTAAATTTCATTCTTATTATCTAATTAGAAAGACCTTCAATATGTTCTCTGAAGAATTGGTTTTTAATTGTTTTTGTTTTTGTTCTCTTACTTAGGTTTGCCTTTAAGCAAATGTTATAAAAATATACACTATGCTAATTAACAAAAAACACAAAAGATAAAGTTTAACTTACAGTGTTGTAACTTGCGTCGTTGTTAAGTAATGTCTCTTCATAACCTTTATATATGCAGCGTCCCATGGACACATTCCTCATTTATTTTGATTTTTTTAGATGAGGAGTCAGGGCCGAAAATTTCAGACGTATTGTTGAAAGCAGTGAAAGAAGATCTTAACCTTATAGATAGTCAATTCCCAAAGGTATGAATTAAAATACATACAGGTTAAACTGTAAAAGAATCATAGCAAATAATTTACACGAATGACAAAAGACAAACAATGTTATTATCATTTCTGTTTGCAATGAAAGTTGAAGCAAGCCATAAATAGTGGTGTAAGTAAATACCTTCATTCATCAGATCAGCATGCTCAAGATATCTTTAGCATTGACATGGGTGAAATGTTTTATTGTTGTAACCCACTCTTACACATTCCCTCATCATTTGTCAATGACAATTTTTGAAACATTAACAAAGGCCATTATTATTGGACAGAAAAGTTTAAATTAAAAATGATATTCTTCAAGGAAATTTTAAGAAGGATTCCCAGTCAATAATAGATTACAACAAGGAAAGCCAACAATGCACAATGACAATGTACAAGTATTATTGATATCATGTTAAACAAAAGTTTGAAGTTCGGTAACCATTTAAGAACTCATTTTTGTAGACAAATTGAATGTCATAATGTCTATGATCAAAGAACTTACTTTTAGAATCAGTAAAAAAGTAGCAATATCAGTTACTGACTTATCATGCTTATATGAGGTACGTATACTTGACTTGAAGAGATTTAATGAAGAATGGTCCTATTTACTATCAATCTGTAATGTTTCCCCATATATTATACAATAAAACCTTTGATTAGGTTTATGCATGTTTTAATCACCATAACATTTTATCACAATTTTATTTTCAAGTTGAAATACTATATTGAAGCATTCCTGTCACACTTAAAACACAAACACTGTTTTAAAATCTTTGAATATTGTCTTTGTCAGTACTTGTTTTTGCTTATAAATTCAGACATAACTAAATGTGAATTGTTTTATACCTATGAACCACAGGTGGTTGGGGAATGATCCACCTTTTCTTTATGCATTATTTTTATGATCCCACCATAGCAGAGGTGGCATTTAGTTTTACCCTTGTTTGTTTGTTCGTACTTCCTTACATCCATTTGTCTGTATGTCCCAAAATTAATTTCAGAGCTCTAATGTTTAAGTTTTCCTCAACCAAATGTTATGAAACTATTATACACAATGCTAATTTTTACGAAGCACAGATCTAGTTCAAATTTTGGTGGCGTCACTTTTACCTTTTTATAGTTATGCCGCTTTACTATTGGAAAAAAATACTAACATTTTTGTTTCATTTCTCTAAATTAAGTTCTCCTGAATAAAACGTTATTAGTCTTTATTGAACAATGCTTATAACTACAAAATCAATCAATTTTGAATTTTGATGATATCACTTTTATTGTTCAAGAGTAATATCACATTTCAATTAAAATAATGCTGTATATTTCAATTCTTTAACGTATTGAAGTCATATGAAATGAGCGACTGGTGAAAAATACTGTTTATCCAATTCTTGAACTAATGCATGTTTATGTCATAAACTTAGGTTTCTGTGCATGACTTTTTTTATGAATCTATATCGTATTATCGTAAAAAACCGATACACAGATGAATTTTGAATTTGGGTCACTTTTGCCGTTATAGAGTTAAGCCCAGTCCAACTAGACCGTGATCGCAACACACTCACCACGATCTGAAATTAATTAAGATCGTGGTGAGGTCGCGGTATGAGAGGCATGGAAATGTTAATTTTCGTTGATTTCATGATGATACTACGTCCTAATTACGCTTTTACAACGATCCCGCTACGATTATACCACTTGCTCATCACGCCTTTTTTACGATTATCATGATCTTACTACGCTTATCACAATCGCACGACCACTATACCACGAGTTATCTGATTGCAACGCGATATTACCACGCTTCTACTGCGATTATAGCACGTTCTCAGCAATAACGTCAACATCGTGTTCCATATGAATACTGTTCAATTCCATCTGTTTCTGATTAATACGTAGATTTTACGGAAACAATTCAGTCATGCAGCTAATCTACTAGAACACGTGAGCATGGTGGTAGGGGTAGATGTAGAGGCAGAGCTCTGATAGTAACGAATCCTGATCCAGCAGAGAGTTCGGACCGACCAATCAAACCTAAACTTCAATCTATTGCTGTTCCATCAGGCTCAAATGACGATAAATTTAGTGAACAATATAGCAGAGATGACACAGATGTGTCAAGCATGGTTGAGCCGTTTACGAAAATGGACAAGAGGTTCTTATTACATGCAGAAAAATAAAACCTGGAGAGATTAGATATTTTCTGTGAACATGACAATGAGGATGATGAGCGTAGTATGAACGTAGCGAGGTCGTAAGAGAGCGTGATGAGGACGCAAGGGCGTGCTAGAATGGTACTATAGTCTTGAACAGCTTAGTGTAAACGTGGTATAGTCGTTGTTGAAGCAAAGTTTGGTCGCGGAGAGAACGTGATGGTCGTAGTGAAGTCGTAATAACGTAACAAATTGACCCCATTTTAATTTTGCTTTAGTGCAAATAAACTCATCATAGATACCAGGACTGAATTTTGTACATACACCAGACGCGCGTTTCGTCTACAAAAGACTCATCAGTGACGCTCGAATAAAAAAAAGTTAAAAAGGCATACACTTAGGTTGAAGGAAATAGTTTATTCTCACGAAAATCACTGCAGGTGTCAAACAGAACTGAAACTTCGATCACCTCTGCAGCGAACGTGTGTTTACTGTGCACGAACATAGTGTTCTGAAAATGTCAGCACGGATTCATATCGGAATTCATACTGATTTTTACTGTAACCATAGAATAGGCTATACCGTAGCAAAAACACTATGATTAAAAGCTTCTTGGAAACTAAAGAATTCCTCAATTTGTGATAAAAATTGTCATTTTCACAATGTTAATATATTTTATTTTAGCCCATAGGTTTTTGTTTTCTCTCTTTTGCTTGCAAACCATTTTGAAATTATTGAATTTAATTTTTGCTGCCAATTTTATTGTAAATTAACCGGAACCCCCACCCCCCATCCCCCCCTCCCAAAAAAAAGAATAAATATATACCAACATATTTGAAGAAATATTGTTTTTAATTTATGAAATAAGAAATAAGAAAAAAAAGCCCCACCCACCCCCACCTCCTTTCCACCTCATTTTAAGCCAACCTGACCCAAATAGCCAAGTGAGCTTTTCTCATCAATTTGCGTCTGTTGTCTGTCGTTCACTTTTACAAAAATTCTTCTCAAACTAGTAGGGCAAATGACTAGGGTTTCTCGTTTATAAAAATGTTCATCAGGTCAATAACTATCTTCCCTGAAATTGTCACACGCATCAGACGCCCCGTTGTTGGGTTGCTGCCCCTAAATTGGTAATTTTAAGGAAAGTTTGTAGTTTTTGGTTAATATCTTGAATATTATAATAAAAATAAACTGTAAACAGGAAATTGTCCATCAAAGATAGATAAACAAATAAGTCAACATAACAAAATGTTCAATTGATAACTTAAAGAGTTATTGCCCTCTAAAGTCAACATTTCACAATTTTTCGTGAATTTTTGTAGTCTTTTGAAAAAATCTTCTCCTCTGAAACTACTGAGACAAGTTTAAACAATCTTGGCAACAATCATCATTAAGATATATTGTTAAAAAATGTGTCACAAAACCCTGCCTACAAATCATCATGGTTAGCATTGCTAAAAATAGAACATAGGTGTAAAAAGCACATTTTTTTCTCTCCATTTTTTGCCTTTTATCATAAAAACTGTGATATTTAGGGAAAACCCTTTTTCTGTTTAGCCTCATTATGATAGACAAATAAGCACTCTTAATCACAAAAATGATCAACAAGGCAAGAGTTATTACCGTGCTTATCTAGTAACCTTTGTGGTATTACAATAGAAAAGGCTAAAACAATTTATCAAATTGCAGTTAGATTGTATTCTACAACTAGCTGATTAACTGGTAAAATATTTCAGCAGATTGGTCAAGATAAAGGTTGTTAGTATGAAGTGAGTGCTTTGATATAAAAATTAAAACTTACCATCCAGTTGCAGTAAGTTGTCGAACATGCGTCTGGCGTATTAAATTATAAGCCTAGTACCTTTGAAAACTATTATTAAAGTAACTGTCCGGAAACAAAATGTCTTCGGACGACGCGGACGCCGACGACGACGCGATACCAAAATACGACCGCAACATTAAAATGGCTGAATATTTCGTTATCATTCGTTTAGTTAAATAATTGATTTATACAACAAAATACAGATTATTATGAATTTTGGTAAGCCCCATTACAAATGGAAAAAATACTGAATTATTCGTTTCAGTTTGAATACTAAGGTTGCCTCAACCAAATATAATGAGACTTATACACAGTTGTTATTACCACAAAAGCTCAGATCAAGTACAAACTTGGATAGCTTCACTTTTACCGTTCTTCAGTTATGTTCCTTTATAACTTTATATGATGTGTAAGCGGGAGCATTATCTGTGTCCCATGGACACTCCGAAATTTATTGTTTTGATTTATTTCGAAAAATTCTTCAATAAGGTCGGGTACACTACCTTATACATGTATGCATAATTTAGCATACTAAGTTTCTTTATTCTTGATTTTTTTTTTGACAATTGCATGACTTGCAATGCAAGATGGACTGCTACAGGTTTACAGCTTACTGAGGTGCAACACAAATTGCTTGAAGCTTAAGCTGTATACATTATGTGTATGGGTATACCATTTGGAAAAACAAAACATATACATTACAATGCAAAGTAATTAAAACAACAGTTAATTCCACATGATATTGAACTCAAAGTAGACAAAAACACATTGTGGTTCATTGTGTTGATTTATCAATTTCCTAGGAGCATGTTTAAAATATTTTATAACTGAAAATTTACTGTGCAAATGTGTTCTAACATCAGAATTCTAGTAGTTAAGACTGATTTAGTGTTCTTGCTCATATCAGTAATATTTTACAATAACAATTATTATATCCACAGGACAATAAGAATAGAAGTGTATAGTAAACACTGTCTTGTGATTCATTATTATTCGTTGGATATTAAATTTAGTAGGTTTCGTTGGAACAGGTTAAGCATGAATTCTAGTTTCTCCTCAATCTATGAAACTGATGCCCTTAAAATAAAGTGTTTTTTTTAGGATGGATATTTTCGACCAAAACTTGATGCACTAGAGTCTATTGACAGAGATTATGATTTCCAGGTGTATGTTGCCCATTCAAAAAATCATGAGGAAGACATAAAACAGGCAGAGGAAATCATTTCTTATTTGGAAAAATGTGGTATACGTCAGATACTTACGGATGATATGATTCCGGCTCTACCTGGAAATACAGTTATGAGCAGGTTATTAGTAGCTGCTCAGAAATGTCGTTGGTTTGTATTTTTGCTTACAAAGAATTCATTAGATGACCAAATGCTGACATTTGAAATGTTGTCTGCTCTTGGAGATAGTATAATTGAAAGGAAGGTTAGAGTTTTACCAGTTGTTGACCGAAGAGAAGTTGTATGCATTCCAGAATCACTGCAGTGGGTGACTTACATTCCCTATAACCGTGATAGTAGTCATCTGAAGAGTTTATATAATACAGTTAGTGGTAAGATTACTTATTGCTATTTTAATTTGTATCTCTATTGTGAACTTTTGTCATCACTGAGCACAAGTCTTCTATCATCAATCATATGTTTATTGTCAGTATTTTTATTATCATTTTTTGTCTACGCCACTGAAACTAAATAAATGCAACAGTAGTATACCGCTGTTCAAAATGCATAAATCTATTGAGAAAAAAACAAATCCGGGTTACAAACTAAAACTGAGGGAAACACATCAAATATAAGAGGAGAACTACGACACAACAGAAACACAACATTAAAATGTAACACACACAGAAACTAACTATAATATAACAATGGCCATTTTATTGACTTTGTACAGGACATTTTAATAAAAAAAAAATGGTGGGATGAACCTGGTTTTGTGGCATGCCAAACCTCCCGCTTTTATGGTAATGTTAAATATAACATTAAAATGACAATATTACATGATAGGACTACAATACAAATAAAATGTGAGAACATATAGGACAGAGAAAAACACGAATAATAGCTAACAACAGGTGCCATGTTTAAAATTTAATACGCAAGATGCGCGCCTCGTCCACACAAGACTAACCAGTGATGCTCTGATGAAAAAAGTTCGAAGGCCAAAAAAAAAAGGGGGCACAAAGTTGAAGAGCACGGAGGATCAAAAGTTACAATAAACAGCCGCGCCATGAGCGCATGATACGCCGACGTCTTGTGTGGAAGTTTTATGCAATAATCATAAATAGTTTCTGAGAAAGTTTTAAGCAATTACCATTTATTGCTTTTGAGACACGGCCGGACATGTGAACCCCCCCCCCCCCCCCCCACCCTGGTTTTTTTTTACAAATATCACTAAAATAAAATTTTGAATCAAACCAAATAGTATACAGATCTTTAGATTAATATAACAAAGAAGTGTGTACAGTTTCAAGCAATAATCATAAATTGTCTTTGAGATACGGCGCGACATGTAAAAAAAACCCTCCCCTTTTTTTACAAAATACTCAATAACTCAAAAATAAAATTTTGAGTCATCACCAAAAAGTATACATATCTTTAGATTAATATAACAAAGAAGTGTGTAAAGTTTTAAGCAATAATCATGAATCATTTTTGAGATACGGCACGACATGTAAAAACCCCTTCCCCCTTTTTTACAAAATACTCAATAACTCAAAAATGAAATTTTGAATCATCACCAAAAAAAGTATACAGATCTTTAGATTTATATAACAAAGAAGTGTGTAAAGTTTGAAGCAATAATCATAAATCGTTTTTGAGATACGGCGCGACATGTAAAAAACCCTCCCCCTTTTTTTACAAAATACTCAATAACTCAAAAATGAAATTTTGAATCATCACCAAAAAGTATACAGATATTAAGATTAATATAACTAAGAAGTGTGTAAAGTTTTAAGCAATAATCAAGAATCGTTTTTGAGATACGGTGCGACATGTGAAAAAAAAACCACCCCCCTGTTTTAGTTACAAAGTGCCGTAACTCAAAAAGTTTAAATCTTATATTCACCAAAAAGTATACAGATCATTTGACCATCATAAAAAACAACTATATCAAGTTTCATGAAATTTAGATAAGTCGTTCACAAGTTACGGTGCGACATGTTTACGCCGGACAGACAGACGGACAGACGGATGGACAGACAGACGGACGGACAGACATACATACGGACGGACACCGGACATTTGTATACCATAATACGTCCCGTCCAAATTTTGACGGGCGTATAAAAAGCTGTGCCAAATACGACTAGGGTATTCTGCCTGGGATAAGAACATTCCTATCACTCAGACCAATTCACACTTTTCCAAACAGTAAATTTTTATATAAAAGGTCAATTGTCAAAATAGAACTTGGCTGTGGAAGTGTGATATATGGTCTTTATTATAAGAATTCTTCATTTGTTCCAACACAATTCAGAATGGTAAATTTTTCAATTTATCTTCTGAAACAACAAGGCAATGCCTTTTAAACTTGTAGATATGATGACTGGGAATACCTCTGTTAAGAATCTCAGTTGCATGTTTATTAGATGACGTATGTGGTGGTGAATATATCACATCTATATGTATCTTGGCACTTCATTGGAAATCCTGTTTTTAACTTATTCTACAAAGAGTGTAAAGGCTGAAATGTTGTGCCTCTTTACTAACCATTGATTTTATGTTGATACTTTATTATACAAGTCTTTTTTACAGAGTTTTATATTATGGTAACTCAGCCTTCCACTCTCCATTTTATAATACAGTGATTTAATCTGCCGTTTGAATAAGTGAACTTAGTTTTGCACATCAGTAAAATCCTAACAAAATAGAGTATAATTACCGTACTCCTTTTATTCAAACACATCGAATGCAACTTACCCCATTTTCACTTGTGGTCACCAATGCTCATTTAAACAAAATAAATCTTCTATGCAAGGGAAGAAATCTCATCACTATTCACCCATCCTTAGAGTCCCCAATACTATTAAAATGCATTATGATTCACACAAAACATACCTTCATAAGAAATCCTCTCTAAGCACTGAGCATTTTTAGCTCGCCGGGGCATGAAGGGCCCCATATAAGCTTATGCCATCACTTGGCGTCCGTCGTCTGTCGTCGTTAACTATTTCAAAATTCTTCTCCTCTGAAACTACTGGGCCAAATACCTTCAAATGTTCCTTAGGGGATCTCATTTATAAACTAAGTTTTGATCCATTGACAAACATGGCCGCAATGGCTAAAAATAGAACATAGCGATCAAATGCAGGTTTTGGCTAATATCTCTTAAATTAAAGCTTTTAGAGCAATTCTGCAAGGAGTACAATTGTTTAATAGGTCAAGTTCTATCAGCCCTGAAATTTTCAGACGAATAGAACAACCCGTTGTTGGGTTGCTGCCACTGAATTGGTAGTTTAAACGAAATTGTGCAGTTTTTTGTTATTATTATGAATATCATTATAGATAGATATAAACTGTAACCAGTAATACTGTTTAGCAAAGTAAGATCTACATAAAAGTTAAATGACCAAAATTGTCAACTGACCCCTTAAGGAGTTATACCCTTTAAAGACAATTTTCACAATTTGTTCATCAGGTTTATCATTTCAAAATCTTCTCCTCTGAAATACATATGAGCGATTCAGGCTATTAAAATCCTCTTGTTTTTATAAGGCGCCAAATAAAAATGGAAAGCATGTTTTTGTAAGAAAACCACAATATCTCCTCAGGGACTCGAACCCAGGAGTACACGTCAGAACTGACATAAAGAATTACTACAAAAACTTATTGCTAGCTGTGTTTCTATTATTTAAGGGGAGCAACTTATATATGTCTCCTTTTCAAACTATTGACCAATGACAACCATATGAAGCAGATATCCCCAATTTCATTAAAAATGTTATTTTCTATGCAAAAATAGTAAAAACAATCTATCAGATGTCTAAGTGACATTCAATATGACCACCACTGGACCCTTTATTTTTTGTTAAAGATATAAATTAAAAAGATGTAGTGTATTGTCAATGAGGCAATTATCCATTAAAGACCAAAGGAAGTCAAAGTACTTCATAGGAAGTTAACCTGCAATATATATGAAGGTGTCTGTTTTCTATGACAATTTTCAGGTTGCTGGGCCAGACAGGGAAACAATGAACTTGGATTATCAATGTTTTGATAAACTAGCTACTGTGGATTCATTAATTTCCTTTAAATACCAATTTTTGTAGAATTCGTAGGTACAGGTAAATCACGAATTTAAATGTTCAACAAATTGCATGTTTGTCATTGGTTTGTATACAGACTTTGGCCAACCACGAATTTAATATCCGCGAAAGTGTAAGTTTTGCTCAATCCACGAAAATTGGTACCCACGAAAATAAGTGAATCCACAGTACCTTAACTTCGACAGATAATTCAGACGTGGACGTAAGCAACTATAGGTCAAGGTACAGCTTTCAACAATTACCAAAATCCATATCCTATAGTAGGCAATAAAGGCCCCTGGATATTAAAATGTGAAATAATTTATGATTTTTGCTCAAAATAATTAACAAAAATCAAATATGGTACAACAGTGACAATTGACCAACACTGAATTTGAAGGCTTTGGATAGACACATAAAGAATGTTACAGAGTTTAATAGTTAATCTGATGGATGTTTACTTATTGATACATAATTTATTTATAAGTATAAACACACTAGATTTGAACTAGTGTTCAGTAACTGTGAGTACTCATGTATCACTGCTTTGTGTCTTTTGTTTTTATGTGAGTTGCTTTTCGTGCTTCATACTGATCTATTGAGTTTAGACATTTGCAGCTGAATTTGATAGTTTGTTCTTGTGATGTGCTGTTACAGCACTGTCCACGATAAGGTGAGGCAGATTAAGTGATTACAAAAATGTTTAACTCTGCCACAAAACATGTTTTACGTACATAAATATAAGAAGATGTGGTATGACTGCCAATGAGACACCAGATAGAGACCAGCATTTCTATTGTTGTCATTATTACATGTCTATTGTATTTGATTGTTGTATATACTATTGTTATAAATTAGGTGCTCAGTTTTCGTATTTGAATTGTTTCACATTTTCATGTTGGACCCTTTTTAAAGACTGTTGGGTGTGGAATTTTGTCATTATTAAAGACAATACAGTGACATATAATGCTTATATTCAAGTCATTTGAACTCTAGTGGTTAGTTGTCTGATTGGCAACATTAATTGCACTGCATCTCCTTAGTTTTATATTATGAGATCTCAAGATTGTTATTATTTAGCTTCATACTATTCCAATGATATATTTACACAAATGGGACAAATAAACTTGCAATAATTTAACTTGGCGTTCATGGTTTGCAAGATTGTCATACATAAACTATTAAAGATATTCAGAAGCATTAAACTAATTAAAATCAATCATCACACTATGGAGTCTTCTATTTAGCCAAATTATAAACCTTGTCTCTTTGGTGAGTTTTTAAACAATTTATCACACTTTGATTTTTTTATATATCTATATCTGAAATGATGTAGACAAACTACAAAGCAAAAACAAGCATATTGAGATTATCAAATTATTATATTGCTTATCAGTATTTAGCCTATATTTGACTGTTGCTTGTTATATATTATCTATCTTTTTTTCTATACACGTTTCAGGTCAGGACATTCCATTGGAAACTGAGTTATTACTTCCAGCTGGTTATGTATCTTATGGTTTTGCTTGGGGTTATGTAGCCAATTATCTCAGAAACGTCCTTCCTCGTAAGTGAGCTTTTAATTCAGCCCTCTGAATATTTCACATTTCCAATATTATGTGGACCATTATATTTGGTTCAAAACGTTATTTTTGTGTGGCGCTGCTGTTTATTTACATATATAAGACCGTTTGTTTTCCTGTTTGAATGGTTTATCATAAGTGTCATCACAAACAAAGTTATGTAATTGATGTATTTATCACAGTGTCAGAAGGAAATTTTGATCCAGTTCTACATCTTTGGTTTAACTGTACCAAATCAGCATGCAATGCTTTTAGAAGACATATTCCAAGTCAAAGTTAAAGGAATTTCTTGACAGTTATTTAGCCTTCCCAGTTCAAAGATTTAGCAGTTTCTTATACTTGGCAGTTGTTAACTTTCCAAAATTAACCAGATGCTTCATATACAAAACATAGCAGTTTTCTTCAACCTTCGCAGTTATTCTGCCAGTTCATAGCACTTTCTTAGCTGTTTAAACCAGTTCTTTGGTACCTTTTTGTACGACATATTTAGATTATGTACCAAAAACAGCTTTCAGTTCATGAATATTCATTTTACTACAGGTTAATTATTATTCATATAAAACTGAGAAATAACTGATAAGGAAATCCTTATATGGTCATGATATTATGCATTATTCATATGTAGTAGTTAAAAAAAGTAACTTAATAACATGTTATAATTATCAAAAACATTGATATATATCTTCTAAACATATTTGTTGTTATGCAATGTTATATGTTTAGCTTTTATGTATTACACACAAATATTGGTGTCAGAAATACAGGGTGCAACATGTAATTTCTGGTTTCAAGTCATCTGAAATAATGGAAATAGAAATCAAGATTCATGCAATCTTATTCACTTGAAATTAATTATTTGTTTTATTACTTGATTAGTAAGAAGACTCCTAAATATTAAAATGATTAAGTATATGTGTTAACCGAATCAATTTTATTCAAATATTATGTATATGAAATACATGACAAATAAAACAGCTGGACATGTCACAATGGGGAGCAAAATAAAAATCAAGCCATATATCTATATATATTAAGTAAAATCACAAAAATAAAAAAAAACTGAACTGTGAGGAAAATTCAAAACGGAAAGTCCCTAATCAAATGGCAAAATCAAATGCTCAAACACATCAAAATATTCCCGACATGGTACAGGCATTTTCTTATATAGAAAATGATGGATTATACTTGTCATTATTGTTTTGTTATATTGAACAATACATTTAAAGCACAATTTCACAGAATCAAAATAGTAGAATCCAATTAATTGCACTTACCTGAATTAAGATGTAATAAAAAATTACCTCACAAAAATAACACAATTTACATGATTATAATCTTTCTTTTAAAATTGCCATTGATGTTAGTCAAAAAGACACATCCCTACTGTTCAATGTGAAAAGAACTATTTCGAAATTAATAAAGTATATCGAATGTAAAATTTGCTTTTTGTTCATGTAAATCACATTATTTATGTTTGATGCAACTTTCAAGACATAATTTGCAAATCAAACTGCCATATAGAAATTAATTCCAAGCTTAGCTGGAAGACAATTATAATAATCCTCAAACAGATTAGAATTATTTAACCTGCTTGAAATAACAGTTATCAATTACCCGTGAGCAGTTATTTTAAACTGCCTTAATCAAAATGCCTAAAACTGTTCCAAAACCTGCTAAAAATTCAAGAAACTGCTATAAAACTGCCAATGAACTGCTTAAATATATTTTGTAGGCAGTTCACTTCTTGGGATTGTTTAATTTGCATTCCTCTTCGTAATAAGGTTCTTAACAAAAAATTGAAAGGACTAATTGTGATATCTGCAGCTAGAACAGTGGTTCTGTGACTTTCGTTATTTAACACTTTGAAAACAAGAAAAATTGAATTAAAGGATTTATCTTTTGAAATTCCCATTTACAAATAATTACTAAAAAAAATGTCTTGTTCACAAAAAAATAACGTCTTTGTAAAACTATATAATTTGTTTTATGCCCTACCTACAATAGTAACATGTTCATCATTTTTTATACGACCGCAAACATTTTAATTTTTCGTCGTATATTGCTATCACGTTGGCGTCGTCGTCCTGCGTCGTCGTCGTCGTCCGAATACTTTTAGTTTTCGCACTCTAACTTTTGTAAAAGTGAATAGAAATCTATGAAATTTTAACACAAGGTTTATTACTACAAAAGGAAGGTTGGGATTGATTTTGGGAGTTTTGGTCCCAACATTTTAGGAATTAGGGGCCAAAAAGGGCCCAAATAAGCATTTTCTTGGTTTTCGCACTATAACTTTAGTTTAAGTGAATTGCAATCTATGAAATTTTGACACAAGGTTTATGACCACAAAATGAAGGTTGGGATTGATTTTGGGAGTTTTGGTTCCAACAGTTCAGGAATTAGGGGCCAAAAAAGGGCCCAAATAAGCATTATTCTTGGTTTTCGTACAATAACTTTAGTATAAGTAAATAGAAATCAATGAAATTTAAACGCAAGTTTTATGAACACAAAAGGAAGGTTGGGATTGATTTTGGGAGTTTTGTTCTTAACAGTTTAGGAATTAGGGACCAAAAAGGGGCCCAAATAAGCATTATTCTTGGTTTTCGCACCATAACTTTAGTATAAATAAATAGAAATCTATGAAATCTAAACACAAGGTTTATGACCATAAAAGGAAGGTTGGGTTTCATTTTTGGAGGTTTGGTCCCAACAGTTTAGGAATATGGGGCCCAAAGGGTCCAAAATTGAAATTTGTTTGATTTCATCAAAAATTGAATAATTGGGGTTCTTTGATATGCCGAATCTCTCTGTGTATGTAGATTCTTAATTTTTGGTCCCGTTTTCAAATTGGTCTACATTAAGGTCCAAAGGGTCCAAAATTAAACTTAGTTTGATTTTAACAAAAATTGAATCCTTGGGGTTCTTTGATATGCTGAATCTAAAAATGTACTTAGATTTTTGATTATTGGCCCAGTTTTCAAGTTGGTCCAAATCGGGGTCCAAAATTAAACTTTGTGTGATTTCATCAAAAATTGAATAATTGGGGTTCTTTGATATGCCAAATCTAACTGTGTATGTAGATTCTTAATTCTTGGTCCCGTTTTCAAATTGGTCTACATTAAAGTCCAAAAGGTCCAAAATTAAACTAAGTTTGATTTTAACAAAAATTGAATTATTGGGCTTTTTTGATATGCTGAATCTAAACATATACTTAGATTTTTGATTATGGGCCCAGTTTTCAAGTTGGTTCAAATCAGGATCCAAAATTATTATATAATAAGTAGTGTGCAATAGCAAGAAATTTCAATTGCACAGTATTCAGCAATAGCAAGAAATCTGCAATTGCACAGTATTGTGCAATAGCAAGCAATTTTCAATTGCACAGTATTGCGCAATAGCAAGAAATCTTCAATTGCACAGTATTGTGCAATAGTAAATATTTTCAATTGCACAGTATTGCGCAATAGCAAGAAATATCTAATTGCACAACAATCTTTACCATTCAGTGATAACAAGCACTTTATTTTACATTTTAATATTTTATGATGTATTTAAATGAGTAGTTATTGTTGCAAACTCCATTAGGAATTTGAATTGAGATCAGTTTTGGAAAAAGGGAAAGGGGGATGTGAAAAAAAATGGGGGGGGGGTTAAATTTTTCTCATTCAGATTTCATAAATAAAAAGAAAATTTCTTCAAACATTTTTTTGAGAGGATTAATATTCAACAGCATAGTGAATTGTTCAAAGGCAAAAAAAATATTTTAAGTTCATTAGACCACATTCATTCTGTGTCAGAAACCTACGCTGTGTCAACTATTTAATCACAATCCAAATTTAGAGCTGAATCCAGCTTAAATGTTGTGTCCATACTTGCCCCAACTGTTCAGGGTTCAACCTCTGCGGTCGTATATAGCTGCGCCCTGCGGAGCATCTGGTTTCAGTTAGTTTTCGGATTAGGTAGTTGTCAATAAGATACTATGCACACATTTTCTTGTGTAACTTCATACCATTAGACAATTATCAACATCAGATAAAAGAAGTTATTGAAAATGAGATATTTTTAGCTCACAGGACCTGAAAGATCAAGTGAGCTTTTTTTATCACTTGGCGTCCGTCGTCAGACGTCGTTGTCTGTTTACTTTTACAAAAATCTGAAACTCCTGGGCCAAATGTCACCAAAATTTGCTACAATCATCATTGGGGAAATTTAGTTTGAGCAATGAGTTCGACGACCCCGCCTGCCAACCAACATGGCCGCCATGGATAAAAATAGACAGTAGCGGAAGTGAAAAGAGCGACGAAGAAGACACAAAATGGGAAGTCAGCAGGAATAGACACTGTAACACCAGAGATAATAAAGGCAGACATCCACCTAACAGCAGAGAAAATGGCAGAAATATTTGATAGCCTATGGATAGAAGAAAAATTGCAATCAGACTGGAAAAAGGGATTGATTTGCAAGATCTTTAAGAAGGACAATATGACAGATTGTAACAACTGGAGGATGGTTACTCTTTTACCTGTTTTCAGCAGAAGTATTCTGCATAATACTGATAGAAAGAATAAAAGAAGGAATAGACAAAAGATTAAGGAATGAGCAAGCAGTTTTTAAATCAAAAAGAGGAATAACCGAATATATTTTTATCCTTCGAAACATACTTGAGCAAACAAATGAATGGAATTCAGCTTTATCATGCTTTTTATAGACTTTGAAAAAGTATTTGACTCAGTCCATCGAGAGAGTCTATGGAACATCGTGAAGAGCTATGGAATACCAGACAAGATCATAAGAATCATAAAGGAAATATATACTGGATTTAGGTGTACCGTCATCGATCAAGGTGAAACATCAGAATGATTTGAAATAAAACTAGCAGTGAAACAGGGATGCATAATGTTAGGTTTTCTTTTCCTTCTAGTCATAGACTGGATCATGCAAAAAAACAACTGCAGACAAAGCCAGAGGGATTGAATGGAACTTTAATACTGTTCTAGAAGATCTTGACTTTGCTGACGACATAACACTTCTTTCCTCAAAACTTGGCGACCTTGATGACAAAACGCAGAAATTAACAACAAAAGCTGAAAGAGTTGGAATGAACTCAACTCCAAAAAGTGTAAAACTCTGATATCCAAGCAAATAAAGAGTAAAGAGCTGATAACATTAAACGACGAGAAAGAAGAAGATGTAGACAAGTTCACATACTTGGTAGCTGTCCTGGACAAACAGGGAGGAGGAAGTAGCAACAACAAAAACAGAAAACAGAACGCAATAGGGACATTCCAGCGCCTAAGATATATATGGTATGCAAGAGGAATTGGCCGAAAAACAAAAATACATCTGTACAAATCATTAGTTAAACCAGTATTATTGTACGGATGTGAAATATGTAAACTCACAAACCTCGAAGAAAAGAAACTGAATACTGTACAACACCAATGCATAAGAAAGATTCTAAAAATAAGATGGCAAAGTAAAACATCCAACAAAGCAGTCAACGAAATTGTCCAGAAACATCAGTTGTGAAATAAGATAACGTTGGACATGGATAGAACACATATTTAAAGGTGTGAAAGAGATAATAACAGTTATGTAGCACTACAATGGGCACCGGAAGGGAAAAGAACTAGAGGAAGGCCAAAAACTACATGGAGAAAAACCACAGAGAAAGAAAGGAACTAACAAGGATGGACAAGTTGGAACGTAGCCAGAACATCGGCAAAAGAAAGACAAGAGTGAAATAGCAGCATGGCGGCCTTATGCGATTTCTGGCGCGGAGAGAATTAAGTCTTTAAGTCTTCAGACAAAGAGAGGCCCAAAGCAAGCATGTTTCTAGTTTCAGGACAATAACTTGTGTATTAATATTTTGATTGCTCTTAAATTTTACCACAAGGTTCAATACACAACTAGAAAGCTAGGAACCAATATGGAGGTAATTGCCCAAACCGTTCAGAAATAGGGGATCAAAAAGGGTATAAAACAAACATTTTTCTAGTTTTCAGACAATAATTTGTGTGTAAGTGTATTTATGTCTCTAACGTTGTACCACATTTTACAAAAGATAATTTCTCCAAATGTTAGTAGGCCCCAGTCCCACTAGACCACGATCGCACCACACTCACCGCGATCTAAAATAAAATCAGATCGTGGTGAGGTCGCAGTATGAGCGGCATGCATATGTAAATTTTCGTTGCTTTCACGATGCTACCACGTCCTCATTACGCTTCTACAACGACCCCGCTACGATTATACCACGTTCTCACCGGGCCTATTCTGCGACCTCACTACGCTTATTAAGATCTTTCTACGCTCATCACGTTCTCACTACGACCATACCACGAGTTATTCGATTGCAACACGATTTTACCACGCTTCTAATGCGATTATGGCACGTTTTTACCACGACTATACTACGTTTATACCGCAATCTTACTATGATTTCAGCAATAACGTCAACATCGTGTTCCATATCAATACAGTTTCATTTCTTTTATTTCTGATTAATACGTAGATTTCTCGGAAACACGGATGGTCTCGGATGGTCGTAGTACGAACGTAGTCAGGTCGTAAGAAGAGCGTGATGAGGACGACAAGGGCGTGCTAGAATAGTACTATGGTCGTGAACAGCGTGGTATAGTCGTAATGGAAGCGTAGTTGGGCCGCAGTGAGAGCGTGATGGTTGTAGTGAGGTCGTAATAAAGTCGCTGTGAGATCGTAGCGCAGTATCTCCTATAGAATCACGCTTAAGCTTTCGCAACGCTCTCGCTACGATTGTACAGCGACTTTTGCGATCTTACTACGATCTTAGTGCGCTCTCACTACGCTTCTACTACGACCTGATTTCGCCACGACCGCACCACGAATGTTTTGAACATGTTCAAAATTGGCCACGCTCATCACGATCTTGAAGACCTCACCACGACCGTGTTACGACCTTACTGCTATTTACACGATCGTACTACGATCATCAAAATGTGCATTTTTTTTCACAGATCGTAGTGCGATCATGGCCTAGTGGGACTGCGGTATTAATTTCAATCCAAATTCAGACTTGTATCAGCAGAGGTCCAACCCAGAACAGTTATGGAAAACATGAATATTGTGTCCATGTTTGCCCTACCTGTTCTGGGTTGGACCTCTGCTGTCGTATCCAGCTGTGCTCAGTGAAGCAGTTTATTGGCTTTATTTCTGAAACTAATGCATTTGGAGTAAATCTGACGAAGTAAAAATCTTTATAAGATTATATCTGTCCTGGAATTTATAGACGAATCAGACACCCCATTGTTGGGGTTCTGCCCCTGAATTAGTCATATTAAGGAAATTTGGCAGATTTTGGTTATTATCTTGAAAATTATTATAAATAGAGATAAACTGTAAGCAGCAATAATGTTTAGCCAAGTAAGATCTACAAATAAGTCAACATGACCAATGTTGTCAATTTCTTCTACAGGTGTTCTAGGTGGAATCAGCGCTGCCCTATCAAAAGAGAATGTTAGTCATTTCAGATGCCATGAGAAATTATTCATTATCATTCCAAAAAGTTGTCATGCTGATCAAACTTTAAAAGACAAAAAAGACTATCAGGGACGAATTCAGGATTTTGCAAGAACTAACTCTGTCAATCAATCTGAGACTGGCACTAGAGGCTTCCAATGTAACATATACAAGATTTTAACTGAAGGAACAAATGAAGAAGTAAGTGTTTTTTAAGCTTTTTTAAATACGTCCGCAAGAATATTTTCGGGTCATATATTGCTATCTCATCGTCGTCTACATTTGGAGTCTGGTCAATAACGTTAGTTTAAAGGGACACTAGCTGTCAAATTCATGTACATCCATATGACTCATATATGATAACAATGTAAAACATTTATTCAAATTATAAAATGTTTAAAATAAACAATTAACAGGGCATTGGCCCTGTATTATGTAGCTTCGTTTCGTGTGTATTTTAGTCTAGACTTCATCTAATTAACTATCGAGATGACGCTGAAAACAACCAACGGTCACATAACAGGATATAAACATAAATAATTCTATGTCTGTTTGATTTCAGTTTTAAGGTTAAAAAATAAGTAATTTTTTTATTTTACCTGTATAAGAAGGATTTTTTGTGGATCGAATCAGTCAATCAAATGAATTACCTGTGTTTCACTTTAAATGTTATATATATTTTTAAATATTATAATGTATATAACATTCTTTTATTTTACAGCTCTTCTATTAAATCATGTAAATCAAACCTTTAATTAACTTGCTTGCTATGTTTGTTTGAATGTTTGTAAACAACAGGTAGGTAGTCATATGTCTGTTTACTATACACAGGAATTTGATTGAACAATAAACATTAACTTCAATTCATGTCATTTTTTATTGTCCAATCAAATCCCAGTATATATAGGGCAGACTGAAACTCCGCTTACCTATTATTTGCAAACATTCAAGCAAACATAGCAAGCAAGTTGATCAAAGTTTTGTTTTTCATGCTTTTTATAGAAGGGCTGTAATAGACTAACATCCATCAATCATGCATAATCCATTTGTAGCTAAGGGGTTAAACATAAATACGTATTCAATGAGGTCGAACCGGTCCAACGATTTACAGAAAAGTGCGACGATTTACAGAAAAGAACCGAAAAGAGCATTCAATATATTATATATAGGATTAAAGCAATGCATATATGCACGATTTATGTATACTGCTTTAACAATTCCTATTAATTAATAAACGCATAATTCAAATTTAGATCGTACATTTATAGAGAAATGTGGACTTACAAAAAAGAGACAATATAACTTGGTTTTTATACGACCGCAAAAATTGAAAAATTTTTGGTCGTATATTGGTATCACGTTGGCGTCGTCGTCTGCGTCTGCGTCGTCATCGTCGTCGTCGTCGTCGTCGTCGTCCGATTACTTTTAGTTTTCGCACTCTAACTTTAGTAAACGTGAATATAAATCTATGAAATTTTAACACAAGGTTTATGACCACAAAAGGAAGGTTGGGATAGATTTTGGGAGTTTCGGTCCTAACATTTTAGGAATTAAGGGCCAAAAAGGGCCCAAATAAGCATTTTCTTGGTTTTCGCACCATAACGTTAGTATAAGTAAATAGAAATCTATGAAATTTAAACACAAGGTTTATGACCACAAAAGGAAGGTTGGGATTGATTTTGGGAGTTGAGGTCCCAACAGTTTAGGAAATAGGGGCCAAAAAGGGGCCCAAATAAGTATTATTCTTGGTTTTCGTACCATAACTTTAGTATAAGTGAATAGAAATCTATGAAATTTAAACACAAGGTTTATGACCATAAAAGGAAGGTTGGTATGATTTTGGGAGTTTTGGTCCCAACAGTTTAGGAATAAGGCCCAAAGGGTCCAAAATTGAATAATTGGGGTTCTTTGATATGCCGAATCTAACTGTGTATGTAGATTCTTAATTTTTGGTCCCGTTTTCAAATTGGTCTACATTAAGGTCCAAAGGGTCCAAAATTAAACTTAGTTTGATTTTAACAAAAATTGAATCCTTGGGGTTCTTTGATGATCTTTGATATGCTGAATCTAAAAATGTACTTAGATTTTTGATTATTGGCCCAGTTTTCAAGTTGGTCCAAATCGGGGTCCTGAATTAAACTTTGTTTGATGTCATCAAAAATTGAATAATTGGGGTTCTTTGATATGCCAAATCTAACTGTGTATTTCGATTTTGAATTTTTGGTCCCGTTTTCAAATTGGTCTACATTAAAGTCCAAAGGGTCCAAAATTAAACTAGGTTTGATTTTAACAAAAATTGAATTCTTGTGCTTTTTTGATATGCTGAATCTAAACATGTACTTAGATTTTTGATTATGGGCCCAGTTTTCAAGTTGGTTCAAATCAGGATCCAAAATTATTATATTAAGTATTGTGCAATAGCAAGAAATTTTCAATTGCACAGTATTCAGCAATAGCAAGAAATCTTCAATTGCACTGTATTGCGCAATAGCAAGAAATCTTCAATTGCACAGTATTGTGCAATAGCAAATATTTTCAATTGCACAGTATTGTGCAATAGCAAGAAATATCTAATTGCACAATATTGTGCAATAGCAAGAAATTTTCAATTGGAGCTATCTTTCTTTGTCCAGAATAGTAGTTGAATCAACTTAAATCATTGTTTTATACAATATACAATGTTTTATTCACTTTTACTACCAACTGATAAATTAAAACAATCTTTACCATTCAGTGATAACAAGCACTTTATTTTACATTTTAATATTTTATGATGTATTTGAATGAGTAGTTATTGTTGCAAACTCCATTAGAAATTTGAATTGAGATCAGTTTTGGAAAAAGGAAAGGGGGTTGTGGAAAAAAAATTGAGGGAGGGGGTTTAATTTTTCTCATTTCAGATTTCATAAATAAAAAGAAAATTTCTTCAAACATTTTTTTGAGAGGATTAATATTCAACAGCATAGTGAATTGCTCAAAGGCATAAAAAATATTTTAAGTTCATTAGACCACATTCATTCTGTGTCAGAAACCTATGCTGTGTCAACTATTTAATCACAATCCAAATTTAGAGCTGAATCCAGCTTGAATGTTGTGTCCATACTTGCCTCAACCGTTCAGGGTTCAACCTCTGCGGTCGTATAAAGCTGCGCCGTGCGGAGCATCTGGTTTAGTAATATTTTTTAAAAATAAGTATGCTTAATGATTCTAAATTATCATTTATTTTTCATTAAGGATTTTAATCTAATCATTCAAATATTTGTTTATAACAGATATAAGAAGATGTCAGCATATTGCCCGTAGGCACTGGGTGAGATAGCATGTGAGAGCACGTCATAATAAATTTCGATAAATATCTTTTCATTTATGGACTTAAATGGATTGCATTTTGCTAATCTCCTTTGATTACAAAAACAAATCGATTTCCTTTTCGGTTCTTTTCGGTCATTGTCGGTTCTTTTTAGTCCTTTTCGGTTCTTTTCTGTAAATCGTCGCTCTTTTCTGTAAGTCGTCGGACCCTGTCCTACTATTCATTTGCATGTGAACAAATCATTATCGATGTTTCTTATCTTATTTTGACCTCAAAAATAGCAGAATGGGGTAAAACTATTAAGAAACTTTGATCCTCAACGCTCTATTTCGTACTTTATTTGCACAGGCACTTGTCTCAGAAAAAAATTTCCTATATACCTTATTATATATAACACAAGGTACTTAACTTGCATTTTAGAAAAAATGTCAGGTGGTGACGAAGTTCCGTTATATGCCGCTTTAAAGGCTGTCAACCCCGCTAAAACTTGTTATATCGTAAATCTAAATTGATTTATCTTTGCAATGGTGTATAACATACTTACATTTGTTGTCGGAATCATCCGTAGCAATCCTACCAAAGTATGTCAATCGTAATAATTTTGCAAATCGCTGAAGAATTGGCAATAAACGCGTCACGTCTCCTTGTATATCTCGGTTTCCGATTCTATGGAAAGTCTAAATGATTCTCGGAGTTATCTGATCTTGTTTCATTTCATACGTAAAGTCAAGAGAGAGTCTGCAAGACATTGACGTCATGGGAAAATTTGTAACTTATCAGACATACCACAAACAACACTTGTTAGATTTTTTTCACGGTATATTATACAATTTTACTAACTGTATGATAAGTTCTATTCATACGAAAACTAACAGTTTTTTTTAAAACAATTTTTATAATAAATCATTTACTGCGGACGTGTATTGCCAATTCTTCAGCGGTTTGCAAAATTATTACGATTGACATACTTTGGTAGGATTGCTACGGATGATTCCGACAACAAATGTAGGCATGTTATACACCATTGTAAAGATAAATCAATTTAGATTTACGATATAACAAGTTTTAGCGGGGTTGACAGCCTTTAAAGCGGCATATAACGGAACTTCGTCACCACCTGACATTTTTTTTCTAAAATGCAAGTTAAGTACCTTGTGTTATAATAAGGTATATATAGGAAATTTTTTTTCTGAAACAAGTGCCTGTGTTTATTTGGCCATTTTATACGACCGCAAAAAAATAAATTTGGAATCCTATATTTGTATGATTTCATCCTCGTCCGAAGACACATTGGACTCGGAATAATAACTTAAGTTTAAGGGAATAGATCTTTATGAAATTTTGTCAGAAGGTTTCATACCACAAAGGGAAGGTTGGGATTGATTTTGGGGATGATGATCGCAACCGTTAATGCATCTATTTTATGTAAGAAAAAAATGATCACAATCTTGATTCAGACAGTATCAGGCATAAATATTGCGTCCAAATTTGCCACAACTGTTAAGGTTCGACCTCTGCAGTTGTATCAGGCTGCGCTCAACGAAGCATTGTATAAACAATTATAATTGATTCGAGCGTCACTGATGAGTCTTTTGTAGACGAAACGCGCTTCTGGCGCATATACAAAATTTTAGTCCTGGTATCTATGATGAGTTTATTTTTAACCATACATACCATGCAGATTATTATTTCACTATTTTACTTTCATTAATGATTGAACAAAAAAAAAATCATAATTTAATTTTTTAGTGTATCTCGCAGCCTGTGTCCCTTTAAGTGTAAGAATCTCTATGACAGTTAATCAAAAGGTTCAATACAAAAAAAGGAAAGTTGGGATTGATTTTGGGGTTATGGTGCCAACTGTTTAGGAGTGAGGGGCAGATAGGCGCCATAAACAAGCATTTTTTTTCTAGTTTTAGGACAATAACATTTTAAAATTCTGAAATTGTACCACAAGGTTCAATACCACAAATAGAAAGATGGGATTCATTTTTAGCTCACCTGGCCCAAAGGTCCAAGTGAGCTTTTCTCATCACTTGGCGTCCGTCGTCCGTCGATCGTCGTCGTCTGTCGTCGTCGTTAACTTTTACAAAAATCTTCTCCATTGAAACTACTGGGCCAAATTAAACAAACTTGGCCACAATCATTATTGGGGTATCTAGTTTTAAAAATGTGTCCGGTGACCAGGCCAACCAACCAAGATAGCCGCCATGGCTAAAAATAGAACATAGGGGTAAAATGTAGATTTTGGCTTATAACTCTAAAACCAAAGCATTTAGAACAAATCTGACATAGGGTAAAAGTTTATCAAGTGAACATCTATCTGCCCTGAAATTTTCAGATGAATTGGACAACAGGTTGTTGGGTTGCTGCCCCCCAATTGGTAATTTTAAGGAAATTTTTCAGTTTTTGGTTATTATCTTGAATACTATTATAGATAGAGATAAACTGTTAACAGCAATAATTTTTTAGCAATGTAAGATCTACATATAAGTCTACATGTTTAAAATGTTCAGTTGACCTCTTAAAGAGTTATTGCCCTTTATAGTCATTTTTTACCAATTTCGTAAATTTTTGTAATATTTTACAAAAATCTTCTCCTCTGAAACTACTAGGCCAAATTTAACCAAACTTAGCGACAATCATTATTAGGGTATCTTGTTTAAAAAAATGTGTGCGGTGACCCAGCCAACCAACCAAGATGGCCGCCATGGCTAAAAATAGAACATAGGGGTAAAATGTAGATTTTGGCTTATAACTCTGAAACCAAAGCATTTAGAGCAAATCTGACATGGGGTTACATTGTTTAAAATCAATATTAATCTGCCCTGAAATTTTCAGATGAATTGGACAACAGGTTGTTGGGTTGCTGACCACCAATTGGTAATTTTTAAAGAAATTTTGCCGTTTATGGTTATTAACCTAAATACTAGTATAGCTAGAGATAAACTGTAAACAGCAATAATGTTCAGCAAAGGCAGATCTACAAATAAGTCAACATGACCAAAATGGTCAGTTGACCCCTTAAGGAGTTATTGTCCTTTATTGTCAATTTTTAACAATTTTCATTAATTTGGTAAATTTTTGTAAATGTTTACAAAATATTTTCCTCTGTAACTAAAGGGCCAAGTTTATTATAGATAGAGAAAAATTGTAAGAAGCAAGAATGTTCAGGAAAGTAAGATCTACAAACACATCACCATCATCAAAACACAATTTTGTCATGAATCCATTTGTGTCCTTTGTTTAATACATATATGCACTGTTGGTGACCTTCTGCTGTTGTTTTTTTCTATGGTCGGGTTGTTGTCTCTTTGGCACATTCCCCATTTCCATTCTCAATTTTACATTGACCAAGGTGAGCGACACAGGCTCTTAAGAGCCTCTAGTTATGGTAATTGCCCAAACCGTTCAGGAATTAGGAGCCATAAAGGGTCTTAAACAAACATTTTTCTGGTTTTAATATAATAAGTTGTGGTAAAGTGTAGTGATGTCCACTAGATCGCACCACATTTGAAAATAGATAAATCTTCAAATCTAATTTAGATGAAAAGTGGGGATTATTTTTTTATGGGAGAGGGCAATTTTTTCCCCTCTAGATTCAAGTAATTAAAAAGATTTTTTTGTTAAAAGGGGAGAAGGGGGGGGGGGATAAAAAAATTGGGGTCACAATTTTTGCTAATTCTTTGTATATAGTCTGAACACAGATTTACTTAGTATTGCGTTATAGCACATTGTATTTGCAAAAAGCAAGAAGTCTTCAATTGAATATAAATTCAAATCATATTACCAATTTTTAGTTATCTCTCTGTGTCAGAAACCTATTATGTGTCAAATACTTAATTACAATCCAAATTCAGAGCTGTATCAAGCTTGCATATTGTGTCCATTATTAAAGGACCGCAAAAATATTTTGCGTTCGTATATTGGTATCACGTCGTCGTCGTCGTCAGTGTCGTCCGAAGACACTTAGTTTCCGGACAATAACTTTAGTTTAAGTGGTTGGACCCCTATGAAATTTAAACACAAGGTTTGAAACCACAAAAGAAAGGTTGAGATTGATTTTGGGGGTATGGTCCCAACAGTTTAGGAACAAGGGGCCACAAAGGTGTCAAAATAAGTATGTTTCTAGTTTACAGACAATAACTTGCGTGTAAGTGCATGGATCTTTCTGAAATTGTACCACAAGGAAGGTTAGGATTGATTTTGGGGGTTATGGCCCAAAGTGTTTATGAATTAGGGACCAAAGGGGACCAAAAACAATACTTTTCTAATACTTTGTATAAATTGCTTATTTCTTGACCAATTTCAATGGGGGTTTTATTCTTGAATTCTTGGGGTTCTTAAATATGCTGAATCTAACAGTGTATTAAGTTTTTGGAATTTGGTCACCGTTTTTAAATTGGTCCACATGAGGTCCAAAGAGTCTAAAATTAAACTTTGTTTGATTTCATAAAAAAATGAATTATTTGGGTTATTTGTACGAAAGCGAGAAGGGTCATTCAAAATTCAAAATTCAAAATTCATAATTCATAATTCATAATTCAAAACTCACAATTCTCACATCAAGAATTCCGATTCCCGCCGTTTCTTTGTCACGTGGTCTCTGTGCCTCAACTTACTTCGGTGAAAGATAGCTCTGGTTTAGATGGAAGTATTTATTATAATATTAAGAAATGTATACTAATTTATTAATTGAAGTAATGAATAATAATTAGAAAAAGGCTAAACAAAATTAGCTAACAATTTTGTCGCAATTACAAAAAAAAAAAAATAGGATGAATAGGACTCTTTGAAAAACGGTTTCCACTCAACAACTACAACTATTAAGTTTAAATAAAAGAAACGGGAGCATTTTTGGTCAAATATATAAAAAAAATAAACTTTTTTAGCATTGGAATATTTTATTTTTTTGTAAATATTTACCTCTAGTTCATTTGCTTTATAACTGTTTATTTGTGTACAGAGAAAACTAATGACGCAAGGCTTATTAGACAAATGGCTAGTTTTATTATCTGCAGCTAATTTAAAAGTTGAACTGTCAGATCATGGAAGTACTATTTGAATATTACTTCCATGGTCAGATTAATTAAGACAAGTAACGATGTCTTGGGGTGTAGGGTAATAAAAATTAGTTAGGCCTATTTGTTTTGTCTAGAGCGAAAGTAATTAAACTCTATGATAAAGGTCAGTTGGTCAAGATACTTGCTGTGGTACCGTCACGACTGTAATGATTTTCCTTGAATGTTTAAATCAGTAAAGATACTGAAGAACTTGGTTTTTAAAGTTTATATGTTTAAACTTTGTAGCTAGCTTTGTCAATATATCTGAAGTAATTAGATATAGGAAGATGTGGTATGAGTGCCAATGAGACAACTCTCCATCCAAATAACAATTTATAAAAGTAAACCCTTATAGGTCAAGGTACGGCCTTCAACACGGAGCCTTGTCTCACACCGACCAACAAGCTACAAAGGGCACCAACATTACTAGTGTAAAACCAATCAAACGGGAAAACCAACGGTCTAATCTATATAAAAAAAAGAGAACGGGAAACACGTATAAATTACATAAACAAACGACAACGACTGTACAGACAGGACAGCTGGTGCAAACATTTAACATTAATGTACATTTGTGAATAAACTTGTAAATAGATAACGTATTATTTAGTTCAGTATGGTTATGTCCGTCCGTCTGTGTCGGTGTCGTTCCTCCCCTCTGTCACGTTACAATATTGAATCTATTTCTTCTATGCAATGGAAAAGTTTTATCTCGGTTTCAATAAGTTATTGCAAGGTCATTTCTCATGAAATCTCCTTTCTGTTTCAGCATTTCTTTCCTATAAATTTGTGCTTGCCATACCGGAACTATTGCTTATTAGATTTTATTTCAAGTTCATTCACCTCTCGAGCAGTGTGTTGCCGACGCAATACAATTTGCATCTCCTTTCTCAAGAAAATTGAGGTGAACAGTCGACCTGGCGTAGAGTTCAATATTGATTGCATTTAGTTTAAGAACAATTTGTTTATGTGAATCTAATCAATGAATTCATTTTTAGCTTATTGACCTTGAAGGTCAAGTTCAAGTGGGCATTTCTCATCATTTGGATCTGTCCTCGTCGTCTGTTAACTTTTACAAAAATCATCTCCTATGAAACTACTGGGCAAATTCAAAACAAACTTGGCCACACTCATCATTGGGGTATCTAGTTTAAAAATGTGTCCGACGACCCTGCCTGCCAATCAACAGGTCCACACTTGCCACAACTTCTCAGGGTTCGACATCTTTGGTCGTATCAGGCTGCGCTCAGCGAAGCATTTTATTATATATGTGTAACAGCGTACGCCCAAACATGTCTAGTTTGCTGATCATTTTATTTGAAAATGAAAAATCCTTAGAAAGATATGATAGTTGCTTACTTAAAGTCCAGAGGTAAATGTTTCATGTTATATTCCGGAATAAAACGAATTAACCATTAATACAATGTGAAGGTTTCTATAACTCGGGCTTTTAGATTTTCACTACGTCCGGATTTCTTGTAAAGTGCCTGATGTCTTAAATAGAATGAGACTGAATGATCGGTAGGATATAAAGTAAAATAAAGGATATGGAATATAAATCTATGACAAAAATCAGTTCATGCACAGCAAAACCGAACAAATATGTGCGTCAAGAGCGCATGTATACGCCCGACACTTTCTCAAATAATAAATTAATCAATGTCATATCAGAAATTTATTTAAAAAAAAACTAAAAGGGGGCTATTTCAATAGATACAAACCAGTCTCCAAAGTGTCATGAAGACTGCTCAAAGCATTTTGAGTTATTATTAGAAAATTGGAAAAGTCTCCTTTTTTGATAAATAAAACCCCATAACGGAATAGCATAATAGACGGTCCTGATGTCCACTCTGGTGCAATATTGTTAAGCCCTTTCTTAACAAACGTGTGAAACAGAAGCGTAAACAATCACAATGCAATGGATCCGATTCATCATATTTACCAGAATATCGTAAATCTTTGAAAATTGCCATCCACCTATCGTTAAACTGTTTTGTAAGAATACTCCACCAGAACCCAATTCTTTGATTATGACAACTTTTGCCAAAAATAAAGCTTTTTTAGCCAATTCAACAATCGTTATCGCTTAAACGAAAATAAGTTTGAAGGAAGCTGACAACCTGATTCTCTGTCCCAAGATCGGTTCTTATAATTTTTGGTGTTACTTTCATTCTCTGAAGGCAGTTGAGATAGTACGAAGCTATGATATAGGGATTTTTGTTTGATACCCTACTTCCAACCATAAGATACGTCGAGAGAACCCATCAATACAACCGTGAATAGCAAAGCCGTATGGCTTTAACTTGCCATTGCCGTCGATATGCCACATAAAGTTAGGACGTAGTGCCGCCAAATTAATCTCTGTTTCTTTCTTCTATCTACACTTTCTGAATCAATGATTTTCAGAGCTGTCATGACAACATCCCGCTTCACATTTAGACCGTGACTTATTTTTAACTTTTTCCACATGGATCTATATCCCAAACAAGACCTAAAATTTCTTTTTTTCTTTCAATATCGCAGATACCAGATCTTTCAAATTACTGTTCATGGTACGACGTTTAAGATTTAACCGTCTTAAAAGTCTTTTAATCGTTGCAATGCTGAGTAAATTGCGTGACCGACTGCAAGTGCATTTGTTATTTCCAGATTTGTGTAGCCTCTATCACAAGTTCCTCTCTCGAGTAAATCGTATCGTCCTTAAGGGGGTGTATGTCCATAAAGACTGCATTCATGTTTAAGAACAGTGAACAGAAGAAGAAAATCTGAAATTTATATATAAGGGGGGGGGGGGGGGTAGGAGGGGTCTCGATCCCGAAATCCCGGGCGTAAAACATGAGATCCCGAGATCCCGTATTTAAAAGAATAGGTCCAGTAAGACCCCTTTTTGGCCCAAAAATATAGCAGTTTTACAAAATTGTTATATATGTAAACGTTTAGTTATTAATTTGAAAGTAGAATGTTTCTGCTACATAAATATGGACTGTTTTTGACAATACAAGGCACATATATCGGGTACTATCATCATTAAGGTGGCACCCTTCAGATATAGCAATTTTTTTTTCCCCATTAAATTTTTCTCAAAATTTGCCTACATATACTATGCAATGGCCTCTATAAAAATTTGAGTTAAAAATAGTATGTCACCAGACTCGTTTCCATGGTAACGGTCACCAAAGTTGGTACATTACGAGTATGCATAAATACATACCTGATGTAGAAACTCTGGATTTTTTCAAGCATTTGAAAGTATTTTGAAAGGTTTGTTCTTCATTTATTACAAAATGATTATTAAAAATGTAAATAAAACAAAAGTAATGGCAGTTTTATTCATATTCATTAATTTCGGCTCCAATTTCATTAACACTGCTGCACACAAAAAACACAAATTTTGTTAAAAATTTCTATTTTTCTGAAATTTCCCAAAAAATGGTCCATTGAATATTTTTTTTAATTTAACACACGATGGTCATAACAATGAGCTTTAAAAAAATAAAATAAAAAATATGGGTCACCAGACTATTTTTTGACCGAAAAACGTGTTTGTGACCCCTAACGACACAGTGATCAACAGCAGTTATTTGTATATATTTTAAAATCGATGAAAAAAGTGTGACACATGTTGTCATGTCCTTTGTTAAACTTACACAGAATAATACAGTTTCAAAAGACAATGAAATGAAAGCATTTTTGTGTCTCTACGAACAACGGTTACCATGGCAACAGGACAAGAAGTTGGAAATCTTCACAATTTTAGCATTTGAGTGAAATTTTAGACATAAATGAAAGTGGCAGCATTTGTGTTCATTCTTAATATTCAAATGTAAGTTGTATTTGATGATGTATTAGATATATAAAGGTTGAGGATGAAAACGGATGCGGCTAATTTCATTTTTGACAAAAACAATCTGAAAAGTGACATTTTTGGCATATTTGATTTTTGATAGATTTTCCATATTTAAGCTTGATTCGGAGCGTTTTTAATGACTAAATCGGTTAGTCCTTGAACCAACTGAAAAAGACACTTCAGTGTTTAAAAAGTGTCAAAAATCTTTTGTCAGATGAACCTGAAATTTGAGGCCAAAATCGGCCCTTACTGGACCTACTCCTTAAAATCCCGACATCCCGAAATTAGAAAAAAAGAAATTCCGGATCCCGAAAGGGTCAACCTAAATCCCGAGCTTAAAAACACCCGATCCCGACGTCCCGAAAAAGGTTTGCCCCGCTCATATATCTATATATGTTACAGTGAATTTGAATAATCAGGGATTATGTAGAATCCCTGATTTTTCAGGGAATATGTAGAATCACTAAAATCATTAGTAATTATATAAAATCCCTGAAAATGACAAGTCTTAATTGAAAACAACGTTCAAACCTAGTATGATTGCGTTGGATAACAAGTGTGCACACGCTGAAATGTCTCGCCTTCTTTACTGATCATTGATATTATGTTGATAGTCCTAAATCTAAAGCTTTATTACAACTGTCACATAAACTTAACCAAGAAAACTAAACATTTACTAATGAACCATGAAAATGAGGCCATGGTCAGATGAACCATACCAGGCAGGCATGTACAGCATACAATTCCTCCATACAACAAATATAGTTGACCTATTGCTTATAGTTTGTGAAAAACAGACCAAAACACAAAAACTTTACACTGAGCAATGAACCATGAAAATGAGGTCAAGGTCAAATAAAACCTACGTGACTGACATATAGATCATACAATATTTGCATACACAAAATATAGTTGACCTTTTGCAATTAGTATTAGAAAAAAGACCAAAACTCAAAAACTTATCTTTGACCACTGCACCATGAAAATGAGGTCAAGGTCAGATAACACCTGCCAGCTAGACATGTTCACCTTACAATCATTCCATACACCAAATATAGTAGACCTATTGCTTATAGTATCTGAAATTTGGACTTGACCATCCAAACTTAACCTTGTTCACTTATCCATGAAATGAGGTCGAGGTCCAGTGAAAACTGTCTGACGGGCATGAGGACCTTGCAAGGTACGCACATACCAAAAAAAGTTATTATAAGAGAGAATTCAACATTAAAAAATTAAAAAAAAATTATCTTTTTTTTTCTAAGTAATCACTGAACCATGAAAATGAGGTCAATGACATTGGACATGAAACTGACTGTTACTTCGCCGACGCCGCCGCCCGATCACTATTTCTATGTCGAGCTTTCTGCGACAAAAGTCGCAGGCTCGACAAAAACTGCAATTTTTATACGTGTGCATGTAAAACAAATTTCTTTGTAGAGGGGTCTAAATACAGCACAAAACTACATTTATTTCATACAGCATACACATGATTTCGAATACAAAAAAAAACATAATTCTAAACGTTTTTAAGTATTAAGGAAATCTTATTTCAGGAATTGCATAATATAATTAAAGTTGACCTACCCTCATAGCTAGCTACTTTTGCACGTTTTTCAATAAATTAATTTCCAAAGTATAATATGTTAATTTAAAGTTTATATGGGACAAACAAAAGGGGATATGTCATTTAACAAACATTGCTCGAGTGATTCTTCTTGACCCGAACGACGTATGAGTTTGTGTTAATGGGTCATACCGACCGTGCAGATAAAATGATATACATGTACCGTATACCGATTGAGTTGACCAATCAGTGGAACAAGTGCATGTTTTAATGCATGAGCATGTTCTAATGCATGACGCCACCAATTTACACGAACGTATTTGAAATATTAAGACGGCATTCAATACACAGCTCCTAGAAAAGTTTTTTGTAGCGGAAATAATGGGGGGATATGCCTTTCAGTAGTTAAATGTTGCATGGTTAATTTTGAATTATTCACTTTTCTTAGTTGAGGGGAGGGTTTCTACTAAACATGCATGTTCTACCCACACTTTATACTTGAATGTCTGTAGAAGTTTGATAGCGACTGAATAATGAATAAAGAATGTAAAAAAAAGTCATACGACATGTCATTATCCTCTGCTTTTTTTCTATATCTTTTAAAATTTCCGAGAATAAATAAAATAATTTGATTTAAGTAGGCAATGCGTTTACCGTTAAAATATTAGCAAATTAGCGAAGATCTTGTTGATTTCCACTCAGTTAAAGAATATTTATCTCAGATTAAAAATAATATTTAGGGTTACTTTAATATTCAATCTGCCGCTCTTTTTTTTTAACGTAATTTACGAAAAATGACAGAGACGGATTAAGGGGCAGGGTGCCCGCCCCTGTTTTTGTGGGGAAAACTTTGTTGATTATAAAGTGAATCAATGAAGCATGACTAACTTATTATAGTAGATGACTATCATGTGAGCTCATTATGTGAAGGCGTTTAGAAAAAAGTCCTTATTACTCTAATGAAGCATGACTAACTTATTATAGTAGATGACTATCATGTGAGCTCATTATGTGAAGGCGTTTAGAAAAAAGTCCTTATTACTCTTCGTTATAGAATGACAGAATGACGGAATGAAAGACAAGTGTAAATATATATTGCCCCGACCTAAGTCGATGGGACTATAGAATTATATGCCTACATGTATTAGATATAGTCGTTTAATTCTTATTTGAGTGACGTCATTCACGAAGCTATGCCACGACAAATCTGATTTACATAGCGGAAATAAAAATAATAATAAGGTTGCTCCATTGACGCCATTTTGCATATTCTGATCATACCGGAAACACGTGTTATGTTTTCGCAATAGTTATTTTTGAGTTTTGAGTTTTGAATTTTGAATTTTGAATTCTAAATTTTGAATTTTGAATGATCCTTCTCGGCTTTCGTATATTTGTTATGCCAAATCTAACCATGAATTTATATTTTTAATTTCGGATCCCGTTTTCAAGTTGGTCCAAATTGGGGGTTCAAAATCAAACTTTATTTGATTTTAACAAAAATTGTATATATGTCAGTAGTTCTTTGATATGCTAAATCTAACAATGTATTTAGATTTTTGATTTTTGGGCCCAGTTATCAAATTGGGCTACATGGAGGTCAGAAGGGTCCAAAATAAAAATTTGTTTGATTTCATCAAAAATCGAATTATTGGGCTTCTTTGATATGCTAACTGTGTTTTTAGATTTTAAGTTTTTGGTCCCGTTTTTCAAATTGGTCTTCATAAAGGTCCATATGTAGTTATTTAATATGCTAAATCTAACCATGTATTTAGATTTTTGATTTTTGGGCCCTGTTATCAAATTGGTCTACATGGAGGTCAAAAGGGTCCAAAATAAAACTTGTTTGATTTCATCAAAAATCAAATTCTTGGGATTCTTTGATATGCTGAATCAATCCGTGGCCATGTATTCAGATTTTAGATATTGGACCATAATAGGTAAAAAAAAATTGAAGTTCATTAAACCACATTCATTCTGTGTCAGAAAACCTATGCTGTGTCAACTATTTAATCACAATCCATATTCAGAGCTTTATCAAGCCACTTGCCACAACTGTTCAGGTTCGACCTCTGCGGTCGTATAAAGCTGCGCCTTGCGGAGCATTTGGTTGACCCATCTGTTCAGGGTTGAACCTCTGCGATCGTATACAGCTGCACTTTTGTAGAAGCTAATTAGATACAGTTTCCATGATGTCAAAGTCCAAAAAAAGTATTGCTAATTAGATATTGGAAGCTGAGTGCCAATGAGACAACTCTCCATACAAATAACAATTTATAAAAGTAAACCATTATAGGTCAAGTTACGGCCATCAACAGAGAGCCTTTGTTCACACCGAAAAAGTTCAGAAAAAATCATTCTTAAACTTAAAAGTTAATTCTTTTCAGAGTGAGTAAAAATATGAAAAAATGACTCTCTACAAAAAACTGATAATATGTAGGTATGAAGTAAAAAGTCTTTTGCAGGAATGCCAATTTTTTTCAAAATGAGAATATTGATAGTGTTTTGTTAACCACTAGACAAACTTTCTTTTGCACAGGATTTGTTCTTCATTGGACAATATGCAGCACCAGTAACATGTTTAAATGAGATGAGAGGATGGAATATAGCTGGTGTTACGACTGAATCAATGGCAACAGAAGCCGAGAAGTTTTATGAAATTGTCAAAGATTTAATGAAACAGGCTGTTCCAGATAAAGCACAATTCTGTGAATTTGTCTTTTATGATGGTATGTTTCTTACATTTAATCACCAAACTTTAAGAGGACTTTAGATTTGCATTGGCTCTGTCAGTCTGTCAAAAACAATATTGGCTTGCCAATCACAGTTTGGTGCTCTGCAATTGTTTCTTTAAAGTTGCAATCTTTTGAATAGATACGTATATACAAAATTTAGTCCTGGTATCTATGATGAGTTTATTTACCACTGGGTCGATGCCACTGCTGGTGGAGATTTATTTCCCCGAGGGTATCACCAGCCCAGTAGTCAGCACTTTTTGTGCTGACATGAATTATCATTGATATGGTTATATTTATAAATTAAATGTTTACAAAATTTTGAAATTTTTGAAAAACTAAGACTTTTCTACTTTAGGCATAGATAACCTTAGCTGTATTTGGCATAACTTTTATGAATTTTGGTCCTTAATGCTCTTCAACTTCGTACTTTTTTTGGCCTTTTTAACTGTTTTGGATTCGAGCGTCACTGATGAGTCTTTTGTAGACGAAACGCGCGTCTGGCGTATATACAAAATTTAGTCCTGGTAACTATGATGAGTTTATTTATATATATTATATAGTCATAAAAGAGTAATATTGTAAGTTAGAGGTTAGTTTTTTTTAAAGATTTTTTTTGATTTTTGTTACATATAAACATGGAAAGTTGGTTGATAATAGAAGTTTTCTGAGAGACTAATTGAATTCAATATATATGATTCCCATATCCAATGAGTAATAGGGCTCTGTCTTTGTCTACACATTATTATAATGAGAACATGTCTGCCTTTTAGGAATCACATGCAGACATTAGACATATACGATATTTGACTTATAATTAGGTTTTGATGTTAGGGTCACTTTTGCAATTATTGCAATATTGTAACGATATTTGACAGAATTAGAATTGATGATTAATATAACAACCGAGTAAAAAGATTAAAAAAATTATCATAGATTAATAAACACAAGTAAGGAAAGATAAGATAGAAGCATGCAAGGACCAAATATCTAGGTACCTAGTAAACAATCAATAAAAGAGTAAACTAACAGATCAAGAAAAACTACTGATTATAATTTCTCACAAAGTAAGATCTGGTGTAAGAATGCTCTTTCGAAATTGTTTGTATAATAGTGAAACTTTTTTTTAAACAAAGCACTGATGAGATTGAGTATTTTGTTTGGTTTTGGTAGGTGTTTGCTTTTGTGATAATGACAAATTTCTAGTTGATTTAGTCTTAAATAGTCATCGGGGTCATCACCAATCTCCTCCTGTGATGGGATACATACAAGGAAATCTGCATAGTGGAAATATAATTCCAATGTTGATATTTTTTTAAGATTCAGCTATCAGCTAAGTGTATTGTGTTTCAAAAGATTCGATTCTATCCAGTATTTGTAAAAAGGGTTGAATTTCTTAAGGCTAAGCATTCTCCTCTTTGGAGTTTCCTTTGTGGATAAATGCCTTTTTCTAAATTACTTATATAATTGATTTTCAAGTATTCTGTTTTGACAGTTTTGGTTAATGCAGACAGAGTGTTTTGATTTTGAATAGGCAAAGCGATAATACAATGGGCCGTTGAAATAACTTTGGTTTGGCATGAAACTTAGTTTTGCAAAGGTTCTGTTTAACAGTTTTCACTGTACTCAAAATAATAAAAAAAAAAAAATTATACAATTTCATTTGAATGATTATAACGTCATTAAAGGTAAAACTTAAGCTAAGTGACTGTCAAGTTTTTTTTTTTTTTGTTTTTTTTTGTTTTTTTTTGTTTTTTTGTTTTTTTATAAATTTGGCTTTTTTTTAGCCTGTTTTTGCTTTTATATTTTTAGATATTCATAATTCACTGGCAGAAATCATGGAGGGGAAGATAAGATTAGCAGAAATACAAAATGCTCAGTCTTAGACTATGGTTGATGAAAGGTATCATATCAGTTGTTTCAACTTGAAACATTAGACATCAAATTTGTGTATAATTTTAAATGATGTTTTATTTTTATACGACCGCAAAAAAAATTGCGGTCGTATAATGGTATGACGTTGGCGTCATCGTCGTTGTCGTCGTCGTCGTCGTCGTCCGAAGACACATTGGATTCGAACTATTACTTTAGTTTAAGTAAATAGAAATCTATGAAATTTAAACACAAGGTTTATGACCACAAAAGGAAGGTTGGGATTGATTTTGGGAGTTTTGGTCTCAACAGTTTAGGAATAAGGGTGCAAAAAAGGGCCCAAATAAGCATTTTTCTTTGTTTTTGCACCATAACTTTAGTATAAATTAATAGAAATCTATGAAATTTAAACACAAGGTTTATGTACAAAAAAGGAAGGTTGGGATCGATTTTGGGAGTTTTGGTCCCAAACGTTTAGGAATTAGGGGCCAAAAAGGGGCCCAAATAAGCATTTTTTTTGGTTTTCGCACCATAACTTTAGTATAAGTAAATAGAAATCTATGAAATTTAAACAGAAGGTTTATGACCATAAAAGCATAAAAGGAAGGTTGGGATTGATTTTGGGAGTTTTGGTCCCAACAGTTTAGGAAATAGGGCCCAAAGGGTCCAAAATAAACTTTGTTTGATTCATCAAAATTGAATAATTGGGAGTCTTTGATATGCCGAGTCTAACTGTATGTAGATTCTTAATTTTTGGTCCCGTTTTCAAATTGGTCTACATTAAGGTCCAAAGGGTCCAAATTAAACTTAGTTTGATTTTAACAAAAATTGAATTTTTGGGGTTCTTTGATATGCTGAATCTAAACATGTACTTAGATTTTTGATTATAGGCCCAGTTTTTAAGTTGGTCCAAATCGGGGTCCAAAATTTAACTTTGTTTGATTTCAACAAAAATTGAATATGTTGGGTTCTTTGATATATGCTGAATCTAACCATGTTTTTAGAATTTTGATATAGATTGGCCCGGTTATCAAATTGGTCCACATTGAGGTCTAAAGGGTCCAAAATTGAACTTTATTTGATTTCATGAAAAATTGAATTCTTGGGCTTGTTTGATATGCTGAATCTAACCATGTATTTAAATTTTGGATATTGGACCATAATAGGTAAATGTCAAATTAAAAAATTTTAAGTTTTTAAATTTAAATTCTTAAACCACATTCATTCTGTGTCAGAAACCTATGTTGTGTCAACTATTTAATCACAATCCAAATTCAGAGCTGTATCAAGCTTGAATGAGGTGTCCAACTGTTCAGAGTTCGAACTTTGCGGTCGTATAAAGCTGCGCCCTGCGGAGCATCTGGTTATGACATAATTTTATGAACCATCACAGCATTTGAAACATTGTTATTTATATATGAAATTAACATGAAGGTCTGCACGGATCTTCATTGTTATAAACTTCTACTGATTTCTTATTATTTTACTTTATACTTACTTTCAAGACAATTCCAGATGATATTTTTAAAACCAAACAGATACAGCCAAATGTCACAAATGAGTCTTTAACACAGTGAAAGATTCCTACACAGAGAGGAAGGCTTCAAATGGCCCCTTAACAAACAGGTGTCAAGGCTCCATATTGAAAACCGTACTTTGCCCTATAATGTTTTACTTTAACAAATAATTACTTAGATGGAGAGTTGTCTCATTGGCACTCATATCACATCTTCTTATATCTATATGTACTAGTTCTGCGAAATTGCACGTCACACTTAACCCCAAAACATAAAAATGAACAAGACTAACAAATGCCAGCTCCTGGCTTTAAACTTAGGACTTGACTCATGACTGTTTGTATTTGTCACTGGAAATACAAAACATTAGCTTTTTTCAGTCATGTCACATTAAATTTTCTCATATTGAACATCGTTCATTTTCTCCGTTCCATGAATATCAACATGGTGACACTTTCTGTCTAATTTAAGAATATTCCGCTTTACTTAAACAGTTAGCAAGCCGAAATATTTCAGGCAACTAATTTGATGCATGGTTTAGATGTTTTATATAACTGAAGTTCATGTATATGTATATATTTATGTTCAACTTGGTTATCTTCCCAAATGTATAAATGAAAATAAAAGATGATTTCTTGTATTGAGGGTTTTACTTTGTCAACTTCTTGGTTGCTGAAATTTTTACAAATCTTGTAAGTGTATAATATCTATAGTAGATTGAAATATAAATGTAGCAGTTTGTTGCTAGCATTTCAATTGAGCTGAACTCAAATAAAAATCTGCAATAACGAAGTTTTCTATTATCTTTTACAAAAGAAACTATATTTATATAATTGCCATATATGTATTTGTTTGATTCATTGAGCCTTTCCAAACGAAAGGTTCTCTGTAGCGTATACAAGTCACATAAAAAACTTTAAATTAAATTTCTCTTTTTTTTTCTTACCATTAAAAATTAGTGTCAGTGGAATCGAGCGTCACTGATGAGTCTTTTGTAGACGAAACGCGCGTCTGGCGTAAATACAAAAATCCTGGTATCTATGATGAGTTTATTTACAACCACTGGGTCAATATCACTGCTGGTGGAGTTTTAATTCAACGAGGGTATCACCAGCTCAGTAGTCAGTACTTCTGTGCTGACATGAATTATCATTGATATGGCCTGATTTATAAATTAACTGTTTACAAAACTTTTGAAATTATAGGAATAGATTACCTTAGCTGTATTTGGCAAAACTTTTCGGAATTTTAGTCCTCAATGGTCTTGAACTTCGTACTTTATTTGGCCTTTTTAACATTTTTGGATTCGAGCATCACTGATGAGTCTTTTGTAGACGAAACGCGCCTCTGGCTTAAATACAAAATTTAATCCTTGTATATATGATGAGTTTATTTAGCTCATCTATAAAACATGCAACAGACCAAGGATACTCAACATTGTCTGAGAAAGTTGGTGAACCAGGGTAACATGTTGAAAAACGACTTGTCCTTTTCTAAATATTAACGTTCATTGAAGATACCAAGACCTTAATGCAAACAAATATTTCGTATCAACTTCACAAATGATACATGATGCTCCTGAACTAAAAATTCTAAGTACTGACATTGTTTATCATCTTAATTACGGGTTATATTATTCTTTTATTTGTCATTGTAAATTATCAACCTTTACTATTGAGTCAATTTGCGGTAATATCCTTTTAACATGGCTAGGTACTTATATTCTGCCATTGTGTTAGTGTGCCATGGTCATTTTTTATTGTCTTGTCTTTCATTGATTCTTATGTGCCATGTCAATTTTGCTTTTTATACCTCCACTTAATATATTGTATATAGATTTAACTCTGTCTGTCCGTCCATCCATCCGTCAGTCAATCCGTCCGTCTTTTAGCAGCCCGTCCGTTCCATTCATTTTTTTCGTTGCATCTTTCTCAGGAACTACAGGAGTTCGAAAATTTGGTTTCAGGGTTTATATCAGTCAGCTCAACTGTGTAATGCGTTTTTCAGATTCATCACTCGACAACTTCCTGTTTACCGAACACTTGTATCATTTTACACATGATAGTCAAATTGATAATTTTCGTCACATTTTTCTCAGGAACTACAATACATGGATATCTGAAATTTGGTTTCAGGGCTTATTTACTCAGCTATACCGTGTGATGCGTTTTCATATTCATCACTCAACAACTTCCTGTTAAACCAACACTTGTATTATTTTACACATGATAAATTTGAGAAAGGAAATGCCTTTTTAGATTCATCACTCAACAATTGCTGTGTACCGAAATATTTAGCTTGAGTATCATCAGTGAGCAGTAGCTCACACTTTAACTTGTTGGTATTTCATTGTTGACATACTGAAACAACAAACTGACTATGAGTTATATTCTTTAAAGGATGACATTTTACAAATAATGCTTAATGTCTATTATCTTGGAAAGTTTTTGGTAGACAGAAACAGTGAATAGCAAAAATAAACACACACATATAATTAAAACATATCAACAGTTTTAGAGTTTTAGTTTCTTTTAAAAACTGAAATCTATACTAGAGAGAATCCGTATACAGCAAAAATTTATAAGCAAACCAATATGTTCAAAAACGCAGTATGACTAAAAGAGAGGCGAAATATACCTAAGGGAATCTTTTAAAAAAGTACTCATATATGTCGAAAATGAACTGACAATACCATTGCATAAAACGAAAATAAAATCGGGGTAACAAACTAAAACTGAGGGAAACGCATTAAATATAAGAGTAGAACAACGACACAACATTAAAATGTAACACACACAGAAACGGACTAAGCATTAGACAAAATCCGATGAGAATAACAAATATAACATCAAAACCAAATACATGAATTTGCGATAAAAAAAAAAAGTACCGTGACACGCCTTATAGTAATGTGAATTCACACTTAAATATAAGAGAAAACAAACGACACAACGGAACCACAACGTTAATATGTAACACACACAGAAACGAACTATAATATAACAATGGCCATATTCATGACTTGGTACAGGACATTTTAAAGAAAAAATTGGTGGGTTGAACCTGGTTTTGTGGCATGCCAAACCAGGAACTTTAATGGAAATGTTAAATATACCAATAAAATGACAACATAATATTACAGGACTACAATACAAATAAATAGGAAAACATATTGGACAAAGAAACACATAAATAATAACTAACAAAAAGCATCAGGTTTAAAATTCAATACGCCAGAAACGCGCCTCGTCCACACAAGCCTTATCAGTGACGCCCAGATATAAAAGTTCGAAAGTCAAAACAAGTACAAAGTTTACAGCACTGAGGATCAAAAGTTCAAAAAGATTGTGCCAAATACGGCTAGGGTTTTCTGCTTGAGAGAAGAACATCATTATTATTTAGAACAATGTATGCTATTTAGTAAATTTTATCAAATGAATATAAAAGATATACATGATAAAACTGAAGTATTAACTAACACAGCAATTATTTGACATGATAAAACAAATCATGACCTAGCTCTTCGCAATATTGCCTATTTCCCTTTACGCTGAGAGATTGAGAAAAACACAGCGACTTACCACTAAGAAAGACTGGTTTTGAAGTAGTTGATCGAGTGAACCTTGTATTATTATTCAATGTGCTTTTTTGTAATACGCGTTTAATTTAACACACCAGTTTCATATTATTATTCTATGACATCTGTGAATCAGTAATACGCTGCTGCAAATTTAAATTAACATTTATTATACTTCATTGTTTGAAAATTCAACAAAATGATCTGTATCCGTTATAAATCGATTTTGTGTTGAAAATAAATCCCAATGCGTTTGATAACTTTTTGGTCGAAACAAATGAAAGAAATAAGATAGAAAGATTTAGATATTTTTATTTCGAATGTGAAATATAAGACAATGATAAGAAAATTCACCTTTCTAAAAATAGAATGAATGAAGAATACATTCTAGAACAGTTATTTTCACATTGAAAACTAATATACACATTAGCAAATCTCAATGACATTTTAGATCAAAGATCAATACAAAAATCATAATTGTTCCCAAAACAATTTTTAAAGCAGTCTTTGTAACAAAAATACGTAAAAAAATAATATTACCACATGTGTCCTGCACATGAATTAGGAATACACAAGCATTCAGGTAGTCCTACATACAAGAAAAATAAGTTCACAAGGATGTTGGTGAAACATAAGCCTTTCCATCTCCAATGAACATTACATTGAACATCAAATCTGAGGACTTGTATTGGATACTTTAGCTTCACAAAATTCCATACAAAAAAATGTTACATCGGTACTTCAATCGTTGACTTTGTACCTACTTTGTCTGTTTGTTTTGTTCACACATTGTCAATATTTTACGTAACACTGTCATACAATTGAGAGGTTAAGTTATCTATAAAACCAGATGTAATCCACATTTTCTACAAAAGGAATTCTTATACCAAGTTAGGCCGTGTTCACATTGACCTAAACTCGGTGTTGTGCAAGTGTAACTCACACGTAAACTAAACAAAATTACGTTCCCATTGATAAAATGTAGTGTAAAAGATGTTTTGTCTATATGCAGTCGATACTCGATGTAGGCCTTGTGTTGATTAAGTGTACACAAAACTAGACATTTAAAACATTAGTTTCACCGTGTATATTTAAGGAAGAAACAATTTTTAAATAAAATTGATATTTATAACAATTATTAATAAAGTTCTTTACAGAAATATTTGTCTAAACTTGATATATTTATTTGTTTTTTTTAAACTTAACGTAGCTTTAGAAGCCCTTATCAAGACTCAAAGCAGCATCATTGCCGAAAACATAATTCATTTGAAAATTAAGGTATTTTCGAATCGACTTAACTTGCACAGAAATGTTTGCCACTGATCTTTACTCAAACAACGATTCACTCATAAATGCATTACTTAAAAAGTGTGAGGTAAATGTATTGTTTGTCTAGTACATGTATCTCGAATCCGTTAAATTACCCTTAAAACAAAAAAAACATTACCCCCTCCCTTTGCCAAATACTCCTTGGAGAAGAAATACCATTTGAAACAAACAGAAAAGATAGGAATATAGTGATCCCTTATATATCATTCCTTCTTCTCCTTCAATCTCTGTACCGATGTAATGCATTGGCTTTATGAGAATAAAAATATATATTCTTCGCCTGTAAGTACGCTGCTGCAGCCTACGTTTGCTGATGCTTAATCGAGACATCTTAATTATTTTGAAACTACTGCAAATCATCAAAATGACCTCATAAAGAAGCAACCACTTAACTTAAAAAAAGGGGGGTATTGTTAATTTAACGTTTTATTCCGGTTTTTTTTTCGATGCTGGTAATCAAATTTTTTTTCAACATTTAACACTATAATGTTAGACTCTCGATTTGAATATTCTTGTATCAATTGTAGGACTTTTTTTTTTATCCAATTGGGGTTCGGAATATTTCCATCGATAATTGTTTTTCTTTTAATTTATTTGATAAGCCATTATTCTTTTTCAGATTTGTGTATGTTTGCTAATTATATGTGAGAACGGAAACGGTAAGAAAAGAAAGACTATATACTTTAAGATACGAATTTTCATAGTTTTTTCTAAATAATAACATGAATAGTTTGATTTTATATTTAATTTTGAAAAAGAAATTTAAAAGGGATGTGAAAGATAAATTGACTTTTGTATTTGGTCAAACGACACGTATGGTCTTAAAGACATCAATCAATTTACACTGCTTATTTGTTTTATCATTTTGCTTTAATTAGAAATTATGTTTCATGCCACTATGTTGACACTTTAAAGATGACATGATCTTTATACCTTAGAAGCACAGGTAAAATGTTCCAACGCCTTTCAAAAGGTGAAACCACACCAACAACGACAACAACTGAACATCATACTCTTGACTTAGGACATGCTGCTTGTGTAAACGTTTGATAGGTACCAACCTTCACCTTTGTCTGAAACAAAAGTGTAACATCACAACATAAAATGGCGCACTACAAAATATCATTTGAAATGGCTTAAATCAATCAAAAGTCATATTAACACAAGTGAACATACACTGAACGAACAAATTTGCTCTTTGAAACAATGTTAATTCAAAATCAATAAAATAAGGGGTGAATAAATAAAGTAATCAGTAATACGTATACACTGCTGTTAGATGTTAAACAGTTAAAAAAACAACAACAATAACTTTGAAAAAAAAACCGATATATACATTCATATACACGGGTAAATGTAAAAAAAATGTGGTAAGGTATAAAGTTCAAGTGGAGAATGGAAATAATATTTACAAAATAATTGCATTTATAATTGAAGTCATAAGGTTTTCCAAAAAAAAAAATATCTCAAAACATGTTTTGTTGACATTTCAGCAATAAGCAGAATCGTTTCGATGGTGCATGCCTATGTATGGGTTTGATAACCGGTCGGATGAAAAATAAATATTTGTTTAACATGCCAAGGCTATCCCTCATGAACAACCAAAATAACTGAAAACTACCAGTGCCTCCTCTATTGGAGATTTATGACAAGTACAGATCGAAGACAGTTTTTTTTAACATTTTTTGCGTAATCTATACACTTTACCCCTTATCAATTAGGTTCTACAGATATACAGGTAAAGACAAGATATAGCCTTAATTACAATATACAATTAAGCGTATAAATCAAATTTGATTTTTTTTTTCTTTGATACAATGTATTGTGCTTGTAATTTCTTCATGATGAAGTGAAAACATAATTCTAACATGACGTCCTTCAAACGCTTTGAGTACATACCCGTGGTAAAATATGAATACATTGCATGGCCTGTTCCGATCGTACTCCCACGTCATAAGCTTTTTTATGAATGAGCTTACCGACGTCAAAGAACGATAACGTCAGAATATATGCATTTTACGGCAAAATAAACGCTTGTGAAAGCGAAAATAATCACAACAAGGAAATGTAAACAAACGATGCAAAAATGTGCTATCTAAGCCATTGTTTGTATCCATATAAAACAAAAAAGTAAAGTTATAATTTACAATCATCAAAACCTATCTAAATACGTTATTGTAATGGTTTAAGCATGTCATTTATTAAGTTTGCTCTGTTCTTTTACGTCAATTTAAAAGTGTGTTTATTTATGGGAAGGGCAAATAATGCCTTCACCTAGGGCGCTTCGATCCAAAAAAATTGCCGTATTTGTCCTATTAGAATCGAAATAATTCATGGAGGCTTGGATATATCGTGATTTTACCACGGGTTGTCCCTTTATGCCGATATTTTACCCCTCGCTATCGCTCTGGGGTAAAATATTTTCCGTAAAGGGCCAACCCGTGGTAAAATCACGATATATTCAAGCGCCCATGATTTTTTTCTTAATGAACACAAATTCCAAATGTTTTTGGACAACAAATGTCAAGAAAAAATAGCTTCTTTAATTTTATCCCAGAAAACAATATTTCCGTCTTCGTCATTGGGATATTCAATATACGATTGTTTCTCTATAAGTTCGAGCATCATAAGTGGCATTTCTTTTGGTTGAATTTGCTCAAGAAATACTAAAAAAATGATATTCCTTCCATCTCGAGAATAAATGTTTTCCATTCGGGCCATGTTGAATTCAAACATGCAATAGTAAGACTCAAAAAACTTTCTTGTTATTATGTAGACCGTCTTTCTGCTGTCATGAATAGCGTTTGTAATATTGACTGTTATCTCTTGGCCTGGTACGAAGTCTCGTTGGTGAACGCATAATTTAACATTCCCTTCAGTTTCTAAATTTTCAATGCAATTTTTTAATACAAATGATCTATCATCATCACAGTACGAGATAAACGCATCGTAAGTGTATTTACCGTCGTCACTTGAAGCCTTGAATCTATAGTGTTTACTTTTGGCAAGATAAAACATGTAACGAAGTTTCCATCTGTATTTATACACTAAAGACAAGACAATACCGATCAACATGACTGCCAAGCCTACAGACAACGCTATGACTAAGGTCGTATATGACGTACATCCCTTCTGTACTTGCTGTATTAGTGAGTTTATTGGGTAGAAACTAAAACCGGTCCCATCTTCTTTCGTTAAGTAGCAAATCAACTTTCGTTTCGGAAATCCACTTTATAAATGGTAGTGTGTTACAGATACATCGCAATGCATTTTTTTGTAAATTAACTGTGAAAAAAGTTTTTTTAGACAGACCATCGAACATTGCCATAGCTTTGTCGTCTAATGTTGTAAAATTGTTGCTTGATAAATCCAAGTACCGAAGACTTTTCAATCGAGAAACATCAAAAGTAACCCTTTGTAGCTTGTTATCGTTCAGATTGATATATTTTAAATTTGGCTGTCCCTTGAATAATATAAATGTTAGCTTTTCAATACCATTCATCGACAAATCTATAATCTCAAGCCTGCTAGATTTATTTGACATTTTATAACTGTGAGTACTCAAAAATCCTCCAAGAAAATTATTTTGTAGACTTAGATTTCGAATATTTCCTAAATCTAAAGCAAATTGCTGAAGTCTATTTCTTGAAAGATTTAGATCTTGTAAACTTGGAGGAGGTGGATAAAGTTTAGACGGTGGAAAGCTTTCACCAATTCTATTGTCGGTCATTCTCAGATTCTTTAGAGACGAGTTGTATAAATTTAAACTTATTGGATTCCATGGATAGTAACCAAAACTATCTGGAAAAGAGTCTTGAAATGACAATATTTCTATTGGTGTCATTTTTAATTCCTTTGTGAAATTATCAAAATATAGTAATTCGGGTACGAAATTTTGATATAAACGGTGCACGTAAAGCTGTCTTATACTTTGTAGACTTTGATGTCCCCCTGGAACAATAAACATACTGCACTGATTGTCAAAAGAAATTTTTGTCAAGTGTCGCATAAACATGAAGGTTTTTTCATCAACCAGAAGTGGAAAATGACAAATGCCGATATTGAGTGCAACAAGATGTTTCAGATATTTATAACCTTCTCCAAATATAAGTGTTTTTCCGACTTGTACAGGAGTGTCTATTTCCAATTTCTCCAGTGTCTTTAAATCTGACATTATTTTATCTGAGAAAATTTGTGTACGTTTAGCAAGCGATCCAGTTGTAAGTTTCATAGAAAGTCGTATGAGAGATACTAACGGGATGAACGTTCCATTTTTAAACCATGTATACATTAACGGGTTGCCATTTAAGTTTAACACTTTTAATGCTCCCAATCCCTCTACTGAGTTTGATTTCAAACTGGTAATTTCATTATATGATAAATCCAAGAAGACTAAAGTCGTTAAACTTTGAAATACGCTGTCCTCTATTTGCTTTATCCGGTTATGTTGGAGATTAAAAATATATACATTTCGTGGAACTTCTGGAATATTCTTTATCATTCTGTATGCGCAATCAACATGTAGTTTTGATGTTCCTGTCTCATTAAAGCACCAGCACTGTGTATTGAAAATACACACTGAGGATAACTTTAAATCTGAATCCATCTTCACACTAAGGCAAGTTGACACAAATAACAAATTAAGAAATGTAGTAAGTATCATTGTCCTTTGTTGGTTAAGGGACCTGTAAAATAATTTTAAAAAAATCCTACAGATCTTTAATTTAACGTAATCATGTAAAAGAAAGTGTGTTTTACACTTCTGTTTTAAATATTTGATATCATGGAAAAATGCTTCAGAAAAATTTCTCGAAATTCTTGGTTGTCCAACGGTCGATCTAACCACTAAGTTAAACAAAATCCTTTAATGATGCTTTCGTTATTGCATATTCTGAAATATTTTATTGAATATAAACAGCGCATCTTTTGTTCTGAGCTGAGAATTGTTTCGGAACTTTAGTAGTAAATGTTGTCAAAAGTGAAAAGTGTCAACATCCTTTGTCACCATAAAATTTTTTTTATAAGGTTGACGACGAAAATATAGAAAACCTGTACCACGCGGATTTATGGTATATCCCTCCCCCTCATTAATACATGTATGTAAATTGTACAGAAAAATACCACTTGAAAGAAGGTAAACATTCTTTAACCTGTTGGGGGACGGAAATTTCATCTGAAGACTGTTAATTTCGCAACAAAGCTGCCAGCTGCGAGAAATTTCATTGCAAGACAGGAATATATAGCAAATACCCAAAACATGCTGATCATGATACTATATCTGTTTTATTTCATCGAATATCAACATTTGAAATGTAATTCAATTATTCCGTTTGCAAAACCAGACCGATTTAATATAGCCTACAAGTAATGAAGTGTCTCTGTGGAGTGAAAAAAGGCATACGTTTCGGCGAATGTGGTCATAGACTGAAACATAGTATATTCTGACAAAAAATAAATTCACTCGAGCTATATTTAAATTCCCGTTCCAAGTCACGTTCTTGTGTACACAGGCTAAAGTTGATTACTGCCTGTCATCATTAATTTTGTTTTATTGCATGCCAAACATCAGGCCGATTGTTTTCTTATTTGAATCGTTGTATTCATTAAAACAAACACCTAACAATTCATCTATGTAATTGTTTATGTTTATATATATGGAATAACACCCTAATACGAAAAAAAACAGACATTAACGTAGGGTTGAAATTCTAACAAGGAAACGAAACATGATAGTTGACCCTATGTCGATAACTATTCATCAATACAAGAAAACTATTTATATTTTTAAGATTTGGTAAAAATAAATCACATTACAAGTCGCCTATAGTTTTCGTTCTGCAATTATAATGAAGAAAAAAACATAAAGGGTACCAATGTTTCTGCACCAAATGCGTATTTCGACAATCAATGTCTCATCAGTGATGTTCGAAGCCAAAATAGTTGAAAATCCAAAGCTTATCAAAAATATGAAGCGCTGTAAACAAAAAAAAAGACCAAAAGTATAGGCAAAACCGGGCAAAGAATAAGAGCTTTGCACCAGGGAGGTACATTGCCTAGTTGTAAATAATCTCCAAAATTTTAACAGCAAATGATTCGTGACTCGTCTTTTTATTATTTTTTGTATATATAAATGTATATAGAAACATTTCGTTTTTTTGTTTTCATTATTAAAAAACTCAAATGGGCAAAGGAAGTAATTTAAACTTTTAGTAATCAATTCTAGATAGTCGTTGAAATTGATAATTGAAGTACTTTATTCATTTATTATGAATGTATTAAAAAAAGTTAAACTTACTCTTCATGTATTTAATGTATCAACCTGAACTTGTAGAGATCCACAAATTGAATGAAGGACGTTTTTGAAACTGAAAATTATATAATCAAGTCAGCCTGGTGGAACTTCCTATTTCTACGTCATACTCATTCATCACAAAGAGGAAATTTATTTGCTTAATTTGTTTAAAAAAAACTTTTAACAGAGATATATCCTGCCTGTATATCATATGATAGTACGGTGCAAATGTTGAATTTAAATTGGCAAAAATTTAACGTATAAATATACAAACCTTCAAAGTCAAGAAATTCTAACAAAGGGTGGATGGCAACATATTTTCTTTTTTCTCTTCTCTTCTTTATGTACATAAAACTATAAGAAAATTTGTGTATTACTTTCCAGTTTATGCCCGGGTGAGGTTAAACGTGCTGGTATAATATTCATTTTGATTTAGAATATTACTAAAGGCAATATGCGTTTAACAGTCAGATCACTAAAAAGTGAAACCCCAAAATACCGAAATGTCCAGCATTTCATTCAACATACTTTGATCAGAGTGTGTTTCTATATTTCTCCTCATAATGTAAGTGAGAGTTAGTAGAAAAATTACTTGCATACACTTGAAATAAAGATAAATGAAAATGTATAGAAAATGCCAAGTTAACAAATAAATAGGCGGTTTATGCATGACTTTTTAGAATAATGAAGGATGTAAGAATACAATTTTGGTCTATCGAGAGTGGACAAAGATCAGTGTGGATAAAATTGATCGGTTTAAATAGTTTGACAGTGTTTATGACAAGTCCCTTTTCTGTGGGATTTGTTATTCTCTAGGAATCTATGTTAATCTGTGCTCCATAGTAAAAGATATTCTGAATTTTAGAGTACTACGAAATACGGGGTGCCGAACGGGACTCTTGTGGTCTTTTACTCGAAGTTCAATTTTGTACGGACAATAGTACGTTTTGTTTAACAAAAATTAGTTCAGTTTAATAAGTTAGTTTGCATTCTACAAATTTAAATTTTGTCATACAAAATTATCGTTGAATGGACAAAATATACTTTTGCCATGGCAAATTCTTTTTTGTATCATTCAGTTGCGGATCCAAATTTGCATATACAATTGACTTTTGTGACAGAAGTCAATTCTGTGTTAAATTTTCACTTCTGTCTACCAAAAAATAAATTGCCTTCACATAAAATAATTTTAATAACAGAATTACATAGTGCTTATTTATTCAACATGTGTGTTATAATTTCCATATCAGAAAACAAAAGTCAATTTTGTGTCCAAAAAAGTTCTCATTTGCACACCTATTTGACAAAATTGAATTTTGTTATGACAAAATTGAATTTTGTTATGACAAAAATGAATTTTGTTTACAAAAAAGAATTTTGTTTACAAAAAAGAATTTTGTTTACAAAAAAGAATTTTGTCTACAAAAAAGAATTTTGTCTACAAAAAAGAATTTTGTCGACATAAAAGAATTTTGTCTACAAAAAGAATTTTGTAATTACAAAATTGAAGTTCTCATAAAAAAAGAAGGACGAAACATAGAAAAATAAAGAATAAACAACATGAACCCGACCAAAAAGTAGGGGTGATCTCAGGTGCTCCGGAAGGGTAAGCAGATCCAAAACAAGTCTGTATATATAGTGTTGTAAGACAGAATGATTTTGTTAAGACAGAATTGAAGTTTCTCAAACACTCAAAATTAGGAATGCCGTGTATTCAAAAAACTTATTTTTAATGTTCAAGACTATCATGGAAAAAACATTATTTGTCAAAATCATTTGATACGAATTTTATGTGCCATATTTCTGAGAAACTGTATGTATGTACCTGTCGTATGTTTCAACTTATGGTCCATAGTGATGATCATTATGTAGTTCATTAGTGAAGGACTTACCCTTGAATAGTGGATTTCTTTTAAGTGTTCGAAATCTGTTTCTAAGAAAGAACTATGTGTGTATGTTAGTCTTATAGTTCTAAGTGATGACAAACCTCGGTTGATGCATCGGTGAGTTAGATATATTTCTGTTTTGTAATTTCAATTCTTTCTTTGAAAACCTATTCTGCCTTGACTCTATATGCCTTGATGAAGTTCTAATGAACATAAAATAATATACTTTGATTACCACTGTCATAATCTGTCTGCGTTCCAAGATAACAAATGTATTATTTGGTTTATAAATCTGTAATCCAACTTTTGTGTCCTAAAGCAATTCTATGGGTGCCCTGAAACAAAAGTTTTATAATCTTCACTGGTCTGAATATTTAGCTTATAACATAAATATCAAATAATATTAAAAAAAGGCGACAGTATATACTGCTGTTCAAAAGTCATGAATCGTCTAGGAGAAAACAAATCCGGGTTACAAACGAAAACTGAGGGAAACACACAAACTATAGTAGACTAGAGGGAAACAACGGAACAACAAAAACATTGAACTGCAACAAAAGCAAACGCCAACTTACATAGAAACAGACTTGGTATATGACCTTGTATAGAAAAAAGTGATTTGAACCTGGTTTGATTGCTAGCCAAACCTCCCTCTTATGTTGCAATGAAAAAAAATATATATTTAACGAGAACACTGCGTGACAGGCATACAGTACAAACAAACGGAAGAACACACAGCCTAGGTAAATGCATAAATAATTAATACAACAGTACATAAAAACATGTTAGCCGCAAAAAAACAACGGTAATCTCCAAAAACGACAGCACTGGACACCACAATCTGCGCTTCAGATGACGACATACCGGTATACAACTTATTAAATCAAATGTAGACAACCTATAGCTTTATGACAATCAGGATAAAATACATTTCAAACTAATTCTAATTTTCAAAAAATAACTATTTAATTGTACTCATTGTATGACATTATTTCCCGTCACTTTTGTATTTTACATTTGCTTCGGAAAGAGATTTACAATACACAATAGACATTGAACAATAGACAATAGACAATAACACACGCACTACAATTATGCAAATTGGTAAAGGAACATTCTCAGTACATTGAAGTATAATAAATAAAGGATATGACTGGAAACTAGCATAGAAATAGGGTGTCTACATGTGTTTTAACTGCATTTCATTTCATACTATTTTTGTAATATATCATGTTTAGATATTTAAAAGGAGGGTAAATTAAGCACTAATCATAACGACAAAAAGAGATGAATTCAGCTTCTCAATTTTAAATTTTCCAATTCTATGTAGCAACATTCCTCTGTGGACGAGTGGTATACTTAACCAAATTGCGGTAACGCTAGCCTCTCACCACTGATGTTGTGAGTTTGAATCACTCACGTGGCAAGTAGGCCCAACTCAAATCTCTTAATTGAATAGGATTAATAATTTTCCTACCAAAGGTTGGTGATTCTCTCCAGTATCACAAGCTTCCTGAACCAATAAAAACATACCGCCACGAAATGGCAATACAGGGATTATAGTGACATTAGACGCTAATCAATCAATTAAGATACACCGACGAAATAGAGAGGTTTTTAGTACAGAAATCTATGACAGATGATACGATTTGATTTTTATGATTGAGTTTTCTTAACTTATTCGGTATTCAAGAACGTGAAGCTGCTACATAGACTATATTAAACGTCACCATATATGAGCAGACATTTGACGAATCAGGGTTATATCAAAGAACGTCTCGTCTTTAAAAAAAAAAAAGGTTTATTGGAAGAAACCAACAAGACCTTGTGACAAATATTTCGTATCAACGTTAACTTCACAAATTATACATGATGGTCTTGAAGAGTAGATTCTAGATACTGACTTAGTTTATTATATTAATTAAGTGTTATAGTGTTCTTTTTATTTGTCATGAATATTTTTAACCTTTCCGGTTGAGTCCCTTTTATGAAGTAACTTATTGACGTGGTCTGCAATTTATACATCCAGGCATTATGGTATTGTGCTATCCTCATCTTTTGTATTCTTGTCTTTCAATTTTGCTTGTTTGCTTAATCTATATAGTGTTTATATGGCATTTTTTTTAAATAACTAAGCACAGACGTGAAAAAACTAACAGCCTTATCAATAAATTTACGGCCACCATCCTTATTTGGTTGATCATTATGGAATATCCGTTTCACAGATGATAGCGGATATGTTCCTAATGTCGTGACCGCCCTATTATCCCGAATGTGACCCACCGAGTTAGACTTATTGCCTGATTTGTACTAAAACACGACGGACCACATATTGAGCAGGATCTGTGAACCCTTTCGGAGTAACTGAGATCACCCCCAGTTTTTGGTGGTGTTATTGTGGCTCAGTCTTTTGTTTTCTATGTTCTGTTTTGTTTACTTTTTTTGTCTGTTTGTCTTTTTCATTTTCAGCCATGTCGTTAGCAGTTTATTTTCGACCTATGAGTTAATGAGTTGGTATCTTGTGCCTCTCTTTTATAACAAAACAATTTACGAAAACAACAAGCACTGAACCACAGGCTCATGGCTTGGGACAAGGCAAAAAATGAATATGATGGGGGGAATATGTTTAAAGACATCACCCCTCTCTTAACCTGGGACAGTGGTTTTGAAGTTGAACATTAGTACAGTTGAAAAGGGCTTAATCTATTATATCGCTACAAAGCAGGAAAAACAGCAAACAAAATCACTGACCTTATGTTGCAGATTTTATCCATCGGATCCCAGTGATGGTGATATAAGGCTAAAAACACATTCTGTATACATATAATTCGTCTTAATATCAGCAAAACAATGTTAGATCTGAAAATTGCGGAATTCAATTTTTGTTATTTTGTCTCAGTTGTGACCCGATGGATAAAATATGTCATAGAGTTGTCACTGGTTCAAACGTTCTTATAATATAATTACTTCTGTGACTGCTTCCCATATGAATTTGTAAGATCCTCTACGATAGATAATTCGGCTGGTCTGTAAAATTTCAAAATTCATGCCTTATATCATGTACTGTGTTATGTCGATAGATAAAAACTGAGAAGGAAAGGTAACCCTGTCATCGAAAGCATTATTATTGGGTAACTTAGGTGGTCAAGAAGTCTAGCGCGTCGAGCATAGTGCTAGGCGATTTGGTGCCACAATATCGCAGTAGCATGAGATCAAATCTCTACCAGGGAAGAACAATATTATGATTTTATTCGATGAATGGAATCTCTGAATCAGATTGATTGATTGATTGATTGATTGTTGGTTGCTTAACGTCCTCTCTGAATCAGTAAAAAGTTTCTAATTTTAATTGCCATTTATACTTGATTGTTTTTAAAATTCCACAAAAAGCTCTTATATGTTATTGATTGATTTTAAAGGTGCAAGCTTAACATTCAGTCTTAATGTTTTTGCGACATCAAACAATATGTGATACAGTGGTTGCGATCAATGAACACCTGCTTCTCTGTACGTGTATGGTAAGTTATAATCGCTTGAAACAGCTACGGATATATTTTGTGTAGAAAAAAATCACATTGAGAAAGGTTCAGACAGTTTTATTTTTATCTAAAATACAAAACAATGACAATACATCTCATAATTTTAAAGACATGACAAGATACATACAAATAAAGTTATTTTTAAGTGAGAAACTCATAAACACAGAAGCAAACATCAATAATGAGATAGCACATGCAAAGAAATCATTAGTCAATATGTCAATGTTGATGGGATGTCAAAGGTAAAAACAAAAATAATAAATGTTTTAAAACGATTGAAAAACTGACATTGCAACACACAAATCTACACCTCAAATACTTTATGGACTTTATCTAATTTGAATGCATAGTTAATAAGAATTGATCATACTTTGATATTTCTTCCTTCATCGTGATATTGTGAATAAAAAGAACCTTGCTGTACTCCATCTTTCTTTGTGCTAGTATATTTTTCAATCCTCCCTTTTTAGTTTATTTAACACAAATTCGTAAAACGAATAGTTCAAATAACTGTATAACTAACACGACATATAGTGCTTTTCAGTTAATTTTCTTTTACTTGATTTTTAAAGCTATGATTATTTTTTAATATTGAGTTTTGGGTTTTCTAATGAGAAATAGAAAGAGAGAATAGAAAAACACTGACATGTGAAGGAAACAATACATGAAGATTGATTCTAAATGGTATTCAGAAAAAATATCTTAAAGGGAAGTGAAAAAATGATATGTTTACTATTTTGCATCAGTATTGGTCTTGCGGGCATTTTCTTATTTACACTGCTGATTTGATTGTTAGTTTCAACTGCTGATTAGCTTTGTCATTTTTTTTTAAATACAGCTGATGTTTAATGGCGTTGCTTTGACACGTTTAAGATGACATGATCTGTATACTTATATTGAAACACATGTACAATGTTGCAACAGTATTTGGTAACTAAAAAAGTTAGTGTGTGTTATAATAGTTAACGGGATCATACTTGTTTGAAACTACACAATTTTGAAATTCAATTATTGTACATATATAAGTTTAATTCATAACGTTTTTCAAAGGTTATTTTTTTTCTCGAAAATTATTTTGCTGACATCTCAGCAAAATTTAGAATCGATTTGATGGTGCTCGCTTCGATTGCGGAATTTTATGGGTTTGATAACCGGGCGGGTTAAACCAGATTTGAAATTAATATAAGCCTATATAAAAAAAGAAGATTAGGTATGATTGCTAATGAGACAACTCTCCACAAGAGACCAAAATGACACAGAAATTAACAACTATAGGTCACCGTACGGCTTTCATCAATGAGCAAAGCCCATACCGCATAGTCAGTTATAAAAGGCCCCTAAATGACAGTGTAAAATAATTTTAAACGAGAAAACTAACGGCCTAATTAATGTACTAAAAAAATTAACGAAAAACAAATATGTAACTCATAAAGTAACGAAAACCACTGAATAACAGGCACCTGGTCCGAGACCACAGTTATTTTGTAGTGCATTTCCTTTAGGAATAAATGAAAATTAAAAAAATCTCACCTGCGCTTTCTTAATAATATTTTTACAGTGTGTTGTACTACTTTGAGGACAAATTATATCAAAATAATAGAAACTTCATCAGCTCTAACTCAAAATATGGACAATTTTATGTTAAGGGGGTCTTGAAATCTTTTGACAGCTTCCGAAATGCTAATTTTTAACCTTTTTAGCTGGACCAAATCACTACTTGACTTTCAAATTCTTGACCCACATTTTTCTACAGTGTAATTTCATCCCCCTACTTGTTATATGAGGCATAAAACATGAAAAAATAATATTGGAATTGGTCCAAAAAACATGGCAAGTAACACACTGTCCACACTAGGGACTATACTTGTGGACAACGAAAATCAAAGGACGATAACTGTGTACTCGGACCACCTGTTTTGGGACAGGCAAATACATAGAGAACGTGGCGGGGTTAAACATGTTAGCATGCTTAGGCTAACCCTTTTGTACAACCAAAATAACCACAAACTACCGTAGCATCCTCATTTGAAGATTTATAAAAATGTGTACTGATCGAGGAATTGGTGATTTCCATTATCTATTAAATTTATACAACTCTTTTTTTTTTTTTGCTTGTTATTTCCTCATATTGATTTAAAAACATGATGAAAATGAATTTAAAAACATGATGAAAATGAATTTAAAAACATGATGAAAATGAATTTAAAAACCCTTTTGAGAACGGACTCGATATTGCAACAAATGTCATGAATGAACAGCTTCTTTGATTTTTCCCCAGAACACAATATTTCCTTCTTCGTCATTGGGATATTCAATGTAAGATTGTTTCTCTATAAGTTCGAGTATCATAAGTGGCATTTCTTTTGGTTGAATTTGCTCCAGAAATACTAGGAAAATGACATTTCTTCTATCTCGAGAATAAATGTTTTCCATTCGGGCCATATTAAATTCAAACATACAGTAGTAAGACTCAAAAAACGGTTTTGTTATTATACAAACCGTCTTTCTACTGTCATGGATAGCGTTTGTAATATTGACTGTTATCTCTTGGCCTGGTAGGAAGTCTCGTTGGTGCACGCATAATTTAGTGTTCCCTTCTGTTTCTAAAATTGCAATGCAATCTTTTAATACAAATGCTCTATCATCATCACAGTACGATATAAAGGCATCGTAAGTGTATTCCCCGTTGTCTATGGAAGCCTTGTAATTGTAGTGTTTACTTTTGGCAAGATAAAACATGTATCGAAGTTTCCATCTGTACTGATACACTAAACCCAAAATAAGAATGGCTAAGATAACTACCAACAATATAGCCAAAGCAATTGCTAAGTACGTATATGTACTCCACTCTTTCTGTAGTCGTTTTATTATTGAATCTATCGGGTTTAAACTTACAATGCCATCTATTAAAGTACACTTATCATTTAGCAGCAACTCAACTCTTGTTTTGGAAATCCACTTTAGAAATGACAATGTGATGCAGGTACATTGTAATGCATTATTTCGTAAATTGATAGCAAAGAACGTCTTTTTAGACAGACCGTCGAATAATGCCATTGCTTTCTCGTCTAATGTCGTAAAATTGTTTGTTGATAAATCCAAATATCGAAGACTTTTCAGTCGAGAAGCATCAAAAGTAACCTTTTGCAACTTGTTATGACTAAGATTGATATATTTTAAATTTGGTTGGCCCTTGAATACTATAAATGTAAGCATTTCAATACTATTCGCTGATAAATCTATGTACTCAAGACTGCTAGATTCTTTCGACATTTTATAACTATGAGTACTAAGAAATCCTCCTAGATAATTGTTTTGTAGACTGAGATTTCGAATATTTCCTACATCTAACGCAAACTTTTCGAGGTTATTGCTGGAAAGATTCAGCGCTTGTAAACTTGAAGGAGGAGGATCAAGTTGCGATACTGGAAAACTTTCTCAAAGTTTATTTTCAGTCATCAGCAGATATTTTAAAGACGAGTTCTGTAAATTTCTGCTTATCGGATTCCATGGATAGTAGCGGTCTTCAAAACCTTCTGCAAAAGTGTTTTGAAATGACAATGTTTCGACTGGAGTCAGTTTCAATTCATTTGTAAAGTTATTAAAATATGAAAGTAGTGTGTCAACTTAACGTTGAACGTAAAATTGTCTGATGTTTTTCAAACTTCGATGTCCACCAGTTGTTTTATGAATCTTACACTTTTCATCAAATGAAATATGTGTTAAAAGTGGCATATACTCTAAGATTTGTGCATTGATCAGTAAATCACCACACGCTCCTACATTTAGAGAACTAAGATGAATTAAATATTCATACCCTTCACCAAATATATCACGTTTTTGATAGATTGCAGCAACATCTATTTCCAATTTCTCCAGAGACCTCAAATAGGATATAGTTTAATCTGAGAAAATAAAACTAACAGCTGCCATGAATAGTTTACTTTTAATGAAAAGATGTCTTAGTGATACCAATTGGATGAAACTTTCGTTTGGAAATTTTGTATATTCTAAAGGATTGTAATTTAAGTTTAACTCCTTCAGTTTTCCTAATTCATCAAAAGAGTGTTGTTTTAAACCTTTGATATGGTTGTATGATAAATCCAAGATTGACAGATTCGATAAAGACTGAAATGCGTTATTGCTTATTACGCGTATACGGTTATTTTGCAGATTTAAAATGTAAGTATTCGGTGGAAATTTTGGAATTTTCGATATTTTACCGTTAGCGCAATCCACATGTAAGTTTTCTATTCCTACTTCATTATAGCAGCGGCAATGTGTATTAAATGTACACACATAAGACAAGGCCACAGCGGAATCCGTCTTGACACATAAGAAAGTTGATAAAAGTAACAAATTAACAATTGCAATTATCCGCATTGTCCTTTTTGTTTAGTAAGTAACCTGTGAAATATAAAATTCTTGATATAACAATCCTTTCTGAAATTTAAACAGGGAATACTATGTTCCCCTGTAAGACGAAACAAATAGACCGAAATTTTTCTTTGGATTAAGCATAAATTCTTAAAATTAATCAGCCGCTTTTAACATTGTCATTACAACAACATGACTTACTATATTTTTAATTATGATGATGCAGGTGAGAAATGTGCATCTGTTACATGTGGGTTAAATATTTTGTTAATTTTGGATACATTGTTTTAATGAGACGGTTGAAACAGTTTAGAAAGCAACATAAGAATACAACATACATAAAGTGAATTCATTGTTATTTTTAACTTGGAAAGAAGAAAGTTGTATGTTTATTTACATACATTACAATTATATCAGCATGTATATCATTTATCCACTTTTGAATGTAAACAACAACTGAAAAATACTTATGACTTGTTGGTTGTAATAGCCTGAATAGGAAGAAAACTACAACTACCTGAAACAATAAAAAGGTTGAAACAAGGATGGATTTTTTTAAATTAAGTTTTAATTATTCTTCTCTCACTTCCTGTACCTACCTAATGACCGACAATAACACAAAAGAATTGTTTGTTTTTTTTTTAATTTGTTTGAAGAATAATGTAAACGTATAGAACACAAATGTGTTGTTTCATACTTTACCATGTTTTTGTCGATCATGACACTTCTTGTTAGATGACTTTCACGAACCCCGAGGAAAAGTTTATACATTAAAGGCAGTAGTCAACAGCTGTTCAAAAGTCATCAATCACTTATTAGAAAACAAATCAGGGTTGAAACCTAAAACCGAGGTAAACACATAGACTTTAAGAGGAAAACATCAGAACACTGAACTGAAAAAAAAACAACGCAAACATTATTTGAAACAGACTATTTGTGAATAGCTGCCATAGTCCTACCTTCGTACAGGAAGATTGTGGTTAAACCTGTTTTTATTGCTAGCCCACCCTCAATTTGTCCAGCTCTTAATTTTCTGGTGTCTTCCGTAAAGAAAGTGTAGATTAATAAAACCAACGATATTAAAGAACCATTCAAATGAATAAAAACATAACAATATCATATATACAATCCCTGACGATGTCTGAGAATCAACTGACACTATATTGGGTAACCTTATTTCATTAGAATTTAAACCTCTATTCTCCAATGTCTCTATCTTAGAACAAAGAAAATATCTTTTTACCCTGCCGGAGCACCTGCGATGCCCCCAAGTGTTTGGTTGGGTTCGTGTTGTTTAGTCTTTAGTTTTCTATGTTGCGTCTTCTGTACTATTATTTGTATGTTTGTCTTTTTATTTTTAGCCATGGCGTTGTCAGTTTATTTTCTATCTATGAGTTTGACTCTCACTCTGGTATCTATCGTCCCATTTTCTCTTACATAAAAACGGAAAAATAAAATAAGTTTAGGTAAAACAGTTGAGTGATAAAAATAAAATAGATATAAAAACATCAGTAAAATCAGAATAAAAAGTCAATGACTTACTAGAGAAAATAATCTAAAGGTACTTTATTTAACAGGATAAAACTTTACTCATGCCAAGTATTTCTTTATTTGAAACAAAGATAAATTCTGCACAGTTGTTTAAAAAGTGCAAATTTAACAAAGACTAATAGGGGAACATAAATAGTGGTAGTACACCTAATAAGTGATAAAAGTATTTCGGACAGCATTTAAAAGTTCCATCTATAAATATTGCTGACATATCATTGAAAAAGCATTCAAGATTGAGGTGTGTAGAAAAATAAGTATACCTTTCTCGCAAACATTTGCACTGACCTTTCGATATGTATGGCCAGTATTTACATACCTATGTTAAACTGTAAATGCAACTAGGAGAAAATATGAAATCGGAGAAAATGAAAAAAAATGTAATCGCCGCAAATGAAAGAATGAAAATTTTAAAAATTGGCGCAAATGTCATACGCCACTTATTCAGACATGATCTTTACTTAAATGATTAAGGCTTTTGTATTTGATCAACTTATATTTTGAACGGACTAAGAATGAAAATTTAATGTAGAATCAAATGAAGGAACACTTGTCTAATGAAATGCCCACCTTTTCAAATTTCGTTTTTGTTTAATCTAATGAAATCAAAAATGAATTTCAAAAGATTAGAAAGAATGGACGAATTTATACGCATCATAAGCATTAAGTACTTCAATACTTTTTGAATTTCAAAAAAGTAAAACTTACTGCTAATGTGTTGACTGTTATAACCTGTCATAACGGAGTCAAAAAGCGAGACATAGGTATGCTGTTCCGGCGTTCGCCCCGGTGGCGGTGTCAACAATGTATCAGTTTGTGATTAGGTTTAGTTTATTGTGAACCACTAGTGGTAAGTTAATGATATTTGATAGCAGTTGTATTATCATTGGCACATCTCATTACCATTGATAATATTGCCCCCCTTTCAGTGTGGTCTATTGACCATGTATTAGTTTGTGATTATGTCAGTTTATGGGGAACCATTAGTGTTAAATTAATGATAATTGGTATGCAATTATATAAACATTGGCATATCTTATTTCAATGGAGATTATTTGGCCCTGCCCCCCGGAGTCATGTTCTATTGAATTTAAAACTTTTGCTTAGTTTTCAATTACTAGTTCATAAATAGGTCGGTTTAAACGGAACAACTTGTGGTAGGTCAATGATTTTGGTAGCAGTAGTTTTAGAATTGGCACATCTCATTGACATGGAGATTTTTTGGCCCCGCTCCCTGCGTCATGGTCTATTGACTTTGAAATTGTGCTTAGTTTACATGTATTAGTTTGTGTTTATGTTTGTTTAAAGGGAACTATTAATAAGAAGTCAGTTGTATTTGGTATGCAGTTGTATCATCATTGGCACATCTCATTTCCATGGAGATTGTTTCGCCATGTACCTTCAGCCATGGTTCATCGACTTTTAATATTTGCAAATTTTACATGTTAAAGTGTTATATATTTGCATTATTGATAATACAAAAAAGCGAGACATATCTCTGTATTAACAGTTTTATTTATCTTAAAGCGTTGCTATGTCAATATCAACATTTGCATAATAACACACATGCAAGGCATATCTCTAATTTATTTTCACTAATAAAACAAAATAAAAAAAATGATTTTCTCTTTATTATCGTAGATAATTACGGAAAAACTGGAAGTTCGATCAGGTTAGTTTTCAGTTTCGAATACATTATATTGTTTTAATTAGCAGACCGCTACAATTGCAGGTTATAACTTCCAGCACATGAACAGTAAGTATCACTTTTTTGGTATTCAGATTGTTTTCTAAATGTATATTAGAAAGAGTACGTAATGCTTATAAATTGAAATAGCGAATACTATTTTTGACTCTGTAACTGAAAGTTTTAAATAATTTTTTAGGTTCGCTTATAAATTCGTCCATTGGTGTTTTCTTTTAACATCATTAAACACAACAAAAAAGACATTTGTTTTTAATTATTCCTCCGATTCAGACTGAAACAAATGTAAATAGAAAACAACAATGTCATAATTTCTCATTTATTGAATATCGTATTGTTGTAATGTAAGTATAAACTATATAGAGAATGCGTAAGAACAAGGTTTCCATGTCAAAGGCAAGTGTTCCTTCATTAGTTTATCCTGACAAATAGATGTAGACTGGTTAAGTTCAAACTTGGTAATGTGGCAATGCATTTACGAAAACAAAATATTAACAGAATCCCTCAGTTATTGTCAGAAACAATGTTATATCCTGTTTGATATCATCTTAAAAAATACATAGAACCAATGTTTCCAGATGAAGATATTTTTGTGTTAATATGCTGGATGTCAGAACAGACATATCATTTGGATGATATTTTGGCTCTCAATAATGACGACTTCAGTATGTATATTAAAGAAATTTATCCTGTTGAACTTACTTTAAATAAAGCTAATACTAACAATGACCACTGCCCTTTACTCGATCTTGATATCTATATCACGAACGGAAAGCTGAATACTAAAATTGATGATAAAAGAGATGATTTTTCATTTCCTATCGTTAATTATCCATTTTTAGATGGTGACGTTCCCTTGTCACCATCTTACGATGTTTATATATCTCAACTTGTACGATTCGCTCGTGTATGTAACAATGTTTTAGATTTTAACGAGAGAAATTTATGTATTACTGAAAACTTATTACACCAGGGTTTTCGATATCACAAACAAGTCAAAACATTTACTAAATTTTATCATCGGTATAAGGACATCATTCGTAAATATAGCTCAACATGCAGACTTCTTATACGTTCAGGTATTTCACATCCAATGTTTTATGGAAATATTCTTTATAAAGCACAAAGGTGTCAGTATTCACCTCAAAAACTAACAAAACCTTTGAATAGACTTATTAAGAAGGGATATAGTTACGATACTGTTGTCAGGTCATTAAAGATTGCATATTTTGGCGTTAATATTGATTCACTTATTGAGTCTTTGCATCGGAACTAAACACATTTATCCAAAAACCAGTTGTTGGCATGACACGGGTTATGTTCTTCTCGTATAAGTTATGATGGTATGATACTAAACCCCTAACGGGAAGGATTGTCCCTGATGTTCATATGATGAAATCATAATCTTTCACTCAGTTTAATTGAAGTCTGGAGCTGGCATGTCAGTTAACTGCTAGTAGTCTGTTGTTATTTATGTATTATTGTCATTTTGTTTATTTTCTTTGGTTACATCTTCTAACATCAGACTCGGACTTCTCTTGAATTGAATTTTAATGTGCGTATTGTTATGCGTTTACTTTTTACATTGACTAGAGGTATAGGGGAGGGTTGAGATCTCAAAAACATGTTTAACCCCGCCGCATTTTTGCGCCTGTCCCAAGTCAGGAGCCTCTGGCCTTTGTTAGTCTTGTATTATTTTTATTTTAGTTTCTCGTGTACAATTTGGAAATTAGTATGGCGTTCATTATCACTGAACTAGTATATATTTGTTTAAGGGCCAGCTGAAGGACACCTCCGGATGCGGGAATTTCTCGCTTCATTGAAGACCTGTTGGTGACCTTCTGCTGTTGTTTTTTTCTATGGTCGGGTTGTTGTCTCTTTGGCACATTCCCCATTTCCATTCTCAATTTTATAGTCGGATATTTGGTGCCAGGGGTATTTTCTACAATGTTGCAATCAGGCTTGCAAGGCTATAGGAATGTGTTTAATCTAGTTATTGCCTACAGCATAATATGGTGTTGTGTTTCATGCTTTTTAACCCTGATTTGGGACAACAGCTCAACGTAATAATAAAAACTGCATACAAACATTTTTTGAGTAGTTATTGACGCATCAGATCGGCTCGACGCTCATTCAAAAAAAAATAAAGTACCGATCTAAGAGTACTCACACTTACTGAAAACTAATTCTACACAAATTTTCACTTATAAACTACCCCTAATAAACACACTAGAGAGCATTTCATAACATAGAAAAAGTATAGTTTAATTTTATTAACATTCAATTTTTATTCTTAGTCAGTTCAAAATGTAAGTTGATCAAAGACAAAAGCTTTACTTATTTTAGTAAAGATCACGTCTGAATAAGTGCTTGATAGAAAAGGATAAAGTAGAATATCTGATAAATATTGGTTCTCATTTTATATCAATTAATTTATTACATGCTTTAGTTTAAACATATGTATTCATAGTGAATTGGGAAACAAGTTATTACAACTTATATTAAACCCTTTCCACCTTGCAGATGCTTTATAACGTTCATCTAAGGATTATCATGGCTACTATTACAAATCTAACTTTTACTGGAAACTGAAACAAGGAAAAGATAACTGACTTCATAATTTCGCAACTGACAATTTTCCTGGTGATAAACCGTTGATATTATCACACATTAAACGTGGAACATGATATTGTTTTAATGATTAGATAAGAAAGCACGATAATTTATATTTATTCCTTTCACAATATGCACACATTTGAATGCCAGTTTGTCTCCGTTGGTAATTATAATGACCTATTATGTCTCTATCAAATATAATATATTACCGCATATTTCTATTTAGCAGAACTTTTCCAAAATACATAAATTATTTTTTGGTCGATAAAGGTGTTACTATAGTTTTGCGCTTTAGTCGTTATTACTTCTTTTAGTAAAAAGAATTTTAAAATTAACTAATTGAACAACCAACATTTTATGGTAAAACAAGAGTGCACACGCTGAAATGTCTCGCCTTCTATACTAATCATTGATATTATGTTGATAGTCCTAAGTATAAAGTTAAGCTTTATTACAACTGTCACATAAACTTAACATTAACCAAGATAACTAAACAAAGACCAATGAACCTTGAAAATGAGGTCAAGGTTAGATGAACCATGCCAGGCAGACATGTACAGCTAACAATGCTTCTATACAACATATATAGTTGACCCATTACTTATAGTTTAAAAGAAAAATTAACCAAAACACAAACACTTAACACTGTGCAATGAACCGTGAAAATGAGGTCACGGTCAAATAAAACCTGCGCGACTGACATAAAGATCATAAAATATTTCCATACAACAAATATAGTTGACCTATGGCATATAGTAGTAGATAAAAAGACCAAAACTCAAAAACTTAACTTTGACCACTGAACCATGAAAATGAGGTCAAGGTAACATGACATCTGCCTGCTAGACATGTACACCTTACAATCATTCCATACAACAAATATAGTAGACCTATTGCATATAGTATGAGAAAAACAGACCAAAACACAAAAATTTAACTATAACCACTGAACCATGAAAATGAGGTTAAGGTCAGATGACACCTGCCAGTTGGACATGTACACCTTACAGTCCTTCCATACACCGAATATACTAACCCTATTGCTTAAAGTATCCGAGATATGGACTTGACCACCAAAACTTAACCTTGTTCACTGATCCATGAAATGAGGTCGAGGTCAAGTGAAAACTGTCTGACCTTGCAAGGTACGCACATATCAAATATAGTTATCCTATTACTTATAATAAGAGAGAATTCAACATTACAAAAAATTTGAACTTTTTTTTCAAGTGGTCACTGAACCATGAAAATGAGGTCAAGGACATTGGACATGTGACTGACGGAAACTTCGTAACATGAAGCATCTATATACAAAGTATGAAGCATACAGGTCTTCCACCTTCTAAAATATAAAGCTTTTAAGAAGTAAGCTAACGCCGCCGCCGTAGCCGCCGTAGCCGCCGTAGCCGCCGCCGCCGCCGGATCACTATCCCTATGTCGAGCTTTCTGCAACAAAAGTTGCAGGCTCGACAACTAGCTGAACATTTTCTCATCTGCATCATCATAATTAAAAATATAGTAAGTCATGTTCTTGTAAGGACAATGGTCAAGGCAATTGATTATAAGAATTGTATGGTAAAGCGGAAGACACAGTTTGGTCTATTTGTTTGGTCTTACATGAGTACACATTATTCCCTGTTTTAATTTCAGAATGGATTGTTATATCAATCTGCTGAAAACTTCCCTTATGTGTGTGCATTCAATACACATTGCCGCTGCTATAATGAAGTCGGAACAGAGAATTTAAACGTAGATTGTGCAAACGGTAATATATCAAAAATTCCGAAATTTCAATCAAGTACTTACATTCTAAATCTGCAACATAACCGTATACGCGAAATAAGCGACAACGCATTTCAGTGTTTATCGAATCTGTCAATCTTGGATTTATCATTTAACAATATTAAAGGTTTAAAACTACACTCTTTTGAGGGTTTAGGGATTGATTGAATTAAGCTTAAATTACAATCCTTTAGACTATTAAAAAATTTCAAATGGAATTTTCATCCCATTGGTATCCCTTAGACGTCTTGGCATTAAAAGTACATTTTTCCTGACAGATATTAGCAGTATTTTCTCAGATAAAACGATATCACATTTGACGTCTCTGGAGAAATTGGAAATAGATGTTCCTACAATTTTCCAGAAGCGTAATATATTTGAAGAAGGATAAAAAATATTTACTCCATCTTAGTTCTCTAAATGTAGGTTCGTGTGATATTATAATTATTGATGCAAACTTCTTCGAGTATATGCCGCATACATTTCAATTGACATTACGTGTAAGATTCATATCTCACGAAGTGGACATCGAAGTTTGAAAAACATCAGAGAATTTTACGTTCATCGTTAAGTTGAAACGCCCTTTCTTAATAACTTTACACATGGATTAGAATTGACGACAATTGAAACATTGTCATTTCGAAACACTCATCTGTAAAACATCTGCAGATTACTGAAAATAAACTTAGCGAAAGTTTTCCAGTTACTAAAATCGATCCTCCTCCTTCAAGGTTACAATCGCCGAATCTTTCCATCAATAAACTCGAAAAGTTTGCGTTAGATTTAGGGAATATTCGAAATCTTAGTCTACAAAATAATTATCTAGGAGGATTTTTAAGTACTCATAGTTATAAAATGTCAAATGAATCTAGCAGGCTTGAGTTTATAGATTTGTCGATGAATGGTATTGAAAAGCTAACATTTATATTATTCAAGGAAAAGCCAAATTTAAAATATATCAATTTGAATAATAACAAGTTGCAAAAGGTTACATTTGATGTTTCTCAATTGAAAATTCTTCGGTATTTGGATTTATCAAGCAACAATTTTACGACATTAGACAAGAAAACTATGGCAATGTTCGATAGTCTGTCTAAACTTACTTTTTCACAGTTAATTTACAAAAACATGCATTGCGATGTACCTGTAACACACTGTCGTTTTTAAAGTGTATTTCCAAAACGAAAGTTAATTTGCTGCTTAATGATAAGTGTAATTATGAAGATGGGACCGGTTTTAGTTTCTACCCAATAAACTTACTAATACAGCAAGTGCACAAGAAGTGTACGTCATATACGAACTTAGTCATAGCGTTGTTGTTAGGATTGGCAGTCATGTTGACCGTTAGTGTATAAATACAGATGGAAACTTCGATACATGTTTTACCTTGCCAAATGTAAACACTATAGTTACAAGGCTTCCAAGACGACGGTGAATACACTTACGATGCTTTTATCTCGTTCTCTGATGATGATAGGTCATTTGTGTTAAAAGCTTGCATTGCAAATTTAGAAAATGAAGGAAATGCTAAATTATGCGTGCACCAACGAGATTTCCTACCAGGCCAAGAGATAACAATTAATATCACAAATGCTATTCATGACAGCAGAAAGACGGTCTGCATAATAAGAAAACAGTTTTTGGAGTCTTACTATTGCATGTTTGAATTCAATATGGCCCGGATGGAAAATATTTATTCTGTGATATAGATACAATGGATAAGCGTTGATTCTTGAAAAAGAAACACTTATCCATTGTATCTATAACTTAAACTATTGTGTTAATGCCTTTTCAAAATTAACGCCTTTTTTTAATTAGAAGGTAATGCAAGTGAGTATAAATAACCATGTAATCGTGTCAAACGATCCATTACAATAAATTAAATATCACAATCAAATGGGTACAAAATACAAATATTTTATAACACATCACGTCTACCCTTAAAGATCTTCATACTAGAAGGCATCTGAAGGTTATCTGTTTTTACAAAATAAGATATATTTGAACTTATTTTTATCAAAATTGAAAATGGAAATGGAGAATGAGTCAAAGGGAAAACAACCCGACAAAGAGCATATAATAAGTAAGAAACTTCTCACAACAAGTCTAATTCAAGGAACATCACGATTTTCTAGCATAGAAATTTGCGAATAAACGGTTGTAAAATTATGTAATAAAACAGATGAAATCATATTATATTATTTTATAAAACATAAATGGACAAATAGAATGTAGTAGTTTTTGTTTCAAACATGTGGAATAGCCAATAATAACTCGATAATAAACTACCAAACTCGCTTTAATTACACAAATTATCCATAATAATATACAAAACAAGAACAAAAACTGAAAAACTAGAGAAAAGGGACAGCAAAGAGAATTTAGGGATTCGAACCTAAACAGACAAGTCCGTACCTTAAATCATTTATCTGAACGATGAAACCTCGTGGCTACAAATTCATACTATACATTTGCCAATTGTGTATATATATATAAAGATACAAGCCCTGTGCGTCTGGTGTATCGATGTATATCATATATTCATTTATATGTATAAATAAGTCTTTTAAATCGTAACCGATTGGTAGCCCAGAGGTTTCGTCGATATCTAGATGTCAGTAATACGTAACAGAATTCATGGACGGGTTCGATTCCCAGTAAAGGCATATATAAATTACATAAATGAAAAGTAAGTTTTTAAAACAATTCCATAAGTGAACAGAAATCAGGAAATTAGTCAATTAAAACTTAATGTAATTAGGCACACAAATGAAACAAAATAATATAAAATGGTGAGTCCATTTCAGCAACAGATTTAGGAAGCGTTGATTCTAGAAAAAGAATCCACGGTAAATGAATAGGCTGACGTCACCACATTGGTTTAACGAGATTGAAGGAATATAATTTTCCTAGTATTTTTGGAGCGAATTCAACCAAAAGAAATGCCACTTATGATGCTCGAACTGATAGAGAAACAGTCTTACATCGAATATCCAAATGACGAAGAAGGAAATATTATGTTCTGGGGGAATATTATAGAAGTTTTTCATTCATGACATTTGTTGCAATACAGAATTCGCTCTCCAAACGATTTTTATATTCATTTTCATTATGTATTTTCATCAATATGAGAAAATAACAAGCCAATAAATAATACAGTTCTATAAGTTGTATCGATAACGAAAAAAACATTTCCTCGTTATGTACACATTGTAAATCTTCATAAGAGGAGGCCACGGTAGTTTGCGATTATTTTGGTTGTTCAAAATGGGTAGCCTAAGCAGGTTTATCTAATATCAATTTTAAGTCTGGTTTTACCCGTCGGGTTATCAAATGCATAACAATCCGCACTCCCTTCCGCACTCCAAGCGAGCACATTCGAATCGATTCCATGTTTTGGTGAGATGTTAACAAAATAATATTTGAGAAAAAGAAACACCTTTGAAAAACGTTATGAATAAAACTTATGCGCTGAATAATTGAATTTCAAAATTATGCAATTTTAAAACAAGTATGGTCCACTGAGTTGGTTGACACGAGATATAGAAGATTCCAGTTAACTTATACTGTTGCAACATTGTAAATTCCTTTCAACATAAGTAATAAGATCATGTCATCTTTAACGTGTCAAAGCAACGACATCAGGTGTATTTGAAGGGGAAAAAATGACAAAACTAATCAGAAGTTTGAACTAACAGTTAAATCAGCAGTGTAAATAAGAAAATGCGCGCAAGACCAATACTGATGTCAATTAGTAAACATACCAATTTTTCACTTTTCTGAAATACATTTAGAATCAAACTACTTGTATAGTTTCCTTCATGTGTAAGTGTTTTTTCTATTCTCACAACTCATTAGAAAACTAAAAACTCCATATATAAAAAATAATCATAGTTTTAAAAAATCTAGCAAAATAAAAATGAACAGCAAAACACTATATGTCGTGTAAGTTATATGAAAGGAACGATTCGTTTTTACAAATTTGTGTAAAATAAACAGTAAAGGGAAGATTGATTAATATTGTAGCGGGTCGAGGGTTGGTAGCGTTTCTTTATTGTCTGTTGCCTGGTATATCAGATACTGTGACTGCTATGCGGAGGACAATATATACTATTGGACTGCTGGTGAACAGTTGTCTCACTAATCGATTAATATTCAGCTCAACTGCCACCGTGGTCTTGTTTGTATAGGTAACGATAGCAGAAAGGGGGTGGGGTGGGTAGCCTAACTAGCTGTATAAATAGCGGGTTGGCGTTTCAATAAATACAAAGTCGTATCTCGAACTTAATATGTATAATTTAATAAGTTAGACTGACGAGTTATTCAGCATTACATATTTATATGATTTATATAATCAATAAGTTTAACAAATAACTATATTATAACAAGACTCTGTTATAGCTACAACTTTATACAGGAACGAAATATATAGTCAATAACAACTGGTTTCTTCTCTGGTACCTGTGATAGTTACAAAAGGGGGGAGTGGGGTTAGGGCTGGGGTAGCTCTGGTTCAATATGGGTACGTGGACTGGTAATAACCAAAAGTACTTAATAAATAATCAAAGCATATAATCCTTACAGATCCTTACACATTTTAGCATAAATTGAACACTTAAGTTAAATATATTTTAGGAATATTGTAGAAGATATTTAACAGTTTATAGTTAAATATGACGGTTTCCGCGGTGTTCCGCAATCGGCGGTACTGTATAAATATTCACAATGAACTTTCTTATTTAGCTAGCGTGATCCTAATAAGCCTTTATAATAAAAAGATCTAGAATAAATATTAGCAATAATCCTCAAAATCCTAAATTATTAGAACCTAACCTTAACGAAATAACTGGATATATATAAATTCTCTATTTCTGCTAGTTTGTTTATAATTTAACAATATGGCTGCCCAGGAGGAACAAGACTGCCTAAGAGAGAATGTCGCGCATGAATTTATAGTACACGACACACTTTGGACACGATTTGGACACACTTTTGAGGTTTCTAACGTCAAATGACGTCACGACACAAACTGCACTGTAAACATACGGGGACTTTTATAAGAACTTGTAAATAAACAATGGCGGCCCCCAGGGTTGAGGTGACCCGTTAATAAAAAGGGATAAAAGCTACATGTCTCGGAGACTTATGATCGTTGAAACTGGTATAACTACAACAAGGAACCAGAGAATCACGTTAGTTTTACTTGACTGTAAGTTAAATGTACAACTCGTACATTAAAATGGTAAATTCTACACTTGTCACATACATCATACAATTATAAAAATATATATAGTCTTTGGATTTGTCCCCATTTCCCGTATCATTTGCCTTTCCATCTATAATAGTATTTACATTTCATTACACAATATAAAGAACGTGACCCACAAAAGACATGATCAAACATGAATAAGTTAGAATTACAAATCCGTAACATTACCCCCACCTTTGAAAAACTGTTCGTCCTCGAACATGAATACTTTGTCTTTACCTAAGAAATTTCATCTATGTGTTTCATGTCTTTTAAAATACCCTTTATATTAACAATAAAATTACATTACAAACTGAAAATAATTTCCTTAATACAATTATTATAATCTAAAAAGAAGTTCCTGTAATATGTTGCACTGTGTACTGGTGTCTTCTGTGATGACTGTCGCCTGGACCCCATTGTCTCTGATTTCCCTGTTCTCTATTACTGCTTCGAGTTCGTTGGTATCTTCTTCTGTCTGAGTTGCTGTATTTCGTCTTCTTGTTACTGACGGGTCGGGTATCCATGTACTTTTAAGTATATATACGGTGCCATCTGGAAGCACGGCCTTCTCTTCCTTCAGTAATCCAAGGTATCCGTCAGGTACGACACGGGCATCAATCTCTGCTGTCCTAGCCCTTGATCGAATTCTCCTTATTAATTCAGCATCTTCGCCCGACAGGTAGCTTGATGGGGGGCAGCATAACTGGAACCTTGGGTCATTTAATGTCTCTTGAGTTGGGACTCCCAGGTGGCTCCAGTCATACAGCCTCCCTCTACCTGTGGCTGTCATCTGAATTCTTCTAGGGGGGTAGAAATCAATTTCTTTGCGAAATTCCACCCGTCTCTTGTCCCCATCCATCCACGGCCTCTCTGGATCATATTCCTCGACATTGGGAGGAGGGCTTGATGGTGCTTCTAGAACTCTTGAATGGTCCGAAGTTGGTATGTCATCCTTCTCCATGGTACTTGGATTGATTGGCACTGGTATTTGCTGCGCTAACTGTGTTGTTGACTGTAAAGCCGTTGGTTGTGGAGCTACAGTCTCTGTTAAGTATGGCTGCCAAAGAGAACTTGGACTGATGGTCACCGGCAATGGCTGAGTTTTCTGTGAACTGGGAAGTACCAAAGAGTTTGTGGTGCTGATCACCGGCAATGGCTGAAGTGACAATGACTGTGAAGAGGGCTGTACCATAGAACTTGGGGTGCTGATCACCGGCAGTGGCTGAGTTGACTGTGAAGTGGCCTGTACTACAGCTGGTTGTGGAATCCCTGTTAAATATGGCTGCGTGACATAACTTGGGGTGATGGTCACTGGCAACGGCTGACGCGACAATGACTGTGAAGTGGGCTGTACCATAGAACGCAAGGTGCTGGTCACTGGCAATGGCTGATTTGAATGTGAAGTGGCCTGCACTGCAGCTGGTTGCGGAGTCGCTGTGAAATATGCCTGCATCAGAGAACTTGGGGTGATGGTCACTGGCAATGGCTGAGTTGTCTGTGAAGTGGCCTGCACTGTAGCTGGTTGCGGAGTCGCTGTGAAATATGCCTGCATCAGAGAACTTGGGGTGATGGTCACTGGCAATGGGTGAGTTGTCTGTGAAGTGGCCTGTACTGCAGCTGGTTGCACTAAAACATCTGGAACTGGAACAGGAGCGGTGGTTGTCTGGGGAGCCGTCAGTGGACTCGGAACTGTCTGGTTCGGTCTAGGTCTATCTAACAAGCTCATTAATTCTACAGGGCTTCCTGTCTGTAATGGTCTTCCCAGGAACAGCATCTCTTCATCTGGGGTCAGATTAAACGTTGGCATGTCCACATAAACTGGTGTTGGACTTCTGACAGGCGTCATCTGAAAGTGGCTGACTGTTGAAGTATTTGGCTCTACTGGTGTTACTTTCTTGGTAACAGACTTAATCTTGCTCTTGTTTACCTTCTGACTTGTTTTCTTAATACCATGCCGTCTCTCTTCATGGAATTTCAAACGGTGCTTAACATTGGCTGGGACCTCATATTCACAGAACTGGCACTGCACAAATTCCGAGCCATGGGCATATCGTGTATGTCTTCTCAAACTGGGTAGGTCCTTATATGTTTTGTAGCATATCTGGCAAGTCTCCATCTGCAGAAAAGAAGATAACTATCGTTAATACTTATGACTAATTACTAATTTTGGACTATCGGGATATTGAACCAGAGCCATAGGTATTACCAGTACAACAGGGTAAGTATTTTACAGGAAAATCATCATTTAACATAACTTAGTAAATCAGTAACATCTGGGCATACTCTGGATAAACAGCTCTCTGCTCTTCACCTAAAAACTGCAAAATGATTTGTTCGATTTTAATATTTACATAAAACCACCTTGTGACTTATATTCAGTAGGACTTGTAGTTACAATTTAGTTAGAGGGACTGTAACGTTCCGGGGGCTTAGTATCTCTGGTACTCTTTCTAGTAATGTTTGCTTTTTCTATTTCAGGTTCAACAGCTGGATCTTTTGAGTCTCCTTCATCAAGATCATCTTTGCTCTTTTGAAGCCAGTTGTTGAAGTTGCCGATAAATGGCTTCAGTCTATCATGATGTAGGACCCTGTCTCTTGAATTCGGTGAACTCTTCACCTTGTATATCAAGTCTGTATATGCCTCAATAATGAGAAAAGGTCCAGTCCACTGACACTGCAATTTTGGACTCTTACCTTTTGTTTTTGTTGGGTTAAAAACCCACACTGCATCACCAACGCTATATTTTCGCGCATTTATTTTATGGTCATATTGTCGTTTTTGTCGGTCGCTGGAGGCAATCATTTTATCTCTTGCTAAGTTATGTACCCTTAAAATATTGGACTGGAGTTTTTCTAAATACTCATTACTACCATCAGTTATGTTCTCAGTTTGAGGATGTGGACCGTATATCAAATCTATCGGAAGTTCAATTTCTCGTCCAAACATTAACATGCTTGGAGAAAATCCTGTGCTTTCATGTACAGAGGTACGGTACGCCATCATCGCCACAGATAAATGTGTATCCCAGTCTTTCTGGTCTTTGCCTATAAATTTGCTCAGAATATCCTCTATAGTTCTATTGAGTCGCTCCACCATCCCGTCACTTTGTGGATGTAAGGGGCTGGTTCTCGTTTTATCAATGTTAAACCTTTTACAAATGCCTGTGAACAGTTTTGATTCAAACTGTCGACCTTGGTCTGTGTGAACCTGTCTCGGCACACCAAAACGGCAAATGAACTCGTCTACAAAAATTTTAGAGATCGTTTCTGCTTCTTGGTTTGGTATTGGATATGCCTCCGCCCATCTGCTGAAATAATCTGTGAGAACAAGGATAAATTTATTTCCAGAAGTTGTAATAGGCAGAGGACCAAGAATGTCCAATGCAACCCGTTCTAAGGGTGCTCCTACCAAATACTGTTTCATCGCCCCTCTTGCTCGTTTTTGTGGACCCTTACGTGAATTGCATATTTCACACCTTTTGCACCATTGCTCTATATTTTCCTTATATCCCGCCCAACAAAATCTGCTTGAAACCCTTGATAGTGTTCTGTGAACCCCAAAATGGCCTCCTACTGGGTCGTCATGCAACATTTTCAAAATTTCCTCCCTCCAACATGAAGGAAGAATCAGCTGCTTCATCTCTGAGTTTATATTAGAAATCCATTCTCTATATAAAACATTATTGATCAATTTTAGTTGATCCCATTGCGACCAGTAAGTTTTTAGCTCTTTGCTCTGTACTGAAATTTCTTCCCACTTCGGCTTCTCATTACTTTCAGATTTCATTTTTAATATGAGCTTAATCACTTCATCATTTTGTTGTGCTTCTGTTATTTCATCCATGTTCTTACTTTGTATCCATTGGTTGCTCTGTTCGGAATTTTCAAATTCTATTTCTTCGCCTTGTAACTTGTCTGCCTTCTTGGTTACCCGCAAGTGACAATCGACAGTATCTAAGTCATTAATCGTGCTTTCTTTTGAATCCTGGCGGTTGCAATGAGTGCAGTGGATACATGGTCTTCGTGAAAGTCCATCGGCATTCAAATGCTGTCTACCTGGTCTGTGTTGTATTTTGAAGTCATAAGAGGAGAGAACCTCCAGCCATCTGGCCATTTGACCTTCTGGGTTTTTGAAGTTCATGAGCCAGTGCAGTGCTCCGTGATCAGTTCGTACTAAAAAATTCTTACCATACAAGTAATGATGATAGTGTTTAACTGACTCTACAATTGCGAGCAATTCTCGTCTAGTGACGCAATATTGACGTTCTGCTTTGCTGAAACTTTTACTAAAATAAGCAATGACGTGTTCTCCGTCGTTTTGTTCCTGCGAAAGTACTGCTCCAAGACCAAACCCGCTGGCATCTGTATCTAGTATAAACTGCTTTCCCATGTCTGGGTAACTTAATATCGGTGCTGAAATCATGAATTGTTTTAATTTATCAAAAGAGTCTTGACATATTTCACACCATTTAAACTCTTTGCCCTTCTCAGTCAATTTATGTAGGGGTCTAGCTATATCTGAAAAATTCTTAATAAATCTCCTGTAATAGCTACAAGTTCCCAAGAAACTACGTACGTCATGAACAGATAAAGGTATAGGCCAATCTTTGACAGCGCTAATTTTCTGAGGATCTGTGGATATACCATCGCCTGATACAACATGACCCAGGAAAGTTAGAGAAATTTTCAAGCCTGCCTGTTCAATCTTAGATATTACCAACTCTAATCGTTCGATGTGCTGCTCAAAAGACTCCGAGAAGATAATGATGTCGTCTAAGTACAGTAGACATATGTGCCAATTCAAACCCGCTAGGACGCATTCCATCAACCGTTCAAAACAAGCGCCTGCATTGCAAAGACCAAATGGCATTTGTCGAAACTGGAAGAGCCCTTGCTTTGTGACAAACGCCGTTTTTTCTCTATCAACTGGGTCGACCGGGACCTGCCAATAACCACTTTGAAGGTCGATAGTTGAGTACCAAGATCCATGGAGGGCCTCTAGACAGTCCTGCGTGCGCGGAAGTGGGTACGAGTCACGTTTTGTAAGACTGTTAATTTTTCTGAAGTCAATACAGTAGCGGACGGACCCGTCTTTCTTCCGGACCAACACAATAGGGGCTGCCCAAGGACTCATTGATGGTTCTATTACCCCAGCATCAAGCATTCGACTCAACTCGCGATCTGCTTCCTCTTGCATTGTAACAGGTAAGCGCCTCAAGTTTTGTTTGACTGGAGTTGCGTTTCCTGTGTTTATCTTGTGTTGTATCATATCAGTACAACCCAAGTCGTTTTTAGACTTTGCAAACGCATTACTGTGTTTCTGGAGCAATCTTTGAAATTGCAATGTTTGCGTCTCCGATATAATTTGCTACCTGATTCAAATAAGTCTACCAGATGATCTGGTAAGCTGTCGCTATTGCTGTTGTTTGTAATCTTATCAGAAGGCTTGAATATATTTTGACTAGCAGCCGCAGTTTCGCATGCTAGTTCCGTGACATCTGCATATGCTTGACATTCAGCTAGACATGTATTCTTTTGAACCGTTTTTTCAAAGTTACTTGTATTAGCAATCCTTAAAATTATTCGTCCTTGACTAGGATCGACTAAAGATCTGGCGACTAATAATTTATCTTTTGTGTCAACAGGCTCTACTGTAGCCTGTACTAAATGAGTAGAATCACCTACCACTTTACTAAACACTAAAACCTCTGATCTTGGGGGTATTACTGTAGTTTCCTCTGTTGCAAGCTTAAAAATGTTTACCATATTGCTCTCTTTTTGACATATAATTTCCATATTTTTACTGCCAATGGTTAGTTTACTCTCCCTTATGTCAAGTTTACAATCTTTGTTATACAAAAAATTGTAACCAACAATAGCAGGCGCGTCGATATCTGCAATCACAAATCGTTGTTGAAATTTCTGACCATTAATTTCAATATCAAAATCGGCCTGCCCGAAAGTTGTTATTATCTCTCCATTCGCCAGTTTCAACTGTACCCCCTTATAAATTTTGTCTGGTCTCTGTGACTCCGGAATAGACAAAAATTTCCTGACATGAATAACTGTCAAGGTCGAACCGGTGTCTATCAAACAATTTACAAAAATACCATTAATTTTTATCTTAAAGTATAAACTATCATTTATGTCATTATTTAATTCACTCTTTTTGTGTGGCCCCTCATTATAAAAAACATCGGCTAAAGGAGGGCCCGACTCTTTAGCCACTAACAGTTTCCCGACTTAAAGTTCTCCGTCTGTGTACCCTGGGACCATTTTGAAGTTTCAAACCTGTTGTTTGGCAAGTATTTGCCATTTTTCTGCATGTCTAGAAACTTTCTGCAATCTCTCTTAAAATGACCCGCTTTTCCGCAAAAGTAACACAAAAAGTCTGTCTTTTGTGATTGATTAGGACCTCGATTACTTTCTATCTTGGCTATTCTGTCCATTATGCTGTTCATCTGTTGATAATCATCTTGTTCATCTACATCTATCATTCCCGTTTGCATTCGTAAACCAGCGCGATTATTAAATTTACGTCTGTGTCCGTTGGCAAACGCCTCAAATTCAAGTCCTATCCTAACACTGTCATCTATTGAAATAGGCTTTCCCTGAAATATGGCCCACTCTAAATCTGCGTCATTTAGAGAATCTATGAAACAGTCACGGGCAAGCTGCTCACGAACTTCCATAGGGGCAGTCGGATATGCTAACCGTGTTAACTTTTTGATGTCCTGAGCGAGCTCCGGAAGTGATTGGTTTTTTTCTCGAGTTGTACTCTTCATCTGCGCTCTATATAGTTCAGCCTGATTGCTTGGTTGAAATCTCGAAGCAAGAGCAGTGACTAAATGAGTGAAGCTTCTCCTGAGATCTGGTCTTAGGTCACTAAGAATAGCCTGTGCTGAACCCCGTAAACATGTTGCCAATTCTAGCGCTTTTGTTATATTGTCCCAGCCATTAATTTCCGCTACCATCTCAAAATGTACAAGATAATCTTGCCAGCTACTTGTTCCGTCGAAAGTTGCTGGTTTCTTATTGCTACTGTATGATTTATTACGCGAATTATTCTCTCTCGTAACCGTGTTATCACCCCTATAATTATCTCCATAATCATTTGTCATACCATATGAACCCTGGCTAAACCCTTGATTATCGCGATAACCAAGTATATCCCCACCCGTAGGTACTGTCCCGAATGACTCCCGTGCATGGCCAGTGCACTCCCTGGGATCTTCCGTACCAGTGTGGATCTTCCATGGGTTCCCCCGCATGCCTTCTGAAGGCACCGTGTGTGTCCATTTTGGACCCTGAGAGACTCCCTGTAAAACCTCTACCCCTGTGTAGTCCTTTGGAGCTCGCTCCTCTGAACGACTTGGGCTATAAAATCTAGGAAAAGGCGCCCGTTGCCGGGTTAAACGCTGGTTTTCAACATCACCTATTCCAGTATTTATGTGTATGTCTCCCCTTCCATGGGATACCTGCTGATTGATAGTTCGCTCACGAGCAACTAAACCAGCTGCGACTTTATCTCCATAAACCGCCCTGCCAGTAGGTTCATTGATCTGTATTAAATCTTCATTATAATGATCAGTTCTGGTATTTTCATAACTGGTTCCCGGTTGGTCATATATACTTCGTTGTTCTTGTCTTTCGTAGCAACCTTCTCCGGCTTTCTTTACCCGTATCTGTACCTCTCCTGTTGGTGTAGCATTGATGTATGGTTCGGAGGCAGATGCGGGGAGTCTTGGTCCCTGGGCATGACCTTGGTCTGACGGCTGCTCTAAGTCCAGCTGCAAATATTGAGGTTTCTCTAGAAAAGTCCGTGCATATGATTCTTCACAGTCCGACATTTTTAACGGCAATCTTTATTTTTATGGAGATTGGATCCCACCGCTGCCACCAAATTGTAGCGGGTCGAGGGTTGGTAGCGTTTCTTTATTGTCTGTTGCCTGGTATATCAGATACTGTGACTGCTATGCGGAGGACAATATATACTATTGGACTGCTGGTGAACAGTTGTCTCACTAATCGATTAATATTCAGCTCAACTGCCACCGTGGTCTTGTTTGTATAGGTAACGATAGCAGAAAGGGGGTGGGGTGGGTAGCCTAACTAGCTGTATAAATAGCGGGTTGGCGTTTCAATAAATACAAAGTCGTATCTCGAACTTAATATGTATAATTTAATAAGTTAGACTGACGAGTTATTCAGCATTACATATTTATATGATTTATATAATCAATAAGTTTAACAAATAACTATATTATAACAAGACTCTGTTATAGCTACAACTTTATACAGGAACGAAATATATAGTCAATAACAACTGGTTACTTCTCTGGTACCTGTGATAGTTACAAAAGGGGGGAGTGGGGTTAGGGCTGGGGTAGCTCTGGTTCAATATGGGTACGTGGACTGGTAATAACCAAAAGTACTTAATAAATAATCAAAGCATATAATCCTTACAGATCCTTACACATTTTAGCATAAATTGAACACTTAAGTTAAATATATTTTAGGAATATTGTAGAAGATATTTAACAGTTTATAGTTAAATATGACGGTTTCCGCGGTGTTCCGCAATCGGCGGTACTGTATAAATATTCACAATGAACTTTCTTATTTAGCTAGCGTGATCCTAATAAGCCTTTATAATAAAAAGATCTAGAATAAATATTAGCAATAATCCTCAAAATCCTAAATTATTAGAACCTAACCTTAACGAAATAACTGGATATATATAAATTCTCTATTTCTGCTAGTTTGTTTATAATTTAACAATATGGCTGCCCAGGAGGAACAAGACTGCCTAAGAGAGAATGTCGCGCATGAATTTATAGTACACGACACACTTTGGACACGATTTGGACACACTTTTGAGGTTTCTAACGTCAAATGACGTCACGACACAAACTGCACTGTAAACATACGGGGACTTTTATAAGAACTTGTAAATAAACAATGGCGGCCCCCAGGGTTGAGGTGACCCGTTAATAAAAAGGGATAAAAGCTACATGTCTCGGAGACGTATGATCGTTGAAACTGGTATAACTACAACAAGGAACCAGAGAATCACGTTAGTTTTACTTGACTGTAAGTTAAATGTACAACTCGTACATTAAAATGGTAAATTCTACACTTGTCACATACATCATACAATTATAAAAATATATATAGTCTTTGGATTTGTCCCCATTTCCCGTATCATTTGCCTTTCCATCTATAATAGTATTTACATTTCATTACACAATATAAAGAACGTGACCCACAAAAGACATGATCAAACATGAATAAGTTAGAATTACAAATCCGTAACATTATGTAAGCACAAAGAAAGATTGAATATAGCAAGGTTCTTTTTAAATCACAATATCATGATGATGGAAGAAGTATCAAAGTATGATCAATTATAAATATGCATTTAAATTTAATGTCCGTAAAGTATCCGAGGTGTAGATTTATGTGTTTCAATGTCAGTTTTTCAATCGTTTGGTAACATTTATGATTTTTGTATTTTCCTTTGACATCCATCATTATTGACAAAGTGACCAATGCTTTCTTTGCAGGTGATATATGATTATTGTTTTTGCTACTGTGTTTTTGATTTTCCCAGCTAAACATAGCTGTATTAGAGTGTATTCTTGTCTTGTCTTTAAAATTATTAACTGTATTTTCATTGTTTTGTATATTAAAAAATAAAACTATCTGGACCTTTCTATCTTATATCTCTCAAATGTTTCTCATTAGGCGACCTAAAATAAAATAAACTAAATATGATTTATTTTCTACTCAAAATCTATCCGTAATTGTTTCAAGCCTTTATTAAAGAGGGACGAAAGATACAAGAGGGACAGTCAAACTCATAAATCGAAAATAAACTGACAACGCCATGGCTAAAAATGAAAAGGACAAACAGACAAACAATAGTACACATGACACAACATAGAAAACTAAAGAATAAACAACACGAACCCCACCAAAAACTATTGGTGATCTCAGGTGCTCCTGAAGGGTAAGCAGATCCTGTTTCACATGTGGCATCCGTCGTGTTGCTTATGAGATAAAAAATCTGGTAAATAATCTAAATCGGTATGTCATATTTATGAAAGGGAACGGGATTAAAGTTATGACGTAAGGAACATATCCGATATCATTTGTGAAACGGTGATTCCATAACGGTCAACCAACTCGTGATGGCGTCCGTGAAATTTACGAAGAGATGATTTCAACTTCAACATTTGGAACTCTTGATTTAATAGCTACCTTGTGAGCAACAACCCTCTATCAAATCATGATAGGAAATGCAAACACGGGAATATCGTATCGATTGGGAGATATATACACCGTACGCAAGTGCTGCTGGAATGTTGATACTTATAAATGGAAAGTTCACAATTGAAAAACTGAAATCATCTCTTTTATCGTAAAGTTTTGTTTTCAATCGACCCTGATTGTCAATTTCTAGATGTAAGTCAAGATATGAGGCCGACTTAACTGTATCTGTTGTATCCTTTATCTCTAGTTCAATGGGATAGATGCGTTCGACATAGTCACCAAATTTTGAATTATTTAGTGATAGAACATCATCTTTATAGCGGAAAGTAGAATTAAAAGATATTGCTAACTTCTTATCTTTCTTCTTGAGAAGTTACTGTATGAAGTCAGTCTCATAATAATAAAGAAACAAGTCGACAAGAAGAGGGGCACAATTCGTTCCTATTGGAATGTCGACAGTCTGTTGAAAAACACGTCCTCCGAAACGTAACAAATATGTTGTCAATCAAGAAATCAAGCATCTTGATAATGTCAGTTTCAGAGAATTTTTGGTTTGAATCAGAGTGATCCATTACATAGAAGGATTTGTCCCTTCCTAAGACAAGATACTAGTATCTTCATTGGCCCTACTTTTTTTTTATTGAAACAAAGCAATAACAACTTTTAATTTGTCTGTTAATTTGGAATGTGGAATACTTATATAAAGTTGTAGAAAAGTCAAATGTTTTAATACTATGACAAGATGAAAGAGAGTTAGATTGAATGTACTATAAAAGATCTTTGGATTTTTTAAGTATCCACATCTTATTCACGCCACCTCTAGAATAGGCAGTTCCACAATAACTTTGAAGCCCGTCTTTGATTGCTGATTACATAGATGTTAATAATATAAAAAGAGGTTTTGTGGAGCACTTTGAAGACCCAGCAATATACCGTTGTTTGTAAGGAAATTTATGCAGTTTAGGTATCCAATACAGTAATGGAAGATCCAGTTCATCATCTTTGGTTGAAATTCTAAAGTTTCGTGAGGGTATATGTTGGGTTTCATAGTGAATTGTCAATACCTTATTCGTTTATCAAGCAGTAAATGTAATGAGTTTTACACACAAAAACGAGGTTGTTTGGGGCTTTATCTGCGGGGACAAAAACATATTTGTCATAAAGGTAAGATTTATAAGTGTTTTGCAACATTAGGGTCTCCAAAGATTGACGTAGCATGGGCATTGATAGACCCATTCAGTTTATTAATTCTGATTTGTATCAACGACCTCTCTGTCTTAATCCATTCGGAAAGAGTGTCTACATCTTCCTTCTCACGCTTAACCCATGCCTGGCATAATCCTCGACTGAATCCATTCAAATTCTAAAGTTTCATTTCCAATTGATGGATTTCGGCTCACGATATTTTGGACCTTTCGATAACACATTTCATATGGAAGTGTTATTACTAATGTTGAGGTCACCGGTAATGGAATTTAAGTTAATAGACTTAAATTCAGTTATCGCCGGGGCCACTCACGGATTGTGTTTCATGTTTTAGATTTACCCAACTTGTGTGACGATATATTCTGTGACGTCATTTAGTCCTTTTTAGAATTTCATCGCAGCAAGCAACCTGTTTAAATTTTGTAGGCGGTAAACTTGAAAATTGAAATGATAAAGTAAACTAGTGTAAGAATTTGTATGGTTATAACCTGACTCATGCTTCTAATGTTTATTAGAAGTAATCTTAGAAAGAATTCGTTTTATCGATCGTCATTTTTTTAACCATATTGCATCGCCACGTGGAGAGCATATGGAAAGACTGAATGAGAAATTGGTCCCATGAATGGATTATTCGTTTTCATTTTTATAATTATTTAATTTTTACAAGTGTGAGTAATTAGATGCAACATTGTCCTAAGATTTGCAGATTATAATCATGTTTACCATGCGTCATTGTATATTTCTACATAAATAAGATGCACGACGAGTTTAATTTGTTTTTAGTTTAATTTTTTTATATATTACTTTTTTTCCATATCTTATACTATTGAAATTGAGTATTGACAGATCGTCTACTGCCTATGGGTAAGCCTAACAAATTGTATTTTGCGCTGTAACAGATCATGCAGGTTAGTAACGTGTCTTTAATGATTATGTGTTGTGGGGCAGGTGTTATTTAATGAACTCCCGAAAACTTCCGAATTAAAAGTAAATTTTACTTAAGAGGGTATACATCGGTAATTGTGTATCTAGATCTTTTATAGCACATATACAGCAAATATTCCATGAAAGGATATGAACGTAAAAGGGACGTACTCTTTGGGGCGAAGGACCCAGGTTCGTAACCGGAAGTTCAACTTTCGATACAAATAAACAAAAATCTTGGAAATCTTGAACAGAGACAATACCCGGAGTTAAGAAGCAGTAGCCAAAAGAAATCATTGCTAAATGTTAGCTTGCTGGTGGATTTAAGCAAATATTATCATTATCTGTATATATCCGGCTATAAATTTTGCGTGTACCCACACATTTGTGTACTAAAAATTGTCCAGAGTCGTTCATCACAGTGTCATGTACACATTTTGTAGTTGCTACTACTTTCTAGTCTAGACTAGGTCGATATGGTATGAATAGTTCAGTTAAATCAAGAATTTAGCCATATGTAAACAGGCCACAGCTTTAATTATTGTTGTAATAACTCAATTATATACTAATATTACACTATGTTACTATCAACTGACTATGGATTTAAGTTTAATAAATATATAAATCTGTATACATTGTGTATATACTAATTTTGAATTATTTTTTTTTTTAAATTATTGTTACTATTATCGACACAACTACATGTATGAGTATACGTAACTTTTAATTGTTATTGTTTCTTTGTACAGTCATTTGGTTTTCTTATGTCAATGCTATGTAGAATGGTGGAACTAATATTTACTTTTTGTTGAGTTGTAGCACAATGTTGGGTAGATCAGTTAGAGACCTTGCTCGGCCACAGAACACGGCCAAGGGTTGTAACAGTTGGACCAGAGACGTGGACAACAAGGACACACTAGTTTTTACAGATGGGTTACCAGACTGGACTGGATTCAAGACTCATCACGCCACTAACTCAACTCCTTTGGTCACCTACATTTGTACATTGAATCATCATCAGATGTTATTTATGCCAACCCCTAGAGCTTTGCATTGGTATGATCCAGTTGAGAATTTTTCAGGTAATCGTCAGATTTACTAGTTAAAAGCAGTATATTACCTTTAAGTTAAACCCCCGCATGTACAAAATGTACATGTGATTACAACATATAACAAACATATTTATTTAGATTAAGACAACTTTTTCTAATCTTATGGGTTAGATTGAAAAGATTTGTGTAACGTTTATATCTCAGTTTCTAAACTTAATTGCTGAATGTGTTACTTTTACAAATGTATATGGCCTTACAATGATGGGATGCCGCATCATGTGTTTAAAATAAAAAACTTTCGTAAATATGAGGTTACATTCTATATAATTGTTATATAATATATTAAATGAATTTTGAATGGAGGACGCTATCAATTTATATAACATTATAATATTTATCTTGTTTAATAACCTGATAAAAAATCAGATATGCATGTACTGCATGAATACAGATTTTGCAATAAAGTACCACAATTTAAAGGACAAAAGTTTATAGAAGTGTATATTTATTGATCACTAATTTAGGACAGACTTCTTATTGCTGTTTACCACAAACCAGTCTCAGGGTTTGGGACATTTTCATTATTATTAATTTTTTTTATATATACATGTATATATATATTAAGGGAAAAAGGGGTGCAATGGTTTTATTTTGTAATCAACTTTTAAATGAGTCTATTTCAAGTTTTGTGTAATTTAAATTTGTCAGTAGCAGTTAAACGGATATGTACATGTAATATTAGCAAATCTTTTACAAACTAAGTAATTATTTACAGCTTGTCTTGCAGTCTACTCCACCGTTAAAAATCTTAAGAATTTAGGTGTCGGAAACAGCTTTAATTTATATATATATACTAGTCTAGAATGTATTGTAATCTTCATCCTGGGAATTCTAGAAGTTGCCCAATTTATTAGTATCGTACACTGTATGTTTAGGTGCCGTTTTTTATTTTAGGCTGGTGCATTACGAGGAACTTTTCATTTGCATAAATCATTGGCCCAACTGGTTGCTTGGCAACAGTTGATTCCAAATTATGGTTGTTATTTATTATGAATTATAGTACCGGTTGAATTTCAGTAACAGTTAGCATGAATGCTGGGACTATTTGAATGTTATGCTTTTAATTATGAGGGTATCTAGATGTTGTTAAGCACTTGTTTGTGCTTTGTTTTCTGTGTAACACAGGTCATCTTTTATAACTTTTGGATGTCCTAACAGGTAACTTTAACCAGGTTTACTTTGATTAATATAGGCCTTCTTGTGATATCCAAGTTCAAATCACCTTGTCCTTTAATGGAAATAAGGTTTCATTTGGGCAACCTGGTTCAAACCCAAGATGAGAGAGAGAGTGGTTACTGCTGTTATACTAAATGTTTGTTTCTGCATACATGGATTTAGAGTAGACTCTAGTATAGGGTTCTCATAGTCATTCTTTTAATTTGCGTTTGCCTGAGTTGATCCAGTTATTCTTGCTTCGTATTTATGGGCGTTTACATTATAATAATTTCACTCCTACATAGTCATCTTACACATTCAGGTATTGACCATCCAATCTTTTATGGTAATACACTTTACAACGGACAAATGTCAGTTTTTACCTCAAAAACTAACAAAATATAAAGCAAACCTGCATATATATGGCTTATTTTGGCTTCAATATTGATTCACTTGCACATCTATGCTTCGACTAAAACTCCTTTATTTTTAAACCAGTTGCAGGTATGATAAGAGTTATGTTTTTCTAATATATTTTATGGTGATATGATATTAAACCCCCATGACAGGTTGGTGCTAGATTTTCGTATATTCAAGACATAGTTTTTCGAACAGCTTAATTGAGGTCTGGAGCTGGTATGTTGGTAACTGTTCGTAGTCCCTTGTTGATTTTTGTAATATCGTCATTTTCAATTTTTGTATTGTTTAATTTGTTACTTAATCTGATATTGGACTCTTTATGATTTTTACTGAGCGTATTGTTGTGCGTTGCTTCTTCTTCATTTAGTTGAGATTTTGAAACACTTGTTTAACCCCTCGCCATTTAAGTATCTGTTCCAAGTCTGGGGCCTTTGGCCTATGTTAGCTTGGGATGAACTTTTATTTTAGATTTGAGTTTAGTATGACTTTCATTATCACTATTCAGTGACCTGGTAAAAAAAAAAAAAAAAAAAAAAAAAAAAATCATTATGGATGAAGCCATTTCTGGTTTTTAGAGGGATTCCTTCAGATGCTTGGCCCCCAACTGCAGATGTTTATCCTGCTATTACCCCAAGGGAATTTTTACAGTTATTTCAGACCTTTAGTAACCGTTTATTTGTAAGTTCCACACCACCCGTACATACCATGTATCAGAGAGGACAGTCTTTCTTTTTTTGATGAGTTCGGTTCTCTAGTTGATTTATTGAATTCATTTTCTATCTCTTTATGAATTGTTAAGGTATTGCTTACTTGTACATTTTGTATCTCTCTCAACAAAAATTGTGACATTACTAATTTACTAGGATTGATTTTTTTTTTTTTTAGTAATTTTTAAGAAGGTATTAAACACTCCAGGTCAGAGTCATGCTGAAGTTTAGCAATATTTTCTTATCTTGTGTTGGTATGAATTCAGTGTATTTGAAGCTGTCCTTTCATTGATTTTGGAGGATTTTTAAATGGGTTGGAGATCCAATACTGACATAATACAGGGTTTTACAGAAGAATTATTATTTTTCTTGATTTATTATGCTTTAAATTGTATTCATATTACTATGTAGCTATACTTCCATGTAGCTATTTGCCGTACAGAATTGTAGGAGATTTTTAATGTTTGATGTTTGAATAGTAGAATCCTCAATAGTAAGTATGTTTTTGTAGCAGAGTGACATCCTCCAGATGGGGTTGACTTAGGTCTAGCCACAGAAATGCATTTTTGTAGTGGCATATTTGTCGCATGTTAAAAAGTTAACTCAGAATATATATAATGAAACTATAAGGATCCAACATATTTTTAATAAACTTGTAGTGGTATTGACACAGGTAGTTCTTGAGTGGGTCTTTGCCAATGAGATGAAGAACATGATCAGATGGAGTGTGAGATTCATCATTCTTAAGTTAGGATTGTCTCAATTTAGACCAATGCAAACATGGACTGGTGCTGCTATAGAATTTACAACTATTTATTGCCGTTATAATAAGCTGTCGGGTTGCTACATAAAATATTATGATTTTCGATCAGACCAGAACATTTTCAACTAGATGTTTTTCACTTGTCACCCTTAACCTGCTTATGAAATGAATTCTTAACATCTTTATATTATTTGTTGATATACTATAATACTATATTTTATGTTAAAAAAAACAATCAACTATCTTGTGGTTTGCTGTAGTTTTGGTAAGTATTTTTATCTGTGTAGGTAAAATTTGTTGTTCACAAAACTTCATCTAGATTATTTAACATATATTATGTACCAGTTGTACTTTAAATAAAAATATCTATTTATCTATCTAGACATTTATCATATATATGGACCAAGTTGTGCGTTAAATAAAATAGCTATATATCTACCTAGATTATTTAATATATATATGTACCAAGTTGTACGTTAAATAATATCTATCTATCTATCTAGATTATTTAATATATATATATATATTTATATATTTACCAAGTTGTACGTTAAATTATATCTATCTATCTATCTAGATTATTTAATATATATATATATATATTTATATATTTACCAAGTTGTACGTTAAATAAAAATATCTATCTATCTACCTATCTGTAGTTATCTCATATCTGGTTCACAGCTTTGCAGCGAACCGCCCTTTTTATGGCGGTTGACAGAGTCTCTGTTTTCCTCCGTCAATGTGGCAGAATTCGCTGCATAGAATCTTAATGTTAACTATGAAATTTTAGGTTTTTGGATAATACAGACTACACTTGTGTATCCCACAGTGTTTTCTAAATTTAAAGCACCAGTGTATCCCACGGTGCATCTTTACATTTTCATATATATCTATCTTCACATCTATCTATCTACCTGGTTGCCATATTATCTTCGGGTAACCGACCATAGATCTATCTACATATACATGGTCTATCTATCTATATATATATATTATATATTGTATGAATCTATCATATTATGAATAAAAGCTGTGGCCAGATATCGCCAAACCATATATGTATTTTGTTTTAATGGCACCATCTGAGATAATGGAATTTAAGTTAATAGACTTAAATTCAGTTATCGCCGGGGCCACTCACGGATTGTGTTTCATGTTTTAGATTTACCCAACTTGTGTGACGATATATTCTGTGACGTCATTTAGTCCTTTTTAGAATTTCATCGCAGCAAGCAACCTGTTTAAATTTTGTAAGCGGTAAACTTGAAAACCCGCCCTCCCACTCCTTTTTATTGAACAAGATACTGCTCTTTTGTATTTATTTTTCAGGTTTGTGTCGGTGATAGTGGTGATACAGATTTGACTGATGATGTTAACTCGTTTGCTGTTGAGAAAAGTGACTTTTATTTGAACTTTGAGCATCATAAATATATTCCCGTAAATGGCAGAATTCGCTGCATAGAATCTTAATGTTAACTATGAAATTTTAGGTTTTTGGATAATACAGACTACACTTGTGTATCCCACAGTGTTTTCTAAATTTAAAGCACCAGTGTATCCCACGGTGCATCTTTACATTTTCATATATATCTATCTTCACATCTATCTATCTACCTGGTTGCCATATTATCTTCGAGTAACCGACCATAGATCTATCTACATATACATGGTCTATCTATCTATATATATATATTATATATTGTATGAATCTATCATATTATGAATAAAAGCTGTGGCCAGATATCGCCAAACCATATATGTATTTTGTTTTAATGGCACCATCTGAGATAATAACGTATACGAAATGCGCGTTTAGTGTACACATTTATAAGCATGGTATTTTTGATAGGTTTGATTAAACTCTGAATCGGCTAAAGTCAAAATAAGTTGTAAATTGTTTTTTAACAGGCACTTCTGTCAACTTAAGCTAAGATATGACGCAAAACAACCGTATTTTTTGGGTAGGACATAAGAACAAGCTCTTCTTCTTTTAGCTCTATTTTTTTTAAAATCTGGATTAATGAATAATCATTCAAACCAAATGTAAAAAAAAAAACATATGATACAATCCTTATTGAAAAGGTATTTACTTTATGATAATTGAAACTCAACACTATATACCCTTTCATCGGGCAGGCAACAGAACAATGGACACAATTTTGCTTTAACTTCAATCCTTCTTTTACCCTTTTCCTTTTCACTCAAGAAACATAGAAAAAGGTAAATAAAAATATATAATAAAGAAAAACATTACAGGAAATGGGCCTTTAATAACAGCAAAACGATATAACAAAAACTATCACAATATCACCTAAAAGATTGCTGCTCACATCAACTGACAACTAGCTCAAAGTTTACTTTAGCCCGGTGGTATTAAATAGCGTCATCCTACACTCTGATATCAGAGATTAGACTTGGATAGTAAAATAGCCCTCAAGAGTGCACTACTGTTAATACATACAATGAATACGAACTTTTGTTAGCGATTACATCTTGGAATGAAAATTCTCACCTTTGAATTTCTTAAAGTTTTAAGTTATAAATAAATGCTGTGCTAAGAACCTGCTCCCCCCTCTTTATTGATTTGAATTTTTCTGAGAATTCGTTTACAACAATTCCAACTTTATTTGTATTGATAAAACTCCAAAATCGTGTCTCTATGGTATGACACACGGATTTCATCTGTAGTTAAAGACAATATTCTATGAATAGAGCATCTTCTCAAGTGGTGTTTCTTGTGAAAATAATTATTTTTTAAAATGCAACCTCAAAGGCACGTAAAATTACACCAGACATCCAAAAAGCGTTTTTTGATCCATAGATAATTTTGTTCTCGCCATTAAATAAGGATTGTCACAATATTTGATTTGTAATCCTCCTCAGGTTGTAAGAGCACTAATTAAAAGATAAGAATCATATGTAGTTCAACATTCAATGTATGCAGATAATAAACGAAATTTATGGATACAATCTTGTGCAATATATTTTTGCAATTAACAATTGTTTTTAAGAACATTGAGGTGTTAAGGATGTACTTATGTGACTTAAGTTAAGGGCATACGATACAGTTACAGGGGAGGTAATGACGTTGCTAACGTAAAATGTTATTTTCGCGACGTCAAACTATGACATATCGGGAAAAGATGCATTTTCGACTGATTTTTATCATTCAAACTGATTTAATTTGAAAACGAGTGCATGGACCCCTATTTTTTAAACAGTAATTTGTTTCATTTAGCAAGGAGATTTTGTGACCCAAATTTTATAAAACTGTAAATAGCGCATTTTTTTTGATTTTGATAAACATGCAGCAAAAAATGACGTTTTTCCTCTATTCATGAACATTTAATAAATATGAGTTATTTCTGAATAAACATTGCATAATTTTTAATGATACTTATAAAATCCAGAAACTACCGATTATTTAACAAAAAACAATTTGTGTTTATCTTTTAAAACGAAAAAGATATGTCTTTCTTTCGAAAAAGAAAATACGGATACAAATCTGAATTTTGAGCAAATATACAAAATTTCGACCTCATTTTACTCAAAAAGTAGCACATGAAGGTATATTTTTTTATTACATATTTGATTTAATCAGGTAAAAAAATAGCCTGTATGCAAATTTTCATCAACTTGTAAATACAGGTTCAAAACTGTATCGTATGCCCTTAAGGTAAAATTACATAAATCAAGAAATCAAAATTGATACTTTAAGCTGGAAGAGTATGCGTTAAGGATAAAAATGATTTTTAAAAAAATGATAGGTCATGGAGCTCTTTTTCGAGATATTGATTAATAAAATATGACGGGAAAAGGCTGTCTCGGACTTTAACCTTATATTTGGATTGGTATTATTTAGGTCTCAAATCAAAAGAAAGAAAATCAAGAATCTGCTTAAATTTTGTCAAATGACCTTTTATGAGCTAATACGTCTTATGTTAAAAAAAATTATTGATGTTATGGGGCAAAATAGTTTACCTTGTATCGTATGGAAAAACTCCAAGGATTCCAAACATTTCACATTTATTCCAAAACCTCACCTAAGTACATCCATAAAGTAGAAGCTTTCAGTCATTGTCAAGGTTTACATATAAATCGACATTTAATCAAAACATCACACTTATACACGTGGATAGAGGACATTCTGAACTTGATATGAAGTGTTTATTTTTGCTGTGTGTTAAAGGTAGCACGGTAGTATTTGCATTCCAGAATTTAGTTTGGTCTTTTGGTCTTCTTAAGTCAATGTATCTGAACAGTGTGACTGGACAAAAAAAACCAGTATGAACTGAACATACTTCCCCAAACTGAGAGATGAATCCTGTAGATGAAATGAAATAATTTTACATACAGGTTTAAATAATTTTTTGAGGATTTTTAAAATTTTGTATTTACTGCATAATAAAAGACATAAAAGCGCTAGGGCTATATAGTGTTTTTTGTGTAAGAAATCATGATATCTACCAAAAACTCTAAACGTATAAGTTTAAACTTTGCATTGATTTACAATGAATTAATACCTTCCATTTTAAATCCACGATTTCCCGCATTAAACAGGTAAATTTGTTAGAGTGTATACTTGTTAGTTTTGTGCGAAACAGGTTATATTCGGGAATAAAGAAGTTCGGACAATAACCAGAATCAACCCAGTCAAACAGCCTTCCTAGACACATCTCCAAACATTCAAGAAGGCACTCTGGACGCCAAAAATCCGAGTCTGTTTCCTCTGACATCCAGAATATCAACATCTTCATGACATACGATGATACAATATCTTCACCGGGAAATCGTGGTTCTATGTATTCTTTGAGTATTATCTTAAGTAGGATATAACATTGTTTTTGACAGTCATTAAGATTTTTTGTTAGTATCTTTTCCATGGCCCCATAACCGAATCTAAACTCAACCTCTGTAAATTCATCAGAAGAAATTTTTGAAGGCAAACTAATTACATGGCAACCTTGTTCTAACGCTTCCTCTATAGTGCTTTGTGAAGGCCATGTTTTTCGCGTTCGTTTCGCCCATTTTAGTAACACTGGAGGTAGTGTTCTACATTTGAAAGCTTCAACGATATCAACATCAAATACCCAAAAATATGTTTGTTTGAATGCTGGTCCGTGTGGTATCCATTGTGGCAGGAATCGATTAATCAGGGGGAAGGAAGTTAAACCACTCTTCGACCTCTGTTCATTTATATTTCGACTAGACAAGCATTTGTGCCCTTTTACATCTACAAGCTTCCATTTAGCCTCTGTAACTTGTTTACTCAGTGGATTCATACTGACATAAGGAAAAGAAGATGAACATGAAGGCACATATTTTCTCATGAAAGCAACTTTTTGGTAGGCTCGTAGCCAACAGCATCCGGGTGGTATATCATTGTCCTCTGTAAAAATAACTAGTTCCATAGGACATGAATTGCTTATTGTGATTTCAGGGCTAGAATTAACAGACATGTTATCCATTATTATATCAACATCTGATGTTGACATAGAAAGGCTATCAGCATAGCTGCCAGTCACTCTTCCCCAAGGTCCACACAGTTTTTCATACATTCCATGGTAACTGTTTATCAGTTTCAATTTTAAAGGCGGCGTGGCTATTTTCTTTGCAATAAATTCGCTGACCTTTATTGATATTTTTTCTTCTTGTTCTTTCGTCTTCACATACGTGTCCTTTGTAACAAAGCTTTCTTTCGATAACAGTAAGCCCATAATAGAACTGTAAATAAATCAAAAATATATGTGTATATATCGATGCTAGTTTTTCATTCAGCTTCGACTTCGAGCACGGAAAGGAAGAAATATTTCCCTTCAGAATGTGTCCAAAACAGTTTAAGATTCCCTTTTTCAAGAATAATTTGAAAATTTTACAAAAGTTAAAGGGATTTACAAAATGTATATAAATTTGTTATTTTGGTTTCAGTCAGAAAGGAAATATTGATATACACAAACATTTTCCTCTTAGTCTTCCGACTTTAACGTTTCAGAAGGAAATTTATTACTGACAAACACACAGATTTCCGTGAGCACAAAACCTGTCAGCAGGAAACAGTAAAATAACAAAAAAAATCAAGAAAACTAAATAAAAATTCAAATCGGAAAGTCCCTTATCAAATGGCAAAATCTAAGCACAAATACATTAAACGAATGAGGAAATTTGATATCAAGCATCCATGTGACTAAATCCCAACGGGTTAGTTTCTATCTTAGTGTTATAACATTGACAAAATGTTATGAATTGGAAGTCTCCGAACAATTTTTTGTATAAATATATGCCGGTTTCGAAGCATTGACTGTTGAGAGGGTGGCACCATTTGGACATAAAAGATTACACTTTTTTCTATATCAAATAATTCATATCATCACCATGAAAATTAACCAATATGCCGAATAAAATCTGTTGTAAAATTTCATTTCAGAGCCACGACTCCCCCTTGGTTATAACTAGAATATTTGTGTTCTGTTGGAGATAATAAAATTGATTTCATCTGTTTTAGCTGGACATCTAAAAAAGTAATAAAGCCTTGTTCATACCAAAACACTGACTTCTGTGGGGGGGTAAGGTACAATTAAAGAATGTAAGAAACTTTCTTCATTTCGTTTAGATATATAGATTCCTATACTGCAACAAGTGTATTACGATATTTCTCCACTCGAGACAGTTAAATTTTATAATTGCGCGAGGCTTGCCGAGCTTTTTAAATAATTAAAATTTAACTGTCAAGAGTGGAGAAATGTCGTAATGCACGAGTAATAGAGTCGGAATCTGTTTCTCTGATGATTTTTATCCTTCGTTTTTAAAGATTTTCAAAAACTTGTGTTCTTTATACGCGACGTAATCAGGCATGTTCGTCTTTTTGCATTACGTCACAATAGGAAAATTTAAAAGAAAACAAAACATTTTAACGTCATAAAAAATTTCGACTTATCATTTGCCGAGATCTGATATTTCACTAGTGAGGAGAAATATTTTTCCCACACCGATCAAGAAATGTGAAAATAGCACAAAAATTAGAGAAACTTAATATTATCACTGAAAATGAACAAACATAATTAATATCATCGGTTCTCTGTAAATTTGTGTTTTCTTAAGATACTACATGTTGAATAATTTGTCAGTCAGCGCCTTTTTGTGTTATCAATTATTCTTCAAGGAATGATTTTCATTGCCTTCTCGATAGCTGTTATTTTTCTGTACCGGATCAGACAGGAAAAACGATTATTCAGCCATCATATTCAAGCTAATCACTGAAAATGGATGTCGATTTGAAATATTTTGGTATAAAGTTAATTTTGGTATTTTTTTACGAAGCTAAAATTCAATTAAGGGGGCTCCTGGGTATAAATCTTTTTTTTTTTTCTAATATAGGATTTCGCTATATTTTTTTTATAAATGAACTCTATCATATACTTAAAAGGAAAATGAAATAAAAAAATGGGGTCACCGTTCATTTAAGCTCACAATCTGTCTCCGGAAGAAGCATACATTTTTGTTAATGTCCTTTTTTTCTGTTGAAATAATAGGAGAAATAGAGGTAATATCGAAATAAAAAAAATAATCTAATTACAGAAATCGTTTATATTTAACAATTATTTAGTTTATGAACAGCTTATTTGAAAACAATAATAAAAAATATAGGTCACCGATGAGTTTAAAAAGGTATTTCAAATTTAATGCCAAAAAATTGCATTTTTGCACCAAAGGGAGATCATTTGGAGCTTTTTCAATGATGTAAACATTTTAAAAGTCAACTTGGGCCAAACCGATTTTTTTGGGGGGTGATTTTTGTACCATATCATAAAGTAATAACTAAATGTGTAAAAAATAAAATTTGTAATGAAAAAATTAAGGTGTAATTTTTTTCTGAAATTTTTGTACCCACGAGCCACCTTAACAATGTTTTCTTATATTTCACCTCCCAGTGTAAGCTATTGCATTTATTTGGTCATTTGGTCTTCGTTAACTTAAAAAAATAGATTCTCAGCTTAAACGAATCAGGTAGTCAATAAAGGACAAAAACCAGGTCGAGGAATCAATTTTAATTTCGGCTTCCTCGATTTATTTGTCGATTTTTATCGGTTGATAATTTTTTGAACAGTTTCAATCAACTATATTTTCGTTTTTTCAGATCTGTAGAAGACTAACATTATTTTAAAATACCAATTCAGCAAAACATATTTATTTATGACATCTTTTTCTCTATTTCTTACACAACATGTTTCTTGCCAAGAGTTCGAGAAATAATATATGATCTTAAAACAACAGACTTCGAAGCCATATCGTATTTTGACAGAAGAGTGTTCATGTTTATATACAAGATATATTGACCGAAAATTATCAACAGTATAAAAACACTGCTGATGGTTTATATATTATATAAAATTTTCTGAGGTTGAAGACTAAAAATCCTAGATGACACACACAAAGAATGCAGTTTTGAAGTTATTCATATTAAGATCCACTTGTATAGAAATAAAAAAAAAATCCCGTATCACCTGCGTTTCGTTAAAATGCATCAAAAGGTCATTAGCAAAATTTAAGCAGATTCTAGATATTTTTCTTCCTACTTGAGACCCGAATGATTCTAATGCAAAAAAAAAAACGTCCAGTCAGCAATTTTCTGACTTCAAATTTTTGATTTTTGTTTTAATTTCACCTATTTACCTACATCATTAAGTCAAGCAAAGTTCGACAATAAGTCACCTTCGGTGTTGTCATAGTGAAAGTAAATGTGAATAGGATTGTAGCTGTGACAATTAAACACTTGTGTATACATAAACATAAACTGTAAAAGTTTGAAAATATTATGCCAAAGATACCATTTAGAACCAATCCGCAGTGGTGACCATTCAACGTTAATATGAAACTTTGATATCAGTAATGCTTCTATAAACTCTTTAGGTGCTGTTTGGGTTTCAGAACCACATACTTTTGAAGGAAGTCCACATAGTGTGGATATAAAAAGCATAAAGAAAGGCGGAAGATGTCAAACGGGATACTCAAACTCATAAGACTACGACGAGGTAAACAACAATTTTAGACAGCTTCGAAACTAAAACTGAGCGACGGTTCAGTTAACAAGCAAGCTAGCCAAAGATATGACCTTTACGTACACACTCAATACATTTTGTTTTAATAATAACATCTTAAACTCATTATCAGTCATATCGCATCAACTATTTTTTTATTTTGACATTATACAGTGCAGTGCCAATTACTAACAAGTTGGTCTTTTTATATTGATTTCGGTTGTAAATACTGCAGCTAAAAATTGTTTCATTTATAGTTATGAAAATGCAAATACACAAATGGATTTTCTTTCATCCCTACATAAGCATCTAATTGCGAAGATAATTGATTTGACTTCAAAAGTAATGGAAGAAATTTCACTTTTTAGCTATATTTCGTGGATTTTCATAATCACTCAGTTTAAGTGTTGTATAAAAGTAAAAACTTAGAGAAACGTGAGATCTTAATGACAATTGTTTTGTTATTTACCGATCCCAATATTTATACTGAAATTATAATACAAGGACATTTTACTTTTAAATATCTAACAAATGGAAGATAACTTTTTAAGTGTTGTCAGAAAAACAAGCCCGATAACACAATTCTTTTACAAAATGGAATTTAAATCCCCCATTCACACATGCATCTTTCTATTTTTTGCATGAACCCCCTGAGGGGTTCATGCTTATATATTGGCGAGTTTTGGATGTGTCTATGGGCCACTCGATATCTCTCGGCCGGAAGTCAGAATAAAATTCTCGGAACGTCTCGAAAGTTTTCGGTCATTTATACAGGTCTTAACAAGTTGTTATCTACGTCTTTGATATGGTCCCTTGATGGCCCTTGACGACGCAATTATATTTGTTTTAAAACGACCACTGTACACTGTGTGTATCTGGGTCAATTATAACGTGGTAGCGTATGTTGTCTCGATAACATGTGAACTAATTATGTTTGAAGATTTAACCACGGGATACTGAGTGTGTATTTCCTCATAGACTTACGGGAGAGAAGATTCTGGTTAAGATATTAATATTAGATCGGAAAACAGAAAGATAATATTCTTATCAAAAGTATTTAATTCAATCGGAATCAAAGAAATGTATACAAAATATATACTGTATTTATGTTTCTGAAGAAACTAACAATGATTGAAATCAGAATAGTTTCAGAGTTGCAATTAAGAAATAAGTATTTTATATTACAAGATACTCTGCTTTGGTATTTTTAAATATTCATTTGTAAAGAAAACATAAAAATTAAATCTAAATAAATTCTTGCATTCTACAAAAAAAATGTTTATAAACAATTATCATTATATTTCTACGTTAACTATTTCATACCATTTTAGTATTTAGGTTTTATGAGTAATTATTATTTATTTTTTTGTATTGTAATATATCCATCAAACGGAAAGTAAGATACATTTAGTAAATATTTAAATTTTAAACGATCGTGAATAAAAGTACTTGTGTGTTTTCAATTCATAAAGCATGATTTTAAATCCTTGCAACTCACAACAACCGTAAAAATAATTTACAATAATCACAACAAAATTTAATTACAACCATAATGTTGATTATTTTAAACCGTTTTAGTATGGATTTAGAAGTCTTTGCTTATATTTTGTATATTAATATATTCACATAGTGGAATTTTAGAATTTAAAAGTAGATTCATTCGATAAATAAACTGTCCATCCATAAATACTTGACGTTCGTGTTTATTGATATTATATATATTCAAAAGAATTTGAGAAAAAAATACTAACAGGAACGTTAGTTTTTTATAAAATTTAAATTCAATTTTTGTTTGTTTGTTTTAATAGCTTAACCGTATAGCATCTACGTATTTGTACTATATGGTACGGTTTTGAAAATTGTATTCATTGTGTTGACCAACTATCCTACACCTCTTGATTCATTCACATTATAGATCACATTTCAAAAGCACACTATCGGTTTGCGTTCTCAAAAATTCCGGATAAAATGTCAATGAATCCGGAGTCAAAACATTTAATGTAGGCCGTTTGACATTCGAATTCAACTATTAGATTAAGATATGCAAATGCGTATTCTTTTCCTGAGTATCAGTGAGATGCTTTCTATTTACTATTTCGTGCGTTAAGATACTACTTGCATGCAATACTATTAAATTCACTCGTGAAAGCTTATTTCCATTTTTGTTATCAAAATTCAGGACACGGCAGAAAGAGCTTCACATGTGACTTTCAAGCACGGTCATCATTTCTAACGGTATTCTGACCTCGAGTTGTTTCTCTTTTGTTTCTTTTTTGAGTCACTGTCCCATTTTAAACTTTGACCATTTCGAAAAGCTAAGGATTGTCTGCCCAAGGAATAGATTCCTTAACTTTGTAATGTATTTAGCCTTTTAACTTTTTTCATTCGAGCGTCACTGATGCTTTTTTTGTATCTACTAAACTCGTGTCTGACGTACATTATTTTAATTCTGGTATCTTTTTATATCTACATTCCTTTTAATATAAATTGGTTGTTTTGAAAGTGTGTACAGGTATTCATAAACTTCTGAATTAAGAAATTCTTCGGCAAAACTAAGTTTCCCTGTAGAATGTTTGAATTGATTTAAGTAAAATCAGGAAATCCTTAAAATTTGAGATGTTTTATGAGACCAAAATAAGTCTCTTCATAAGAGGTCCCAATCAATTGCATGCCACAGGTTTCACCGCATACAACATCTACCAGGAGTAAAGACAGCTTCAAATACGTGTTGAGAATATAAGGGCATTCATGTAGGAAACAAAATATAAAGATATGATAGATAAAATAAATGCATCCAGAATTCCACATTATAAAGCAAACTGAGTAGGTTTGTGCAATTTGCATAAGTCATCCGGTTAGTAGAAATTAGTATTTGCCAAAGGGTTATAATCGGAAAAATTATGTACATTCCCAAGTAATAAATAAAATAGTCGAGCTTTAAAATAACTATTCAAATAGAAGCTGTAAATATATACTTTCAACTGGCTTCTTATGTTCACAGTCAATTATTTCAATTCAAAAGCAAACATAAATTCAGCAACAATCTTTTGGTGACCCGGCAGTCAGCGTTCTTAGGTTCATGTATTGCTTTTCTTTTTTTAAAGAAAGCAACTTGTTTTATAATGATATAGCTAAAACAAATACTAGTATTATTTACCAAATCGCTATTGCATAAAACAGCATCTTTAAAAAAAAATGTATTCAGAGTAACACTGCAGTTGTCACTAGAGGAAAAGAATTGGTGACGTTTTACAGTGCCTAAGTTTTTCACAACTGTTCCGTTGTGACCAATCTTTAGTTAAACGTGTAGTGAATAGAATAATCAGTCGTGGATCCAGGATGTTACAAAAGTGTGAAATAAGGGGACGGGCTGACAAAAATCAAGCCTTCTCTATAAGAAACTTTAGATTTAGAACAGATATTCATTTTAAGAAATCTTTTAAATTATTTTTCACTTTTTTTAGAATTGACAATTTTACAATATAGTGTTAACTTTAGCGGCAATTTCAAAACACGGATTAAAGGCTCGTATTTGGCTATAAATAGAATATCAAGTTGGATGTTTTTTCTAAAATTATGTAACATTTCGTGGATTTTCATAATCACTCAGTTTAAGTGTTGTATAAAAGTAAAAACTTTAGCGGCAATTTCAAAACACGGATTAAAAGCTCATATTTGGCTATAAATAGAATATCAAGTTGGATGTTTTTTCTAAAATTATGTGACATTTCACATCAGTTTTATACTTTTACTTTAATAATTCATTCCTTATTTTTGATATTTTAAAGTGTGTCTTTCTATGTTGTGATGTTGTACTACTGTTTCAGAGACGGTTTGGTACCATTTAAACGTTTAATGACGCTGCAATTGTTTGCACTGGTCCAAAGTCAGGAATCTGATGTTCAGTGGTGGTCGTTTGTTTGTGTAGTTCATAAGTGTTTTTTGTTTCTCGTTTTTGATATAGATTAGTTGTTTTTCCGTTTGAATGGTTTTACACTAGTAATTTTTGGGGCCCTTAATAGCTTGCTGTTCCGTGTGAGCCTATAGGCGCCATGTTGAAATCCGTACCTTGACCTATAATTGTTTATTTTTATAAATTGTGACTTAGATGGGGAGTTGTCTCATTTGCACTCATATCACATCTTCCTATATCTATACATGATAATAATTATGAATATATAGAAACAAATATCTTTAAACTAAAATGTTTGTGCTGTCAACGTATCTGATTTGATATTTGGTATGTGTTCGAAGTATTTGTTTTCCCTCTCGTGTATAGATGTAACTGAAGAACTATCTTTAAAAAAGATATCCGACGTATTTAAATTTGAGTATATGTTTAAAACTATCATTTCGATAACCTTCAGAAGCACAAAGATACCATTTAAATAATGTTTTCTCTGTTTGTGTTCAGTATTCTCGGTCCTCGTATCTTTCTGTTTACATTCACCAAAACCCCGCGGAAATCGCACATGCGTAGGTGCGTTCTAAAAGTCATACACATTCGTACAACAAAGTTTACATTAAAAATTATATAATTGTCCCGAATAAACAGCTGTCACGGATGCAAAGAGCTATTGGAGAAACAATTATTTTAATAAAAATATAAATCTTTGTAAGATCTAGTTCATATATTTATAGTTTTTCACTTGCTTTCCATCACGATATAATTAACGAGACGTTTTTTCAAACACAACCAAATCACCCACCATGACAGCATTTTGTCCAATCACAGAAAGGATTTTCGAGCATGCGTATTCTGTTGCCATAGTTAAGCGTCCTTAAGTTCAAAGGGCACAAACCGAAACTATACCGACTACGTCGGAAAAAAAGGTTGCGGTAGTCTTCATCAATCTTGCAAACTATGTTTGTTTTTACATTAACAACGTCGTTAATCCAATGGAGCATATTTATTTGTACATACACATTTGACATGGAACAATGTATATTTAGATATAGACATTATACATAGATTAGATTAATTGAATTCAACTAAAGTCTGCATTGGAAATCCACACGATACGCGTTCGCTTCTGTATGGAATTTCCATTGGTACCCAAATGATGCGTTTTATTAGAGTAAACAAAGAAACACTTGAGACCTTTCAATAAATCTATAATATATCATCATACATTGATCGTCGCCTTAAATTATAATTAAGAGCCTAATATTTAAACTAAATTTATTATCAGTAAGACTAGGACATTTTCTTTAACATATACTTTACTAAGCTAATAGAAACTAACTTTTTTATCAAGTGTCGTCAGTATAACACACCTGGTTACAAAATGGTACATAATATTTGCTCAAATCAGGATTAAAACCCCCATACACTCATGATTCAGGCTGACATTTGTCTATTTTTAAGACAGATATGAAAGAAAATTTACAATCAACTACTGTTAACTATATAATCATCGGATAATATCTACCCAATTTTTTTTACAGGAGTAACTTGATCCGTACCATACGTGGAGCAAACACAACTAATCCTTACAGAGCATCTGAGTTGGTCAAAGGTTTGTGTAGTGTTTTTATATTCTCAGTGTTATGTTCAATAAGAGGGAATGGCTGACAAAAATCAAAAAACTTTTTTTTTTTAACTTCACCGTTGTTTTTCTTTCTTATTGTGCATCTTATGTTAACCCTCAGTTGCTTACATCTACGTCATTTGAATTTGTGTGGATAACTTTGTATATGGTGATCATTCTACAACGCCTTTGTTTTATTTTGACATTTTCAACAAGGTAACGAAATCAAATTTTTATGAGTAAAATAAAGCAAAATTATTCAAAATATAAATCAAGATAAAAACATCTTTAAATTACAGTAAGGTGTAAGTGTTAGAGTCGGCTCCGTTGAAGGTATCACTGTCACTGTTCCGCTATATAGATGATGTCCTCTCACTTGATAATATAAAATGTTTGGCTATGTTGAACGAATCTAGCCCATCAAACTAGAGATAAAGGATACAACAGATACAGTAAGGTTGCTGGTTGGATTGCTAAGTCTTTAGTTTTCTATGTTATGTCTTGTGTACAATTATTTGTCTGTTTGTCTTTTATTGTTTAGCCATGACGTTGTCAGTTTATTTTCAATCTATGAGTTTGTCTGTCCCTCTGGCATCTTTCTGCCCTCTTTTGAGATCCAGTATAAATAATTGGTTTTTCAAATGCGTGTTTTAGATTTTGCCATGCTGAATATTTCAGATTATAACTTTCGAATTATAAACATTAATTTGTACATTAGCAAAATTCAAGTATTATAGTTCAGTGCATTTATTTGCATAACGACATAAATGTTGTCCAGTATGAATGCCGAATTGTCCATTCCTTTTAACAACTGGTTTTGTTTAGACATACAAATGTAGGTTGGGTAAATAATCCCATATTTAGACCGTACTTCGAGGTTATAGTAGGTTGTGCCATTCAAAGTCTTCAATAACATATAACATATAATTGGAAAATCCCAAGACCATAGCCTGGACAATTTCAAGAAATTAGGCTTTCCTTTTAATATATGTATTTAATAGTATTTTTACGCGCGGTGTTTTCGTTACAAGTATTTCTTTCGTTTGTCATGGATTAAATGTATTCATCGTGTATTTTCATTATTATCAAATTCCAGTCATTTAAATGAACTCAGGATTATACAATAGTTCTCACTGACAAGCATACATTTTTGTACTTTCAGTTTCACTTTAACATTAAATCATTTAATTATAAATGATAAAAGAAACTTGTATAAGCGAGTAGGTATACTTCTGATTAAATTTGTACCACCCCAGTAGCCAGTACTTCGGTACCGGCATGAAAATACGGATTTTTTGTGTTATTAAAATGTACTGTTACAAATTGATAGAAATTATTATAAATTAAGGAATGTATCTCCCTCATGCAAAGCTCTGATTCCTTTCACGGATTTGGCTATACTTTTTGGACCTTTTGGATTATAGCTCTTCATCTTTTATATAAGCTTTGGATTTCAAATATTTTGGCCACGAGCATCACTGAAGAGACATGTATTGTCGAAATGCGCATTTGGTGTAAGAAAATTGGTACCGTTAATTTTATTAAGCGTTAATTAATAGATTTTTGTTATCCAAATCATATATGATTTCATAAAAATAAAATTTTAAAAAAAGGTATTTAAAATGATATTTGCCCAAAAATATGAATCTAGAATTTGAAAAAAAATTACCCTGTTCATCCTCAAGCTAAAACAAATACATATCTTACTTTTGTGTGTGTGCACTCCTACACATGTCAAATAGTATGTTAGTACCATCGTACTTATTTCCAGTATGCATTAAAATTGGAAATCCCAATTAAGTTATATATTAGGCTAGCTGTCGAGTGTTACATACAGATACTATGCAATAACTCATATGTTAATTACATTTGATCAATAGTATAACAAGGGAAATATGATTCGCCACATCCATTATATTGAAGTTAAAACATAAGGTCAATAACTGTATTTTAGGACACATATATTATTTAAATGTCCCGTCTACAGTAAAAACTTCAGGGACTCTGTTTTTTTTTTCGATCTGTTGATCCGTATGTCAGTCAATCTGTTAGTCCATCCGTACCGTATCAGAATAAAGGTTTGGTTTAAATAAAGGCAACAGTAGTATACCGCTGTACGAAAGTCATAAATAGATTGAGGCAAAAAAAATCCGGGTTACATACTTAAACTGAGATAGTGTTTCGTCATATCAGTACATCGATCGTAGAATAAATTGTAATATTAATTAAACTGTTTAAAAGTAAAATAACAAAAATCCCAACTCAAAGGAAAACTCAAAACGGAAAGTTCTTAACCAAATGGCAAATTCAAAAGTTCTAAAACATCAAACGAGTTGGTTACAACTGTCAATTCTTAGAAAATGATTGGCATAAAAAAATGGTGAATTATACCTGATGTTATAGCCAGTTAACCTGTCACTTGTATGACAGTCGCATAAAATTTCATTATATTAATAACAATTTGGGAACAAAACAAACACACATAATAGGTTAACATGTCAAAAATAGGGGTACAGGATTCAACACATTGTGTTATAATTAGGCTTCATATTATTGTTGTTAGCAAAACTTCATCTTTCACAGATAGTCCGAGCGGGGCATGGTGTTTTATGAACACATATTCTTGAAACATGCATCTATCTGTTTTTGTATATGAAGTCTTTGTTTTTATGCTTAATATATAACTGCAAAATCGCATCCTTCATATACGAAGAATTTATATTTTACGGACGCCATCACGAGTTGGTTGACAGTTATAGAATAACCGTTGCACAGATGATATCGGATATGTTTCTTACGTCGTTACTACAATCCCTTTCCCTTTCATGAATTTGACCTACCGTATTGGACAATTTACCGGATTTGTTATAACATAAGCAACACGACGGGTGCCACATGTGGAGCAGGATCTGCTTACCCTTCCGGAGCACCTGAGATCACCCCCAGATTTTGATGGGGTTCGTGTTGCTTTATCTTTCGTTTTTTATGTTGTGCCATGTGTACTATTGTTTGTCTGTTTGTCTTTTTCATTTTTAGCCATGGCGTTGTCAGTTTATTTTTTTATTTATGACTTTGACTGTCCCTCTGGTATCTTTCGCCTCTCTTTTAAGTGTAATCGTATACCAGTGAATTACTTCTTGTTTTACGTTGTTTTACGTTTTTTGGTGTGTTTTTTTTTATAGATTTGGGCGTTACTGATGAGTCTTATATATAGGAAAAGAGCTTCTTGCGTAAATCAATAATATTTCAAATGTTCATAAGTCTATCGTCATCAGAATTTAGATTTTGGAATTGTTTATCAAATATTGGCATTATTGTCTTTCAACTTCATATATTATTTTACTCTAAAACATAAATCTTTAAATAAAACTGAATGTACAGTGTCTGAGATCCATAAAAAGTAGATGGTTGATAAGTTGGTGTGTGTATCTATAATGCCATTAGTTATCAAAGGTACCAGGCTTATAATCAAATACACTTTACACGCGTTTCGTTTACATAAGACTCATCAGTGAAGCTCAGATCAAAATAGTTAAAAAGTCAAACAACTTATTGCAAATCAATTGAATCTTCTATAAATTAGCAAAATACACCAAATCAATAATTTATCGGTTCTTATATACCGATACACCCGTTTTGGTTTGCCTGTATATTCCTCTGAGAGTACCTTATTACATTGTTTTGGTAAAAATAATAAAATTTTGGTGAAAAGTCATTATTGAGATATCAAGATATGTTCATGAATAGTTCTATACATGCTATATGTGACGTCGTTATACATTTCTATCAAAATAAACTTCTTATCGTGACTTTTGTACGGCTAAAATCTTATAAAGTAATTTGATATCATATAAAGATACCTATTCATAGACATTATGTTCTTATTCGCAAAGCTTAATTGAACATAAATTATTTAGATTGTATCTTGGAATACGCATTGTATCATATGTGCTTTGTCCAATAAAATATTTGAATTTGAATTTGAATTTAGTAAATAAAACTCAACACATGTATACTATATGAATGAGCTCTCCTTTTGAGTAGCATATTCGTGAATGAGCTCTCCTTGTGAGTAGCACACTTTAATACTTTATTCATTCTCAAAATTCAAAACCATTTAATATCAGAATATTTATTTAAATGTTCTTCTATATTAATAACTAATCTCAGAAAAATATATCACAAAACAGTCAATATCAGAACTCAATCCAACAAAAATCAAAATCTACGACAATCTACAAAACACAATAAATACATCATTATTACAAGTTATCATGTCACATCATTTAACTGGCTAACTAAAATCTATCAAATGGGTGTGATGGGGTTGGTTATATGTATAACAAAACGAAACGTATATGCTACTCGAAAAGGCAGAACATCAAAATATCTATTATTTATAATAAGATTCTGCACGAGAATGTATATGGGTAGGATACCTGCATTACGACATACTATAGCCAATCAAATCATACAATAACAAACCAGGTATGCAACCATGTGCACATCAACACATGTTGAATATAAACAAACACAGATATGGGCTTCCGAAACTATTAATAAAAATATGTCAGTCGACATCTATTTGATGAAGGAACAAAACATAGTTTTTCTTTATCATTTTTATCTTCAATTGCAACATCATGATTTGTATTTTTAAAATAATGAATACTAACAAAATTTGTAATCGAAAATAGAGTGTGATCGAGGAAAAGCTGCACGCTATGAGATTGATATAAACTCAGAATAATAGTATTATTTTGTGACCTATTTATAATATAGATGGTTAAAAATAGATGAAGGGGTTTTTCAGGTTTTTGGTTGCTCTATTTTTAGTTTTCTATGTAGTGTATTGTGCACATGTTTTGTCTTCTCATCTTATTTCGGGGTTTTTTCTTTTACCCAAGCTTTGTCATTTTACCTCGACTTGTACAAAAATTTTCAGTCTTTGAACATGTGTCGTGTAATATTAATTTATAAGCCTTGTAGCTTTGATAATTAAACAAATGTTATTACATTATAAATGCATATCTGAACCTTACAAATAGAATATCATCAAATATGTCTTGCATATGGTGCAGAAAAGGCTAATACATGATAAATTTACGTTTTTTGATTGAGTTCAGCCTTCCAATTGATATTTTATCGTGTGGTTTTCTATGTTGTGATGTTATGCTATTGTTTCAGAAAAAGGGAGAACGTTTGGTACCATTAAAACGTTTAATCCCGCTGCAAATGTGTGCACCTGTCCTTAGTCAGGAATCTGATGTACAGTAGTTGTCGTTTGTTTATGTAATGTATACGTGTTTCTCGTATCTCGTTTTTTATATAGATAAGACCGTTGGTTTCCCCGTTTGAATGGTTTTATACTAGTAATTTTGGGGCCGTTTATAGCTTTTTGTTCGGTTTGAGCCAAAGCTCCGTGTTGAAGACCGTACATTGACCTATAATGGTTTACTTTTATAAATTGTTATTTGGACGGAGAGTTGTTTCATTGGCACTCACACTACATCTTCCTATATCTATAGTGTTGCAGACGAAAAAAGTATGTTTGTCCCAATATATCCCTTTTTTATACCTTAGATATAGCCAAAATGGAAAACCTGAGTATCCAGTTCATTAACACTCTGAGGTAACACTTCCCTTGAAACGTGAAACGTATTTGCGATTGTTCCGTTAACTCTGTTTATATGTGACAAATTTACGCTGTTCATTAGGCAAACAAAAAGTAGATCAACTAGAGCTTTTGTATAGTGGAGGGTGTTAAAACATTTACTGCATGTCAAGATATGAGACTTATCATAGTTTTGTTTTCCTTTAACAAAAATTTCAAATGACATAGAATGTTGAACTAGTAATTACAGGAGTAGGTTCAGTAAGACCCCTTTTCGGCCCCCAAAATAGAGCAGTTTTACAAAATTGTGAAAATGTAGTCTTTTAGCTATTTATTGGAAAGAAGAATGCTTCTGCTACATAAATATGGGCTGTTTTTGACAATATAATGCACATATATCGGGTACTAGCATCATAAAGACATGCTAAATTACTGAAATCTTCTCAATTTCAGCATTTTAGTTAAATTTTCGACAGTTTCGGTCTTAAATGAAAGTGGCCGCATTCGTTTTCATTATAATATTGAGATGATGATAATACATAACATATATAAAGGTTGAGGATGAACACGGAGGCGGCCACTTTCATTTTTGACAAAAACAAACTGAAAAGTGACGTTCTTTTGCATATTTGATAGATTTTTCATATTTACGCTTGAATCGGAGCGTTTGTAATGACTGAATCAGTTAAAATCTTTCACATAAACTTATTGAATCAATTAAAATAGACACTTAAGTGATTAAAAAGTGTCCAAAATCTTTCGTTAGATGAACATGAAATTTGAGGCCAAAATCGGTCCTTACCGGACCTACTCTTTTTTTCATGTAATTAAGTACAAATGAAACATGGAATTTTTTCTCCGATCGTTCTAAATAATTATATAAATAAACTCATCGTAGATACCAGGATTACATTTTGTATATACGCCAGAGGCGCGTTTCGTCTACAAATAACTCGTCAATTACTCTCTAATCCAAAAAAGTTAAAAAGGCCAAATAATAAAAGAAGTTGAAAGCATTGAGGACCAAAATACGCGTTAATGGTAAAAAGTCATAATCTCCTGGAAATATCAGTTGTATTTCATTCGTTTTCCTCATATAAATAGTACGTGATATTTACATAAAAATTAATCCTAAAAATGCAAACATACTTTATATCTTATTGCAAAGTTTCGTTTTCCGCTTTGATAGTACAATTTTTTAAGGTATAAACATTAAGTCATGTTCTATCTTAACGCGACATTCAATATAATAGTTATGTTTCGATATTAATTTCATCTCTAAATACAAATCTGTTTTTTGAGTAACTGCAGATCCATTAGTTTCAGCTTTTGGTTTTGGCGTTCGGTAACGGACTTTCCGATTTGAATTTTTCTTGGAGTTCGGCATTTTTGTTATCTTGCTTTTAAGTACACACTAATTAAAGAAATGTATTGGCGGCATTGAATAGATGTATGAATATTTATTGCAAAAGCATATAGAAGCGGGACGAAAGATACCAAAGGGACAGTCAAACTCGGAAATCTAAAATAAACTGACAACGCCATGGCTAAAAATGAAAAAGACAAGCAGACAAACAATAGTACACATGACACAACATAGAAATCTAAAGAATAAACAACACGAACCCCACCAAAAACTAGAGGTGATCCGGAAGGGTAAGTAAATCCTGCTCCACATGTGGCACCTGTCGTGTTGCTTATGTGATAACAAATCCGGTAAATAGTCTAATTCGGTAGGTCACATTCATGAAAGGGAGGGGGATTGTAGTTACGACGTAAGGAACATATCCGATATCATTTGTGAAACGGTTATTCCATAACGGTCAACAAACATGTTATGGCAATACATATATATATATATATATACAATGTGCATTATACTGTTAAATATTCCGACCTTATTCATATTTAGCTAAATCGACAGACATCGAAGATCGTATTTACATATGAATTAAGAATGAGATCAATACATTTTGGGTAAACACAAACGAGACAACAATCTATGATCAAATCATTTTACTAACGCATCATTTGGTCCCAGATCAGGAAATTCAGAACTAAAACACCAAATTTTAAATAAAAAGGTGACCTGTATACATGTACACTGAGCCATTTTTCGAAAAGTAACTTTTTCAGAAAAATTAAAAGACGGCAGAGGGCTTGCTATTCACAATGTTATAAGTGTATAGATATAAACTTATCATAGATATCAGGTTTTAAATATTTGGTTACCCAAGCTTTCCAACTTCGTCCGTCATTTTTGCCTTTAACCACATTGTGCGTATAAAGTTGTACATTAGATTTTATAGTCTGTAACTCTAAAAACGGATATTTTATGCGTCTTTGCATATCTAAAAAATTCCATTTAGTTTTAATTGAAGAGCTTATAAAAGCTCATTCAAAATAGTTATTATCAAGCGGCATTGGTCCTTAAAATATAACAAAGTAGCCTCGGTGACCAATGATCTAAGTAGTTACTACTGGAATCACTTGCCAGTCGACACTTAGGTTTTGAGCTCGAACCCCGCACATGCAGGTGCATTTGACTCCAATCTTAATTGACTAGGATTGTCGGTTTTCCTATCAAAGGTCGGTGGTTGTATCCGGGAACTCCGGCTATCTCCACCTATAAAATCAGGCTGTCACGAAATAGCTAAAAAGCCTGTACTACGTCAGGAATATGACAGCTATTGTTCATTCGTTTGATGTTTTTGAGCTTTTGATTTTGACATTTGATTAGGTACTTTCCGTTTTGAATTTTCCTCGGAGTTCAGTATTTTTGTGATCTTACTTTTTGCATATGATTGCTTACATCGAGTTCATTTTAATTTTGATGGATAGCTGTCTCATTGGTAAGATTACAACATCTTACTCTTTATTCAAGGAATAAACATTCAACATATTAATAAAACATTAAGATAATAACAATAGAAATCAATATAAACTAAATCTTGAAGTTTAGAATGTGTGAGAGTTCTGTACGTGTAGTGGGTCCGACTCTTCCAGCCATTACATCTAACTATCTACACATTTTGCCTATGGTTTTTTTGTCAAGAGTTTTAGTGCGTGTTAGGATTTTGTCATTGATAAAAACAATACATCTTTTTATCAATTTTAACAATATATTTATTTATACATTTCGGTAACTTAAAGTTTTGAAAAAAAGTTGAGTGTAATAACAAATTTGGTACCCAGTAGATACAAAGTTTATTTTGAATATCCAGATTGGAAATTTGTTAAGTTAATGGTTATAAAAATTAGTTTGTTTATATGGAGAGCCGTTTTGCTATTTATTCTTACTTCAAGATATCTCATAAACTTTATAAGATATCTTATATAGTTTATAAGATATCTCATATAGTTTATAAGATATCTCATATAGTTTATAAGATATCTCATATAATTTATCAGATATCTTATATAATTGTCTTTATAAGATATCTCATAAACTATATCAGATATCTTAGTAACAATATGAGATATCTTATAAACTATATAAGATATCTTATAAAGTATATAAGATGTCTTATAAATTTTAGGAGATATCTAATATAAAATTAAAGATGTCTTATATAATATATAAGATGTCTTATATAATATATAAGATATCTCATATAATATATAAGATATCTCATATAATATATAAGATATCTCATAAAAATGAAATTATATAAGATATCTTATATATCATAGGAGATATCTTATATATTATAGGAGATATCTTATTTAAGTTATAAGATATCTCATAAAGTTTATAAGATATCTAATATAAAGTTTATAAGATATCTTATATAGTTTATATGATATCACCTAAGGTTTATAAGATATCTCATAAAGTTAATAAGATATCTTATATAGTTTAAATGATATCACCTAATGTTTATAAGATATCTCCTAAAGTTTATAAGATATCTTATATAGTTTATAAGATATCTTACATAGTTTATAAGATATCTCATATAATTTATCAGATATCTTATATAATTGTCTTTATAAGATATCTCATAAACTATATTAGATATCTTATAAACTATATGAGATAGTTTATAAACTATATAAGATAGCTTATAAACTATATAAGATATCGTATAAACTATATAAGATATCTTATAAATTATATAAGATATCTTATATAAAAATTGTTTATAAGATATCTCATATACTTTATAAGATATCTTATAAACTTTAGAAGATATCTTATAAAGTATATAAAATATCATATGAACTTTATGAGATATCTTATATAACATTAAAGATATCTTATATAACATTAAAGATATCTTATAAAAATGAAATTATATAAGATATCTTATATATTAAAGGAGATGTCTTATATATTATATAAGATATCTTCTATATTATATAAGATATCTTATATATTATAGGAGATATCTTGAAATTCGAATAAATAGTAAAACGGTTTGCCATATGTTTATGTAATTATAATATCATTTGAAATGGGTGGATTATCAAATTATCCCATATTTATATCCTATTTTCCAACTTAATAATAAAAAGTCCTCAATCAAACAAAACCAGAAAATACCCAAATCCATATAATCATCCTGGATTGGTACAACTAGACTGTCCTTTTAAATCGAAGTATTTATTTTAACATATTGTTTACAACTTCTTGTTTCTATTTCCTTGCATTAAATATATATATATACATTCGCACTTACAAAACTAAAAGAACGCAAGATTAAAATATTTTCACTCTGAAAAGCGTATATTTTGAACTTTGACACTTTCTTTTAAATTTTTATTTTTAATTGATGAAAAAAAGATTGTTCAATGTAAAATCATTCAGATAGGTGAGTACACATTGAACAAAATATGTAATTCTTAAGATTTGGATGAATAAATAAAAAGAAGAAAATTAAAAAGTTTGTTTATTCTTCATTTAAGAAAAAAGAAAAAGATAATCATAATAGCTTAAAGATCTGAGTGGTATAGCAACTCTCACATTATGTTATGTTTCCGTGTGCTCACCCCTACATATATTGTATATGCTAGTACAGTCGTATTTATCATGTTTATATAACCCTGAGATATAACCTACATATGAATAGGAAATTCCCAGTCTTATTCTATTCATTAAGATTTCTGTAAATCATTTTTATTCTTTCAATATCTTCAGGTCATTATATATAGTATAGAAATGTACAAAGAATAAAGGTAAGTAACTACATTTAATTTAAGTTACTTAATTCGAGGTGACCGCGGGTTAATTTAGGACACACTTATAGACATAAAAAAAACTATATGTTGTGTACATTAACTTAAAGGATATTTTAACACAATTCAATGTCATTCTACAAGAAATAATGATCAAAATAGTTTGTGACATTTGGAAGTTACAATTTTTTTATTAGGTCATATGAAAGTCTCCCATAATACTTGGAATTGTTCGAAACACTAAGGAATTTCTACCCCAAGGAATAGATTGTCATGATGACTGGTGAGTCTTTGCAACGAAAAACGCGTCTCGCGAACAAATTATCCTTAAAAAGTTTATTTTCACACAGATACTAGCTTCTTTTATACTACTTAATTAAACAAATATAAAGTTCTTTTATGTTTTTTTTTTAATTTCCTTATGAACATATCACGTTTTTTGGGTTTTTCATTCAAAAGCTACGGGACTTAAACAGTCAGATTGAATTGAAACTTAGCTTTAATCCTTTATATGTTAAAAGGTAACCTGAATTTGTTATTTTCAAAAACAAAAATTTTTTTTGTCTCTCAGTTATTGAACGATAACCATTAGTTTCGAGGCAGTGTTTTTGGATCATTAACTTGTCAAGAACATTTTTTTTCATTGGATTGGTGAAAGTAAGCTCCCTTTCTATTTTCAAATTGTCTGATACACGAATGCATACCAGAGTTACATTGGCGTTTTGTAGTCATATTCGAGGCTGTTTTTTCACATCGATTTCTTACGCCAAATAATTTTAATATGAATAAGATTGACGTATCGTACGCTTCTGGTGTGGATATTAATTTTAAATTGCTGGTTAAGCTTGTATTTCTCTTATTACTCTGAGTCCGTGTGTATGCCTTTGTCGGTAGAAGTTTAATGGTTATGCCATTTTCATCTATAGTCAACTGTTGTTTTTCTTAATATCGAAATTATCATGAGGTCAAAGTAATCCTGCTTAGTCTTCTGTGTTGTAGTTTTGTTGTTATTGTAGGTTTTTGTATGAGTATATTTTTTTTCATTTTTTTTTTCATATGAATTACTTCTATTGTAATGCAATCTAACTGTTTTGCAATGTCTGTGGCATTCCATAGGCCCCTAATGCAGTCGAAAATTACTGATCACTCAGTATAATTTAGCTATTTCATCATGCATCCGAACTATTTCGTTTTCCGTATAGGTAATGTGTGGTGTTTTTTTTTTTAAATGTATAATATTTTCCTGCACCGTTTCGTTTTCCGCATAGGTATATTTACTGCCAGGTATACTAGTATATACTATTCATATTTTCCGATGCGATCCATGAGTTTTATAATACAAAAATGGTTAGGAATAGCCGCCATGAACGTGACGTTTTTGACAGCATGTCCTTGATAAACAATACAAATATATACCACAAGAATGTTCATTATTAGTTTCGATATTCATTGAAATATTTGATGTAAAACTAAAACTTAAACATATAGTAGCACAAACACTGTCTATTCAGATCTACAAACAGATTGCTGCTGGCCGAGGTTTGTTTGTTAAATCCTTTCACATATATTCAATAGAAGAAAAATATTAAAAGGTTATACATTTTTTATTTTACATATTTAAGATGACTTGTTTTCATTTTTGGGAGAACATTTCCTTTTCTTTTTCTTATATCATTTATATCATAACAAGGACTTGAACTCAATGTATGAAAGGTAAAATAACAAGAATACTGAACTCCAAGAAAAAATCAAAAAGAAAGTCCCCTGTCAAAAAACCGATAGATACCTTTAGATACTTAACCGATAGATTTGGATTGATATTTGGAATCAATAAATTATTTGCTCCGTCAGTCCGTGATCTTGACGAACCTGTAAAACAGTTTTATATGTGATCCTGCAACGGACACCAATTGATTGTTTTATCAGTTTATATAGCCAACGACACCAAATGATCAATTTTCGGTTTACATACACCAATTCACCATTTTATTTATCTAGAGCATGCTATGTCTTAAAACTTTTTCAGATGCACAGGTTTGTCTGTACTCTCAGTAAATTTTGAGGTGAAAACACGGCCATTTTAGCCAAAAGGGTCCGCATGAACCTTAACTATATAGCTACTTAGATACTTATTACTAGACAGAAAGTTGATTTTCAAACAAAAGGCTTTTAATTGGTTGCGAAAATTTCGAGGTACCGGTATATTTTCTCAAAATTCTTTGTTTATTATTCTTGTGCAATTTCCCTCTGATTTGAAAAAATAGATGGAGAAACGACGTTGGTTCATCTACAACGTACGTTTCACAACAGCAACAAGAATTCGAGTGCTTTTTCTTTCATTTTGACATTGCTATACAAGCTGATATAATTTATGATTATATCAATATATATTAATGAAAATATCTTTCGATTTTGACATTTCTCTCCAATTTGAACCAAAGGGAAAAACAGACAAGAGGTTCGATAAAACAAATTGATAGACTGTCGTAAATTCTTATTGTTGTATCATGAAACTGCATTGGATAATTCTAGAGCAAAAAGCAATGTTTGATAAAAATATAGGAACGTTCTTCTAACTTTTAAATTAAATATAGTTTTATTACTATCATTTTCACTTGACGTGGCTCGGTACTTATACATCCCGTCAATGTGTTTGTATTATCTTTCATTTTCGCTGGTATGCTTCGTATGTGTGACTTTTTGTGTTTCTTTGGTTCATATGACGTGACTCTGTACTTTTGAAGATCCCGCAATTATGCTATTGTTCTATTCTATGTCATAATGTTATTGTTCTATTATAAATTTGAAAATACTTTAAACGACAAAATTGTTTACTCGCGTAGTGGTATTAAACATATGTTGATTATCAAAAATTATAAAGAACGTCTGGATAATTTTAAATCTTGGTCTATTTCTAAAATTAGTTCCTACATAACTTTTGATTTTTAAACCCTGTATACCACCATTCCCCATGTGAAATTATTTTTTTTAAAATACTTTGAACGGCAAAATTATTTTATATTTATTTCTATGTGACGTTTATATTTTCTGACCTTATACACGCGAAACAATGAATGTGGTTTATAAATTTGATAGAAACTTTACGTGATTTTGTTAAATATTTGTTTGTTTTGAGATTGTGACACACTGATGACTGCTATATCCATATTTTGACTAGTTAACCTAATGTGTCTGTTTTGTTCACACATCGTTGTAAATAAAATGGAATTTGATGCAACTGTCATACAAGTTAGAGGTTTTGCTCTATAAAAACAGGCTTAATCCACCATTTCTATATTTTAAAATGCCTGTACCAAGTCAGGAATCTGACAGTTGTTGTCCATTCGTTTGATGTGTTTAATCCTTTGATTTTGCCATTTGATTAGAAACTTTCCGTTTTGAATTTTCCTCGGATTTCAGTATTTTTGTGATTTTTTTTCACACACTAATATTATAAGACTATTAAGCGAATTACTATATAATATTGAATATTGTCAGTGATATGTTCTTTTGTGGATGAATGAACATAAAGTGATCAAATAAAAACCATTCCTTAAATTGTATTCGTTCCTATAATTCACTGAATTTGAAATATTTCAGTCAGTTTGCATTGTCATTGTCCAGTGGAAATTTTCATGTCCATGCGCAGTTAACATACAGATTTATATATATATATATATATAGACCTGTGTATAGTTAAAAAAAAAAGATAATGATATTAATTTTTCATCGTGTGTACGACATTAAATTGACGTATTGTAGAATACGATATGACCTTATACTAAAGGTATTTTATATACATGTATAATAAGTTTTGGCAACCTTACCAGAAATTGGGAATTACTGGGTTTGCTTTCAGATTGAAGGGATATTTCCGCATTCAACTTGGATAATAGGTCATATCTCAAATATTAAAAAAAGGTAATAATATATATAGTTTTATAAAAGTAAGATATAGGTTGTTTGATTACTTCAGTAGTAACATATTATCACTATTTTAACCTCTTTTTAAAATAGGTTAATAAATCATGTGAAAGTAGCATTCATAGTAGGGTTTTTATTAATCAACAGCTCAGAGAAAGTTTCTTATACCGATATCTCATAGTATTATGGTAAATTTGAGTATTATAACCAAAATATTGATTATCGAAAAAGTTTGTTTTGATGTTTGACATGTTTTAAAAACGGAAGAAGGACATACAGGTTAACGTACTGTGCATCGTTTATCAAGATAACATCTGGACCGGGTATATACAACACGGGGGTTTACCATTAGGATACAAGAATTAATAAGATATATACTGAGTGGTGTACTTAATCGTCCTATACATGATTACTTCGTGTTCATATCCTGTTGCATTGAAAGAATTTTGTAACATATCGGAAACTTTCCAAAAAGGATATCATAACTTTGTCGTGCATATAAACAAGTGTGTATGAAGCAAAACTGAAGGCAGTTGTTTAAACAAAATTGAGAATAAGGTATGTTTAATCGTTCTGTTCTTATAAACCCATTCTGAAAAATAAATCAGCACTGATATCAATTATTATACACAAGCACTACCTCCCATAATTCCACATAAAAAATGGAACTTGAAGTGAGACGATGTCGTTGACAATAATTATTTGTATGTCCCGCGGAAAATTGACGTCTTCTTTTATTTTGTCCATCAGTCCAAGATAATCGCGTGATGTGCACATTTAAATCACGTGGGTTATACCTAAAACTTTTATATTTTCATAAGATATCAGTACATATGTACTTCATGTAAGGATATGCATTAATTCAGAATTTTTAATTTCTTTAAAGTTTCAGTAAAAGACAGGATGTCAAACTAGTAGTTTACCTGTGTTTAGATAAGAAGTAGAAATGGAACAAAGATTTTTCTTCTTGTCATTCTAAAATATTCAAGGACCTTATGTTGAAAAGGGTCAAGAAGACGTATCCGATTCGAAAATCAAGCGTCTTTCTTCCGTGTTAATATTTCATTTTCCTCATATGAATAGTGTAACATGTACATAGATTTATCACAAACAATAATATCATATTTGTTCTCATACGTATCGTTTTCCGCATCGAAAGTGCAAGTTGAACTTGCACCTCAAGTCACATAATTTATATGTGGGCTATGATATAAGGGAACAGCGAATGTTTCGGCAAATTTGGTAGAACTGATAATCCAAGGAAACGTGACATTGCAAAATGAGAGAACTATCCACCATTGTCCAAATAACATGAATGTGAGCAACAAAATGAACATTAAAAAATGCCAAATATGATTCAAACTCGAGAAAACCAACGGTCTGATTTAGACATACACACATAGAGTGTTTCGTTGTTAAACATGTTCGTGAGCGCACACAATAGTTGGACTCGACAGATTTTCATGGTTCGCAAAACAACTAACAAAAGGACAGAATGCAAAACAAGCATTGTCAGCATCAACTGAAAGCTAGTACAAAATCTACAATAACTGATAAATAAATCATGACTAAATTATCAATAGGTTCACTGTTCAATAAATAAACCCATCATAGATACCAGGACTAAATTTATAACACTATTGACTACTTGATAGTAATGAAAATGTTAGAAGTGTTATATATATATATGTTATGACAATAAATTAATCTATTGATTTAAGGAGGGTATACAACACTAGTATATCTAATGGTTCCATATTTATGATTTAAGTAAGGATTAAACACGGAGCCCATGCAGAGCCCTTGGTATCACCAAATACATATACCATATATAGAATTGAATGTTGTTGTCTGTGAACCTGCAGGGGCGGATCCAGCCATTTAAAAAAGGGGGGTTACTAACCCAGGATAAAAGGGGGTGTCCAACTGCATGTCCCCATTCAAATGCATTGATCGTCCAAAAAGGGAGGCCACCCCCACCCCGAACCCCCTCCCCCTGTATTCTCCACTGACCTGAACAACACTTTTAAAAATCGTTCTCCGTCATTCCATGTTAGGATCAACATTCAATACTAAGATATCACTGCGACGGCTGTTTTCGTCCGTCTTTCTAACAACAATCTCTTATTTTTGCAATTTGTAGGACTATTGCAGAGACGGTTGAGCTATTTACTGACCCATTACTGGTCCAAAGGTGTTCTCAATCATATATATCATAATTATGGCTTTTGACTTTGACATAAAAAATCTTTTGCGATGTTAAATCGGAGTCTTTCGGGTACCGGTCATTTCGCTTCTATAGAAATTCGCTTAAGTGACTTATTTACTTTTCCTATCAAAAGAAGTTTTTATAAATGTATCATATGTACAATGCCAATAGGTTTCTTTTGATTTTGCAAGCTTTTAGCAGAATTGAATAAAACAAAAAACAAAAACCGACTACTAAGGCATTATAAGAATTGAAATGATCTTTTATAAACATGCAATAATTGGCTGATCTTTTAAAACCTTAAGATTTTGATCCACTCTAATAACAGATAATTCCTTGATACATCTCCTTATTTTATATTAAACGATACTTTAATAATCATATATTTGCATTCGTATTTTCTATTTGAAAGTCTATGAGTTCTAACCCCGAACGTGGTCGATCTTTGTATGCCAAGAATCCTTGTAACTATTTGAGTTGTCCGTAAGTGCCCTGTTGCAAGACAAACTTTCTGTCCCTATCCAATTAACCCTCACTACCCAGTGGCAGTCCAAATTTCCCCGACCCCTTTCCCGGACGGCTTCTATTACAAGACATACCTTCATATATACTGTTAATTTGTTCTCGTGTGACCATGTATGAAATACATGCCACTGGACGTTAATTATCAAAAATTAATCCCCGCACGTGTCATGTTCATTCGACTCAAATTTTACTAGTAATTAACTAGAATTATTTATTTTCCGCCCGAAGGTAGGTGTTTCTCTCTGGCACTCCGGCTACCCGGTGACACTAACAAAAACTGACAACCACGACATAGCTTATAGTCCGATAGTGGCGTTCAACACCATCAATCAATCAATCTTTTTTTAAATACTAGCTACCATACATTTTCTTCTTAAGTCATTTTGGAACTTTTATTAGCCTGGTTTGTTTGTCAGATATATTTAGACATAAAAAATTTAAATATATGGGTTTTCACAGTTTGTAAAACAATTATTTATATATAAGCCCAAATTTATGAAATGAAATGATTCACAATCAAGACTTTTTTTAAATCCACAGCCAGAAGGGGAAAAAAACTTCCATATTTATTGTGTTATCGAGGTTATAGAAGTTTTGACTAAAAAAGAAAAATATAAAAAAGTATATATATTTTGTGTTTTCTTTTATTTAGTTTTGGCAACTATACATGTGCAATTTTTTGGAAATCGATAATCTATAGGCTGGTTTTCCGGATCATTTCGGAAATTTTGGGAGTTAAATACTAGTATATATATATATATATATGTATAGGTGATATTATATGTGCATGTATTATATATGTAAAACACGGTTAAAAGAATATGAATGTTTGGTTATACTAGTATTAACGGTGAGTTTAAATACATAAATAATTTAAGTAGAACTTATCAATACACCAATTCGTTTTTCTCAAACTATTATAGTTAATTTTCACAAATATTCACAAAGTTGTATTAGACTGGTTCTCCTGTCTAGATGATGAATGTGCATACTACTTATTTCACATCATAATCACAAGGTGGTGATACACCGCTAGAACCACCGAGTCTTAAAGTTCGGTAGTGACATGTGCAAGGATTTTGATAGTTATAATAAAAACCTCGAGCAATTGCACATCAACTATTCTGAAATAATAGCCATGCGGCACTGTGCCACAGAAAATTATCAAGGAGGCCCACACTTCAAAGCAAGGACGAAGTTCATAAACTCGGCAATCAATCCGGCTCAGTCGAATACGATTTGATAAATTCGGGTTGCTCGTGTCAGTAGAGTTTAAATCGAACGGGTCAAACACATCATCAATTAACCTTTTAACCCGAGTTGAGTTCTACCTACCCCGTGGGCAGGTTTAGTCGAGTCGAGAGTAAAATAACAAGATGGAAGAACAAGTGAAATAAATTAAAAACTGAAAAAAATATCTTCAAATTTAAGCTACTTGCATCTAACACTGGGTAACAAATGGCAAAGATACACATGGAAATAATTATTGCAACACCTTGATTTTCCAAAACTTGAAAAATCAGCCTCTTATTTTGGATGGCATTTGATAAAATATTTCTAAAATAATATTTAAACATAGTTGATGATCACATTGGCATTAAAACGAACAAAAACTGTATGAATAAAAAATCTAACCACAATTTAAATAACAAAATGAAGTGTTTTTTTGTAACAAAAAATGCATTTTACAACTTTTACTGTAGTCGAACGTTTTCTGATTCTTGCCATAAGTAGACTAATTTGTTGCTAAGGTAGCAGCAACCATTCCTAACGAAGGACATTGTTTATTTCATGACGTGTTTGAACTTGGGTGTCCTTTTGCGCACTTTACGCCCAATTGTGTCCCATATATGCTCGACATGGTTCAAATCCGGGCTATGTTCGAGCCAAGAAAGATAAACCAAATGCCATTGGAATAATGGATCTTCCTCCACGATGCTAATTCCCAACTTTGGCGAGCTCTGCAATACATTGGATACGGGCAACTGTGTGTCTGATCGTAAGCAAAGGTCCCCGGTACGATAACCAGTAGCGATGAGTCGATCTCGAACAGTTCATGTTTAAAGTCTCCTGTATGGCCATCACTGTCTTTTTAGGATTGATTTGTTTGCAATGGGTATCCTTCTGACCAACCTTCATTGTGCTTGATTTTCCCAAGCAGATGTTATAGGGTGTCTTCTTGATCTCGGAAGGCCTTTAACATTGTTTGTTGCCTGATTTTTAATCTCAAAACGGGTGATGACCAACAATACGTGCAATTGTCACAACGAAATACCTGCTTCTCTCATGCTGATAATCTGCCATCTTGCTGCAGTTAAGAGTTGTGGATGACCAATTACAAGATGTCAATCACATAACTTTATAAAATTTATTATTTAAAGTGTTGAAAACAATGAGGATATGTCAAGTCGTCGATAACGGCGGATCAAAACAAATTGTGAATGCGTAGAAAAAAGATATAGTTCCTGACATGTTTTACATTAATTTCTTTTAAAAAAAAAAGCCATTTGCCAATGTAATAAAAAGAATAACTAATTAAAGAATTAAAATATCGAAAATATTCAACTCGTGACCGAACAACACTGAATAACTCATGCGCTACGCGCATTCGTGAATTATGTGTTGTTCGGTCACTCGTTGAATATTTTTCTCTATTTGAATTCTTCGATTAGTTATTCTATAAATAGCTCTATTCAACAAATTATATCACAGAAAAAAGGAGTGTTTTTTTTAATTTGAATTTCAATTTGGTGTTGCAATACTTTTTTCCATGTGTATATATATCAACTTTATAAAACCAAATTATAAAAAAGAAGCTCAGTACTGGTTTTCTACAAGATTTAAAAAAAATATTTTCATCTATTTGGTATGATTTAAAACACTGGCTATTTTGCTGGCTTCGGCAAACTAGAAAATATGTTATGATTTTGCCGGCTCTGATTAAATAACTTTATTATTAAAGCTGTCAAAATAGCTAAGGGCCAAGTGAGCTTTTCCCATCACTTGGCGTCCGGCGTCCGTCGTCGTTAACTTTTATAAAAATCTTCTCTTCTGAAACTACTTGGCCAAATTTAACCAAACTTGGCCACAATCATCATTGGGGTATCTAGTTTTAAAAATGTGTGGCGTGACCCCGCCAACCAACCAAGATGGCTGCCATGGCTAAAAATAGAACATAGGGGTAAAATGCAGTTTTTTGGCTTATAACTAAAAAACCAAAGCATTTAGAGCAAATCTGACAGGAGGAAAATTGTTTATCAGGTCAAGATATCTCTGCCCTGAAATTTTCAGATGAATGGGACAACCGGTTGTTGGGTTGCTGCCGCTGAATTGGTAATTTTAAGGAAATTTTGCTGTTTTTGGTTATTATCTTGAATATTATTACAGATAGAGATAAACTGTAAACAGCAATAATGTTCAGCAAAGTAAGATTTACAAATAAGACAAATGACCGAAATGGTCAGTTGATCCCTTTTGGAGTTATTGCCCTTTATAGTCATTTTTTTACCATTTTTCGTAAATCTTAGTAATCTATTACAAAAATCTTCTCCTCTGAAACTGCTGGGCCAAATTAATCCAAACTTGACCACAATCATCTTTGGGGTATCTTGTTTAAAAAATGTGTGGCGTGACCCGGCCAACTAACCAAGATGGCCGCCATGGCTAAAAATAGAACATAGGGGTGAAATGTAGATTTTGGCTTATATCTCTGAAACCAAAGCATTTAGAGCAAATCTGACGGAAGTAAAATTGTTCATCAAGGGAAAATCTATCTGCCCTGAAACTTTCAAATGAATCGGACAACGGGTTGTTGGGTTGCTGCCCCGAAAAAAGTAATTTGAAGGAAATTTTGCAGATTTTGGTTATTATCTTGAATATTATTATAGAAAGAGATAAACTGTAAACAGCAATAATGTCCAGCAAAGTAAGATCTACAAATAAGCTAATATGACTAAAATGGTCAGTTGACCCCTTAAGGAGTTATTGCCCTTTATAGTCAACTTTGACCAATTTTTCGTAAATTTTTGTAATCTTTTACAAAAATCTTCTCTGAAACTACTGGGCCAAATTAAACCAAACTTGGCCACAATCATCATTGGGGTTTATAGTTAAAAAAATGTGTGGCGTGACCCAACCAACTAACCACGATGGCTGCCATGTCTAAAAATAGAACATAGGGGTAAAATGCATTTTTTGGCTTATAACTCAAAAACCAAAGCATTTAGAGCAAATCTGACATGGATAAAATTAATTATCAGGTCAAGATCTATCTGCCCTGAAATTTTCAGACAAATCGGACAACCTGTTGTTGGGTTGCTGCCCCCGAATTAGTAATTTTAAGGAAATTTTGCAGATTTTGATTATTATCTTGAATATTATTATAGATAGAGATAAACTGTAAACAGCAATAATGTTCAGCAAAATAAGATCTACAAATAAGTCAACATGACCAAAAGTGTCAATTGACCCCTTAAGGAGTTGTTGCTCTTTATAGTCAATTGTTAACAATTTTCATAAATTTTTGTTAATTTTTGTAAATTTTGAGGAAATATTTTCCACTGTAATTTCTGGGCCAAGTTCATTATAGATAGAGATAATTGTAGCAACAAGAATGTTCAGTAAAGAAAGATCTACAAACACATCACCATCACCAAAACACAATTTTGTCATGAATTTATCTGTGTCCATTGTTAATATGCACATAGACCAAGGTGAGCGACACAGGCTCTTGAGGGCCTCTAGTTTACTTATATAAGTGAAACAGTCATCTTATCTTCATTTCCCAAATTCTTAGGATTTCTTTGCTCAAATAGCAGTTTAATTTGTCTGTTCATTGCAGATGTCTTTACTTTTAACATTTAAGTGTAATTTAATGGACAATGAAAATCCTATTGGTCTGTTATCTTCAGAAGACTTAACATTAAAAAAGCTGCAAAGGAGCAATTTATGAAGGCTTTGCGCAAATACTTAAGATCTTTGCAGCAATCAGTTTCTTGGTTGAATATACATCTCAAAACTTGAGAAAATTAAATGTAAATTTTTGGGAAAATTAAGGGGAGATTATTTAAACATTATAATTTACTTATCTAAGTATATATTTTTTTGCTTCTTTAAGTAAATAGATAACTTGTACAAGTAATACCCCATACTGATTAAGGTATATTGAATTTAGCCATGATTAGGGTATGTATGTCATTTTCTATTTCAAGACTTTTTGCCCCAACTGTTCAGGATTGGACATTTGCAAAGCAAAATATTACTGGTTGCACTCAAAACTTTGTCTTGTTTGGGAGATCACTGGTCCCTATTTTTCAAAATCCTAGATCCCCATCTGGTTAGAAATGTACCAAAAAAGTATGATACAATGGTCAATGTCCCAAAACACGTACCACAAATAGATAGATAATATGTACTTTAAAATTTGTTTCAGGAAAAGAATGACTACCATACAAGTATTCCTTTCTCACAGTAATGAACTTGATGATCAACAACTGGTATTTGATGAAATCCTTCCAAAATTGGAAGCGTTTAAAGACTTAAACATCCTTACTCAGGATGAATTACAACCAGGACAAATATTTCTGTCTAGTTTAACAGAATTGGTGGATAAAGTTGATAAGACACTCCTATTCATCACTAAGAATGCCATGCAAAGTAGCTGGTGCAATCTAGAATTACTAATAGGTCTAGAAAGATCCCAAAGGAAACAGCAGCTTTCAGTTGTTCTTTTACTACATGGTATTGAAGAGAAAGATGTATGTATAATAAAAAATTTTAACACTTAATTCATCGCTTCATTTATTCAGAAGGAATTCAAATTCTTGTTACTTACATAACAAAATTGTGTGGCACAGGCATATTCTTTGTATCGAAGAAAAGGTAAAAATAATTTCGTTCCTTAATCTGATTAATCTTAAACCTATTAAAGATCATGGATTTTTCAGGATCTTAAACATGGTCAAAAGTGTAGATAAGTTCGGACCAATGCATTCTATTTTTATAAAAGATGACATGATTAAAATCATGATGGTACACATTCTTTATTCTAACTCTGAGCTGACCATGTATGTTTTAAGCATAAGCAACACTATGGGTGCCACATGTGGAGCAGGATCTGCTTACCCTTCCGAAGCACCTGAGATCACCCCTAGTTTTTGGTTGGGTTCGTGTTGCTTATTCTTTAGTTTTCTATGTTGTGTCATGTGTACTATTGTTTGTCTGTTTTTATATTTTTAGCCATGGTGTTGTCAGTTTTTTTTCGATATATGAGTTTGACTGTCCCTCTGGTATCGATCGTCTCTCTTTTCTAACTCCTAAGTGCAGACATTTGCTTAACAGGGAAGCATCAAATTCTAATTTTCAAGTCTTTGACATGGCTAAGACTAGACCCCAGACATAAGCTGCACTTTAGAAGAGCACATTACTATAAATAGAATTGAGAGTGGAAATGGAGAATATGTCAAAAAGACAACAACCTGACCAGAGCAGATAACAGCCGAAGGCCACCAATGGTTCTTTAACCCAACAAGAAAATCCCACATATGTAGGTTGACCTCAACTGACCCCTAAATAAAAATGTGTACTAGTACAGTGAAAATGGTTTTCATACTAAAATCTTTAACATATAAATGAACTATAATTTAAAAACATACAATACCATCGAAGTCAAGAGGCTCCTTCCTGCCTTGGGACAGGCACCAAAATGTGGCGAGGTTTAACATGTTTTGTGAAATCTCAACCCTCTACCTATATCTCTAGCCAATTTAGAATAAATAAACACACAGAAATACGCACAGTAAAATGCAGTTTAAAAGAAGAGTCTGATTTCAAAACAGGCAACAAAAGAAACACAGCACAATGAAAATGATACATAAATAAACAAACAACTACTAGCAGTTACTAACTTGCCAGCTCCAGAACTCAATTGAACCGATTGAAAAATTGTGTCATCATTATATAAAACCAATGTACACAAATGTACTCTGTTAGTGTATATTGGTGACAGGTCATTATATAATTGTCATAGTTAAGATTTTTTATTTTCTTTATAGATTCCACAAATAGCAGTATTACAAGAAGCTAGAAAAATTGTGTTTACAAAAGAAAATGATTCTTGGGTTACTGAGACCATTGAAAGGATAAGAGGTATGTTGAAATAGTTTATAAAGAAGACACCAGCTAATATACTTACTTTAAATTCAGAAATTATTGCAATGTTTTTTTATTGCGAAAAATGCAACAGGGTTATATCGCAATAATAAAAACTCGCATTTTAGATTTTTTTACATGAATCAAACAGGATTTTTCTAAATATTGCAAAAATTAAAATTGCATTTTAGTCTTAAATGACAAAACTACAATAATAAATTCACGCAATAATTCAGAATTTAAAGTACTTACAAGTGTAGACAGTTTGGAAAATAAAAAATCCATATAAACAACACAAGGATCTTATCTTAATCTTGTATGATTGTTGTTTTATTGACACATATCCCTTTTCTCCTATTTTTTCATAGATGTATGTCATACAGAATAAGAGGTGAAAGATGCCAAGGGGATTTGAATCTCGTTTAAGAGAAAATAACAATGCCATGACAAAAAAAATGAAAGACAATGAAAAGGTTAACAAGTTTACAGAACACCACAAAGAATATTACATTAAAAGCTTAAAAAATTTGCAAAAATAAGATTTGGGCATTCTTTTCCGTTATCCCAATGTATTTTTGCAAAAGCTACCTTTTAAAAATTGCTGGATTCATTCCCGTCTATTACTTTTAATGGACATTTAATTTAAAACCATTTAGATGTATACACATGCCTGTAGGGAACTAGGGTTGACAAAAACTGCCTCCTTGTGAAATTACCTAGGTGTATAAAAAAACATGCATTTTAACTAAAACAACATGGCAACAACCAAAACTTGAAACCCAACATTTGGTAATGTGTATTCGACTCAGATCTTAATTGACTAGGCTTGCTAATTTTACGGTCAAATTTCAATGATATCTCTGGGCCTTCCAGCTTCCATCACTAATTAAAAATGGTCTTGGGAATGTAACCAAGAGTGCTGAAAGAGTCTTTAGATTTTTAACTTAGACATAATATAAAAAGAAAAGGGTTCTATTGCTGTAATTGTATCCTTTTTACTTGAGAATTAAAATTTAAGCTAGTACATATTGATACTTCTATTTTATGGTTAATATAGTAACCTATTTTTGCAATTTTTAACAGAATAGACAGCGATTAAGAAATCTGTGTGTTAAATAAATGTGTTATTTCCTTTTTCAGAAAAAGAGACTATAAGACAATTGATGCCTGCAGGAAATGTAGCTCATGGTCTGGTATGGTCACATTATGCAGGATTACTTCAATACATCCTACCAGGTATACTTTTTGTAAATGATTTTTATGCCCCATTTATTGGTATTATGTTTTTTGGTTTGTGCTTCTGTTTGTCCATCCAATAGTTCATTTGTCCGTTTATTCGTTCGTCCCTTCGTTCGTTCATTTGTCCATTTATTCGTTGTCCGTTCGTTCGTCAAAATGATAGTTCGGATGGCTCATCTGTGTACTTTTTTGTTTTTATCTTTTTTCATTGATGATGTTAATAACTAGAAGTGTATTTTTAAAGTACACACCACTTCTAAGACTGTCAGGTGGAAGTAAGAAAACCAAACATAAAAAGTCATGAACAAAACATTAGTTCAACTTAGTCATTGCTGTGCATATGAACAAAACATGTTAGCATTAAAACCCATTGCTGTTTTGTTTGAATTTCTGCTTTGCATTAGTATGAGCTATGATAAAAAAAAAACCATTACAAGTTATTTGTGGACTTCCTAGGGGCCCTTTGTGATGGCTAATCTTTTAGTATTCTCCAGTTTGTTCTTACATTCAGTTTATTGATTTTAGTTTTTTTCAACTGTAAATCTGCGGTTATTTAGCATGTCTTACCAATTTTCTCCTTAATTAATTATTTTAAATTTATATTTACCTGCATATGACATGTACAGTTTAATCATTTGTTTATTTTTCACAGATTTGGAAAATAAACTGATAGAATCAGATTGGTATCAATCAACCTCCCTTCAGAACCATGTGTCAACAAAGTTTTATGAAATGGTACCAACATCATGTACTTGCCATTTTGATCTGTCAAAAATAGATGAAAATATCAAACTGGTTAAAGTTTTGGAACTTTCCAATACAATTAGAGGGGGAAACATTAGAAAATTTGCTGTCAAACTTTACAGTATTACTGATGGTGATCAGGTGAATAGTTATTTTTGGTGTCTTTATCAAGAAGCCTTGATTATTTTATTTTTTTCCTTCTATATCATCAGTTTTGGAAAATCATGTGTTGGTCATAATTTCATTGTTTATGTTCAGTAACCTTGAGCTCCTGTCCAAATCATTTTTACAAGGGCATATCATTGTGCGCTTGCATGAGACATTGTAGTTCAATTAAGCAAAACCTGCCAATGTTTTCGTTTTCATTTATTAACCCATTTGAAAAAAATCAATGCATAATTGCAGATATGACTTTAAGAAAATCAGTATAAGTTAAAGATAAAAAGATGTGGTATTAGTATATGATTGCCAATGGGGCATCACTCCACCAGAGCATGTAAACAAATTTTCAGATTTCTCAAATTGTGGTTATATAATCATATTGTAACTGAGTGTTTTTTAAGGGTTTAATGAATCTACATTTTTTTTCTATAGACCTTGAGAATAATTGTTTCACAAAAAATGAACCACTCATATTATATATTATGTTTGTTCATACTTTTCAAATACCTTTTCAGACATATTTCTGCATTTGTGAATACCCAAGTGCCATAGGGGCAATGAAAGCAATGGAAGATCACCATTTAGCAAAGTTTAGTATAGATGACAAGAAGTTACAGTTAGCAAGGTTTTACTATACCATGAACTCTGTGATAAACCACTTTGACATATCTAGAAATAAAGCAAGAGTTGTTCTTTTCAATGGTAATATACAAAAATTAAAAATTTATAATACAAAATTTAGTCTTGATATTGATAATAGTAATAATAAATTATGATAATAAATTTTTGCACATCGTATAAATTAAAAGGGACTTGGCATCATATGTGGTACTGGTACTTGTTATATGTAAAAAGTAAAATCACAAAAATACTGATCTCCGAGGAAGGAAAACTCAAAATGGAAAGTTTGGTAAATGAGTCAGCAACCCATGTAACACAAATAACCAAAAGACTTCTAGAGATAGTCTTCAACAATAAAGTTGTCTATTTGCAATATATCTAGTGTTTGAAACCAGCATAAAAAAACAAGCCATTCCTGCCAATTATAAATCACCTCCTATCTAAAATTTACCTGTCTGAACAGACTTTTTTTGTTTCATAAACTCTAATGTAACATAAAAAAATAATTATGAAATCACCTAATTTGTTTTTACAGATGAAACTGAGAAAGTGTCTGAAGTTTTAGTAAAAGCAATAAAACAAGATTTACAGTTAACTGAAAAAGTTATGCCAAAGGTTTGTATTAATGTCAAACTTGTTTTTCCTTTATAATAGTGTTCACCTGCTCAAACTTAATACTGAAACATTGATTAAGTATACTGTGGATTCATTATTATTCTTTGGATACCAATTTTTGTGGGTTTTGTGGGTACAAGTGAACCACGAATTCAAATGTTCAACGAATATCATATATTCAATAGGCTTTGTCTACTGAGGTTGGCAAAACCACAAAACCAAATATTCACAAATATGTAAGTTTACAGCAATCCACGAAAAAAATGTTTTTGTCTGCAGCCTTTTTGTTGTTTCTAGTTCTATGATGTTTTACTTTAATTATGACTATAAGTTTTAATTTAAAATGTACAGTATCTATCATTTTTTTTTAAATCTATGGCCACACACATAATATAAATAGTATTGATATCTAAATCATTTTCAGGAAAGCCCAATCACCAGGCCTAAGCTGGAAGACTTGGAACCTACACCAGAACTTGAATACCAATATCAGGTTTATATAGCTCATTCTGAAGACACAGAAGACAAACGGAGTGCCAAAGAAATTATTGAATACCTGGAAGAGAAGGGGATACACAGTATCCTGAAAAATCCTGATAGCCCAAATGACCCAGAGGTGAAGTCTAATACACTAATTAAAGCTGTGCAGAATTGTAGATGGTTTATTTTTCTGATGACACAGAATTCAGTTAAAGACAAGATGCTACAGCTGAGGGTACTGGCTGCGCTCCATGATGGTATCCTCAAAAGAAGAGTAAGGGTAATTCCTGTGGTAGACAGACGTAATGACATCTACATACCTGATGCTCTACAGTGGGTCACTTATGTACCTTATAATGGACAAACAAAATCTCATCTTAAAAGTCTACACAATATTGTCAGTGGTAAGTGCCTGTAATATATCACAGAAAAATGTAATCTTTCTTTGTTGGGTTTAGTAGCTTTGTGATGGATGTATAATACCAATTTTTATGCAACCGACACATGTTTCTGAAATAAGCTTCATCAGGTCTGCTAGAAGTGAAAAGGGCAGGAAACTATATTAATAATAGATTTCAAAGTATCAAAACCAAAATAGACTGTGACAAAACAGTGTTTATTCTTGCAAAATTTTGATGATTCCATGGAAAAAATCATGAAGATGTAGTTTAGTTTAAGTATAGAAATCAATGTTGCTGTGGTGAATGTATGATAATCTTCTAATTGCTTTGTAAAATTAAAAAGAAAATAAAACACTTTCAAGTCAATTTAATTATGAAATGGGTGGATTATTCTTTAAGAGAAACTGACAGATCTGTTAACAATTTGTTTTGTTTTAGGAGAAGATTTTCCTTTGAAAACAGAGATGTTACTTCCTGCTGGAGATGTAGCCAATGGTCTTGCCTGGGGTTATGTTGTTAATTATTTAAGAGTTATCTTACCAGGTAAGGTCATTAATGGCGCTCGCGGGTCTTAATCAATTTTTTTTATTTAATATAGGACTTCGCTATATTTTTCTATATATGAAATTTATCTTATACTTAATAGAAAAACGAAATAAAAAAATAGGGTAACCGTTCATTTAAGCTCACTATCTACCTTGGAAAGAAAATGTCCTTTTTTCTGTTGACCTAATAGGAGAAATAGAGGTAATATCGAAATAAAAAAGAGATCAAAATTACAGAAGTCCCTTCAATTTTACAATTTAGTTTATGTATAACTTATTCGAAAACAACAATAAAAAAATAGGTCACCGATGAGTTAAAAAAGATATTTCAATTTTAATGCCAAAAAATTGCATCAAAGTGAGATAATTTTGAATTTTTTCAATGATATTTGCATTTTAAAAGTCACCTGGGGCCAACATGCATTGATTTTTTGGAATGATTTTTTAACCATATGATGAAGTAATAACTAATAAAGGTAATAAATAAAATATGTAATGAATAATAAACCTTTATTTTTTTCTAAAAATTTATACCTGCGAGCCTCCTTAAGTATACTATGAGAGAGAAAGAGAGAGTATATAGTGTGTCAGTGTGAATGACTGCTGTGATGACATCTAAATATTAAAGCTATTTTTATGGACTGATATTCTTTTTTATCTTATAAGGAAAGATTATTTGCAGAGGTATATTTAAGGTGGTTTAATTTATGGTTAATGCATTAGACTTTTTACATGTTTCACTAAAAATGTTGTCAATGACGTTTGGTGGATGCAAACTAACGTTAGAAAAAAAGGAATTCAACATTTTTTTTCATTTAAAAAGGGACATAACTCTAGAACTTTTTAAAGAGACACCACCATGATTGGGTCTGTGTTTTGCGGTTATAAGCATTATAAATAAGAGTTTCAGGACATTTGGTTGAGGCAAACTAATGTTAGAGCACTAAAACCAATTTTGGGACATACGTACAGATGTACAAAAGGACAAGGATATGATTTAATGCCCCTCCACTACAGCATGTACATAAAATATTTCAGCAAGTCAGTATGTCAGCATAAGGCTGTGTGTTATGTAGCATTATCAGTGCCAGATGTTGCCTCTTGTTACAGATCTTTATTTTTAGAAAATATTATGTGGATCGAGATCGTTGATTGTCTTTGTAAATTATTCAATGCTTATTTAAACAAAGTGTGCATAGTTGTAGAAGACTGCATGTTGACCTCTGCATGTTTTTGGGGTGTAGGATTTTTTTGTAATGTTGGATTGTTGTTTCATTAAGCATATCACACATATAAGACTTTGATTTTTCTGTTGTATAGCTTTTCCTCACTCTTTTCAGATAAGATTCTTTCAAATTGATGATTTTCAGTATTTTCTTCTTTTTATAGATGCCTTGAAAAACATTGACCAGTCTTTTAAGAAAAAGGATATCAGCAATTATAAATGTCCTGAAACTTTGTTTATTATTATACCAAAGAGTTGTGATGCTAAAGGTGTGATGAAAGACAAAAATGACAGAATTACTAATTTTACAACTACTCCTGATATTCATCCTTTTGGTGGATCTTCAAGTAGACCGTTTTCTTGTCAAATATATAAAATTACTGATCAACCGGTAAGTCTGTTTTCATACATTAGTTCATACTTTAAATATTGGAAGGATAATATTGGGATAGAAACAGAATGTGACCAGTGGGTACACAGGGTAGAATATAATGATATGATAACTGATTATTAAATGCTTGTGTATGTATATGAAATTATTAACATTGTTTGATTGACAACTATATAACTAATTAGAAGCATTAAATCATTACTTATGGCATAGAAAACTTATCTTTATTGAGGCCTATCACAGATTACCAGGTATGTTTTAGACTCAAAAGGCAAATTCAGGGGTTTGGCCCGTAAATGATTAATACTTCCCATTCCTAAGATTGCCTTGGTGCTCTCTTTTCAAATCCTTAATCTGCTTCTGGTAACTATCAATATGTCTATCTGATGCAAAAAAAATAATGAAATACAATACTTGAAAAAATATGATTCCTACATAAATAATGTTATGGAAAAAGCTGCATATGTACAGAATTCAGTTTATTATAATATTCCATTTAATGAAACGAAACAGGAGATGTATAGGAATCACTTTGTCACTCTATCTATTTGTGTTCATTGTGTCTAGCATTGAACATTTAAATGCCATGGAGATTATTAATGATACTGGGTATTCGTGATGCTCACAATTACAGGAAGATGCCTGCCTCCAAGGTCAAAGTCAAAAGCTTAGTTAGGTTTTAATCCCCTCTTTCAAATATATAGAGTTGTGTCGAGAATGTATGTGTCGAGAATGTCATGGTTAAGATCAGTACTTTGTATATTAAAGTCATATGAAACCTCAAATTAAAAAAAAATATGCACATGTTTTTTTAAAACTAAATTGATAGTTTTCATTATACAACTTATGTACATATACTTTTTTTCTGAGGAAAATACTTTAATTTGTCCACATTTAGAAGAGGTTTACTTATTTTTAATTGCTTGCTGCCAGGATGCAATTCGCCGACATATTTTCCGTATGCATAGTGACCTTAGCGTGACCCTCCTCGTAAAAATCCGGTGATAGCAATACGCATGAATCTGTCATTAAAATAAACATTTACCGTACCTGATTGCATATGTTAAACACGTGCTAAATAAGCATGCTTTTTGTTGATTATTTACTATAAGGTGACAATCGGTAAACTTGGGCTTCAAAACACGGTATTTAATTAGTAGCCATATTTGTTAAGGTTCATCATAACAAACTTTTGAAAAAATAAAAAAAAAATATTTAAAAATATTTCTGCTCAACAATTTATGACTTATTACATATCAATGTGTTCGTCATGGTCATTACTATCATATTGTCACATTGATTTAAATATAAAATGTCAAACAAAAGTAATATAGTACCAAATGTAAGTCCTTTAGTAGAAAAAATGCCCTGTATATCTTCTGTCTTCTAAAACTATGAAAAATAAACAAAAACATTCTTTGTAACTATATCTATGTGCTACCAAGGTTATTTAATGCATTAATTGCTTGATTTCAATTAAATTCTAATGTTAGTGTTTGGTTTTTATTTGAAAAAATATATGAAATCTTCCATCTTGGAACTACTTTTGGGAAAAGTATGGAAAGCATGTTTTCAAAAATCATTTAATGGTAAAATGTTATATAATATAAATGAAGTTAGAAAGTTAACTTGGTCGGTGCTTAAATTGAACGGTATTTTACAAAAGCAATGAACTACATCATTGGATAAAGGAAATATCTTGTTTTTTTGGGTAAAATCAGAAAATATAATTTTTAATGCTTATTACCTCCCTTTTTACATATTAAATTTAAGTATGTATACCAACAGTTAGCAAAACATTATGAACTATGTGCATTTGTTCCATGCAAAAGGCCATACATTGAACATAGTTTGTTTGAATCAATAGTTTTTTGTTTCTTGATTATATTGTTCTCTCTGGCAATCATACCACCAATGTCATATACATTTTATATTTGAAATATTGCTTGTTTCTTTGTTTGGAGTATTTTTTTGATTATCTAGATCAAGCTCAGACATTGATATTTTTGTAGTATTGTTGTAGAATTAAATTATTTGTGAGAAAAACATCTTCATGAAGCTATTGGTGCACATTAAATTATCATATTGTACTTACATCTATAAATCAATCAATTTCAAAGAGGAATTTGTAAAATCCTCTAACAAATGATCAATCTCATAAGGTTCATCACAGTCTTCATATAGAACTTCATATACAGCATCTTTGTCTCCATCTTTATTCTGGATTACAGAAATTACCCTGCCTTTATACCACTTTCTGTTGCTGTTTTCCTCCACCCATTCATGTAATATTTCTCTCCCTACAAATTTTGGTCCAGAACATTTGCGTTTTGATCTGAAAATAAAAGAAAAATTAATTATTTTTAATCTTCACTAACAATTTTAATAACAATTTTTATCATATAAGTACATGGGATGATGGCATTTTTTGTTAATATAATAAATCAACATTTATATGTGTTAACACTGATAAGGGACAACTTTAATTTGTGTATACGTAGGCCATAACTATCCTTTTAATCACCTGAGGTATATGAAAATTGTCCTTAAATTTATTGAAACTTTATTGTATAGTTATAAGTAAGATATTTTCATCCAAAACACTTGTTTTTCTACTTGATGCTAATCCTTTTTTTCTGAAAATTAACCGACTAAATTACACATAGCACCAGGTTTGTAGTAAATATAGCAACATGATGGGTGCCACATGTGGAACAGGATCTGCTTACCCTGCAAGACGATCAGAGTTCAAACCCAGTTTTTGGTGGGGTTGGTTTTGCTTGCCTTTAGTTTTCTATGTTGTGTTTTGTGAGAAGTTGTCTTTATAACTTATTTTTTTTGCCATGCTGCTGTCTGTTTATTTTGAAATTATGATTTGAAAACTCTTTCGCATTATTCCAATGTCTTTTTCAACCATACAAAATGTACTGTTACTTTTGATTTTTAGTAAACATTTAAATAATGTTATATTTTATAATAATTATACCTTTTAACAATTTTACTGGTAGTTGTTACCACTGGTTCATCTATCTCTGTGTCACTTTCAACGGTCAAGGATTTTCTCTGTCTTGTCTTCACTTTACCAGATGTCTGTTGACTTGAAGCGCTCCCTAAATATGGTACCTCAGTGTACTGAAATAATAAAGGAAAATGTAAAAACTAATTACTGATTGGTTGTTGATTTTTTATTTCTAATGTTCTAATAGTCGATCATAATATTTTAACATACTTTAATTTGTACAGTACACAATAGGAAATTTTACATTGCCTATATTTTAATTGTGTTGTGCAAAATATCTGAACAAAATGTATGGTACCATCATAATTTTAATATATTAAGTGGACAAAGCCACAATTATTTCAAGCCAAATAATTCAGTTTTATTCACATTATACAATAAAAAAATTTGCATAGTTGTTCTAGTATTAATTACTCCTTGCTTTATACTATTTTCTGCATTGTGTGAAAACTCTGAATGCCTATATTGCATGCATCAATAAAGAGATAAAAAAAATCAGCCTTATTTTAACACTATTGTTGTTCCCCTGTCTACATATACATCAGTTCCAAATACATTACAGTATTTGACTAAATGGATTTCAACAGTTAAATAGTCAATGCTTTGGTAATGCTATATTTACTAACCATTTTTTTTTACTAAAAATTTGTATATATACTTTTACTTAAAATTAATATATGGATATAGGAACATGTGGTATGAGTGCCAATGAGACAACTCCCCATCCAACTCTCCATATATATATTTATAAACAAACTAAGTACAAAACTCTCTAAGGTAAACTTCACCTTAAAAAGATTTAGCTATTATATATGTTACTTTTGATTATATCAATATTCACATATATAAGTACAATATAGGATTTTTTGGGGGGACATGACTGTACATGTGGAAGATTATTCCTACACGTTAAAAAGAAAGCAAAATAACCGTGTCAAACACTTCCTTACCCATATGCCAGGTTCTCTTATTCCAGGATATTTATTGTAGCGTGGTGAAACTAACTCTGGAAGTAAAGCATTATGGTAGAATGCTGTTAATTTAGGTATCATCTTGGTTTGCCAAAGTACTGTGTCCTTATATATTCTTTCTATATGTATATCATACGGATTTAATGTTCGCACCACAAAATCTATCCATGGTAAATTGCATACATTCAACAAACCCTGGCATTGAAAGTAATAGTTATGGTTTGTTTTCAGTTTTAAGTTGTTTGATATATTTTCTAGGCAAAAGTTTTTTACTGACATTGAAGCTTGTGTCAAATTAATATTCTTGTCATGAACTAGATTTTTAATTTCAATTAGTCCTTTAGCATTGTTTTCAGTGACTACACCGTCTGGACTTCCTCCTAAAAATTTATGATGTTTGTCAATGACAAGTCCTGATTGTTCAACCTTGGTGTGTATATTTTGTTTCTGTTTAATATTGACATACTCAGTAATGGTAACTTTTTCCTCTTTTAATCCAATTCTTGTAGTTTTGTTGCCTTTGAATGTACTGTACAGGAGTTGTTTAATCAATGGTGCTACTTAATTTTTGAATTTCTTTTTACAACTGAGCCAAAATTTGATGCTGTAATGCGTTTTTTTCTTTCATCTTTCCAAATTTCAGAACATAGTTGAGACGTAGTGTTTTTTTCAATTTTGATGATTTCAGTTTCAGGAATATCTATGTTTTTATTCAAATAGTTAACTTTTAATTTTTCTAATTCTTCAGACGCAATATCTGTTTCGACCTGCAAAGATTCTTTTCCATAATGTTGTTTTGCTTTCTTGGTATTTGATTCTTTTATTGATGACATCTTTCTTTTCCATCGGTTTTGTTTAATAGTGCACTTGTCTTTGGTGGTATTGTTATTGTTAATGCATTGTTTGCGCTGTTCATATAGTTTTTCAAAATATGCACCAGGTGTTGATTCGGTAGCTTGCTCCCACACATTTGGAGACCAAGTTGGCCCTTTGTTAAATCTTAAAGCAGTGGCATAGCACCTTGTATGCCATGATCCTCTATTGCAGTGGTTAAGTATCTTTCCGCCATCAAATTTTGTTCTCATATGCATCCAACACTCCGCCAAATTAGTTGTAAAGTTACCTAATAAAGACCTAGCCTTACGTGCAACATTGTTCAGGAGGAGAGCAAGATCCTGTCTCATTCCAGATTGTAAATCAGAATTGGAAAGCATGTAGGAGCCTCTTGACTGCTCTTGAGCCTGTAAGGATGTACCTTGAGTCCACATTTCCGATTGTTGGAGAAAAATGTCATCATCACCATTATCATCATCATTATCATCATCAACTGCATCTGTTTGTGCTCCATTACTGTGGTTTTTATCTAAAGTTTGTTTTACCTTGCAAAAATCTTCATTGCATCTAGTGTGATCACCATAGATGTGTGATGTTGTATTTCGGATATCGTGTTCTAAATTTTTGATGGCTAGTGTTTTATTTTTTTCGGAGGACCTTCTTCTTATGGAACACCGGACAGCACTAACAATTCTTATTCTTGTCCTTTTGCACAACTTGCCTTTACCTTTATAACTTGGATTTTCATTTACTAAATTTTCTAAATTACCCCTAAGACACTTTGTAATATGATTAGCACACTCCATCTTTTGAACAAATTTTCCCCAAACAGGTACACGTTCCATAATTTGTGCATGAATGGATGAGTCCCCATCTGCAATAAAATGCATATAACGGACTCCAAAATCTTTAGCCTTCAAAAAACCTTCCACAATTATGTCAGACTCTATAGATTGACTTGATTCAGTCCAGTTTTTGAAGCATTCATGGTCTTTAGGTGTTATTCCTAGGGAGTTACATCTATTGCAAATGTAGCAGTATTTATTTCGGATACCTATGTGCAAGATTTTTTTAGTTTCTGCACCAATTACAACGGCAACGCCTCCAAGAGCATTATATGAGTGCTTGTGCGACCTTTTGCTCCATCCACCATCACAAATAACTGTTATGGATGGAATATCTAGAAGGAAATGTTTATTTATTAAAGTCATGATAGTATGATACTAAACCCCTAACAGGAGGGATTGTGCCTGATATTCATATGATGAAAACATAACCTTTCAATCAGTTTAATTGAGGTCTGGAGCTGGCATGTCAGTTAACTGCTAGTAGTATGTTGTTTTTTATGTATAATTGAATTTGTTGTTTTATTTGTTTATTTTTTTTACATCTTCTAATATCGGACTCGGACTTCTTTTGAACTGAATTTTAATGTGCGTATTGTTATAATAGAGGTACATGTATTGGGGGAGGGTTGCGATCTCATAAACATGTTTAACCTCGCCGCAATTTTGGCGTGTCACAAGTCAGGAGCATCTGGCCTTTGTTAATCTTCTTTGATTTTTATTTCAGTTTCTTGTGTATAATTCTGAGTTTAGTATGCTTGTTTTTCCACATTTTTCGGCCCGTAATTTCTTCATGAATTGGACAATTACGCCCAAACTCAATCCCAACATTCCCTTTGTGATATAGAATTTCTTGGTCAAATTGTAATACTGTAATTGTCCAGGAATATGCAAGAAATATATGCCACTGGGTGTTCAATAAGTTACAGAAATATATGCCACTGGATGTTCAATAAGTTATAATTAGTTTTCTGTGGTTGATTTAATCTGTTTGATGGTTCCCGACTGTTTTAATACTTATTTACCATTTTTGTATAAAGTATGTATCTGACAAAAGGGTGGTTGCTTGTGTCATCAAATCATATATGTGTATTATCAGCTCTTGATAAAACAGGATGAATGACCATGAGTGTTATTTTATACATATGAAATCGGATTAATCCAATATAAAATCAGAATGGACGTTACAAATGTGAATCTTGTGCGATGTGTTGATACTACACTGAGTCCTATGGTCTCTGCACCCTGAATAACCAATGTAACAAGTTTTTAGGGGCCATATTAATTGCGGAGCCTTATTCCAGTTAAATAAAATCACAATCTTTGTGCTAAACAACTGGCCAATCACCAAAGTTTCTTAAATTTCTGCTTGTAAAAATCATCTGTACAGGCCAACATAATAATAAATGTTGCTAAATATTTAATGAAATTGACATTCAGTTCTGTAGATTCTAAATTTATCGTGAAGACTTTTAAATCATTAAAAAATAATATGTAGAGCCCAATACATTGCAATAACAAATACTTGTCAATGTTCATTTGGGCCCCTATAATACAGGTGCTAATGGGCCTTTTGCTTTTGGTGATTTTTTACATTCTGGAAGGTTAGTTCTCTGTATGAAGATATATTTTCTTTATAAAAATTTATTATTCATTATATCGTCATTGTCCACCAACCTTATTAAGTGGCAGAAAGTGGAAGTTTCATAACTAGGGACCCTTTAACTGCCTTAGAGGGGGCCAACTCTGGTCATGCTTCATTGATTCCCTTAATAATCAACTATTTTTTTCAGCAAAAGTGGGTGTCCCCTCCCCCTTTAGAAAAAATATAAATCTTTCTCTTACAACATAAATTTTATAGTTGCTAATGAACATTATTCAAACAATAATAAATCGATCAATCATGTAAGGGATACTGTTATGAAATACAGGACTGTTCCGCTCTATAATTATTATATTGGGGTTGTAAACCTATGAAAATCAATGGACATTTAATGTCTAAAATTAAGAAGTGCAACTACACCCATTAAATAATTATCCTACATTTTGTATATTTTACAAATGTAACTATTACACTTTTTGGTTTAGTTTTTTTTAATTTTATTTTATAATGATTGTCATTTTTCAATATGGGGCTCTTTATAGCTTGTTGTTCGGTGTGAGCCAAGGCTCCGTGTTGAAGGCCGTACATTGACCTATAATGGTTTACTTTTTTTAAATTGTTATTTGGATGGAGAGTTGTCTCATTGGCACTCACACCACATATTCCTATATCTGTGAATAACTGTATTAAAATTATGCACACCTTCATGATATCTATTCTTTTCTATTGCTATCTTTTTTTCCAAGTCTATGGCTGATGCCATTTCTTCTTCTACCATCACTTTCCACCACTGATTTATTTCTTTTTCGATAACACTGAATGTGTTCTGTGCCATAGTTGGGGAATCCATGCTTGCCAATTGTTCATTTAGATGAGCTAAACCGTTCCCGCTTACTATTGAACCCCACACAGCTCTGACATTGATGTCATAGTGACGTGTTCCACCGTTTAACAATTTGGGGCTAGTCTCAAAATGAAATTTTTTTCCACATCCCGTACATTTGGCAGCGAGAATTACAGCTAGTCCAAAATGAGCTACCTGAGATTCCAAAATTATTGGAACTGCACCTGAAATAGCCTTTTCTCTTGCATTATCACAAAGAATAGCATGACATGTTATCTCGGAAACATGTTTTTGCAAACACTGTAAGTTGATTATTCTGTATCCTGTTGCAGCTATATTGTTAATTTCAACACTTCTGAGTACTCCATCGACAGACCTGTACACCTGGAATTTCTTCTTTATAGTTGGCTTTAATAGTTTCATAATCATTCTGTTGTTAGCAATTGCTCTACGCTTCTTTATAATTCTAACTCCAGCCCCCTCTTTCAAAGTACACTTGAACACATGTTTTACATTGCCTGAACCTACTCGTATTCTTTGTCGTTTTGCTCTGTGTTTACCAGGAGCTAAACCAAATATTCGGGACTCTTTCTTTATTCTTGCCATTGTGTAAACCACAATAAATAAATTGAAAATAACTATCTACAATGTAACCTATTGTAATGGCAACCAGATGCTCTCCATAGAAAGTGGAACTTAAAATATATATAAAACAACACACACTTTTTTTTAAATTATATTTTTATTAATCTTTCATGTAAAATAGATAACTGTATATGCTGTAATATAAAACAAAATTCATTTATAACAATAAATATTGTATGACCTCGTCATACATGATCAATAGATCAACGGACATAACATGGGCTTCATGGGAGATCGAATGAATGGTTTTGTAATCAGTCCATGCATTTCAACAAAAAACATATTATCTTACCACAATTCAATCTGTTTTTCAAATATTAATAACTGTTTTACTAAATTTCATTAGGTTTCACTTTGTGAAGATCTGTGATCAGCCTGGCAACAACTTCCGGTAAAATCAGGATATCACTACGCCTAAATATTCCCTACAAAAATACGGATAATTTATAGAATTTATGATCGTTTCCAACCAACAAACATATCACTGTGAATTTTTGTATGATTAATTAAATAATATTTTGTTCATCATAAAAAAATCCATCATTATAATTGTGCGTAGGAATATTGAACTTTAAAAAGAAAGTAGAGACGAAGACAAATCAAAACAAACTGCTACACATGTTTATAATTTAGGTTTTACATGGTAATTGAAATTGTGATTGTGCATTGAATACGGCTAACACGTTCCGTTTGTTGAAAAAAAATCAATTTTACCCAAAAATAATCCTACTTATGAAAGGTTAATAATATTGATAAAGTAACTTTTGCACTACGCTGAAAAAAATGGCCACCTCCATGATTTCTCACATGTTGGTACGCAAATTGACATTTTAATTCATTTATCCCAATCTAAGGACATTTTCAAGTCTTGTATCCCATAGATGTAAACCCAAGGTATTGTAAATTTATTTAATATATATTTGAAACCCTCGTATATAGGCGTCCCATTTTTTTCCCAGAGCTGTGTATGAAAAAATCTAGCGTTGATTTCTTTTTTTGATAACTTTTAATCAATAACGTCTTATGCTTTTGCCATTGGATTATTATACAAAATGGGATGAATATTTATAGGAAACAACTAGAAATCAATGTTTGGATATGATATAATATAATTTTGAGGGCATTGAAAAGTTGGCCATTTTTTTATTCTTCAACAATTCTGTTTGTTATGATGAACCTTAAATCATAACAGACAGATAGAAAAAAAATGACGATAATACGATATATTTGCGTAAAAAATGATAAAATCGTGCACAAGGGACTAAGTTTATGATATATACATGCATTGGTTCAAGAATTGGATGTGCATTATTTTTCACCAGTCACTCGTTTCTTATAACTTTAAGATGAGTCAATGAATGAGTATGGCGGTATGCCATTTGGCAAGATTTGCAACATGTACCTGTAGATAGATAATTCATTTAGATGGAATTGAACTTTAACTAAATTTAATTAAGCTTGTTCAAATGAAATTGATTTCAATATATATAAGTTGAAAAAGAGAGGAGAAAAATACCCAGAGACATTCAAACTTGTCAAAACTCACCATTAAAGCATAAGATATACAGTGTTAAATCACTTATATTTTATGTATTTTAAATTGTCCATTTATAAATTTATAAATTTTAAAGACACAAAGATTTCAATTTCATTAGGAAAAGTTTGATGGATCTTATGTTATGAATGTTGATGGTATACACATCAATATTTTATTCTATTTTACAGGACAAATATTTTATTGGACAATATGCTGCACCTATTACATGTTTACATGAGATGAAGGAATGGAGGATTGCTGGAGTTACTGCAGACACAATTTTATCAGAAGCCTACAATTTTTATAAGATTGTTAAGAATCTTATGGAGTCAGCTGATCCTGTAAAAGCCAAATGTTGTGAATTTATATATTTTGATGGTGAGTTTTCCCATACATTTGATTCGTATCAGTAAGATTAATTTTCTAAATTAAGAAATTCAATGTTGTGCAGTCTTATTATCCTTATAAATGACATCTTGATCATCAGAACGTACATCCTAAATTATTTTTAACATCATTTATTCATTAAATTAAAAACTTAAAGGATAAATATTTTTGAGGCAAACTTAGATTGCTGGAGAAATCTTTTTAATATTCAGAAAAGAAATAAAGGAAATTGTTTTTACATACAATACAAAAGATTGACAGATCCAAACACTGGCTTGATGGCAGTTTCTTGATTTTGAAATTTGAAAGATAAGTCTGAGCCTTAAAGTATTATATATTAAAACTACTTTTATTCAAACAGGAATTGAAAATATTGAACATTTTAATATCCAACCATTTCTAATTGACCAGGCTATACAGTGCAAATTATGTCAATCATTTGTTTTTGTTTTTATCATTTCATCCTTCTGTGTTGGGGACATCATTCTTGTTGGGACTATTTTTTGTATTGTTTGATGCCATAGCAGTTTTTAGTTGTAATGGATGATTTTAGGTTAAATGTATTTTAAACATACAAATTGTTTATATTGATAAAGATTAACATCTGTAACTTAATTTATATTTTTAATCAATCCTGTTTAAAAGCAATCATCAATCAATCAATCAAATTAAAGTCACACAAATTGCAATGATTATTTTAAAATTATTTAAAATTAGTTTTTGTTTTTATAGATGAGAAAGATTCTTTGGCTGATATAATGGAGAAAAGGATTGGTTAGACAACACATTTGCAGTATTTTGTTTATTTAGCATTGCAGGATATTGATTAGCAGACAAATTCATGACAATCAAACAGCATTGCTTTCTTATCTGTGCTATATATCTAATGAAAATTATTAGTCCTCAAAAAAACTTTGGGCTCCCTTTTTATATATTTTTTTATAAATACTTGATTAAAGGACCTGCATATGTTTTTTATGTTACCATATATCAATTACTTGGACCACTGTTATTAAAAAGTAGTGTTTTATATTTTTGTATATTGTTTTATAGATATTTATTTATTGTTGATGTTATTTATGATATAATTATTTTTTCCAATATGTGTGCCCATTTGTTTATACAATACCAGTTTAACATTTTGGTTAAAATTAGTTTGCTAAGAAGATGTGATCACATCTACATCAAACATATACATGTTGGTTATGATGTCAAATTAATAATAAAATAAAAATATATGCCAAATAAATTCTTTTTTTCACCAGATTTCACAGTTCACTTTACATGGAAATTTCCTATAGTGTATGAGGAGGATATAATATGTCCTATTGACAATCTATTATTGCTAACCCAATTATACCTTACCACAGATTCACCTGATAGTTACCTGTCCATTTAAACTTTTGGCAGTTCATTTGTCCCATTGAACAAATACAACAGGTATTGTTCTCTGTATAGTTTATTCACTAGGACCTTTAAATCTATTCTAATTATCTAAATTGATAAAAAGAAGTTTACATTCTTGTGTATTGCAAATTCAAGTGGTCTGTGGAATCATTGAATCTTTACATTGATAAAGTTCTATTCCCCATTACACCAGGGATGTAAAGAAAGGATTTGTCTAGGATCACAAGCCAAAATTATCATATTATAGAGATAGCTGGTCTATAAAATTGAGGAGTGAGCGGGTAATGTGTCAAAGAGACAATAACTTGACCAAAAAGCAAAAAACAGTCCAAGACCACCAAAAGGCTCTCTTACAATGAAGGTATATGATTTAGGGAGAGGACCATGATTTAATGAAACTCTGGTGCACTATGATTTCAAAACTTGTTTGTGCACTAATCAGGTATGTTAAGGCAAACAAGAATTGTAATATGTTTAAAAAGTACAAGAACTTGTTCTTAAACGTCACTCATTTGACCTTTATGTGCAGGTCAAATGCCATCTTCAAGAATACATGACACTTTGTCTTGAGGTGCAACAATGTGCCCAATTTAAAAAGCATGTCAGAGTATAAAATCTCTCTTCTGGACAACAAAATGTCGTTAAAATTAATTTCAATATCCAGGTCAAAGACCAAGGTAACATGATGGTCCTGATTCTACACAAAATGTAGTCTTATGGTTATACATGTACACCTGCATTGTCAATTTCACATGGCACCCAAGTGTCAAATTATAAAAGATTTGTGTTGCTCTGTTATGTTAAGATATTTGATGTGATATATATGTATATGTCAATGTTTTGATAACATTTGTTATTATTATTCTTGACACCATTTTTGTAAAGGCAAGGATTTGTATAGTAAGACTTACTATACAAATCCTTGGTAAAGGTAGATTAAAATCGACCAAAATTTTTAATTTGATCCATTTTATGAAATTAATTTATTCCCCCTTTCCAAAATGATGGATGCATCCTGCAAGTCCTTTAAACAAAACTACTGTGCTGACAAAAATATCATTCATGTGGTCATTTGCTGTTCATAAAATCAACCTTTTATCGTAAATAAACATAATTCCGAAACATCCGTACTTGATTCATTATTTAGTATCTCCTAGATCTGGTTCCTCTTGAATATGTGGGAACCTGCTCTACTTTCGTTTTGAACAGTTAAAAAGAAAAACCTATGCGCTGGTAATTCCAGCAACTATTTCAAAGTGAAAGCTGGGAAGCATTATTTCATCATGTTCATTATTATCTGAGAAAGCGTCACAAAGGTAGACTAAAAGTTTGCCCAATAGTCGATATAAGTTTCCAATTTCGGGACCACATATATATGTACAACGTTTGATTATTGTTCTTTACCTGGAAGAAGAAAAAGGTAAGTGAAAATTCCCACAGATCATAATCACGAGAGTTTGAAATCCTATCAATAACGGGTTAAAAATATATCGGACTCTGAAGTGCAATGGGGACGCTAAAGTACGATGGTCTAAGGGAGCTACCATTTGATTTTTATGGGGGGGCTAGGATGAAATTTGAAAAAAATAGGCAGGACAGGAGTTTTGAGTAAAAAAAAAGGCAGGATGTGACACTTGCAAAAAAAAAAAGTCAGGACGACAATTTAGGTAAAAAAAAGTCAGGATAAACTAAAAAAAAAAAAGGCAGGACCGATTAGAGTGAAAAATAAAAAGGCAGGACAGAGATTACAGCTAAAAAAAATGCAGGACAAAATTTTTCATCCTAGCCCCCCCATAAAAATCAAATGGTAGCTCCCTAAAGTGCGATGGTCCACAAAAGTATAGAGTATGACACGCAGTTGAATTATGACGTAAACAGTCCTTTATACAAACCATAAATGTACATGCCGGAAAATATATTTCATTAACAACTTATAACCCAAGCAGTCGGGAAGCAAGTGTCCATGACTTAATTGATTTAAACCTAACCGTGCTTTGTCAGCTGAAGCAAATCTGTGTGTTTTTTTTCGGCTGCTGGAAGAATCGAGGACTTGTATCTGCCGTTTACTGTATAGATACAAAATATATACTCATTTAAATTCTTTTTACGTTTATTGCAGTTTACTGTATAGATACAAAATATATACTCATTTAAATTCTTTTTACGTTAATTGCAGTTTTGTAAATAACTAATTGCTACAAAAATGGAGAAAACTTTGACAACATCTTCTTTTTCTCGCATTTGAATTAAAGCCCATACAAATAAATGTTACACATTTCGAAAATGAACGAAATTTGTCTTTCCAATTTTCAATAACGACTGTAAGGGGAGATGTTCTTTTAATTGGTAAACTGTGAGAATGTTAAGCTACACCAATGATCCAAATATTTAATATGCCCAAATTGTTAAAAACTTATTTCCAGGAAATATAGCATTTGGTGACACCTAAATTACTTTTTTAACAATAAAAACATGGTCGGTCTTATAAATTTAGAAACAATGATATAAGCCTACCAGTAAATCATGAAGCCTATCACATATTTATACAAGTTAGCTTACTAGCTTTTGCAAAAGGACATGTTCTTTAACATCCAATACATTCACGTTTTAAGCCTAATAATCGTACCATTTTGGTCAATTGCACTTTAACGTGATATGCCATCGTACTTTAGCAAACAAACAACTATCTCACTTTAGCGTAAGGCACCACCGTACTTTAGCGCAACCATTGCACTTTAGAGTACCATCGCACTTTAGAGTCCTACAAATATACATATGTACCAAACTCGACTATCACAGTAGAGCTTCTTTCAAACTCCTGACAGTCCTGTGATCCTGTCAGGATTCTAACTAGTTCAATTATTAATCTACATCCATCAAATGTATGACTTCTTAAAAGGCTATTTTTATTTTTACTATGATGGTTGCAGTGGTGGGACTGGGAGGGGACCCTTTTTTTATGATCATATAAATGATCACGATGATTAATGCTTTTGTCATATTACACAATAAATATATATATACAATATAATTTTTTGTGCATGTCTTAAAATATAAAATTTATTTGTACAAGATTTAGAAACTGGACCAAAAGCGAGGCTCACAGATTTTTTCATCTTTATTCGTAGCATGTATAAATAAATGTTATATTTGCCAACAATGTAGATATTATTTTTATCGTGGTATTTAAATCCAATGCTGGATTAACTACCATTTTTACATGTAGTTCTTGTTTTTACAAATTAACAGATGAAAATTATTAGTTATAAACTTTCAACAGTAAAAATTCAATCTTTTTTTTCGGTCAGAACTTGCTGTATAAACTTAGTTTTAATTAGTTTAATTTAACAGAATGAAGAAATAATAGAAATCTCATTGTGAAATACTAACAGCAAAAACAACGACAAACAGACACTAAGGTTCCACATAAAATTATAGAAGCAATTAATTTGTTTATACCAGGGTCTTCATGTAAAACAACATTATTAAAACAAATTCTAATTTGGTTTATACTTATTAAGCACCAATTGTATTTTTATTTTCAGTAAAAGGATGGAAGATAATCCTTCCAGATACTTCATATCTCATAGCAATAAATTTGAAGACCGTCATCTTGTAAATGATGTAGTTATTCCAAAGCTGAAAGATAACGGTATAAATATTTATGAAGAGGAGGACTTACAACCAGGGACACATGTCTTACCAGCCATTACAGGGTTGGTAGATAAAGCAGATAAAACATTGCTGTTTATCTCAGAAAATTCCTTAGGCAGTTCATGGTGTTCATTTGAGCTGCTGATTAGTTTGGAGAAATCTCAGAGGACTAACAGACTTGCAGTTGTTTTGTTACTTCATAAAATAGAAGAGTCTCAGGTATATAATATGGTATTGATTTCTAGCTCTTTTTAGTTTTACCACAGTTGCTTTTGATAAAAACTCTAACAAAAAAAGCTCATGTTGGCTTTGTATATTCTATTGCGCAATAGCAAGAAATCTTCAATTGCACAGTATTACAACATATCAAAAAAAAAAACACTTGCACAATGTTGTGCAATAGAAAGAAATCTTCAATTGCACAGAATTGAGCAATAGCAAGAAATTTTCAGTTGTACAGTATTGTGCAATAGCACAGTAAATGCTCAATAGCAAAACATCTTCTATTGCATAGTATAACACAGTACTAGCACAATATTGCACAATTAATATCACAGTATTACACAATAGCACAGTACTGCACAATATCATAGTATTGCACAATAGCACAATATTGGGCAACAGCAAGAAATACTCAATTTAAAATTAATACAAATATTTTAACCCATTTCAAATTTTTTAAAGATCTTTCACCACATTTATTTTGTGTCAGAAACCTATTTTATGTCAATTTTTTTTATCACAGTCCAAATTCAGACAGTATCAAGCTTGAAAATTGTGTCCAAATTTGCACCAACTGTTTAAGGTCGACCTTTCCAGTCATTTCAGGCTGCACTTGGCAAAGTAATTTATTATGCTTTTCGCAAAAAATATACAGAAACTGCAAACAGCAAAAAAATTTCAGCAATAAGACAAGATTTTAAATAGGTCATCAAAGTTTTAGCTTTTAATTCCTCAAAATCCAGGTTAGTCTAGTTAGATAGATTCCTTAATTTTAGTAATTCGCTGAACCATATAAATTCCTTCTAAGAAAATGCACATTGAAAGTAAATTTTATAGCATAACTTCAAATTTTGAAAGTGAAGAAAAATAATCATTCATAGTTTTATCTTACTTTGCCCAACATAAGCTAATATATAGCTGTCACTTGGTAACAGAAACTACTTTTAACCCAACTTGGCAGTAATAATGTAAGGAATTAGTTCTCTACAAACAATCCTCATTTTCTTCTGAATGGTAAATAACATTTCAAACTAAATTATTTTTAGCTTCCACATATTGCAGTTCTTCAAGAAGCTCGTAAAATACACTTTGATGAACATAATGATGAATGGGTGAGAGAAGTAGTGGAGGGATTACGAGGTTTGTGCATTATGAACCTAGTCTTTTATGTTTAAGGTCTTTGTCATTAGGCCCAGTTGATGTCCTTCAATAAGTTACATATAGATATTGCATAGTACTGTTTTCTCTTTAGACAAATATTTGTATTTCATACAGAGAGTGTGATCAAATCATGACAGGAAAATATTTAGCTAAGTGAATTTAAGGGCATCCTAGAATGATGCATGGGAAAAGCCTGACTTATACTGATTAGATAAAAAAAAAATATTTCAAAGCATAATCTTAGCTTTCCATACAATACAAATTCTTTTTCAGCAAAATGAAAGCAGGTTCAAATTATTCATTATAATAGTCCCCTACTGACTTCATCAAGGAGACTTTAAGTTTGCAATCTATCTGTCGTCTATCTGTCGTCTCTGATTTTAGTTCTGGTCTGAAAATTTTGTGCAGAGTTATGGTCCTTGGACATAAAAAAAATCAGTCAAGTAATCAGTTTTCTTCACTTTTTTTAGTCATGCTTGAAGATATTGAATTTTTCATCTGTAGGGGACTATGTATTGCCATGAAATACTCACAGAATGCTTGTTGAATTACATTCTTTTTGTCAATACTGTTAAAGTATTCAATTTCATGTCACATAAAATCAGGATAAGTTCTGATTCAATAAGATAGAAGATACGTAACTTATTTTTAGAATGATGTTGTATTTAGTTTGTTTGACATACTGTAATATTTTAATGTTTTGTAAGTTTTGACCTCTAGTTAGTTTGCCTTTATAACTTTATTTGTGTACAGAGAAAATTAATGACGCAAGCTAATTTGACAAGTGGCTAGTTTTATTATCTGCAGTTAAAGTTGAACCATCAGATGTGATTAAGACCAGAAAGGATGTCTTGGTGTGTAGGGTAATAAAATTAGTTATGACTATTTGTTTGTCTAGAGATGAAGTAATTAAACTCTACGATAAATTTCAATTGGTCAAGCAACTGGGAGATTGTGTATCAGCTGTGATACTGTAAGGATGTGTATTGCTTAAAGGGGCACTATCTACGAGATTTATAAAAAATCAAAAGTATGATTATTTTTTGTTCAATCATTAATGAAAGTGAAATAGTGAAATAATAATTTGCTTTTATCAGCTAAAATGATCCAATTTTGTCAAATTAAGCTAATAAACATTGATAATGAATTATTCACTTGCAAGTGAGTAACTCAACCTTATTAAACCTGTATTCATGTGAACTCCAATCTAACCTCGTAGAAAGGGATAGAAAAACGCATGCAATGTCCGTGTACGGTTATTTAAAGGAAAAGAATGTCAACATTGAAAGTGAAACAAAGGTAAATAATTTGATTAACTGATTCGATCCACAAAGAGTCATTCTTATAATGGTAAGGACGACGGTAAACATAAATTTTGAATCTATAATACAAAATTTAACAGACTTATAAAAATCCAATTGCATGTGTTGCTTAATCTATTTATATCTATGTTTATGTTTACATCGCTTATATGGTCATAGAAGGTCGACTTAATAGTTAATTAGATGGCGTCTTGGCTAAAATTTTCGCGAAACAAAGCTTTATCTTTTTGAAACCATTTCCTGTAAATTGTTTATTTTATACTTTTGAGTTTGGAAAAATGTTTTACATTGTTATAAATAAAATATGAGCATTTGAGTCAAATCCGTGAACATGAATTTGGCAGCTAGTGCCCCTTTAAAGTCTTGAATCAGTAAGATTCTGGAGGACTTGTATTTAAAGTTTATATGTTTAAACTTTGTAGCTAACTTCGTCTATATGTTGGAAGTAATGTACATTTGTTAATAAACTTGTGTTAATAAACTTGTATATATATATATATACTGTATTAGTTAGTTACTAGGAATTTACCATAGGATATATTGTCGTGTCAAAGCTGGCTATGTCCGTCCGTCTGTGTCGGTGTTGACCTCCCCTAGGTCACCTTATAATACTGTCTTCTCTTCTAACCACTCAATATAAGAATATGATAGATAAAGTAAAGAGTTTTCTATCATTTAGTGTCTAGATTTGTAAGTGAGGGAGACATAAAATAATTTCAAAACTTGACTTTATTTTATAACACATCAGTTTTATAAGTATTCTTAAACTGTACATGCATGCAAATACAAAAATAAACAAGGATACACTAGTAGTATCCCTTTGCTTTCTTCAGGTCAAATATAATACAGTTGAAAGTTGAATGTTGAATGATAAATAATTGCATAGGATTCTTTTTTAGATGCTGTTAAAAGATAGTAGATTGGTTAAATAAAATGAAAAGAGCTGAAGGGAGATTTTTAGTGTGAAATCTTCTATGATTTTAAGATAGCTTTTCTTGATTTTTTCTTGCAGAAACAAAGACAATTGGTGACATCATGCCTGCTGGAAATGTTGCCCATGGATTAGTCTGGTCTCATTATTCAGGATTTCTACAGTATGTCTTGCCTGGTAAGACTATAAATAAACAAAGAATAGCGTATGGCTTTTTCAAAATCAAGTCTGTATTATCAACCCAAGACACCAATATATTAATCTCTAGAGCTTTGACGTCATGTAACATAAAAAAAACATCTATGTGAAGTAAAAATGATAAAGTATATGTACATGTATGATACGGCTTTTTTATTTTCACATGGCGTATCAACCCTACACCCATATAATCCCTCAAGCAGTGCTCTTTGAATTATATTGTTGTCTTGAGTTGATAGGGATGTGATATTGAAAAATTCATATGATATCCTCTATTTATTATGAGCCAGTGCCCAGAGCTATAAATCTATGTGGTTTCGCATTTTTATACGACCGCAAAAAAATTTGCAGTTTTATATTGGTATCACGTCATCGTCAGCCTTGTCCAAAGACATTTGGTTTCTGGACAATAACTTTAGTATAAGTAAATAGAAATCTATGAAATATGAATACAAGGTTTACAACCAAACAAAGGGAGGTTGGAATTGATTTTGGGGGTTATGGTCTGAACAGTTTAGGAATAAGGGGCCAAAATGGGGCCCAAATAAGCATTTTTCTAGTTTTCAGACAAAAAATTGTTGAACTGTACGTGTGTATAGATCACTCTGAAATTTTGCCACAAGTTTCCAAACCACAAAGGAATGGTTAGGATTGGGGGGTGTCATGCTGCAACAGCAAAGTGTATTGCACAAAAAAAAGAAAAAAAAGTGAGGGGTATTTTTTTAATTTTGTTTTGGGGGGATCAATTCACAACATCAAAGTGGATTGCACAAAAGCAAAAAAATAAAAAAAATTAACAAATTCAAATCATATAACTAATTCTAAGTTCTTTGACTACAGCTATTCTTTGTAAGAACTGTTATTTGTCAAATATTTACAGTGACTTGACTGTTAGTGTTGCTCTCCACCAATTGCAACTCATTCAAAATTTTGACCAAATTGCAATTTGTTTTATTAAACCAAATTCTTCAACTGGTCAGAATTTTGAACAAATTGTTTAGTCAAAATGTGAAAGTGCAAGGTGATAAAATAAAATATACTTACAATCCTATAAGACTTTAACTCCACTTTAATGATGTTGTGATAAAATTAGTTTATCAGTTTGTACAGTTATATTATAGTCATTTCCATGCTGAAGAGGAACTGTTTATTTTGAATTGCTATAAAATTGTCCAAACTAAGCTTTCATATAGTTTTTCTTTCTAAAAGTATTCTATATTTATAAGAATCAGATATCATTTTAAATAAAACATCATATATTCAGTAAAATATGTGTGAAATAACAATATGCTATTGATAAGTTTTCAGGGGAGATAACCTAAATTATTATTCTTTTGAATAAAGACTTTTTGAAAGAAAAGTTATTATCTCCCCCATGGAAACTTCCTACAAACATATATTGCAATTTTACACATATTGTATGAATATGAAATGTTTTACTGTGCTTATCCAGTGACCTTTGGGGTATCACAAGAGCAATAGCTCAAACAGTTTACCAAATTGCAGTTAGATTTCTTCTCCAACTAACTGATCAACAGGTAAAATATTTTAGCAGATTGCTCAAGTGAAATGTTGTTAGTATGAAGTGAGTGCTGTAAAATCAAAAGTAATACTTGCCATCCAGATCCAGTTAGTTGATATCTTTGTCATTCTTTTCAAACACAATAATGACTTACTATAGTATGAGTCACTGAATAAGAAGGTCTAATATTGACAAGGAAACTTCTATCATAAATAGATTTTATAAATAAATAGTTCAAAACATTGTTTTGTAAGTCTATAATTTATAGCTCCGTTTTCCAACAACAAGTTAGTGCATAATTGTAATTTGGATTTTTTTTTCTAAAGCAATTACTGATCTGCGACCATTTAAGGGAAATAATTTACATTTCTGAAAAAAAGCAAAATGTTGTCACAATTTTTGTCTGACAAATATCAACTTTCCTCATTTAATTTGTTTGTAACATTACTTTTATAATTATTAAACTGGTATCCTCTGTTTTGAAAAGAAACAATGAAATTTATTTTTAAGATGATTAAAATTTTGAAAAAAATGTAGGCAAAATCAAAAGCCTGGTATCATTGATTAATTTTTAAATGTACAATAACTCAATAAAAATTATTTCCCTTTAATGCCAGCAGATCAGTAATTTGTATAGAAAATATTATACGAATCATAATTACACAATAACTTTGTCTTAGAAGACAAAGCTATAAAATATACATCTACAAAACAATGGTTTGAACTATTTATTTATAAAATCTATTTATGATGGAAGTTTCCATGTCAAAATTAGACCTTCTTATTCAGTGACTCGTACTATAGTAAGTCATTATTGTGTTTGAAGAGAATGACAAAGATATCAACTAACTGGATCTGGATGGTAAGTATTACTCTTGATTTAACAGCACTCACTTCATACTAACAACATTTCACTTTGAGCAATCTGCTAAAATATTTTACCAGTTGATCAGTTTGTGGGAGAAGAAATCAAACTGCAATTTGGTAAACTGTTTTGGCCATTGCTATTGTGATACCCAAAAGGTCACTGGATAAGCACTGTAATTCGCATAATGTCTGATTCTTATAAATATAGAATACTTTTAGAAAGAAAAACTATATGAAAGCTTAGTTTGGACAATTTAATAGTAATTCAAAATAAACAGTTCCCCTTCAGCATGGAAATGAATATAATATAACTATACAAACTGAAAAACTAATTTTGTCACAACATCATTAAAGTGGAGTTAAAGTCTTATAGGATTGTAAGTATGTTTTATTTTATCACCTTGCACTTTCATGACTTGGCTGTGGTTTTCTACAGCAGTAGGTTCAAATTTCTGACCAGTTGAACAATTTGATTTTATAAAACAAATTGCAATTTGGTCAAAATTTTGAATGAGTTGCAATTGGTGGAGAGCAACACTAACAGTCAAGTCACTGTAACTACAATCCAAATTCATACCTGTATTAAGCCCAAATATTGTGTCCATTTTTGCACGAACTGTTCAGGGTTGGACCTTTGGGGTTGTATCCAGCTGCACTTTGCAAATCAATTTATTCAGAAATAATGGGGAAAAAGATAATGTAATACTTGCTCTGAAATTTGGTATTTGGCCTTACATGAGCATCATATATACTGTTTGATTTGTTTTCATCTTCTTTGCTCATCCACTTCTTGTTAACCACATACTTCTATGTATTAAACATTAGGGCTATTTTGCAGTGTATCTTTTTATGTTGTGATGAAACACTTAGGTTAGGTTGAAGATTGGCGCCTGTTTAAACATTTAAACCTGCTGTGTTTGTTTACACCTGTCCTAAATAAGGAACCTGTTGATAGTGGTTGTGGTTTGTTGATGTGAATGATTAGCCTTTTTCTTGTTTCTCTTTTCTCATTGTTTTATACAGATAAGACTGTTGGTTTTCCTTTTTGAATGGTTTTACACTAGTCAATGTTGGGGCCCTTTGTATAGCTTGCTGTTTGGTGTGTGCCAAGGCTATGTGCTGAAGGCCGTACGTTGACCTAAACTGGTTTACTTTTAACAAATTGTGACTTGGAGTTGTCTCCTTGACACTCATACCACATCTCCTTCTATCTATGTATGTAATATTGATCCAATTTTTCTCAGGAACCACCAAAACTTTTGTTTTCCTACATACTTGAATATTTTTTCCGTAATGTATGAAATTATCCTAGCATTTTTCTGAGGAACTACAAACAAAGCACCCTGAATTTTGTATCTAGTTTCAATTGAACTTTAGACTACACAAATAAACTTATTTATTTGATGTTACAGTGAGTTGACTATAGGTGTTACCGTTTACCTGTAGCTATTGTTCAACCAGATTGAAACATTGACAATACAATTGGGACATTTAACACGGTGGGTATGGTTGTCCTGCGAGAGAACGTTCTGTGCTGGTGATTTGGTCCTGTCAGGTGCTGGTGGGTCCTGATTCTGTGCTGGTGGGTTTGTTTACATTGTATCAGAACAGCAATAAAACGACTGTTTTGTTGCTTAATTTTTCTCTGATGCGTCATAAGTACCATGCAAAGTATATTACAACAATATTATATTGCAAAAGTCGTGCAAGTTCGTTAAACGGAATTGTCCTGACGCTGTGCTGGTGATAAGAAAAACGGTCCTGGTTCTGTGCCTTTATATTTTAGTTAAAAGTGGCATATATTCAAAATCATTGATGCTGTACTGTTATTGACTAATTAACTGTTGTCTGCTTTCTTGAAATTGACATTGTTGTGAATCTGTTTACTGTTATTATGAGAGAAAAAATACCCCTATTTTTTTAATTTTTTTTTTTAAATTAACTGTAATCTTATTTATTGGCCTGTTAATGGAACCCTTCTTGCCCCCTTTTAAAATAAGAACATATGTTTACGATTTTCGGGATTACGATCATTTTGCAAGATCACCAAAATACGTTGTAATTTTTACAATACTTATATAAAGTAGATGATGTGTATGTTTGTTGTCAATGGACAAATTTTCATAAGAAACCAAAGGAAGTATATGTTAACAACCAGACGTCATCGTACGACCTTCAACAATAACCCATAAAATAAAAATGTAAAAGGTTTTGCATAAAAATGGAGAGCAAAAATATAGATTTTTTTTTTTTTTACATAAATAAGGCCGTTAGTTTTCTCGTTTGAATTGTTTTACAGTGTCTTGTGAGAGCCTTTTATAGCTGACTATGCGGTATGGGCTTTGCTCATTGTTGAAGGCCGTACAGTGACCTATAGTTGTTAATGTCTGTGTCATTATGGTCTTTTGTGGATAGTTGTCTCATTTGCAATAATATCACATCTTCTTTTTAATAAAACAATACAAATCTACAAAAACAAAAAACTGGCTTAATTTCAACTGGTTATCAACCCGAATCGCTATAAGATCATATATAAGCTCACCTGTGTCGAGGGGTCGTGTGAGGTTCATGTATTGTCTTGACGTCCCCAATTACAAAAAGATCTTTCTGAAATTACTTGACCAAATGTTACCAAATGATTTTTCAAGAGTGAATCTAGGAAAAAAAATATTCATCAACAAACATGACCACTGTCTGTTAAAATGTATTCGAGTTTTTAGTTACAGCCGATTTCATTGAGTATGTAGGCAAAGGTAATATCTTAGGTTAGCTTGCTTGTTAGCTAAACCGTGAAGTCATTGTTAGGTAAGGTATACTACCCTCCTTTCGAAGTAGCCTGGTCCTACAGACAGAAAGATGTGTCATTTGTCGGACTAGTCTACTCTACTCTTAAAGTAGGGTAGTTTACATAACCTTTAACAATGACTTTTATGTTCAGCAAGCAAGATAACCAAAGATATTCCCTATGTCTACACGCTCATTGAAATCGGCTTTAATATTGCAAAAGTTCAAGCAATTAGGGCAAAACTTAACGAGTAAAAAAAATCAAAAGGCTAATGTCTATCTACCTTGCACATTTCAGAAAATTCAGATCAGATAACGAAACTGGGTCCAGCAAAATTTATAAGCAATTTAATATTTTGACCCCACAGTTTCCATTCACCACAAATATTCTCGTTACAACGAATCATTTTAAATACAAAAATAGCAGTTGCAGCCTTTTGTTTATCTATTAATATATGTATACGGATAAAGTTATGAAAGGCAGCAGGGTCACCAGGGTGAGGAGTCCTTGTCATCTGAAATAAATGCTAAGCATAGATCTAGAAAGCGACAGATAATCATGACATTAAAAAAACTCTCATCTTTTCGACTTTTTTCGAACAAATTGACACATAAAATGAATTATATAGTATTGTGGAATTTTTAACTTGTGTTCAATTCATTGGTTACATCTTTTACTAGAATAACAATCCTGTCAAGTATGAGCTGGGTAAAACGGCCCGGGTAAAATATTTCAGAAAAGAAGATGGAAATGTGAAAGTTTCCGTGCGTCAGGTGCAACAGCATACGAACAGCTAAAATGCCTCGTCAGGGTGGAAGCTAAAAAGTCCACGAAAATTTGATTTAAAACCTATATTCGTTCCAACAAAGTTATTGAGATTTTGTTGAGAATTTAACCATCTACGACAACAAGATTTTTTTTTTTAGAAGTTACAGCTCTTCTATAAATATATGCAAAGCAAACTATTGATCAAATTGCGTGCTATGATTGTTTGGATGTTTGTAAACGACAGGTAAGTAGTCTGTTTACTATATACTATAATTTGTTTGGACAATAAACATTAACTTCAATTCCTGTCAGTTTGTATTTGTCCAATCAAATCCCAGTATGTATTGAAACTCAGCCTACCTATTGTTTGAAAACATCCAAGCAAATATAGCAAGCAAGTCAATCAAAGTTTTTTTGTGCATGCTTTTATAGAAGAGCTGTACTATATAATGCAAAGAAGCGTTTAAGTCTTTCGCCAAAAAATACTATCAATTTCTTTTTGTCCTATGTAAACTTCCGTACCATTTCCTTCCATTCATGATCATTAAATTGAAATAAATAAATTTGGTGTATTTACTGTCTTCTGATTGGTTAAAATTATTAGTTTTATTTTCAATGTTGTCAATTTTGATGGCGACATGCCCACTCTGACGTTGTGTATTCATACGCCAACATGTGTGTACGTTGTTATTGTTAATATAAATAATATTAAAAGTTCTTTGAGCCTTATTTTTATAGAAATTTATTTATAATGAATGGCAATAATTTATTTGGATTTTATTGAACCATAAAACTAATTTTTGACTCTTCACATTTTACATAATCCGCTTCGCGGATTATTCAATGTGAAGAGTCAAAAATTAGTTTTATGGTTCAATAAATTCAAAATAGATAATAGCCATTCATTAACTGTAAAATATTTTTTCGTACCTTCTTAATTCCTTTATAAGTCTTATGTAAATATAATTATGAAAATAACTGTTGTGAGCACAAGATTCACTGCACACTTTTACAGTTCTGCTTCATCAAGCATATTGTGAACTTAAGTTTTGAGACTTTTTAATCGACACGATTGGGATTTTTGTATATGAGAACATGGTTTATCTATTAGTTGAAAATGCGGCTTTGAACTAGCTTTCAGTACCTGCGAGCATTCGTTGTTCAATAATGTGTGTCTTTGTGTTATTATTTTATGTGATAAATTATTGTGTTGGTACACCACTGTAACAATGAAGGAGGAAATGAGGAGGGTTGGTTGGGTGGAAGTGGGGAGGCGTATGCGGAGCGCTAACAAACATGTCTATGCGGCATGGGCTTTGATCATTGTTGAAGCATCAATGTAAGGGGCATTTGATATCTTAATAAAACTATTCTTATTTTAGATACTATATATTGTTATCTTATATTGGACGAAAGATGTTGCCCTTTTATGTAATTATGTAACACAAGTTACGATCATTTGTAAACACATATTAAACAGCTAAATGGATGCACAAGAGCTAAAATAGGAGTCATAGATCCTATTGACAACAATTATCTGCCCAATTTTATTGATTTTGTAACATTTGTTTCAAATATGACCAACTTCTTATCCAAAATCACCACCACCGTATCAGGACCCACCAGCACAATGACAGGACCCACCAGCACAGTATCAGGACATGAATAAATTGAGAAAATGCTAAATTTTAATAAATTGCAATGTTTTTTCACAAAATAGTTTTGTCGTGTGGATTGCGGTATAGAAAGCGAACTCTATGAGCATTTTTGTTTTATTTTTTCAGTTCTAGATTTTCTGAAAATGAGCATTTTTGGGTTACGCTTACTGAAACAGTTTCGAGGGTCAACTTTTTAATGGTTTATATATGAACCCATAAGAAACAAAATTGAAAAATGTCAACTGTTTTCTTCCATTTTTTATGAGTGAAAACGTCAAAAATCATCATTTTCGTCCTTGTTTACATTTTTTCATTGATCACCAGCACCCGTCAGGACCGAATCACCAGCACAGAACGTTCTCTCGCAGGACAACCATACCCACCGTGTTAAAATTGACCAGTTGGTTTGTAAGATTTAAATCTACCTTGATGCTACCTGTAAAAAAATTTATTCACCTAACCCAAAATTTCAGCATGCTTTTTTCCTAAAATTTTTCTTTACATAGGATTATTCTATCAAAAATTTGAAAGGGTAGAAATGTTTTTAGGTTTTCATTGTTTAAATCCCCAGTATTGATAATATTTCTAAAAATTACCAAAAAATCTTAATCAGTAAAATATTTTGTTAACTGCATATTAATATGCATGAAAATTAAAACTGTTTTTAAATAATAAATGATTCTTTAAATTTGTAACCCTCATACATAGTATTGTCCATTTGTCAGTGACACATGAAAAGGCTATCCAGGTGATTTTAGTTTCAATTTTCAGATGGATTATATGTTGTGCATTTCTTTATAATGTGCCTTCAAGATTTTCATTTTGGATTATGATATTTGCAGTGTTTTTCTTTGAAATTTATTATAAGAGGATTTTTGGTGAAAAAATACTGTGTTCATTGATGGAAATTCAATTTGCATAATATGGAATAAGTTATCTAAAAGGTTATAAAAAATCAAACGTGAAGAAGGAGAAATAATTGCAACACATTCATTATAAATTTTGGGATATATTATAAGATTGATTCACCTGTTTAAATGGAATATATATCATTGGAATTATCATGGCAATGAAACAAAATGTTAAATTCATAAAGTGGATATAGTCTAATGTAGTGATAAAGTGAAATGAAAAAGTAAATTAATAATATTCAAAATATTCCTAATGTTGGGATAATATGAATGTGAAATTCGAAGTAATCATTATAAAGTTCTGGACCTAAAATTGTTTAATTGAAATATATACATGTAAATGAAATAAAAACTGAATACTGTGGATATATTAAAATCAAGTGATATAGTGAAAATATATGAATAAACTTATCCAAAATATTTGTAAAGTGAGGATACTCATTTTAAATGTGATAATGGAAATAATCAAATATTGCAAAATTCTGTACCTGATTTTAGGATATATATCATGGGAAATTTAACAGAATACTCATATAGAGAGACAATCTAGTTATATAGTCAAAAGCATGAACAAATATGCGAAAACTTTCATCATGTTCATAAAATTAGAAAAATGTTATAAATTATTTCTGATAAAGAAAATGGAATACTGGATGATCAGATGTAAAATATGTAGAGTAAATAAAATAATTCATTCAAATATGATTTTTATATTTCAATATGAATATACAATAACAGTTTGTACAAGGAATATGTCAAAAACAATTTATTTTGAGTTATTTCCCATTGAAAAGCCAAAGAGATATTAAGAAGGTTTTTTTCAACAATATACAAGAAATCTAAGCTCTCATAGTATTTGGCTATGAAAACATTAAAGAGGAAATGTAGTGAATTATATGACATGCAATTAAATTCCCTTATAAAAATATATATGTTGCCCCCTTCTAAAATTTTAAAAGACAGCAAAAAAAAATCTCTTTTTCCGTCTAAATGTTATGTTTTTTGGCATTTGAATGATTAATCATTTCAGGGAAAACATCCATTTCCATAACAAAAAGACTTATAACAATGTTTATTTCTTTACCTGTTTTAGGATTCTCTAATAAAAAAACCATGAGAAAAGTTTTTTTTTTTTTTTTATCAAATTCACAGAACATGAAATAAGTGTGTGTCTAGTTATCAAATATAAGTAGTATATAGAAAGATTACCAGAAGGGCATGAAATATTCGGGTTACGAGTATTAAATACGCTGTGTCCAACGCAAATTGCGGTATGTCACAAATTGGAAATTTCTTTCATCAGAAAATTGTGGATTTATTTAATAATACACTGCATGACTTTGTGTAAGCAAATTTGGGCTGTGAATGATTTCCAAAGTGCAAGAATCGTGGAACAAATTGGTAGAAAAAAAGAGTTCAAAAAGTCGGCAAACATACACATTGTGTACTAGAAAACCCTTAGATTTACCTATGGCTATTGTTTTTGTTTAAAAACACAAAATACCATTTATAATGTAATTATATATGCGTCACTTCTTGCATAACTTGAGAATCTTAAAAGCGCCAACTTTACTATTCCTGGCAACACTTGTTTGAGTGTTCATTTCACTCATAATACTTGTGCTGCATACCATTGCATTTGCATAAGTTTATGGGGACTACAAACCATCGCTTAGAGAGCAAAATAAATTTGGAGTTGGTAGTCAAATGAATAGAGAATTTCTCCATGGTTTTACTGTTTGCTGAAAATATGTTTCTAAAGTAGCAATTGCATGTAGAACAGTCCGCGTTGCAAATCAGAGATGTTTATTCAAGAATTATGTACGATTCTTTATACATGTTTAAACATGTACATGGTATAAGCTAAATTTTGTAATTATAACACTTGCATATATATGAAGTTCACGCCACATGAAGGTTTCAAATTGAATAAAATTTACTGTGCCTATCCGATTACCTACAGTGTTACCTGGATAAAAAAATTGTCAACACAATTTGTCCATTTAAACTGTACAATAGGTTTTGTGAGAGGTTATCAATAGGTGATCATTTATATAACTACCCAGTAAAAAAAAAATCACTAAAAGGTAAAATTTAAATGACTGATAGCTAGCTTGCTTTGCTTTCCTCATGTATCATGACCAATGTCCTGAATAGACTATTCTATTTAGATATGGGACATTTTAAGCCATTTCTCTTTGTGTCTCTAAACAGTGAAGATGGAAATTTCAATCAGTGAATTAAGTTTATAAAAAAAAAAAAATATATGTTTGCTTCATGGGATATATTTTAAGTTTCTGATTTCTGATATGGAATTAAAGTGTTTGTGAAATGGATATATGGATATATTTGGATAGCCCATCTATTTGTGAATAATTCTACAAAATGAATTATGTGTGTCTTGGTGTTTTCTAATGGGATATATTTTCATGTTATATTACGATTCCTGAAATGGAATAGTAGTGATGCTAAATTTCATTTAATATTCAGGATCTACTTCAATTGGAATTACTGTTAAAAATTTATTTTCAATATACATTGTATAAAAAAAGAACAAATGGTTTAGTGAATAGAAATATTAGTGCTTAATTTATTCTTCATTATGAAAGTCGGATTTACAAGGAATGATTTATTTGTGATTGTAAGCAAAAATTTTTTTTTACAATAAATATCTTTATTAGAACATCTGTAGAAAGAACAAATTGTGTATTAAATGTAAAATGTCCTATACCTATATAGAATAGTCCGTTCTTCAGGACATTGGACATGAGGAAAGCAAGCTAGCTATCAGTCATTTAAATTAGCTCTGTCAAAAACAACCAGGTAAATCTACAGGTAGTTAAATGACCACCTGTTGATAACAGCTCTTACAATACCTATTGTACAATTTAAATGGACAAATTGTATTGACAATTTTTTAAACTGGCCAGGCAATAGGTAATTCACTACCACAAAGGTTATTGGATAAACACAGTAAAAAATAAAATCCTCCCACCCGCCCCATTTTTTTCAAAACTTTGGATGAAAATCTACTAATTAATTTTAGTTGGCCTTATTTTAGCAGATACTTTATTTTACATTTAGCCATTTTTATTCGACTTCATAACTATTTATCTTCGCTATTTCTTATTTTATTTATGTGTTTATATGATTGATATCAAAGTTAGAAATTTTCAAGGCAAAATATATTTGCATTATTTCACTACTCATGAAAAATCTGAAAAAGAATCACTTGGAACTAGATGTGTCAAAGCCACACGAATGGCCCTGTCCCAAAAAGTTGAAAAATCTGCAATTTCAATAACACATGTTGACACAAAATCTGTATGACTGTGATTTTTCAATAATTTATCAAAGTCCAAAGCCTGTAATTTCAGCAAAAATTAGCGTAGAGGAACGAAACTTAAACTTGATCAGTAACTCATCGTGAGTAACTCACATACCAAAAATCAGCCCTATATCTGAAAGCATTTAGAAAAAAAAGTCTGTATAATTGTGATTTTCAACAATTTATCAAAGTCCAAAGCCTGTAATTAAATCAAAAATTAGCGGAGCGACTCAAACTTAAACTTGATCTGTAACTCATCACGGTTAACTCATAAACCAAAAATCAGCCCAATATCTGAAGGCGTTTAGAAAAAAAGTCTGTATAACTGTGATTTTCAACAACTTTTCAAAGTCCAAAGCCTGTAATTTCGGCAAAAATTAGTGGAGCGGAACAAAACTTAAACTTGATCTGTAACTCATCATACAAGGGGTACAATCAAAATCACGTGATGGATATACACACACCGGAAGTAACAGTCGAGCAGACCGCTTGAAAGGTAAGTAGTCGTATTTACTTGTTTATATCAATAAAATTTAATAAATAAGGTAGTGCACCGAATGTAGGATACTATCTAGTTTTGAAATACACAATTATCCTTGCTGGAAAGCGTGCAGTTAATGCGAACACTTCGACACAGTTCCAAAATTTCACCGTCAAAGTGTTTGCAATAACTGCACGCTTTCTAGCAAAAACAATTGTGTATTTTAAATCTACATACTATCCGACATTCGGTGTGCCAACTTATTAATCAAAATTTAATTGATATAAACAAGAAAATGCAACTACTAACCTTTCAAGCGGCGAGTTCAACTGTAACTTCCGGTGTGTGTATATCCATCACGTGATTTTGATTGTACCCCTTGTCATAGTTAACTCACATACTAAAAAACTAACTATAGGTCACTGTACTGCCTTCAACAATGAGCAAAGCTCATACCACAAAGTCGGCTATAAAAGGCCCTGAAGTGACAAATGTAAAACAATCAAAAGGAGAAAACTACAGGCCTAATTTATGTAAATAAAAAAAAAATCGAAAATCAAATACATCAACAAACTACAACCATTGAATTACAGGCCCTTGATTTGGGACAGGCACATACATAGAGAATGTGGCTAGGTTAAACATGTAAGTGGGATTCAAACCCTCCCCCTAACCTATGACAGTGGTGTAACAGTACAACATAAAAAAGAACTATAAAAATCACTTAAAAAAGGCTTAACTCATCAGATGGATACAAATAGAAATACATCAAAAAAAATACACAGTGGATGTGGAAGGGTACTTGTATATCCCATCAACAAAAAGACACTAAGTACAGATCTGAGAGTACTCAGTTACTGACAGCTAGTTCAATGCCACTAAGACCTAATAAAAAATATCATGCATTTAAGACTAAATGGTCAGTTTTCATATGATTACAGTTTAACAATTAGACCCAATTCACAAGTAAAATTGGATGAACATAGAACACAGAATTATGATGAATCTTTATATGCTATTTTAATGTTAGTTTCATGAGGGAAATATTGTTTTGTAGAAGTTTAATTTAGTGAATAACTTACTGTTTTTTTGGTGTTTTTTTTATAAATGATATGGTATGATTGCCAAGGAGAGAACTCTCCACAAGAGACCAAATTACACAGAAATTAACAACTATTCTTTACTTTAGGTCAACATACTACCTTCAATAATTAGCAAAACCTATACAGTATAGTCAGCTAGCTGTAATTGATCCAGAAATGACAAATGTAAGAACAATTCAAAGGAGAAAACTAACCACCTAATTCATGTACAAAGTAATGAACTAAAAACAAATATGTACACAGCAATGTTACAAACAACAACCACTGAAATACAGGCTCCTGACTTTATTTCAGAACTGGAGAAAACAGTGAAAGAGTCTGAATGGTACAAGAATTTGACTGAAGAAGTAAGAAAAAATGTATCCTGTAAATTATATGAATTAGTGCCAAGGACGTGTGATGTTAAATATGATATACCAAAGGAAGATGACAACATCAAGTATGTTACAAAATTTGAAATAGAGACCTGGAGAAGTGGAAATTACAGAAATATGTCTCTAAAAATGTACAGTATTACCATTGAAGAAGAGGTAAATGTTCACAAAATACAAATCAAATCTTTAATCCAAAGCTAGAGAAAGTTTTCAATTTTCAAAGATTTTTTGTTTTAAATTTTTCAAAGATTATAACGTTTTCAAAAAGAGAAAATGAATGTATGAAAATAATTTTGTCATGAGATCACTTTATTTTAAAGATTTTGTTATCACAATTTCTAAATCAGCTCTGAAAGAAAATGCTTAGAACAGGTAAACTCTATACCATACTTTCATAAAAACATAAAAAATCTATCAAGCAGCTTATGTCACTAAGACAGTTGAAAAGACATCTAAAAATGGACAAAATATGGTAATCAACATCATGCAAGTTGTTAAACTTTTTTTCAAAATCATGAACATATTGTTCGAATTAAACATAAAAGTAACAAACTACCAAAATATGCTGTTTACATCCTATTTTTCAAAGGACAAGAAAACAATTTAACTACAGTGACTTGACTGTTAGTGTTGCTCTCCACCAATTGCAACTCATTCAAATTTTTGACCAAATTGCAATTTGTTTTATTAAACCAAATTCTTCAACTGGTCAGAATATTGAACAAATTGTTCAGTCAAAATGTGAAAGTGCAAGGTGATAAAATAAAATATACTTACAATCCTATAAGACTTTAACTCCACTTTAATGATGTTGTGTCAAAATGAGTTTATCAGTTTGTATAGTTATATTATAGTCATTTCCATGCTGAAGAGGAACTGTTTATTTTGAATTGCTATAAAATTGTCCAAACTAAGCTTTCATATAGTTTTTCTTTCTAAAAGTATTCTATATTTATTTTTGAAGTTAAACATAATGGTACATGTATTTCTTGTATAGACATTTGTCTTTTGTTGGACTGTTTGCTTTTTTGTTTTTTGTGGTATATATAGTTAGCTTTATCATTGATGTATACACCACATCTCATTTTATTCAGGTTTGATTAAAATATTTTTAGACTTGTTACTGTATGTGTGAGTTTCCTAGTGTGATTGGTACAATGAAAGTAATGGAGGACAAGCATTTGGCCAGATTTTCTCACACATACCCAGGAGGAGTCAGAGAAGAAGGCTCCACAACTGCTGCTCAATTTACCACTGAAGACAAGGAGTTACAGTTAGGAAGATTTTACTACACTATGAATTCTACTCTTAATCATTTTCTTGACTGTATAGACACAGCTCGAGTATTGCTATTCAATGGTATGTATTAAAGGAATTCCTTAAAATTGTTAGTTCATAATTTCATTGCATGCCAGGATTATAATTTCTATGCTACTGAATATTTTTTGAGGTATTTATTTACCTATGCTAGATTTATAAGTTTTAGATTCAATAGTACATGTAGTATTATTTCAATAACATTAATGTCAATTATTTTGCTTATACATGTAGATGTTTTCATATTTGCAGATTATATATTTCAAGCAGCATGCTTGCTCCAAATTGAGATTGTTAGTCAAATTTCTAGCTTTTTATACAATTGCAAAAAAATTTGTAGTCATATATTGGTTGTCGTCAGTGTTGGTGTCGGTGTTGTCCCAAGACATTTGGTTTCCGGACAATTACTTTAGTATGAGTAAATAGAAGTCTTTCAGTCAAACTTCAGACTTATCTGCTGTGGTTTAAAACTTCTGTACTGTTCAGAAATTTCATTTGCAATCAGTTTATAGATCTGTTCCTTCTATTTTCAGACTTCTAGTATTTGTTATTTACCTGTTCATTTTGACATCATACTGAATTTACTGCAAGCAAATTGTTTGAACATAATTACTGTATTTACTATAATAAATAAGTTTGAAAATTGACTGAATAGTTTACTGTTCAGTCTTAAAGGAGCTGTTCAGATCCAAATGACCCTTTCATATCAAAATGATCTCCCCCTGAGGTATTTTTTACATTGCAGATGAAAATAAGAAAAATCAACTTTCAAAAATTTTGATGGATGCCATAAAAAAAGACTTAAAAGAAGAAAATTTTCAGGAAAAGAAATTTAAGGTATTTTTCATTTATTATGACCCATCCACAAAGTTGTCAGGGCCTATAGTTTTTCCTTTTTCATCATATTTTTTATATGTGAGTCAACTATGATGATTTACAGATCAAGTTTAAGTTTGGTTTCGTTCTGCTGATTTTGTCAAGATTACAGGCTTCAGGCTTGGAAAATTTTGGGAAATTTTTTTATAAAGACTGTGAATCTGAGTGCTTTCACATATTGAGCAGGTTTTAAGTATATGAGTACATTATGATGATTTACAGATCCAGTTAACGTTTGGTTTTGCTGCACTAATTTTTGTCCAAATTTTTGGCTTAGACCTTATAAGTTATAGAGAATTTGTTTTCTAAATGCCTTTACATATTGAGCTGATTATTTGAATTTGAATCAACGATGATGAGTTACAGATCAAGGTTATGTTTGGTTCTGATCTGCTGATTTTTGCCAAGTTTCAGGCTTTGGACTTTGAAAATATCATGATAATAACAGTTATACACACTGTTATTCTTAAATTGATCAAGTTTGAATTTTTGTTAGTTTTACCCTTCTAGAGATATGCCACTATACTTATAATAAAAAACGCTGAACTTTTTTTTTCCAATCTCTAACTTTATAGCTTGCCTCAATCAATTTCCACAAAATACAGATCAAGTTTAAATTTTGGTGGTGTCACTTCAGCCTTCTCAGGGTTATGCCTGTTTACAAAAAAAAATATTGCTTAATTGTTTGTTTTCTTTCTCCAACTTAAGTTTTCCTTAACCAAATGTTATGAAACTTATACACAATACTTAATACCACATAACTCAGATCAAGTACAAATTCTGGTTGGGTCACTTTTACTGTTCTCTAGTTATGTCCCTTTATAACTTTATATATTATGCAAGCAGGGGCATCATCTATGTCTTCTCTGTTTATCTATTTTTTGCCCTGGAATATCATATGTCAGTTTGTTTTTAAGTTATGAATTTGACTCTCCCTATGGTATCTCTTTCAGGCTCTGCAACTACAAAACAAAATTTATTTTCATATGCCACCAAGCTTTATCTGGTTATGCCAGTTGGACATGTAACAAAATCCTTCCTGGTACTATGCTTATTTGCTCAAAACCTATCTTACAATCTCATACACCTATATGAGATTGTTGTCTTATTTAGTTTATGATTAAACGCTTTACAGTATATTTGTTTAGCAGTTGCTCACAGTACATCTTGTTGTATGTATCTTTTCAGAAAGGTAATCAACCTCCACAGATTGACAGGTTAGAGTCTGAAGAAGAACTAAGGTATGAATTCCAAGTGTATGTTGCTCGTACAGACCACAATGATGATAGGCAGAAGGCACAGCATATAATGGACCATCTTAGGGAAAAGGGGATTGCTGATAGTGATATATTAGATGCTGATTCATTTTTAGCAGGGTCTACATGGTCTCAAAAACTGAAGGCAGCTTCATGCAAATGTCGATGGTTTATCTTTCTTTTGACCAAAAATGCTCTTCAAGATAAGTCCTTAAATTATAATGTTATATCAGCACTGGGTGATAGCATATATAGAAGAAAAGTTCGAGTCATTCCTGTTGTGGACCGCTGTGAAAATTTGTTTATTCCTGAGGCACTGAGATGGATCACTTATGTTCCATTTGACATAAATGGTAGACATTTGGAGAGTTTATATAGTATTGTCAGTGGTATGTTTCTTTTCAATTAAGCACAAGGGAACGAATTTAGAAAATCATGTTTCAATTAGACCAATCTGAAATAACTTGCTTCTTGCATGCAGTTAATTTCTTATGATATAAAAAAGAAGATGTGGTATGATTGCCAATGAGACAACTATCCACAAAAGACCAAAATGACACAGACATTAACAACTATAGGTAGTTATTATGGTTAATAATAAGACTAGCATATACACTAATAATTCTGGTGACAAAATTATTTGTTATCCACCAATTTAGAATTTGATCCGTGGAGATGCTATAATTTATAAGTTAAACTAGAAAAAAGACATTCAATTATAAGTCAACGATTGTTCAGATGACTGAATGTCTGCACAGAAAAAAATAAAAGAGGGGGTTCCTCCATCTAGACTGACCTGCAGTTTTAATAAGTAAATGCCCATCAACTGTATGTTACTAGTAGATAATCTTTAAAATATTTCTTACATAGTACAAAAAACTATAGCTTCATCACTTCTATAAAGGCTGCATAAGAACACAGATTTATTTTATTGAAATTAAAGTCACTGCAAAGATTCAACTTTCAGTACAGCAATTTGGAATACTAGCTCATACTGTGGATTCATTATTTTCTGTCGGTTTCATGATTACAGGTGAACTGCGAATTCAAATGTTCAAAGAATTACAAATTTTCTATGGGCTTTGTTTGCAGAGATTGGCAAAACCATGAAATTAAATATCCTCGAAAATGGAAGTTTTCCTCAATTTTTGAAAATTGATACCCACAAAAAAAAATGAATCTGCAGTACTACATTTGATTTTCATAACAAATTTTTTTTTTTTTTCATCTGAAACTTGTTAAGGCCCTTGCATAAGTTTTGAGTAAAATGTTAGTTGTAAGACCTTATGTGAAATTGTTTTTTTAACACTAAATGAAATCACCCTTGGTTACAATGTGAATGCACAGCTTATCTAAATTAAATGCAATTTTTCACAGCCTTCAAAATTGTAAAAGGCTAAAAGATAGTTTTGAATAAAATAAGTTTGGTCTTTAATCAGGAAGGGATATTCCAATGGAGACTCAGATGGTACTGCCAGCAGGTGATGTGGCCTATGGTCTAGCTTGGGGATATGTCACAAATTATCTGATGAAGATATTACCAGGTATGCTATTGTTACATATGACATACTCTTTCTTTCTCTTATCCATGTGCATTTTTCTTTCACTATACATTATCAGGGGTTGCTCTAAACTAAAAGTTGAAATATTTTTATCAAACTGTTTTTTTTCTGTAGGCTTTCAAGAGAATCCCAATACTTTAAATGAGTTACAACTTAAGGTCAAGTTACAGTAAATGGGCTATGTCACAGATTTCAGTAAAATTTTACATTCAACTCTGGCTCCATGAACTGAAAATGTAAAAAAAAAAATGCATTTATCTTATTTATAATTTAGAATATTTCTGATTGAATTCTTACAAAATGGGGTGAATATTTGTATAGAAAGCACATAAAATTGGCATAAAAACCTTCTAAAATTTGTCTTAAAATCATCAAATTTCTGATTTTTCTAAAAAAAAATATATGTTGTTGATTTGTAAATTTCTATAATGATGCAAAATAAAGATAGGGTCACCAACTTCTTTTTACAGTATACATCATTCAAAGTTGTGTTCTTTGTGAAAAAATTCAACAAAACTTCGAAATAATCCTTATGTCACCGTGTTGATTTTTGACATTTTGGCAATTTGAAGACAAATTTTAGAAGTATTTTGCCGATTTTATGTGCTTACTTTACAAATATTCACCCGTATTGAAAGAAATAAATCTGCAATATTTCAGATTATAAAAGAGATAAATATATTATTTTTTACTATTTTCAGTTGAAGTTCAACGAGCCAAAGTTGCATGCAAAATTTTAGAAAAATCTGCGATACAGTCCATTTACTGTTTCTTGACCTTAATATAAATAGGTATCACATTTTTTCCTTATCATCTCAATAGAAAGCTGATTAGATATTGTATGCCTAAAAAAGAAGATGCTTTGGCAGCAATCATAGTCAAATAAAATCCTAGTCAAAATAAACAACAAAAACAAAAATTGTTCAAAGAGTATTATACAGAAACTTCAGATGTATAACAATTTTAATACAAATGTTTACAAATTCTTTGAAAATTATTAAATTTTGAATATTTACTGCATTGTAGAGGTTTTAAATGGAATTAGTCCTGCTTTTGAGGAAAATGCAGTTAAAAACTTCAGATGTCCTCACAAGCTGTTCATAGTCATTCCTAAAAGTTGCAGTGCTGGTAATGTTTTGAATGATAAACAGAATGACTCTGGAAGGATTGAACACTTTTCAAAAACTGCAGCTGTGTATCCATTTGGACCAGGTCGAGCATTCCACTGTAATATTTATAAATTGTCACCAGGCAGTTTTAATAATGAGGTACAGTTAAAAAAATAAATACTTTATTTGATAATTACACAACTAACTGTCTAATAACGTTTTTAGAAAAAAAAAATAATGATCACTAGATAAAAGTACTAGTAAATTGCCAATAAGCATGCCTAAGACACCTAATTTTTGACAGATGTGCAACTTTTCAACTAAACAAACAAAATTTACATTGTTATTTATACTTTCAGAATTTTTATTAAGTTTCAAAATTTCAACTCTTCTAAATTCAATTTATAAAAATTATTGTTATATTTCAACATCCAAATTCAGATACAATTTCACTCCTGCAGAATTTAAGTCTTAGAGGAGAAGTGTTTTTAGAAGGTTTAGAGATGGAAAAGGACAACAAATGCACATATAACATCTATTGGCGTCTGTCTTCGTCTGTCGTCGTCTGTTTGTTTGTACAGATTTTCTCCTCTGAAACTACTGGGCAAAATTCAAGCAAACTTGGTCACAATCATCATTGGGGTATATAGTTTAAAAGGTGTGTTCGATGACCCGGCCAGTCTACCAAGATTGGGGCCATGGCTAAAAATAGAACATAAGGGTAAAATGTAGATTTTGGCTTATATCTCAAAAACCAAAGCATTTAGAGCAAATCTGAGGGGGTAAAATTGTTGATCCGATCGATATCTAGCTGTCCTGAAAATTTCAGACGTATCAGACAACCCGTTGTTTGGTTGCTGCCCTGGAAATTTTGCAGTTTTTATACGACCGCAAAATTTTTCGTCGTATATTGCTATCACGTTGGCGTCGTCTTTTAGTTTTCGCACTTTAACTTTAGTAAAAGTGAATAGAAATCTATGAAATTTTAACACAAGGTTTATGACCACAAAAGGAAGGTTGGGATTGATTTTGGGAGTTTTGGTCCCAACATTTTAGGAATTAGGGGCCAAAAAGGGCCCAAATAAGCATTTTCTTAGTTTTCGCACTATAACTTTAGTTGAAGTTAATAGAAATCTATGAAATTTTGACACAAGGTTTATGACCACAAAAGAAAGGTTGGGATTGATTTTGGGAGTTTTGGTTCCAACAGTTTAGGAATTAGGGGCCAAAAAAGGGCCCAAATAAGCATTATTCTTGGTTTTTGCACAATAACTTTAGTTAAAGTAAATAGAAATCAATGAAATTTAAACACAATGTTTATGACCACAAAAGGAAGGTTGGTATTGATTTTGGGAGTTTTGGTCCCAACAGTTTAGGATTAAAGGGCCCAAAGGGTCCAAAATTAAACTTTGTTTGATTTCATCAAAAATTGAATAATTGGGGTTCTTTGATATGCCGAATCTAACTGTGTATGTAGATTCTTAATTTTTGGTCCCGTTTTCAAATTGGTCTACATTAAGGTCCAAAGGGTCCAAAATTAAACTTGGTTTGATTTTAACAAAAATTGAATCCTTGGGGTTCTTTGATATGCTGAATCTAAAAATGTACTTAGATTTTTTATTATTGGCCCAGTTTTCAAGTTGGTCCAAATCGGGGTCCAAAATTAAACTTTGTTTGATTTCATCAAAAATTGAATAATTGGGGTTCTTTGATATGCCAAATCTAACTGTGTATGTAGATTCTTAATTTTTGGTCCCGTTTTAAAATTGGTCTACATTAAAGTACAAAGGGTCCAAAATTAAACTAATTTTGATTTTAACAAAAATTGAATTCTTGGGCCTCTTTGATATGCTGAATCTAAACATGTACTTAGATTTTTGATTATGGGCCCAGTTTTCAAGTTGGTCCAAATCAGGATCCAAAATTATTATATTAAGTATTGTGCAATAGCAAGAAATTTTCAATTGCACAGTATTCAGCAATAGCAAGAAATCTTCAATTGCACAGTATTGTGCAATAGCAAGAAATCTTCAATTGCACAGTATTGTGCAATAGCAAATATTTTCAATTGCACAGTATTGCACAATAGCAAGAAATATCTAATTGCACAATATTGTGCAATAGCAAGAAATTCCAATTGGATTTCAATTGGAGTTATCTTTCTTTGTCCAGAATAGTAGTTGAATCAACTTAAATCATTGTTTTATACAATATACAATGTATATTCACTTTTACTACCAACTGATAGATTAAAACAATCTTTACCATTCAGTAAAAACAAGCACTTTTTTACATTTTAATATTTTATGATGTATTTAAATGAGTAGTTATTGTTGCAAACTTCATTAGAAATTTGAATTGAGATCAGTTTTGAAATAAGGGAAAGGGGGATGTGAAAAAAAATTGGGGGGTCAATTTTTTTCATTTCAGATTTCATAAATAAAAAGAAAATTTCTTCAAACATTTTTTTGAGAGGATTAATATTCAACAGCATAGTGAATTGTTCAAAGGCAAACATATTTTTTTTAAGTTCATTAGACCACATTCATTCTGTGTCAGAAACCTATGCTGTGTCAACTATTTAATCACAATCCAAATCTAGAGCTGAATCCAGCTTGAATGTTGTGTCCATACTTGCCCCAACCGTTCAGGGTTCAACCTCTGCGGTCGTATAAAGCTGCGCCCTGCGGAGCATCTGGTTGGTTGTTATCTTACAAACTATTATAGATACAGATAAATTATAAACAGCAGTTATGTTCAGCAAAGTAATATCTAAAATTATTCAAATGAAGAAAATGATCAATTGACCCCTTAAGGAGTTATTGCCCTTTAAAGTTAGTTTTCACAAATTTTCGCAAATTTTTGTAATCTTAAAAAAATCTTCTCCTCTGAAACTACTGGGACAAATACAACTAAACTTAGTTACAATCATCATTAGGGTATGTAGTTTAAAAAATGTGTCGGATGATCCCGCTTGCCAAACAACATGGCCAACATGGCTAAAAAAAGAACATATGGGTAAAATTCAGTTTCTGGCTTATATCTCTAAAACTAAAGCATTTAGAGCAAATTGGACTTGGGTTAAAATGTTAATCAGGTTAAGATCTATCCGTCCAGAAATTTTGAGATGAATCAAACAACCTGTTGCCCCTGAATTGGTAATTTTACTAAAATTTTGCAGTTTTTGGTAATTATCTTGAATATTATTAAAGATAGAAATAAACTGTTAACAGCAATAATGTTCAGTAAAGTAAGATCGACAAATAAGTCAAATGACCAAAATTGTCAATTGACCCCTTAAGGAGTTATTGCCCTTTCAAGTCAATTTTCAACAATTTTTCATAAATTTTTGGTAATCTTTTACAAAAGTCTTCTGAAACTAAAGCAGTATAACAGTTGCATAATTTCATGTATCAATAGTTTATAAAAATATCAGGTGAGCAACACAGGCTCCTTGGTTTTTTAAACAAATATCTTTGGTTCCCTAATGTGATTTGAATCTTATTGTTTTGTTTTACTCTTTCTATTCCAGACATAAAAGATTTAACCTAATTGCAATTTATATCATCACATCTATCATTCAGTTAGTATAAAAGTAATTTGACCAAACTGCTCCAGTAAAACCAGGGTCATGGCATGAATGTTAGTGCTTCAATCCTAAGAATATTACCTATTTCTTATATTTGAAATTTAATACATGCATTAAATTGACACTGCTTTGTGAAGTTTTGGAAAAAATGTTACCTACTGAATATTTTAATGAGATGAAACAAACTAGGGTAGTGTTAGATTAGTGTATGAACTGTAATAAGATCAATGAATTACTCAATGTCAGGTCACTATAAAATTTGGGTTAAAAAGTACAGTGACAAAAACATAATAGAGGGGTCATAATAAACTATGACTTTTGAACACCAGTATACTACTGTTGCCTTTATTTTACGGCTTTCTGAGGAGGGAGATATCTCAAAATTCATAAGGCTGTTACTGTCTAATTAGTTTGAACAAATATTGACATTCAGTGCTGTGCTTAATAGAGTACTACGATGGTGAATAACAATTGTTTGTAAAATGTTGAATTTTTGTAGGAAATGTACTTTGTTGGGCAGTATGCAGCACCTGTGACTTGCTTACAAGAAATGAAAACATGGAATATTGCTGGAGTAAACCTGGAAACTATGGCATCAGAGGCTAATAGGTTTTATGAAATTGTTAGTCAATTGATGAGAAATGCAGTACCAGAGAAGGCTCAGTATTGTGAATTTATTTACTATGACGGTAGGCATTGTATAATTAATAGCAAATACTGCATTAGATTTGTTCTTTCTTATGGAATTATCTAAAATACATGAACTAGGATGTAATCACACCATTGCATATCTACATATATTGAAATTAATGTACTTTTCAAATGTTCCAATCTCTGACATAATGCATAAAAGAAAAAGGTGTTAAATTATTGACTACATCTTAAGAGCTGTTATACTCGGGTATAAACAATTCATAAATTCATGTTAAAAACTCTAATGAAAATGAGCGACCAAATGTGATTCTGGTTCATATAAAAAAGATATACAAGGTTGCTGTAATAAAGTGGAAGTAATTGTGGTATTGAGTTGTTTTTCTTAAATCTCTCAAATGAAGCTTGACTTTAGGACATGTATTTATAGGCCAATCTTGAAGATTTAGAAGGACTTTGTTTTCTGAGCAGACATATTTAATGTGATGGAAATATTGAAGTTGTAAATTATTCCTATTGACCTGAAAGTTTTGAAATAAACTTGAAGCTATTATATTAGTTCATGATATTTGTAAGCAAAAAAACTATAAATCAATATGAAACATGCAAAAATAACACCATAACTTATTAAATTTTAAAACTTTTTTAATACAAACCATCATTTGAAATTAACGTTTTGGATATTAATATAAAATATGTAATGAATTTTTATTTCAGATATGACACATTCCTTAGCAGATATAATGGAGCAGAAAATCCAGAGTATGAAAGATTGACAATGAAAGGTTTATTGGACCTGTTATCTTTGACTTTTTTTATTGCAATGTCCCAAATCTTTACTGGTGATATGGATATCTCATTTCTTTGGACACAATCAACATAAATGCTGATCTCAGCTAATCATACTTATTATGTGATAAATACTGATCTGATTTATATCATGTGTGGCTTTTGGTTGTCTCATTATGCCTATGTTGCATAATAATCCAAGTTTGGTTTAGGTCAATTCATACTTGAAAAAAAGTGTTGGAAGTGCAGAAAGAAATATTCCTTTACAATTTTCAAAAGGCAAATCAGTTATTCTAAAGTTGGTGAACATTGGTCTACAAAACAATTAAAAACTTTAACTGTATTGAACAATAACTAATTATATCAACTTTGTATGTGTAGTCCTGTTTTGTATAGCACATCTCCAAGCTATAAGAGTTAAAAAGAACAGAAAAAGAGCACTTTTACATACACATATATTTCATTTCCATCTCATATCAATTGATTATATTGTTATTGTTACTTTTGAAACAAGCTTCTGGTAATACAGTTGTATATTTAAAGATTTTAGACGACTCATATCTTTCAGCCCCATATGAGGCCGAGAGGTCTACATGATTTGAGATATTTTTTTTAATTTCATTCCATCTGAACATTCCTGCCTCTGTTTTTTTTTATTTTTACCTTTTTAATAGCAACTTTTTATAGTAATACAACAGGTTAATGATTAAAAGTGTCAGATTTTCATTGTACATAGATTAGTAATATGAATTTGTATACACTTGATTTTATTTTCCATAGTTTTTTGTTAAAGAGTAAGCTGGGTTTATACTTCGGTAGCGGCAGCGATGCGACAAGCGATGCGATGCTATCGAAGGCGTAGCGTTGCGACAAAATGATGCAGCGATGTGACGCGATACGATACTGAAAAATCGTGTCGCCACGATCGTTTTTAGTTTGCGTTGCTTAGCGATTTTTGTAAACAAAACAGCTATTCAAAATGGAGAATCAATTGAAGATAATACAAAATGAAACCAACTCTTTAATTCATGTATATTTGATGCACATGACTGGTATATGGTTGCTGTACAACAGACTTAGAAGTAGAAGAAAAAGAACCAAATACACAAGATCAATATTGGCCCAAAGAAGACGACAAGGAGACTATGCTAATTTTGTGCAGGAAATGAGACTTGATCCAGAATATCACATTCTATACTTTCGTATGTCACGGGAGCATTTTGAAAAGTTGGCAAGAAAAGTATGTCCCCTTGCGATTGACCTTGCGTTAATGGTTTTTGTAAGTGATAGAAGCGATGCCGCGCGTTATCGTGCGTTGTCGCGGACAGTCGCTGCGTTTTACCTTGCGACAGAAATATTCGTCGCATCGCTCGTCGCAACCAAAGTATAAACCCACCTTAATGATGTATCATGTTTTTAAAATCAACAAAATATTATTTACTGTTAATTATGTGAAAAAAAAACTTTACAATATCTGATTTTCTGAATTCTATATAATAAATAAAAAGCCTCTTACTTCTAAACTGGATCAGTCAATGAAATATTTAGTCAATTACTTTAGCATTTCAACTTTCAAACAGTCTGTTAGCTTTTCTCTTGTTCACTTCATGTATTTTTAAATGCCAAAGATGTTTATACATACTAATTTTTAGAATTTATACCAAATAGAAATTTGTTTCATCTTTTACTTGTTATGCCCAACCTACGATAGTAGAGGGGCATTATGTTTTCTGGTCTGTGCGTCCGTCCATCCGTTCGTTCGTCTGTCTGTCCGTCTGTCCCATTTCAGGTTAAAGTTTTTGGTCAAGGTAGTTTTTGGTGAAGTTGAAGTCCAATCAACTAGAAACTTAGTACACATGTTTCTTATGATATGATCTTTCTAATTTTAATTCCAAATTAAAGTTTTGACCCGAATTTCATGGTCCACTGAACATGACAAATGATAGTGCGAGTGGGGCATCCGTGTACTATGGACACATTCTTGGGTTTTTTTTATGTTTTTTTTTTGTACATTTACACATCATTTCCATGTTACTTATTTCCCACTAGATAGGATTTGTTTTAAAATTTGTTGTATTTTACATTTAAATTGATTATATTGTTATTACTTTTGAAACAAGCTTCTGGTAATACAGTTGTATATTTAAAGGTATTTTTTTTTAAATTTGTTGTATTTTATATACGATTATTTAGATTTGAATTACATATACATTTCAATAAGATAGAAGTATTCAGAAGGAGTAGGTTCAGTAAGACCCCTTTTTGGCCCCAAAATATAGCAGTTTTACAAAATTGTTAAAATGTAAACCTTTAGTTATTTATTGGACAGTAGAATGCTTCTGCTACATAAATATGGGCTGTTTTTGACAATACAATGCACATATATCCGGTACTAGCACCATTAAGTCATGCTAAATTACTGAAATCCTCATAATTCTAGCATTTTAGTTAAATTTTAGACGGTTTTCGTGTAAAACAAAAGTGGCCGCATTCGTGTTCATCCTTAATATTGAAATGTAAGTTGTATTTTATGATAATACATAACATATATAAAGGTTGAGGATGAACACGGATGCGGCCACTTTCATTTTTACCAAAAACCATCTGAAAAGTGACATTTTTCGGCATATTAGGTAGATTTTTCATATTTGAGCTTGATTCGGATCGTTTTTAATGACTAAATCTGTTAAAATCTTTCACATAAACTAATTAATTCAAATAAAATAGACACTTAAGTGTTTAAAAAGTGGTCAGAATCTTTCGTCAGATGAACCTGAAATTTGAGGCCAAAATCAGTCCTTACCGGACCTACTCCTTTGATGCAATTCAATACCAAATTTTATATTTGTCAGAGGTAATGGATGTATGGAGGGTACCATGACATTGATATATGGTATTTACAGCCAGTTCTTTATAAAAGATGTATTTTTTTTCTAAAAAAAAATGTTTGATGTGTTTAGAACTTTGAAATAATAAATAAAAGTCAAAAATATCAAATAAAATGTAAACTGAATTTCTATTTTATAATTTCTTTCTGAATAAACATTTCAAAGACATTCTTTTGTATGGTGGTCGGCAGGCAGTCTCTGAAACGTAGACATTTTAGTTAGACAAATCAGCTAAACGTTTTCTGTTTTATGCATATTAGAGTTTATGTGTAAAAATAGAATGGTGTATTGCTTTTATTAGATTTTACTTATTTCTTACAAAGGAAGCTGTTACAGAGAGAAGAAAGTATATGGTTTATATAAATTTCAGAGTGCCAAAAGAATGTATTCTCCCTCTAAAATTTCAGGTACTCTCTGAAAATGCATATGCTACTGTCATTTTCCAACTTGTTATTAACTGGTAGACATATGCTGATACATTTAGTTACTAAAATTACATTTTCTGGCAATGTCCATAGTGCTCTAATTTATACATAGTAGACATTTCAGTACATTATCTATTGTTGAGAAAAAATGGAATAAAAAAGCACTTAATCAATGTTCAAACACAGAAACATTTAAAAAATGCAAATATTAAAATGCTTCCACATGGTAAAATAAGTTTAAGCATTTAACAAATTGGAACACTTGTTAACATTTTGGATATAAGGGAAATGGAGAGCTTAACACTTGGCATAGCAGCTAACCTTTCAATAGATGACGGTTGTATATTAGCCGGGATTGAAAAAGAAATTAAAAGTGTGTTCAAAGCATTTTTTCTGTGTTTTCCGTTCTCAGGAATGCTAAATCCCACATATTGGAAAGCTAGAGTTATAAGGCCTAAACACATGGAAATGCTTTTTTAAGGACTGATAGACCACAAGCAGCAGTATCAACTCAGTGATGTGAAAAATGAAAACAACACTTCTTCGAATGGCTTTTTTTTTTATTTACATTCATCAGGAACCCCCAAAGGCGAATATTTGAGAGCCTGGAAAGACTATAGACCGAAACAGTTAAACTTATACGACCAAAAAGACCTTGAAATGATAGAAAAATTCATCTTGGCCACCGAGACCCTATCTACATACATTGAAATACAATGCAACATAGATAAGTAAAACCAAATTAAATTGATTCAGCAAAGAAACAACGAAATTGTTTAAACGCTTGTTTTTAACAGAGACATAGTCTCTGTTTTTAATGTTCACAAGGAAAAACCATCCCTTTAGCCGATAATTTTTTTTCTAAACCTGTCATCATTATTAATTTCTTGGTGTTATAGCCAAGATATGAGGCACACCAAACTATGTCTGCTGACTTGTATCCTTTTTTGTTAATTCGATTAACAAAAAAAATAGGTATTTACAAAATAAGATAAAACTCCATAGTTCAATTCAAAGATGGGGAAGACTGTAATAAGACTGACAAAATCAAAAATACATGCGTTCGACATAATCACCAAACATTAACACTTAAATTGATAATACAAAGTACATTGTGTTCTTACTAGCGAACATTGAAATGCTGAAAGATCCAACACTTTAATCAGTATAAAACAAAAAAATATTCATTAGTAGGACGTATATATATATTCCTATTTAGCGAACATCATACGTACTGTGTTTAGATAGATGAGAAACAAGTAAATTGTAAAAATATATAAACTCATCATAGATACCAGCATTGAAATTTTGTATTTGCACCAGACGCGTGTTTCGTATACAAAAGACTCTTCAGTGACGCTCGAATAAAAAGAAAGTTAAAAGGCAAAAAAAAGTACGAAGTCGAACAGCACTGAACACCAACAATTCTTAAAAGTTTTGCCAAATAAAGAAATCTATTCCTGAGGTAGAAAAGTCGAAGTATTTATAAAATTCAACGTTTTGTAAACAGTTAATTTATAATTATTACCATATCAATGATAATGTATGTCAACACAGAAGTGCTGACTACTTGTCTTGTGATACCCCTGGAAATAAAAACTCCACCAGCAATGGCATCGACCCGTTGGTTGTAAATAAACTCATCATAGATACCAAGATTGAAATTTTGTATTTGCGCCAGACAGCGATCAACATTGAACAGCACCCGTGTCGCATAAAAGCACCCGACATAATAAAATGTGTCACAATTTAAACTCAAAAACCAACATTCAGTTCGTTTAATGTTTAAGTTTTGTGTTTTATAAAATACAATTTTTAAAACCCTTTTCATTTATTTCTCATGTTAATTTATAAATAGAGATGTGTTCATCTTTCAAGTTTGTACCTTTTCATTTCTGTATAGCAAAAAGAGACAGAAAATGCCAAAAAAATCATTAAAACTCACCTTTTAAAGTCGAGAGACACTTACAACGCTATTACAAACAACGACTAAGGCAAACAAAGTTACAATACACTACACACAAAACTAAAGACTGATCGACACTTATTCCTTAATTTCAATTTCCTTTTCTATATGGTCTTGTTCTGTTGGCTTCTTATAAAATGGACAATTCTGTAGACATTCGGTAATCGAATAAGAATGTATTGTGCACCACTACAGGCTGACTTATTTATTTATTCGTATGGAGCAATGTTTGTACTGAACCTCATAAAAAAACTTTACTTGCAGATAATGTCCTTACACTAAATATCAATATCTTAATGTTTAAATGATTGCTTTCATCTCATATATCGTGGTGGACTTCAAATAAAGGATTCTATATAACGTTGAAGGTCTGCTATACATCTTGATATTTTCCAAGATATTAAAACAGATGGACAAGTTCCAAATTTATCAAAGGGGAACTTAAAGGATGGTAAGTATCATGTCAGAATCGAAACACTGACTACCGGGCTGTTGATAGCATCAGGGATTGAGAACCAGCATATGTAACGACCCTAAAAAGTAAACTAATAAAAATACTGAACTTCGAGAAATATTCTCAACGGAATGTCTCTAAGCAAATGCCAAAATCAAAAGCTAAAACACATCAAATGAATGGATAACATGAACAACTGTCATATTCCTGACCTGGTATAGGCATTTTTATGTAGAAACTGGTGAATTGAGTCTATTTTTTTAGCTAGCTAAACCTTTCTCTTGTATGGCAGTCTCTAAAAATTCCATTATATTGACAACGATGTGTGAACAAAACAAACAGACATAAAAGGTAAAAATGTCAAACATAGGGGTACATCAGTCAATATTGTGTTATTATCTAAATCACAATAATAACAAACAGATATTTCAACAAAGAAAAAAAAAGGACACCCGTGTTTCACTCAGTTTGTGTATGATACCAGGATTTAAAAGATTTACGGGATTTGAACATCGTTAAACTTCTTTTGCCTTATTTTTCAATCTCTAATTTGTTTTCGTTTTGCGTAAATGATACCTCAGTACCATATTGCCCTTATTGTTCGTATACATGTGTAGCTCAACCCTTTCAAAATAATTAGTGTTTATAACTATTTGGAGGGGGAAGCGCTTTTGCAAAATTTAGGTCTGTTCGAATTACAAGTTGTTTGTATCATCGGTTTGTGATTTTATATAAACTCTTATCAGCTTACAGTTAAATCGTTAATTTTTAGCTCACCTGGCCCGAAGGGCCAAGTGAGCTTTTCTCATCACTTGGCGTCCGTCGTCCGTCGTCGTCGTCCGTCGTCCGTCGTCCGTCGTCGTCGTCCGTCGTCGTTAACTTTTACAAAAATCTTCTCCTCTGAAACTACTGGGCCAAATCAAACCAAACTTAGCCACAATCATCATTGGGGTATCTAGTTTAAAAAATGTGTGGCGTGACCCAGTCAACCAACCAAGATGGCCGCCACGGCTAAAAATAGAACATAGGGGTAAAATGCAGTTTTTGGCTTATAACTCAAAAACCAAAGCATTTAGAGCAAATCTGACATGGGGTAAAAATGTTCATCAGGTCAAGATCTATCTGCCCTGAAATTTTCAGATGAATCGGTCAATCGGTTGTTGGGTTGCTGCCCCTGAATTGGTAATTTTGAGGAAATTTTGCTGTTTTTGGTTATTATCTTGAATATTATTATAGATAGAGATAAACTGTAAACAGCAATAATGTTCAGCAAAGTAAGATCTACAAATAAGTCAACATGACCAAAATGGTCAGTTGACCTGTTTAGGAGTTATTGCCCTTTATAGTCAATTTTTAACCATTTTTCGTTAATTAAAGTAATCTTTTACAAAAATCTTCTCCTCTGAAACTACTGGGCCAAATTAATCCAAACTTGGCCACAATCATCTTTGGGGTATCTAGTTTAAAAAATGTGTGGCGTGACCTGGTCAACCAACCAAGATGGCCACTACGGCTAAAAATAGAACAAAGGGGTAAAATGCAGTTTTTGGCTTATAACTCAAAAACAAAAGCATTTTGAGGAAATCTGACATGGGGATAAAAATGTTTATCAGTTGAGATCTATCTGCCCTGAAATTTTCAGATGAATCGGTCAATCGGTTGTTGGGTTGCTGCCCCTGAATTGGTAATTTTGAGGAAATTTTGCTGTTTTTGGTTATTATCTTGAATATTATTATAGATAGAGATAAACTGTAAACAGCAATAATGTTCAGCAAAGTAAGATCTACAAATAAGTCAACATGACCAAAATGGTCAGTTGACCCGTTTAGGAGTTATTGCCCTTTATAGTCAATTTTTAACCATTTTTCGTAAATTAAAGTAATCTTTTACAAAAATCTTCTCCTCTGAAACTACTGATCCAAATTAATCCAAACTTGGCCACAATCATCTTTGGGGTATTTAGTTTTAAAAAATGTGTGGCGTGACCTGGTCAACCAACCAAGATGGCCGCCACCGCTAAAAATAGAACATAGGGGTAAAATGCAGTTTTTGGCTTATAACTCAAAAACCAAAGCATTTTGAGGAAATCTGACATGGGATACAAATGTTTATCAGGTCAAGATCTATCTGCCCTGAAATTTTCAGATGAATCGGTCAATCGGTTGTTGGGTTGCTGCCCCTGAATTGGTAATTTTGAGGAAATTTTGCTGTTTTTGGTTATTATCTTGAATATTATTATAGATAGAGATAAATTGTAAACAGCAATAATGTTCAGCAAAGTAAGATCTACAAATAAGTCAACATGACCAAAATGGTCAGTTGACCCCTTTAGGAGTTATTGCCCTTTATAGTCAATCTTTAACCATTTTTCATAAATCTAAGTAATCTTTTACAAAATCTCCACTGAAACTACTAGGCCACAATCATCTTTGGGGTATCCGATGACCTGGCCATTCAACCAAGATGGCCGCCACGGCTAAAAATAGAACATAGGGGTAAAATGCAGTTTTTGGCTTATAACTATGAAACCAAAGCATCTAGAGCAAATCTGACAAGAAGTTAAATTGTTAATCAAGTCAATATCTATCTGCCCTGAATTTTTCAGATGAATTGGACAACTGGTTGTTGGGTTGCTGCCCTCCAATTGGTAAATTTTAAAGAAATTTTGCCGTTTTTGGTTATCTTGAATACTATTATAGATAGCGATAAACTGTAAACAGCAATAATGTTCAGCAAAGTAAGATCTACAAATAAGTCAACATGACCTAAATGGTCAATTGACCCCTTAAGTAGTTATTGCCCTTTATAGTCAATTTTTAACAATTTTCATTAATTTGGTAAATTTATGTAAATTTTTACCAAATATAGTTCTCTGTTACTAATGGGCAAAGTTCATTATAGATATAATTGTAAGAAGCAAAATCGTTCAGTAAAGTAAGAACTTCAAACACATCACCATCACCAAAATACAATTTTGTCATGAATCCATTTGTGTCCTTTGTTTAATATGCACATAGACCAAGGTGAGCGACACAGGCTCTTTAGAGCCTCTAGTTTTTGTCGCTAATGAAATATAGAAAAACCTAACATTAAATAGTAAAAAAAAGTTTCACTTGTTAACGCGTAAAATTTGTAAATTAATATAGGAGATTACAATAGCTTTTGTTAATTTATTTATGCAATGAGCTGGTTGACATACGTTCTTTTGTATTATTGACTTATAGAAACTTTAAGTATTTTAAACAATACAATATATTGTGCATTATATCGAGGGCATACAGAGGATAATAAGGTAATAATTTCGTTTAATTCTTTTTTATCTATCATTAATACTACTAGCAAGATTTTTAATAATAAGTGAGGACCATTTTCTCAGATGTAAGATACAGACTTTAAAAACTCGTTTTCAATTGACTGGAAAAATATTACTTTTATAAGTTGTGATTATGTGATTCCTGTCTTCTTTATTGATGCCTAGGTACCGATCGCCGTTTGTATACCGCTTTCTCTTTACTTGAAAAGTTTAACAAATCAAAAGAAACAAATACTTCATACCTGCTTTGAATTATTTGTGTGCTTCTAAATAAAATACAACTACATAACAGTTATCAAAGGTAACAGGATTATATTTTAATACGCAAGACGCGCGCTTCGTCTACATAAGACTCATCAGTGACGCTCAGATCAAAATAGTCAAAAGCCAAACAATTACAAAGTTGAAAAGCATTGAGGACCCAAAAATTCCAAAAAGTTGTGCCAAATACGGCTAAGGTAATCTTTTCCTGGGATAAGAAATCCTCATTTTTTTCAAAAAAATCAAAGTTTTGTAACAGGAAATTTATAAAAATGACCGAAGTGCTGACTACTGGGCTGGTGATACCATCGGGGACAAAACGTCCACCAGCATAATATAATCATTATTTTATATTTTAGTTAAAATGTCTTCGACATCTGTGCTCCCTTGTGACACATGCATGTACAGGAAAAATGATAATCCGGCCGCGCATTGGTGTTCCGAATGTGAGGAAGGGCTGTGTATTGATTGCTATACTCACCATACGCATTCAAAAACGTCCAGAAAACATGGCATCATCTCAATTGATGACTATGAAAAACTTCCGTCCTTCATTCACGAGAAAAAGCACTACTGCAATGAGCATGATGAAAAGTATGATTACTTTTGCCCAATACATAAGATCCCATGCTGTAAAATATCATCCGATACCGAGCACAAAAACTGCAGAGGCTTATCTTCAATTAGTGACATTGTACACGGAGTCAAAAAGTCTGCCGCATTTTCAGAAATGTCCTCAACAATCGAAAATATCCAACATAATATGGACAAAATTCTAAAAGAGAAAGAAACAAATTTGAAAACTATTCATGAGAGTAAAATGAAATTTCAAAGCGAGATCAAAGAAATTCGAGAAAAGTTGGTAAATCTCTTTGATAAACTTGAAAGAAAGTTACAAGATGAACTGGAGTCTATCGAAAAGAAAATCATTCAACAATCTGAAGATTTTACAAAGGAGGTCACAGACGGCAAGAACAAAGTTATGAAAATTCAAGAGAACATTGATGCAATAAAAAGACATGCCACAGATTTTCAGGTATTTGTTGGAATGAATGAATTGAAAGATGAAGTGGAAAATAGGAAGCAATATTTACAGCTCCTATATGGGGATACAAGGCTAGATAGAATCAATATCCATTGCAATGTAAATGAAAAGATAAAACTATTTTTAATTGACTTACAGACATTTGGAGATATTCAAGAAGAAAGAAGTTCTACAAAGGATTTGTTCTCGGTAGATATTCAACATACGAACGAAACACATGACAAAAGTAAAACTTCAGAGTCAAAAACTCACAAATCACGATCTGAATCTGCTGTAAAGGCGAAAGTAAAGCGTACTCTTATTGTTCCAGCAGGCTCAAATAAAAATACAATTACAAGTTGTGCTATTTTGCCCAATGGCAAATTTGCTTTTGTAGATGGCACATACAATCATCGAATAGTAATAATGGATAGTACTGGCACATCTAGTGGTGAAATTTCGTTGTCACCTTTGTTTGCATTTGATGTCACGTGTATAGACAATAAAACAATCGCTATAACAACCGGAAGTAGCGGACAAATAGCTTTCGCGAATATTCTGTCGAAGAAAATAAAAAAGTCTATTGGCACAACCTGGCAATGCGACGGAATAACTCATGTAGACGGAAAAGTTATTTTTTCTGTTTATTCGAAAGGTATACATGTGTTACACTTAGACACTGGTCATATTTCCGTAATTTATAAAGCAAATATAACTGTCGATACTTATGTAACGTCACTCGGTGACAAGATATATGATACAAACTGGAAGACCAATAGTGTGACATGTTTCGATATGGATGGCAACAGTTTGTGGACTTATGAAGATGAAAAGGTTCTTAACAAACCGCGAGGAATTGCCGTTGACACTCAACATAACGTTTACGTAGCGTCACTTGGAACTGAGAGTATCGTTGTTATTTCCTCTAATGGAAAAGAAGGGCGGCAGCTTCTAACTAAAAAGGATGGAATTGAAAATGTCCGTGCTATATATTATGATAAGGTTAGCAACTGCTTGCTCGTATGTACATTATCAGGTTCGGCATTCCTCTTTGAAATTTAAACCCAATCATACACAGATATGTATTTACTAGAATTTTCATGAATGTAAAATATTGGAATGTAATCATTGTACTAATGTATTCATGCATATATCCTTGGCTTTAAAATGTTCCAGTTTTAGTGTTACTAATGAAATATAAATCCAGATAAGGGCTTCATACAAAACTTGACAAACTAAATGCAATACCAGGACACATAAGAAGCCCGTTTTATTCACATAAATGCACCATTACCGTTAGAATAAAACATTTGGACAGTCAAATGAAAAATGTGCAATAATTGTTGATCTTAGTCATTTTTTACTTTTTTCGGTCCTTTTGGTGACATAGCTCTTCAACTGCTTCGATTTATTGTTACACATTCTTTACTTATAATATTCAGCTTTCATCGTTCATGATTAAGTTAAATCCAGAGGAGCAGTTTATATGCATGCAATCTATTAAGATTTGTTTTCAGATTTTTAAAGCATTCAAACAAAATATTTCTACAAGCCCAAGCCAACCAAAAAATTGCTAAGACCATATATGTTGGGGATAGAAAATTCAAGTAAACCTAAAAACAGTAATAAAAAAAAAACAAACAATTCCTTGTTACCCAGAACCTATCTACATTAGATTAAAGCATGATATTCAGAGTTATTCCTCTTTGCATTTAGAACAACGAGTAAAGCGACTTGTCAGAAATAAAGAAACAAATTAAATTACTATTGCATATGTTCTAAAATACGATGATTTAAGCGTATTCGAATCGGTCTGAACTAGAAAAAACATGTTAACAGATGAAGTTAAAAAAGACGGAATAAATACCAGTCATTACAAGTGAATATGCAGATTGAGTTGACATTGGCCCAGTACTTTGGTGTTGGTATCAAAACACAGAATTTACTTTCATAATAATAACAGCTGTGATATAAAACTAAGAAATTATTTAAAATTCAGAAATGTTTCTTGTTTGTGTTTGACTACACTTTTAGTTCTTTTCGGGTTTTTTTTCACCTTTTAATCCTTATGATAGGGTTTGAGTTGAAAGACATTTTGTTTCAAGCTTAAAACACATTCATTAAGTATAAATTAGGGGAAAGATACACAGAAGATGTTCAAAACCATAAGTCGAAAAGTAACTTGCAATGTCATAGTAAAAAAAAAACGGAAACGGAAAAAAGACAAACAAGTCCACAAAACATATCATAGGATGCTTGAAACTGCCCAATATAAACCCCGGGAAACATTGGGGTGATATCATGTGCTCAGGAAGGTAAGCATATCCTGCTGTACTATTGCTATGCTCATGGGAAGTATATATTATGTGATAAATCTCATTCAGTGATGACACAATCAGAGGAGTATGATTATGACATTAGAACATACACATGTTCAATTGTGACAAAGATGATCTACATCTATCAACCATCAAGTGATGGATTCGCGTTCAAAAAACTTTTAAAATTGCTAACTTCAACATAACCGCATGGAATCCGTTGTTGAATAACTTTATTACCCGAGGGTATCACCAGCCCAGTAGTCAGCACTTTCGTCTTGACTTAAGCTATCATTGATATGTTTATTTACCGGATTTGTTATAACATGAGCAAAACGACGGGTACCACATGTGGAGCAAGGATCTGCTTACCTTTCTGGAGCACATGAGATCACCTCTAGTTTTTGGTTGAGTGCGTGTTGCTTAATCGTAAGTTTTCTATGTTGTGTCATGTGTACTGTTGTTTGTCTGTTTGTCCTTTTCATTTTTAGCCATGGCGTTTTCAGTTTATTCTCGATTTATGAGTTTGACTGTCCCTCTGGTATCTTACGTCCCTCTTTCATAATTATAAATTAACTTTTAACAAAACTTTGAATTTTTGAAATACTAAGGCTTTTCTACCTCAGGAATAAATTACCTTAGCTGTAATTGGCAAAACTTTTAGGAATTTTTAGTCCCCCAATGCTCTTCAACTTCGTACTTTATTTGGCCATTTAACATTTTTTTTATTCGAGCGTCACTGATGATTCTTTTGTAGACGAAACGCGCGTCCATCGTAAATATACAATTTCAGTCCTGGTACCTATGATGAGTTTATTTCTATCATAAAAGGAAACGAAAGTTTTGGAATATCGTACTTCATATACATGCCCTGCTGGAATGTTGTTACACCCGTTTTTTCTTGAATATTTAAATAAGTTGTTGTATTATTACCAATAAAGCAACTCTCCGTTTAAGACTAATAGACGTAGTTGATAACACTATATGTCACCGTAGTGCCTAAACAATCAACAAAATCCAGACTGTAACGTTAGCTATAACACATACGGAAATAACAAATGAAAAAAATACTACTGTCTGTATAAAACAAATAACGAAATAAATATACAATAAAAAATGACAACCTATGAACAACAGGCTTCTGACTTATTACTTATAAAAGGCACATATGCAGTGTGTATGGATTAAACATGTATACGGGTGTCCAAGTTGTTATAGTCAAACGACAATTGTTGTTAATTTTATTAATACGCATTTAATTCATAAATTGATATCACTTTATACTTTACTTAAGACTTGAATTCTTCTTTTTGTAACATTATTAGGGCGTAAAAGCGTTGACCGAAGTACATTTTGTATGAAGCACGGAAGCGCTTCATTCTAAAAATGTGCGCACGGTCAACGCTTTTACAACCCGATGAAGTTGCAAGAAGAAGCATTCAATACTTATAATTACATTTATAGCTAGGATCATGAAAACACGATATTTATCAACTTTTTATTTAATTTATCTGTGCACTTTATTATGGGACCTCGTGTCATCATGAATGATAAATTTTATTGTGTAATGAAATTGACTAAGGCATAACGCAAGATTGCAGTGTAGCCAATCCTCGAGAGCCAATCAGAATAACGTACTATAATGAAACATACATCTAATGTAATTATTTTCACTTGACCGATACTTCTTAATGGTGAATTGTAGATGTCCGAGTGTATCACCAGCCAGATTGCACAGAATTTTGGTAATAAAATATTGATATTGTTTTTATGGAATTTTCAATGAGGCATTTTAAAAAATTAAATCTCTTTCATGATTATACTTTTTGTCATTTTCAGTTTTATCATCTGTTCAACGTTTTTATTTGATTTGGTTACAAATATTTTAGCCTTTCATTCCAGAAAAGTCATACTTTGTCAAAAACGTATTTAAAGCAGTACCGCTTGATATTTTTTTAGAAGAATTGCTATCAATATTATGGATCAGGGAAAAAAGTGATTTTTAATGCTGACTTTATTTCGAGTAAAAAGACATTGAAGTTTGTGGACATATGTAATAAAGAGTTATGCAATGGTTGCAATCACGTGATGGAAAAGCTACAACTTTCCGATCTTTTTAACAACTTCAGATAAGGACAACTTATTTTTGTGCTAGAATGCAACTTTTTATTTTAATCCTGGTATTTTCATGGTTTTTAACATCAATTTTCTTGTTGTACAATAATTCTATTGTATGTCTTCATGGGATACATATTTGATAAAGTTCGATTTATATAATTTGGATTGATTTTTTTTTTTTTTTTTTTTTTATAGTTTTCACAAATTTAAACGATATCAAGGCTTTTTAATTTGAAGGGATAAAGAAAGAAAAGAGTTGTATCGGACAAACTACCCGGCAGACATTTTATAAATTGTACTACCCCTCATGCTCATGTTGTTCAAAGTGATAAACCTGGTCAATGTTAGTCTTTTGTTTCTTATCTTTTTTTTTCAATTAAGTTTTTTCTTATTACCGGAGTCTGTCTGGTTTTATATAGTCATATAAAAAACTGATATATAGTTTAGTCACCTGTCTATTTTTTTTAAACTGTATGTTTACCTCTAGAAGTAGTTTAACTAATTGTAACTATTTGTTGTTCGATCACGGTCTCGTTTTCCAATCGTCTCATTGTAAACATCTTCAACGTTGAACTGGTTCTGGAACTTTTTGTTTTGTTTTATTCTTATTTACTAGTTTATGCCGAAGACATTGCGAAACACTCTAGGTATTTCCAACTAAGAAGAATAAACGAAGGAATATATTTTCAAAGAGGGCGTCATCATTTCTACACCTTTATGCCAGCTATTGGTATGGCAGAAGCAATTGGTTACGTTCAAAATCTTAAGTACACGATCGCAAAATAAATTACATTGCAATGCCAATCAAAATTTCAGACAAAATTCTACTGAACAAGATAGTTAAATGAAAGGGTGAAGTTTGATTGATCATAACTGTAAATTAACTGTTAGCAAACCTTACAATTTTACGAAATACTAAGGATGTATTAACCCTATTAAAACTACCTAGATATAGGAAGATGTGGTGTGAGTGCCAATGAGACAACTCTCCATCCAAATAACAATTTAAAAAAAAGCTAACCATTATAGGTCAATGTACGGCCTTCAACACGGAGCCTTGGCTCACACCGAACAACAAGCTATAAAGGGCCCCGAAATTACTAGTGTAAAACCATTCAAACGGGAAAAAAACAACGGTCTAATCTATATAAAAAAACGAGAAACGAGAAACACGTATAAATTACATAAACAAACGACAACTACTCTACATCAGATTCCCGACTTAGGACTGGTGCAAACAATTGCAGGGGAATTAAACGTTTTAATGGATCCAAACCTTCTCCCTTTTTCTGAAACAATAGCATAACATCACAACATAGAAAAACACACGATAAAATATTAATTGGCAGGCCTAACTCAATCAAAAAACGTAAATTAATACACTATGAACGAATAAATTTGATCGGCGATATCTGAATGCAAGTGCGTAGTTAATAAAATATTAGGGACACACATTCAAGGCCAAAAAGCAAACAAACAAGTCCAAACAAAGCTGTATTTGACAAAACCTTTCGATTTGCTCATGAACTTCGCATACTTCATTTGATCTTTTAATTCTTCTTTGAGTATTAGTTTATACTGTGTTGTAAAATGTTTAAAGTGTTCATATTTCTGTGTATTGGCTTGAGTGTCCTTTAAACATCTTCCCTTGGTGAATCCTGCATATGAACAACAGTACTACTTGTTCATATGCATCAGCCACGAGAAAGGACTTAACTCAAAACCTATTTTTATAATGGATGTGATGCTGGTGCATGGTCAATAAACAGTAAACATACTGGTGAACGTGACTTCATGTATTATTACCTCAATTTATATTTCATGTTTTTTACAGTTGTATTTCTTTTTTATTTCCTTGTGTATTGTCTATTGCAATTGTTTGATATAAAAAAAAATCCATGTACTGACTATGCGTATAATGGTTCCTCTATTGGAAATAAAATTTATCTTATCTTATCTTATCTTATATCCTATCGTATCTACAATATTGATAGCTGGTAATAAGGTGCGTTTTGATTCTCAACAAGCTGTGATTTTTTTCTCATATAAAACAATCAGAGGAACTTTGTCAGCCAGCAAGAAAACATTATTGTAGCTTTCTTGTATCACTGCTTGTTGACATTGTTTTACCGTATTTTCGAAGACTTTGAAGTGTTAGGTGTACTATATGATAAAAGGGTAAACATAAAAAAGGAAAGCTATCAGAAATGACCATGTTTGGTAAATAATTCGTAAATCACATGATGTATTTTTATTATCCTTTCAATAAATTCTTGTCAAAGTGTGTACTAGACAACAGGACGTTGATTTGAGGATAAAAAGCATCTTTTATCAACCGGTTTCGATAAAGCTGAAAAATTTAATGGGAGATTATAAAATAATTCCACATAGAATGAAAGGATTCCATCAACACAACTTGGTATTATCAGAAAGTAAAATAGCAGAACAATTCCCTGTTTCATTTTCTTCTTCGGTTCATTCATTTAGAATCTATTAGTCTCGGCATCATTGACAATATACTATAGAGTTCATGATGAAACTATTCATAGATTAAGAAAATTATGTTCAAGCTATTGTCAAAATTTCACACATCAAGAAAAGCAATTGTTAAAGAAAGGAAATGGATTCCTGAGAGGATTGTTGTACCATTCATTTGAAGAAATATCCAAAGTAAAGCACCATTATATCAAAGATTCAGAAAATTAAAGTTTTTCTCAAATTTGCAAATTACTAATGGATGTAAAAATGAGATTTTTCAATAGACAATAGTCTGCAATTGTAGTTGGAATGTATAAGAAACACAAAGGCAATGGATACAGAAAAATAAGTCATAGATTATGAATTAAAAAAGCTCCAAGTGATTAATGTTTTCTGATTGACTTAGAAGTCTGTTAAGGTTACTTTTCAATTGAAATAAAAGCAATATAATTGTGTAGGTGAAAATAGAAACTTGAATTATTTTTGTGAAAATAAATATAAATTAACTTTTTGTTCTGAAAAGGTCTTGAAACTTAAATTAATCATCATTCTATCAAAAAATGATTTAGCTTGTAGATTGAAATTGGTTGTATACGCTTTCTACATAAAGCTTTATTACAGATGACGTCATGAGTTTTATTTACAGGAGTGCAAAACCGATAGGACAATCTGTTTCAAATCAGATTTTCAGTTAATTATATTTTAACGTGATTAAAGCTAATAATATATATTAAATGTAATTAAATCAAATGGCAGGGAAGATTTTCCCAAAAAAAATCTACCGGTATATTTGATTCTTAGATTGAAATCAGAAAGGTAGTTTATGGTAGAGGTAACAAACAAATACTATCGCAACCCCATAAAAAGACGAGCTCGCCATTTTAAGGTTTATTTGTAGCAACGTGAAATCTAAGTGTAACATTTTGTCAAAATGGAGACACTTGACGGTCTCTTGCCTTCTCATATTTATACAATTCATAGAAAAAAACAAAAACAGTAACACTAAACTCATAGGAAAATACAAAAAGGAAATTCCCTAATTAATTGGCAAAATCAAAAGCGAAAACACATCAAACTGTCAAATTCATGACTTGGTACAGGTATTTTCTTAAGTAGAAAATTGTGGATTAAACATGGTTTTATTGATAGTTAAACCTCTCACATGTATGACAGTGGCATAGCATTCAATTATATTTACAACGATGTGCGAACAAAACAAACAGATATAATAGACAAAAATGTCAAAATAGGGGTACAGCAGTCAACATTGTTTTATCATCTTAATCAACATAGAAATAAATATATATGTAAACAAACATTGACACACAACAGAACATTTGACAGGATGTATAATTACAGAGCAACGTCATATGTAAAAAAAAAGAAAAAAAGCATATAGACATAGCATTTGAGCAAAAATGAAGACAGGAATAAAAAAAATTAACACAGAATAATAACACAATGATGGAATGTATAATAAAAGAGCCACGACAAATTGATACCACCAAGAATAGACTTAACAGTAACAGTAATATTTATAAAGACACATAAAAGATTACTATAACACGTTATTAAGATGATAAACAACATCAGTACACATAATCTTCACTTCAAGACATTCTTGTATTATTTGTGAAGTTGATACAGAATATTTATCAACAAGATCTTAATACCTTCTGATGAACTTTTTAGAAAAAGAACGTGACTTTCTTTGACAAAGCCCTCGAACATCAACTCTCTATTCCGACACTGGTGATGTTTACAAAGTCTAAATAGTTGCTGCATGCTGTTGAATGCCGGAAATGTATATCCCATATGCAGGTGAAGTTGGTATATTGCTACTAAGGTGGGGGAAATTTTCCTCGGAGTTAGGTAAGCTTGTTATTTTACTATTTATCATCTCAACCGTTTGTGTCGCTTTTGTTTCAAATGGAGATCAAATAAATCCCCTAAGAATACTAAAGTTGGATTTAGTTATGTTTTAATCATTGTCAAGAATTGTTTCATTTTCAATTTAAAATCTTATTTCAAAAGATTACTTATTTGAGTTAAAACAAATGCATCTTCATCGTCTTATTGCGTTAACCTGTCACCATAGATATGAAATTGATCATATTTACATCAGTTCATTTCTTTAAAATCAGTGGAATTTGATGCGACTGTCATACAAGTGAGAGGTTTAGCTAGTTATATAACCACCGTTTTCTACATTAGAAAATGCCTGTATCAAGTCTGGAATATGATAGTTGTTGTCCATTCTTTTGATATATTAATCTTTGATTTTGCCATTTGATTTAGGACTTTTCGTTTTGAATTTTCTTCAGAGTTCAGTATTTTTGTGATTTTACTCTTTTTCTTTTTATACGACCGCAAAAATTGAAAAAAATTTGGTCGTATATTGGTATCACGTTGGCGTCGTCGTCGTCGTCTTCGTCGTCGTCCGAAGACATTTGGTTTTTGCACTCTAACTTTAGTAAAAGTAAATAGAAATCTATGAAATTAAAACACAAAGTTTATGACCATAAAAGGAAGGTTGGGATTGATTTTGGGTGTTTAGGTCCCAGCAGCTTAGGATTTAGGGGCCAAAAAAGGCCCAAATAAGCATTTTTCTTGGTTTTCGCACAATAACTTTAGTATAAGTGAACATTTTAACATAAGGTCTATGACCACAAAAGGAAGGTTGGTATTGATTTTGGGAATTTTAGTCCCAACAGTTTAGGATTAGGGGCCAAAAACAGGTCCCAAATAAGCATTTTTATTGGTTTTTGAACAATAACATTAGTATACGTTAATAGAAATCTATGAAATTTTAACATAAGGTTTATGACCACAAAAGGAAGGTTTGGATTGATTTTGGGCGCTTTGGTCCCAACGAATTAGGGGCCCAAAGGGTCCAAAATTAAACTTTGTTTGATTTCATCAAAAAATGAAGTATTTGGGTTCTTTGATATGCCAAATCTAACCGTGTATTCAGATTCTTAATTTTTGGTCCTGTTTTCAAATTGGTCTACATTAAGGTCCAAAGGGTCCAAAATTTAACTCAGCTCGATTTTAACAAAAATTGAATTCTTGGGATTCTTTGATATGCTGAATCTAAACATGTACTTAGATGTTTGATTATGGGCCCAGTTTTCAAGTTGGTCCAAATCGGGGTCTAAAATTATTTTATTAAGTATTGTGCAATAGCAAGAAATTTTCAATTGCACAGTATTCCGCAATAGCAAGAAATTTTCGATTGCACAGTATTGCGCAATAGCAAGAAATCTTCAATTGCACAGTATTGTGCAATAGCAAGAAATCTTCAATTGCACAGTATTGCGCAATAGCAAGAAATATCTAATTGCACAATATTGCGCAATAGCAACAAATTTTCAATTGCACAGTTTTGCGCTATAGTAAGAAATATTCAATTGCACAGTATTGTCCCGTTTTCAAATTGGTCTACATTAAGGTCTTAAGAATAAAAAATTAAATTTTGTTTGATTTCAACAAAAAATGAATATATGGGGTTCTTCAATATGCTCAATCTAACCATGTATTTAGATTTTTAATATTTGGGCCTGGTTATCAAATTGGTCCACATTGAGGTCTAAAGGGTATAAAATTGAACATTATTTGATTTCATCAAAAATGAATTCTTGGGGTTCTATGATATGCTGAATCTAACCATGTATTTAGATTTTAGATATTGGACTATAACAGGTAAATGTCCAATTTAAAATTTTTAAGTTTTTAAGTTTAAGTTCTTAGACCACATTCGTTCTGTGTCAGAAACCTATGTTGTGTCAACTATTCAATTACAATCCAAATTCAGTGCTTTATCAAGCTTACATGTTGTGTCCATACTTGACTCAACCGTTCAGTGTTCAACCTCTGCGGTCGTATAAAGCTGCGTCCTGTGGAGCATCTGTTTTTTTTATAGTATTATGATTTTGTCCGAAAACAAAAATGGGATAACATGGCCACTAAGACTTTGAGACGCAATATTTAGAGTAAATATTTCTCGTAGATTTAAAGCATATGAAAGCAAAATAGTAACTGATTGTTTCGGAGGAATTAAAATCTTTCTTTATATTTAAGTTGTCTTTTCCTTTTTTTCATGTCCAATTTATTTCTAATATTTTGACAGCCTGAGATGAACAGAAATAAATAACATTTCTAAAAAATCTTTTGAATGTAAAAAAGAAATTATTTTTTAATGAACTAATTGATTTTCAGTCAAGGGTAATACGTAAATCACTACTTTGTCAAATGTTGAAGTAAACAAAATCTATTTTCTAATATTTGCTATTCACTATAAATTTCGCATGAAACTGTATGGCATTTTTCGTTTGTTGGTCGTGCTTTTGATTTTGTTTATTTGGCCACATCTATTTGCATGCTAATTTATTCAAATATCTCAAACTAGCTTCTCTCTAAACTTCGCTTTCCCATAAATCCAAATTAATGGAAATTGTAATATAGGGTTATTGCATGAATATTGGGGAATATTGTCACGAGTAGATTTTTATATTGCACAAGCTTGCGAGTGCAATATATGTTCTACGATGGACAATATTCCCCAATATTCATGTAATAACCCTTTTATTGTATAGCAATATAATATTTGAAAGTAAAAATTGGTTTAAACTAAGAATTTGTCGTTGATGACGTCATGAATTTTGATGATTTATTGCACTAGTGCAATCTTAGAATTCATTGCATGCTAACATTTGGTTACCTTCTGTGGGAAATATTATAATGCTATGCAATAATATCTCTTATTCTTTGTTTGTAATTCAAACGTTTAATCATCCTCTTATTATTATATGCAAGTCATCAACATATCAAATCTTCAATAATTTAGGAAGAGTCAACTAACCTTTATCAGTTTGTAGTGTTCTTTTTAAAAGAAACCACTTAATCAGTATTCCTTTATATTGCTTATAGGTAAAAATGTTTCTATTATATTAAAATAAGAGATTGAAACGGATATTTTTTTTCTGGAATCATTTTGCATGATGTTTAAGAATCAATATATGATGCCAAAAGCACTAAAATCTTTGGCAATATAATTTATGAAAACAATCAGTAGATATATCATTGTGTTCTGGGACATTTAATCAACATTTACAGTACAGGAAAACATTAGACTGACTTGAGTTAATCCAACCTTGGTAACATAACTGACAATATTTCACGTCTATACCCCAGAATCCTAGAACAAAGGTCATTCTTACCAGAAATTGAAACATTTATCAGTCGTTTAAACCACGTTAAAAGAGCTTTATTCATAGCATTGATTTCTTTTATCGGTTTCCTGATGAGATTATTGTTTGGTTTTTCTATGAAAATGATGATTATTCGCTAAATTTGCATTTTGTAATATTCTGGTTTGTCCCTCGTTTCGATCTCAAATGAACTCTTCAGAGAGTTGTTTTTGGTATTATGACAGATTTTGACAATATTATGTTTTTCTCTGATTCTTTTGTCAATAAACTGTCTCAGCATCAAAAATCAACACTAATTTGCTATTAAGATGTATTGGGATAGTGTCAAAGATTATCAAAACCCATCTTTAATCAAATGGTCGTCGCTGAAATGTGTCGTTCTATCAGGTTTACTTACAAACATATTTTATTTTATATTTTGACGACATATCACGATAGACTATTTCAGGTTTCATTTTAACCTTACTTTGCCTCCGATTATGAATAAAGGCAAAACAAAACCAATGAGGACATTAATTTCATAAATATTCGCACTCAAAAGCTGTTGAGATTGACAAATACAATTATGTTCCTCTAAAGTCATACTGCAATGTTCATTACAGCACTGTGTCATCAATATAGAAGTTTCTGAACACACCCAAATATTCATAGTAAAATATGAAATGCGAAATAAGAACACAGCTATTCTCTCTTTTTGATTCTTTTTTTTTATAACAATGGAAATTCATAAATTAGACACAAAAATTTCAGTTTTAAACTCAAACTTTTGTTTCCTTAGTGGATTTTGTCATAATTCCTAAAAGGTCTTCACTGATTGTAAAGAGAGGTACTATTATGGGTATAAATATGGCAATTTTATCGACTTCTTTGTTATAAGTTTTTGACAAATATCTTCCATCGTAAACATATCACATTCGCATATAACTTCATCGTATTAAAAAAGTTTGATTCAGACTCTTTGACAATATTACAGATGAAAGTACCTTCACAAATTGTCAGTACAAGATCGCATTAAAAATACATTAGATTATCAAGGGACTTCAGTTCGTTGGTACCATAACTTTTTGATAAATGGTTCCATATGCATAATATACTAAGTGCCCAAATAAACGCAACAAATGACTTTATATATTATCTTGTACAAATGTTTTCATAAGGAGTTGGTCAATTGTTGTGAGATCGTATGTTTCTGACGATGTGCGTGCTTAGCATTTATTGCAATTTTTCACACGTTTAAGATGTCGAGATCGAACGATTCAGAATTCAAAATATTAAAACAAATATTGATTCCACTTTGTGCGCATAATTTTAAACATAATTAACAATAAACAGCTGCGCCATGAGCGCATGATACGCCCGACGTCTTGTGTGGAAGTTTTATGCAATAATCATAAATAGTTTCTTAGAACGTTTTAAGCAATAACCATATATTGTTTTTGAGAACGTTTTAAGCAATAACCATATATTGTTTTTGAGACACGGCGGGACATGTGAAACCCCCAAACATGTTTTTTGTTTTACAAAAAACTAAATATCACTAGAATAAAATTTTGAATCAAAACCAAAAAGTATACAGGTCTTTAGATTAATATAACAAAGAAGTGTGTAAAGTTTTAAGCAATAATCATAAATTATTTTTGAGATACGGCGCGACATGTAAAAAAACCTCCCCTGTTTAACAAAATACTCAATAACTCCATAATAAAGTTTTGAATCATCACCAAAAAGTATACAGATCTTTAGATTAATATAACAAAGAAGTGTGTAAAGTTTTAAGCAATAATCATAAATTGTTTTTGAGATACGGCACAACATGTAAAAAAAAAACCTCCCCCTTTTTTACAAAATACTTAATAACTCAAAAATGAAATATTGAATCATCACCAAAAAGAAAAGTAAACAGATCTTTAGATTAATATAACAAAGACATGTGTAAAGTTTTAAGCAATAATCATAAATCATTTTTGAGATATGGTGCGACATGTAAAAAAAACCCTCCCCCTTTTTTACAAAATACTCAATAACTCAAAAATAAAATTTTGAATCATCACCAAAAAGTATACAGGTATTAAGATTAATATAACTAAGAAGTGTTTAAAGTTTTAAGCCATAATCAAGAATCGTTTTTGAGATACGGTGAGACATGTGAAAAAAACACACCCCTGTTTTAGTTACAAAGTGCCGTAACTCAAAAAGTTTTAATCTTATTTTCACCAAAAAGTATACAGATCATTTGACCATCATAAGAAACAACTATATTAAGTTTCATGAAATTTGATTAAGTCATTCTCAAGTTACGGTGCGACATGCTTACGCCGGACAGACAGACGGACGGACGGACGGACGGGCGGACGGACACCGGACATTTGTATACCATAATACATCCCGTCAAAATTTTGACGGGCGTATAAAAACAAGATTTGCAAAAGTTATCAAAAATTGATCCAGTTTAATAATCATCCTTTAATTATTGTAAAGGCTTAGATACATTATCCATATGTTATTGTTGTGTGAACTGGACCAACTTACAAACCAAATAAAAGTTTTTGAAATGTTCATGGTTAATACTTATAATTCTGTATTAAAACATTTCGTTTTATTAAATTTTTATTGTCTTGGAACCCCAGTATTCCATACACCTTATCGCTATTCCGGCTGACACGGCCGCTTGAACTTCTGGCGTCATTCAACAATCACTTTTCCATTGTGGCGTCAGACATTTTTTTTTATGACGTCAAAATTTTACGAGAACCTGTGATATCCAGTAATGGCGGACAAATAGCAATAAGGTGTTTCAAATGACTCACAGTGAAATCGGCATACTGCTTACAACAGTTAAAAAGTTATTTCGGCAACTTGCACGGCATATCGAAGTGTAGACCGAAGAATAAAATCTAATCGACCAATCAAATTTAAGTATTTGTAAATATGCAAATATTATCAAAATCATAAGCCAATCCACAACTTCCAACAGGCTGACCGTTAAGACATCAAATAAGTTACGAGACACTTACTAATAGATGGTTTTGGTATAATCAATTGACTAATATAAAACATTACTTCAACCAGAATATATTGATCATTTCCAAGAAAAAAAGAAGAAAAGAGGGGCGAAAGATACCAAAGAGAAGATTTACTTGAGGAAACAAGGAGATTACATAATGACGAGGACAATCACAATAAAATCATGACAATTTTATCAAATTTCATTTCTGGCATTTTATCCTCATTTGTCAGTATACATATGAAATGACATAATGCCTTCCATGTCCTACATTTTAAAGTAGTTTACGTAATCATTAGACCACTTTTATCATGGCAGCACCTATGAATTGCTTTTAAGTTAAAAATGACGGAAATGCAAAAGTTAAAACCATTATATTTTTTAATCTCCTTGTTATAACTAACGACGTTTAATAGTACACTGTAATTGTTTTCCTGTAAAAATAGATTGAAAAGTGCAAACTTATTAATTACTGATATTTTTCAATATTTACCTCTGATAAAAAGAGAAAACAATATGTTTTGCATGGTACCATCAAAACGTTTTCACTGAATCGTTTTAATAGAGTCCCTTTGAGACGTAATTTTGCGAGAAGTGATTTTCAATCAAATATTATCTATAATTGAACAGAGCTTTACAAAGAGATTGAAAACAATTATAACAATATGATAACATAGAACAAAAGATGATTCAAATATCATTCCGTCACGGTATGACTTTCTTCAAAGACCTAAGTTAACTGGGAGACAATATAGTGCGGTGACTGAAGGCAGATTTTTTGGAGTTTAATCTCCCCACCGAACACACACCTACATAATATATCATTGGAAAGAGGAAATCGTGTACTATAATAATATGCCTGTCGTCAGGACTTGATATGGTCACATTTTTTTTAAATTGAGGTCAAAGGTCATATGTAAAAATTTGTGAAAATTTGGGTGGGTTTCAATTTTGACATTTTTTTCTATTTCTAAACTCTACCTAAATACAAATGATACTGTTTTGGCTTTAGTAATGTTTGTTATTATACATAAACCTTAATCATTGAGATTTTTTTATCAAAAAAAATCCTAAAACGACGTTATATAAACAAAACTTCAAAAATCAAGTTTTCAACCTATAAAATGTTAAGAGCACCTTAACCTTATGAAAAATATCAATTTCAGGTAAAAATCAAGTGTCATGCAGGACAATACTTTAAAATTATTTTTTAAACTATCATATTGGGTGAGGTATCAAACCAAAGCCATAGAACACTACAGTCAAATATGAACTCAAATTGAATTTGCGGATACTTCAGGTTTTTTAGAGACTACTCGTTGCTTTTTGGTTTTTTTTCACAATTATTACTGCTACCACAGTATTATCTTTTGTTGTGTATTTAACACTGGTTAATATCTATTACATTATAGGTTTTGTAACTATATCCCCCCTTTTTTCCCTTGCAACGTACCACAGACTTCAAAAGTATTCCATATATAAAAAAAGAAGATGTGATATGATTGCAAATGAGACAACTCTCCAAATGAGACCAAATGAGACATAAAACAGTTATAGGTCCCGTACGGGTTTCAACAATGAGTAAAATTCATACTGCAAAGTCTTCAATACCCGAAACGAATAATGTAAAACAAACAAAAAATCTAACGGCCTGATTAATGTACAAAATAAATAATAAAGAAACAAATATAGTATATAGAAACAAACGACAAACACTGCATTATCGTCTCGTAACTTGAAACTGACACATACAGATAGTGGCGGGTTTAACTTTTTTAAGGGCACGCCAAAACTCCCCTAACCTCGGGACTGGAACCGTGTGTACCAGTGCAACAAGCTTTATACCAAATCAACACTTATCTCCATCATGTTCATTTTTATCAACCGTCACAATATCAATAACGGTCACATTTTTTCTGCACCAGATGCGCATTTCGACAATACATGTCTCTTCAGTGATGCTCGTGGCCAAAATATGTGAAATCCAAAGCTTATATTAAAGATTAAGAGCTATAGTCCAAAAGTTCCAAAAGTATAGCCAAATCCATGAATGGAATCAGAGCTTTGCATGAGAGAGATACATTCCTTAATTTATAATAATTTCTAACATTTTGTAACAGCAAATTTTAATGAAACAAAAAATCCGTATTTTCATGCCAGTACCGGAGGACTGGCTACTGGGCAGGTGATACCCTCGGGGACTAACAATCCACCAGCAGAGGCATCGACCCAGTGGTAGTAATAACAATAACGGTACCTTTTTTTCTGCACCAGATGCGCATTTCAACAATACATGTCTCTTCAGTGATGCTCGTGGCCAAAATATGTGAAATCCAAAGCTTATTTTAAAGATGAAGAGCTATAATCCAAAAGTTCCAAAAAGTATTGCCAAATCCGTGAAAGGAATCAGAGCTTTGCATGAGGGAGATACATTCCTTAATTTATAATAATTTCTAACATTTTGACATGTTTTAATATTTCTACACATTTCACTCATGGCCACAGGTCTGCACATGAAAGGTTCTGCTCAAAGCAAACACGTTATTTTGAGTTTTTCTTTACAAGTACAGACAAGGTATTGTAGGAAGTCCGAAGATATTTGTTCCTAAAAAATACCAGCTTCAAACCATCCCTATCAGTTCATCCAAGATTTACAAGATCTATAAGGGGGTTTAGGAAGGTGTGATGACATCCATATGCTTGTATGTAAAGATGCTGGGGAAACATCATACGAGAAGTACACATTATCTTGAATTCGCTCAATTTCATGGTTGGCAACACATTAGATAGCGTCCCACTTTATTTTAAGAAGCATAAAATCAATTGGCATTCAATGTTTCAACAAGGTGTTTTGAACCAAACTCACGGTACATTTGTAAAGCCAATAAAATAAAAAGGAGTAAAACAAAAATGATTGCCTCAACAATCGCTTAGCATTTCCACAATTTCTCTGGTGCCATTTCCTGAGAATAGTCTTGGCTGTATGCAGTTTCATTGAGTAACCATAGAATGAATTGCAATAAATACGAAGGCATTGACTGAATTAAGAAGGAAGAAACAATTCATCCGAAGTTGGGTAGTCTTCTTTAGAGTTTCGATGCCTTTTCTAAGTAAACTTGCAGCGAAATTAAATATCTGTCCGTTATTTGTGTCTATTACAGTTGACATTGAGGTCAGTTTTCAATTGACTAGAAGCTTATATGGCATCTTAAATAGTTATTTTGCTACTAAATAATATGTTATATTTGCCTTGAACTTGTTGAAGTTGTTTGACAACTGAATTTCTATAGAAATAAATGAGTTTAGACTGCATTTTACATGTAGAATATTTTAAATTAGAATCAGCCTGAAGAAATGATCTATATTTATCAAGTAACGGTGTCATGAGGAATTACCATTAAATCGTTGTCAATAGCCAAAATAAAATTAGTAAAAGCAGTATCGTGTTCTGAAATATCTGCTTCCACGGGTTTGGATTTTTTTTTTTCGTTTTTAGCAAATATTTTGTAATGCAACCAAAATGACAGAGTGCTTGAAGTTTAAAAGATGGACGGGAAACTATTTCAACTTTAACTTTATCTGACACGGATAAAACATTTTTAATACGCTCATCTGAATCAAACTTGAGTATTTTTTTATCTTTCTAAAATGTTTTGTTGCAACAAAATAAACAAGTGCTCCAGATGAACGACTGCGTTCTAGAACGTGTACACTGGATACCCGAAACTGAGGGACAACAGTCAGATAATTGTATTCATCAAACTTCCTGCACGGAGTTCTTCAAATTAACAGCTATCGCATGAAACATCTTGATGCCCCCCCTCATCCAATCTTTTATGCAATGCAGATACAAAAGTCGACTTCCCTAAACTGGTAAATTGACTCAAAATTTCAATCGAGGTTTTTTTTAGCATATTTTTTATTCACTGCATAAAATTAAACGACTTTTGTCTGTTCTTTGGACTTAATCGAGCAAGTTGCAAAGGACTTGACATATCACGGAATATTTACTGAAACTATCCGTCAATTATTTTAATTTTACAATAAGACCTTTCTGACAAAGTATATTTGATGTTTTATAACGAAAAAACATAGAATATAAACATATATAAACAAAGTATGTGGCATATATCAGTGCACTTTAATTGAAAATATGTGTATATAATAGCGAAAAAGGTAGTAATTTCATATATCATTTGAGAGCAAATTATTGACTAATACACAAAATGGGACGGAAGGCAAGTGATTGAGTTCCGTGTTGAAATTGAAGAATTTTACTCCGTTCTTTTCCCATTGATTTCTTAAGGTTTTTTTCATATTTTGGTTCCGAAATTTTTATCACTTATTAGTTTTATTAAATACTATATGCTAAAAATATTGTGGGATAATTGTTATTACTACTATGAAGAAGAAACTAAAGTTTGAGTCTGAATTTGCAATTAAAATTACCTCAATTTTAAATAGTCTAAACTTCACAAATTTTATAGATTAGAAGAAAATAAAATACTGATTAGCATATTTTGACATGTCAAAATAGCTTCAGGAAAAACTATTTCAATTAAATGTAAGCAAACATACCCATTTTTTCATTTTGAAAAAGGGGGGTTGAAACTCTCCAATATACTACCAGTCATTAAAACGACTTTTTAGAAAAAAGTGACCGTACGAAATACTGACGACAGGGCAAAAACTAAAGAAGACATATTTGTCTTTAAGTTAAGACCATTTTTAGCCGTGTGTTATTTGGGGAGATTAAACTCGCGATCTAGACGACTTTTTACACTTCTGTCACCGCACTAATAATGATGTCGATTTCAAATATATTGCGAGTAATTGATTTCATTAGGTCTGATACATCAGAAGAAATTGCTTTCTTTTTGTTTACCTTTACGCTTTCCCATAATACACAATCACACATTTGATTATATTTTATCATCACCTAAGCGAATTCTATACAATAAATGAAAATAAAAAGAATAATTAAATAAAAGAATAGAGTGATAACCCCTCTCACGGTGATTGAATCTGCCATATTTATTGTTTTTTGTTTTAATGAATCGTGGTCGTAAAATGTTATAAATCATTAACTAAAGTTTTTCAATCACTTATTGAAGGTTAAGTAAACTACCTGAATAATAGAATAACTTTCCTAATGCGTGTTTCATGAGGAGGAAAAAGTTAAATGGATCCCCTTAGATTTGTAAAAGGTTGTGGGTTTCCTGTTTGTATTCATTATTTGACCACTTCTACTCTCTTTACTTTCGATTTTTCATAAGTATTTACTTAATTTTAGATTCTCGTTTCCCCTTATCACAGTTGGACTACTAAATAAAATTGAGAATGTCAATATATGAAAACGGCAAATTCTAAACGCCCCGAGAAAATTGATTCCACAAAAATATTTAAAATATGACATAAACACTAATATGTAAAATAATATACTATTAATAAAAATTTAAAAAAAACATGCAATTAGACAACCACAGACGATATTCATAACCTAGGACAGACTCAAAAGGTATTCGAATATGTGACGGAGTCTCTATTGTCTTACTTTGATAAACAGTAGAGCACAGGAAAATTCAATACTTTTTTAAGAATAGAATTATAAACAAGATATACAGGGTACATGTCTATTTTCACACTCATTGTAAAACATCAAATTTGATTTTAGGCAAAGCATCCGCATTCCTAAAATTTGTTTCTTATCAGTATCCAGGGCAAGATTAAAAATGTTACGGAAAAACTAATGTTTTTCTTATCCCAGGAATAGATTACTTTAGCCGTATTTGGCGCAATGTTTTGGAATTTTAGGTCCTCAATACTCTTCAACTTTTTTTTTTTGTTTGGCTTTATAACTATTTTAATCTGAGCGTCATTTTTATGGAGACGAAACGCGCGTCTGGCGTATTAAATTATAATCCTGGTACCTTTGATAATTGTTTAACGGAACAATGGGCGCGTTTTGCCACAAAACTTACTAACTATGACTTTGAAAGCTCGATCATTTCTAAATAATTGAATATACTCCACATACGCCACAGAGTAATATAAAAATACAAAATAACAGAAATACCGAACTCTTAGGGAAATTCTAGGGAGAGCAAAAGGCAAAATCAAAACAGTAAACACATCAAACGAATGGATAACAATTGTCTTATTCCTGTTACAGGCATTTTACTGAATCGTTTTAATAGAGTCCCTTTGAGACGTAATTTTGCGAGAAGTGATTTTCAATCAAATATTATCTATAATTGAACAGAGCTTTACGTAGAAAATGGTGGATAAACCTGGTTTCATAGCTAGCTAAACCTCTCACTTTCATGACAGTCGTAAAATATTCGATTATATTGACAACGAATAAAACAAACAGACATAATAGGTAAATATGTCAAAAACAGGTGTACAGCAGTCAACATTGTGTTATAATCATAACTATAAAAACAAACAAATATATGTCAACAAAGAAAAACAAAACGGCGTAAAGACAAAGCACGAAAATTAAAGACAATAATACAAACATTTATTAAAGCACAATAACACAATGACGGGATGTCAAGCGACCGAGGTACGTCAAATGGATAGTTCCATAAGAAAAGACTAAATGGTAGAACTACAAATTTACATAGACAAATAAAGGAATAGTATAACACGTTATTAAGATGATAAACAAAGTCAGTACCTAGAATCTATACTTCTATAGATAAAAGAAGATGTGGTATGAGTGCATTCATTCCAGACCATCCACTTTATTATTTGTTAAGTTGATACAGAATATTTTTCAACAATGTCTTGGTATTTTCCGATGAACTTTTTTTTAGAAAAAGGACGAGACGTTCTTTGACATACCCCTGGTTCGTCAACTTTCTGCCCAAAACTGGTGACGTTTTACAAAGTTTGAGTAGCACATGCGCGATCTTGAATACCGAATGAGATGGGAAATGTATATCACATATGCAGGTGAAGTTGGTAAATTGCTACTATGTTTGGGGAAATTGATCATTTTAAAGTTGCAATCGTCTTGTTTGTAATATATTCTGGTACTAAGACGACCGCTGATGGCAAATTCGAGGTAAAAGTCTAAAAAAAAAAAAAAGAAGCAGGGGAAGCCGTGTCTGTTATTTCTTTATTTTCTACTTCTGGAGGATATATTAATGGAACCCAATTAGAAAAGTTTGGATTGTTAATCGAAAATATCAAAATATCTGAATGGGAAATTAAATGATCTGGCTTCTTTTATCTTCTTGTTTTTTACAACTTTCTGAAGGAACTCCAACCAATATGAAAAAATATTGGTTGGCAAGGAAAGGCGCACAGTTCGTTCCTATGTCACCAATGTACTGTTGTTTGTACGAGAAGCTTGTGTATCCAATACAAACAAGGTAAGTCCTCCAATTATCCGTTTATTGTAATGTTTATTTGAAGCCATGAAGGACAAAATCTCATCTTTGTCAAATGATACGTTTTTGTATGTGGGATTACATAAGTGCTCATTTATTCCTTATTATTTGAAAAGAAACTTGTAAAAGTACGATTTGCATAAAAAGACTAGCCAATATTATTTGAAGTTTGTCAGCAGGAACAACAAACATACTTATCGAGAAAATAGATTTTGGTCGATCATTCACACATCATTTGAACTTATAAATACGAAGTTTTATCAGAGACCCGATCGTTATATTACAGAATAAGAGAAATTAAAGAAAAGTTTGTTAACTTGAATTATATATAATATTTGTTTTGATATTTGCATTGCACATTAAAACATTCCTTTACTGTTGTATATCCTAATGTATAAAAAAAGTTTTATATAGAGACCAAATTCAACACAACTTGAAAGATGATTTTCAATAAGCTATACAGATAGTTAGATAATATATTCTTCGTATGCGATCCCCCTTTTTATCAATTTATTCAAATGTAATTTAACTGAACTCCTTCTCACTACATCATGCATTTACAGTGACTGGTGAACTTTTTAGAATTTCATGTGGGAATATCCGTTTAAAAATATATGAAAAACGATCAGACTTTTCTTTTCCTATTGTTTATTTCCCTTTCCTTGATGTTGATATTATTTGCCACCTTTTTTTGGAGTGTGCATGTCTCATATAGTTAGATAAGCAGACGTATAAAGTTAAGTCTCCTTGGCTCAACAAACGAATCGAAAAAGGTAATAATCAAACCATAAATAGACATTTTAAATCAGAAGGTCGTTTGCAATACTCAATGTCATGAATTCTTTTAAGCATTCATCTTAAATAGAATTACTAAGAAACTAAGAATGATTTGAGGAAGACGGCTTACATTAACGTTTCTTTAAACATTAAGAATTATTTTCTCTTATGTGTGTTTCAACTCACAAACAACATGTTTTCTCTTTTTTTAAATCTAAAGATATCAGAACAGTTGTTTAATCTGTAATTTAACCGATTGTCTCCTCTTCCCGATAATACTATTTCGACTAAATGTTCACTTATAAGCATATATTGAAGAACTTCGTCGGCATATTTATTTGTTATCAGACTGCTTGCATAATTCGAATAAAGTATAGCGGATTGATCCTCTTTTCGTAATTTTATATATTTTGAAATCATGGAACATATTCTGTGATTCAAAATTTGTAAAAAGACTTCTACAAATCAACATGGGCTTGGAAAAACACCATTGTAATGTCTCCGCTTGCAATTTATGTATTGGTATCTTTACACACTTTCTGATGACTAACAATTTCAATATTATTGATGAATAGGGAACATTTAAGTTTTAAATGATGTATTTTTTTCCTTTCTTTATAAAATCTTCAGCTGAATTACACGAAACAGTTTGTTCAACTTATAGCGTGAACAAGGGTCAGATGGATCAAAAAAGGATTGAGGCACTGAAAAGTCAAGTTTAACAACAACAAAAATTTTAAATCCGTAATTAAGTTTCTATGATTAGAATTTTAAGCTAGATTTAAAGCAGATTTTTTTAACACAGATAATAATACATAGTTGCATATAGGGACATGAATATTATTTTTACTGACCATATTCTTGATCATGCATTCCTGAAATACACACAACTAGGTAAGTCAATGTACAATAATCTGTCTATCAGTGTCTGAGTAGAAAGTTGATGAACCAGGGGTATGTCAAAGAACGTCTCGTCCTTTTTCTAAAAAAAGTTCATCGGAAGGTACCAAGACCTTGTTGATAAATATTCCGTATCAACTTCTCAAATAATACACGATGGTCTTGATGTATAGATTCTGCGTACTGATGTTGTTTATCATCTTAACAACGTGTTTTATAGTTCTTTCATTTGTCTGTGTTCTATTATTAATATTACTTTTACTGTTGAATGGTTTTATGTGATATCCGTTTCACGTGGCTCGGTACTTATACATCTCGTCAATGTGTTTGTATTGGCTTTCATTTTTTGGTGGTTTGTTTTGTATATGCGACTCTTTGTATTTCTTTTGTTCTTATAACGTGACTCTGTACTTTAAAAGATCCAGTATGATATTGTTCTAGTCTAGTATATGTCATTATGATATATTTCTATTATGAATTACAATATACTTTGAACCACAAACGTCAAAATCATTCAATCGCGTAGTGGAATTATCTATTTTTGGATTCTTATAAATTCTATATATAACTTTTGGACTAGTTTAAATCTCGGTCTATTTCTGAAATTTATTCTTGCATACTTTTGATTTTTTAACCCTGTATGCTAACATTCCTATGTAAATTTTAAAATTGTTTGTATGCACATTGAACGACAAATTTATGTGACGTATAAAATTTTCTGACGTCAGACACTCAAATCAATGAATGTGTTCGTAGATAGTAGATGTTTTTGTGTTCTGTTAAATTGTTCCTTTTAAAATTGTTATACGATGATGACTGATGTACCCATATTTTGACTATTTTATTTATTGTGTCTGTTTATTTAACGCATCAATGTAAATATATCGGAAATTGATGAGACTGTCATTAAAGTGAGAGGGTTAGCGCTATAGAACCAGGTTTAATCCACCATTTTCTACATTTGAAAATGCCTGTACCAAGTCAGGAATATGACAGTTCTTGTCCATTCGTTTTTGATGCGTTTTGTTATTTGATTTGCCCTGTGATTATGGACTTTCCGAATTGATTTTCCTCTAAGTTCAGTATTTTTGTGATTTTACTTTTTTTCACATATTGCAGGGAACTAAGTGTCTTTATATCAACTTCTTTTATTTTGAAAATGTTTATCAGTATAAATATAGTCTTATCAAGATAAACTAGAATACTTTGTCATTTGTATTTTTATAGCAAATGTTCTAGTTAATCAACAGAAACCTCCAATCGTTTTGAATGGTTAACATCATGAATACTGGAACAATAGATATGGAATGATCAAACAGCCACAGAGAAAGAAAATAGAATATTGATAAAAGATTGGCGCTTCTCAATATGCCTTATATTCTCATAACTCTAATCTGACATGAAATTATAATGCATAAAAAAAGAAAAAAAAGAAAACTTTTATGGTCATTCTGCTTTAACCTTCATATATTGAAGTCTTAATGGCAATGTAAAAATATAATCAAAGATACCCGGCTAATAAACGTGTACATCTTAGGTGCGTTTCATCTACACTAATTAATCTGTTACGCTCGAAGTAGTAAACGAATGGTGTTAATAAAATACTCCTGTAATTCTTCACTTAGATAGGCATTTCATTATTCATCATGCAATTTAGACGTGTATATAAATGTTTAAATTTTGTTAATTGCTGTTTTCTAAATTTTCAAATTTTTTTTCCAAAATGTAAAGAGTTGGAATCAGATACATAATTATATAAGATGCCTCGACAGCGTAAGCATTATTCAATAAAAATGCACGTGGATATCCACAAATATTTCCGTGCAATGCCAGAAAATGACAAACCTGTTCTAGATTATCTTCTGATAATACTATAAGGTCAACAGTGAACGGGAGAGCTTTTTCGCTTTCCTTTTCCTGTGACATAACATGAAAAACCCAAAGCCTCATTTATCTGGTTACATGAACTAAGCCCAAGTGTGGTAAACAATATGTAGGACAAACAGGACGGGAGTCTATACCGCTTCCGAAAACCTAAGAAATTCAAAAGCATAATTTATCAACATTTAGGTAAACACAACCACAATATTAAATTTATTAGATTTCAACCGCTCGAAACGGTCCAGAAACAACAAGGGCAGTCGCATAACAATTTGAAGATTCCCGTAAAATTATCGAACTGTCTTGGATTAAACGACTTCAAACAGCTTATCCCCTGGGTCTAAATGACAATATATTTGGACAAGGGAACATATCTACTACTTCCTCTATTGATATCATGAATATTATTGATAAAAAAACAACGAAATAATAGGTCTCATGGGAAACGTATCAATCGAAATCAACGAGTTAAACATCGTATAAATTATACACTTGATAATCTCTTATCTGTATTTAAAAATAATGGTAGGCATCAATTATTATGTAAACTGGGTCAAATACCCATTAGTAAATTACACGATATTTTCAAATAGTGTGACACCATCTCATTCTTCAGCCCACTGTATGAATATTCTCGTATCATTACAGCTTTTTGCCACCATAGGCTGTTCCCCCGTATCGACAAACCTGAAGATCATAAACGTCATTTTTTGAAAATTAAATATATTAGTAGAGGTATTTATTTTATCAACTTATCTAGTATATTTAATGACTCTACCGTTCAAAACTGTATACCTCCCTATTTTGATAATATAGAACCACCTATAATTTCATACACATACAAAAAACCAAGCAAAAGTTTAATTTTTAATTATACGTCGGTTACATCAGACGTGAATATAGATAGTAATACTCCCTTAACTTGAAACTGTGAATCGTCCAGGTTTAGATATGTTCCCTATGGCCATGTTATTACAGGGGACCTCAATATCGTCCCAGACAGAGAGGTTAAAAACTTTTTGAAAAAAGGACCAAAATATCGTCCTCCATCTAAAATAGATTGGAATGAATGTCGTCAAGTCACCAAAGATGCTCTTTCCTCGTTTTGTAAAAAATGGTGTAAACGGGAAAAATCTGATAAAAAATCTCTTGATTCTTATTTGAATAAATGTATGAATGTGGTAGATAAGAGAATATCACATTTTGAAAATAATTTAGAAGTAAATAATAGAGTACATAATACACCTATTTCCAGAATAAGAAATAAACTTCAAATACTTTCAAAGCGGTTTGTGTTTGTACCAGCCGACAAAGCAACCAACAATGTGGTGGTGGTATGCCGTAAATACTACACGGACGTTCTTAAGAATGAAATTTTAAATTCATCTACATTCAAGTCCATCCGCTTCACAGAGAGTCATATAGTAAACAAGCATATCACAACCACATCAAAGCTTAAGGCTTCTTCTGAACATTTGAAGGTCCCTACTATGTATTGGCTACCTAAACTACACAAAAAACCATTTAAATATCGTTTCATCTCGGCCTCTAGTAGGTGTTTTACAACTAATCTGTCAGTGCTCTTAACTAGTTCATTAACTACTATTAAAGAGCTTATCATAAACTATTGTAATAAAATATATGAACATAGTGGTGTAAACCATTTTTGGAGTGTAAAAAATTCTTTGGATGTTTTAGATAAATTACGGGCTTTTGATGGTCCTTTTGATTCTGTTAATTGTTTTGATTTTTCTACTCTTTATACTACACTTCCACACTATCTTAATAAACAAAAGTTTTCCTATTTAATTAAATGGTCGTTTGGTAAAGCTGAATGTAGATATATTTGCTGCAACTCATTTAAAGCCTTCTTCTCTAATGAGAAAGATAAATATGCTAGATATACTTACTGGGGGTGTGATGAGATGATTGAAGCTGTTAATTTTCTCCTTGATAATATTTATGTACGTTTCGGCTACAAAGTTTATCGACAGGTTGTAGGTATCCCCATGGGCACTAATTGTGCCCCTTTAATAGCAGACTTGTTTTTGTACTGTTACGAATCGCAGTTTATGACTAAACTCAGTAAAGACCCATCGAAATTGCATTTAATTGATAAATTCAACAACACTTATCGTTATCTTGATGATATTTTTTCGTTAAATAATCAAGAATTTTCTCAATATACTGCTGAAATTTACCCCAAGGAACTTACTTTAAATAAATCAAATTTATTCCGTAATAACTGTCCTTTCCTGGATTTAGATATTTCGGTTTTAAATGGGAAACTCCACACTAAAATTTACGACAAAAGAGACGATTTTTCGTTCCCTATTGTTAATTTTCCATTTTTAGATGGTGATGTTCCTTTGGCACCATCTTACGGTGTTTATATTTCACAACTTGTTCGCTATGCCCGTGTCTGTTGTGACGTTTTTGATTTTAACGAACGCAACCTATGTATTACTGGTAAATTATTAAACCAGGGATATCGTTACCATAAATTACTGAAAACCTTTACTAAATTTTTCCATAGTTATAAAGATTTGGTTTTGAAGTTTGGATGTACCTGTAGAAAACTTATTTCAAACGGGATAGCACATCCTCATTTTTACGGAAATGTTGTTAACCGTGCCCGGAAATTTAGAAATGATCCATGTAAACTTGTCGCTCCTTTAAAAAAACTTATTCTAAAAGGTTACCTATTCAACACCGTAATAAGATCATTGAATATTGTTTTTATTGGATTAAATATTGATTTTGTTATCAGTAGATTAAAAGCTAACTAAATTTTACTAGTATGTTATATATATACATATTCGTGGATCCACAATCTGTCGATACCTGTAACTTGGCATTGCACAAGGTCATGTTTTTCTCTGGCTGTTTATAATGTCTTTACACTAAATCCATTGGATGTTGGATGTGTACGGATTGATAGTTTAGTCTTAGATGCATGATTTTTTTTATAAGTTGTTAGTGGCTTTGAACTAGCTGTCAGATAACTGCGAGTACTCTCTGTTCATTGTGTCTTTTTGTGTCGGGATGTATAAGTACCGGGCCACTTTTACTTATATTTTTGTCCATCTGATGAGTTAAGCCTTTTTCAACTGATTTTTATAGTTCGTTCTTATGTTGTACTGTTATACCACTGTCCCAGGTTAGGGGGAGGGTTGGGATCCCGCTAACATGTTTAACCCCGCCACATTATTTATGTATGTGCCTGTCCCAAGTCAGGAGCCTGTATATTCAGTAGTTGTCGTTTGTTTATGTGTTACATATTTGTTTTTCGTTAATTTTTTTACATAAATAAGGCCGTTGGTTTTCTCGTTTGAATTGTTTTACATTGTCTTATCGGGGCCTTTTATAGCTGACTATGCGGTATGGGATTTGCTCATTGTTGAAGGCCGTACGGTGACCTATAGTTGTTAATGTCTGTGTCATTTTGGTCTTTTGTGGATAGTTGTCTCATTGGCAATCATACCACGTCTTCTTTTCTATATCAAAGGCTTGCAGCTGCTACTCATATTTTATAAAACGTCATCAGTGTCTGAGCAAGAAGTTAATGGACCAGGGTTATGTCATGTACGTCTCGTCCTTTTTCTAAAAGTTTTGCATCGGAAAATAGTAAGCCCTTGTTGCTAAATATTCCGTATCAAATTCACAAATAATACACGATGGTCTTGAAGAACAGATTATAGGTACTGACATGTGTGCGTGTTATATGGTTCTTTTATTTGTCTTTGTTGTTGACATACTTGTTTGGTCCTTTTTGTGTAGAGTGATTCAGATTATAACACAATGTTAACTGATGTACCCCTATTTTGACATTGGTACCTATTATGTCTGTTTGTTTTGTTCACCCATTGTTGTCAATCCAATGGAATGTAATGCGACTATCATAAAAGTAAAGGGTTTAGATAACTAGAAAATGCCTGTAACGAGTCAAGAATATGACTGTTGTTAACCATTCGTTTGATATGTTTGAGCTTTTGATTTTGCAATTTGAATAGAAGCTTTCCGTTTTGAAATTTCCTTGAAGATCGGGTTTTTTTTTTTTTTTTTGTCATTTTACTTTCTGCTATGCATGAATCTTTCTTAGTATAATACCAAGATTGAGTCAATTATAACGACAAAAGAGAGGCAAAAGATACTAAAGGTAATCAAAAACAAACTAAAATACCATGGTAATAAAGAGAAAAACAACAAACAACAGTATACAAAACACAACATAGAAAACAAAATACAAATAAGGGATAATGTCAAATATATAGTACCATGGCACATTCTCTAAAAAGTAAGTCTAGACACGGGGATGCAATTGGTCAAATGTAAAATCATTACTTTTAATTCGTCATTTCTTATAACTGCTTTGAGTATTTCTATTTTTTTATCTTCTTTTAGATATAAGTAAAATAAAGGCGTTTATTCCATATTGGTATTATTTTAGTAGGTTTCTCTATACGAATTGGATTTTGAATAAAAAAGCATATTCACCTGAGGAAGTGTTATTCACCGCGCTTAACGTCACGCGCTTTTACATGCAACGTTACAGTAAAATGTTTCCTGTAAAATTTGCTTTGGTATAATATGTTTGTCATTAAATACATTTTCTTCTCTCGGAATATGGAATAAAACAATTACTGTCTTTTGTTTCGGTAAATATGGGGTTTAATTGACTTTTGAAAAACTGATATTCACTTCGGCCGTCGGCCTCAGTGAATATCAGTTTTTCAAAAGTCAATAAAACCGCATATTTACCTCACCAAAAGACAGTAATTGTATAATATCCCGTATCATTCATCAGAATAAAAATGATCATTTATCTATAGCTGGACTAAAATTCCTTGTAGCTATTTTTTTTTTTTTTTTTTTTTTGGTTAGTAACCGATATCAGTGAGTAAGTGCTCATTCACCTCTGAATTTTATTGTTACCTTTTATAGGTATTATTTTTTTCTACCTATCAAGATTGTAACTAAGGTTAAAAGTTTTTATGAGAAAGATCAAATTTATTAATCATGACAAACGTAACAATTTCAGTTTTCAAATTGTCACTTTCCCCTTTTTGTCTTATTACATGATGCTTAGATATCTTTATTGATACGTTACAAGAGTCCTTGTTACCTGTTTACGGTCATTTTTTTTTAAACAAGGATGTGTGCCTAACAACAAACTCTTCCAGGAAATTATGGTGCAGAACCAATGAAATCGACGATACATAAAGTGCGACGGCTACCTTTACGAATTTATGTAATGTATGCTTTATTTGTCTGCTAGTCTTTTTCTGGTTTTTTTTTTTTTCGTTTAAGTTTATGTTTGACTGACTATATCTTTCACCTACCGGTATCTGTTAAAGCCTTAATAATGTAATTCCAGTTTCAGTAAGAATGATCCGCATGTTTCTCTTTTTGTTACCAATAAGGACATATATGGGTCGCACAACTATATTTGCAATCATATTTTAAGGACCTTTTGATTAAATAATGGAACTTCTGTTTAGCTAAATTCTTTTAAGAGGTTTAAGTTGATGAAGAATTGTGGCTTACATCAAAACGGTCTATTCGGTGTAAGTTGTTTCAATAATTTGTGATAATATGCTTAGATGATTAAATATTGTTGATGCAATAATGCATAATTGTGCTTTGTGTCTTATTGCGTTCCTGTTATCTTTTTATATCTAATCTGGATAGCGATTTATTATTGCGGTTTCAAATTGGATTTTGTATATCTCTTTCAGTCAAAGGGAAACAACTTAAATCGTGTTGCACCAAAACATTTAACGAATCTCTTTCTCAACCATAGAATTGAGAATGGAAATGGGGAACGTGTCAAAGAGACAACAACTCGACCAAAGAGCAGTTTATATTATATATAAAAAGAACAAAATTAAAGAAACGACATGTTTTTGTAGTCTTAGAACTTAAGAGTTTAACAATATAGTCGTCTGATCTGTACTTTTACCTGTTACCTGTTCTATGCCCGTTGGTGACATTTTGACTGGGATAAGTTTTGCTGGACGGGTGATACATGCTTACAATGTCGACACACCCTGTCTAGCTTCTTTTTGGATTTCTTTGCGATTCTTTCAGTGTTTGTTAGTTCTTGATTTGCATCGTCTTAAAAGATTTGAACACATTGGAAAACTACTATAGCCGAAATTAGAAGTTACAGTTTGTGTCATTTGTTTATTGTAGTCAAACATTTGGTTGCTGACCCTGAATTTCATTAAATTTCTTCATTGTCGTCGGATTTCTAATTTATTATATATTCTTATTTCAAGATCTTTGACTTGTATTTATTTTTAATAATGAATCTTCACACGGCGATTTATCTTTCTTAACTAAAATATTTTCTTTATCGTATTATTTAATATTTTGTAATACGATTGCACTGTGCAAACCGTTTCTTGTACTAAGTAGAAAAGATTTCTATTTTGTTAAAGACAAAATAAAATTTAAGATCTAATAACCCTATCATAAGTTACAAATATCATGGATTATATGTTTTTTTCTTAAGATTGATGGATTGATGTTCCAGTTAAGACACTTGATATTTCAATTGCAACTAACTTTTTCCATCCACGATTTCTCACCTATATTATTACATTCACTTCCTCTCATTTCAACTTGATCAATTTTCTTACTGAAACATTTACTTCTTGCAAAGACCTTGAAATAACATTATGCATGCATATGAGAATAATGCTCACCCTGTTGATGTTTTTGTCTTATTCAGTATGAGTTGCATCTAAGTCTAAACATTTTCCCGATTGGCTGCTTACGCATAACGAATTGCTTCACCGATAGGATTCTTTATTGTCTCGATTGTCAAGAGACAAGACGTCGTGGTCTTAGTATTTCAAATACCGGTATCATGATAGTTGTTTACAAATGTATTTGTATTTTTCTCAATCGTGACATTTTGAGTCTTGCCATCCGTGCATAGTAGTAGATGTTTACCATGTAATCGCATCTTGCACTCTTTTTTTTAAAAGCATATGGGATTTAAGGTTTATGTACCCGTGTGTTGATTCAATGCTAAACATATGGAAATTTTATAGAAAATCCACAGCCTTTATCTTTGTACTCTCATATTTGCCAATTTGATGACTGCTAGATTTAAGATTAGTGCATGCAGTGCTAGCATTGATTTCATAAAAACAAGTTTATTAATTTAGTTATTGTTTAAAACAAATAAAAATATGGACCAAATCAAGTACACCTTTAAAGGATGCGCTCGACTTTAGTGACTCAGCACGAGGTATTTTGGAATTTATAGGTTGGTTAGAACATTTTCTAGAAAATGAGCACTAGCACATCATAGAAAAGCAAGTGAGTAATCTATGTTTAAAATTTTATAACGGAAATCTCTGTATTAAAGGCTGAGGATTTTCTATAAAAAATCTTGGTTTATTTGCCACAAAGTACCCTTTATCTATTAAATGCAATGAAACAGTAAATAATTATGCTTGCCATCAAGTTTCCCCTTGGTATATGTACTAAATTGCCTATCTCTATTATTCATTATATCTGTAGTTTTGGTACAATTGAAGTTTGAAAAATTCGTAGAAATATGGCTACAGAAGAGGTCATAAACCTTAATTATACCCCCGCTTTGACAAAAAGGAGGTATAGTGTTTTACCTCTTTCTGTCCTTCCGTCAGTCCATCAGTCCGTCAGTCCGTCCGTCCCATGAATATTTTCGTCGCATTTATCTCAGGAACTACTTGACAAGGATTTCTAAAATTTGGTTTCAGGGTTTATATAAGTCAGTTATATCGTGTGATGCGTTTTCAGATTCATCACTCGACAACTTCCTGTTTATCGAACACTTGTATCATTTTACACATAATAGCCAAGTTGAAAATTTTCGTCGCATTTTTCTCAGGAACTACTTGACAAGGAATTCTGAAATTTGGTTTAAGGGTTTATATAAGTCAGTTATACCGTGTGATGCGTTTTCAGATTCATCACTCGACAACTTCCTGTTTACCGAAATATTTCGGCGGGGGTATCATCAGTGAGCAGTAGCTCACAGTTTTACTTGTTATGTTTGTATTTTATTTTGATTGTATACATCAAATTACCTGTACCAAGTCTGAAATATGATAGTTGTTGTCCATACGTTTGATGTGTTTGAGTTTTTGATTTTACCGTTTGATTAGGGACTTTTCGTTTTGAATTTTCCTCCGAGTTCAGTATGTTTGTGATTTTACATTTCAAAGAGATTCACGAGATTTTAATTCGGAAAACTACTGTTTCCGTTTATATATTTATTGACTTATCCTACCTGGTAAATTAAAAACTGAAATGAACAATCATGCCAATTCCGACGAACTGGCCATAATTATAAGTTATTTTAAAAGTTTAGTTTTACAAAACATTATATCTACATAAAAAGTAAAATCACAAATCACACGGTGCAAACTGTCCAGTACCAGATGTGTATTTCGACAATTTTTGTATATGGGGTGATTTCTGAGTCTTAAGTATTTGAAAAATTCAAAGCCTAATCAAACTTTGACAATACTGATAGAATCAATAGGACATAAAGTGCCTCAAAATTCTGATAAGGAACCAGAGCTATGAATAATCTCTAAAGATAGATAACAGTAAATTTTATTCAACTAAAACATGAGTATAGTGGACATGTGAAATGTTGACAAAATTAGATGTGCCGCTATTTACCTGAGATGCTGTAACGATTCCCGTTGTTACTAATGGCGACTGTAAACTTTTAAATCTCGGTCTGTTTCTGATATTAATTCTTACATAACTTTAGATTTTTTAACCTTGCACACCACCATTTCCCATGTGAAATTATAATTGTTTTGAATATACATTGAACGACAAAGTTTCTTCCTATGTGATGTTTTCATTTCTGACGCCAAACACGCGAAACAACGAATGTGTTTTTTAATTTGAAAGATGCTTTTTGTGCTTTTTTGTAAATGCTTGTTTGTTTTGAGATTGTAACATAGTGATGACTGCTGTAACCATATTTTTGACTATTTTACCGATTGTGTCTGTTTTGTTCACGCATCGTTGTAAAAATAATGGAATGTGATGCAACTATCATACAAGTGAGTGGTTTAGCGTTATAAAACTAGCTTCAATTCACAATTTTCTACATTTGAAAATGTCTGTACCAAGTCAGGAATATGACAGTTGTTGTCCATTCGTTTGATGTGACTTATCATTTGATTTTGCCATTTGATTAGGGACTTTCCGTTTTGAATTTTCCTCTGAGTTCAGTATTTTTGTGATTTTACTTTTTGAGGTTATTCTACCTCTTAAGTCTGGTTTGATTTTTTGAGTTGGCAGTACCAATGCTTTTTATATCGCTTGAGTGTTTTAAAATGTGCTTATTATTATTGCATTTTCAGTTCATATTTGTAGCATGTTGGCATAGAACTTTCCATAAATAATTTGATGATACCTTTTGGTCTAACATCAATACCATCCCACACCTCGTACAAACAAATCTCATAAAGGATTTTTATAATGATATTTTTATATCAAACTGTGCCAGAATAAAGTTTCTGTAAATGCTTCGATTTTTAATCGGAGTGACGAAAGATACCAATGGGACATTCAAAGTCTAAAAAAGCTGACAACGCCATGGCTAAAAAGGAAAAACGACAAACAGACAAACAACAGTACACAAAACCGAACATGACATCGAAAACCATATAGAATGAGTAACACAAACCACATCAAAAACTGCTTTTCATGTGACACCGGTCGTGTCACTCCTATGAAATATGTTGATTTCTCTTCAATATGACAGTTGTTATCCATTCGTTTGATGTGTTTGAGCTTTTGATTTTGCCATTTGATTAGGGACTTTCCGTTTTAAGTTTTCGTCGGAGATCAGTTCTTTTTGTGATTTTACTTTTTTATGGTTATTTCATCGATACGAATCCATGAGCCTCTTTTTTTCCACAGATGCAATGTTGTTTTAACTTGCTCATATGAATTATCTCAATACTATATCTGAAGGTCTTTATTTGTAGTCTTAGCGACATAAATAAGGTACTCCTCAGCTCAGAATACTGATTTTTGGATTTCCCCCTTTTTTTGAATTTTCCTTTGAGTTCGGTATTTCTGTTTAAACTTTTTATAATACAATTTATATAAAAATAAAATAAAATCACACAAGTAATGTCAAGATTTATTTATCTGCTACATATCTTGTACTTAAATTCAATTGTACATTTTGGAAAGCTTTATATATTTTACGACATTTTTAACTGAAAGGAAAGTAAGACAATATCAGGGGCGTAGCTACCTAAGGCTCGACTAGGCACGTGCCTATACATAAATTTGCCGATTATACCCCTTTTGGAAAAAAAAAATAAAATAAAATAAACATTTTAATTCTAATCCGTATTATTGCCAAATTAGGGAACTTGACTCCAGAAATAGCAGACAAAATTTACAACTTGTACCGTTCGGATTTAGGTGAAAAAAAACAATTTGAAGATGAGATAGCATGATGGAAAGCCCGTTGGCGTATTGAAGACAACAGAACAGATAGACTTTTGTTGTCCTTAACGTAACAAACGCCGATCTGTACCCTTCAGTGTTAGACTTAATTGGATTTTATTGACAATGCCTGTTTCATCGGAAACTAGTGAAAGATCCTTCAGCGCGATGAAACGCGTCAAATCCTACCTGAGATCGACAATGGGAGTCGAGCGACTTTCAAATCTATCTCTTCTTCATATCCACCGACAGCTCAATGTTGATGTTGATGCGAGTATAACTGATTTTATCGGCAGAAAAAAAACCGTCGACTTGACTTTAAGTAAATGTATCATTGTCTTTGTGTATGAAACTGTATCTGAAAGTTGTTCATAAAAGTTCAGAAATATTAAATTTGTTTAACCAATTTTTGCCCAAATTTGAGTTATAAGATTCGTTCAAAAAAGTTCAAAATCTTTTCCTTTGACCCTCTGTGGGCCTTAATCTAAAACTAATCTGATCTACAGTGGGCATATTGTAAATATTTTTTTTTTCAGATTTTTGTTTGTACTACGTTAATTCAGGTGTTAATGTAATATTATTCATAATTCTTCGAACTTTTCTTCATGAATATTATCATGATATAAACCAGTAAATATGATATTTTTGTACACAAAATTATGCAACTGAAATGCTGAAAACCGTTTTCCGTAGGAATCTCCCCCTGAACCCCCTACCATGGCTCCGCCCTGGACCTGCAGGGGCCTTGAACGGCCCACAGACCCCCTGCCGATTTGTGCCTACAGTTGATCTAGAACCTAGCTACGCCCCTGAATATTATAGATGTTACTAGAAATACGAGAGAAAAAATATAGATACAAATATTATTTAGAACTGTAGTATAAGTCAATCGCGAGACTTCAAAAAGCTCTTAAGATAAGACTTAAGATAAGACAAAACATGTGTACACTTTATATGACACCTTCTACTTTTTAGCCTTGTCGTGTTGTTATTTTGCATGTTGGGTAATACATGCATACCAGGAGACGCGTGACCTTTCGACACATCCGGGCTTGCTCCTGTTGAAGGTTGTCTCAGATTCAACCTTTTAGTTTACGTATTTTAGATAAATCTGTGAGTTTTGAACATCGATAAACTGTTAAATGCCAGTTTAAAATTCTCGGTCTCATGAGAAATTTCACATAATTTACTAGTTTAATTTTGTGAATAAAAAGGGATTTTTCGTATCATTAAAAGAGACCGTCAACCAAAAAATAAATCAAACAAAAGGCATACACGGGTAAGCACTTGTTCCTATACACTAAACAATTGTGTGTAACTCAAATTCTGGATTGCATCTTGATATTGACTATTAGGGTAGATGATGAGTTTATTCAGAACAAAATTTACGACAAATGTTATACTTAACAATTGTGAACTTTCCATTTCTTTGTAGCAACATTCCAGGAGCGCCAGCACGTACCTCTCCCTCTTGATACGATATTGAAAGGCTTGCGTTTCCTATTATTATTTCCATTACAGTTGGTTGCTGTAGACAAAAAAGTCAGGAAATCAGGATCCCAAGAACTAAAGTTCAGAAGTAAGCTGAAAGTCATCCCTTTGAAAGTGTCGTAGACGCCATTGTGCGTTGATTAACCTCTACTTGATATATATATGACATAGATGACCACGAATATGTTCCAATTGTCATCACAGAATTTTTACATTACCATCAACAGCACTGGTGCCACTTATGGAGCAGGACACTCTTGTCCTTTTGGAGCATCTGACAGGATCTCCCATTTTATGGTGGGATTATTATTAGTTTTGCCAAGTATTGTGTTTTCCATGTGATGTTTTGGGACCTTGTTTGTCTTTTAGTGTCCTTCCCTTGTTCGCCAATGCATTGTCAGTTTATCGAGACTTATGCTGTCTTTCATATTTTATTTTTACATTATGTCAAGCACTAACCCGTCCAAAATTCTAGACAAATAATGAATGAATTTAACAGAGACTATCAAAGACCTACCAATTCTTAGTGGTCATATAAAATAAAGACAACTATAATACTGACAATTTTCTTGACTTTCGATAGCTACATTTTAAGCTGTGGCGAATTGAAATTTTTGAAAAGCCACTGGGTCCTTCAATTTCAATATTTATCTTAATAATGTTATAACACGTTGAGTTATAGAATGACAGGATGAAACATATATTCTTTAGATATTCTTAATAAGTCGCTGAACTTATTTGAAACGTAGGTACTTTTCTGGTTTAATATACTGTCATCTTCGCCTTTAAGATTGTATCTTGTTTATATAGTTTGGTTTATTATTACATGATCTTGTGTTTTTAAATCATAGGATTAGTTTCTTCATATCAAAAAAGATATTATTCAAAGTCTAATACCAATGAAAGACAGTAAGTTATATATACATAGCTTTTTGAACAGATTAATTCAATTTTAACTAAATTAAAATCAAGAAAAAAAATTAGAAAAATTGTTATCTTTCTTATCATCATGACGAAATCCTCTATTGCTTATTTTAATGTAAACAGTATTCACATAAGATACAATTCAACGATCATATTAAATTCCTATAAACTTTAGATTAAAAAGAAACAGAAATTAAAGGCACTTTTCAAAATTTGATTTATTACATAAAAATCACATAAAATATTTCAAATGCGTAAATGTAGACTAATTTCTGTATTTGAAGCTTAAATATGCACAATAAGGAAAATAAGATGAATACAATTATTAAATGATTTAGTCAGTTTTACTGACAAGCAAACTCAACTCTCTTCTTGTAATTAGACTAACTTTATACTTGAAGAATAAAATTATATTTTTTTTCATCGGTGACAGTTTATCATTTAAAAGGAATGTAATATTTATTAACTGTGTTGATAAGATCTTTGAATGCTTTTGTAAAAGAAAGTTCTATAAATTATACATTGAATATTTTATATTATGTGTTGTAACTTATGTGCAGCTTTTAGAATCAGTTGATTTGTTTTTATTTAGATGAAACTGTTTAATCTTCCACTAAAGGATTTTAACCTTCGGTATTGTTTGATTCTTGCTCTGTGATATGCAATAGTTCTTTGAAATATTATTCCAGGAAAACCGTCTTTTTATAATGAAATCTGAATGATTACAATGAAATATTTTTTCGTCTATTTCTTCGATCGTTTTAACCTATGTAGTCAATATGTCCACTTAACATTTTTGGTATGAAAATAAAGAAAAGTAGAATTTGAAGATCAAAAACTCGGTGCTGTTAATTTTTTGATAATTGATTTTATTTTTGTCAAATTCTTTTTTTCAAATTAGTAAATCGATAAATATCCACAAAAGTACATATGGATGAACGTCATTTATTGGATACAGCTACCCAACTTGAACACCATTAGTTCATCAAAATAAACAATTGTGTAGGCTAATAAAACATTTTTTCTGTAATACATTTTTCTTCTTCCATACATTTTTCTTTACGATATCTGATAATTTCTTTTTCATATTCGAAAATAGGATATTTACTGCCAAGACGTCCTAGCAGATAAAAAAATATATATATACGAAAACAAGCAGCAATTAATAATTCTTAAAATATGATTTAAGAGTGCAAGTGACTGCATAATATAATATTGTGATATTTTCACATTATGGGTCGTAGTTAACAGGCGTTCTTGTTTGTTTAACTCATATCACACTGTTTGTCGTAATAGTTTGGTATTCGCTTTAGCACGTTAAAGTAATGCACAATTTATTATGATGTGGCATTTTGTACTTGGGACAATATAATCTATTTAATTTTTCTTTTTGATGTTTGTTTAATATCCATCAGTTGAATTACCTTTCGTTGATATCATTATATTCTCTAATGTATTTTGTGTTTTAATGTGCAATTGTATTTTATTTTCGATATAGCAACTCGATATTTATGACAAAACAGTCATGATTTTTATTTGTTTTATTTTTTTACTACGTACCTAACTCTCTTTATATTGTCTGGGTACCATACAAATTTGAATTCGGTTTTAATATTTTATAGATGTTATATTGTATTCGTATCAATAATTCACCATTCAGCTATATTTAATAATTTCAGGAAAAACGTTTCCGATTTTAATTTCCTAATTGAAATTTTTAATATTTACACCATGCATATTTATCTATTGTTCCAGTATGAATAAAGTATATCATTGAATGATTGAAATTGGTTTTCAACATGAACTATGAAATTCCATGAGCAATACATGTATTAAGATACTGATGGGGAAATGTCCGATGGTTTTAATGGTACCTTCAAATATTTACCTGCCAATATATTAACCAAAAATCCTTTTATTTCTTGAAACTTTTTTAAATACATGGTATAAAAATCAACAGACCAAAATCTATAAACGAAGAAATGAAAATTAATATGCTGGTCTGCAAATAATGACATCTTCATTTTTCTGTAATTGTAAATAAGAGGCGTGACTCAATCACACGTGGCTACAATAGACGAATGAAAAAATTTATATTCACTTCCAATCAGAAATGAATACACAAGAAGGAAGGTGTTATCTTAATGCGAATAAAAGTCTATTGGTTAACACTTTGTTAAAATAACAAATGGATAATAAAAGCTTCTGAAGGGGCTAAGAATTAATCGATTTAAAGGTTTAGTAAAAAAGGTATTCAAGTTAATTCTAACTGATAGCAGATGAGAAAAGGCACTGAAGACCACAGGTGTAAAGTTGGAAATTCAAGCATTTTTCTCATATCCGAAGAAAGTTGTGTTATAATTTAGACTCGAAATATCCGAAGTTGAAAAAAACACATATACAATAACTGACTGTATTTGTGATCGATATTTAATGATGAGTTCTGAAGATATGAGTCCGGAAGATCTTTCTTCCCCTGGAAGTGACAATATTGACTATGGTGATGGTTCAAAAGCGGGAAATATGGATCATGTCAAAAGACCAATGAATGCATTTATGGTTTGGTCAAGAGGACAAAGACGTAAAATGGCACAGGATAATCCAAAAATGCACAATTCTGAAATCAGTAAACGACTTGGTGCTGAATGGAAATTACTTTCTGAAGATGACAAAAGACCATTTATTGATGAAGCAAAACGTCTTAGAGCTCTTCACATGAAAGAACATCCCGATTATAAATATAGACCACGTAGAAAACCAAAGTCATTGTTAAAAAAGGACAAATATGCTTTTCCGATTCCAATGATACCAGGAATGAATCCAATGGCATTTGGTGCTTTGTCGTCATCGTTTCATCCTTCTGCAGTTTCCGCTGCAGCAGCTGCCGACAGTTTCATGAACTCTGCATCAATGAGTGACAAAATGAGGGCATTTTTACCACCATCATCAACACACAGTTTGTATTCGCATTTAGAAAATTTGAAAAGTTTAGACTCTTCATCTTTAGCTAGTTTACGATCTCAGGAACTGTCTTCAAGTAATCCACTCAGTTATTCGCCGTATTTCCACCCTCCTACGTCATCAGCGTTGACGGGATTACCGCCTGCAGCACACTCTCATCCTGGACAGTATTTGTTACCTTGCTGCCCTCCAGGATATTTACCGTCACAAGACATCCATAGACCAGTAGCATATGTAGTACTTAAACCGGAAGAACATTACCGACATTCGTCTGTTATGTGATATTCAAATTTATGACTATAACAATGTTTGCTTTGAAATAACATATTTCGCATACTTAAATGGCGAAATTCAAACACGTGACGTTTGGATTTGTTTCAAGAATACATTTTTTTTATGATGCTGGTGTTTTTCAAAGGGATAGTGTCCACACTGACACTAGTTTGGTATGTACAATGGACATCATGATCTCATGAATTTAAACCATTCTGAACACACCTTTACTTTTAAAGCCTAGTGCTAAATATATGAAAGACTAAAAGTGCTAGTATTGTTGTCAGAATATGTTATGTTTTTTTAGTTTTAATGTTATACATGTCTATGATCTAAGATGTTGATACATTTTTTTTGTTATTTTTTTTATTAAAAGTAAATGTATAAAAATATATAATGACAAGCAAAATATTCAAACTTCCATTTAAACTACAAAAAATCTTTTTACTATTAAAGCAAAACGCTTGTATTTTAAACATTTTGAAAATTACTTTTACACATTTGTTTTTATCGTTTCTGTTTTTAAACTTAATATTATTGCGGGAATAAAATGTCATGAATATTTCTTTCTTGTTCGAAATTAGTCTTATATTGTAATTAGAAAGTCTTACATTCGTTGCAGAATGAAAGGTCTATATTGTTAATTCAGTAAAAATGATATAAAATACTAGTTATTACATTGATAATTGAGAATACAAATGTAAGAGAAAAGTTACTGAATTATCTCAATTTTCAAAATACTTAAATAGCGTACAATTTAAGTTCGACAAGCAAAACCATTGTCAAAATAGAATAAATACAGAAAAGATTTAATCAAAATGTTACAAAATACTCCTAATTCAAAATGTATACAAGTTTTATTTTAAATACAATCCCGATGGGCAAAAAAGATTATAATCTACTAAAAATCCAATGTCAATTACATTGTAATAATTGTAAAAGATTATCACAGATAAAACTTACAAAAGCCGACAAATCAATTTCAACAATAGAAAATTAATTGCTTATTGTGACGTTCATTTTGTTACAAATTGTCTCATCGATCTGTATTTATGAAACAAGGAAACATGACAATAACATTGTTAAACTCTGTTAGTTATGGATCGTTTATTGCTTAGGAGTTCAACCTTCGATGACTGACAGGGTGTTAATTTCAATGTCAGCTTCACTAGATTGTTTAACTATTTGTAAACTGTTCGTTATTCAGTTTAAACTACTGTTTAAATATTTATGTGTAAACGTCGAACACGACAAACGGTTGGTTTTGTCTAAAAATACATTCATCATTTCATTATTCAAATTTGATGAAAGTTTAATAAACTTTGCTTTTCATTTATTATAAGCAGAATTACTTCTATTGTCCAAGTCTATTGAGAAAATTTAATTTGATTTTCAAAGTATGATTTCTTTTGTGAATTGCAATTGGAAATTACAAAAAATGATAAAATTAAAATTATTTTAAACAACATTCTATAAATAAACAATAGTAACATTATTGCCATGCAATATATTATGCAATAGAAATTAAAGAAACTCAAATATTTACGAACTAGACGGAAGTCATTACATACTAGCGCATTCATTTCAAACTGCATGTGCCCATTTAATGCAATTTATTCATTTGACATGTCTCTTTGAATATATTAACATTGTCATCATCTTAAACAGGGTTATTGTTTACCTTGATTATTATTTTTAATTTTTCTTAATATTTTGTTATTGAAATAAAGTGTTCAAATGTTTCTTGGTATTTGAAATTTCATTATTAATATAGCTTAGTCTTTTACATCGAAAAAGAAAGAATATGTGCTTGAAATAAAAAACATGATACAAACGTCAAGAGATGTGTACAAATTTAGAACTTCTATTCAGTTGTTAAGATGGTAATAATTCAGTGGAGAGTTGAAGGATTTCTGTCATCTGAAGCATGGGTTATTTTTAATTTAATCTTTGATCTGTCTTCTGAGGTCGGACTCCGTTTAACATTTTCATACTCTTGTTTTTGCAAGTTGTTTGTTTCACTGCATCGCTTGTTCTTGAGAATTCGTAGAAAAAAATACATGAAAAATTATATGTAGGCGTTTAGATCCATTTTATCTTTTTGTGGTAGTTTCGGTGAAAGATTTATCAATTTTTTGTTAATAAATCTGACCATGGGTTCATCAAGGTTTAAAATAAGAAGATATGGTGTGATTTTCAATGAGACAAACTACTGTTAGGGATATAAGCAACTATAGGGCACCGTACTACCATCAATAATGAGCAAAACCCATTCAGTATACAAAGTTGTAAAAGATCCTTAACTGGCAAAATATAAAATAGTTCAATCAAGAAAACCTACAGCCTGATTTATGAACAAAACAATATACGGAAAACAGTTATGGTATACTGCATCAAATGACAACTACTGAATTAGAGGCTCTTGACTTGAAACAGGCACATAAAGAGTTCATTTTTCTGGTCTTATTTTCTTCTTGTTTTAAACAGTTGATACAGTTACGGCTAAGGAACATGGCAATAACACACTGTTTTTTCTTAATTTGTTGTTGCTTCAGTCTATTGAATGTGAGTGTTCGAATTTTATTTCTGGATAAGCTTAAATCGTTTTGCAGCAAGCATCTTTCCAGTGGTAAATAAAAAAATACTTTTTATGACTTCGGCATGTTTTTCCATAAGAAATCAAATCTTGTCATTTCGGCCTGGCTAAGAAGAGCACAAAATATACTGAAGGAACCCTTAAAATTTTATGAAACTGAGAGTACACTTTACACCGTATCAGTCTTAACCAAACTCACATTTCACATGAATTATTATGGTGTGCGTTCTTTTGAGTTATGGTTCATCGGGAACGCCCAAAACTAAAAATTTGTAAAGCTAAATATGGAAAAAAAAGTAAAAAAATAATCATTTGAAACGCTGGTGATTTTGGCAACTTAAAAAAAAAGTGCATATGCTTTAGCAGGACGACGTTGTATCGTATATATATATAAGAGAATAACGGAATATACTTTTGCTTAAATCAATCAAAAGTTCATTGAATAAGTACGCACATACATACAGCAATTTTAAGCTTGTTTATTTTTAAGAGCTATGATGAGATTTTAAAGAAAGTTAGCGTTCGAATGATTCTGTGATAGAGATATGAATAAATGAGATGTGTGTACATCAATGAGACAGCTACTAAGGGACGAAAAAAGATAAAAATAAGGAGATGTGGTATGATTGCTAATGAGACAGCTATATCCAAATATCATATGAAGTGGATACCTTCTTTTGCGTTGATTCGTATAGTAGAACTGAGGCTAGTTTATCAATCCCATCCTATTCTTTTTAGGCTAAAATATCATTATCATGAAACTTTAAAGATATCAAATAAACGTTTTATTGTTTGACTTTCCAAAAAATATTCCTTATTAAAGATGAAACAGTAGAACATTAAACATACATATCATAAGTCATCAGTGTAATATTTTCTTAAATGTATATTTACATGCCGAAAAAATGCATGAATAGTGTACACGTAATTTCTGGTAAAATTTTGTGATGCATTTTATCAAATTTTTTGAAAGAAAATAAAAATGAACCATTGATATTTTTTGAAGAATCAATGGTGATGACGAAAAGCATGGCCACATATATATTGGTCATGAACCCAAAATAACATCATTTCCCAATGGCATAAACGTCTTGTTATATATACATTGAAATAAACGAATGGAATCGAAAAATAATTAGAATAACCAATTCCACGTTGGACGTTTAACACAGTGACTTTCAGTACTTTTCGGATTTCGTTTTTTCCTAATATGTTTTTGGTAGTTCCGTTTTCGCGTATAGTGGATGCATTATGAAATTTTAAATTTGATTTCTTATTTCACAATTCCTAAAAAAAAAAGTGTTAATAGAATGAAATTCAAAACAGTGTGGCTGTGGCCATTGATTGACACATTAAATTCATCCATTGACTGGGACAATTTACGTGAACGTTTGTCTGTAACGACCACTGTTCACGACGTACCTACGATAGACATTTAAACTGTGGGGTCACCAATTATAAAATAATTCGAAAAATTAATCAGGAATAACCTTTATGTTTTGATTTATATAATTGATATAAATCAAAACATCGTGTTATTTCTGATTAATTTTTCGAATTACTTTATTAAGGTGTTGAGAACCTTTGGTGACCCCATAGTTTAAGTGTCTTTAAAAAGTACATAGTGAGCAGTGTTCGTTACACACAAACGTTCACCTAAATTGTCCCAGTCAATGGATGAATTTAATGTGTCAATCAATGGCCACAGCTACACTGTTTTGAATTTCATTCTAAAGTCTCATGATGTTTGCCTTAAGGGTGTTTGCACCTCTACTTTTTGAATTTTTGCCAGATTTTCGGAATCCTCTGGTTTTATCCATGTATTTACATTAAAAAATATTCACACTAACCCCCTACTTTCTTTTCATATTTTTATTACATATTATTTAAAAAGACATATTTCAAAATCCTTGTTATTTTTTCATAATTTTTTTAAACAAAAAAGATGCCCATGTTAGAATGAAATTCAAAACAGTGTGGCTGTGGCCATTGATTGACACATTAAATCCATCCATTGACTGGGACAATTTAGGTGAACGTTTGTATGAACGACCACTGCTCACTATGTACTTTTTAAAGACACTTAAACTATGGGGTCACCAAAGGTTCTCAACACCTTAATAAAGTAATTCGAAAAATTAATCAGAAATAACACGATGTTTTTTGATTTATATCAATTATATAAATCAAAACATAAAGGTTATTCCTGATTAATTTTTCGAATTATTTATAATTAAAGGCGTTAAGAAACCTTTGGTGGCCCCACAGTTTAAATGGCTATCGTAGGTACGTCGTGAACAGTGGTCGTTACAGACAAACGTTCACGTAAATTGTCGCAGTCAATGGACGAATTTAATGTGTCAATCAATGGCCACAGCCACACTGTTCTGAATTTCATTCTAAGTGAAAGAAAAATCTAGAGAGAATTATTTCCCGCCAAATTTTTAACGGCTTATATCTCGAAGCAAGCACACGGACCCTCCATTTTTTCTGCTTTTAGTTTCTTTATTCATATACTTTCAATTTATAACAGTCTTTTAAAAAGCTTGTTAGTTTTAAACAGAGCAGCGAACATCCTTAAAGATAAGAAAAAGTTTTACATAACAATAATACTCATCAACTTCCTTAACAAAATATTAAACGTTTTTGTAAAATTTCAAAAGTTAGAAATATCTGAAATGATACGTTTAATTCAGTCTTTTATTAATGAAAGAAATCCATTAATTGAATTTCAAACTAACAATTCTGTTAAAAATGGAAAAAATAAATAATTCTTTTCAATACAGCGTATATGCATCAGTGAAAACCAAGTGTATTGGGTATATATTTAATGCTTAGGGTGAAATATAGTTCTTCATTTTCAAGTTCATTTGAACGCAGAACTTATATGTGACCTTACAAAGCAGTGGTTCACTCGGGCATTTACAGTTACAATGAAACAAAAAACAACAGAATATTTTTGAACTTTTTCGAAATTGATGTTTATTTTCCTGTTCTTGTCACCACTTTTTTCTTCTTTTTGCATATACTTCGACTGCACTGGATTGTTGAAGTTTAATCATAAATTCATGCTAGAACGAATGCGAGGTTCACCTATAACTTGTTAACACCAATTAAACAGTAAAAAATAAAACACATTGTCCGGTGCTTAAGTGAAGTCTGGTATCTCCTTCCTTCTGTTTAGAATCCTCTCCTGGCTCAAGTATGTCTCAATACTACATTACTATCACATAAAAAGTATCAAATATATCAACCACTGAAAAATTCATAAAAATGTATACTTAAAATAAACAATCGGAAAACACCACACACACATGGAGACAAATTAAAAAAAAAGTTGCAAGTAGAAGATATGTAAGGCAATTTCAATCTATAGTCTTCGATTTCACAGTTATCAATGAAAATGATACATAAATATATATATGTGTGTGTGTGTGTACAATAAAACATTGAACCACAAAGTTAGATAACAATTAGAATATATATTTATTATGGTCATGATATGCAAGTTTTTTTGTCATTATTAGAATCAATAATATATATTTTGGTCAAACAAAGTGCTGTTTTAAGTAATCGTATATTTTAACTATCATTTTTTTTTTTTTAAAGTATTCTAACTTTCTTCTGGACTTAAAACATTGCGTACATTATAAAATATGTGAAAAGTTTGAATTCATCTACAACTAGGACAAGAAGTTGACCTCTAAGTAAGATGACCTATTAGGAGACAACAGACTGGAGATTCAATGAGTTAGCTAATTTTTGCTGGTTAAGAGTTGTCACAAGTAACGAGCTTGTGTGTGAAATACAACAGGCTTCTTATTGACTTTTTATAGCATTAAAGCATTTTGTAAATAGCTTATTGTCGGTAGAATATATCTTAGACTTAATTATATTTGTAAAGGACTTGAGATACAATACAAAAGTTTGTAAATTGACAATATGAATTATTCTAGCCTCTCAAAATGAAGTCTTAAAGAGAATGATCTAAAACTGTAATAAGTCTAACCACTGTTCAGATGATTTGTGCAAACTTACGTAATTTATCAACTTTTTACCATAAATTTTTACAACCCTTGAAATTTAAAAGAAGTTTAAAAGATCTTACAATAGCTTTATATATTATCGACAGTTATCATCATAAATGTAAAAATAAGTATAAGAGATTTTCGTAACTTTACCTTACCTAATAAAATAGACTTGCATTCTTTTAAAGATCTTTTCATTTGACTAGGGCCAAGATCTAGGAAGTCAGTACACAACGAAAAATAGTATACCATGAATTGTCCAAAAGACAATTTGATATATTTTTTATGGGACGAAATCGTCTTAGAAACTATCTGAAATTATGAACAAAACCCAAAAATTGAAAAGTATATATACCATGGATTGTCCAAAAGACAGTCTAATATGTTTCTGACGGAACGAAGTCGTCTTAGAAACTTTTTTAAATTATGAACAAGACCAAAACATTAAAAATAAATATTCAAAATCGTGATATTTTTTTTTCCATCATCATCAATTATTCTATATCCTCTGATGAGTCTAATGCCGATTGTTAGTGTGGTTTGTTGAACTGTTTAATAAATGTAGTAATTCCTGATATCCTTTTTATAAATTATAATTGATGTTTATCAGTATTTTACAATTGTTACATGCCTAAGGTTGCATGCGCTCGGTAGGGAAATAAAATCAATCTATTTTTCCTCCGTCGCATAATTATCCAGCCAATAATGAAGCTTATCAAAGATGAAACCAATGACTTTCGTGTTCCTGATAATCACTTTAGATTTATAAGCGAACAGTTTTTATCGTTTGTTTATAGCATAACTTGTCTAAAACAATAACATTATTTATATTTGACTAGCTTTTCTATGGGGAGGGCTTACATAGACTTGCTGCCTGTTGCCGAATCCAATTTAATTCATTTGAATAACATACTGGTTAAACTAATATTTAACATATACATGTATAGATGTAATTAAATAACTTATCTTATTTTTTTCTTATTATAGAGCAGCAGCAGTGATAAGGTATTGGATTATATCAATATTGATGTTTATAGATCTATTTATCACATTCACAATTCTAAACGACTTTTTTTTATTATTTAAGACGTCTAAGAGGTATATAGATTCCTACCTACATTTTTAATTACTTTACTCCATAAAAATACTATTTGTAATTGTCTTTTACATACAAGACATATGAATAAAAGCACATGTTGGTTATGCGTGTTATACGACAACGAGACAGCAACCTATATCTACTTGAGGTAAGTAGGTAAGTAGTTTGATTATTGTTTATACTGTAACACATGTTCCCAAAAAACAATCTAAATTTCGATAATTGTTGTGTTTTTAACTAAATTCGATTGTTTGATTGACTAATACAGCTGGCAATGTGATTACAAAAGCTTATACTTGTTTCAGATAAAAGTTTTTTGTATTCACAGTATTTGATGTGTTTTGTTATTTGTAATATATAAGTAGAAAACCGGCATATTTGGTGTGATATTTAACCGACCGTAAGCGTTATTGAAAATCACAGTGACCGATCAGCTGTATTCTGTATTGCCTTGAAGAAATCGACGAATGTTAGTTACTAGTGCTGGAAGTTCAGTTCACCTTACCAGAGGACCTTACTTCTTCCCCGAGTTTTGATTGGCTTCGTGTTGCTCAATTTTATGTTGTTTTGTTTTGTGTGTTGCTAGTCTTTTTTTGTCCTTTTGGTATAATTCTGATCCACATTAACTCGCGTTTTCGTATACTAGTATATAGGCACATTTAAGTATAACGAACTCAGAGAAACATGTTTTAATTACACAGGACCAAGGTATTATCTGTTTTCTTTTCTTTAACCCATGTGAATCTTCTCTATATCTTTTTTTTCCAAAATGAAGACCCACATAAATATACGAAATATTCTTCAAATTTAGTCAATTGAATAGAAACTGTACATATACTTTGAACAGATAAAGTCAAACTATCACCATCTTCTATAATTACAAAGTTTGTAGACTCAGTTTTCTCGTTTGAATTGCTTTACATTGTCATTTACGGGCCTTTTATAGCTGACTATGCGGTATGGGCTTTGCTCATTGTTGAAGGCCTTACGGTGAGCTATAGTTGTTAATTTATGTGTCATATTGGTCTATTGTGGATAGTTGTCTCATTGGAAATTATCTTCTTTTTTATATTTCATACAAGTGGACTTTATTTCGCATTAGGCCAAAACATTTCAATATTGAGCTAATTATTCAATGTTTGAGATCATCTTTTTAATTTAAGGCATTCGAACTATAAACCATTATAAATTTAAGAAGACTATTGCCGAACTTAGTAGAATCAAATAGGTTTTTTTTTAAGTTTGGCTATTCAAAGGTTTTATGTTTTGTGCTGTTTATGATCAGCCTCATATTACGCAAATTGAACTAATGTTTAAAATCTTTGAACAGACTGCTCAGCAATCTATGAGCAGATATACTGCTATTTTGTGATGCCCTTTCTAGACATCTTTATCTAAGTAAATATGCATAATCAAAACAATCAGTTATAAGTATTATAATCCTTTGGTTATTGGTCATACATTATTGTGTTGCTGTCTCCTATTATCATTTGTTTCCGGATATTCAAATGAAACATGCTACTCTTGGCATAAAGAAAAACATTTTTTTCTTTCTTTTCTTTTTTTTTTTTTTTGAATGCTGTATGACGATATAACTTTAAAAAAATAAATTTGATTCCTGGAACATTTTTTTCTGTACATGTTATTGGTTCAAAACACAAAATGAGAACTATTTGAAGTCACATTCTGTTTAAATTATTTGTTATTAATTTTGTATTAAAAATTTATAAGATTAACTCCTGCCTATGAATCTGAAATGAATATGAATAAAAAGATATGTCAATTAAACAGCAGTTCGACAACAGAAAACCAAAAGACACATTCGTTATTTTAAAGATGACAGGTGTCTCTAAATTTATCAAGATCTTAATCGGCCATAAGTTAGGAACGTAATGACTGAATTAACAGAAACTATTAAAGATCAGCCATCAACCCCATGTCAATTCCCAACCATGACAAAACATATATTCAGGCATGACAAGAGATAACCATTAACGAGTTTCTCGACTAGTATGGGACAGGCGGTTGCATATGTGGCGGGGTTAAACTGTTGTGCTTCTTTCGACCGTGCGAGGGCTGTATAGTCAATCAAAGCCGTTAAACACTTCTGTCATCAGTGCTTCTTTCATATCGCAAGCAAAATGTTATTTTTTTTTCTTTTTTTGTAAAATTATGCCTCTTTAAACTCCGATATACATGACTGTATTTCAAAGAAGATTTCAAATCACAACTATCTTAATTTTAAAAATACGTTGTACAAATTAGAAAATATGATATTTGATAAAAGAAAATGAACGAGGGGCGCCAATCATAGCAACCTAACAAACAGATATCTAAGGAAAACACACGGTCTTCAAGAATGAAAATTGTTTATATTATATATATTATGTCAAACTCGAATGAGTTTAAATGAGTAACATGACGGGTACGAGATGCGGAGCAGGATATGCTTACCCTTCCGGAACACCTTAGATCTTCTTGGTGTTTAATGGGGTTCGTGTTGGCCAGTTTTAGTTTGCTATGTTGTGTTTTGTTTTATGTCGTTTGTCTTTTCGTTTTTTTCATAGCGTTGTAAGGTTGTTTTCGGCTTAAACGTTTGAATATCCCTTTTGGTATATTTAGCCTTTTCGCTCGTTCAGATGAAGGTATTGACTATGTGTTTTATATCTAACGGAAGGAACTGGTCATTTCATCTGTTCTTATCTTCGTTTTTTTATTTTACCTTTCTGTCTGCAAACAAAACCAAAAGCAATGCAGCTATAGGATACAATCCTCTACATACATTACCATTGACAACTAAATATCTCATTTTGCTTAGAATCATTTTTGAGTTCAATACAGTAAATTATTTTATCGGATGCCGAATCTTATAAGTTATAACAAGGGGGAACGGGGTATCCATTGAGTAGCTCTGAAAAAATTACTATGCGATTTTTAGTTTTCTTAACATCTCCACCTCCAGGTATTATGCGGTATTGATAAAAGTATGCATTGTCCAATGCTTAAATATTTTGCATGTCATTTAATCTAATAATCATCAATTTTGATCATTGGGTTGCGTTCAATATCGTAGCAGCTACATAGGGCTACGGTTGATTTTTGACTACTGAACGACTAACGTGTAGCTATATAGACTAGCAGCTATCTAGGGCATGAAGTCCAAAAACTTTGGAGCACAAAAATCATGCTCGAAACATGTTATCAAACATTTTGATTGGATGATTTTGAAGAAAGAGTACAAAAAACTGACTCGAAAGTTTTTTTTACTTCAAGGCTAGATCTACTCAGCAGCTAGGCTAGCTACACGTTTAGTAGTCAGAAATCTACGTATGTAGCTGCTACGATATTGAACACAACTTTGAACTCTTTTATAGCTTGATTTTTTTTTACTACTCAAAATACATAAAATATTTACATTTATATATATCAGTTTAGAAATATTCACACAGCACAGTTTTTTTAATTGGTTTAATTAGTTTAATGTATTCAATGTAGGATAATACTATATTTTAATTATTAATGCGTTTCATTACGCTATTGTAATTAAAAAGGTTAGACCTCACTTGCAACAATACATATCAGTCAGAACACAACTGCAAGATTTTCATTATTAAACATGTTCGTGATAATTTTGAAGCTCTAGAAATAGATGAATTTGCATTTATATAAAAGTATTTGAAAAAAAAATCCTTTTAAACTTTCATTTCAACAATTTGTATGCTTTAATAACACGTCATATACTTAAATTGAAATGAAAATGAAAAAGGCTTTTATAAAATATAAATGATTAATGATATGAATGAGAACCAAAAAAGAAAATGATACATCAATTTTCATAAAATACAATTTTGGATACGCCTTCATGGTATATGATTGTGTGCCTACAAAAAGGTAGCTCTTAAATGGGTATAATTTTGATAATACAAACAAATAATTTGATGATCTTAAATGTGATATCCTTTAAAAAGCTTTTTACTTAAGACTGATAATAGCTTCAATGTGAAAAAGTATCTAAACTAATAAATTTGAGTGATTCAGCAACGTTTTTTTTTCACTAGAAGTATAGGTGTCAAAATTTCATTTCGATTTTTCCATCTTGATATGCTTTACTGTATATCAAATATAATTCGAGATTATATCTTCCCACAAACTGAAAATCATGTATTTAAAAAGTATGAAAATGCATTGATTTTTGTGTCTTAAATTCTGCTTTTTGACATGGATCTTTTGTATGGTAAAGCTGCATATCAGAGGTAATGTTGCTCCCTAGTAAATGTTTCCAGACATTTTCATTCATCTAAATGCTAAATCATTATGAATCCAGGGTATGACTAGAAACCAATATACAACGTATCTGGTGTTGAGCTAGTTGCAACACCTAAATAATAAAAACATTTAAAGGTCATTGGAACCTCTGGTTTGATGTATTGCGTATTCAAAATGTACTAATATATTTAGTTTGTCTGTATGGTATTTCGTTTGCTAAAAAAAAGTTTCCTTCTATCTCCAAGAATTGTGTTGCACTGATGATCTCGTTTTGTTTCCTCAAAAAATTCACTCTGTTCACATTGAATTACTAATTGTGTTCAATGAAATGACTTTCTTATTTCCCGGAAATATTTGTAAGTTATTCCTCAAAGACAGTTAAACTTAAGCAATGTATTGCTCATCTAACTTTTGTTTTAATCATTTGCCCTTATAAAAAGATTAAAAAGCAAATAGGATAATACAATTAGTCATATTTCAACTCATGGGTCTTTTATTTTTGGTAGGTGTGTGTCAACTCTTAATAAAATTTACTTTCTGGCTTTATTACATTTTGTCTGTTTACAAGTGCACTGATTTATTAGAAAAAGACAATTGCAAGGATATTGACTACCATTGTAAAGTTTGTGTTGTTCTTTCAATGCACAGTGCGCGGAAGTGTTTTTAAAAGGGCAATTGTCAGATCACTGAATACGACCTGCATGAGATCTGTGTCATTTTAATTCATTTTTATACATTACACTCAGAAATACAAATAAAAAGAAAGTGATATAGTTGGCTCTGAATACTTGTCAGTCTGCCCTTGCAGAGATTGAATAATGTTCCATTACATGTGAATACAAAAGTCTCAGAAACCATTCAGTACTTTTACGTGCTATCTGAAAGTTATATAATCAAACAGCATGTTTCTAAAATGACAGGTTCTGTTTCGAAACAAAGACAGTAACAATACACGATTATTGAACAGTACTTTTATGATTCAACATTTTATTGTGAAAACACAACAAACGATTTCAAAATTAAGGTAAAGCTTTTGTACACAGTTGTCTCTTGAGACATTTTAACATAGTATCTCTTAGACTTAAGCATGACACAAGATGCACAATATAGTTGGAATATATGGCCAATTGGTTTTATTTGTGGTTACGGTTCTAATTTAATTTATAAAATATTCAATGTTCTTCAAAATTTGTTGTTTCTCTGAATTCTTACAACATACAAATGTATTTCAACAGCAACACAGATGATAGACCAACTTATTCAGTTAAAATGAATCTTTCTGTTTAAGCTTTAACGATATTAATGCTAACTGGTCTCTTACAAATACTGCCGATTTCAATTAAATATAGTATCAGATTTCATGAAACCTCCTAGGTCTCTGATATTTTTTTTTCTTGAGACAGAGTATTCAACCAACTGCTGTGATAACATTGGTAAGCTTGCTGTAGAACCAACGTTTGAACCAGCTTTCTATATTGTGTGCCTTGGTATGTTTACTTATTCAAGTGAGTATAAAAAGAATATGTGGTATTATTGACAATGAGAAAACTACATGTATCCACAAGAGAGCAAATGACACAGAAATTAACAATTAGAATCTATGTTTGAGGCCATTATATTTGAAGCTGGTATGTGCAGATTTTTTATTTAATGTTTTACCTTGACGAAAAATGGTCTTCATCTCCGTGTCGTAATAGCCAAATTGGGTTTTGTGTTCATGTGAGTAGTCTCATTTCATTTTTTTCATTCGAGCGCAAATGATGAACCTTTTGTAGATAAAACGCGCGTCTAGCGTACAAGATTATTAGCCTTCTAACTTTAATGAGTTTTCCTACAACCACTGGGTCGATGTCATTTCTAGTAGTGGTTTCATCTCCGATGATATCACCAACCCAGTATTCAGCACTTCTGTGTTGACATGAATTATCATTGAAATGGTCATATATTAAAAATGAACTATAAAAATAAGATGTGGTATGATTGCCAATGAGACAACTCTCCACAAGAGACCAAAATGACCTAGAAATTAACAACTATAGGTCACCGTACGGCCTTGAACAATGAGCAAAGCCCATACCGCATTATATATACAGCTATAAAAGGCCCCGAAATGACATTGTAAAACAATTCAAACGAGAAAACTAACGGCCTTATTTATATTTAAAAACTGTTTACAGATCTTTGAATTTTTCGAAACATAAAAGATGTTCTACCGCATGAAAATAATACCTTAGCTGCAATCATTTGGCAAAACCTATGAAATTTTGGGTCCTCTGTGCTCTTCAACTTTGTACTTGATTAAGCCGGTTTTTTTTTATATTTGAGCGTCACAGACAAGTCTTTTGTAGACGAAAAGCGCGTCTAGTGTACACAATTACAAGCCATGTATCTTTAATGAGGTTTTCCCTCAACAATACAACAATCTAAGATACATTGTAGAATCCACCACTTGTTGTCTCTGCTGTCTTCTGAATTTATATAATAACATCATACCATGCATACAGACAGGTTCCATCACTAAAACTTAACCACAAACTCTTTAAAATATATGTCTTGATTAAAACATGCGTTTGTTAAATTATTCGAAGTTTCTGTTTTTATAATATATCTGTTTTACAGATGTCAAGATATGCATGATAAATGCAGATGTCCAATTCTGCAAATTACTTAAACTCTGTCACTACAGAGCTGAGACAATAAGCCAAGCAATCTGAAATGTCGGATTTATGTGACAATTGCCTTAGACAATTCGTTTTCATAATAATAAAAAAAAATCACATTCATATTTTAGTACTTCATGTGAAATTATAAAAAACAGACTGAAAAGACCATGATACAAAGATATGAAGCACGGGTTTTAAGTTTGAAATAATTATCTGTCAACTCATTCTTGGCTTGGTCAACCATATGATTTCAAGTTTAAATCCAATGAGACGATAAAACTATACTGATATAGCTGTGTGCCTAGGCTACACGTGAGTTCATAAAACAATAAATCGGACGCGTTTAAAATGTGAATTGCTATTGAACATATTAAGCATAATATGTGTCTCTGATACCGATTTCACAAGCCTCGGTCACACCTTACCGGATAGCACAAACGGACGCCTAACGGATGAAAATAAAAGTTGTCCGTTGACAAAATTGTTATCTGTTGGAAGTCCGTTAAAGTACTGAACGAATAAAACGGACGTGTAACGGATGCATAGCGGACACACACCGGATATTCAACGTACGAGAAACGGAAACGTACCGGACAGAACTGATGTCGAACGTACATCCAACGGACGAGTACCGCATAAAACGGACACCTAACGGAAGCGTACCGGATAAAACGGATGAACAAGATTAACGGAAAAATCAAAGGCGACAATAATAAAACATGTAAATCGCATAAATATTCAAAACTTTCTGTGTAACTGGTTTTGGTTTGTTCTTCAAATTTCAGGGCAGTGTCTGGCCTGAATAAGAACTGCTTGATTGTGAAGACGTGCCTATACTCTAAGATCGATTATGAATAATAAGAATTCATGAAACTTAAGAAATCTGACATACCAATAATTGGTATTTCTGACTCGAAATTTTCAATTGGCATTTATCCGTTTCAGATCCGTTCATCATCCGTTTTATCCGTTATACATCCGGTAGAAGTCCGTTTCTCATCCGTTCAACATCCGTTTTATCCGTTAAACGTCCGGTAGAAGTCCGTTGGTGAATTTATCTTTCAGACCTCCAACGGTTGTATAACGGACACGTAACGGATACAAAACGGAAACGAAACGGACGAGTACCGTACAAAACGGACGCCTAACGGACGTTCAACGGACATTTTATCCGTTGGACGTCTGTTCAAAGTTTTGAACATGCTCAAAATTTTCCACCGGACAGAACGGACGTCGACGGAAAAATGTACGCTTAACAGACATGCAAGGGATATGGACGGATGTCTAGCGGATAAGAACGGACGTATAACGGACATGAACGGATTGAAAAAAAAGTTATCCGTTAGGCGTCCGTTCGAGCTATCCGGTAAGGTGTGACCGAGGCTTAAGTTTGAACGTAATACATGTGTGATACTCTATTAGTTTTTTTTCAACATTGCATAAAAACTGATTTCTAAAATTTATGAACTCCGCTTTAGTAAATCAAACATGTAGATGATTTGCCAGAATTTAGATTTTATAATAAAATAGTTTATAAATGAAATTCCAGAACTGACATATTGTATTTATATTGTTACAAGGTCTCTCTCAAAGAGCTTCAGAACTATATTTGAGCACGAATTTTTATATGTCATTATGCCGTTGGGGCCATATTTTATTTTCTAATTTCTTCTTATTTTCTTTTAGGGGAGACAGTTTTGATACGTCTTTGATTTAATATCAAGATTTTTATGTTTTGATAAATGAAATCGTTATTTGCATATTATTTATTTTTAATATCTTTTGCAGTTTTTTACAACTGACTTGAAAGGTCTTTGTTTATTTCACATCTTCCTTTCTTTTAATTTCTTGATAATCAGATTCTTAGTAGCTATTAAATAATAATCATCATTATAGTGGTACAGTTGTTTCAACAAAAACAAACTTGAGCGAACACAAAACCTTCGATGGATTTAGTGTATGTTTGTCAGTTGAAAAGAATATACGTCAATGTAAAATATATTAACTAGAAATACTTTACGGTTTATTAATGCCAATTATAAATTTATCTAAACATCCGTTCTACAGAATTGAGAACCTTGAAGCCTTTTCTTTTTGAAGTACGTTAATGAATTGGTTAAAATTTGCAAAATCTATACATATGTCATCTTCCTCCTGGGAAGCACTCTTTTCGTTTTTCTAGCAATACTAACTATATTCCAACTCATACTGCGAATGTTCAATTGAAGAAGTCCATCCTCTGGTAGCAGACGTACGCCACACACCAAGTCACGCGTGGAAATCTCATTTTGACGAGATCTGATGAGTCTTTCTGATTTTCAACAATAAGTACAGTTATTCTGTAAACTACTTAGTATTCAAGAATATCAACGGGATATTGTATTAATTAAACACATATTATTTCCACATACAACTCAATAAATTTGTCATTGATGGCCCGTTCATTTTTATTGCTGAAGTAAATGTGTACAGGAAAAGCCAGAAAAGCAGATGATTTTTTTTTTTAATGAAGGATCATGTTTATTTACCAGTTTACATATTTATGTTTTCCACTTTTTACTCGTACCTGCATATAGATGAAGCTGATAAATGGCTAAATAGATCTAGATAAATAATAAAACTATTACTGATTGATAATGCCGGATATGTAAGTGGATTGCCACAAAAACTCATAAATTGATAATTTTAGGTGACGCAAGTTTTTCTCATTAAAATACATCTTTATCCTCAATTCAAAAATTTCGCAGTAAATTCCTGAAATTTAAGTAAAGAAAATGACATATGATCGCTCCGACCCTAATAATTTGGGATCCCTTCTGGATTTTCCCTCGCCATTGCTTGAAAAAAAAACGTTGTCTTAGTATTAACAGCACTCATACTTCTCAATGCATGTTATTAAAAAAAATCAAATTATTTTTTAACTAAATAGTACAATTTCTTGCTCTATCTATGACGTTTTTCTGAAAATATCTCATTTATAAAGAATAATGATATTTTGAAATTCAGCCAGCAAGCATTCTTTTTTCTTAATTCCAGCTTTCAAAATAGTTTTTCAAACAATTATTGGTATATCATTCTTGTGTTCTTCACATCTCGTATCACACTTACAATGTAAAACTACTCTTTTTTACCAATTCTAATTTAGTATTCAAGAATTACTTTGCAATTCTCACAGGTTGCCATAAAGAGTTTTGAATAAATAAAAAAAATACTTTTCCATTTCAAAATAATGTGTTTTGTCTAAGTATACATAAAAACATGAAACTGAAATGTTTACGATAACTCATTCTTTTTATTTTAGCTATTTTTCTCAGATTTCATGGCCATATATCTTGTAACAGACTTGTTCTACCTTTGTTTATGCATACTTAATTTGACAATTATTCTTTTCAGTTTACTTCTGAAGCATTTCTGATCTGTAGAAAGCTCACATTGTAATTTCCATCTCTTGTTTGTGCGGAGATACAATAGATTCTATCATCGTAGAAGTATTTTTGTAGACTTTTGATTATTTGCACCTGTGCCATTTGAATTTAGAGATGTAAATTTAAACTTTATTAAATTTTTCAAGTTTCAAATTCCAACGGTGAAATGCGATACATTGGTTTTATTGAAACTTCCATAAAGAGATTAAATCTCCTTTTGTCGCCATTTTGTTTACAGTCCTTTCGGAATCACTCGCTTAATCGCTTCGTCATTGTTTGGGGGTCATCACCTATTCATGGTTTTTGTTGAAGTTTATTGTGGTTTTATTATACTCTATTTTACGTTTTGCATTCTGTTTTGAAGTAATTAATAGTTAGAATATGGTCGCACAATGAAATTGTAGTCGAAATATGCGAGTATATTGTCAAGGGTTGAACCTAGCTGCTATAATTAAGCGAACTCAAGGTATTAAATGTGCAATGAAAATCCGTAGGATGTTGAGTTAAAATAATGTTCTTTTCAGAAAAAGATTTATTGGTGTCAAACCAACTTTTAAATTTCTCTTCATCCAGCTGAAAATTTGTTTGTAATAACAGAGAAAATTTAGAAACATAACATCTTTTGTTTTCTTTATTGACAAGTGATTTTATCAGTTTAAAAAGAGTAATTTAAAAGAATATGATATCAATAGAGGTTTTAAAATCACAATTCACGTAAAAATTTAACAATAAAACGAACAAAAGCTTTTAAATATGATAAAAGTAACACGTTATATTCATTGTTGCTGCGTCAAAAGAAATACAAAAACAAAATTGTATTAGTTTGAATGGCATAATAACATTTAAAGGTACTACGTCTAATTTGTCAATTAATCATATGATTTGCAGCAATATAGATTAACTTTACAATAATAGAACACGCAAAGGAGCTGTAAAATATTAGATATGATATTTTAAACTACATGAATGTAAAAACCATGATTGAGTCTAAAAAATGGCTTAGAATATTTTATGAATATTAGTAATCGGCACCATAAACTGGTCATTCCAAGTTACTGACACCGAGTTTCACTTAACACGACAATGTTTGGACAGAGGGGATATTGAGTACAAAAAGAAGGGGAATGGTATAATTGCAAATGAGAATATACCTCACTTCAAGGATTCAATGCTGAGCAAAAGCCATACCTATTAGTCAGTTAAAAGACCTTGATATGACAACATGTGAAATAAATTCAAAAGAAAAACCGGTGCATAACGTTTGCGCGCATTACCATTACATTTGCGCGTAAAAATCATTACATTTGCGCGCACCTTTTGCTTACATTTGCGAGCATTTTTTTTACAGGTAAACTCAGGTAAACTCAGGTAAAATACAGATGATAATACTTATTTATTCATAAATTTGCTCAATTGTTACAAGTATAAGTACTCCTTCCGTTAGTCTAAGTCCCCTGCTCACCAACGAGGAGGTGGACGTGGGATTTCCAGCAAGATAAGTTCGTTTTTTGTATGCACAAGCACTAAATCCTAGAAATATATACAGATAAACATGTTAAAATGTTGAAACAAAGCTGATCTAAAAGGTAAAAGTACTGATAGTACATGATTTTACATGTTGGTACGTATTGAAAACTTGAAGCCAATTAATTCTAGAAACGACAGTCTGTTAACCTCTCCATCCTGGTATTTTCTGAATTGCTCCATCATATAATCTGTTTTCTTTTTTTTCACTTCTGCGCAATACTGCTGTATCAAGCCCTCTTAGTTTGATGTATGTGGTGGAAAAACAACGGGCTGAATGTCCCTCTGGTATCTTTCACCTCTCTCTTTCACACAAACAACGGGCTGAATGTCCCTCTGGTATCTTTCACCTCTCTCTTTCACACAAACAACGGCCTGAATGTCCCTCTGGTATCTTTCACCTCTCTCTTTCACACAAACAACGACCTGAATGTCCCTCTGGTATCTTTCACCTCTCTCTTTCACACAAACAACGGGCTGAATGTCCCTCTGGTATCTTTCACCTCTCTCTTTCACACAAACAACGGCCTGAATGTCCCTCTGGTATCTTTCACCTCTCTCTTTCACACAAACAACGGGCTGAATGTCCCTCTGGTATCTTTCACCTCTCTCTTTCACAAAAACAACGGGCTGAATGTCCCTCTGGTATCTTTCACCTCTCTCTTTCACACAAACAACGACCTGAATGTCCCTCTGGTATCTTTCACCTCTCTCTTTCACACAAACAACGGGCTGAATGTCCCTCTGGTATCTTTCACCTCTCTCTTTCACACAAACAACGGCCTGAATGTCCCTCTGGTATCTTTCACCTCTCTCTTTCACACAAACAACGGGCTGAATGTCCCTCTGGTATCTTTCACCTCTCTCTTTCACACAAACAACGGCCTGAATGTCCCTCTGGTATCTTTCACCTCTCTCTTTCACACAAACAACGACCTGAATGTCCCTCTGGTATCTTTCACCTCTCTCTTTCACACAAACAACGGGCTGAATGTCCCTCTGGTATCTTTCACCTCTCTCTTTCACACAAACAACGGCCTGAATGTCCCTCTGGTATCTTTCACCTCTCCCTTTCACACAAACAACGGGCTGAATGTCCCTCTGGTATCTTTCACCTCTCTCTTTCACAAAAACAACGGGCTGAATGTCCCTCTGGTATCTTTCACCTCTCTCTTTCACACAAACAACGACCTGAATGTCCCTCTGGTATCTTTCATCTCTCTCTTTCACACAAACAACGGGCTGAATGTCCCTCTGGTATCTTTCACCTCTCTCTTTCACACAAACAACGGGCTGAATGTCCCTCTGGTATCTTTCACCTCTCTCTTTCACACAAACAACGGGCTGAATGTCCCTCTGGTATCTTTCACCTCTCTCTTTCACACAAACAACGGCCTGAATGTCCCTCTGGTATCGTTCACCTCTCTCTTTCACACAAACAACGGCCTGAATGTCCCTCTGGTATCTTTCACCTCTCTCTTTCACAAAAACAACGGCCTGAATGTCCCTCTGGTATCTTTCACCTCTCTCTTTCACACAAACAACGGGCTGAATGTCCCTCTGGTATCTTTCACCTCTCTCTTTCACAAAAACAACGGCTTGAATGTCCCTCTGGTATCTTTCACCTCTCTCTTTCACACAAACAACGACCTGAATGTCCCTCTGGTATCTTTCACCTCTCTCTTTCACACAAACAACGGGCTGAATGTCCCTCTGGTATCTTTCACCTCTCTCTTTCACAAAAACAACGGGCTGAATGTCCCTCTGGTATCTTTCATCTCTCTCTTTCACACAAACAACGGCCTGAATGTCCCTCTGGTATCTTTCACCTCTCTCTTTCACACAAACAACGGGCTGAATGTCCCTCTGGTATCTTTCACCTCTCTCTTTCACACAAACAACGGGCTGAATGTCCCTCTGGTATCTTTCACCTCTCTCTTTCACACAAACAACGGCCTGAATGTCCCTCTGGTATCTTTCACCTCTCTCTTTCACACAAACAACGACCTGAATGTCCCTCTGGTATCTTTCACCTCTCTCTTTCACACAAACAACGGCCTGAATGTCCCTCTGGTATCTTTCACCTCTCTCTTTCACACAAACAACGGGCTGAATGTCCCTCTGGTATCTTTCACCTCTCTCTTTCACACAAACAACGGGCTGAATGTCCCTCTGGTATCTTTCACCTCTCTCTTTCACAAAAACAACGGGCTGAATGTCCCTCTGGTATCTTTCACCTCTCTCTTTCACACAAACAACGACCTGAATGTCCCTCTGGTATCTTTCACCTCTCTCTTTCACACAAACAACGGGCTGAATGTCCCTCTGGTATCTTTCACCTCTCTCTTTCACACAAACAACGGCCTGAATGTCCCTCTGGTATCTTTCACCTCTCTCTTTCACACAAACAACGGGCTGAATGTCCCTCTGGTATCTTTCACCTCTCTCTTTCACACAAACAACGGCCTGAATGTCCCTCTGGTATCTTTCACCTCTCTCTTTCACACAAACAACGACCTGAATGTCCCTCTGGTATCTTTCACCTCTCTCTTTCACACAAACAACGGGCTGAATGTCCCTCTGGTATCTTTCACCTCTCTCTTTCACACAAACAACGGCCTGAATGTCCCTCTGGTATCTTTCACCTCTCCCTTTCACACAAACAACGGGCTGAATGTCCCTCTGGTATCTTTCACCTCTCTCTTTCACAAAAACAACGGGCTGAATGTCCCTCTGGTATCTTTCACCTCTCTCTTTCACACAAACAACGACCTGAATGTCCCTCTGGTATCTTTCATCTCTCTCTTTCACACAAACAACGGGCTGAATGTCCCTCTGGTATCTTTCACCTCTCTCTTTCACACAAACAACGGGCTGAATGTCCCTCTGGTATCTTTCACCTCTCTCTTTCACACAAACAACGGGCTGAATGTCCCTCTGGTATCTTTCACCTCTCTCTTTCACACAAACAACGGCCTGAATGTCCCTCTGGTATCGTTCACCTCTCTCTTTCACACAAACAACGGCCTGAATGTCCCTCTGGTATCTTTCACCTCTCTCTTTCACAAAAACAACGGCCTGAATGTCCCTCTGGTATCTTTCACCTCTCTCTTTCACACAAACAACGGGCTGAATGTCCCTCTGGTATCTTTCACCTCTCTCTTTCACAAAAACAACGGCTTGAATGTCCCTCTGGTATCTTTCACCTCTCTCTTTCACACAAACAACGACCTGAATGTCCCTCTGGTATCTTTCACCTCTCTCTTTCACACAAACAACGGGCTGAATGTCCCTCTGGTATCTTTCACCTCTCTCTTTCACAAAAACAACGGGCTGAATGTCCCTCTGGTATCTTTCATCTCTCTCTTTCACACAAACAACGGCCTGAATGTCCCTCTGGTATCTTTCACCTCTCTCTTTCACACAAACAACGGGCTGAATGTCCCTCTGGTATCTTTCACCTCTCTCTTTCACACAAACAACGGCCTGAATGTCCCTCTGGTATCTTTCACCTCTCTCTTTCACACAAACAACGGGCTGAATGTCCCTCTGGTATCTTTCACCTCTCTCTTTCACAAAAACAACGGCCTGAATGTCCCTCTGGTATCTTTCACCTCTCTCTTTCACACAAACAACGACCTGAATGTCCCTCTGGTATCTTTCACCTCTCTCTTTCACACAAACAACGGCCTGAATGTCCCTCTGGTATCTTTCACCTCTCTCTTTCACACAAAAAAAACCCAATGTTCTGATGATTGATATTAAAACAATCACTCTTAAAATACTAGGAACAATATTGAAAATAAATAGTGCTGTTTGTTTCCTTACGTTTCTTTGACAACTTTATTTCTTTGGGTATCATATACCCTTCTTATGGTCGAAGACTCTTGATGTCACTCTTTATCTGTAGCAGTGTAAAACAAAACAACAACAAAAATAATTTTAAAACCAAAATACCGGAAGTATTTTTCTCTGTCAAAATTTAACTGTAACGTATATTTTATATTGTAGATGAAGAAGCTACAAGCTTTAATTATATATTTTAATTTCACAAGTGGTGTTATTTGAAGAAAAAGACATGACTTTTTCTTCAAATAACACCACTTGTGAAAATTATAACTTTATAACACGGTCGAGTTATACTTCATCCATTTATTTGCACTGTCGATAAAATGGTTGACTGGCTTGGATGATATGCTTATAAAAATAAGAAAATGTGGTATAATTGCCAAATGAGTCAGCTATTTACTTATATATAACTGGTATCGTAATAAATCGCTATAGACGTAAAGCAATGTCACCCATCGTAGTTTTACTAGATTTGAAACTGAAGTGCAAGTTTTTTGTCATGGTAAATAGAATACGTTAAAAAAATCCATTTATTCTTTTAAAATGCTCGACTTGAAGTCCGCATTTCTGTACGACTTCCATCTGTTGCATCAATTGTTAAACATGTTTATTTTTGTATATACGGGAAGAACTTTACTGTTGCTATACAATATCTATAAAGTACGGATTATAACTCTACCTTGAAAATGAAAAGAATTGCATATTGTGTTGCCAGGCTTGGTGTATTGTTTCGGAACAGTACATTTCGTTTGTAATGTATGAAAATTATAAAGATTTCATTATGATTTCATCCACTATACAGTCACGGGTAAGCAGTTGTTTTCATGACTAGGATTATTTTTTCTATTCAAGCGAAAAAAATAAAAGAATAATCCCCTTTGATAAACCCATCACGATGTATTTGTTTCATTTCATGCAATTCATAATTAATGAATACCATTTAAAATGAATTGAAATAACTTCGGCGTCTTTGAAACCAAACCAGTAAACATTCATTCAAATTAATCATTAAACAATACTATGATGAGAATCCTATCGACAAAAGTTAATTACAATGATTATTATTTTACAATTAGCAGAAACTGATGTGAGAAAATTTTTCAACAATTTGTCATAAACGATGTTACCTAACAATACGTAACGTTTTAATGAACACTTGTTCTGTCTATCTTTGCTTGATCCAGCATCGTTCAATACCACCCAAAACCGTAGGCGATTAGATTGTTACACTTGCTGTTATCAGAACCACGAAGCACACAACGAATACGAAATTATAATGAATAACTACGTTAACCTGCACAAGACTTGGTTTATACATCTATGTTCTGCACATATGCTGGGGAAGCAACAAGGTCTTAATTTTCCATAAATTAAACGAATCAAGCTTTTTCGCTAAGCTTCGTATTTCAAATGATGTAAAACTGTTTTACCAATTTGAGTAAAACATTTCATGCCCTTTTAGATTTTAAATATTCAAATTATAAATTGAGGAAGAACATTTTAAACATCCACCCACCAGTATTATAACTTTAAATTAATAAATTTTATTACAAAAAGAAATGTTGAAAGATATGATTTGGTTTAGAATTAATAAAAAAAAATAAGACTAAATTGAACAAAGTAAAGTTTCAACAGAGCAGCTGATGATTTTTTTTTTTATCATTTCGTCCTTTTGATCTAAAACACGAAACTGTATTACGCTAAATAATAGGATAAAATAACCAAGGAAGTAACGATTGACTTCGAACAAAAGCTAAGCTGTATGCTATGAATAGAGTTTGAAAACTCGGCCTTTATCAATGACATAATGAGGAATCGGCTACAAATAAACCCTATTCAAGAAAATTGACATATATTCAACTAGTATTGTCCATTGCAGTAATGAAATCAGCATCGCTCCTATTCAGGCAGATTTTGTCTTTGTTCAAGAGAAAATTGAAAATCATTTCATTCTATACAAACACAGCATGCTTTTGAATGGTGATGAAAGGCTTCAAATGCCTCTATAGAATATAGCTTTTCATAGATGAATAGACTTTAAAGAGCTTTTCATGGATCGTGTACAAGATCAGTTGTAACACTGATCGGGCGTTTTTTTACAATATCTTTCTAAAATTGATATTGAAATTGTTGTCTTTTTTCATGTGTGAGAGCCATGATTCCAATTGCATACCTTTTAAGAACAGAGTAGTTTTCTTCGTTACCTTCCATTGAAGCGAACAAAAGTGTACCTGAATGAAGTACCGACACAACTCATTACATTCGGACCAATCAAGCATAAAATCCCGCCCTTGTTCACCTCCATTTTTAAAATGGCTGCTGATGTTAAAACGGAAACTCATTTGAAAATTTCCCACCTTTTACATCCAGCGATCCGTTTTAGCTTTCAAAGAGAAAAGGATGCACTTAGCTCAAATGAACAAGGTCCCAGGTACATTGTTAACGATGCAAACTTCCGTTTGTGTTCCTTCCATGGCGAAAAATAATACAGAAGAATGTAAATCATCACTTTTACAGTATAAGTAATATAATACTCATTATTAAGAATAAAAGCGTTGTATTATTTGTTTTAAGTGAGTTATTAAATCTAAGATGTTTTGTTTATACTTTAGAAATGTCCTTATGGTGTTTCCAAATGCATTCTTTTCACTGGATTTCTATTCTCAGAATTTTTTCAAAAGATGTTGAGAAATGTGTTTCTTTGGTCTAATGATAATTAAGTGCGAACACTAAATAATTTTCCAACAGGAATTCTCTTATGATAAACATGTACAAAAGAAGTTAAAATCTATTCAGTTTACGGTGACTTTTAATTTTAAATAAAGAAAAGCTTTAATTGGCAAATGAATATAACAACTTTTAATTTTCAGATTGAATGTATATTGTAACACTTAAGGTTCTTAACCTAAGCATAGAATGAAATTAACCAATTACTCGCAGAATTATAATCATCAATAACGCTGGAACTGTCACACTTGTGACTTCTTCTAGATAAATGAAAATTACAGAAATGCCTTCTTTTTTGTTTTTGTTTGTTTTAATTCGTTTTGAAAATTATCATTGTGATAATAATATGTAACAAGCATGTTGATAATGGCTTCCAACAGTTTACAAGACGAAGTTTCCAAACACAACATGCCATAACGAAAAGGTGCAACCAAGATTAATGTATAAATTGGCAACGCATCGAAAACAACCTTTAGACATATTAAGTTCGGTGATTTTCTGTAAAGCCAATGTAAACACTCTGATCAAAATATGTTTTATGAACAAGAGTAGATGTGGGGTGAATGTCAGAGAGATCGCAACCCAATGTCAAAAATAACCTAAAAAATTCTAAAACTCAACATGTAGTTTTTTAAAAACAGGCAGGTGTCTAAAACAATATGCCGTCAAACTCTAAACCGTCCTGGTTATATAACAGTTGTGGTGTGATCGTTAGCTTGCAAAGAATTTCGCACACACCGGTGCTAAAGGCCGTCTTAAACTTGCAGTGAGATGAGAGTTTTCTTGTTCCGTGTTGAAGATCTCACTGTGACTTTGAATAAAAGCAATAGAAGCACTGTTCCGTTGCTATTTGTATGGTTTTTTTTTTATGTACGCATTCTGATGCCATGCATGGAAACCCAATATCCTTTCTGTTCTTTGTTTTTTTTTTCTCAATCGATTTATGAATTTCGAACAGCGGTATACTACTGTTGCCTTTATATATCGAATTCTCCAAAAAACGAAAACACTATAACATTACAAACGTGTCCTGACACCAAAGACACAAAAAGTGACAATGGTATTGCTTAAAAAAGATAAAAAAAAAAAAAAGAAAATCAGTCATAAAACCCTACATAGAAAACTAAAGACTTAGCAACGCGAATAAATCCAAAAATATAGGGTGATCTCAATTGCTCCGGGAGAGTAATCAGTTCCTGCTCTACATGTTAAACCTGTAGTGTTGCCCATTGAAAATATATACTAGGTTTAAAGTATCATCCGGTTATGTTAGAATTTTCAAAATGAAAACGATATCCGTGGTATGTGAGACACAGATATTCCATGACTGTCAACAAATCCATGAAGTTGTCTTAAAATACATATTATGAAGCATTGTGGCTTTTATCATTTTGTAAGATAAGCTGCATGTTTAAAGAGTGGAGTCATCTTAGCGAATTCATTAACGGTTGTATTTAAGCATTAGTTAGAAGAACCGAAACATGTGTTTTTGGATTTTTATTGGTTGTAGAAATTTAGATGATTCTATAAGGTTTCTTTTGTAGTTGATACTTTGTATATAAAGCTGTATTATTTTAGGGCATGCATTGAAATTAAAAGATGATACTTCCGAAGAATACAGTTTTCAGTGGCAAAAAATATTAAATGCTACTAGCTACCCATGTATCTGATTTCTGGAAAGCATGCTATAGTTCTTTTTGAAACCAGGATGCTTTTCGTTTACTCTAACTTTGTTTCATTGGGATTGAATGAAAATAATCACATATTTACATGTATATACAACTGTACTTCAATATTAAACCAGCATCGTAATAATCACATCTTTACTTATATTTACATGGTGTTTTTTTTTCTTTTTGTTATTGTCTTATTTATGTCTTATATTGTACTATGCTCCCTGTAATGGAAATAAACATCTCCTTCTTTATGTACAAGTGTACGTCGATATTAAACATGCATCGAGTCGGTATTTAAGCAACTATGCAAACTTTAAAGGCCTGATTTAAACTTTAGTTTTAAAATTTTCGGCAAATGTATTTTAAATTTAAAAAAAAAAGACTGAGGAGGGCATTTCTAATCAAAAGAAAAAAATATAATGGAAGTAAACTATGCATTCTCTTTCAGACTATAAAATAATTCATTCGGGCAAAGAAGTCCTTCGAAGCAAATTTCCAACATGTTTATTAGTACATATGCATCATTACAAACAGAATTGTATTTAACAGGAGTTCCTTGAAACCCTTCGTAAAAATACATTATTAAGACTTTTTAGTTTTCAACTAACAAAAGGTTTAATCAACTTTTGCATTTTGAAACTGTTATAGGGAATCAAATCCAAAGGAATTTGTCCATACCTTTTTGAAAAAAAATATATAATAGACACATTGCCCATTGTTGCTCGATATGATAGTCAGTTTGATAGCGTTTGTATACCTTAGTTTTCTTTTTCATTTTTGAACATTAATAGAAATCATTTGTCATATCAAATCCTACATGTAGGTAGCCAAAATGAAATGTTCCGTTGATACTACAAGGTATTTTATCATCTCAATCCAAGATTACTTACAGCAGCAACAGCTTGAAAGAGTCCCTGGAAGACGAATTTGTCTTTCATCGTTTTTAAAAAGGTATACTAGTATATAGAATTATTTTAAGATGTAAAATGAAATAAAAAAAAAGAGGCGGAAGTTACCAAAGAAACATTCAAAACTCGAATGTCGATATAAACTAAAAACTCTTAAAATCTATCACAAACATGTACTAAAGGAAATTAAAAAAATATTTTAAAACTATGATGAATATTGCAACAACAATTAATCTTTAGTTTTCTATGTTGTGTCTTGTGTCTGATTGTCTTTTTCTTTTTTAGCCATGGCGTTGTCAGTTTATTTTCGATCAATGAGTTTGAATGTCCATTTGATATCTTTTGCTTCCCTTTTAAGGAATTTACTTTCGATCGGTGAACATTTATGTGGAGTAAGGATCGAGATGTGCTATAATTGCCAATGAGACAATTATCCACCAAAGTTCAAATGAAATGGATGCTGCCTTCAACAATGAGAAAAATCCCAATCCGTATAGTCGGTCACTATCGTAATAATGTAACAATTACGTTAGTTGTTAGTTTCTTAGTATCTAAGAGTTAATGAAGAATGATTCATGAACAAAAATCTGCCATGTCAGAGTTGCATGTAGGGTGCAGTTTCCTTTTATTTTATTAAAAACACGCAGTGTCAACGGAAAGGAAAAACAGCGACCTTTGTCAGCTTTAATTTATTTCAAATTAAATATGATAAAGGATTTTATAAATAATATGAGAAATTGTACATTTTATCACGACAAAAGACGAACAAAGGTGGTAAAAAGTTTTCAATGTTTCTTTATATTTTAACAAACAAATTTGTTATCTCTATACAAATTTAATATCAAATATCGCTTAATATTATTATGTTTTTAAGTAAAAGAATACCATATCCGTTTTGATGAATATAGATTTTCCAGCTTAAACAAGACTTCAAAGAATTCAGGGCTATCGGATATGTTATAATTCAAATTTACAAATCTTTCACCATTTATATCGTTTTTGTTCACTGTAAATTAACCATACTGTGAATTAAAACCTTTTTCATACGATAGCTTTTTACATATAAAGCATCTTCGCTGCATGACCTCTTTTAAATGGGATTTTGAAACCTTAATCCCTCCTTGTGACTGAATCAAATTGGATGACAATTTGTTCGTTATTTAATCGTGGAAAACGGGTCCCGCAAATAAGTAGCCTTTATAAATTCTATTGGGAGATAATACGGGGAAAGTTCAACATTCAATAAAAGCCTTTGAAAACAGATCAACGAGGTTTTTACAAGGCGAAATCAACATTACGAACTTCGTGTCTTTTGTAAGTCCTGGCATCAGATTTCATTTGAAATCAACATGGTTTCAATATCCTTATTTGTTCGGTTGAAAAGAGTAGTGTTTAATTTGGCGTAAAACTCTTCAGATATCGCGTTACTCCCACCTGTGACGAGAATTGGTTTCTATTGTTAGGTTTTGTTTATCAATACCCCGGGACATTGCCGATGCTTAAAATTATGACTGTTAAACGAGCGTAGTTATAAAGACATAGTACCTATGAATGCAGATTCACAAAAGAAGGATTCATTAGGTAGCACTTCCTTTTTATAAGTCCACAAAAGGTATAAAAACTTTTCTCAATAGTAAAGCAACAAAGGTGTTAAAAGGTATGATAATTTCATTGACGAAGTAATGATTTTCTATTTACGTGTAATTCATGATGTTATTGGAACTTAACAAAGCGAGGTACAACATTTGATTGTTCACAGTAAGACCCAGATTAATTCTATTGTCCAGTGCTTTTATAAACCATAATAGCTTTAGAAAATATTGAAATCGTTTTTGCGAGATTGTTTGGTAATTTCCTGTGTTGGCGACTTCCAATACATTATTAAATCGGTTGGGTATTTTTGTTAGTTTGAGTATCGTTTGTGTCTTCCTTAAATTGTCGTGATTAATTAAAATTGTCCCGTCAAACCATTGATTGTTGTTTAAATTTGGGAGGTGAATTCGTATGATTTGTAAAGATGACTTTAAACGTTGATAGTACTTTAAAATAGTCGTACTCTGACCTATATTTTAAAGCATTTGTACTATTGCTTTTTCATTAAGTGATATATGACTGTTGCCGTGTTATGGGTTAGTATCGATCGACTTTTTATTGTATCAATACTATTATACTAGGTGTGTTAATAGTATGGTTTCTAGTTAGGTATTCTGATGTCTGCTAGAAGTTTGTTCTAAAAAGGGGAAGAAGATTAATATTGTAACAAGGTGGCAATCATTGATATCTTAAGGCAATGAAAAACAGACAACGTCTAAACAAGAAGCAAATTGCGACAAAAAAGTCAATAAAACGCATCACAGAAAAAGTAAAAATATTTTTAGAGAAATAATCTGCATTCCTCAATAGCAGCATCGGTTGAATGTCTTTACAAACAGTGTTAAATATAAATCAGATAATCTGGTTTCAAAGTATGATTATGGTGATGGTTAAGAAGTCAGTTTATATATTTAATTTTGTTGTAGTATTTCGTTAAAAAGAATACAGTCATAGTCAGATACATTTCTTACGAAATAAAACTTAGTTATGCGGAATGTTCGCTTTTGCGAAACTAAATGGAAAAGGAGAACCATGAACACACCCTAAGGACTTAGTCATGTATTATTATAATAAAAATACTAAGTACCAAAGAACAATAGTACATTCAATTGAATATAAAAGATATTTTCTCTATATATTAATTTCCGATCTTTCGTTATATATTTACATTGTTGACCAGTCAATTACTTTATACTGTTGTTGTATTGTAATGATTGTTTTTCTTTTCTTTTAATGTTACACTTATCTTACTTTCAATATTTTCTTATCCTTTCTTTTGCTTTTTATATCCATTTAGATCTGTATTTAACATTGAACAAAAGGAAACAATATACGGAAAATGAAAAATGTAGTTTGAAACAATCCTATTGAAAAAGATCAAATCGTGTATTAATACTTAGTTTTTAAGTAATTCTTACATACAATGAAAATCGCATTATTTTTCCATTAAGCGAGTATAATTTGAGAGAGTACAATCAAATCTCTTTAACAAATAACATTTAAACACCCTGAAGGGAAGTTTTAATGTAATTTGTTATTGAAAAATATTTACCCTTTTATATATGTGTTAAGGTTTATTTGTTCAATGAGATATCACCCAATACACATAAGAAAATTTCATTATTAACTTTCTGAAAAGGAAAATAATTATACAAATATATATTTTACCCCCGTCAAACAAAAGTTAACTTTCCTTTGAAGACAAACTAATATTTTTAAAAGCAATCAATTATAAACTAAATATCTTTTTTTCATCTCTATAAAGAAAAGTAATTTAAGAAACCCCACTTACACGTTTTAAAGAGTTTTAAAGAATGTTTTAGTATTTTAAAAGCATATGTTATCAAATTTATTGTAATGATTTTTTTGAAGGTGAAAAGGCCGCTGAACTATGGGTAATTAATTTTTAGACTTGTAGACTTGTAGACTTGATATTGTTTTTATAAATTTGCCATGCATGCAGCAGGCCACCTATACAGACTGTTGTAATTGTTATCAATATGCAGATAGCATGGCACTCTAGCTACATAAGGCAACACATTTAACGTCCCTATTCTTACAGAAAGCCGCGGCGTATTATAAAAGTACCACACAGACGTACCACTAAAGCATGCGTTTTAATCCAGGACGGGAGAAGTCCTCGGATGGCCATAGAATGATATTCAAAACAGTGTGGCTGTGGCCATTGATTGACACATTAAATTCATCCACTGACTGGGACAATTTACGTGAACGTTTGTCTGTAACGACCACTGTTTACGACGTACCTATGATAGACATTTAAACTGTGGGGTCACCGAAGGTTTCTTAACGCCTTTAATTATAAAATAATTCGAAAAATTAATCAGGAATAACCTTTATGTTTTGATTTATATAATTGATATAAATCAAAACATCGTGTTATTTCTGATTAATTTTTCGAATTACTTTATTATGGTGTTGAGAACCTTTGGTGACCCCATAGTTTAAGTGTATTTAAAAAGTACATAGTGAGCAGTGGTCGTTACATACAAACGTTCACCTAAATTGACCCAGTCAATGGATGAATTTAATATGTCAATCAATGGCCACAGCCACACTGTTTTGAATTTCATTCTATTTCATTTATTGAGTCAACCCTTGGTCTACAATTTTATCAAAGGAAGGAAACTATCACATTCATATAGATTACTATTACATTTTCTATGTTCCCTTGTGATTACCGGTTAACCCAAGATAATAAAAATCATCTGCAAAAGTTCACAAAAGTTCTAAATGTGATGGAATTATAATTACAGTATGAATACAAAACCTTGTTGGCAAAACTGAAAAACAAATGTATTTGAAACAGTTGTGTTTTCCGGCTTTCATTCTTAACGAGACGTAAAACCCTTATTATGATATTTACATTTCCACGGATCATTCTAACAAAAAGCTGATGTCAATTGCCAATTCTTAGTTCAGCCTTCATTATCGAAAACACTGGATGCAGCGGTGTCAATTTCGGCAAAGAAATGAACAACTGTTGATCATTGTAAATGAAATATAATTGATAACCAATATTTCTCATTATAAATACATGCTTTTCAAAGAAACAGGCGTTTGTAATCATTGGTAAGGAAAGAATTTTTGTGATTCTTTGCTTGCTAATGAGCAAAGAAAATTGACAGGACAAGTATAAGGGACTAAGTGCAAGTTTGTCTGTGTCTTTAGCAAGCACCTTATGTTAAGTGCAAGCTTTTAAATAATTTTGATACAATGTCAGAAAAAATAGGCTAAGCAAAGTGAAAATACGTAACTTGTTAATTGAAATACAGTTGGTAACCTTGGTCTTGCTGTAGGTCTTTATATCTTAAGTGTATCGTCTTATCACGGTACCATCCTGTAACTATTATGATTGAAAATATCAGCAATAAAAAAAAATATCAAAGACACCAGGGTTATAATTGTGTAAGCAAGCCAGACGCTCGTATACAAAAGACTCATCAGTGACGCAAGTATAAAAATATTGTACTGTTCTTTTGGTACACTGTTTCCTTATTGGTTTTTTTTGTTCATTGTCTCATGCATATACATCCTTCCTATTTCCATTTATCACATCTCTTTGTCTCACATGCTATGTCATTGCAGTGAAGCGAAACCCACTTGTTAAGGTATAAGTTTGTCATTATTTCTTAGATCTATATGAAGTCTTGTTTGCTCACAATTTTGCTCAATTCTGGCATTTATTAGGAGTGTATACAACTTCGTCATGCTTAATATTGGGACAACATTTTTTAATTGTTATTAAACATTATTTTTCGTGTTCATCGGTTTTTTCCCCCATTCAAATGGTCAACTATGAATGATTTGTAAGCAAAGGATCTGAAATATTCATCTTATCTATGCATTGGATACAATACTGTTCAAATAAATAATACTTTTAGCAATAAAAGTTATACAAAGGAAGATATTTTTGGAAAATCTGTATTTTTTCCTTGTTCTATTTTGTAAAACTTAAGATGCGAATTATTTCTATGCTCATAGGAATCAAATTGTACGTAAGGAATTTAAAGTCCCAACAAATGAAAAAATGTCACTCGAATCATTCAATTTACCATCTTTTAGTTATCACCAGCTCATCTTACTCAAAAAGATAGGGCGCTTCAGAAATTACTAACACTGCTTCATACCTGGACTCGACAATTATCAATTGATACTTAGTGACAGATTACAAAAAAAATATAACGTTTTGGGTATATGTTTTATACATTCGCATTCTTAATCTACTCATTACAAACGTGATCTTTTTCAATTATTATGATGCCAAATTCGTGACTGGTCGAAAACCGTAATATTGTTAGCAAAAACACAAAATTAGACATCATATATAAAGTCGACACATGTGTCGAGTTTGGTGTTGTAATAAAACGAAATGCAATAGGCATACCAATGGATATAATTGTGCTCCTTATGTAATAGAAAGATATATGATTATATGTTACACAAACGATATAAAAATATAGGGAATGACATTTATCATTTTGTTTTATTGTATTTGAAAGGGCATTACTGGTGTTTTGTAAAAAATAAATCTACATCCGAAAGGGATTATCACGATGGGCATCACTCTATAAGTAGATGATAAAGAATAAGGAATTGTGGTATGAATGCCAGGAGTTGTGGTATGATTGCCAATGAGACAGCTATCTATCCGAGTCCAAAGGAGTTGATTAAAACAACTGTTGATCACCGTAAAGCTTTCAACGCTTTGAAGAAATAAGCCATAGAGATCCAGACAGTGTCTGGACTTTCTATAGACTGTGACGTGCCGATTCTACCATATACCATTGCAGTGTCTTATCTTAGTTGATACGAGGTTGATACATACGTACACGTACTTTGCCTTAAACATTTAGATTTCCGGGTATTTCAACAGTGTTTGGTTTGACTAGAGAAAACCGGACTCTGTCATTTACAAATACAACATCTGGTCTTACTAGAACATGCGTACATTAACATAAACTATAACAGTGTCTGGTGTTGGTTGATACATTTGTATACTGTCTTTACAGTGGTTGGTTTTACTAGATACATGTGTACTCTGTCAAAAATCATTATACTTGTGTACACTGTCAAAAACTATAACATAAGTTCTCTGTATAACCATAAGACATGCGTACTATACAAGTAATAAACCATTAGATACCGTATGTGTGCTCTGTCATAAACCATTACAGTGGTTAGTTGTACTAGAGGAACGCATTCTCTGTCATGGATACTTCATAGCAATTATTGTTGAAACATTAGTAATGTTCCTGGCACGTTGCTAGATGTAATTATGGAATCGAATGACGGGTAGTTCATGCAAAGCAGAAGGTGTTTATCCTGCAGATAAAGCGGATGTATAATTCCGTTTGAGGCTGACATAGTCAACCTCTCCTGGTTGTCTCAGTACCTTGCCTATTTGAATAAAACTTTCGAATTATTAAGTTTTAGTGTCATGTGATACTACATTTGTATTTTTCCTTTGCCTGCATATACACGATCATAAATGATCAGGTATGTTCTAAAAATGTCTTGTTTTGGCTTTGCTACATCACAATGCACAATCATAAGTATGAGTAGAGAGGGCATAAAGCCATATTGACAACATTCATTTTGGACAATAGTGTAAGCCTGAAATAGTTTCTCATAAGGGCACCTTTTATGCTTTTGGTTATATTTTCTACATTTTCTGATTCCTTCATTCTTACGCATTGTCTTTTTTCATAGTGACAAAAAATGAATCTCAGATGTTTCTTACAAATGTATGAGATCATTATCGCCTTTAGTGAATAAAAGCAACATAAGTATAAAGTAAAATCACAAAAATACTGAACTCCGAGGAAAATTCAAAACGGAAAGTCCCTTATTAAAATGGCAAAATCAAACTGTCATCTTCTTGACTTGGTACAGGCATTTTCAAATGTAGAAAATGATTAGTTGAACCTGTTATTATAGCGCTAAACCTCTCACTTGTATGACAGTCGCACCAACTTCCGTTATTTTTACAATGATGCGTGAACAAAACCTACATAATCGGTAAAATAGTCTAAAATATTAGTACAACAGTAATCACTGTCTTACAATCTCAAAACAAACAAACATTTACAAAAAAGCGCAAAAAGCATCTATCAAATTAAAAATCACCTTCATTGTTTCGCGAATACCGCTGTCCGAAAGTCATAAATCGATTGAGAGATAACAAATCCGGGTTACAAACTAGAACTGAGGGGAAACACATCAAATATAAGAGGAAAACAACGAAACAGAAATACTAAAGTGCAACACAAAAAAAAACGACAATGGAACCCACACAGGAACGAACTATAAGATAACAATTACATTTCCTGACTTGGTTCAGGACATTTTAAGAAAAAAAATGATGGATGGAATCTGGTTTTGTGGCTAGCCAAAGCTCCCGCTTTTATGGCAATGTTAAACATAACACTCAAATGACAACATCATATTTAGTGCTACAATACAAAATAATGAATAAACATTTAGGATAGAGAAATACACAAATTAACAATACAATAGAATATTATGACATACTAATAGTAATCAAAAGTTTCAGGCTTAGTAAATATTAGTTTTTTACGATGTCCCATTAAGAACTGCATGAAAAGGAGATCAAAACTTCAAATGCCAGATTAACAACTTTTAGAATAATTGCATCACATCTGCAGTTGTGCAGTTTCATTTTCTATTTATACCTTTTCAATATGGTTATTTTAAGTACTTATAAATGAAATGAGGATAAAATCAAAAATGCGTAAATATCAAAAAAACATTACAAAGTAAAATCTTCGCTAACGTATTTCTTTGTTGATCACACAATACACTTTCTTTTTGATCATTTCCTAATCCAAATTAGTAATAGAGAAACATGTTGTTGACGCAATTTAACATCTTTTGTTTGTTAAGAATTTGAATAGAAAATAATTCACTGCGTTTCGTGTCATTAACCCGATCCTCTTAGCTTCATGCACTGCATTAAGCATGTACAAAACAAATTTAATTTGCAAAACATTTGTACATTTTTCTATTAGTTGTTTTTTAGTTTGACTCCATCTGTTACAGGGGTAGCTCAATAGAAAACACATCACGGTAACGAAATCCTTTGAAATTAAATAATAACTTTGCAGGTATTAGAGACATTATTGTCAAAGTCCTCTTTTGGTTTTATATTCAAATATCAATTTTCAAACTGCTCATTGATAGCCCATTGTGATCGGGATAATACAAACGATAGGACTCCGATGACAAATATGCTACCAAGAAAAGAAACTATGATGAAGGGTTATTTGGTAAAATGATTGAAAACCACTTCACAAAGGGCATGCATTATGCGTTAGAATTGCACAATACAAAGATAACCATAAATGTATTGTTAAAATCACAAAAGAAGAATTGATATTCTTTAGCAAATTATATTATTTGAAAACTCAATATAATGGCCTCAAAAGAATTATAATAACCCGAACAAAAGCCGGATCGACACAACATGTCACTATGTGAAAGAAAAGTCATGTTATAGGAGAAATTAATTAGGATATAAAGGCCTTTGAATATTTAGGTGTCTTAGGGGGGCGTGCATTATTCATAAAAATCGTTGAGAAATATCCGTATTTGAATAAGAGAAATTTGTTAATCTTTAACACTTCTTAAAGGTCCTCAAGTTTGAATAGGTTTATTGCTCTGAAATATGTAAATATTAGCAAATGACTTTCAGTCTATTGTTATTAAGACGTCTTGAAATGATAATACCGTTTTAAGATATCGCGTAGTGAGGATCTAATGCCATTTGATGTCAAAGAATTCATTAATGATCGCATCTTTTCCTCAAGTACTTTTTAAATGCCTGTTTTATTAGTGATATAATGCTGATTGTTATTTTTTATTGCTCAAAGATAAAAATCTCTCAGTGAGATGCAGGTGTTTTACAGATGAAGAGCACGATTTTTTTAATGCAGGTGTTTTTGTCATCTTGTTGCTTATGTGCTAACAAATTTATTAAAACGGTGAAAATTGTAAATTTTTCGAGTGCTAGTGGCATAACTTACATAGACTCAATGTCTTGCAAGACCAATGTTATGCAGTCATAAACATTTGAAGTACGATAATTATGTGATCAACCAATCTAAATACTAAATTTTTTGTTTCGAGCACAAATTTATTGCTTCGAGTACTGAGTAAAGTTTCATGGCCGAACCTAGGGGAACTAAAGCTGTCAGATCACCAATTACTCCCTCCAATTTAAAAAGTAGCATCACTCTGACACAAAATAGTGCTTTTGATGTCATTGTTTACTTTAACTAACCAACAAATTTGCAGGACTGAAACTTTTGCTAAGAGAGAGATATATTTAAAACATTTTGAGCCAAAATTTACTTAAAAATTAAGGATTAATGCACTCCAAAGTATACTATTTTAATATTTCCAGAAAACCACGAGTTCTTTTGGTAGTATCTATTTTTCGAAGGTCAGATTTTTCTTATAAGACTTTAAAGGTAGATTAAAAATTGGCATGTAGAAAGTTCATACATGTACAAATCAGGATATACCTGGTTTCTATGAAGTTAAACTTAAGGTAAAATATTTAGAAGGTTGTGAAAATTGCAAAGTTTTGATGAACAGATAGGGATTTTTAATTGGTCTGTCACCTAAAGGAACAGAAGAAGCTGTGTAACAATCAAAAACAATTTTCACTTAATTTTCTAGTATCATTACTCCATATGTATACTGTACTATTTCGACGTGACAATGCCTGGTTGCTGTATATCAAATCATGATAGTTTAAAAGACTTGTAGATCCTTCCAGTTTTGACAAAATATAGGAAAAGTTTAAAATAATAACTGAGTTATTCAATGAGAAAAATTCCAAACCAAACCAAATCCGGAAGTGTACATACAGATTAATACTATCAGATTATTACATGGCATTTTTCATATCGCATGTTTTATCAGCTCTAGGTTCAATATCAGCCCAAGATCCGTATGGGTCCAGGGCTGATATTGACCGAGGGCTGATAATACATGCGATATGAAAAATGACATGTTATGATCTTTTTATCATATGCTTCAACGGTAAAGAAAAATAACAGATTCATATAGCTCCTTCTTCGTGGTTCCCGAAAAGAAGTTGAAAGAGTAAAAAGTTCACGGACGTCGGACCCAAAATTTGATACATTCAATATGAAATCTTTCTATCATATGCCTAAAAAAAAAACACATTTTAATATGGATGAATCGACAAAAAAATAATTCAACAATATACATAATGAACATTGTTTGGAAAAGTCAAATTTTTTTAAGTAACTTTCTAAATTATGTTTCAGAAAAACTTAAAAAATGCATTTATTTAATAATTTTTTTATTTTTGTTTTTTTAAATTTAAATTAATTATTTTACACAATATACTTTCCAGTATTCAAATAATTGTTTTGTACACTACTTTGTAATGTTTTTCACTGAAAACGTAGCATTGAGGTGTATTTTCCGGAATTTGCCGAGTATCACCGGAATGCCATGTGATAACGTTACGGAAAGGCATGTGATAACAATCGAAGCATGTGATAAACTTTTCATATCAGCCCGCTAAGCACCAATTCGAAAAATATGGAAAATACTTTAATTTAATGCTATTATCATACGGTAAAAATCATATGTTATTTAGTCTAAGTATATGATAAAAGACGATATATGCCTGTGTTGATATGACTGAGTTTATTTTATTTACCTCTCTTACGACTGTTTTTGGACATTAAACATATACATCAATCGTTAAATTTATAAAACGGAATCAAACGGAAAAATCATGTACAATTCTATAGTCATGAATTTTTGTATTATTCGAATTCTCTAATACTTTTTCCAAGTTGATCACTTTGTATGTTTATATAACATATACATGCTAAATTAGAATAAATCATTTAAACAAAGCCTATTATACCAAACAATAGACAGGAAAGGCACAATTATAGAATTTTCTATTCATTTGTATTATTCATGTTCAAAATACTCTGAATCCGTTATCTTTTGTTCTAAGCAGGATCTGAACAATGGCGTGAATTTTAAAATAGTCAATATTGCTTAATTATTTATTCCCCTTTTGTTCAGGTGGGATTTCCACTCCAATATGAAATTAGAGTTTATTTTCATGGCGTTAGAGTTTTTTTTTAAATATGTTTTCAGCAAAAGCGGATATCAATAAACTTGTTTCCTAGTATTGTGACAACCTTTCTCTCTTCGTTTTTTTAGTACAGGAAATATATATAACCCCTGTTTAAGAACTTTTCAAACTGGTTTTCGATACATTTCAATAGCTTATTTATCAATAGAGGTTTAAAAACGAACCCGTCAAATGCGAAGTTCGAACACTGATTTTTGACAATTGAACGTTACAGCAATTCTAATTATATTCATATTTATACTATATCTGTCCGTCCGTTAATTGATCTCACTTTTTTATATGATATTGGTTAGGTATTTTAGTGATTTTCTGGTTGGAGTTGTGGGTCCTTCACTTGGAAAAAGTTAAAAAAAAAAATGTTCTTCACTATTTTCTGTTATACCTGAATCAGTTGTTACGATATTACGTGTTATTGAGAAATACCATAGTCCTATCATTAGAAAATCGAATTAGTTTATTTTGATTGAGTGATAATCACAGGAGTTGTGGTTCTTGGTCATTACTTATTGCTCTAACATATATCTTTTAGAGAAACCAAAAAAAATCTTATGCTTCGGTGGCTGAGATTGGATTGTAGTTATTTGAATGACTTTATCTCAGTATTGAATGTTTATTCTACCTTTTCAAAGGGTGGAACTTCCCAAGTATATAACCATCAACGTAATGCGTGTCTTATATAAGTCCTTTCTACAGTAATCGTTAAAATGGAAAGGGGACACTGTTTTTTTGGTTTCCAGTTATTTACTTTGAGTGTATCTGGTGAAATGCAATCCATTAGCGCTTTATAAATCAACAATGATATGCTTTACTCTTATAATATGTGCCTTTTATTTTTAAAATATGTTTTATCGATTATGTAATCTACATTTGATGACCCTTTTTCGGTGTGAACCAATAGCTCTCGACCACCATCAACTTGTTCATAATCTTGAGTCTCTATCATTATATTCCCAATAAGCAACATAAATAGCATACTAAGTTCCATTAGAGCCATTACTAGTGTTTGGATTTACCAATATTATCGATTAAGGATTTATATATACTAGTAGTATGTTCAGAATTGTGCAAATTGTTATTATGTATTTTGTTCTGTTTGTAAGTTTTGGTGTGTTCCGTTTTTGTGTGTGTGTCTTTTGTTTGGAATGATACTAGTAGTTTAATTTCTATGGAAGAGTTAGCTATAAAAGAGACATTCATTTGTTAAGATTAACTACTCTATACCCTATATCTTAAGAAATGAAATCGTTGAAACAAAATAAAAAGTGATCAGCCGGAGGCAGTGTTATGCATTTGGTTTTTTCCTTTTAAGATGTGGCTACAAAATATCATGCACTTTAAACCGTATTGTTGGTATTACAGAAGACAAAAAGGATATACATGGAAAACAAGATTAGAGTCTGTAAAAACATGCTCAAAGAACACTATCAATTGAGAACAAAGTCACATTATATCAAAATACGAGTTAAACATAAATGAGACTTCAACCATACAAAAACAGAACAGACATCGAAAGGACCACATTTTAAATGTTAAATGTAGATACAATAAGTATGACATATATTTCAAGCCCTTCGTCTCTCGTCTTCAGAAGATTTATGGAAATGGTTTCAACAGTCTTGGAAATGCCTGCGCCATCAACACCAACTTTGTGAAAGATAGACGAAAGGTACTAAAGGGGCATCCAAACTAATAAGTCGAAAACAAACCAATAACACAATGTAGGGAAAGGAAAAGACCAAAGACAAACAACAGTAAACAAAACACAGCACCGAAAACTAAAGACTAAGCAACACGAACCAAACCCAAAACAAGTACTCTTGGAGGGTAACTAGACCCGGATACACATGTGACACCCGTCATGTTGCTCATTAAGTACGGTGATAATACTAATGCGGTAGGTCATATTCAGGGATGAGGTGGACGAAATGTGGTTCGACGATTGGAACATATCCTTTGCCATCTGTGCAACTGATATTCCATAACAGTCAACAAACTAGTGAAAGCGTCCGTAATCGAAGGAACAATTTCAACTACATCACTTGGAACTCTTAGTTTTTAATAGAGTCCTTGTGAGTAGCAACTACTTTATAAAGGAAATAATGATAGGAACACAAGCCCTGGAATATCATGTGGGAGATAAATACTACATATGCAGGCGTTGCTGGAATGTTGCTACATCGAAATGGAAAGTTCACAATTGAGAAACAGAAATTATCTCTTTTGTCGTAAAATTGTTCATAATCAACCCTCATTGTCAATTTAAAGTTGAAGGATAATGCTTTCTTAGAAGCTCTTGTATGACATGAATGAAATCCACCTCATATATAACTCATTGCCAATTTCTTGATGTTAGTCAAGATATGAGGCAAACGTAACAGTTATGTTTATGCATAACAATGACAAACATTTTCCTAAACTGGAATATACAAATGCTAAAGCAGATTTGCTTACCCTTCCCTTTTATTATCCGATCAGTGAAAGAACAAGAGACACCAGTCAAAATGAATAGTTTGTCCTCTGAAACGTCTTTTTTTACCTCTTATATCTGCCATTGTACTTTTTAATAGATATCTAACATTAACATACATATGACGTGGCTCTGTTCTTAATTATCCTGTCATTGTGTTATTATGCTAAGGTAAGTTTTTGTATTCTTGTCTTCAATTTTTGCTAATGTGATTTGCCTATATGCCTTTTTGTGCTACTTTGTTACATATTTGGTTTTTTTTTATAGTGATTAAGATTATATTACAATGATGACTGTTGTACCCCTTTTTATCATTTACTGTTCACATATCGTTGTCAATATAATGAAATGTGATGCGACTGTCCTACAAGTGGGAGGTTTAGCTAGCTATAAAATCAGGTTAAAATCCACCATTTTCTAGATAAGAAAACGCCTGTACCAAGTCAGAAATATGACAGTTGATATCCATTCGTTTGATATGTTTGGCTTTTGATGTTGCCATTTGATTAGGAACTTTCCATTTGAATTATCTTCAGAGTTCAGCATTTTTTTAATACTTTTTATCAAAAATAGGACAAGTAAACACGATGTTGAGCAATATATGTACATTATGATAAAAACAATACAAATATGGAAAACAAACTGTACATCATTTAACTTGTATTCAGTGTCGATTATTGAATCTTTATATTAGAGGGTCGATGGATTACAACTGGATATTCAAACACTTAAGTCGAAAGCAAACTGACAATGCCATAGCATTAGAACGAAAAAAGATTAAAACACAAATAACAGTATATGCAAAACACGACATGGAAAAATAAAGACTATTTAAACACCTTAGATAATTTTCATATTGTGTTGAACTTAGGTTGAGGATTTACCGATAACTAAGAACTCAAACCTGACTTTCACTTGTTAAAATAAGCGTTTTCTTTCTCTCAGAAAAAAATGGAAAAGACAGAGGAAGTCGATACCAGGAACTCAGATTGGAATACCTCCAGACAATTTTAACAACAGAAACGAAACCATTCAACTTATTTTCTTCCAGCAGCTAAAACAACAAAAGTATTTCCTTGTTTTAACTGTTTATGTTTAACAAATAAGTTACCATTATAGAGACATAACAGCAGTCTTTCATTTCATGACCACCAACTGTCATTTTTGCCTATAGTATGGCATTGTGTCCTTTATTTAATTCTTTACTCTATTGTACGGACATAAAGCACCCAGTGATTTCTATCGTATTATTTGCTGCATATTACCGTTAATTCTTTTCCGGCAGTAACACAATGAAGAAAACAATATGTTATTAATTGAAGCCCTATCAATCGCTATATCTCATTCTCTATTGAAATTAATATGTATTGGACAGAGGCAGCCTTTTGTTCGACAATTCATAATAAAAGATGTTTCTGTATTGTGCCATTGTATTGGAACACAATAGCACTATGATTATCGGGATGTTTTACAAAACCAGAACAATGGCTACTTTGATTACACTGCTATAGACATAATTCAAATTTGATTGGTCGATATAGATGTAAAAGAAATGTACATGCCTCATTTGATTCTATTGTTTAATAACTTCAGTTTTATTGTTACTTGTTTTGTGTTGGGATTATTTTATTGTTAGCAATTGATGTAAAATCAGATATTTTTTTGAAACTGTACCGAGGTTTCGTAGGTGCAGATAAATTGAATATTGAAAAATTACAATTTAAAACTGCCAGATAATTGTATCTTTGTATTTTTTTAATCTATTGGCATTTTACTTGCAACATATTGCGTCCTTTTGACGACATGAAGTTGTATTTTTCAGTATTATTTTCTTTTCTATAGATTGAACTATGTATCGTTCTATCTTTCATATAGTATGTCTTTCACATTGTTGTATTATGTTCTCTTCTGATCAGATTCTTTCACTTTTAACTGTGCACTTCGAAACGTAATTGTTAACTGGTCTTAGAACATCAGGTTGTTCAACTGCTTGTATTTAGTAAAGTATTGTTATTGTCAGCTTCCTTCCGTCCGCATAACGTCTGCAATATCTCGTGTGGCTGTCGTCGCAAAAGTTTACATACGATTTCCTGGAGCTTGTTTAGTTTAAATGTCCTGTTCCAAGTAAGGAGTATGGCAGTTGTTATCTAATAGATTTCATTTATGTTGGCGTGTGTTTTTGTTGCACCTAAGGGTTCCTTTTGTTTCTTTGTTTTTCTCTTATAGATGATGTGTTTACCTCGGTTTTTGTTTGTTACCCGGATTTGTTTTCTCTCAAACGATTTATGACTTCCGAACACCGGTATACTACTGTTGCCTTTATTTGTTTTCAACTTGAAGATAAGAGCTAATTTTGTTTTTAAATTTAAAGACTTCTTTAAGAGCTAATTTTTTCAAAAATATAAAGACTTCTCTAACAAGGCAAAAGTGAAAGAACTACAGAAAAGATCAGTTAACAAGAACATTTGATTGTCATCGTCTTGACATTTTTTCAGTTTCTCAACTCATTGATTGCATTTAATGTTTTCACATTAATATTTACTAGAACACACCCGTGATATCGCGGGTCCGTGACTGAATTAACTTCTCTTAGTATTAGTACTGTCATCTGATAAAGTCATGCCGATTATAAGATACACAATTTTCTCTGCTTTCAAATCTTTCTGTTTGAACCCGTCGAACTGGAACTTATCAATTATTGGTAATATTAAATATTTGGAAAACAAAGGGTCCTGGAATGGAGTATTTTTTAATCAACAGCACTGTCCTATATTAGTTATAAATAAAGTTGAATTCTTTGATTATTGTTATCTTAGAAAGTCTTACGGATTAAAATACTACAATAGGTAACAATTTGACAATTTAGTAGTGTCAACCCTGTGATTATGACCCGTTTATATGGCATATTAATCCTGAATACACCGTTTGGTGGTGCGCCTGTCAGATGCGGAACGTACAGATAAAGTAATAGGTAACAGGTGATTATACTATTGGTATCGATATCGGACTCGACCCGGAACTTCCTAATTATTGGCGATATCAATTACGTGGAATACAAAAGGGCCTGGAGTGGTGTAATTTTTAATCTACACCTTTGTACTATATTAGTTGTATATAAAGTTGAATTCTTTGATTCGTCGTTTTTACGTGATGACGGCTGACAAATTGGACCTCGTAATTTTAGTATTATAGATGTCATGCTCACATTGCTATCGTGTTTTTCCCTCCCTGGTTTTTGGACGTAACTACTGCATAAAACTGGATGTGACCAGTGACGAAGGCATACCAGAAACTGTTTAACCTGTTGATGTAACTGGTCTTACACAGTTTGGATTTCGAGTTATTTCAATTATTTTCACACAAGATCTTTCTGTTACTGTACTTGTGAATAGAGAGGGAAGAAACACTAGTGTGGATCTAGCCGTCGATAGCAGCCGGCGTTAATATTCATGAGGCCAGCCTTCAATAATATTCATGAGCCGTCAATAATATTCATGAGATGACTTGCGTTCGAAGAAGTGTTGTTAGAAACTATGAACGATAATTATAATTGAATAACGTTCCTATTTATATTTGATATTACTTCAAATAGGCATGTCAATGGGTGTCTTCTTCGAGGTCCGCGTTTATTGAATCAACTTTGGGTCTTCTTCAAGGTCTGCGTCTTTAAACAACATCATCAGTGTAAATGTAATAAAAACAATGTAAATGCCTCCATAAATATAAAACAAAAAAACGGTCTTTTAACATTCTGTGATTAGAGAAATAATGTAAACTAAAGCAATAACAAGTTTTAAAAAAATATAATTAAATATAGAAATTAAACGGGACATTACAACAAACAAATAAAGTAAAGAACAGTTCTTATTAAAATTTTGTGATAATTAAATCAATGTAAGCTACAATAAATTTAAAAAATTGATTAAATATAGAAGTTTAGGAATGACAGAGAATTGATGGTCATTTGTTCGTTGTCTACAAATATAGTCCAATCATGAAACTAAAACATACAATATTACGACAGTATTTTCTATTTAAACATATCAGAAAAATAGAAACATAGTTAATTGCAGAAATAAAAATAACAGAAAAATAACAACTGTCAATTACTATTTCAATGACATCTTCAAAATTATGGAGACCAATCTGAGTCATTATTAACAATTCATATTATTGCCTCTAAAATGGCCCATAGCACTTATGCCCTAGACCCGTACGAGTTAGTCAGGAGAGAATAAGGGGGTACCCTGGTATATCACAAATTCGAAAATGTACTTTTGCCGGCTGGCCAAACGAAGAGATTCTCCACGTGGGCAATGGTATCAGACGAAGAGGTACTTATTGCCTTTAAAATGGCCCATAGCACTTATATCCTAGACCCGTACGAGTTTGTCAGTAGAGGGTTCAAAGGGGGGATATGGTATCCGGTTTACAACGAATTCTTACTGAACTATTGCCGGCTGGCCAAACTAAGAGATTCTCCACATTGACCATCATACCAGAGGTAGAGGTTGGTATTGCCTCTAACATGGCCCATAGCACTTATGCCCTAGACCCCGTACGAGTTAGTCAGGAGAGGATAAGGGGTACCCTGGCATATCACAAATTCTAAAATGAACTATTGCCGGCTGGCCAAACGAAGTGATTCTCCACACGGGCAATGGTACCAGACGAAGAGGTACTTATTGCCTTTAAAATGGCCTATAGCACTTGTACCCTAGACCCGTACGAGTTTGTCAGTAGAGGGTTCAAAGGGGGGATATGGTATCCGGTTTACAACGAATTCTTACTGAACTATTGCCGGCTGGCAAAACTAAGAGATTCTCCACATTGACCATCATACCAGAGGTAGAGGTTGGTATTGCCTCTAACATGGCTCATAGCACTTATGCCCTAGACCCGTACGAGTGAGTCAGGAGAGGATAAGGGGTACCCTGGTATATCACAAATTCGAAAATGAACTATTGACGGCTGGCCAAACAAAGAGATTCTCCACGTGGGCAATGGTACCAGACGAAGACGTACTTATTGCCTTTAAAATGGCCTATAGCACTTGTACCCTAGGCCTGTACGAGTTTCTCAGTAGAGGGTTAAAAGGGGGGATATGGTATCCGGTTTACAACGAATTCTTACTGAACTATTGCCGGCTGGCCAAACTAAGAGATTATCCACATCGACCATCATACCAGAGGTAGAGGTGTGTATTGCCTCTAAAATGGCCCATAGCACTTATGCCCTAGACCCGTACGAGATAGTATGAAAAGGATAAGGGGGTACCCTGGTATATCACAAATTCGAAAATGAACTATTGCCGGCTGGCCAAACGAAGAGATTCTCCACGTGGGCAATGATACCAGAGGAAGAAGTACTTATTGCCTTTAAAATGGCCCATAGCACTTATACCCTAGACCCGTACGAGTTTGTCAGTAGAGGGTTCAAAGGGGGGATATGGAATCCAAGATACAACGAATTCGAACTGAACTATTGCCGGCTGGCCAAACTAAGAGATTCTCCACACCGACCATTATACCAGAGGTAGAGGTTGGTATTGCCTCTAAAATGGCCCATATCACTTATGCCCTAGACCCGTACGAGTTAGTCAGAAAAGGATAAGGGGGGGGGGGTACCCTGGTATATCACAAATTCGAAAATGAACTATTGCCGGCTGGCCAAACGAAGAGATTCTCCACGTGGGCAATGATACCAGAGGAAGAGGTACTTATTGCCTTTAAAATGGCCCATAGCACTTATACCCTAGACCCGTACGAGTTTGTCAGTAGAGGGTTCAAAGGGGGGATATGGAATCCAAGATACAACGAATTCGAACTGAACTATTGCCGGCTGGCCAAACTAAGAGATTCTCCACACCGACCATTATACCAGAGGTAGAGGTTGGTATTGCCTCTAAAATGGCCCATATCACTTATGCCCTAGACCCGTACGAGTTAGTCAGAAAAGGATAAGGGGGGCGGGGGGGGGGGGTACCCTGGTATATCACAAATTCGAAAATGAACTATTACCGGCTGGCCAAACGAAGAGATTATCCACGTGGGCAATGACACCAGCGGAAGAGGTACTTATTGCCTTTAAAATGGCTCATAGCACTTATACCCTAGAGCCGTACGAGTTTGTCAGTAGAGGGTTCAAAGGGGGGATATGGAATCTAAGATACAACGAATTCGAACTGAACTATTGCCGGCTGGCCAAACTAAGAGATTCTCCACACCGACCATTATACCAGAGATAGAAGTTGGTATTGCCTTTAAAATGGCCCATATCACTTATGCCTTAGACCCGTACGAGTTAGTCAGAAAAGGATAAGGGGGGGTACCCTGGTATATCACAAATTCGAAAATGAACTATTGCCGGCTGGCCAAACGAAGAGATTCTCCACGTGGGCAATGAAACCAGCAGAAGAGGTACTTATTGCCTTTAAAATGGCCCATAGCACTTATACCCTAGACCCGTACGAGTTTGTCAGTAGAGGGTTCAAAGGGGGGATATGGAATCTAAGATACAACGAATTCGAACTGAACTATTGCCGGCTGGCCAAACTAAGAGATTCTCCACACCGACCATTATACCAGAGGTAGAGGTTGGTATTGCCTCTAAAATGGCTCATATGACTTATGCCCTAGACCCGTACGAGTTAGTCAGAAAAGGATAAGGGGGGTACCCTGGTATATCACAAATTCGAAAATGAACTATTGCCGGCTGGCCAAACGAAGAGATTCTCCACGTGGGCAATGATACCAGAGGAAGAGATTCTCCACACCGACCATTATACCAGAGGTAAAGGTTGGTATTGCCTCTAAAATGGCACAGAGCACTTATGCCCTAGACTCATACGAGTTAGTCAGGAAAGGATAAGGGGGGTACCCTGGTATATCTGAAATTCGAAAATGAACTATTGCCGGCTGGCCAAACGAAGAGATTCTCTTCGTGGGTAATGATACCAGAGGAAGAGGTACTTATTGCCTTTAAAATTGTCAAAAGCACTTATACCCTAGACCCGTATGATTTTGTCAGCAAGGGGTTAAAAGGGGGATGTGGTACCTCTGTTTACAACGAAGTCGAAATAAACTATTGGCGGCTAGCCAAACTGAGAGATTCTCCACGTGGACCTTTATACCAGAGAGAGAGGTGGACGTAGCCTTTAAAATGGCCTATAGCACTTATGCCCTCGACTCGTCCGATTTTGTCAGCAAGGGGTTAAAAGGGGGAGGTGATACCTATGTTTACAATGAAGTCGAAATAAACTATTGCCGGCTGGCCACACTAAGGGATTCTCCACGTGGGCCATAATACCAGTGGTAGAGGTGGGCATTGCCTCTAAAATGGTGCATAACACTTATGCCCTAGATCCGTACGAATTAGTCAGTAAAGGGTAAAGGGGTACCCTCGAATATCACAAAGTCGAAATGAACTGTTGACGGCTGGCCAAACTAAGAGATTCTCCACGTGGATCATTATACCAGAGATAGAAGTGGACACAGCCTTTAAAATGGCATATAGCACTTATGCCCTAGACCCGTAGGATTTTGTCAGCAAGGGGTTAAAAGGGGGAGGTGGTACCTCTGTTTACAACGAAGTCGAAATAAACTATTGCCGGCTGGCCAAACTAAGGGATTCTCCATGTGGGCCATTATACCAGTGGTAGAGGTGGGCATGGCCCATGACACTTATACCCTAGATCCGTACAAATTTGACAGCAGACGGTTTAAAGGGGGATATGGTATCCCGGTGTACAACGAAGTCGAAATGAAATATTGTCAGCTGACTGACTAAGATATTCTAAACGTGGACCATTTTAGCAGAGGTAGAGGTAGTCATTGTCTTTAAGATGGGCCATAGCACTAACCCTGATGGCGTTGTCCATTATATCAGATGTAGAGAATAATATTGCCTCGAAAATTACGCATGGTTTTTATGTCCTAAACTCGTACCTGTTGGACAGCAAAGGGAAAGTAGGACTCTTGTATATCACAAAGACCAAAATAAGAGATTCTCCTTGTGGGCTATTAAAAAGATTAACGTAGTTGTTTTCTCTAAAAAGGCCCATATATCGTATATCATAGATCCGTACGTATTGGTAGGAAAAGGGTAAGGGAAGTACTCTTGTATATCAAAATATTCAAACATACTTTTACTTGCTGGCCATTTTAAAGGCAATTATTACCTTAACCTCTGTATCATGGTCCATGAGGAGAATCTTTTAGTTTGACAAGTCGTCAATAGTTCAATTCGACTTTGAGATATAGAAAGGTACCTACCTTTCTCTTTGCTGACTAAGTCGTACGGGTCTAGGGAATAAGTAATATGGGTCATTTTAGAGGCAATGCCTACTTCTTCCTCTGATATAATGACCCACGTGGAGAATTTCTTAGTTTGGCCATCCGGCAATAGTTTGTTTCGACTTCGTGATGAATCGGAGTACCACATCCCCCTTTTTACCCTCTACTGACAAACTCGTACAGGTCTAGGGCATAAGTACTATATGGGCCATTACACAACTACTACATCTACCTCTGGTGTCATGACCCATGTGGAAAATGTCTTGGTTTGGCAAGCTGGCAATAGTTCATGTCGACTTTGAGATATATAAAGGTACCAACCTTATCCTTTCCTGGCTAAGTCGTACGAGTCTAGGGCATTAATGATTTGGGTCATGTTAGAGGCAATGGATACCTCTCCCTCTGATATAATGGCTCGTGTGGAAAATCTCTTCGTTTGGCCAACCAGTAATAGTTCATTTCGACTTTGTGTTAAACCGGGTTACTACCCTTTTAACCTACAGCTGACAAACTCGTACGGGTCTAGGCTATCGTTTAGTGGATAAATCGGGCAACTATATGGCTAACAATAACAAATCTCTCTATTCAAGCTCTAATGTCAACATGTCACACTTAGGTGACATTACAATGAATAGCGGCAGCGAGAACGTTACGTTTGTGATTTTGCTCCCAACATGCTTGGGCCGCACATGAATTACTTTACAATAAATGAAAGTGATCACAACTTTAATTATTAAAGTTCTAATAAAATAAATTAAAACTTGAAAGTTTATATGTAAAATATTTAGCAGCCCACTTTTTATATTCATTTTAATGTCCATATTATGCTAATCACACATTATCATTTTACTTTTCACAATTTACATTTAACACATGTTAGTCCAAGTTTTTATTTTCGTCTTTGCCTCACTCTGAGCTGCTCTATTTTCAAGTTCCAAAGAATTCAGTTCTTACAGATAAAGTTTGATAATTGGTCTAGATATCAAACCAGTTTTTGTTCGATTATGACTGATCGTGTAAGTCCATCTTTGCCGTAAAATAATTTGTCAATGATCTAATTTACTTTTGATACATAGTCCTGAATCTGAACTACATTTCCGACTTTAATGTTCTATGTGTTTCGATCTGTGTATCGGTAATGTTCCCTAAGCGAATTTATGTGTTCCTGCTTCCATCTTTTTATGTATTTTTTACGTTTTTTAATGAAAGAAACTTCGATTGTCTAGCCAGTTACTGATTCATGCGTAGTGTCTTTGGTTCCTAGTTGTAAACTACAGTCTTCAAGTCCGTTATACGGTAGCGTCCTGGTCCGTTTTCAATGTAATGAATGTGACGGACTAAGGGGTTTGTCGTCCGTTTGATCCGATGAAACGTATGTTAGTGGGCGATCACTGAGTAAACTTTCTACTTCAGTAATTATCGTGTTGAGTGTTTTATTGTCCATAAGTGCTCGTCCTTATACTTTTTTAATGCAGTTTTTCGTTATTCATCTCAATCTCTCCCACCATCCGCCGAACAAAATTGTTCCATAAGAATTAAGCTTCTCGGTTCCATATGATGATTTTGATAAATGTTCAATTTCTTATGCTCCCGCATCATACAAATCATTTACAAATACTCAACGTGATGCATGAAAGAAGTCTAACAAAGCTCTTTGTTGATCAAAGCTCGAAATATTATTGTCGACATAAAAGTCTTTCTTTAAAATTGTGGTCAAGTCTGTGGAATCGCAGTCAAATGTTTACGTATAACAGCATTTAGGATAAACGGAGATAAAGTTGCTCCAAATTATACTGACTTGAATCTGTTTGCGGTTAGTTGACTATTTTGGTCATCCGGGTTACTAGGTTAAAAGAATCTGGTAACATCACGATCCTCTTCATCCAACCCATATCAAGAAAGGCTTTTTTCTATATCTGACGACACGGCGTATTTGTGCATTCTAAATCGGAGAAAAATTCCGGTTAAATCATTAAAGTTTGGCCAAAGATCCACCAAACAATCATTTAATCTAAGACTAACAGGTGAAGGTTTTCAGCTGCAGTCAAATACAATTCTGATGGGCATGGTTGACGACTTTTACAGTATGATGGTGCGGTATGGAATGAACATTTGTTTTGGTTGATCGTTCATCAACTCTCTCGATAAATCCACGTTTTTCTTGTTCATTTATAATTTTTCCGTTGTTCTATAAAAATGTAAGTTCACGACTAAGACGCTTATTGACATTATCTGTTCTCCGTTGTGCAACACTTCTGTTGTCTAGTAAGGTGTGGTGTTCCTCCTTACAAGGTAACTTAGCAATATATCTTTCTGTTTCCATATGGTAACCTCTACTATTTGATTCATATACATCTTGGAATGGTCTGTTTTCAGATTTGTTGTCAGTATTATTTATACTAGCAGCTTCAACTTCTCAAAATGTCTCCAATATATGCTCTTCAAATTTGTGACCTACTAATATGTTCATCATTGACGTAAGTGTGTGATCTGGATTTGCAGGTATTCAATTGATTGTGCCGGACAGAAGGTTACGGATTTCCGACTTGACGGTAGTAGGTCCTGCTCCTCATACTATTCTATCATCGACAATTGACCAGTAATAATCGATTTAGATAGAATTCAATAGAGAAACTTCAACCATTGGGTCATGTGAGAGCGGATGGGCTAATTTCAAGCCAAACAAATACTTTAAATTTGTAATATTATGTACATAAGTTTTCATTGGTACAGCTATTGCTGGTACAATCAAAACGTTGATAGGTAATTTTCCGTTGTCTGTAAGTAAGTAAATGGTACCATTATTTTGATGTCGAACTGTTTTGCCCTCACTTGTGTCACAAAATCCTGACAAGTTTATGGTCTCCTGTCTGGTAATTGTCAAATCAAGCTCTGTAGCTAATTTTTCTGTGATGAAGGACATCTGTGCGCCCTTGTCAAATAATGTGTTTGTGTTAGTACATTGAATGCCCGAACTTACTTGCGCTACGGCAGTTTTTATTCCGTGTCTGTGAGTGAAGAACTGTGCCCGTTTTCTTCGCGTTGTGTTGTGTTTCCTGAATTGTGTTAATATTTACATAAGTGTTACTCTGTTTTTCATCTTTTTCAACCGCGTCTTTGCATAAACTAGTATGGTGTCATATTTTACATTTCCTGCAACTTTGGTGTGATTTGCAATCATCTATATTGGGAGGTCAAAGACAGTTAAAACATAAACTATCCCGTTTAACAATAGAAATAATTGCTGTGTGATCAATTATCTTAGTGCAGTTAACGGGGACATGTGATTCGTTACAAAAGTACACATGGTTTTACGTTTATTTGTCTGTTGATTTATTTTGTACGTACTTTTGCATTGGTGTGAAATGCTGCTGTAGCGGTATACGTTTCCGTATGATCATGCAGAGGAATTGCCTTCCTCCATTATGTAGAGTTCGTGAGATAGTATTTGTAGTAGTTCATTTAATTGCCAACTATTTGATTCATGGTGTCTTGTTAGATTTATGCGTACGTCCCCCGGTAACTTTTTAATATGACAGGGACCAATAATGGGCCATATGTATTCTCTGTCTGACCAACGGATTCTAAACCACGTACATATGTTTCAATTTTCTCGTAAAAAATAACGTCAGCTCTTATATGAAGGTATGTAAAATAATGCATTCATGTACTTTTGTGTGATGTTGTGAACTTGTGGCATTTGTGTTTAGCGTTGATGTTTGTACTTAGATACATTTTGCTATTAAACGTATTTTTGTTTCTAAATTAAATAAATACTCATCAGAGTCAACGATTTCTGTTTCGAAAGTTCATCGGAATCAACAAGTTCTGTTCCGCTCTCCCCATTTTCGTCTAATTTCTGGAATATTCTGAAAACGGCGCTTCTATGTCCTGCTAGTATCGATTTCAGCTTCAAATTCATCCTGGTCACTTGACACCAATATCGTTAAGTGGATACATCGGGAAACTATATAGCTAACAATAACAAAAGCGAATAGAATGTATGTATATCTATTCGGACTCTAATGTCAACACGTCACACTTAGGTAACATAACAATGATTAACAGGAGCGAAAACTTGATCAATTACTCCTTAACAAATTGTTTAAGTATCGGTACCCAATACGATTGTAGTACGTAAGTAAGCGTAGCACTGAGTCCAAAATGAAGTGAACGCTCGTGTGCGTCTGTCACTATCAGTTTGGTAAGTAAATGATTCGCAGGTAATAAATACGGAAATTTGGTATTCTCTGAAATCGTTGCGGTGTGAATCCTTCCATTGCATCTCACAAAACCACCGTCTTCTATGAAGAGTCCTACTTGTCTAATGCTAGGATATTTCCTTGTGTTTTATCTCAGATGTTTGGTATATCGGTATATTGGTAGTTGGATATTAACCACTGAACGTAAGCAGATACTCGAATCACTTTCCTGAAAGTTCCATATTTCGAATTGTCTATAACGTTACTGATACCATAGTGATCAGTATGAACTTCATTGTTTAGAAATTCCTCGTCTTCGTTTTCTTCTGTAATTGTCAATACCTTTAACTAACTCGGTCTTTTTTTAATGACACTATTGATGTATTGATCGACGTCAATTCCTCGTGTTAAGAGATCGGTTGGGTTGCATTCTTTCGGGCAATATCTCCATTAATGTTGATTTTGTAGATTTTGTTATTTCTCGCACTCGATTCACAATAAATCGTTTAAACGGTTTCGATGATTTTAACCAGTGCAATACAATACAACTATCCGACCAAAAAAACACGTTTTTACATTCAAAGGTCGATTTTACATGAAAAGCTAGTCTAGTTCCAATAACGGCGGCCATAAGTTCTAGTTGCGGTTATGTTAGGTTTTTCACTTGCGCTAATCTGCTTTTTGCAATCACTAACGTAGTTTCGGTTCCGTTGTTCAGATATGCAGTCGCAAAATACGTGTAGTTCAAGGTATTCCGAAGATTAGATGAAGCAAAGGAGAATACAAATTTCGATGAAGTAGAAGTCATTGCAACACTCGGAAAACTTGTGCAAAAACAAACATTTTTTAGGACTTGAATGAACAAATTCTAAAGTTAACGGAATGTTACGATGTGGTAAATTAGATTATTTGATTCAGATGAATTTTCGGTTAATATGGTAACGAAGATTCAACACGTACGTAAGTGCATACAAAATGTCCAAAACCCTGCAGTCCCGTCATATTGAATCAAATACTTAAGTACTAAAACGCACACTTTAAATCCAGAAACTATACCGTTTGTTTCAACGCACAACATAGCCAACCCACACAACACACAGTCGTTTGAAAACCAGTTTGCCCAAGCTAGTCTCACAATCAACACGCAACAAAGTACATTTTCTGCAGCTATTAATCAGAGTCACGGCCTACAAAACTTACGCTTCCAACTTTCAAAGGCACCATTTTAGAATGGCAAACCTTCTGGGACTCATATGAGTCGGCCTCACATCTGAACCTGTCACTTACAAATATACAAAAGTGTAACTGCTTGAAAGCTCATGAGCTAGAACACGAAGCACTAGGTTTAGAAATTCCTTCGCCTATAAATCAGTTTACAAGCTTACGAAGTTTTTACGATCAAATTGAAGGTAGTCAGGGTCTAGAAACTTTTGGTCAGACACATGAAACATACGGCACGCTACTTGTTCCCATTATTGTGAACAAATTACCCGTGGAAGTCAGAAAATATCTCGCGCGAGAACATAGAATAAAAACCTTGGTATAACGGGACCTCCGTAAAAGCATATAAGATGAGATCGTTATACTGGACACAGGACAATAGAGTCGACACCCGAAATTGATGAAATCTAAATCTTACAAGAATATTGAGACTAGACCTAGCGTTTTCTGTCACGAAATACACGCACCAACTCGTTGCAGTAAAATAGCCGACACAGAATCCCGTATGAACAGCTTAGTTATTCTTTAACTGCCTTGTTATACACAGACTAAACGAATGTAAATCTAAACACACATGTACACATTGTAATGAGAAACACCATACAAACTAATGTAATGCACTTCCAAGAAACAATATAATTTTATTAAAACAAGGGAATGAGGTTAGCCATAGAAACAAGGGTAGTAACTCAGCGCATACTAATTTTCGCGCAAAAGGAAATCAGAGCAGCAACCCGTTAATCCCACTATCTTCGAATTCGACCAACGTTCAACTCGTGAATGACATTCGTAATACGGAACATGATGCTACTAGTTTGTATTCTCAATCGACAGAGTTGCAATCAATGTAATTTGGTAAACTGCCGTAGCACAAGTAGGCTCAAATCAGTACTTTTTCGATACGAATATTCTTTTTGACGAAGGAGCGCAAACATCTTTTTTAACGCAGAACTTAACTTAATTTACAGATAGCGGGAACAGAAATAATATATTTATCGGCATTTGGATGTGCAGAGAAAAACGCGAGACACATAGAAAAGTCAACAATCTATCTGAAAACCGTTGCAGGACACGTCTTGTCAATCAAAGTACAGATGATCGGCATGTTGATCGGCATGCCTCTACAGAATTACATACGTAACATTGATACACAGAACGGTTATTTGCGTGGTTTAAAGTTAGCGCACACGGTGAAAAAGCATGATTCATTCGAGATATCGTTGCTGGTAGGCGCATATCACTACGGGGACATTGTTAACGATTATATAGTACGTGGAAACGATCCGACCGCCGTGAAATCCAAGATCGGATATATGCATTCGGTACTTACATACGGTACGAAAACAAACACGTCGAAGACTAGTATGTTTAATGTTCTAATATCACACAAAGTTGAAGAATACAATCTAGAGAGATTTTGGAATTTAGATTCAATAGGAATAAAAAGCAGGGAGGTAGACGAAGACGACAATGCATATATTAAAGTTTATCAGGACAGATCAATTGAGTTCTGAGAAACTAAATATTTCGCTAGGTTACCTTGGAAACATGATGAATTGCCTATAAATTAAGCAGTCACGAACAGAACGACTGAAAACGTCCTTCAAAGACTTACTAAAAACTCAGATATGTTAAAGAAGTACGGAAACATTATACAAGAACAGGAACGAAGAGGATGCAAAGAGAAGGTAGATGAAACAGCTGAACTTAAGAAAAATATCACTACATTCCTAATCATCCTGTACAGAAGGAATCAAGCACTATGCCTATCAGAATTGTTTACGACTGCAGTTGTCGACAGTCGCATAATTCGCCAAGTTTAAATGACTTCCTTTTGGATACACCGCCGAAGCTAAACGACCTGAAAAAAATTCTGATGAGATTTACAGACAATTCTGTCGCCATAACAACGGATATTTAAAAAAGCCTTTTTACATGAAGGATTACAAGAAAGGGTGATCGAGACGATACACGTTTCTGGTGGCTAAGTAACCCATCCGACCCAACAAGTTATTTACAGACTTAGAAGTTCAAATCCGTTCTGTTCGGAGCGACTTGTTCGCCGTTTATACCAAACGCCACGATATTTAACATTTACAACGTAATAACACTATAACAGCTACATAACAGCTGATGGAAAGAGATTTGTATGTGGACAACATTCTGTTAAGTTTACAGAACGAGGGTGTGCTGACTATAAGGAAGGGAGAACAATGATGGAGGAAACTGGATTTTATCTACGATCCTGGACGTCAAACAGTGTGGATATACGTAAGCTAGCTAAGACAGAAAAAGTACTATATGCGGACAAAACACAAATTAAAGTACTTGGTATGTTATGGAATAGCTGATTCGATGATCTGATGTACCAGAAATTAATACGGCAGCTTTGTGAAAAATTGTGCAAATCCTGCTACAAGAATAAAATTTGGCATAGACCTTCCTCATCTATTACTCTTTTATTTCAGATAAGGAGGCATTTGAAAAAAAATGTCTGACTTCCGGTAAAAATCCAAAATGGCCGACATCATACTTAAATCATCCAAATATCAGAGGCTAGTGTGTGAAAAGCGGTTTTTATCATGCTGCTATAATAATATTTGGTACAAACCTTTGTTATGTACTACTTTTGGATATATTATATAGATGAGATGTCTTTAAAACCCTACTTTCGGTAAAATCCAACATGGCGGACATTGTACTAAAATAAGCTTATTTTTTAGGGAGGGTGATTGAAACGTGTTTTGACGTATTGCTACTATCATTAAATTGTTCAGGAACCTTTCTTTGAAGCTGCTAATGGATATAATAAATAAGAGATATGTCTTTAAAATCATTACTTCCGGTTATATTCAAACTGGCGGACATAAAATATCATTATTTTATTTTGATATTCAACTTTATTTCAAAATGAAAAGAAACTGGGTTTTTTTGTGCTGGTCAGTAAACATTTGGATTTGGCTTTAAGTTATCCTCTAAACCACTTATTCTATTCTATAGATAATGATTAAATACAAAATTAACACTTCTGGTAAATAAAACCAATTTTGCGTAAATTTTAAAGATGAGTCCTCAGTCCATATCTACGATGTAGAGTTTTGGATAGATTGATGAAAATAAAATAAAATCACTTTAGTACTAAAACTACGGAAGCCCTGGAGTGCCATGCAAAAAAAAAATTTCAACTTGCGCGCACAAGTTACTTACTTGCGCGCACAAGTTACTAACTTGCGCGCACAAGTTACTATCTTGTGCGCACAAGTTACACAACTTGTGCGCACGAGTTATACAACTTGTGCGCACGAGTTGTATAACTTGTGCGCACGAGTTGTACAACTTGTGCGCACAAGTTACACGTGATCTTATAGACATGCGCTGTTTTGTTAAAGAGACTACTTTATGGAACGCCATAGCTGCCGAATACAAACATATGTTTATATAAATGAATGCACATACTTTTCAATATCTGCATATGTTTTTTTCTATGTATACACATACTTTTCATATATATGAACATAGTTTACTTTATATGCACTTACTTTTTATATATATATGCACATACTTTTCCTACATATTATGCACATTACCACTAACGGGTCAAAAGTTGTAAAAATGCATTCTTATAAAACTTAATTTAAATTGCCATTTTCTTTACCAATTTTAATGTGTTTTCAAAGTATTCAGTATAGTCTAAGATCTCAAAGTGTGAATTGTTTTCTATTATTATGATGTTATATAAAGGACCAAAGACGGGTTAAATTTTTTATGCCATGCCGATAGGCGTATGGGGGCATTATACATGTATTACCCTTGATCTTCCGTTTTACCGTCTGTCCTTCCATCTTTCCATTTTATTTTGCTGCACTCAAATTTAACTTTGCCTCTTCTTAATTTGATAAAGCTCATACACAAAGGTAAAAAACTATAAAACGCAAAAAGTCACCTGCTGTACTACAGTTCTGCTCCTTTATAACTAGGAAAATTTCATTTCTTTTTGTTTGTTTTTGCACTCTCACCTTAATCCCCAAATGCTGAAAATATATACGCAAAACAAGAAATGCAGAGTAAATCAGACAAATCATAATTTAGAACTGCAGCACGTCATATTTGATATTCACACCTTTTTAAAGCTTTTCAATACGTATACATTTTATTTTTACGGCGTCGGCGTTGGCTTCGCAATGTATTAGTTTGTGATTAGGTCTAGTATGTTTTATGCAGTTGTATGAGTATTGGAACATCTCATTTCCATAGATAATATTTGGCCTTGTCCCCTCAGTAATTGTCTATTGACTTTGAAAATTTATTGGCATTTGCAAGTCATATTTCTATGGAGGTTATAAAGCCCACCCCCTCATCATGGTTCATTGACATTGAAACTTTTACATAGTTTACAAGTTTATGTTTGTTTAAAGGGAACGACTTATGATAAGTTAAGTCCATGGTATTTTGTATGTAGTTGTATATTGGCACATTTCCATGGATATTGTTCAGCCATGTACTTTCAGTCGTGGTTCATCAACTTTGAATATTTCCATAACTTACATGTTAAAGTATTGCTATTTTGGTTTCAACATTTGCATTTTCAAAATTACAAAAAGGCGTTACATCACCATTTCTGTGAAAACAGTTTATTTTTTTAATATTTTAACGAAGTTATATATATATAATTACTTTCGTATACAAAGAGAAAAATTCAAGAGAGATACATTACTCCAACCCGACCCCCAATTTTCAAAAGCTTACAACTTGACAATGAATACATGATTCTATCAATATTAATGTCTCTTTAAGATACAATATAAAATTACTTATCAAATTGGTAAAATGGCCCAAGGGCCCAGCTTGATATTACTGCAAATGTAAAACCCTGGATAGTTCGAGCAAGTATGGCCCCTTTAAATACGTTTGACATATCTACATTTGGATTGTGATTAACATTTTGATAATAGGCATCTTGTTAAAGACATCAAGAAATTCAGTGGGCCATTCTTATACCCTCTTTATAGAAAAAAATTTAACATTGACCAAACAATTATGAATCATGAAAATGTGCCACATATAGTTGACCTACTGCGTTATTACATCTGAGAAACGTACATAATAACTTAATTTTAACATTGATCACTCATAAAAAGGGAGAAATTCACAGGACAAAAAAAAACTATAATTTTGTTCAACCAGTCGCTGTACCATTTATAATAGGTCAAGACCAAAAAACATATGACAGACGGAAACTTCGAAACATAAGGCTATTACAAACAAAGTATAAAGCATCCTGAGAATCTATCTTAATACCGAATATAAAGCTCTATAGAAATAGTTTTCGCCATCGCTGGACAGTAATACCTTTGTCTCACTCTATGACATTTTACATTCACTGTTTATAGATTATTCCCACACCGACAAAGTGCGTTTGGCTCTTACTAATGTTTTTACTAATAAAACATAAAACCTGTATCAAAAAAAAAGTCTGAAAACACGAATACCCCCGCTTAAAATTTTCAATTTTCCAAGTTATAAAGGGGCATAATTGTCCAAAAAATTACTGCACAAATTCTAACTCGGCCTAACTTTGTGTGATTATTAACATTGTGTGTGGATTTCAATAATTTTGGATAAGGCAAATTAACGACATAGTGCGGAAACCAAACTAAATGCAGTAATATAACTTGTGATCCGTTATCACTGAATTGTTGGGACAAACACTACTGAATTCAACACGCCATTAGTGATAATAATCCTTGTGTTAAAATGTAATACAAACGACTCATACAAAATACAAAGTTATGGCATTAAAGCAAGTGACTATAGATGAAGACAACAGCGCCATACCATAATACATACCAAAATAGTATTGCATTCATATGAAAATGATTTCAAAAGTTGCTTAATTGAACAACATACATCATTTAGAAATTCTTAATAAACATTCTTTTTATGATATTGGAACCCTTAGTTCAGTTTGAAAAAAACAACAGAAAAGCATAATATGAATTGTAATTCTCACGTTGAAAAACTATGTTCATATATACTGAGAAAAGTATTCACATGCAGAACTACATTTGTACATTTATATGTAGAATAAGTCTGTGCATATATAGAAAAAAAAGTATATGCATATGAGGATAACTATGTGCATATGTAGGAAAAGTATGTGCATATAAGGTAAACGATGTGCATATGTAGGAAAAGTATGTGCATATATTTATAAAAAGTAAGTGCATATAAAGTAAACTATGTTCATATATATGAAAAGTATGTGTATACACAGAAAAAAACATGTGCAGATATTGAAAAGTATGTGCATTCAGTTATATAAATATATGTTTGTATTCGGCAGCTATGGCGTTCCATAAAGAAGTCTCTTTAGCAAAACAGCGCATGTCTATAAGATCACGTGTAACTTGTGCGCACAAGTTGTACAACTCGTGCGCACAAGTTAATAACTCGTGCGCACAAGTTGTATAACTCGTGCGCACAAGTTGTGTAACTTGTGCGCACAAGATAGTAACTTGTGCGCGCAAGTTAGTAACTTGTGCGCGCAAGTTGGTAACTTGTGCGCACAAGTTGAAATTTTTTTTTTGCATGGCACTCCAGGGCTTCCGTACTAAAACATCTTTAAAATTACGGATTAATGGCCGCAAATATTCACAATCGGAGAGCTGATTTTCCTCATTTAAAAAGACAGCGGTATTGTTTCTTACATCAATAATGTACAAGCTCCTGATAAGGTGAAGAGGCCTCATAAAGAGTTGTCCAAAAGGGTTCCAATGGTTCATATTTTTCCTTTCGCCATACATAAGCGTCTGGAATAGTAAGCATAGAAACCAATCCCAAGCTTGTTACTCATCCACACCCGCTATGGTATATTGCACGTTTTACATGCTGAAAAAACTGGACCGAGTCGTTTAAATAGCCTCATAAGCGTCTGGACTAGTTAGCATAGGAAAAAAATAAGCTTGTTACTCATCCAAACCCGCCATGGTATATTGCACGTTTTACATGCTGAAAAACACTAGACCGAGTCGTTCAAATAGCATCAATAAGTCTTTCCACTTCCAAAAACATGTTTTCTTGCTTCATAAACCCCATCTGATAAGTTTGTTCGATCTTACTACAAAACCACGTATCATTTTATCAATGACATTATCAAATCCATATCTGGTGATGTTGGCTGATCAATCATCATTCTAAATCATAAAGTCACATCTTCAAACGCCATCCATGTCAACAACGAAGTTCCCTTTCAAGTAAAAGTGCATTTGAAAGGTCATGGATAGATTATATCTAAAGCTTTTCCCACTTCCAAATGCAAGCCAAAGTTCGTCTGCCCCTTTGTCACGGAATAACGAAACAGCAATGACAGCAGCATCAGAATCGACTGTTCAAGTCATGACTCACTTAAGTCTGTGTATCACTGCATCAGACACATGTATATTGATTCTATAGTATAAGCCTCTTCATTTTAACATGGGGCTAAACTTGAAACACCATCATGTGGTTAATAACACAGAACATCCTGAGCATTTGTTGCTACAACTTACTCTCCCTCAAAATCTATTGAGCAAGCTCCTGAGAATAAAAACTAAAAAGTTCTTTCTTAATGTCGTCATCTCTCAGAAAACTTTACCAATTTTGAGATTTGTTTTGACTCTGGATACGTCTATGTATTCCCTTACCCCTAAATGTAGCTCTTTTTTCTTGTGGCAGCCTTCAAACTACCGGTATTTTCTATGTACGCATTCATCCACTGTTGTTTACAGTTTCAAGTTGTTTCATAACGAGTATGCTGATAGGGCATTATGCCCTTACCTTAAAAAAAACATGAAACTATTATGATGAAGTCTTAAATGCATATGACAGTTGTAGCAACACATGTTCAGGATATTCTATCTTTACCACCACGCGATGCATTTCAAGTTAAACACCATATTCATATTAAAAGGCTGATATATGGTGTATGTGTCTGATGCAGTGAAACACGAACTTAAACAAGTCATTATTCAAGGGGACGAGCCTGAAATTGGCTCTTATGCTACCAAGTCCAGGCGCTAATGGATGACGACGGGACAAAGAGGATCACTTTAAAAAAAACTCTTTCTGAGGCCTCATCATGTTGTCAGAAGCTTGCACATTGTGGATGTAAGAAAGGTGCCGCGGTTGTTGTTAATGTGGAAAATCAAGTCTCCCGTGCCCTGCGTCGTGTGCATGTGGTGGTAACTGGGAATACACATATTTTTGGGCCAAATAGTAGTAGTTTTTAAAATGTTTTAGTACTTAAGTGATTTTCTTTGTTTAAATCAATCTATCCAAAACTCTACATCGAAGATATAGATTGAGTACTCATCTTTGACCTTTACGCCATATTGTTTTTTTTTACCGGAAGTGTTAACTTTGTACTCAAATATCAACTACAGAATATGATTAGTGGTTTAGAGGATAAATTAAAGCATATGGTTAATGACCACCACAAAAAACCCCACTTTTTTCACATTTTGAAAAGAAGTTAAATATCAAAATAAAAAAATGATATATTTATGTCCGCCATTTTGAATATTACCGGAAAAAAGTGTTTTTAAGACATATGTCTTATACATTGTATCCCTTAGAAGCATCAAAGAAAGGTTCCTGCACAATTTAATAATAGTAACAATACGTTAAAACACATTTCAATCACCCTCCCTAAAAAATAAGCTTATTTACGTCAATGTCCACCATATTGGATTCTACCGGAAGTTGTGTTTTTAAAGACATCTAATCTATATAATATATCCAAAAGTAGTACATAAAAAAGGTTTGTATCTTTTAGTTTTGCCAGTCGGCAATAGTTCAATTCGACTTAGTGATATACCAGGGTAAACCCCTTTCTCTTTGATGACTGACTCGTAAGGTTCTAGGGCATAAGTGCAATATGCCATTTTAGAGTCAATGCCCACCTCTACCTCTGGTATAATGGCCTACGTGGAGAATCCGTTGCAAACCAGGATACCATATCCCCCTTTTAACCCTATGCTGACAAACTCGCACGGGTCTAGGGTTTAAGTGCTATATACCATTTTAAAGGCAATAAGTACCTCTACCTCCGGTATCATTGCCCACGTAAAGAATCTCTTAGTTTGTCCAGCCGGCAACAGTTCATTTCGAATTTGTGAAATACCAGGGTACCCACCTTACCCTTTCCTGACTAACTCGTACGGGTCTAGCGGATAAGTGATATAGACCATTTTAGAGGAAATACCCACCTCTACGTATGGTATAATGGCCAATGTGGAGAATCTCTTAGTTTGTCCAGCCGGCAATAGTTAATTTCGAAATTGTGATATACCAGGGTATCCACCTTACCCTTTCCTGACTAACTCATACGGGTCTAGGGGATAAGTGCTATGGCCCATTTTAGATGCAATACCTACCTCTACCTCTGGTATCATTGCCTACGTGGAGAATCTCTTCGTTTGGCCAGCCGGCAATAGTTCATTTTCTGATTTGTATATATACCAGGATACCCCCCTTATCCTTTCCTGACAAACTCGTACGGGTCTAAGGCATAAGTGCTGTGGACCATTTTAGAGGCAATACCAACCTCTACCTCTGGTATAATGGTCGATGTGAAGAATCTCTTAGTTTTGCCAGCCGCCAATAGTTCAGTTCGAATTCGTTGTATACCGGGATACCATATCCCCCCTTTTAACCCTCTACTGACAAACCCGTACGGGTCTAGGGTATAAGTGCTATAGGCCATTTTAAAGGCATTAAGTACCTCTTCCTCTGGATCATTGCCCACGTGGAGAATCTCTTCGTTTGGCCATCCGGCAATAGTTCATTTTCTAATTTGTTATATACCAGGGTACCCCCCCTTATCCTTTCCTGACTAACTCGTACGGGTCTAGGGCATAAGTGCTATGGGCCATTTTAGAGGCAATACCAACCTCTACCTCTGGTATAATGGTCGATGTGGAGAATCTCTTAGTTTGGCCAGCCGGCAATAGTTCAGTTCGAATTCGTTGTATCTTGGATTCCATATCCCCCCTTTGAACCCTCTACTGACAAACTCGTACGGGTCTAGGGTATAAGTGCTATGGGCCATTTTAAAGGCAATAAGTACCTCTTCCACTGGTATCATTGCCCACGTGGAGAATCTCTTCGTTTGGCCAGCCGGCAATAGTTCATTTTCGAATTTGTGATATACCAGGGTACCCCCCCTTATCCTTTTCTGACTAACTCGTACGGGTCTAGGGCATAAGTGCTATGGGCCATTTTAGAGGCAATACCAACCTCTACCTCTGGTATAATGGTCGATGTGGAGAATCTGTTAGTTTGGCCAGCCGGCAATAGTTCAGTTCGAATTCGTTGTATCTTGGATTCCATATCCCCCCTTTGAACCCTCTACTGACAAACTCGTACGGGTCTAGGGTATAAGTGCTATGGGCCATTTTAAAGGCAATAAGTACCTCTTCCTCTGGTATCATTGCCCACGTGGAGAATCTCTTCGTTTGGCCAGCCGGCAATAGTTCATTTTCGAATTTGTGATATACCAGGGTACCCCCCCTTATCCTTTTCTGACTAACTCGTACGGGTCTAGGGCATAAGTGCTATGGGCCATTTTAGAGGCAATACCAACCTCTACCTCTGGTATAATGGTCGATGTGGAGAATCTCTTAGTTTGGCCAGCCGGCAATAGTTCAGTTCGAATTCGTTGTATCTTGGATTCCATATCCCCCCTTTGAACCCTCTACTGACAAACTCGTACGGGTCTAGGGTATAAGTGCTATGGGCCATTTTAAAGGCAATAAGTACCTCTTCCACTGGTATCATTGCCCACGTGGAGAATCTCTTCGTTTGGCCAGCCGGCAATAGTTCATTTTCGAATTTGTGATATACCAGGGTACCCCCCCTTATCCTTTTCTGACTAACTCGTACGGGTCTAGGGCATAAGTGCTATGGGCCATTTTAGAGGCAATACCAACCTCTACCTCTGGTATAATGGTCGATGTGGAGAATCTGTTAGTTTGGCCAGCCGGCAATAGTTCAGTTCGAATTCGTTGTATCTTGGATTCCATATCCCCCCTTTGAACCCTCTACTGACAAACTCGTACGGGTCTAGGGTATAAGTGCTATGGGCCATTTTAAAGGCAATAAGTACCTCTTCCTCTGGTATCATTGCCCACGTGGAGAATCTCTTCGTTTGGCCAGCCGGCAATAGTTCATTTTCGAATTTGTGATATACCAGGGTACCCCCCCTTATCCTTTTCTGACTAACTCGTACGGGTCTAGGGCATAAGTGCTATGGGCCATTTTAGAGGCAATACCAACCTCTACCTCTGGTATAATGGTCGATGTGGAGAATCTCTTAGTTTGGCCAGCCGGCAATAGTTCAGTTCGAATTCGTTGTATCTTGGATTCCATATCCCCCCTTTGAACCCTCTACTGACAAACTCGTACGGGTCTAGGGTATAAGTGCTATGGGCCATTTTAAAGGCAATAAGTACCTCTTCCACTGGTATCATTGCCCACGTGGAGAATCTCTTCGTTTGGCCAGCCGGCAATAGTTCATTTTCGAATTTGTGATATACCAGGGTACCCCCCCTTATCCTTTTCTGACTAACTCGTACGGGTCTAGGGCATAAGTGCTATGGGCCATTTTAGAGGCAATACCAACCTCTACCTCTGGTATAATGGTCGATGTGGAGAATCTGTTAGTTTGGCCAGCCGGCAATAGTTCAGTTCGAATTCGTTGTATCTTGGATTCCATATCCCCCCTTTGAACCCTCTACTGACAAACTCGTACGGGTCTAGGGTATAAGTGCTATGGGCCATTTTAAAGGCAATAAGTACCTCTTCCTCTGGTATCATTGCCCACGTGGAGAATCTCTTTGTTTGGCCAGCCGGCAATAGTTCATTTTCGAATTTGTGATATACCAGGGTACCCCCCCTTATCCTTTTCTGACTAACTCGTACGGGTCTAGGGCATAAGTGCTATGGGCCATTTTAGAGGCAATACCAACCTCTACCTCTGGTATAATGGTCGATGTGGAGAATCTCTTAGTTTGGCCAGCCGGCAATAGTTCAGTTCGAATTCGTTGTATCTTGGATTCCATATCCCCCCTTTGAACCCTCTACTGACAAACTCGTACGGGTCTAGGGTATAAGTGCTATGGGCCATTTTAAAGGCAATAAGTACCTCTTCCACTGGTATCATTGCCCACGTGGAGAATCTCTTCGTTTGGCCAGCCGGCAATAGTTCATTTTCGAATTTGTGATATACCAGGGTACCCCCCCTTATCCTTTTCTGACTAACTCGTACGGGTCTAGGGCATAAGTGCTATTGGCCATTTTAGAGGCAATACCAACCTCTACCTCTGGTATAATGGTCGATGTGGAGAATCTGTTAGTTTGGCCAGCCGGCAATAGTTCAGTTCGAATTCGTTGTATCTTGGATTCCATATCCCCCCTTTGAACCCTCTACTGACAAACTCGTACGGGTCTAGGGTATAAGTGCTATGGGCCATTTTAAAGGCAATAAGTACCTCTTCCTCTGGTATCATTGCCCACGTGGAGAATCTCTTCGTTTGGCCAGCCGGCAATAGTTCATTTTCGAATTTGTGATATACCAGGGTACCCCCCCTTATCCTTTTCTGACTAACTCGTACGGGTCTAGGGCATAAGTGCTATAGGCCATTTTAGAGGCAATACCAACCTCTACCTCTGGTATAATGGTCGATGTGGAGAATCTCTTAGTTTGGCCAGCCGGCAATAGTTCAGTTCGAATTCGTTGTATCTTGGATTCCATATCCCCCCTTTGAACCCTCTACTGACAAACTCGTACGGGTCTAGGGTATAAGTGCTATGGGCCATTTTAAAGGCAATAAGTACCTCTTCCACTGGTATCATTGCCCACGTGGAGAATCTCTTCGTTTGGCCAGCCGGCAATAGTTCATTTTCGAATTTGTGATATACCAGGGTACCCCCCCTTATCCTTTTCTGACTAACTCGTACGGGTCTAGGGCATAAGTGCTATGGGCCATTTTAGAGGCAATACCAACCTCTACCTCTGGTATAATGGTCGATGTGGAGAATCTGTTAGTTTGGCCAGCCGGCAATAGTTCAGTTCGAATTCGTTGTATCTTGGATTCCATATCCCCCCTTTGAACCCTCTACTGACAAACTCGTACGGGTCTAGGGTATAAGTGCTATGGGCCATTTTAAAGGCAATAAGTACCTCTTCCTCTGGTATCATTGCCCACGTGGAGAATCTCTTCGTTTGGCCAGCCGGCAATAGTTCATTTTCGAATTTGTGATATACCAGGGTACCCCCCCTTATCCTTTTCTGACTAACTCGTACGGGTCTAGGGCATAAGTGCTATGGGCCATTTTAGAGGCAATACCAAACTCTACCTCTGGTATAATGGTCGATGTGGAGAATCTGTTAGTTTGGCCAGCCGGCAATAGTTCAGTTCGAATTCGTTGTATCTTGGATTCCATATCCCCCCTTTGAACCCTCTACTGACAAACTCGTACGGGTCTAGGGTATAAGTGCTATGGGCCATTTTAAAGGCAATAAGTACCTCTTCCTCTGGTATCATTGCCCACGTGGAGAATCTCTTCGTTTGGCCAGCCGGCAATAGTTCATTTTCGAATTTGTGATATACCAGGGTACCCCCCCTTATCCTTTTCTGACTAACTCGTACGGGTCTAGGGCATAAGTGCTATGGGCCATTTTAGAGGCAATACCAACCTCTACCTCTGGTATAATGGTCGATGTGGAGAATCTCTTAGTTTGGCCAGCCGGCAATAGTTCAGTTCGAATTCGTTGTATCTTGGATTCCATATCCCCCCTTTGAACCCTCTACTGACAAACTCGTACGGGTCTAGGGTATAAGTGCTATGGGCCATTTTAAAGGCAATAAGTACCTCTTCCACTGGTATCATTGCCCACGTGGAGAATCTCTTCGTTTGGCCAGCCGGCAATAGTTCATTTTCGAATTTGTGATATACCAGGGTACCCCCCCTTATCCTTTTCTGACTAACTCGTACGGGTCTAGGGCATAAGTGCTATGGGCCATTTTAGAGGCAATACCAACCTCTACCTCTGGTATAATGGTCGATGTGGAGAATCTGTTAGTTTGGCCAGCCGGCAATAGTTCAGTTCGAATTCGTTGTATCTTGGATTCCATATCCCCCCTTTGAACCCTCTACTGACAAACTCGTACGGGTCTAGGGTATAAGTGCTATGGGCCATTTTAAAGGCAATAAGTACCTCTTCCTCTGGTATCATTGCCCACGTGGAGAATCTCTTCGTTTGGCCAGCCGGCAATAGTTCATTTTCGAATTTGTGATATACCAGGGTACCCCCCCTTATCCTTTTCTGACTAACTCGTACGGGTCTAGGGCATAAGTGCTATGGGCCATTTTAGAGGCAATACCAACCTCTACCTCTGGTATAATGGTCGATGTGGAGAATCTCTTAGTTTGGCCAGCCGGCAATAGTTCAGTTCGAATTCGTTGTATCTTGGATTCCATATCCCCCCTTTGAACCCTCTACTGACAAACTCGTACGGGTCTAGGGTATAAGTGCTATGGGCCATTTTAAAGGCAATAAGTACCTCTTCCACTGGTATCATTGCCCACGTGGAGAATCTCTTCGTTTGGCCAGCCGGCAATAGTTCATTTTCGAATTTGTGATATACCAGGGTACCCCCCCTTATCCTTTTCTGACTAACTCGTACGGGTCTAGGGCATAAGTGCTATGGGCCATTTTAGAGGCAATACCAACCTCTACCTCTGGTATAATGGTCGATGTGGAGAATCTGTTAGTTTGGCCAGCCGGCAATAGTTCAGTTCGAATTCGTTGTATCTTGGATTCCATATCCCCCCTTTGAACCCTCTACTGACAAACTCGTACGGGTCTAGGGTATAAGTACTATGGGCCATTTTAAAGGCAATAAGTACCTCTTCCTCTGGTATCATTGCCCACGTGGAGAATCTCTTTGTTTGGCCAGCCGGCAATAGTTCATTTTCGAATTTGTGATATACCAGGGTACCCCCCCTTATCCTTTTCTGACTAACTCGTACGGGTCTAGGGCATAAGTGCTATGGGCCATTTTAGAGGCAATACCAACCTCTACCTCTGGTATAATGGTCGATGTGGAGAATCTCTTAGTTTGGCCAGCCGGCAATAGTTCAGTTCGAATTCGTTGTATCTTGGATTCCATATCCCCCCTTTGAACCCTCTACTGACAAACTCGTACGGGTCTAGGGTATAAGTGCTATGGGCCATTTTAAAGGCAATAAGTACCTCTTCCACTGGTATCATTGCCCACGTGGAGAATCTCTTCGTTTGGCCAGCCGGCAATAGTTCATTTTCGAATTTGTGATATACCAGGGTACCCCCCCCTTATCCTTTTCTGACTAACTCGTACGGGTCTAGGGCATAAGTGCTATGGGCCATTTTAGAGGCAATACCAACCTCTACCTCTGGTATAATGGTCGATGTGGAGAATCTGTTAGTTTGGCCAGCCGGCAATAGTTCAGTTCGAATTCGTTGTATCTTGGATTCCATATCCCCCCTTTGAACCCTCTACTGACAAACTCGTACGGGTCTAGGGTATAAGTGCTATGGGCCATTTTAAAGGCAATAAGTACCTCTTCCTCTGGTATCATTGCCCACGTGGAGAATCTCTTCGTTTGGCCAGCCGGCAATAGTTCATTTTCGAATTTGTGATATACCAGGGTACCCCCCCTTATCCTTTTCTGACTAACTCGTACGGGTCTAGGGCATAAGTGCTATGGGCCATTTTAGAGGCAATACCAACCTCTACCTCTGGTATAATGGTCGATGTGGAGAATCTCTTAGTTTGGCCAGCCGGCAATAGTTCAGTTCGAATTCGTTGTATCTTGGATTCCATATCCCCCCTTTGAACCCTCTACTGACAAACTCGTACGGGTCTAGGGTATAAGTGCTATGGGCCATTTTAAAGGCAATAAGTACCTCTTCCACTGGTATCATTGCCCACGTGGAGAATCTCTTCGTTTGGCCAGCCGGCAATAGTTCATTTTCGAATTTGTGATATACCAGGGTACCCCCCCTTATCCTTTTCTGACTAACTCGTACGGGTCTAGGGCATAAGTGCTATGGGCCATTTTAGAGGCAATACCAACCTCTACCTCTGGTATAATGGTCGATGTGGAGAATCTGTTAGTTTGGCCAGCCGGCAATAGTTCAGTTCGAATTCGTTGTATCTTGGATTCCATATCCCCCCTTTGAACCCTCTACTGACAAACTCGTACGGGTCTAGGGTATAAGTGCTATGGGCCATTTTAAAGGCAATAAGTACCTCTTCCTCTGGTATCATTGCCCACGTGGAGAATCTCTTCGTTTGGCCAGCCGGCAATAGTTCATTTTCGAATTTGTGATATACCAGGGTACCCCCCCTTATCCTTTTCTGACTAACTCGTACGGGTCTAGGGCATAAGTGCTATGGGCCATTTTAGAGGCAATACCAACCTCTACCTCTGGTATAATGGTCGATGTGGAGAATCTCTTAGTTTGGCCAGCCGGCAATAGTTCAGTTCGAATTCGTTGTATCTTGGATTCCATATCCCCCCTTTGAACCCTCTACTGACAAACTCGTACGGGTCTAGGGTATAAGTGCTATGGGCCATTTTAAAGGCAATAAGTACCTCTTCCACTGGTATCATTGCCCACGTGGAGAATCTCTTCGTTTGGCCAGCCGGCAATAGTTCATTTTCGAATTTGTGATATACCAGGGTACCCCCCCTTATCCTTTTCTGACTAACTCGTACGGGTCTAGGGCATAAGTGCTATGGGCCATTTTAGAGGCAATACCAACCTCTACCTCTGGTATAATGGTCGATGTGGAGAATCTGTTAGTTTGGCCAGCCGGCAATAGTTCAGTTCGAATTCGTTGTATCTTGGATTCCATATCCCCCCTTTGAACCCTCTACTGACAAACTCGTACGGGTCTAGGGTATAAGTGCTATGGGCCATTTTAAAGGCAATAAGTACCTCTTCCTCTGGTATCATTGCCCACGTGGAGAATCTCTTCGTTTGGCCAGCCGGCAATAGTTCATTTTCGAATTTGTGATATACCAGGGTACCCCCCCTTATCCTTTTCTGACTAACTCGTACGGGTCTAGGGCATAAGTGCTATGGGCCATTTTAGAGGCAATACCAACCTCTACCTCTGGTATAATGGTCGATGTGGAGAATCTCTTAGTTTGGCCAGCCGGCAATAGTTCAGTTCGAATTCGTTGTATCTTGGATTCCATATCCCCCCTTTGAACCCTCTACTGACAAACTCGTACGGGTCTAGGGTATAAGTGCTATGGGCCATTTTAAAGGCAATAAGTACCTCTTCCACTGGTATCATTGCCCACGTGGAGAATCTCTTCGTTTGGCCAGCCGGCAATAGTTCATTTTCGAATTTGTGATATACCAGGGTACCCCCCCTTATCCTTTTCTGACTAACTCGTACGGGTCTAGGGCATAAGTGCTATGGGCCATTTTAGAGGCAATACCAACCTCTACCTCTGGTATAATGGTCGATGTGGAGAATCTGTTAGTTTGGCCAGCCGGCAATAGTTCAGTTCGAATTCGTTGTATCTTGGATTCCATATCCCCCCTTTGAACCCTCTACTGACAAACTCGTACGGGTCTAGGGTATAAGTGCTATGGGCCATTTTAAAGGCAATAAGTACCTCTTCCTCTGGTATCATTGCCCACGTGGAGAATCTCTTCGTTTGGCCAGCCGGCAATAGTTCATTTTCGAATTTGTGATATACCAGGGTACCCCCCCTTATCCTTTTCTGACTAACTCGTACGGGTCTAGGGCATAAGTGCTATGGGTTATTTTAGAGGCAATACCAACCTCTACCTCTGGTATAATGGTCGATGTGGAGAATCTCTTAGTTTGGCCAGCCGGCAATAGTTCAGTTCGAATTCGTTGTATCTTGGATTCCATATCCCCCCTTTGAACCCTCTACTGACAAACTCGTACGGGTCTAGGGTATAAGTGCTATGGGCCATTTTAAAGGCAATAAGTACCTCTTCCACTGGTATCATTGCCCACGTGGAGAATCTCTTCGTTTGGCCAGCCGGCAATAGTTCATTTTCGAATTTGTGATATACCAGGGTACCCCCCCTTATCCTTTTCTGACTAACTCGTACGGGTCTAGGGCATAAGTGCTATTGGCCATTTTAGAGGCAATACCAACCTCTACCTCTGGTATAATGGTCGATGTGGAGAATCTGTTAGTTTGGCCAGCCGGCAATAGTTCAGTTCGAATTCGTTGTATCTTGGATTCCATATCCCCCCTTTGAACCCTCTACTGACAAACTCGTACGGGTCTAGGGTATAAGTGCTATGGGCCATTTTAAAGGCAATAAGTACCTCTTCCTCTGGTATCATTGCCCACGTGGAGAATCTCTTCGTTTGGCCAGCCGGCAATAGTTCATTTTCGAATTTGTGATATACCAGGGTACCCCCCCTTATCCTTTTCTGACTAACTCGTACGGGTCTAGGGCATAAGTGCTATAGGCCATTTTAGAGGCAATACCAACCTCTACCTCTGGTATAATGGTCGATGTGGAGAATCTCTTAGTTTGGCCAGCCGGCAATAGTTCAGTTCGAATTCGTTGTATCTTGGATTCCATATCCCCCCTTTGAACCCTCTACTGACAAACTCGTACGGGTCTAGGGTATAAGTGCTATGGGCCATTTTAAAGGCAATAAGTACCTCTTCCACTGGTATCATTGCCCACGTGGAGAATCTCTTCGTTTGGCCAGCCGGCAATAGTTCATTTTCGAATTTGTGATATACCAGGGTACCCCCCCTTATCCTTTTCTGACTAACTCGTACGGGTCTAGGGCATAAGTGCTATGGGCCATTTTAGAGGCAATACCAACCTCTACCTCTGGTATAATGGTCGATGTGGAGAATCTGTTAGTTTGGCCAGCCGGCAATAGTTCAGTTCGAATTCGTTGTATCTTGGATTCCATATCCCCCCTTTGAACCCTCTACTGACAAACTCGTACGGGTCTAGGGTATAAGTGCTATGGGCCATTTTAAAGGCAATAAGTACCTCTTCCTCTGGTATCATTGCCCACGTGGAGAATCTCTTCGTTTGGCCAGCCGGCAATAGTTCATTTTCGAATTTGTGATATACCAGGGTACCCCCCCTTATCCTTTTCTGACTAACTCGTACGGGTCTAGGGCATAAGTGCTATGGGCCATTTTAGAGGCAATACCAAACTCTACCTCTGGTATAATGGTCGATGTGGAGAATCTGTTAGTTTGGCCAGCCGGCAATAGTTCAGTTCGAATTCGTTGTATCTTGGATTCCATATCCCCCCTTTGAACCCTCTACTGACAAACTCGTACGGGTCTAGGGTATAAGTGCTATGGGCCATTTTAAAGGCAATAAGTACCTCTTCCTCTGGTATCATTGCCCACGTGGAGAATCTCTTCGTTTGGCCAGCCGGCAATAGTTCATTTTCGAATTTGTGATATACCAGGGTACCCCCCCTTATCCTTTTCTGACTAACTCGTACGGGTCTAGGGCATAAGTGCTATGGGCCATTTTAGAGGCAATACCAACCTCTACCTCTGGTATAATGGTCGATGTGGAGAATCTCTTAGTTTGGCCAGCCGGCAATAGTTCAGTTCGAATTCGTTGTATCTTGGATTCCATATCCCCCCTTTGAACCCTCTACTGACAAACTCGTACGGGTCTAGGGTATAAGTGCTATGGGCCATTTTAAAGGCAATAAGTACCTCTTCCACTGGTATCATTGCCCACGTGGAGAATCTCTTCGTTTGGCCAGCCGGCAATAGTTCATTTTCGAATTTGTGATATACCAGGGTACCCCCCCTTATCCTTTTCTGACTAACTCGTACGGGTCTAGGGCATAAGTGCTATGGGCCATTTTAGAGGCAATACCAACCTCTACCTCTGGTATAATGGTCGATGTGGAGAATCTGTTAGTTTGGCCAGCCGGCAATAGTTCAGTTCGAATTCGTTGTATCTTGGATTCCATATCCCCCCTTTGAACCCTCTACTGACAAACTCGTACGGGTCTAGGGTATAAGTGCTATGGGCCATTTTAAAGGCAATAAGTACCTCTTCCTCTGGTATCATTGCCCACGTGGAGAATCTCTTCGTTTGGCCAGCCGGCAATAGTTCATTTTCGAATTTGTGATATACCAGGGTACCCCCCCTTATCCTTTTCTGACTAACTCGTACGGGTCTAGGGCATAAGTGCTATGGGCCATTTTAGAGGCAATACCAACCTCTACCTCTGGTATAATGGTCGATGTGGAGAATCTCTTAGTTTGGCCAGCCGGCAATAGTTCAGTTCGAATTCGTTGTATCTTGGATTCCATATCCCCCCTTTGAACCCTCTACTGACAAACTCGTACGGGTCTAGGGTATAAGTGCTATGGGCCATTTTAAAGGCAATAAGTACCTCTTCCACTGGTATCATTGCCCACGTGGAGAATCTCTTCGTTTGGCCAGCCGGCAATAGTTCATTTTCGAATTTGTGATATACCAGGGTACCCCCCCTTATCCTTTTCTGACTAACTCGTACGGGTCTAGGGCATAAGTGCTATGGGCCATTTTAGAGGCAATACCAACCTCTACCTCTGGTATAATGGTCGATGTGGAGAATCTGTTAGTTTGGCCAGCCGGCAATAGTTCAGTTCGAATTCGTTGTATCTTGGATTCCATATCCCCCCTTTGAACCCTCTACTGACAAACTCGTACGGGTCTAGGGTATAAGTACTATGGGCCATTTTAAAGGCAATAAGTACCTCTTCCTCTGGTATCATTGCCCACGTGGAGAATCTCTTTGTTTGGCCAGCCGGCAATAGTTCATTTTCGAATTTGTGATATACCAGGGTACCCCCCCTTATCCTTTTCTGACTAACTCGTACGGGTCTAGGGCATAAGTGCTATGGGCCATTTTAGAGGCAATACCAACCTCTACCTCTGGTATAATGGTCGATGTGGAGAATCTCTTAGTTTGGCCAGCCGGCAATAGTTCAGTTCGAATTCGTTGTATCTTGGATTCCATATCCCCCCTTTGAACCCTCTACTGACAAACTCGTACGGGTCTAGGGTATAAGTGCTATGGGCCATTTTAAAGGCAATAAGTACCTCTTCCACTGGTATCATTGCCCACGTGGAGAATCTCTTCGTTTGGCCAGCCGGCAATAGTTCATTTTCGAATTTGTGATATACCAGGGTACCCCCCCCTTATCCTTTTCTGACTAACTCGTACGGGTCTAGGGCATAAGTGCTATGGGCCATTTTAGAGGCAATACCAACCTCTACCTCTGGTATAATGGTCGATGTGGAGAATCTGTTAGTTTGGCCAGCCGGCAATAGTTCAGTTCGAATTCGTTGTATCTTGGATTCCATATCCCCCCTTTGAACCCTCTACTGACAAACTCGTACGGGTCTAGGGTATAAGTGCTATGGGCCATTTTAAAGGCAATAAGTACCTCTTCCTCTGGTATCATTGCCCACGTGGAGAATCTCTTCGTTTGGCCAGCCGGCAATAGTTCATTTTCGAATTTGTGATATACCAGGGTACCCCCCCTTATCCTTTTCTGACTAACTCGTACGGGTCTAGGGCATAAGTGCTATGGGCCATTTTAGAGGCAATACCAACCTCTACCTCTGGTATAATGGTCGATGTGGAGAATCTCTTAGTTTGGCCAGCCGGCAATAGTTCAGTTCGAATTCGTTGTATCTTGGATTCCATATCCCCCCTTTGAACCCTCTACTGACAAACTCGTACGGGTCTAGGGTATAAGTGCTATGGGCCATTTTAAAGGCAATAAGTACCTCTTCCACTGGTATCATTGCCCACGTGGAGAATCTCTTCGTTTGGCCAGCCGGCAATAGTTCATTTTCGAATTTGTGATATACCAGGGTACCCCCCCTTATCCTTTTCTGACTAACTCGTACGGGTCTAGGGCATAAGTGCTATGGGCCATTTTAGAGGCAATACCAACCTCTACCTCTGGTATAATGGTCGATGTGGAGAATCTGTTAGTTTGGCCAGCCGGCAATAGTTCAGTTCGAATTCGTTGTATCTTGGATTCCATATCCCCCCTTTGAACCCTCTACTGACAAACTCGTACGGGTCTAGGGTATAAGTGCTATGGGCCATTTTAAAGGCAATAAGTACCTCTTCCTCTGGTATCATTGCCCACGTGGAGAATCTCTTCGTTTGGCCAGCCGGCAATAGTTCATTTTCGAATTTGTGATATACCAGGGTACCCCCCCTTATCCTTTTCTGACTAACTCGTACGGGTCTAGGGCATAAGTGCTATGGGCCATTTTAGAGGCAATACCAACCTCTACCTCTGGTATAATGGTCGATGTGGAGAATCTCTTAGTTTGGCCAGCCGGCAATAGTTCAGTTCGAATTCGTTGTATCTTGGATTCCATATCCCCCCTTTGAACCCTCTACTGACAAACTCGTACGGGTCTAGGGTATAAGTGCTATGGGCCATTTTAAAGGCAATAAGTACCTCTTCCACTGGTATCATTGCCCACGTGGAGAATCTCTTCGTTTGGCCAGCCGGCAATAGTTCATTTTCGAATTTGTGATATACCAGGGTACCCCCCCTTATCCTTTTCTGACTAACTCGTACGGGTCTAGGGCATAAGTGCTATGGGCCATTTTAGAGGCAATACCAACCTCTACCTCTGGTATAATGGTCGATGTGGAGAATCTGTTAGTTTGGCCAGCCGGCAATAGTTCAGTTCGAATTCGTTGTATCTTGGATTCCATATCCCCCCTTTGAACCCTCTACTGACAAACTCGTACGGGTCTAGGGTATAAGTGCTATGGGCCATTTTAAAGGCAATAAGTACCTCTTCCTCTGGTATCATTGCCCACGTGGAGAATCTCTTCGTTTGGCCAGCCGGCAATAGTTCATTTTCGAATTTGTGATATACCAGGGTACCCCCCCTTATCCTTTTCTGACTAACTCGTACGGGTCTAGGGCATAAGTGCTATGGGCCATTTTAGAGGCAATACCAACCTCTACCTCTGGTATAATGGTCGATGTGGAGAATCTCTTAGTTTGGCCAGCCGGCAATAGTTCAGTTCGAATTCGTTGTATCTTGGATTCCATATCCCCCCTTTGAACCCTCTACTGACAAACTCGTACGGGTCTAGGGTATAAGTGCTATGGGCCATTTTAAAGGCAATAAGTACCTCTTCCACTGGTATCATTGCCCACGTGGAGAATCTCTTCGTTTGGCCAGCCGGCAATAGTTCATTTTCGAATTTGTGATATACCAGGGTACCCCCCCTTATCCTTTTCTGACTAACTCGTACGGGTCTAGGGCATAAGTGCTATGGGTTATTTTAGAGGCAATACCAACCTCTACCTCTGGTATAATGGTCGATGTGGAGAATCTCTTAGTTTGGCCAGCCGGCAATAGTTCAGTTCGAATTCGTTGTATCTTGGATTCCATATCCCCCCTTTGAACCCTCTACTGACAAACTCGTACGGGTCTAGGGTATAAGTGCTATGGGCCATTTTAAAGGCAATAAGTACCTCTTCCACTGGTATCATTGCCCACGTGGAGAATCTCTTCGTTTGGCCAGCCGGCAATAGTTCATTTTCGAATTTGTGATATACCAGGGTACCCCCCCTTATCCTTTTCTGACTAACTCGTACGGGTCTAGGGCATAAGTGCTATGGGCCATTTTAGAGGCAATACCAACCTCTACCTCTGGTATAATGGTCGATGTGGAGAATCTGTTAGTTTGGCCAGCCGGCAATAGTTCAGTTCGAATTCGTTGTATCTTGGATTCCATATCCCCCCTTTGAACCCTCTACTGACAAACTCGTACGGGTCTAGGGTATAAGTACTATGGGCCATTTTAAAGGCAATAAGTACCTCTTCCTCTGGTATCATTGCCCACGTGGAGAATCTCTTTGTTTGGCCAGCCGGCAATAGTTCATTTTCGAATTTGTGATATACCAGGGTACCCCCCCTTATCCTTTTCTGACTAACTCGTACGGGTCTAGGGCATAAGTGCTATGGGCCATTTTAGAGGCAATACCAACCTCTACCTCTGGTATAATGGTCGATGTGGAGAATCTCTTAGTTTGGCCAGCCGGCAATAGTTCAGTTCGAATTCGTTGTATCTTGGATTCCATATCCCCCCTTTGAACCCTCTACTGACAAACTCGTACGGGTCTAGGGTATAAGTGCTATGGGCCATTTTAAAGGCAATAAGTACCTCTTCCACTGGTATCATTGCCCACGTGGAGAATCTCTTCGTTTGGCCAGCCGGCAATAGTTCATTTTCGAATTTGTGATATACCAGGGTACCCCCCCCTTATCCTTTTCTGACTAACTCGTACGGGTCTAGGGCATAAGTGCTATGGGCCATTTTAGAGGCAATACCAACCTCTACCTCTGGTATAATGGTCGATGTGGAGAATCTGTTAGTTTGGCCAGCCGGCAATAGTTCAGTTCGAATTCGTTGTATCTTGGATTCCATATCCCCCCTTTGAACCCTCTACTGACAAACTCGTACGGGTCTAGGGTATAAGTGCTATGGGCCATTTTAAAGGCAATAAGTACCTCTTCCTCTGGTATCATTGCCCACGTGGAGAATCTCTTCGTTTGGCCAGCCGGCAATAGTTCATTTTCGAATTTGTGATATACCAGGGTACCCCCCCTTATCCTTTTCTGACTAACTCGTACGGGTCTAGGGCATAAGTGCTATGGGCCATTTTAGAGGCAATACCAACCTCTACCTCTGGTATAATGGTCGATGTGGAGAATCTCTTAGTTTGGCCAGCCGGCAATAGTTCAGTTCGAATTCGTTGTATCTTGGATTCCATATCCCCCCTTTGAACCCTCTACTGACAAACTCGTACGGGTCTAGGGTATAAGTGCTATGGGCCATTTTAAAGGCAATAAGTACCTCTTCCACTGGTATCATTGCCCACGTGGAGAATCTCTTCGTTTGGCCAGCCGGCAATAGTTCATTTTCGAATTTGTGATATACCAGGGTACCCCCCCTTATCCTTTTCTGACTAACTCGTACGGGTCTAGGGCATAAGTGCTATGGGCCATTTTAGAGGCAATACCAACCTCTACCTCTGGTATAATGGTCGATGTGGAGAATCTGTTAGTTTGGCCAGCCGGCAATAGTTCAGTTCGAATTCGTTGTATCTTGGATTCCATATCCCCCCTTTGAACCCTCTACTGACAAACTCGTACGGGTCTAGGGTATAAGTGCTATGGGCCATTTTAAAGGCAATAAGTACCTCTTCCTCTGGTATCATTGCCCACGTGGAGAATCTCTTCGTTTGGCCAGCCGGCAATAGTTCATTTTCGAATTTGTGATATACCAGGGTACCCCCCCTTATCCTTTTCTGACTAACTCGTACGGGTCTAGGGCATAAGTGCTATGGGCCATTTTAGAGGCAATACCAACCTCTACCTCTGGTATAATGGTCGATGTGGAGAATCTCTTAGTTTGGCCAGCCGGCAATAGTTCAGTTCGAATTCGTTGTATCTTGGATTCCATATCCCCCCTTTGAACCCTCTACTGACAAACTCGTACGGGTCTAGGGTATAAGTGCTATGGGCCATTTTAAAGGCAATAAGTACCTCTTCCACTGGTATCATTGCCCACGTGGAGAATCTCTTCGTTTGGCCAGCCGGCAATAGTTCATTTTCGAATTTGTGATATACCAGGGTACCCCCCCTTATCCTTTTCTGACTAACTCGTACGGGTCTAGGGCATAAGTGCTATGGGCCATTTTAGAGGCAATACCAACCTCTACCTCTGGTATAATGGTCGATGTGGAGAATCTGTTAGTTTGGCCAGCCGGCAATAGTTCAGTTCGAATTCGTTGTATCTTGGATTCCATATCCCCCCTTTGAACCCTCTACTGACAAACTCGTACGGGTCTAGGGTATAAGTGCTATGGGCCATTTTAAAGGCAATAAGTACCTCTTCCTCTGGTATCATTGCCCACGTGGAGAATCTCTTCGTTTGGCCAGCCGGCAATAGTTCATTTTCGAATTTGTGATATACCAGGGTACCCCCCCTTATCCTTTTCTGACTAACTCGTACGGGTCTAGGGCATAAGTGCTATGGGCCATTTTAGAGGCAATACCAACCTCTACCTCTGGTATAATGGTCGATGTGGAGAATCTCTTAGTTTGGCCAGCCGGCAATAGTTCAGTTCGAATTCGTTGTATCTTGGATTCCATATCCCCCCTTTGAACCCTCTACTGACAAACTCGTACGGGTCTAGGGTATAAGTGCTATGGGCCATTTTAAAGGCAATAAGTACCTCTTCCACTGGTATCATTGCCCACGTGGAGAATCTCTTCGTTTGGCCAGCCGGCAATAGTTCATTTTCGAATTTGTGATATACCAGGGTACCCCCCCTTATCCTTTTCTGACTAACTCGTACGGGTCTAGGGCATAAGTGCTATGGGTTATTTTAGAGGCAATACCAACCTCTACCTCTGGTATAATGGTCGATGTGGAGAATCTCTTAGTTTGGCCAGCCGGCAATAGTTCAGTTCGAATTCGTTGTATCTTGGATTCCATATCCCCCCTTTGAACCCTCTACTGACAAACTCGTACGGGTCTAGGGTATAAGTGCTATGGGCCATTTTAAAGGCAATAAGTACCTCTTCCACTGGTATCATTGCCCACGTGGAGAATCTCTTCGTTTGGCCAGCCGGCAATAGTTCATTTTCGAATTTGTGATATACCAGGGTACCCCCCCTTATCCTTTTCTGACTAACTCGTACGGGTCTAGGGCATAAGTGCTATGGGTTATTTTAGAGGCAATAATATGGACTGAATTAAAGATTAAAGACTCTTATTGATCTCCGTAATTTTGAAGAATTATGTCATTGAAATAGTAATTGACAGTTTCTATTTTTCTGTTCATTATATGTCTTTAATTAACTATGTTTCTTGTTTTTCTGATCTTTTTAATTGTGTGATACTATCATATGTATTGTATATTTTAGTTTTAGAATTGGACTATATTTGTAGACAACGAACAGATTATGGAATGCCCATATGACAATTAATTCCATTTAATTACCCTCTATTTAATCATCTTGTTTTAATTACTAAAGTTTACATTGATTCAATAATAACAACATTTTAATGATCATAATTATTTTGTGTTGTGTGAGGCAATGCAATTAAACTATCATTTACTTTCATTTTAAATGACGCGGACCTTACAGAAGACACCTATTGGCTTAATATTTCTTAATTACTTTATATTGCTATAAATAGCATAACCATAATGGATATTGACAGCAAAATTTATTTTATTGTCACAATCTAATAACTACCCAAAACATTTCATCGAACGCGGTTTTGATCTCATGAATATTATTGACGGCTAGCCTCATGAATATTAACGCCGGCTAGATCCACACTAGTGGAAGAAACCTAAGGTCAAAAACCAAAAGTCCAACGAAAACTTACAATACAAAGTTAAACGCAAACGACAAAAAAACACACAACGATAACAAAACATTGTGCAGGCAGCAATATAAATATTAACAAACACTAGCACCAACAAAAAAGGGGTGATCTCTGGAACTCCTGTTCAACTAGTTGCATTCCGTCGAGGTACTTATTGTAAGCAAACATTTGTTGATGAATTATATTTCGTGATGTCACAATCCTTGAAAAGAGGACAGGAATGTGGTTACGACAAATTGATCAGTGGTCTTCTTTGACATCAATCCCCCCCCCCAAACCCCCGTAAGTGATGGTGTTCGTATAATGTGTAAACATTCGATTGATGTGTTTCATCTTTTGATTTTGCCATTTGATTAGGGACTTTCCGTTTTAAATTTTCCTCGGAGTTCAGTATTTTTGTGATTTAACTTTTTTTTAATTTTAAATATCTTTAAGTTTATTTATATTTAACATCCCTCATTTATAGCTAAAATTCAAAATCTTTTTTTTTACAAATTCAAATACATATAGCACACCTGCAAATCATGTCAAGTTATACTTTAGAAAAATTACACGACTTCATAACAAAAATGCAATCAACAATTTTCTCATTGTACTAATAGTTTTTACCAGCACTTGATGGCATATGTTTACCAGAATGGGGTGGCATAAACGTAGACGTTTTGAATCTTTAATTAAATACTGAAACATATGTATATAAAATGAAATGACGTAAAGAATACAAACTTAGAACAAATACGAAGTATAGGACATGTCATTGTGCAAATTATTGTACATCACCAAGTGATATTTTCCTATTTCAATTCAATGAAACAAAAACAGATGTCAGATTCTGTCATATTATTCAGTCAATTTCGGTATGAAGGCTAAACATTCTTATGACCAAAAGTTAAAGGTTGTGTATGGCTTTTGGTTAAGATTTTTCCTAAAAATTTGCCATTTCAAAATGTTCGTTACATGCACAATTAAGATGGAATAGAATTCTTCTTGTAACGAACATTTTATTTCCTTATAAGATCCGAAATATTTTAATCGGCAAGATTAATGATACTAAGTGATTTTCATACTCAAGGGGCTTAAAAGTTACTTTGTCGTGTTTTTACCTTAGATCATGTATCTTATACAAAAAAAAAAAGAAAAAATGAAATATAAATAAAGTTAATGTGACCATGATCAGTCTGTAGTTGTAGTTTTAGAAATGATTCGTTTTGGAGTCAGAGTATTACCCTCAAACGCTTGAGTTATTTTGCTTACTTCATTGCTGGTTTGAACAGTTTTTGTTTGACATTGCAGTATATTTAATATTTCTGTACACTGTGTATGAGAACGATTCAAAGGTACACACCCCGATATTTCATTTTATGAAGTAATGATTTCAACGTCAGCAGATAAGATCATTATAACTGCAGGCTTTTTGGACTGTTTTGGGGTACTTACTTGTACCTTTGTGTCTGTCATCTGTAATACCGATAACAGGTAAGAGCTTTTTCGTCTCAACTGAAACTCAAAAGAAAGAATAAACTGTAAAAAAAAATGGATTAATCCCACCGCAACAAATGTGCCTGTCCCAAGTCAGGGCCCTTATTGCTTATTGATGTTAATCGTAAGTTTGTGTCTTGGTTAATTTACTTTTGGAAAATGTTGTGTTGATGGCAGATCTTTTTTGTTGTGTCTATCAAATTCATTCACAACTTGTCTAGACTCAATACGATTTAAATGATATCATATGGTATAGACACGTGTCTGTTGTTGAAGACCACGTGTTGCCCTCTGGAATTCTTTTCTGATTTTATTGTGACCTTGGATGATTGTTACATTGACGTATACCCATATCTCGCTTCTTCTTTTCTACACATTGTACATACTAGACAATGAAACAATGATACTTAAAGTTGTCCTATTACAATGATAACCGAGAAGACTTTTTAACTCTGTTAGAAACATTTTCCTTGCAAGACGACAAGGGCATTACCGATTGAGACATTAGGCAAACGAAAAGGATACAGATAAATGAGGAAAAATAAGTTTTTATGAAGTTGATTTCTTTCATTTACTCATTTAACAAAATTTTAAATTGATGGACGACAGAAGTATAGTCCGTTTATCCTGTACTTTTTTCATGTAATCAAAGGTTGGTCGATTGTTGAGACTGACTGAAATTTGAAAATAACATTTTCTCAAATAGTTTATAATATTTTTGTCCATCTGATAAGTAAGCCTTTTTCAACTGATTTTATAGTTCGTTCTTATATTGTACTGTTATACCACTGTCCCAGGTTAGGAGGAGGGTTGGAATCACGCTTATATGTTTACCCCGCCACATTGTTTATGTATTTGCCTGTCCCAAGTCAGGAGCCTGTTATTCAGTGGTTGTCGTTTGTTTATGTGTTACATTTTTTTTTTCGTTCTTTTAAATAAGGCCGTTAGTTTTCTCGTTCGAATTGTTTTACATTGTCTTATCGGGGCCTTTTATAGCTGACTATGCGGTATGGGCTTTGCTCATTGTTAAAGGCCGTACGGTGACCTATAGTCATTGGCAATCATGCCACATCTTCTTTTTTTATATATTACAGATTTCAAAATTTCAAAAGCATTCATATATTCAAAATGTTATCCAGCTTTAGAAACTGATGTTGAGCCTAGTGTGATATAATACTAGTGAATTTGTTCAGTTTGTATCAAAGTTTTGACTGATAGACGCCCATAACACAAAATAAGATATTAATAGTTTATTTCATTAAAGTGTCACGGCATACTTCTCTACAAAGTTATATACATAGAATGAAATTCAAAACAGTGTGACTGTGGCCATTGATTGACACATTAAATTCATTCATTGACTGGGACAATTTAGGTGAACGTTTGTACGTAACGACCACTGCTTACTATGTACTTTTTAAAGACACTTAAACTATGGGGTCACCAAAGGTTCTCAACACCTTAATAAAGTAATTCGAAAAATTAATCAGAAATAACACGATATTTTGATTTATATCAATTATATAAATCAAAACATAAAGGTAATTCCTGATTAATTTTTCGAATTATTTTATAATTAAAGGCGTTAAGAAACCTTTGGTGACCCCACAGTTTAAATGTCTATCGTAGGTACGTCGTGAGCAGTGGTCGTTACAGACAAATGTTCACGTAAATTGTCTCAGTCAATGGATGAATTTAATGTGTCAATCAATGGCCACAGCCACACTGTTTTGAATTTCATTCTATATTATATAAAATACCTTGCACAATAATAGAATAAGACAAAAATTATCAATTTTTCATTTTTGATCCATCTTTATGCATTCATAATTATAAGTTGTCCAAACAAGCAAATTTGAATATGAGAAACTGTGAATCCAGCAAAGATGTAATGGTCATACTAAAAACAACTTCTATGTGACAAAATATCAGGAGAAATTAGCCCTACCTTTACTAACAGTCACAAATATATAGCCAAAATGTAATTACTAGAAAACTGAAACGCCAGAAGGACATACTATCAAAATATAAAGATGTGGTAGGATTGCCAATTAGACAACTCTCTACCATGCAGATAGGTCATCGTACGACTTCAACAGCGAGCAACAGCCATACTGCATAACGCGAAACTTGGAACATCAGTAAAAGGAACTGCGTTTGTCTTATTGTAGTAATATTGGGATACCAGCAGTTTCTGCACATTTGGTCTATAGTATCAGTAGTGATACTCTTGTGGGAGTGGCTGTATGAATTGACTATTATTTTTGATAATCGGAGAACTTAGACTTGCTAGTATCAGCTCACCTTTCGTCGTATGCCTTTAAATTGATATTCGAAGCCTGGAAAGTATGATATTATTATGCATATTACAAAGTACAATGTCTTTTTATTTGTTATAGTATAGGTGTTTTCAATAGTCAATGCTTTAAATCGTAAACACAATGTGTAAGTTCCGAAAGATAAAACAACGCAGTATAGTATATTATAGTGTTTAATAATACGCGGGAAAACTAAAACTAAAAGGTTTCTTCCTATTTACCATATAATTTGAACAAATACATACTAGTATGTCAAGATGGTGTGGGTATTTTCGAGAAAAAAATATAAGTCGAGTAAAATCATTATTTCGTTTTGACGCTAATGGGTATTATTCCAAACGAAATTAAATTGTGTAATTTTACTTCAGAATTAGCTGCAACTCACTCACTCAAAACAAAAATTACCGTCCAAGACTAGGAAAAGTTCATGTTGGAGATGAGAGAAGCATTTGTTTTTTGCCGAGTATAGTACATATTTACAGGTATCGTTTTTGTCCTGTGTGCGATCTGCATGTCTATATGATCTTACAAATAATAGTTCAAAAACTGAACAGTACACAGAAAACAAATGAAAAAAAAATAACAAAAATGTCGATCTCCGAGTGAAATTCTAAACCGAAAGACCACAAGCAAATGGCAAAATCAGAACCTGAAACACATCATATTAATGGATAACAATTTTTAAATACATGGCTATTATTATCACTTGTCCTAACACTGCTCTTGGTAAACCAAGATGCAAGATAAAAATGTTGAAGTTTACCCCCAAAAGATTTTTTTTTATTAAAAGCATATAAGCGTAATTAAAATGTAAATCAATCTGATTTGAATTAGAATGTGTGGTTTTCACACTACCGACGTTAGCGTAAAACATAAGATAGTTGTACACGTCTCAACAATGATAAATGGTTAAAAAAAATACGAGTTATACCTGCAAATTTTGAGGGAAAACACTAGATTTATGAGTTTGACTGTCCCTTTGCTATCTTTCGTCCCTCTTTGATATTTAAGAAACCAAGTGTTGACTAAATGTGTACGTCATGTCTTAGACTTTTGAAATTCTTTCTTGATGGAAATTTAATAAGATTATTAAGATTTAAAACATATATATTGGGAGGGGAATTTTATAACCTGTAAAATTTTTATCATTTTTTTTTTTATATTTCTACTAAAATTTAATAAACATCCTTTAAGAGGAATGCATCATTTTGAGCATTTTCTACAAAGATATGATACCCCAAAGTTTGCCCCATTACTCTCAATGGATGTTTTGGAAAAACTATCTTTGAGCAGTATATTTCTTTCCCAGTTGATAATAAATAGCCGTTCCTCCGACTATTTTGGACAAACATTGCTGGTGTAACAGCCCCGAGGGGTTTTCGAAGTGTTTCAGTTTGAAAGCGACTGAAATTTGGACTTCCATTATAAGGACAGTGGAGTTTAATGTTACATACATGTGTTATACTTATAATTTGGTTTGAAAATGTAAAAAGGATTTGTTTCTTTGTATTTATCGTCCTGAACAAGCATGAAGTATTTGCAACTGGACTGTAAGCAACCAACAATCAACCAGTCCTATTTCGTGGCAGGTGTCACGCATCCTTATAACATTTAAGCTATATAAGATGGGATTTCAACAAGGTTTACGTCATATATCGACATTTTAGCACTTTTACTTTATGAAATAAATAATAAAATTTAATGTCTGTGACATTATATTTCATATTTTCAATCTTTACAACAAAAATGAATAAATAAATATAAGTGCATTTACAAAAAGAATAAAAGATATAATATCAAAGTTATTTTCTATATTCTAATATATACAAAAGCAATTACCGTATGTCACAACCCCTTTTAAATATGTGAATTTATCATCTTTTTTTCTAATTTACAATTTTTCACACTTTGATGGAAATTAGATACATACCTTGTTTTCCATTTCAATAAAAGTTAAATGAAAGACGATTTCTCTCCAGTGAGACTACCAATTAAAATCATTTATTGTCCCTCCTTTCAGCTTCAATAACCCGAAAAGGTTTTCTTTTGAAATTGGAAGATAATATCTGAAAGGACAAAGCCATCCCCGGCACCGTTTATACCTAGTACAATGAAAACCAAAGGAATTTTAAGGCATCCAGTCTGCCTTTTGACAAAAATTATACTCTTCCATAATAAAGTGAAAGAAACGAAATTCAAATGTCGACAAATTAAGATGTTATCGTTCAGTAATGTATAAGTTATTTGATGTTCATTGTGAATTAGATGATATCAAAGTTCTAGTTTTTATGATTTAGAATGTTATAATTTATATTATTAAAGTTAAATGCTTTTAAAAATATTTTTGATCTGACAATAAAGGCAAAGAATGAAACGACAAAAAAGTTTTGAAAGTGATATGAAACACTTCTTTGTATATCTTGTGAAATCTACAATGGAAAAGACATCAATGTTAATGGAAGAAATTGACGAGTATATGATAGTAGTAGTTTTTATGACTTTGGTACCATGCGGGGGAGGCAGGGGATTGTTATTTACTTGTTGTTTGTGACCTAACAATATTTTATGGTTAAACGTATGTGTGATGGAAAATAGTATAAAGTACATATATTTCTGGTGCGTTCGTTTGACTATGACTAGGATTGTTCATTTTCCTGTCGAATGTCGGTGTTTTTCTTCGAGCACCACAGCTTCCTCCTCCAATAAGAACTGACCACCACGAAGTAGTCAATAGTGTTTAAAGTGGCGTTAAACACCAAAATAAAATCATGAAAATCAGACATTTATCTATTTTAGATATATGTTTGTTGGATGTATGTATGATTAGTTGTTTAAATTTTTAATGTCTTTTTGACAATCTTGATTTTCGGGTTTTATACCAAATTTCATTTGATTTTACATTACAATTGGCAGTTATGAACTTATCGATATCATGACTTCTTAAGCAACGCCGTTTCCTTAGAATTTTATGTTTTTATAGTGCTATAAAGTCAAAAATCTTATATGGATGAAAAAGTAAATCACAAAAAATACTGAACTCCGAGGAAAATTCAAAATGGCAAAATCAGAAGATCAAACACATCAAACGAATGGATAACAATTGTCACGTTCCTGACTTGGTATAGGCATTTTTTTTAATGTATAATGATGGATTAAACCTGGTTTTATAGCTAACTAAACATCTCACTTGTATGACAGTTGCATCGAATTCCATTATATTGTCAACGATGTGTGAACAAAACAAGACATAATAGGTAAAAATGTCAAAATAGGGATACAACCGTCAACATTGTAGTATAATCTTTAAAATCACTATTAAACAAATATTTAACAAAGAAGCACAAAAAGGCATATAGACAAAGCACATTAGGAAAAATGTAAGACAAGAATGCAAAAAATAACAATAGCACAATAGCACAATGATGGGATGTACAAGTAGAGAGTCACATTATATGTATCAAAGAAACACAGAAAGACCTATAGACAAAGCACATTAGCAAATATAAAAGACAAAATTACAAAACCTATCACAGACCATAACACACAGACGGGATGTATAAGTACAGAGGCATGTCATATGTATGATAGAATTTCAAACAGGCACATAAAAGCCACATTAGCAAAAATGATGGTGTCACTAATACTGTTTATTACTAATGAAATCTTTCTGTGAGGACATTATTCATTGATGCAGGGGTAGGTCAGTGAAATTATTTTTAAAACAAATTTGTTTAATTTGTTAAAAGCACACAAATTAAAACTAAAAAAACAACTTCAAAAAAACTATATTTAAATATACAGCCTTTGATAATGACACAATTCTTCTTTCAAATATATTATATTATCACGGAAACACCGTATTTAGACAAGGAATATAAGATACCAAGGGGAGGGGGGCAACACAGTCATAAGTCGAAGAATAATAAACAACTTCAAAAAGGAATAAACAAACAACAGTACTACACACAAACAAACTCGGGTGCTGTGTTAAGTGTGCATGTTTCTATTCCAGAGGTATAACATCCGCCTAGTTTCACTATTCTGTATGTTTGTTAACGAGTCAAATTTCTATGCAATAGGGGATTGGTAAAATGTCTATTTATTTCGCCAAATTTAGAAAACATCCGTACCTGTTCTTGAAACAATGAGAAACTTTGAAACATTTTGATCATGACAAATGATGAGACACGATTGTTGTCAGTAAAGAAACAATTCAACACAGAAATCATAAACAGAAGCAACATGATTTTTTTTAAACAAAACAAACTATGAATTGACTCTTGTGCCCCTGAAGGGTAATTCATCCCTATTCTACTATTGGCACTGTCATTTTGCTTATGGCAAACAAACTAGGAATTGACTCTAGTGCCCGGAAGGGTAAATCGTCCCTATTCTACTATTGACACTGGTATGTTGCTTATATGGCAAGCAACAATCCTGTAACACGTTGCATTCAGTGATGTCACAACTGATAAAAAGATGGTAGAGTTATATGGCTATGCCAAATTAACATTGGGATAACGGATTAGCCCACAAAATTTGAAATAAAAAAAACATAAGCATTATCTGACTTGCATGCCATTGACACGCAAGTACGTGTGTATTATCACACAAAAACACATAGACACGACAATTAAGTTACTGTGTGCATTACCGGCTTCACTCAAGAACACAAAGATACGTCAGTTACTTTTATCTCACGCGGGTAAAATATCACGTTGTGATTGGTTTAACGCCGTCACGTGGTGATCCCCTATGAGATCGTAGGGGGTAGTAAATTTCATAGGGGGTTCATGACGCGTTAATGGGGACGTCATCTTTTAATGTTGATGTGTTTCATTGTTTATTTTTCAACATAACGCAGCAGATAAAGTCCAGCATGCGATAAATTCGTTATACGGTTAACTACTGACCCCCTGACTGAGGGTAAATAAAATTCATAGGGGGTTCGGCCTCCGGCCTCACCCCCTATGAATTTTACTAACCATCCATGGATCGTAGGGGGTCAGTAGCGAACCATATAACTTATAGTATGCATTATCACTGTAGAATACATGACATACATAGGCACCTCAAATACGTGTGCATTATCAACCAAGAAAGAAAAATCCACTTTAACCAGCAATTTAAAAAAATAAAATCTATTATCACGAACATTTTTACACGGATCTTTATATACTAAGTTAACTTTGATTTGTTTGGCACATTATAGAGGTATGACAAGAGCAAAATCTTACAAACCACAACTTCACGTCACCTGTGTTCATTCTAACTCGAGTGCCTTTCATTACGTTAACCCGTAAAGCTACAAACAATGTTACGAAATTGTATACAATATGTCCTATTGTTAATACCCGTCTTTTAATTTATTATCTTTTTACCCAGAAGCAATCTAAATATTTTCCTACATCCCATACAAAGGCATCTTGTATTGTGTATCGTCTTGTCGTTAATTAAAATTGAAAACTAAGAACTACAGAGTAAACATGAAAAATGAAATGTAAACTTTTACCTTGCAACTAACAATAGAAAGATGAATTGTGTCTCAAGTAGGAGTAAAATGTCTTTGTCCAGTTTGACATTAAAATCTCCCAATAATATAAACTTTTGTCACCCAATACAATGGAATTTCAATGGGTATTGACGAAGGGCCTTGTTCTTTTATGCTAACAATCATTTAATGATACAATTTTGTAAATGATAAGATCTCTTTCTTGTGGCTATTCTTCTTTTTGTAAAAGGAAAACACAAAACATTGTTGTTAATAAATAAAAGGACCGGAAAATTAATTTCTAATTCCAATAAAAACACGGATGATACATTGTAATGAAAGGTTGGCCACAGAAATACCGTTTGGTAAATTCCCCCTGGCAACTTTCAGGGTGTTCTTCAAAGGAAGATTAATGTTAGATCGATACCACGATATGATACTCCAGTTCACTATGTACTTGTTTGCTAACCACGTTACATTGTGTTTTAAGCAGCGTGTTGATACCAGTAATCATTCGGTGTTAATCAAATTGTTTTGTGTGTCGTTTGGTTGCTGTCTAATTGAAGTATGCGTCTTATTGCCTTTTATTCACAAATGTTCGTACTTGATAAGCACTGTTGTTGAGATAAGGTTCTCAGTAATATGATAATTTTGGTAATTACTAAAAAATAATTGTGTTAGCAAAGAATTTTGTAAACGATTTGATGTTGATGAAAATAACGAACTTATGTCTGTGTCATTATGGTCTCTTATGGAGAGTTGTCTCATTGGCAATCATACCACATCTTCTTTTTTATATTATATTAGTTATTATATATACATATGCAGCAGTGTTTGGCTTGAACTAATGTATTCATTATCGACTCGTTGGCTGCACTACAGTACTGGTATCTTCGATTGATTAGAAATAAGAAAATGTGGTATGAGTGCCAATGAGACAATTCTCCATCCAAGTCAGTGCAATTCATAAAAGTAATCCATTATAGGTCAGTTGGTTTTAAAATGATACCTAGATCCTGTATTGACCTCTGATAAAGTGCTAATTTTGATATAAATATATTATGATTTTAAATCCATTTTTATTTTATTTGTTTTACTATTATATAGCCCTATTATTATTATTATTATATAATTTTTGATTAACTTCCAATCTGGTCGTAACTGGTTTAAAATTAACCGTCAGTTGGATAGACATATTTTCTCAATTACTTAATAGTAACTATTGGTTCATGGATTTTAAATTGAACAAAGTTTCATCATCTTCATACCTAGGATAGTTTAATTGTTTTGTTTCTGATTTTCCTCAAATTTGAAAATTTGATTCCGCTCTCCAACCCCCCAACCCCCCCACCCACACACACACACACACACAACACACAACTGGTTATAACAATGCATTTAAACTAAACACATACTAAACGCATAAAGGACTCATGTCGTTCTTAATTGATTATACCTTTCTTGTAAACTGCTCTTGTTTATGTAATCTCTTTTTGCATCTCTTGAAAATATTGGAAAAGATTCGTTCTTGATCATATTCAACGCAAAGCATAAAAGTGTTGAAAAGAAGTGTGTAAAACTGTTGGTGACTGATACACTAAACCCAAAGAAGAAATCGGGCAACTGTAGTAGCGATACCAATAGTCTGATAATAGCTGTGTCTGTAGTTTCTGTAAGAGCAATTTTGCAAGGAAATTGGAATAGTTTGCATAAGCCCTTATATAGCCTGTCAAGTTTGGAATGTCGAAGAGCATCGTTGTTATAAAGGCATATTTCCACCAAAATAGAAATAAACTTATACTGGAATCGTTCATGTCCTTTTGGTACAAAGATTGGTCGGTAGGAGTATTATATAGAATTCATGATATTATAATCACGAATATTGCATAGTTAACTTTTGTAAAGGATTGGTTTTAGTTAAAGATTTGTGTAGAATACATTACATGTATTAGAGCCTTGAGGAATCAATGTGTATGAATCTGAATGCAACAATTGAGTTAAGAAAGATAACTCAAATTCAAAAGATATTTTCTATTTTAATTGAAAAAAAAACGTACTGATGACATGCATCCATTACCAGTAGATAACTTGCTTTTCGTACATTATTATTCCTGTGCACACCAATTGTCGATGCTGTATTTTGCCCGATTGGAACTTAGTTTCTTTGTTATTACTTTTTATGTTGAAAATATTTATTTTCGCTGACAGTGCACGAAGATATTAATATTATAGAAACTTCTTAATTGTAAACTTCAAGAAAAAATACCATCCTATAAATATATCTTCTGAAATTTATAATTTCCTAATTAATAATTTTCTAAGACGTGTCATTGTTGTCCCCCATGGGTGGTAGATCCGCTCAGTGACAAGTATTTTTTTTTTTTTTTTTTGGCTTTGAATTTGATACATTTTATAGTAAATTAGTCTAGTGTTGTCGACGGTTAACAGGTTAACCGTCTGAACGACCGAATACCGAATACCAAAAATGCTAACCGGTTAACCGGACTTTTTTTCAGTTTTGATAGATTTGATGTAAATTTGTAATGAATTCATTAAATAGTTATGTTGTCTCTAAAAATTGTCGACGTGGTAATTAATTTGACAGATCAATTATCCAGTAAATTGATTGCTATTGTTTATAAAAAAAATAACTTGTCTTTCAGCTCGGGGCAAGATCTTAAGGAAACGTAATTAGTATATATGTTTGGTTAACAGTAACTTTAAATCAGTAATACGATTAAGTTTTACGATTTACTTTATTATTTCATTTTTGTTCTTATATTGTGTAGATCTACATCTGAATGTGCAATCTCCGTCGTGTAAGGCTTTGTCATACTTTAAACGAAATGCTAACTCAAAAATGGTGAATTGCAAACCTATGTGAATGTTATCAGTGTACACTTGATAGTACGAGTAACAAGCTTTGGCTTAATCATTTCAAATTGAAATTAACACTCCACTTTATTTTCGGAGACAACAAGAGAAAATGAAAGAATCATCGGTTTCAGACATATTGAATTGTACGAGATCAAGAAGGTTTTTTTATTTTTCAATCTGAATTTAGTACAAACTCCATAGTTGATACGGTGTATTCGATTATTAAACTTCGCCGGAAATCTTCACAAACAAGCTTATAATACCACAGGACATTGAACTTCAATTCAGCGTATTATCAAAACGTAAATGTATGACTTGGATGGAAGGTTGTCACAATTAACACTCATACCACATCTTTTATATATATGTGTAGGGTACTATAGATAAGGCTTTCAAACATCAACATAAACTTCCGGATAACCGGTTAATCGGTCGAACGATTATCCGAGTAACCGGTTAGATAAAAGTGTACGATTTGACAACACTATAAATTACCTATTAACTAATTGTTTATTATGATACACTCAGACAGTGTTGCCATTGCAATTTTTTGGTGCAGTATTTTGTCTCGCCTGCAACATACAAATTAAAGGCGACATAAAAACCAAATGCCATTTCAATAAACTATTCTAACTTGACGTGCTTCTTGAGCTTTGTGAATAAACCCATGCTTTAAATCCAATAAAATTTGTTTGCACATGCGTATATTGACTACTTCAGAATAAATATTTTTTTTTTCAAATTGGCATACATTTAACATATTTCATGAACCTAAACCACTTCCAAACTCTTAAATGATGCACATGTTGCTACTAATTCATTTATTATGGTTGTCATGTGTTGCAATTCGAAATTGACATATTTGACCATATATATGACAACCGTTCATGTTGGCTATTCAAATATCATACCTCTAAAAAAAATCACATTTCCAGTCGTTTGCTTGTTTACAAACAAAAAAGGGAGGTTCATAGAAGAGCATACACAACCGCCCTACACTAATACACTTCGGACTTACCTAAATTGTCCAAACCAGAATCGAAATAATTGATGCAAGCTATACTTTATTGTAGTTTTAACATGGGTTGGCATTATATTTGTGTTATTTTATACCTCACTATCGCTCTGGCAAAAATAATCACGAATATAATGCCTATACCCATGTTAAAGCTACAATAAAGTATAGCTTGCATCAATTATTTCTAAATTATGTCTTATTCTCTAGCAAAGTTTTGTTTAAATGTCTTTTTCCAATTTCAAGTATTTCACTGATAAATGAACTATTGCATTTTTCAAAACTAACATGTATTTTTTTTTTAGTCATCATTTAAGTACAGTCTGTGATTCCAATATTTTGTATTGCACTTTTCACTAACATCAGCAGTTACCAGCGAGACATTGTGGAATCCTTTACGTGATTGTTTACTTCGATAGTCTTAGATATTGGCAAAGTTCAGTTCTTGCTATATATTTTTGTGTTTCTTTGTTACATATTTCTTTATTTTTATAGCGATTAAGATTATAACATAATGATGACTGCTGCACCCTTATTTTGACGTTTTTACCTATTGCTCAATAATCGTTGTCAATATAATTGAATTGTATGCAACTTTCATAAAAGTGAGAGGTTTGGCTAGCTATAAAACTAGGTTAATTCCACCATTTTCTACACATGAAAATGACTGTACCAATTCAGGAATATGACAGTTGTTATCCATTCGTTTGATGTGTTTGAGCTTTTGTTTTGGCCATTTGATAAGGGACTTTCCGTTTTAAATTTTCCTCGGAGTTTGATATTTTTGTTATAATCCTTTTTTCAGATATTATTTTGTATTTCACCATATTGCAGTTCTAGCCATATATTTTACCTTTGTCCTTCGGTCGTATATGATAAAAGTGTGTCCGCCATCATGACATGCAATTATTGGGATTTTTCTAAAAATCCATGTCAAGGTAGAGGACCTGCACCTTTGTGTGAATTTTGACAGTGGAAAACTTAATTCGTGATTTAAAATGTTATGCATGTGTCACATCGTTTGGAAATGTGTCAAATAAAACGTAGTTTAAGTTCACTCTCGTTTTCTCTTTTTTTTCGCCTTTTGTGTTCAAACCTTTTTATTTCTTCATCACGTTTTCCCGTGCTTGCTTCATTTACTGAAACACAAAAACATCTTACTGTATATGAACACCATACTCAACAATACTTGTGTATATTTTACCATTTGCTTGGGAATATACATGTACCTATATAATTGTCGACAAAAGCACATTTTCACCTTGATTCTAATGCTATCATTCTAGATCATCAGCAGGTTGTGATACTTGAAAATATTGGGTTATGGCGTCATGTAGTTACTACAGCAATTACATGCTCACATATTCATTCGCGCCAATTTATCATTGAATTCACGCGACCGTGATTGTATTCATACAACAGAACAACTATCGCAACGATTTAAACGCGTAAAACAGTCTTACTGATTATTTCATGATATTTCATTTTCTTAATAAAAATGCAGGTTGTAAAGCCAAGATTCCGATAAATAAAAAGCATAAGGCATTTTTTTATCAATTTCAACAGCTCGAATATAGGCTCTTTCTAGCGATCTTGCTTGATATTCCTGCTGTTAAAGTCAATATAAAGAATAATGCCATGGTTCTATTTACTGTATCTATTCTTTTTTCGTGTCAGGTTAGCTCGGTTACAGAATATAAGATATATGTATAGAGCACAACATCCTGTTTTAAAACTTTTATTTCATGACTTTGATAGTTGAAATATTTGTACCATCATGATATAAGGTTAAACATTCAATCCTGCAATTTGTTTAACAAATTCTTTATTTTGTAAAGCTTAAAGAAAAATTCTGACATAAAGATAAAGTTGTCTATAAAATAAATCATACCTAACAGAAATTTAGGAATATTCCCAAAAACAATTTCGTAATTTTTTATTCATATAAATGTACAAATGTTGATAATCTAATTCATTAATGTTATTTTCTTGCTTTTATAAAATGCCTTTAAACCTTTTCAATTTGATGTTCAGAAATGTTTCCGCTTTGACATGTTACAAGCGCCTGAATCACAATGCGCCAGTAGTCATGTCAATGCGTTTATTTAGGTAATTGCGAATAATTGAAGACTCTGTCAAAATAGTTCCGTTGGAATTACAATAAATATTTGTGGGTTGAACACCCAATTGAATCGCAAAAGCAATAAGATAAAATTAGCCGATACATTTAAGCGCAGACAGTTAAAAATTGAATGGCAATAAGTTAGACCAAATTGAATTAACTAGGCCATTATATACCATAAAATGTTGGCTTCATTAGTATGCACAAACCCATCACTTCGTTTTCCATCTATTATAGAATAATTCCGGATCATTCGAGAGTTTTGAAAAGTAATCTGCGTCTTTACATGATTGACTTTGTTTCCCAACAATGATTGGTTGGTGGTGTTAGCCGGAAGGACAAGTGCGGCAAATATGGCGGATAATAATTTCATTGCAGCTATTCACCTCGAAGTCAGATTATAATTGCTGGGTTTGTTAAAATGGGTGTAATTGAGTTTCCCTTCTCAAGATGAAAACATAATTCTCAATAGAAACTATTTTACAGTAAATTAAAGATAATTTGTATGAAAGGTTCCCCAAAGATTGTTGAGGTTAATTATATAATGGTTCGTCGTTGCCCTTAGCGTTTATTGTTAATCAGAGAGAGAAATTGTATCAGCATATATTATGCTTGGTTTGATCTGCTTTCTTCGATTTCTGAATTTTGTAACTGGTAGAAATTCTTTTCGGAACTATTTTGAATCTTAACTTAATTTTATTAGTCCTGGATGAAAATTAAAGAGTCAGTAGGTATTCATTTTCTAAAGTCTGTATTTCAAGTTGCATAGTAAATTGATGTCAACGTTGACAAAATGTAAGATTGCAATACACAATAGACGTAAACAATACTTTCATATATTGACGAACAACATTATAAAGCCATTATTATTTATTGTTGATGCATGCTACGGGGAATTAAACAAAATGTTGCCAAACTTTATAGAATTAACTAGATCATCAAAGACGGTTATCAATAATCATCCTTTTTTTTTATTAAGGTGACTGATATCTGTGTCCTCTTTGGTATTATCTTAGTACAATGTGTTGATGCCAATAATATTGCAAGTTACAACTTTTGCTCATTTTGCTCAATTTAATCACGAGGTCAGCTTAAACAAAAATGGGTACCTGGTGAGTCGTATAGACAAAACGCGTTTCTGGCTTACCATATTTAATAACCCAGGTATCTTTAATTTGCACTCTATTCTTCGTCTGTTGTGTCCTGTTGTGCTGTCGTTAATTCTTTGATGGTGTCCGTTGTATTCTGCGGTTTACATGTTGTAATGTACTATGATTTTTTTTTATTTAAGTCTTCCTCTGTGCTGAGTGTTCTTGCGTTTATTTGTACTGAATTCCTGTCATATGTATTAACAGTGTTGTCATTTTATTGGTAGTTTTAACATTGCCATATAAGCGGGAGGTTTGGCTATCCATAACACTAGGTTCAACCATGGAAGTATTAATTCCATTTTACTTCCATGGTCCAACCCAGCATTTTTTTCTCAAAATGTCCTGTCATAAGACAGGAATATGGCAATTGTTATCTAAAGGTCCGTTTCTGGTATGTAGGCGTTGTTTTTGTTACAGTTCAATGTTTTTGTTGATGTGTTGTTTTCCTCTTATAGTTGATGTGTTTCCTTCGGTTTTAGTTTGTTAGCCGGATTTGTTTTTGATTAATCGATTAATAACTATTGAACAGCGGTATACTTCTGTTGCATTTATTTGATGAGTTTGTACAATTTACAATACCGGGTAATCCGTACACAATCATAAAGAATTCAGAAATCGACAGGTAAGGCGTTGCGGTGTTCATACGTTGATCTTTTGCTTAATTTGTCGTTGAAATGTCCATGTACCGTAGGTTTTCCTAAGTTGTTACAATTTGATTCAGACTATGCAATACCTGATAAACTTGAATGAGGGAAATTTCCTTATATATTTACCTGAGAAATTTGATTCAGGGTACCCGAATAGTAATAGTTTTATTTGGGCGGAATTAACTATAAGTCATTGAATAGTTACAATTTGTTTTAGGGCACTTTATCATTGGTTTAATGGAGTAGTAACAATTTGATTATTAACCTTTGTTTTCCTGATAGAGTAAACACAGGTTGATTCCGACGACTTTACCGTAGGCTTTTCTGAGTATAGTTAGTTTAATTTATAGGCTTTCCTAAGCAGTTAAAGTTGGATTCCAGGGAGTCCCGGACTTTACTCGAGAAGTTACAGTTTGGTTAAGGTAATTGCCATTGTTTTGCCTTATTAAATGTCAACAGTACGCCTTAGACAGTGGGAGAGAAAAAAACATACCGTATAGTATGCCCCGACATGAACAATACGAAACAATTCAATTCAGAAAACTAACGACCTTATTTATAACAAAACGACTTACGAAAAACAAATATGACAGCCACGAACCAACAACAACCACTGAACTACATACTCTTGACTTTGGGAAAGGTAAATAAAGAATGTGGCGGGATTAAACATGTTTGCGAGCGCCCAATGCAACCCTTCCCTAACATGTTACAGTGATGTAACAGCACACTATAAGAACATACTATAAAAATCAGTCGTTAAAGACTGACCTCATCAGATCGATTCAAAGCAGAAAAGTATCAAACAAAAACGTTCACCGAACGTGGCAGGGTATTTATCCATTCCTTATCCGTGACAACAAAAAGACATTACGTACAGATCTGAGAGTACTCGCAGTTACTGGCAGATATAGTCCAAAGCCAGTTATAACTCATGAAACACTCATGTATCTCAGATTAAATTAAAGATCAGTACACATCAAACATCCGATTGATTTAGTGTAAAGACGTCATTAACAGTCAGAGAAAAAAAATAACTTGTGTACGTATATATTCTAACTGGTATGCCTTAGTAAGACGTACTCGTAATTCAAAAAAATGATGGCTCATGAGGAACGAAAACAGGCGTAATATTTACATAGGAAAAACATGAAATGATATTCTGCACATATCCAATTGATAGCATCTATATCCCGCATTTATCCTCTATGGCTTCCTATTATTTTCAGATCATGGACTTTAGAAGATACCGAAAAGATAATTATTTTCACTGATTTTTAATATTTTTCTCATTGAGGCCACTGATCTTTCATATTTTTCTAAGATTTGTTTAAATTGCAAGAGATTGCTAACAAACATAGTAAGCATAACTTATTTGTATCATGATGAAAGCAAGTAGTATCGAAACCGTTAATTCTATATAGTGACTCTGTTTCGTGGCTTTAAAATCACAGCAGTCATAACAAAAAAGTTTATCAGAAAAGTTTCAATAATATATTGTATTTATGTCATATCTGTGTTCGGTTTAAAGATGTCACAACTGCGTTCTCATAATAGAAATCTATTATTCACCACAAATTTTGAACCAGGCTCAAGCAAAATTTTGATTGGTGAATTGACAGAATATTCCACGAACAATAACCAACACGGTTGTCGTGCAGAACATCTATAGTGACGTACCTAATGAGATAAATAAAGAGGTAGGATATAAGCAGATTAGGTAGTCTTTGAAGTTTGGATGTTTTTAAAATATGAAAAGCATCTAACGTCAAACTGGTCGTAATTAGGAAGAAGAGAAAAGTAAACACTGCTTGTAACTTTTGGTGGAAGCTAATCATTTTAACATAAGTCCTCCAAAAGTGATGTGTATGTATTATAAAAAAACAAGTTAATAAGTTTAATTTAAGAGTGCTAAATTGTGCGTCAGTTGACAACTGTTTAATATGAATAACGAAATACTGTGAAATTATTTTCGTTTGTGCATTTCTTTGAACTAAACATCTAGAGAGTGTTGATAAATGTATATTTCTGATCAGATGAATATGAAACAAGTACATGTTAAAATATGACAATATTAATGTGTAATATAAAATATAAAGAAATAATAATAACACTTCAAAAAGGATGTGATTACTTTTTAATTAAATATTCGGAGTATTTTTTAACACTTGTCAGTTCACATCCATTTTTCAACCGTTTCTGAGGATGCTAGTAAAAAAACTGAATATGTTTCTTTGTATATTTTTTTTTGTGTAAACAATGTTTATTGTCGTTCAAAGAGGTACAGATATTTAAATTGCCACGTAACTGAAGAATCAAGCAAATCGGCAACGGCAAATGTTAAGAAAATTTAAAGTGAAAACCGGTGTCTTTTTTTCTTCTTCTCTTTATTATGTAAAATATACGTATATTCTATTGACTTATTTTTTTTCTGAAAAAGACTTTTAAATTTTAAAAGTTACATTTTAAAATTGAATTTTTAAAGGACATAAAATTTGAATCTGTAACATTGGAGGTCAACACATTTACATAAATGCAATTATTGTCAATGCCTGTCATTTCGTGCATATCTAAATAGATTTCGAAGGAAAATTGAAATTTTTGCATGACAAATTGTTGCTAAAGAGAATTCATTTACAGAATGGAAAAGAATTCATAGAAATTTTATCTTTCAAAGAACTAAAATTTCTTTTCAAATTGTGTTGCTTTTACGTTTAATTTAAAGAACAGAAAACATGAAGAAACTCTTTATTGAATCAAAACAACCAAGCATCTTCTTCAATTACTGACAAATTGGTCCATTTCTATCGTTTATGTTCTTTTCAAACTTGTCTTTACTACGAATAAAAGAGTCAATTTGTTTGTTACAAAATTATTCGGTATACAATATACATCTAATTTGTTCCAAGTTTCGCATTTAGACGATAAATGAAACACGATTCCAACATTCAAATGCATTCATGACAAAGAAAAGAAATGATGCCGTTGTCAATTCAAATTTCATTTTTGGTCATAATCTGTGTTTTTCTCGTGTTTAATAAGTCTAATAGTAAATCCCAAATTCAGTAAATTGAATTGGCATAAATGGAACATTCAGAAATCTATTCAGACTCTCCGCAAGATTTCTAAAGATTCATTAGAGTCAGAAGAATATTGGATGAATTCTTTTCTTTGCAAGGAGAAAGAAAAGAGCGATAATTGAATGTTTCTATAGCTTATCTTGTGAACTTTGTCAGGCAAATAAAAGGGGTCCATAATCATTTAAATACTTCGTAAGGACCATGTCAATTTGTTCTCAAGATTTCTTAAAACCTCATAAAAGAAATGTTCGTTTCTAATGAATAGAAAATGACATCCATTGTCGATTTCATTAAGACTTCACTTGATATTGATGAGGCTGGGAATTGTGGTTTTTTCAGCAAATGATTCTTAAGAGCCTTCTCTACTTTTACTAGCTCTTCTAATTAACCTTTTCTGACATTTATAGAGTATTTTTATAAATTGGCAAATAATTTATCAATAAATTTCTTACAAGCACGTCTAGCAAGAAGAACATTTGAATAGGAAGTGGTGGGACTAATTGTCTGAATAATATGGGCGCTGTCATCGGTATTATTATGTTTGGAAAAATACAAAGCATCTGGTATCTTTTAATTTTTCATTCAACTCGGCTTGGAAAGAACATCGCATACGCTCTTTTATTAGATAAATGCTACTGGTGTAAACCAGCCTATTATTTCAAATTTAATTATTTAATTATTTAACAAAATCAAAATGCATGACTTTTTATATCCAAAGTCTCGCCGTATAAAAGCTATCGGCAGCAGTCTTTTTGCGCCAATTAATGTTTTTAGGGGTATCATTTGCGCCAATGATTTTGTTTTTCAAATGTATCAATTGCGCCAATATTCGAAACTCATTTTCGCCAATTTACCTGTACACAGATCTATCATAAATATTAATGATTGATCTTATTTTTGGCTTGAAAAGTATCATATGTTCGGAGATATTTCACCGAGAAGATGAGCATCTATAGAGAAATGACTTAAAATGCATAAGACAGTCAATGTACAGAGAGAGAATAAAACTTATTGCTTTGTTGTATATTTTATAAAGATATATACCAATAGAGAAGAAAATAGAAGCATTTTTTTTTACTGTTTTATGCATTTCAACCTTCAATGTTTGTGTTTGACAATACAGTGAAGTTAAAAGCTACTATATACATTAATTTGGGAAGTACCCATGCAGCAGCAGTGAGAAGAAAATATGTTTCAGAAAAGGAAACATTTGCCGTGAAAACTGCCCGTTCCAAGTCCGAATAAAATAGTAGGGAAGTCATTTTTCTCCTAATTGGCGCTATCGTATGTTTTACTTTTGGCGCAAATGATACCATGTTATTAAAACATGTGAAGCAAACGTAGCATTGGAGAAAAAAGTTTTGGCGCAAAAGGACGCATTTTTGGCGCAAACGGATCTCTCCCAAGCTATCATGGCACGAAAATAAGATAACACATTTGTAAATATATTTATGAGCATTATCACAGAGTTTTATGACATTTTGTAAGCAAAATGAGTAAGTGTGGAGTTGTTAACTTGACATATGGGGCATCTTTTATTTTTCAACTTCCCAAGGTGTATCAAATATAATAACCGGCAAAAAGAAGAACAAATCGAAAGAATGCACTTTTGAAAGTTGCAAAAATGTCAATAATTTTACTTTTTTCGAAACTCTGTGTTGCAAAGTTATTTTTAAATGACATACAAGTGAAAATTTATTTAGAACAGAAAAGATAATGACGAGGAGTCACCGAACCTTTTTCATTTCATCTTTTATATTTATATTCTATTCTACATACTCCAGTTGTATGCCAAATTTAATGAAAATCCACGAGGTCGACCATTACTTACATGTTAACTTAGAAATATTATTGAAGAGGATAATTCATATTTCCTCTGAATTTATTTTAAGCTAAGTCAAATTGAAACAAACTATTTACTCTTATTTAGATTAACAGTAGCAAAGCTTCCGGTGTTGAAAGACTACACAAATCTTGGTTTCAATCATAGTTTCATCAACTTTTGGATTTTAACCCGCGGGGGACTTACCTCTTTGCTCCAAAAATTGTATAGTATTGCTTGTCTCAAGATTAAAGTTTGTTTTTTTTTTAAATTATTTAAATGAAAAACTAACATTCAGCTATGCTTTATACTTGGAATTTAAAGAACTGTTGAACAGAATTCAGCGCGACAATCGTTTTGATTCTCTAATTCCTAAAAGTGAAGATCCCTTTTGTCATGAAACACCTCGCCAATACTAAATTTCCTGAAATCGCTTGAACAAAAACAGGTGCTCTAAAAGTAATGTTTACTCTTTTGTTACGATTATTTAGGTCGGCCATGAAGTTGTTAAATAGTGTCCTGAATTTTGTTAATTAGAAAACGATGCTTGAATCCAGTACCTTCTAAGCAATGTAATAACACGTTCCAATTACTAGTATAAATATTAGGTCATATCAGAAGTTTTGAGTCGATTTTGTTTGTATTCTTTTTTGTAATGATGAATACATTTTGAGTTGTCAAATAACAGAATTTAATGTTACACATACTTTGTCCAACGCAAATTACCGGTAAATATTATGTCATATGAAAAGTTTTGAGTCGTTTATGTTTGTTTATTTTTCTTTTTTGTAATGAATAAATTTTAAATTTTTAAATATAAAATAAATATAACACACACTTTATGACTCTTAATTTGTTAAAAGCAAATTGAGCACTTCTTAAAAAAAGTCTTTTATGAAAGCAGGACACCGGATAATATCTCAGCAATTCCGGAAATAACAATAGAAAGAAAATTGTTTTAACGACATAATATACAATATGCTATGCAACAACTTTCGATGGGAAAATTGTTTGAGTTTTCTAGATGATACAATGGAGCATTCATATTATTGGTAAAAACGTGGGAAAACATCTTTGACTAAAGAAAATTGGCGATCTAACAGTGTGAGTTCATTTAGATGTTTTATAATAGTTTATTCATTTAAAAAGTAAACGTTGTCGCTGGGAAATTCCAGGAAACAAAGTCTCAAACATTATATTGGAAAATACATAACGAAATAATTTAAAATGCTACAGATTTAAATAAACCGACAATATTTTTTGTCAAAAACACTTAAGTTTATTATGTGTCTTGGACCCATAAACAAGCGGGTTATATTAAAACATAATCTACTTGGTTGGATAGAACATCTTTCTAATATCTAATCCTCGGTACAGGCATTCTCTTATGTAGAAAATGGTGGATTAAACCTGCTTCCATAGCTAGCTTAACCTCTCACTTGTACGACAGTGGCACCAAATTCCATTATATTGACAACGAGGTATGAAAAATCCAAAAACAAACATATTTTTGACATTTTCCCCATTTCCATTCCCAATTTTATAATAGGTAAAAATGTCAAAAACATCAGTCAACATTGTGTTATAATCTTAATCACTAAAAAAAAAACCAAACAAATATGTAACAGTGAAGCAAACAAAGGCATATAGACAAAGCACATAAGCAAAATGAAAGACAAGAATACAAAAATTTACAAATTTACATGAGAAAACTTACACAATGACGAGATGTATAAATACAGAGCCACGTCATACGTATCAAAGAAACACATAAGGCACATAAATCAATCACGTTAGCAAACATGAAAGACAAAAATACAAAAAAACATAATAGAAAAAATAACACAATGACGGGATGTATAAGTACTGAGCCACGTCATATGTATCAAAGAAACACAAACAGTCATAAAGACAAAGCACAAATTAGCAAAAATGAAACGGACAAGATTACAAAATCATCATAACACAATAACACAATAACACAATGACGGGATAACTAAGTACAGAGTCCCGTCAAATGGATATCACAAAAAAAAACCAGACTAAACAGTAAAAGTAATTAACTCATTTTGTCCTTATACCAGCGGCCTTGCACTCGCACAGCAGTATCATAAACAATATACAGAAAAACACAATGGTGGTTTAAACCTGCTTCCATAGCTAGCTTACCTCTCACTTGAATGACAGTCGTATCAAGTTCCATTATATTGACAACGAGGTGTGAAAAATCCAAAACAGACATATTTTTGACACATTCCCCATTGCCATTCTCAATTTTATAATAGTTTAAAATGTCAAAAACAGGAGAACATCAGTCAACATTGTGTTTCAATCTTAATAACTATAACAACAAACAAATATGTAACAAAGAAGCACACAAAGGCATATAGACAAAGCATGATAAGCAAAAATGAAAGACAAGAATACAAAAATGTACAATAGCAAACTTACACAATGAAGAGATGTACAAGTACAGAACCATGTCATATGTATCAAAGAAACACATAAGGAATATAGACAAAGCAAATTAGCAAAAATGAAAGACAAGAATACAAAAAGTATCATAGAACAATAACACAATGACGGAATGTATAAGTACATAGCCACGTCATACGTATCAAATAAACACATAAGGCATATAAGCCAAGCACATAAGCAAAAATGAAAGACAAAAATACAAAAAAAACATCATAGAACAATAACACAATGACGGGATGTACAAGTACTGAGCCACGTCATATGTATCAAAGAAACACAAAAAGTCATAAAGACAAAGCACAAATCAGTAACAAAAATGAAACGGATAAGAATACAAAATCATCATAGAACAATAACACAATGACGGGATAACTAAGTACAGAGTCCCGTCAAATGGATATCACAAAAAAAACCCAGACAACTAAACAGTAAATGTAATAAACTCATTTTTGTCCTTAGCTCTTATATCAGCGGCCTTCCATTCGCACAGCAGTGTCATAAATAATATACAGGAAAACACAATAGTGTCACGTATGTTAAGACTTTATTTTTCATTTTATGATAATTTCAATGCAGAATATTTTTTTTTAGTCTTCCAACAAACTACAACTTAGATAATACTGCTGCACTTATTTCAAATATACTCTGTACTCTGTTGCTATACCTGACAGTGATATCCTATTCCGATACACTTCTTTTAACACATTCTCTGTTGTTTTTGATATATCAATTATGTCAAATACTGATTTATATAATGCCTCCTTTCTGTCTCATGCTTGGTAAATAATAGTTTATACTGATTAAACAAATTTGTACATATATATTGTATAAGATGCAGTATAAGTAAAAACGAACCAACCCTCCATCCAAATCACAATTTGTTAAAATAAACCTTTACCCAGATTCGTCGACCTTTTCGACATTACTTGTTTGAAAAGTCAATATGAATAAAAAACAGATCCTGGTTTCCTTTTGTCTTTCGCTGCATCCTATATTTCCATTCATTTGCATACAGCATTTTTAGGAGTTTCGTATCTTACTGTTGGTCTTCATTTAAATGTATGTTCATAGCAAATGCTTACAGCTGAACTGATTCAAGTGCTAAACATATAAAGACGTGGTGACGTAACAAATGTAAATTATATAAAACAGTCATATAAGTTAAGAAGTTCACGAGGGAGTTGCAAAAATTTTTAATTAATATTACGCAAAAACTGTGAACTATATAGTAAAAGTACAACTATTTTAATTGGTAGAAGTTCAAGCTGGCTTATTGGCTTTCCCAATCTAGATAATGTCCTTTTCTTTTATAAAATTTCTTTCTTGCAGATGAGAAAACCTACTCATGAAAGGATCTCTAAAGTGTTTTATTGGAATAAGTATTTCATCGAAATAGTTAAAAACAATTTGAATAATTTCGTGAATTTCAAGTTTGCATAATTTTTAAGCAGGGATGTTCTATTCTTGCGGAGCACTAGAAATCCCTCGCGAACTCTAAATTGGAGTTGGAAACAAAGAACGATTTTGTGATTAATGTCGGCTATTGTTTATCATGCATATTTAAACATGTCAATGTTATTCATAAGGTGACTGAAAGTCTTTAGCTAAATACCAAAAGAGCCGAATACATAGGACACCAAAGCAGACCGAAGCAACAATTAAAATATGCCCTTCAAGCTTCAACATCTTCAATATTCGCAACTAAGTCGCTGTGCTCTTTTCTAGTCTCTTCGAGATACTGGGATTCAAAGTAGCAGGTAGTACTGTAAATAAAGGCAACAGTAGTATACCGCTGTTGAAAAGTCATAAATCGATTGAAAGAAAACAAATCCGGGTTACAATCTAGAACCGATGGGAACACATCAACTAGAAGAGGAAAATAACGAAACAACAGAAACACTGACGTGCAACAAAAAAGAAACAGTTTCGACAATGCAACATGATACATAGAAACGAACTATTAAATAACAACGGCTATTGGGAAAAAATATAAAAATGTAAACCTAATCTTTTGTTTTAAACTTCCGATTTACAATTGATTTAAAAGTTTGTGATAGTGTTTCTTGTCTTTTTTTGTTCTATTAGCTGTTGTCTGAGGCTGTTGTAGTCTGTATCAATCTGTCTTTATGATTTAGTGTGTTAGCTTGTATTGTCATCTTCTTCACTTTGCGCTTGTGGAACTTAAGATGTCGCTGATTTAAGTTTTAAAATGGAATTCTTTTGGGTTAATTACGTATTCTATGAATATATAAATTCAACTTTTAGAGAAGCTAATTTTGAAATTATTCCATAAACATATTGACATCTCTTTCACATTCCCCTGCAATTGAAATTCAGTTATAATAGTTACCATTGAGGCATTCAATAAGCCCATTTCTTAAATTACAGATTTTGAGGCAAAGACTTTGACATTCTATTATCTTAATTGGAATGCTTCTATTGGAAAGTGTAGATGTGTTATGAATCATGCTGGCGGGAAACTACGCGTATAATTGATCATCATTCTCTGGAACAATATTTCCGGTTCGTTTCTGGTGTCAATTTCCTTTATTGAATCTTAATCATCAAGACGCTTGGTCCATAGTCCTGAGATGTTTTAAATCTTTGGACGTAATGAGTCGTAATCAGAAGTCATAGAAGAGCGAAATGGATTTTGTAGGTTAAAACATTTCCAAATAAAAAGTAATTCAAATATGAATAAAGATGTTTTGTACAATTTCTCTCAGCGCTTTGAATTACTTAAATTGGTTCCAGAAAATGCTTTATTGCATTGGGACAGTCCACCGTTGGGAATAAGTTTTGTGCGTTTAGAAATCAGTATGCTTTTTGTCGGACATTGCATATAGGCGGATAGTGAATTATTTGTGCATTTGTCCAAATGTCCATACTTAATAATCTAATGAACCTGTGTGTCATTATGTGTTAAATGAGTGTTTAATTTACTTTATGTCAAGTATAGATCTCTACATGCAATTACAATCTATTTGTATTGGTGTCTGTGCTTTTTGGTGATGTATTGGTGTTTAGTGATTTCCAACTATATCTATGCATAATAATAGTCTGCATATTTGCAATTTGCGACCTTCTCATTTTTCTAAATACTATTTTACAATCAGTTGAAAGTTAGTTGCCTTATATTGAATCATTCTGACACCATTTAGCATATCACTAGTAATATGATTGTGTGAGCAGTTAATTAGTATTTTGATATAAAGCGTAATATATGGCATTTTACTATTTTTTGGAGTAATTTTGAAAAGTCAAAATTGTCAAATTCAATTGAAGTTATCGGTCATTTCCTTCATGTAGACTTAACCAATGTTTTGCGCAACATTTTTTAAAAAGTTGTTGTAAAGTTCCTTACTTATATAGAAGTTTTAAATTAGTGGTTTTCAAATATTGTTGTTTCACTGAAGAGAAATTATTTCCAGAAAAGCCTACCTGATACATCAAATAATAGTAGCGAATTATGTTTTTTTTGCAAATAGATGACCATAGATCAAGATTCTGTTGTCCGAATGTTTGCATCCCGATCCTTTTAAATACGAATACGGTCAATGCGTAGAACAGCTAAAATACTACTACATGTTGTCGATCTCTTTTTGTTTTTATTATGTTGTTGTGTTGCTGTCCTATTGCCGTTTACTTCACACTTCCTTTCATTTATATTTTTCTGAGAAGTAAAACAGTATGTAGTTTTCGTATAGTAAAGCGGAAAATAAAGACCAAATCGGTTGAAAATATAGAATTTAAGATGGCATGGAAATTGGTTTATGCCTTTACAAAATTTTCAATTGCTAATACTTAGAAGTTCCTTTTTTAAATGCAAAGAAAAATTAGATTTTTTGGGGGTTATAAAATATCCTTTACCTACGACATAACCCTTATTTGCTGCTCTTATTCTTTCGCTGCTTTAGTCATAGTTGATATGAGATGCATTTGGTTGTATTGTTTATCGGTCTTTTCTGGTTTGAAGGATACAAATATGCATTCATTGAAGTCTTCAATCTTACGTACTAACATGCTTTTCAATCACATATGCAGTTCTTTGTGTAACTTTATTAATTTGGATTCGTAAATATAGTTTTCAAGATTTGTTTTTGTGGGTCAGTGTTGTTTCTTCAATCTGTGCTTTATACTTATTGTAGTTATCAAAACATTTTAATCTGATTTGGCTGCGGAATTGAATATTTAAATGCTTATAACAGTTAACAGTTGTTTTGTTGGCTTGGTGGTTTGAAGATTTTTCAATAAATGCCTACCGAAAATAAAGAACTCTATTAGATTATCAAAACTTATTAAAACATTTATATTAGTGTTATGCTAAATGTTTACATTTGCCGGATCACATTATCCAGTTGAGTAAAATTTAAACGAAATAATCTCATACAACTTTTTTTCCCCACATGTTTAAGCCGGCCAGTGTACCAGGAAATAATATATCTAACTAATATTTTGCCATCATTTTGTATAAACAGAAATAGCATTGTTAGTTGGGATAAAAATAAAACTATATCAATCCTAAATAAAGCACTGGCTGGGGATAAAAGCCAGCTTTTGACGACTATATTATTGTCTTGGATTATTTCATAATAATGAGTACCGAAAAGATATTTTTGATGCATTGGATCTATGATTGCATATTTTACCGCATTTACAAAGACATGCGGTTCCTCTCAATTTAAGATATGTTTATGAATGAATGGCTTGATTATCAGTAGTTTTTCTCTTCAGCATTAATTTACCAATCATCACATAAGTGAACAACAGTTTTCATACTTATAATCAAAGAAGTCTTGCTTATGTAAAGGCTAATTTGATTTACTTGAACCCACAAGTAGATATTTAAACACATCAAATTTGCTTTTATCGGCTTTTTATTTTGAGATAATTGCATAAAAGTATATGTGTACGTTATGCCTTATTGAAGCTAATAGAGTCATTGAGATGTCCTGTGGATTGGTTCCGATAGATTTTCCGTTCTTGCACGCATTTGTCCTTTTATCAATGGGATTTCCTTCTTGATAACCAAGTGTCCTAAACAAATGGGCAAGGGAATTATAAAGTTGAATGAGCATGAGAAAAGCTTAAGTCAATTGTATATACTATTTGATAGAACCGTACTGTGATGTAATTCATTATTTCTTCACAGGTGCATTATCTATAATAATTGGGTATTATAATTAACTTAAGTCTAGTGATCTGCAAATGCATTACTTTATTTATGCATCAAGAAAATGCTGCATACAAGAATATAAAACAATCCTAAGAAACCAAAATTATAATAGAAAAAAAAGGATATTGAGTTTCCATTCATGACACAAAATTAGTGCATGTACACCAAAAAATACAAATAAGCAAAGGTACAGTGAATTTATTGCTCTTCATCTCAAAGCCTTCAACATGGAACAAAAATTCACCTCATCGAAAGGTTAGACAATTAGCAGTACCACATACATTAGGATTGATGTGATATGCTGTTTAGTATAGAAAAAAAAATTAATTGTGCAGCCAAAGGTGCCTCTTTTATCGTAAAATTGTGTTAAAGGTATCCTGTGCAAAACCAAAATATAGAAATATAGAAAGTCCAATTATTGCTATCTATACTAGCGTTAAGTTATAATTCATACTCTGAAGTTTTTTCCTGTTTTGATACGATTAAAACCTGTGGATTTGAAAAATTATATGTAAATTACGTATTCTGTCCAGTTTTCATACATTCCAATGGCATTGTTTGTTGATGTTTATTGTATAAGTGTAGAATAAGTACCCGTTGTCATATATCATATATGAGTTTATGTTTGCTTTGTTTGGCCTATGATGGTTTGGTTCATAACGACCATGGATATTATTCAGTTTCAAGCCAGCTTTTTGTGTATTCTGCTGGCATTTAAAATACAATGAATGGTCAAACATCATATTTTAGTTTTGTTGACATAATTTTGCCCTTAGAAAAGTCGGGACAGTTTCGCGCAAATATAGTTTTCTGTCAGCTATCATTTTAGATACTATGCTGATTCCTGTGATTTAATAATTGTGTAAAGAGAAATTTCATATCCTTCATGAGCAAAGCAGCCTTGACCTTATCATAATCTAAGTGTGTAGTGCCACGGTTTAGTTTTTTATGTATTGTTGTATGGATGTGTTTGTCTTTTACTCGTCTTTCGTTTTGGTCAATGGCGTTTCCCTTTGACTTATTGCGAGTCGAGTGACCCTTTAGCACCTACGTCTCTTTTCAATAGCCAGTTTTCGCCCATGCTATATTTTCGGGGGGAAAAAACTAGATCGAGCCCCCATGAAAAGACGCAGAATTCTACGTTTGATTGTTTGCAAACAGTAAGTGGGTCCGAGAGCTGTAAACATGTAAAAGATGATATTAATAGTAAAAAGAGTATTTTACACGATAGGTGTTGCTATCCTTGGCGCTCTACATTAAAGGTTTGCTGAAAGGTGCCAATATCATTATTCAAGTCGTCATTTGGAAATCCTTTGTTCGATCGTTTTTACTTTTAGCTACATGAAAAATAACTATAAGTTTATTGATTCTAATTCGTTTTTATATGAATTACTGAGACAAAAAGAAATATTAAAAATGAGTTCAAGCTAAAACTAAAATAATCCGGTCTTTTCCGTTTCTGCTATAAACAGGATTGTCTTGTCACAGTCTTCCAAGAAAATATTTGCGCTACGGAACTAACTTCTTTGTGTTGGTGGAATCCTTGTATTTTGCATTCAGATGTTAACGAACTACCCTTTTCATCCTTATTTCAACCAAAAATAATTAAGACTGGATGTATTTATCTAATGTGTTTAGAAGACTGAAAAGAAATATATTTGTACGAGGCTTAACAATGCTAGACAAATTGATGTACAGCAGAAAGTCGTTTGATAATTAGAATTGTATTCAGGCTATAGTCATTGATCTATAGAGAGTGTCTTAGAAACACCTGATTCTCTTCAGAGTATCAAAATGCGTTTCCTAATTTGTTTCATTAATAGTTTTGTCTCTATCCCCTTTCAATTTGTAATAAAAGCCAGCACAATACGGATTGCCTTAGGTTTCTCCGGTATTTGCATCCGAGGTTTTAAGTCGCATTTAGCCAAAGAAATTATTTTCTTTTTTCACTCCGTATTTCATTTCCGCACATCAGATGGGGTTTAGTATAAGTAAAAGGATTAATGATCGAATTGTATCTAATAGAAATTTGATGCCATATTACAACATTTCTATGTGAATAACAATCGTACGACCAGACCAAACCGAAGTCTCACAATGGTCTTTAGATGGTTCTATTTAATCTGAATTTGTTTAGGGATAGAATATTCTTATTTTCCAAAGAGTCGAATAATAAGAAACTGATTGTTTTATTTAATAACAGGTCCTTTTTCTTGTGAATTAATCAGATTTGTATTAAATCTCCAGCTTCCTCTGTTTTTAATCAGTGGAAGACAATCGTGTTCTTTTTAATTTAGATGTGATAGAATTTTATGATAGAAAGAAAGTCTTACAAGTAAAGGGAAGATAATACAGCATCTAATCACATTATAATCTATGGTTTCCTGAACAAATATCTTTTGATAAATACTTTGTCTTTTCTAAGTTTTCTTGTTGACGCAAAAGAAAATTGGAGAACGGTTTAACTTTACAATACCATTGTTGTTAATAAGAAAGAGCTGTTATAGTTATTAATCCTGATTTATACAAAAAGCTATTATTTACTGTAAAATGGTTATCTTCGTGATAGGAAGAATGCTTATAAGTGTAAGATAAGCCTGCAAAGTTTAATTATTTTTACAAATAAGATAATTAAAAATGTTAAATCCATTATCAAATTCTAGAAGAAAATCAAACAATTATTTATACGACACATATTTGAATTTACAATAAATTAAGGCTCAGAAAACACAGATTAACCATGTTAACACGATTTATAGTCTCAATTTGTAAAAGGGTTGTCTTGAAGTCCGTCTGTAAGAAAACGGTGATTTAGATTGTAAACGAAAGTTAGGGAGAAAATCCAAACAGAATGAATATCAAAAACAAAACAGAGTTGGTTGCTAATATGATGGGTAAAGGGGTCCTACTAAAATGCGCCCGGGAGCGCCCGGGTGAAGAAAAAACGCCCGGGGAACAGAAAAAGCGCCCGGAGAAGAAAATATAGCGCCCGGGGAACAGAAAAAGCGCCCGGGGAAAATATATAGATATTTTATTGGCATGAGACAACATTGTTAAGTTATGGACATTGATATTTTTTTTTTGTTTTAGACAAGTAATTTGCAAATTCAGATAATTGATATTTGTAATAAAGCACAAAAACAAGTATGAATATTTCAATTTTAACAATAATATATGAATACTATTTCGAAAGACTGATAATAATGGATCACAGTTTATGCGGAAGATTTATAACATGTTAGACATCAAAAGACATGTTTTTTAAAAACGATATCAAAATGTAAAATGTATAAGACAACTCAAAATTCACAGATAAATACACATAATAAATCAGCAAAAAAAGCAGTACTATACATGTACCGTAGTTAAAACAAGGGGGTAAAAAGCAGGTGTTTGGTTTCAATTGAAGTCTAAGCATTAAAACCCTGGTAACCATAGCCATTGAAACAGTTTTAGTTTTATAAAAAGATATAATAAATCTATCTTATCATCTGTATAAAAAAAGTGTTCACCATGCAGTTGCGGAAATGTTAGACCTCAGGCACCGATTATTTTTAGTAACAAAATATACATTTTGATCGAGGACAATGTCTTTCATGATTCTTCTACGTGTACTCTTATTTATATTTATTAACTTACTTATATACAATTTTGAAATCTAAAATGTAAAAGTACAACAACACTTTAGATGTAGCATCAATAAAATTGAGAATGGAAATTGGGAATGTGCCAAAGAGACAACAACCCGACCATAGAGCAGACAACAGCAGAAGGTCACCAACAGGTCTTCAATGCAACGAGAAATTCTCGCACCCTTCAGGCGTCCTTCAGCTGGCCCCTAAACAAATATATACTGGTTCAGTGATAATGAACACCATACTAAACTCCAAATTGTACACAAGAAACTAAAAGTTAAAATAATACAAGACTAACAAAGGCCAGAGGCTCCTGACTTGGGCATATCCCCATTTATGTTAAGGACAAAACAAGCAATGATTAGCTATTTTTTAAGGGAAAAAAAATATTGTTATAAAATATAATTATTTTCTTCTCCCGGGCGCTAATTTTCTTCTCCGGGCGCTAATTTTCCTTCTCCAGGCGCTTTTTCTTTTCCCCGGGCGCTACCGGGCGCTTTTTAGTAGGACCGGGGTAAAGTCATCAAAGTCAGCCCAATATAAACATACAAATTTTACAAAATGTAAAACAATACTAGCACAAGGCAAACTATTCCTGATACTTGTACGTTGACAATGTAAAACAATACTAGCACAAGCGGGCAAACTATTCCTTATACATGTAGGTAGAAAATCATTAGTATTTCAAAAGATTCAAAGTTTTGTAAACAGTTAAAAAAGTATTCTGATTACAGAATAGTTTATAAAAATAATTTTAAATGAATGAACGTTTTGAAGCTTTATTTGATCTTTGATGTCCTTTAAATTCACGAGAATTGAAATAAGTTTGATACTAGCATTTTCTTTTGAATTTTGTTGAACTTTTGGAAACTGGCTTGACTTTTGGAACATGCGATGTATGAGAATTATATTTGACCGATGGTCATGATTAGAAGGTTTACTATTTGTATATTTTAGCAAACTATATTTTCAACATTTTTATAATTTAAAGTATCGCATAATCATCGCCTCAAACATTTATTAGCATGTTTATATCTTTCTGGACGAAAATTAATAAATTTCAAATAAAACAAACGCCGAATGCAACGACCATCCAACCAAGACATTCATGCTTTACAAGGGAATATTATCCCTCATTATTTTACGGTATAATTAACAAGTTAGGTTGTATAATACTAATTTTGGTTACCACAAATCTATAATCAGACACTGCTACAGTATGTGAGAATACGGATAAGTAACACAATAGTAGGTTTTGAAAAATATAAAATCATTTGTGTAACGTCCAGTCACAAATATTTCAAGCGTATTCTGTACCAGAATAGATACAAAAGCCAACCAATTAGCAAGTTTATGAAAAGTTGGGCCGATTTTTTTTAGCAGATTATGATGACTGGCAGTGAACAAGAGATGCATAGAATCCAAACTTTTCCTGAACTATTGTTCTAACTTGATTTGTTTCAATGGGAGATAATCCAAATATATTATTTGCCCTTATGTTCTTGAGAATAATAGTATTGTCCTCTTTTCATAAATGACTAGTATTTGGATTGCTTCAGATCAAAGTTAAAATTCAATTAAGCTAAATATATTCTTGGTTTCAGCTTAAGTAGAGCCAAATAAAAGCAGTAGAAATATCGAGAGTCCAAAGAGATACATCTTCCATATGCCAAATTTTGAAATTTATTTTACAACTTTTTAATGTAAAAGGAAAATCATGATCCAATTTTATTCATAATTGAAGATCAACATACATACAATAGCACAATGAAAAAGATTCAGAAACTAGAGGATACACAAGAGTATAGCAACTTTGCATTGTTTTGTCAACTGAAAATTCCTTTTAGGACCAATAACATGCCAAATCTACCCAGTACACAGCACTGTTTTTCGGAGATATGATATCTTCATGAACTTTGATACTTGGTTCAGGATTTACATTGGAATATCTTAAACTGAACTCAGTAAAAGCAAATTTTGTCTACAGGTATCTTCAGATTATTTCACTTAACATTCTATTTCCTGGACTACAATAGAAAGAACGAAACAGAAACAATCAAGTCATTGATATGGTGTGCAGATGTGTCTAAATTCACCTATTCTACTTCAGGAATTGCTCCTAGAACTGGATGTTGTAGTAAAAAAACATATCAATGAATGTTTATATTAAGGAATAGATACATAATACATAATGCCATCAACATTGTATATATAACAAAGCAAGTGAGACTGTATATAGTTTATTTACTCTTTGTTCTAATGTAATACAGTTTTTGTAACTGTTTTCTCCTTGTTTTGTCTTGGAACAATAGCATCATACACTTCTTTCACATTATTACACTTGATTGAACCAGAGACATATAATATAATTGTATTATATGTCTCTGGTTGAACCATGACAGCCAAATCTGATTTACAAAAATCAGGGGGGTTTTTTATGTGTGAGAACAATTTTCAACATCAGAAAGGTTTCAAAAAGAAACCATAGATTTCAAGACTTCACTGCACTTGTACATTATCAATGAAAAATTGGTTATACATCTCTGTTTCTACTGCTATAAATAATTGATGACCAAAGATTGTGTTTTAACCAATTTTATTGTCAAAATTATGTATCAAAAGTATTCAAACTTAAAAATTAAAATAATCAACATCAATAAATAAAATGCAGTACAACAATTCTAAATAAACATCTTCTGATTATTAGAAAGGAATCATAAACAATAAATGCTGTATTTCTTAAAACACAGACTAAGGGTATTTAATAATGTGGATTTAATTCTATTATTTCATAGTTATAGATTGTTCAATCTAAATTTCGTAAATTGAATATACATGGCTCTCATCCCTCTCCTTCAGCTCAAAAAAGTTTCTTGTAAGTTGAAAATCGTAGACACATACCAAGATTGCTAATGAAGATCATAAGCACATCTTACTTCTAATCTCAATGGTTGGATTTCTTTAGAATCGGGCCTAAAATTTACAGAAAAAATGCAAAGCAATCATAGCTTATATTAAAGACTAGGATTATTTTTGTACTAAAAACAAAATATCTGTTTTATTAAACACAGATTATTCAGTACAAACAAATGCCCATGAATGGTGAGGGTTTGGGGCTTGATTCCTAATTGTAAAATGCACATTTCTTGAAATTTATATAATACACATATGTACCAAAATTAGTTTTCCAAAAATAACTAAGCACATTTTTAACTATTGTTTGAGTTAAATACATGACAACTAGTTTCCACAAAAAAAACCTTTCGTTCACATATTTAATGTACATTGTATATCCATAATAATTCTAAAAATAAACAATCTGCATTTCTCAATTTCTCATTGCTATCAATTCCATAATGCTCCAAAGATTTGACATGAACATCACAGAGTCACAGTCATAAGATATCTGATTTCCAATAGTCTAGCTTCTGTGGATTCATTTATTTTCGTGGGTATCAATTTTTGTGGATAATTGATTTCGTGGTTTAGTAATCTCTGTATACAAAGCCTATATAAAATTTGTAATTCGTTGAGCATTTGTATTCATGGTTCACCTGTACCCACAAAACCTGTGAACACTGGTATCCAACAAAAAATACTGAATCCAAAGTATTCTATTTATTTTGTAGATATTGACACTAAAGTTTTAGGAAAAACTAACAGACAAGTGCTTATAGGCAAAAATAAAGAAACAACCAGTAGATACAACAATGAAAGTTTTCTACCCTTTACTTTTGACTAAGTTAGCTCTGGAAACAGCATGAGTATATTTCACAATATATTTGTTCCTGGTTAGCTGTTCTCATAACAAAGATTTTGTTCTCATGCAGCACCAAAGAAGTAACACTTGTCATGCACATCATAAAGAGATATCTTTTTATAATCTTCTTTTTCATAAAACATTTGTTCAAACAGTTCTCATGCACATGTTTGCTTTTGTCCAACTGCTCCAACAGCATCCATAAGACTTTGAGCAAAATTACCCCCTCTTGACGAAACAAAGTTCTCATAACTGAAAATAAAGAAAGACCAAAATTTATATTAATACATTTTGAATACTCATACAACTTTTAAATTTAACTGCACAACAGCATTAAATCCTCAGCAATCTTAATCAATCCTAATAACTAGAGGCTCTAAAGAGCATGTGTCGCTCACCTTTGTCTATGTGAATATTAAACAAAAGACACGGATGGATTCATGACAAAATTGTGTTTTGGTGATGGTGATGTGTTTATAGATCTTATTTTACTGCACAATCTTGCTGCTTACAATTATCTCTATTATATCTATAATGAACTTGGCCCAGTAGTTACGGTGAAAAATGTTAGTAAAAATTTACAAATTTTATGAAAATTGAAAAAAATTGACTATAAAGGGCAATAACTTCTTAAGGGGTCAATTGATCATTTTGGTCATGTTGACTTATTTTTAGGTCTTACTTTACTGTACATTATTGCTGTTTACAGTTTATCTCTAGATCTATCTATAATAGTATTCAAGATAATAACCAAAAACGGCAAAAATTTCCTTAAAATTACCAATTCAGGGGCAGAAACCTAACAACGGGTTGACCTGATAAACAATTTTACCCAGTAAGATTTGCTCTAAATGCTTTGGTTTTTGAGATATAAGCCAAAAACTGCATTTTACCCCTATGTTCTATTTTTAGCCATGGTGGCCATCTTGGTTGGTTGGTTGGTTCACCGCACACATTTTTTAAACTAGATACCCTAATGATGATTGTGGCTAAGTTTGGTTACATTTGGCCCAGTAGTTTCAGAGGAGAAGATTTACGTAAAAGTTAACGACGACAGACGCAAAGTGATGAGAAAAGCTCACTTAGCCCTTCTGGCCAGGTGAGCTAAAAATGTATATCAATAGAAATATGATAGAATCCATCAATAAAAAAGTCTTTTAAATCTGAGACTACTATAACACAGTATGTTATAATAGTCTCAGTTTAAATCCAATGAATTTAATCTTACTAAAAATTCTTTAAAAAAATAATTGGTAGTTAAAAGATTTTAAAATGATTTCTTCATTTGCAGAAATATAAACAAGTGTTGGTGGTATTGAAGTAAAAACATTAGAACCATTTAAAATTTTATCTTTTTTGCTATAAATGTATTGAGATCAAGATCTTTAATAATATTGCCTTTTCCAAGATTTTTTCCATTCAGTTCTCAATAAAACAGTTGGATTTGTTTATTCAGACAAGAAGTAATCTTTTTTAATAATTCTTTAATTTTTTGGTCAATCAAACATTTTTTCCACATTTCTATTGTTAAATTGACCTCTCTTCGACATCCCTCTTCACAAATTACAAGCCACTAATTCCACATTGTCATCTGATGTTGAATTTTGTTGTTTTCACAACAGATTAAGTCAATGGTATATTGTGTTAGGACAATGAGAGGCGACACAGAAGATGACATCAAATTAGATTTCATTCTTTGAGATGACACTTAGCTCACAGGCAGCTTTGTTCCTTGATGAATGGTTTTGGCAGAACAGATGAACTCAGGATATTGTTTAACATATTATACCATCGGAATATAAAGAAATTTGTATGATTATATTATGTTTTCAGACTTTTTCTTATTTCAGTATTTGTCCAACCAAACGAATATGATTGCTATTCTGTTCATTTGCTCTTTGGTTGGGTTGTTGTCTCTTTGACATAATCCCTGTTTCCATTTTCAATTATATTTTATTCTAAATTGTTCATCATTTATAATGTCTTGTCATTCTTTTCTATTTTTTCTTATTTTTTTTTTCTCATGTTCAATTAAATAAAATTTATAATGTCTTGTATTTCTTTTCTAATGTTCTCCCTTTTTTCCAATTTTCATATGTTCAATTACTAAAAAATATTTATAACACTAGATACATCCAATATTGTTTCAAAATTGTATTGACTTCATTAAAATAATATATTTTTAGATTAAGTCTAGATGCAAATAAATGCAACTAAACAATATAACGACAGTTAACTGTAAGAAAAAAAATATTTTATTCTTGTTTATTGAGAAATTTTAGTTAAAAGTGGAAATTATCTGTTGACAGTGGTTTCACCATCTCCTTATGATACAGTTATTGTGATTGCTTTTCCAACTTTTATTTTCCTTACTAATCTGCAAATCCTATGACATTTTCTTGTGCAATAAACTTCCAGTATTTATTAAATTTATCCCAAAACTCTCTATAACAGGCTATTTTTTGAACTTGGAATTATTTTTAATTATGGAATTTGCATAATTTCTTCTGCTTGAAATTTTTGATAAATTCCATGTTTATTCTGTACTTGAATGTTCTGTGCTGCACACAACACTACCTATACAAAATACATTGTATGGAAAGTGTTAGGAACCACTCAAACATTATAATACCAAATAAATATGGAAGTTATTAAAAATTTCAAGCATAAGAAATTATGCAAATTCCATAATTAGAAATAATTCCAAGTTCAAATAATAGCCTGTTCTATGTTCCTCCGTATTATTTTAAAGATACAGCATGTACATCTAATTATTCTGAAATTTTCTAAACTCCCATCCTTTAATTTTCACATATACAGCATTTAAAAATACAAACTGTATGAAAATAATAAGGAAATTTTCTGACTTTATTACTCTAGAACAATACTTATTTTAATTTTCGAATTTTCATATATTTACTATAAATTATTTCAATGTTTAAAAAAACCTTTCATGGTAAGTATAAGAAGTAAAATCTCTAAAATCCCTCTTCCTATAGCTTTGACAATGAAAAGTTACTGTTGAATACATGTATGCAGAATTTGGTAAATCAATCATTGTACATGTGTATATGTTATTTGTTACTCTGACAATAAGTAGTGCGAAAGTACATCGTAAATTGGTATAACTCCCACCAAATAAGAAACTTTATAAAAAATAAAAAGTTATTTGTCCAAATAAAAGATGATAAATTTGACATCCATGTCACAAGTAAACGTTATGAAAAACTAACAACTAAACATGCTATTAAAATTCAATTAAATATTCAATGCAAAATAGGCTTCAGACCATACACAAGCAAAAAATTAATTTCATTTTTGACATTCTGCATAAAAATCAATTGTTTTGAATAGCAAACTGCATATTTCGTTATCCATGCAACACCCAAGTCTCCCGTTACTCAAAAAGAACATCTCAAATTATAGTTTATCACAAAATCCTTATTCAGTGTATCTTGCATTGCTTTTGTTATTCTTTTGAATAACACTACAATGGAGTAACAGAAAAATTTGTTTGGTCATTAACTACTTAAATACAAGTTGACAAAGCTTATTTCGATTATTTTTTTCTGGTTGGTTTTCTATATAACAAGGCAAACATTGGCGAGGTCTTGCAATTGGTAACCAGTAATCAGAGAAACACACCGGCTTTATTTAATTTTTGGCTTAACAAAGCCCTGTTGTGATTTTGAATTCAACGTCTATTGTGTAACATTGAATGCAAGCGTTTTAGCATTTGTTTGGCGATGCTTGCTATCAATAGAATTTTACAGTTAATTTTTGACTCTATTTGACATCCCTATTCACCATCACTCCAGGGTGTCAATATTTACCAAAAGCTAATCAAAAGAACTGAATTAAATTCTTTTGTGTTCATTTTTTCAAATAAGTTTAGTCAAAATATAAACCTTTTCATTGCGGAATACACATTGATATTACAGAAAATTAGCCCTATTTGTGAAATTTATCCATTCAAGCTAATCAGATATAAATCTTTAGAAAGAATAAAATTCGCATTGTTAGCTTTGGTGATCAAATAGAATTCTACCAATTTTGACAAATTGATTTTTTAAATGAGTATTACAAATCTTTTATATTTATCAATGGTTTGTGAAATGCATCACTCCAACTTTATAATTAGTTTCAATAGTGATTATGTCAAGTCAAATTGAGTATCTGTTTTGGTGGAAAAAAATAACCCTTAATTTCACAACTGGAAACCGCCTGATCAAAAGAGATTCAAACAAGTTTGTTAATGTAAGCTATTTTAGAATACAATAAAATTTCAGAGGGAGACATGTTTTTGTAACTTCATCATGAAAAAGATATAAAAGTATACTAAAAGATAGATGTATCATTATTCACACTTCTAAATATTTTTTTAAATATATAGACATGATGTAAAAGCATGACATTCTTAGAAATACATGAGAACATTACAGCATGTTTGAGCTAGGTATAGAGATTTCGTTTTTTGCCATGGCATTGTGAGTTTATTTTTAACTTATGAGTAAAATGTCCTGACTCTCATTTAGGCCCATTTGAAATAAAGTCAATTTATGAGCTATGTCAAATAGTAATCAACCTTATGCAAGTGCACTTATACATGTACATTTGAAAGAATTTTATTTATTTTTGAACATTCAAATAAAAATCAAGACAAAATTTTGTCTGTTTTGTCGAGTTTCACTTTCCATGGAGATTTTTTGAACCTGAAAAGATGCATTGATATTCATTTGCATAAGGTCAATTTCTATCCAAGGCAGCTCATATATTGGTTCTCAACTAAATATATGTGTTTAAAATAATACCTCTATAAGTTAAGGATTCAGAAACAGTGCCACTTGAAAGAAATAGGCATTTTTTTTTTTTAATTTTCACAAAACTAAATTAAGAAATGTTTGAGATTTTATTGAAATTTAGTTAACATATACAGATAACTCATTAATAAGTTTTTATGTGATACCTCAGAGTGACGGACTCTGAAACAGTGTCACTTACATGAAATATTTAAGACACACATTTATTTCACAGAAGGTTATGAAGTATTTAAACTTTAGCTAAAAAATTTGGGAAACATTGTAATTGAACAAGAATAACAGATATGTTGGGTAAAGAATTTTCTAAATTTGAAACTGTAAAAACACACAACAAGAAGATATTTCGTTTGATTGATTGATTGATTGATTGATTGTTAAAATGTATTGCCACTTTCAGCAATTTTGGCTACAGCATGGCTGTCAATTTAAATTGAGAGAGGAAGCTGGAGTGACCACAGAGGACAACAGTCCTTTTTTTACTTTCAATTTGTAAAAAATGTGATGCTACTGAACAATTTTATTAGTTATGAAACAACTGCAATTGCAAAAAATGCTCACAGAATTTGGTAATTTTCACAGAACACATTAAAAAAAAATTCTAATATAGCTACAGAGTTTTTGCAAAACAGTAATGACAAGATATCAAATTGATTTTTTAAGGATTTTAAAGTGCAGAATTTTCTAAAATTTAAAATATTTTAATACTTTAAAGATATTTTAATACTAGATTTGTATCAAAATATGAATCTGACAATATTGAAACGGATAACAACTGATTCAGCAGTCGTTGATCATGATTTGAAACAACAGGATTTAATAATAAAAAAAAGAGAACCATCAATAAGTTCAAAACAATACATAGGCTAATTAAATGCTTATGAGGAATAATTTTGAAAGGTGGTAAGAAACTGCAATTTAAAAAGAAACATGACATCCTGAAACCCATATTTTTATAGCTGCTATGACTAAACTTTGATATATAATACCATTTTGCAACTTCATTATGAACATTTTCTGGACACAATTAGATACATGATCAAACTGATATCATCTGAAACCCAAATTTGCTCAAATTTCTACATAAAACTCCTGTAACCTTCACCTTGATTTATTTGTCCAGATTATTTGTCTCAATTATAAATTACAATCAAAACTGGCATAAACAGACTATCATTTTACTGACAAAATATAGTAAAAATGTATTGTACTGACTAATTAGAGTCAAGACACTAGGAAAGCTGTAATTGACTACTCATTTGAATATGACAGACATTAGCTAGAGCAAGAACTTTAAAGGCAACTGCTGACCACAAACTCATTACAACTGTAAAGGATGGCAACACAATATAAATCCTGACCATATAATAGTACAAACAGACATTTGTTAGCTAATTTGATGATGAGCAACAGACAAAGGCTTGTTATAGAATAATAACAACAGATATATGTTAAATATTGAATGGTAAAGACAACCACATATCTGCTATCAAAAGGAGATAACAGTCGAATAGCAGTTACTAGATAGTGACAACAGCCAAATGTTGAACTGAGATTAAAGCCATAAGCTAACTATCAAATGTTGACAACAGACCAGTTATGACTGAACTGGTGGCAACAGCTTCATGTCAACTATTAGCTCAAATAACAAACAATTACTATTGAAACATGCTAAGAATCAAATGTTGACGTTATTCCATATTCAAATTGGTATTTTTCAAGTAGGTTTTTTTTCTATATGATTTTGATTTTGAATAAAACAACATATTCACCTGTGGAAAATGTTGATTCGAAAGGTTTCATATGTAACATTGTGATCAAATTTTTGATGTACCTGCAGAAGCTAAATAGTCACATTATGGTAAATAATTGTCATTTAACACATAGTTTTCTCTAGGAATATGGAATAAAACAATTTCTTTCTATAGTTTCTGTAAATGTACGGTTTAATTGACTTTAGAAAAACTGATATTCACATCGGACATTGGCCGCAGTGAATATTATTTTTTTTTACTTTAAAAGACAATAAAAACCTCATATTTACCTCACCAAATGACAGAAATTGTAAAATATAATAAGAAAGTAGCAATGTTGCATATGAAAAAAGGGTCAGAACTGCAGAGTACATGTAAAAAAAAACCAAAAAAAACCAAGCAACAAGCAATGTGTCTCTAAACAAGTGACAACAGACACACACAAGAACTACAATACTGATAAAATTTTACTACACAGAAGTCTATAAAAAATAATTATAAACAAACATTAATTGAGAGAACTATCAGCATTAAAGTAATGAATATGAATAACTTGGAATATGATTAAATTTGACCATTGAATTATGCACATTGAAGCAACGATGATAAAACAGTAGCTTCCTTAAATACTTTGTGTTTTATAAAAAGAGATATGTTTCTATCCTTGTATCATTGTAATATTGATCTTACAAAGATGTCTATTCTTGAAAGAAAAAAAATCATGTGCAAAGAGACCAAACTTGATTTTCCCATCTGCACAACAAATTGATTACTGTGCAAAGGGACATAACTTAGTTTTTTTTCTCTACTTGCGTCTGAAAAATAAATTTCTTGGAATATTTTTTACAACAGTTACTAGTTTATAGAATATCTCAGATTATGTTCAATTTTCAATTCATAAGTAATCTGAACTTTAAAATCTCTTGGACAGGTCAACACTTGATAAAAAAAGTATATTAATCTTTAAAATCCTTTACAGTCAATAATAAAGGCAAACTTTAGTTAGAAAACAGAAACAAAAGTCAGCTAGAATAAACGTGAAATAAAGTATTCATGAAATTAAATTGATTAACAGTCTTTGGCTGTTGATATGATACTTTTTTGAACTTTTCACACTTACATGTGTTGATATTTAAGTCTCTCTTCAGCAGGTACTGATGGTCTTGTCTTATCTAAAGCTTTTTGTATATCATCCTGCGATATCAGAATAGCTTGACCTTTTGAGGTGGCCACTGGTGAAAACAGACTTTCAGCAGTTGTTACTTTCTCTGTGTTTTTGTGGACCTTCAATCTGTTTCTTATCTGCTGAACCTGAAATTTATCCAAAAATCAAAAGTTACAAAACTATTAAAATACTTTCCCATAATCCTGCCAGTGTACTATGATTTAATGTTATATGAATAAAAAGCAATACAAGATTTAATACCCCAGAACTTTTATTCACTAATATTTTTTTCTAAAAAAAAATGAAAGTTTTAAAGTCATAACAGGAAAGTTAACCTATCAATTATACTTCACCACCGAAATCAATAATCAAACTGGCCCTGCTTTTCAGAACAGTAAGTACCTCATGTAAAATGTGGTCAATTTGCACCTAAAAAAAAATAATCCCTCTAAATAAATGAAGAATATATACATGTAAGCAATCCTTCGTAGTTTTTACTGAAATCAATATTTAATAACCTGTTGTGTTAAAAGATCATCCATTTCTTCTGATAATTCTGTAGCTCCTTCAGTCAGGTTCTTCATGTAAATGAAGTCAGATTTAAATTGTTTCTGTTCTCTTTCCAATTCGGCTGCTTTTGATAGAACACCATAACTACTGCTTCTTCTTCGTGTTCTTAGATAACTAGGACTCTTTTGAGGTGAAAAGTCAAATTTATCTCTCTTTACTTGACCTGTCACATGATGTATGGCCTCTAACTGAGCATTATAGAGAAGTGCCTTGAAATCAGCACCAGTAAAGTTTTCACATTTCTCTGCAAAGTTGTCCAAGTCTACGTCAAATCCTAATTCTATTTTCCGTGTTAAAGCTTTAAGTATGGCTTTCCTTTCATTCTACAATAGAAAAAAAAATGTGCACCTTCCTATCTACTGTTGTTTATTGAATTTATTTTAAAACACACTTAAAAACCAGGTGCTCCGCAGGGCTCAGCTTTATATGACCCCAGTGGTCGAACCCTGTACAGTTGGGGCAAATTTGGTCACAATATTCAAGCTCAATACTGTCAGAATTTGGATTGTGATAAAATTTTTTACATAATATAGGTTTTTGTCACAAAATTAATGTGGTCAAAGATCTAACAAATCTATTGCACAATACTGTGCAATTGAAGATTTTTTTTTGAAAAAAAGGAATCCCTTAAAAAAATGGTAAAAAAAAATCCCCCCCCCCCCCAATCTTATTGAGCAACAACCCTTAAACTCAATCCCATGCTTTCCTTTGTCGTATTGAACCTTGTAGTACAATTTCTGAGAGATCCATACTCTTAAACACAAGTTATTGTCATGACTGTTAGGAAACTAGAATCATGCTTCTTTTTGGCCCTTTTTTGGCCCTTAATTCCTACATCTTTTGGGCAATTAACCCAAAACGTAATCCCAGCCTCCCTTTTGTTATATGGTACATTGTGGTACAATTTCAGAGAGATCCATACAATTACACACAAGTTATTGTCTGGAAACTAGAAAAATGCTTGTTAAGGCCCCTTTTTGGGCCTTAATTCCTGAACTCTGGCCCCATAACCTTTAAAAAGAATCCAAACCTTTTACGACCTTCTACTTGTCCTTTTAAACATTGCAGTATAATTTCAGAGCAATTGAAACAGTGATCGGGAAAGACGTGCGCCCTGCGCCTATAGTGCATATCGACCAGAAATGGCGCATAGAGTGACAAATGTAAGCACCCATGTGGCGCACGATATTTTTCACTTCACTTCGAAACGTTGAGATATCGTCAAATGGATTTCTGATCGTGTTCCGTACCGCCATGTGTGTATACACAACTATGTAATGTTCCTCCAATGATAGGAGCACCAATATATTTTTGGGACGTCTCAGGTGTTTTTCTATTATAATAGAACCATGCCTTTTAACATATCGGGTGTTTTCGTATGGTAATAATAGAACCATACGATTTAACTGATTACCAAAAAAACGTAATTAACCATCATTCTTGATATAATTTTTTATAAACAACTTTAAATTTGTGAAATTTGGCTAGAAAATACAAGATTTATCTCTAATTATAATCTTTAGAGTTAGTTTAGCTTGCTATTATCTTGACTGAAAAACCCCAAAGCCTTTTAATGAATATAGTTTTTGTCTCCACAAAAGGCGCTTAACTGTCCTTGTCATTTTTTTGGTCTTTGGCTCGTTTTGACATTTTGTAAACATGACTTCAGCGAATTGTTGTTTTGTTCTATCAATTAATGGTACTCTCTACTGTTAGCCTTGTCATTGTCATGAAGTAATAATAATACAAGACGTGCAGAGAAAATGCCAGAAATGTCCTCTGATATGGAACGTCTGGAATAAGTATGGTTTCGACAAAGACCCAAATTTAATGTACAAAAAAAAAAACATGAACATGTACAAGGCAACAAAACCAGTTTGACTATTGTAAATAAAGGTTATCTTAAACATTGTTCAGTTTGGAGGAAGTTAAAATAACGTATTGTATATTCATTGAAATTGAAATTACAAAATCACAGGAACAATATCCATGATATAATTTCAAAATCATAAAGGTAAGTACCACCACCTCTTTGCACAAATATACAGATACTTTTTTTTTTTTTTACAGTAGTCAATTTAAATGGCCCACTCATTTGACAAAATGGCCCATTGAATTTATTTTTGGGGGGCCCTGGGCCCATAGTAAAAAAATCCTTCCAGATCACTGATTGAAATACTTGTACACAAGTTATTATCCTGAAACTAGAAAAATGCTTTTTTTGGGCTTCTTTTGGGCCCCTAATTCCTAAATGGTTGGGACCATCATCCCCAAAATCAATCCCAACCTTCCTTTTGTGGTATTGAAAATTTTGGGGTCATATAAAAATTGTGAAAATACCATTTTATTGTGTACCCAGCGGTAAAATTACCACATTGAAAACAGTAAGAAATGTTTTTGTCATTCTATATTTTTGTTGTACTTTATTGTATTCCTACACATTCTTGTTAGACAATAAGTCAAAATGAACTGGACAGATTTTTTCTATTACAATGTATCTGAGATGTTTTTGGCAACACATTTTTTGAAGTGCAGGTGATGTTTTAAGCTTGCAACTTCTAAATATTTTACTTAAATTTTGAATATTACCATTAGTTTTAAATAGCTAGTAAACTAATTGTGTCAGATCGACAAGAATGGTCCCACTTGCCAGAAAAGCTTGAATTAAGTCCAAAGCCTGTAATTTGAGCAAAAACAAGTGTAGCTTAAACAAATGTTAATTTTATCTTTAACTCATCATAGTAGACTCAGATACAAGAAATTAGCTCAATATGTAAAGGCTTTTAGAAATAAAGCCTGTATAACTGTTCGTTAAGAAATACTGGAATGAAAGATAAAAGTAACACTATATGACCCGACCTAAGTTGACTGGGCCACAAAAATTGTTAACATTCATTTCCTTACAAGGTCTGGTAAGTTGCAGCGTAAACATTTATCTAATCTGCCAGGTCTGAGAAGAGCTGGATCTATCAGGTCTGGGCGACTGGTGGCAGCTAAAACATACACACCTACAAAAATAAGACCAAAAATTAAATTCTTATTTAAACTACAGTATATATTTTTTTTAATTAAAGAAGGATTTTTTTTGTTTTCTGAGTGGTGTTCTGAAGGCTGTTGTTGGTTTTTTCATTATTTTTATTTTGGTCAAGATTTTCAGGTTTGACTTGTGTTTTATTTTATATCCCCTTTGTTATTCTCATTTTTTTTTTTACTCATATGAAATAATCTGTTTTATATTGATCATTTTCTTGTTACCTTGAAGTCCTTCAACACCATCTAATTGTGTCAGTAACTGGTTAACTACTCGATCTGTTACCCCTGTGTTGTCATGGCCACGTCTGAAAAAAAGAAATTGGTGCTACAAACTAGACTTCCAAATAATACCAAAGTAATATTCAAGTATTGGAAGACAAAATGAGTAGATTTTTAATACAGATGAATATTTCTTGAACAGGTTGAAAATATAATAATAAGGTCTTACCTAGGAGCTATAGAGTCAAATTCATCAAAGAAAAGGATGCATGGTCTGGCACTCTGGGCTCTGAAAAGTACAGCATAAAAAACTATAAATAAGTTTTTCTATTCCATCTTTCAAAGAATGATATCATGTCATTTTTTCAGCTACTTCTTAAAATCTGCATGTTCAACATTTCAAAGGTTTTATGGTTTTTTTTAAATACAGTTAAAATATGTTACGTTTTAAACAACAACTGAACTGTTTTTGTTGATTGTTAAAGCTAAGAGACTATATTAGTGAAATTAAATATTCTACCTGGACCTTTACTGTTTTTGCAGCAATAAATATCTTGTTTCATTAACAGCTTCAACTGACAGCATTTTAAAATACTAGGCAATGAAGTAATGGTGTACTAACATTAGAGGTCTCTTAACACATTAGATCCAAAAAATAACGTACTAAATTATAAGCATCATACCTTGGATAACTAGATTTTTGAATCCTTACCTGATTTTTGCTACAGTTTAATCTTGGAAACATACAAATTTGCAAGCCATCTTTGTACAAACTCTGTATTGGGTTTTCACATAATGTTATTGTATAACACGTTTACCCCTTATATCATAACATGTTGTGTTTATTATGTAACTTAATGGCTAAAAATTTATATTTTGAACATAAACTGGTTGTTTTGACTTTCCCTGTTAGCTTTACCAATAAGTACCTTAGAAATGTATCTCTAACAGCCTGTTCACTAGCACCTATGTATTTATTGAGCAGTTCTGGACCCTGTAAAATATAAATACAAGTATGAACATAAATCATAGCTTTTCTTAAGATTTACCCAGTGAAATATATAATCATTGCAAACCAACATATTTCTGTTTTATATAAATGTTTTCTGTTGTGTCATTTTAAAGCAATATATAGTGATGTATACTAAAATGTTTGATTTCTGACCTTTCATTCCAAATATCTTATTAATTTCTCTGCTATTGTAAAATCAAATAGTCCAAATCAGAGAATACATAGTTAAGTATATGCCTTAGACAACAGTGTTCTTATAGTAAAAAATCTTGATCAAATTATTGAAGTTGTTGTGAATCAGCATTTTGTTCCATTCCAGTATGTCACGATTGTGTTCCTTTTCTTTACTTGAGGGAGTAGTTCACAACATTTTTTGTTTTTTATATAAAGTTCATTTATTCCAATAAACATAAGCAACATTATTATTTCTCAACAACAGCATCTCTGCTTTTAAAATGACAACTGATAATCATAATGCCAGCAGAGCTCTTGGGATATATTGGTGTCTCGGGTTGATACAGATGTGATATTGTAAGAGCTATATGATATTCTCTATTTATCAAAACTACATGTACTCCCTACTTACACCAGTCTGTCTTACTTTCGCTTTAATTAACTGTTAAACTATTTGAAAAACACACTGAATGAAAATCCTCATATTAAGTACAGTTATGCATTAAGTTAGAATTATTGCAATGAAACATATTCCTTTTCAACTGTATTGAATAGCCAACCTTTATGCTAATAAAGTTGAGTCCACATTCTTTAGCAACAACTCCAGCGAGAAGGGTTTTGCCTGTTCCAGGGGCACCATATAACAGAAGACCTGATCTTAGTCTCAGCGGACAATTGCTGAATAACTTAGGATACTAAAAAAAATCAGTTATTTATATCATTTAAAAAAAATACAGTAAAAATGCTTAAGGTTGCACTTTGTAAATACAGCTGTTTCTCAAACCACACCTCTTTTTTAAGAGATGTATTATATTCATAGATAATTACTTTTGATTACATACTGGCTCCCTGCTATTTTGCTTGCAAATTATACAATTTCTCTTATAGGTTTCTGATTTTTGAATTTCCAAACTTTTGGCTTTGAACATTCTTGATAAACCTTATTCTGGAAACATGTCCGGCATATAGAAATCACCAATATTCTCTTCTGAAATCAATTATGAAACTATTAGGAAAATACTGAATAAGTTTAAAACTCAAGATTTAATTTTTGCTGAAGGTAGGAACATGTTTTTTTTTCAATTGTAAAATACAAACCTTGCTTGGCCACTGTAATGTCTCTACTAATATATTTCTGATATCCTCTAGACCTCCAACATCATCCCAACCTAGCTCCCCTGCTGTATGTAATGATACATTCCTTATTGATGCAGGAGTGAACCCTTCAATTGCAGCTTTAAACTCTTCAGTGTAGAGGGTTATTCCATTTTCTGTATCTCCACCTTGTTAAACATAAGTTAACTTGAAATAAACATATGATCACTAACATAAAGTAATTTGGCAAAATATTTAGTCTAAAGCTTGAAACATTGTGTTCACTGAACTAGTACAAATGTATACATATTTGTTTAGGGGCCAGCTGAAGGACGCCTCCAGGTGCGGGAATTTCTCGCTGCATTGAAGACCTGTTGGTGAACTTCTGCTGTTGTCTGTTCTATGGTCGGGTTGTTGTCTCTTTGACACATTCTCCATTTCCATTCTCAATTTTATTATTGTGAAAAATGGTATGCTGATCTCCAGATGTCTATTGTAGCAAACTTAGTTACGCATTGTTAAGTTACTATTATTTTTTTCTCATTTTATGTGAGCAAGTAAACCATTAATTTAATGTATAAAAAATATCAGTTGTCCTGATAGATAGCAAAACCATGCCATTATTAACTCAAAACAGCAACTTTCTGTACTAACACAAGCAAAATTCAATACATAAAATGCTGTTGTTATTCTTTTTAACGTATGTTAATGAAAACAAATTACCATAACCATATTTTAACCAATGAGCATGCAATGCCCTGCTGACTAAGTTCATGAGGTCACTTGCTACATATCCTTCTGTACGACACTGTAACCAGTCAAGGTCAACCTTGTCCAAGGTGACAGGATTGATTACTGGTCGTGATTTAATAATGGAGGTAATAATCTTCCTTCTTCTTATCTACAATATGTTTTATTGAAACTAGAATCTAAATAAATTACAAGTATCATTTTTTAAGTTGCAATATCACAGGTTTACCATTGAAATTTAAAGATACATGAACCTGTCAATTACAATTTCTTTTAAAACATTTTCATAATTTTTTTAAGTATAGATGCTGAACAATTTAAATTTGCTATTCCAAAAATGAAACAATAACTTATCTTATTTGCAATATACATTGAAAACTTTCTGTACTAACCAAACTGTAAGGGCCGTGCAAAATTAAGACAAAAGTGGAATTCCTTATTTACAGTTTTCACAATTTTCTATGGATACTTCATAATCCCTGTAATGTTTGCTACAAACTTTCAAATTGTGTTGAGACAAATAGGTGTAAAATTTGCTATAATTGAATTCATATAAAAGAACACAAAAAATCCTGCATCCATTAAAGGTTTTACAATATGTTACATTATATGTTACCTTATCTGGGGGATTAATGGCAAGAGTGGTATGTACGAAATGAGTTCCTCTAGAGTTCACCAATAAGGAATTGATGGAAGTTCTAGCAACAGTAGTGGCAATCACAGCAATTCTTGTCCCATCACATATTTCTCTTCGCAGTAAATCCCGTAATACTGTAATGTTATTAGAAAGTAGCAATAAAATCGTCTAAATATTATTTTTCTTTTACAATTCAACTTGTTCTCAATGTCCTAAGTACCTGAATTCGCACCATCTATCTGGATATTGTATTGAACTTGTCAAGTATAATACATTACAAAATATGTATGGGTCATAATCAGTTCAATCTTGCACCGATGATATTGTCCTACTGATAACAATCATTCTTTTTGTCAATGGCCTAAATATAGAAGACCAGTCAAAAAAGGATATGCACCTATTGCATGTTTTATAAATTTTTTGGGTCTAAGGACAATTCAAAACCAGGTGCTCCGCAGGGCGCAGCTTTATACGACCGCAGAGGTCGAACCCTGAACAGTTGGGGCAAGTATGGACAAAACATTCAAGCGTGATACAGCTCTGAATTTGGATTGTGATCAAATTTTTGACATTATATGTTTTTTTTTTACACAAAACAAATGTCAAGATTTTACAAATCAATTAAAGATTTCTTCAAACTTTTTAAATCTCAAATTAAATAGTTGACACAGCATAGGTTTCTGACACAGAATGAATGTGGTCTAATGAACTTAAAAGTTTTTTTTTTGCCTTTGAGCAATTCCCTATGCTGTTGAATATTAATCCTCTCAAAAAAATGTTTGAAGAAATTTTCTTTTTATTTATGAAATCTGAAATGAGAAAAATTTAACCCCCCCCCCTTTTTTTTCACATCCCCGTTTCCCTTTTTCCAAAACTGATATCAATTCAAATTTCTAATGGAGTTTGCAACAATAACTACTCTTTTAAATACATCATAAGATATTAAAATGTAAAATAAAGTGCTTGTTATCACTGAATGGTAAAGATTGGTTGGTAGTAAAAGTGAATATACATTGTTTATTGTATAAAACAATAAAAAAACTTCATCAGCAACATTTTATATTGGCAAATTTCCAATGAAGTTATTTACATAAAGTTATTGGCAAATAAAAATAGAAAATGACATCATAGTCATGTCTGGCAAATGTCCAACATACATTATCTAAAAACATTTTAGATAAGATAAGGAAAAAAAGCTTCATCAGCAACATTTTATATTGGCAAATTTCCAATGAAGTTATTTACATAAAGTTATTGGCAAATAAAAATAGAAAATGACATCATAGTCATGTCTGGTAAATTTCCAACATATATTATCAACTACTATTCTATACACAGAAAGATAACTCCAATTGAAAATTAATTGCTATTGCACAATATTGTGCAATTAGATATTTCTTGCTATTGTGTAATACTGTGCAATTGAAAATTTCTTGCTATTGCACAATACTTGATATGGAATCCTGATTTGGACCAACTTGAAAACTGGGCCCATAATCAAAAATCAAAGTACATATTTAGATAAAGCATATCAAATAAGCCCAAAAATTTAATTTTTGTTAAAATCAAACTTAGTTTAATTTTGGACCCTTTGGACGTTAATGTAAACCAATTTGAAAACGGGACCAAAAATTAAGAATCTACATACACAGTTAGATTTGGCATATCAAAGAACCCCAATTATTCAATTTTTGATGAAATCAAACAAAGTTTAATTTTGGACCCCGATTTGGACCAACTTGAAAACTGGGCCAATTATAAAAAATCTAAGTACATTTTTAGATTCAGCATATCAAAGAACCCCAAGGATTCAATTTTTGTTAAAATCAAACTAAGTTTAATTTTGGACCCTTTGGACCTTAACGTAGACCAATTTGAAAACGGGACCAAAAATTAAGAATCTACATACACAGTTAGATTCGGCATATCAAAGAACCCCAATTATTCAATTTTTGATAAAATCAAAAAAAGTTTAAATCTGGACCCTTTGGGCCCTTTATTCCTAAACTGTTGGGACCAAAACTCCCAAAATCAAACCCAACCTTCCTTTTATGGTCATAAACCTTGTGTTTAAATTTCATAGATTTCTATTTACTTATACTAAAGTTATGGTGCGAAAACCAAAAAAAATGCTTATTTGGGTCCCTTTTTGGCCCCTAATTCCTAAACTGTTGGGACCTAAACTCCCAAAATCAATACCAACCTTCCTTTTGTGGTCATAAACATTGTGTTTAAATTTCATTGATTTCTATTTACTTAAACTAAAGTTATTGTGCGAAAACCAAGAATAATGCTTATTTGGGCCCTTTTTTGGCCCCTAATTCCTAAACTGTTGGAACCAAAACTCCCAAAATCAATCCCAACCTTTCTTTTGTGGTCATAAACCTTATGTCAAAATTTCATAGATTTCTATTTACTTAAACTAAAGTTATAGTGCGAAAACCAAGAAAATGCTTATTTGGGCCCTTTTTGGCCCCTAATTCCTAAAATGTTGGGACTAAAACTCCCAAAATCAATCCCAACCTTCCTTTTGTGGTCATAAACCTTGTGTTAAAATTTCATAGATTTCTATTCGCTTTTACTAAAGTTAGAGTGCGAAAACTAAAAGTATTCGGACGACGACGACGACGACGACGACGACGCCAACGTGATAGCAATATACGACGAAAAATTTTTCAAATTTTGTGGTCGTATAAACAGCTAGAAAATAATTTATATAATATTGTAAATTTTTTTTATTAGCATTATTTTAAATAAAACAATAAATACTGTAGAATCGTTATTAATCATGGAAAAATGGCTGTACCTATTTATGTTTTATGTTATTATTAGAATCAAAATAATTGATTTTAGTCAAAGTTTATGACAAGATAAACGGAATTTACATTCAACTGCAAATCCATATTCTGTTGAAGGAAACAATGTTTCTGTGCATGTACTTATATTATTCATCTGTACTTTACTTTACTCTTTGCTACAGAAAAACATATAAACATATATTTAAATATTATTGCTATTTTACGAAATTGTCCTTTGATCTTGCTGACTGATAATTTTAATTCTTTCTCAGCGGAGGCCAGTGATTTAAAAAAAATATCCCTAGAAAATAAGGACTCACATGCTAGTTATCAATGAAATTACCAACGTTGTCATTGGTATAGTAGCGGTAAACAGATTATCATTGGCCTTCTCAACTGGATGCTTTTCTCACTTTCCCTGTACCTGCTCAAGGGAGAAAATCAATCTTGTTGAGATGATCAACGATAATCTATAAGTACAGCAAAACACAAATTTATATAATTTCCCTACCTTCAGCCACCCTAGATCCATAAATAGCTTCACCACTCATTTCAGCCTCAGGTCCAGAAGGGGCTGGCACCACATGTTCTAAATCATCCAATAATATTACAGAGGGTTGGCGCCATGCAGCTTCATCAAAAGCCATCTGTAATATCTTTAGAATGGTATCTGGTCTTTTGCCTATTCAAATGTATAAATCGTAAATAACCAGTTCAAAAAAATCTCTTTCTTAGTTTTATTGAGGTATATAAGCAATCATTGTACATTTTGTGTGAAGCTAGGGAGTGAAATATGTCATTCAATGCTTCTTTAAAACAATAAAACAATTAACAAGAGGCTGTCACAACGACAGCAAACCGGATTTATTTACATTTATTTGTGTCCTGGCAATATCACAAGAACCATTACTGATGAATGGTGAAAGTGAAAATCATCAATATCAAATTTGACCTCCATTTTGTCATCAGTATCAACATTTTGAAATAATAATATTTGAAAAGCTTAGATTGAATGGTTCATGAGTAAATGCAACAACGTGAATGGAAACGCCATTTTACGATCTTTCAAGAACCATAACTCCTGAACAGTAAAAGTCAAAATCGTCATTATGGAACTTGACCTCTATTTTGTCATCAGTAACAACATATTAAAATTTCAAAAGCTTTGGTTGAATGGTTCATGAGAAAATGCACGGACACGACGGGAAACACCATTTTTCAATCTTTCAAGAACCATAACTCCTGAACGGTTAAAGTCAAAATCGTCATTATTGAACTTGACCTCCATTCTGTCATCAGTAACAACATATTAAAATTTGGGAAGCTTTGGTAGAACAGTTCATGAGTAAATGCACGGACACGACTGAAAACTCCATTTTTCAATCTTTCAAGAACCATAACTCCTGAATGGTAAAAGTCAAAATCGCCATTATTGAACTTGACCTTCGTATAGTTGTCAGTAATAACATATTAAAATTTTAAAACCTTTGGTTGAACGGTTCATGAGTTAATGCACGGACAACATTTGATTGCCGTCTTTCAAGAACCATAACTCCTGAACGGTAAAAGTCAAAATCGCCATTATTGAACTTGACCTTCGTATAGTTGTCAGTAATAACATATTAAAATTTTAAAAGCTTTGGTTGAACGGTTCATGAGTTAATGCACGGACAACATTTGATTGCCGCCCGCCCGCCCGGCCGCCCGGCTGCCCGACCGCCCGGCCGCCCGGCTGCCCGACCGCCCGGCCGCCCGCCGTACATCCCCAAATCAATAACCGACATTTTTGTCACAAAAATCCGGTTAAAAATTATTTCCTATCATTATATAATTCATGTGGCAAAATGCAATTTAAGAAAAAATAAGTATTTAAACAATAGTTTTTATTCACTTATAAAAAGTAAAAAAGGTCCACACTTTGATAGCTGAGCATGGACTGGACAGGGAATATAAAAAAAACAGTCAATACAATAAATATATAGTACTTGACCTGTCTGGTTTTGATTTGGACTGTTAAAACTTTTTAACTTCTAAAAGTGCATACCATTTGACTACAAAAACTATTTTCTATGAAATAATTCCTGTTAACTTACCTCGTAATGGTTTGCAATCAATATTTAAAATATAAGCTAGATTTGGTATCTCTGCCTGCTTCCTACATAACGCATGAGCAAACATGGTCTTCCCAGATCCCTTTGGTCCTGTAATCAGGATCATTCCATTTCTAAGACCAGGGGTGATCTTCCTAAACATAGAATCTCCCAGTGGTTTGGATGACAGGCAAATCTCAACTGAAATGACTGCCTCCTCAGCTAGTTCTTCTACTCCCCTTAAAAAGAATGTATGAAATTTTAGTAAACAGTACAATGTAACATTGGCATCAGCAGTCACAATAATCTAAGTGCAGTGGTACAAAAGTTATGGTGGGCACTAAGTAGGACTGAGGGGCAGATTACAAATAGTTATGAGACATTTTACTTATTTTTAAATCAGAGTGCATCAATATATGACAAGGCAGTTTCAAACTAAACTATTTGTCAAGTTTTTCTCAGAACCCTGGGTCTTGCATGTGATTGCTGTTGCCAATGTTATAGTGTAATATTTACTGATGATTTAGTAGGTCCATTTATGGGTAAAATATAGAAGAATGAAAATATAAAAAATGGCTCAGGGTGCTTTCTCTGATTTGATTAGCCTGAAGTGCCAATCGTCACAAAATAGCCCAGTCAAAATGTGAACATGAAAAGGAAATAGCACAGCCAAAAAGTCTATCTAAACCACAGTGTTTTACTTCATCAGATGAAAATACAGCAAAGCCTAACATATTCTGAAATATTATTGACAACCTTTTTATCAAATATTTCTCTTGTCTGGATAATGAAAAAAATTCGAAACCATAAACTGGTGAAATAAAAGGCTTGCTTTTCAAAGACATTTTATGCAAATTAAAACAAAATTCTATTTAGCTGAAAACGTGTTCATTCAAAACAAACTATATGTCACTTGATGTCCACACTGTGTTTTTTTATATATGTTTTTCTTTCTGTATCCATCTGAACAGTTAAGCCTATTTCAGTTGATTTTTATAGTTTGTTCCTATGTTGTACTGTTACACCCCTATCAAAGGTGAGGGGAGGGTTGGGATCTTGCAAACATGTTTAATCCTGCCACATCAGGAGCCTGTAATTCAGTGTTAGTTGTTTGTTGCTGACTTGCTGTGTTACATATCTATTTTTCATTCATTTTTTTTTTTTACATTAATCAACCCATTAGTTTTCTCGATAAAATTTGTTTACATTTGTGATTTCAGGGCCTTTTATAGTTGACTATGCAGTATGGGCTTTACTCATTGTTGAAGGTTGTATGGTGACCTACAGCTGTTAATTTCTGAGTTATTTGGTCTCTTGTGGAGAGTTATATAATTGATAATCATACCACATATATTAGTGTATCCTCTCATTTTAGGGCATATAAACACGTTAAACCTTTACAGTGAACAAATATTTTAAAATAATAAACATACCCCATGTCCTCAAACTTCTCCTTTGGAAAACATGGATCAATACTTTTGACATCCATATAAGACAACATAGGAAGAATCGGCCATTTTGAATTTTCTATGCTTGTAGGAGTTTTTATAAAGAAAGACAAGTCCTCTAGATTCTCACAATGTAACAAACTGTAAACAGCACCTTCTCTTTCATTTAACTTCTGTTCATGATATAATATCTGCATGTCTATACTTGTATCTGGAAAAAATAGTTATTCAAAATTACTTATATCAAACCTTCTAATTAATGGGGAAATGTCTAGAGAAAGCCTTATCAATCAACAAGACAAGCAAATCAAGTGAAACTGTGAGGTACTACTCACTGATGATACCCCACCGAAATATTTCAGTAAACAGGTAGTTGTTGAGAAGTGAATCTGAAGACGTATCACACCGTATAGCTGACTTATATAAACTCTTAAACCAAATTTCAGAAATCCTTGTATTCTAGTTCCTGAGAAAAATGTGACGAAAATTTTCAACTTGGCTATTATGTGTAAAATGATACAAGTGTTCGGTAAACAGGAAGTTGTTGATTGATGAATCTGAAAATCCATCTCACTGTATACCTGTAGCTGACTTCTATAAACCCTTAAATCAAATTCCAGAAATACTTGTATTGTAGTTCCTGAGAAAAATGTGACGAAAATATTCATGGGACATACGGACTGACGTATGGACAGACAGAGGTAAAACAGTATACTCCTCCTTTTTTAAAGTGGGGTAGTTGGGGTATAATAAAAATATGCTAAGTTCCTTATCAATATTTATCTAATGATAATTTGTTTGTTTGATATTTTGATAGTCTGATTTGAGTGTGTACTGATAGCAATGGTATTTTATAGAAAATATTATTGATCTATCACCAGTCAGTCCTATCAAACTGACTTCAGCTGTGAGCTGAAAACTTAATAATGAAAATTGCTTATTAATTTAAAGTCACTGGACCTTGACCTGAGGGGTGGGTATGGTGGCAGGGCCTTAAAATAGCTTTCAAACTGATATGAACTGATAGAAATGCAACTTCATAGAAACTTTCACAAACAGAAAAGCATACTTCCCTTTACACAACTTTCATTGAAGGCGATACAAAAACAACATCAACTTCTACTAGGATCTTACCTTTGAAAGCATGCATATTTATCATGACCCCTGGAAACATTACAAAAGGAACATTACTGGAACTTGTTTCCTTCACCCATTTCTTAAAAGTTTCTTGTACTTGGTAATTTCCAAAACATTTTGGCTGTAAATAAAAATAAAATTTCTAAAGTAAACTTCATAATGAGATTGATATCGAAACATTAATCACATTCAGCTATTGTGTGATAATATATAACAGATTTATGACACAAATTAAGTCTAGAAGTAGAGTCATGAATTTTATAACTATCTTGACATCATCCATAGTTATGATATCACTTCATTCAATTAATAAATGATATGTTTCGAAAAACTTCTTTGAATAAATCTTATACTGAGTAACACTTGTTATTTAATACTTTTGAATAATGAAATGTTTCAAAAACTTCTTTGAATAAATGTTATGATACTTTTGTTATTACTTTGTCCATGATTTCAAATCAACTATGCCACTGGATGGTAAGCAAGCAATAATGAACTACATTAACATTGTAAATGATGAAAAAACCATGAACTACTTCAATAATAATTACATGAGACTGAGCATTTATGACAGCAACCATATTTGATTAAATCACGGGTTCATGATCCTTTTATCAAATTGTTTTTACCATGAAATTCTTAATTCAAATACTTTACCAATAAAAATTACATATACTATGTTCCCAGTAGTATTGTCTTAAAAAATGAGCAATGTTTCACCAAATGTGGTTATAACAGGAAATAATGCATAATGCAAATTTAACAAATGGAAGACAACTTGTTTTTATCAAATGTTTGGCATGATTTATTCTTTAGAATTCTTTCATACTGTATCTTTGTAAATATTGAAAAGACAATACAGGTTTTATTGCTGTGTACCCCCAATTACATAGTCTAACACAACATGCATACACTGCTGAAATACTTTATTTTTAAACCATAAGGAATCTTATTCTTCCTTTCAAAGTAAACCCTCAGAGATCACCATCAATCTTTTCCCTTAACCACCATTAAGAAAGATTCTTAACCTAATCACTCTATATATTGTATACATACAAGACTAGTAACAGGTTGGAGATCAAATGACAGCGCTGGATATGGTTTTTCATCTATACTCTGTAACCAAATCTGTCTTGTCACATCTAACTTCATCAACCGACGTAATAAATCTGGAACAATCACATGACCTCTCAAGCACGGCTGTTCCTCTAACATGTGTGATATTAAATCTACGTATTCTGGCTCGGAATGCAGACCTTTCTTGGTCAAAATCACAACACGAACAATACAATTCAGTTGTTTATCCTTTTTATCACTTCTATTAGATTTTATTGAGTCTGAGGACTGGTCTAATTTATCCTGCTTTTCTTTTTTCTGCTTAGCCAATTCATCTTCTGCTCTAGCATAAATATCTTTAGGTGAATCAAGCCTAGTCAATTTTGCATAGAAAGTATCAGGAAGCCTGATGTTTTTACTATTAATCTGTTGTTGTATGTCTTCACTGTTTACAAATACAAAGTTTGGTTGTTTTAGATAAAGTTTGGAACGGAAGTCGTCCTCTGAAACACCATCAATTTCTGATTCAATTGATGACAATTCATCATTGGAGTCAAAATCCACCTTTAAAGATTGCACTCTGAATTTAAAATTCAAGCCTCCAAAACATGTACTTCTTGTGAAACTTTCTTCCCTTTCAGGAGAATATGAAGGAGTCCTAGAAATACTCCCACAATCCTCATCACTATCTACTGATGTCTGTGGAACATAGAAATGAGACCCACCATCAAAACCACCAGTTGCAGACAGAAAACCAGTAACGATTCTAAATGGATTCCAACTTGATCTTTTCTTTGGTCTAATTTCATTTGGCATAATATTGTTAGTACTAAAGCTTGTAGGACGTGACTGCACAGAGGTAGCTTTTCTTGGAACAATTGGTGAGGTGCTCCTTCTAATGGGTGATAATGACTTTCTGACTGAATCTTTTGAGATACTTGATTGGTTAAGATTTTGACCAGTAGAATTACTTCTTACTTTAGGAGAGATTTGGACTTCTGTATCATCATCCAAAATCACACAATTTTCATCTGGTTCTGTTGAACCTGATTAAAAAACAATTTTGTTAATATTCATTGCTACAACATACAATAATTAATTATCAAGAGATATATTTGTTATTTTTAAATAGGTAAGAAATTATTAACCAGTCCACAAGTTCCAAGTGTCAAATTAGCACTAATTGACTCATCTACCACAAATATGATATAAAAGTGCCTATTAATATTTTCTTTTGAAGATGATGAAGAATATAAAAAATGTATATTATTTGCCACATCTTATATTTGGATTAATTTTACATTGTTTCATTTTAACTTAACATGTTTATTAGCTTTTTTCACAGAGCAATATAATTATCTTATTTTACTGACATGTTTTGAGATTTGCTTTTAGTGAATTTAAAATCAAACAAATGAACTTCTTCCCTTTTTAGTTTTCCCCAATAAAACCAGATGCTCCGCAGGGCGTAGCTTTATAAAACTGCAGAGTTCGATCCCTGAACAGTTGGGGCAAGTATGGACACAACATTCAAGCTTGATACAGCTCTGAATTTGGATTGTGATTAAATAGGTTTCTGACACAGAATGAATGTGGTCTAAGAACTTAAACTTAAAAACTTAAAAATTTTAAATTTGACATTTACCAATATCCAAAATCTAAATACATGGTTAGATTCAGCATATCAAAGAACCACAAGAATTCAATTTTTGATGAAATCGAATAAAGTTCAATTTTGGACCCTTTAGACCTCAATGTGGACCAATTTGATAACTGGGCCCAAATATCAAAAATTTAAATACATGGTTAGATTCAGCATATATCAAAGAACACCCATATATTCAATTTTTGTTGAAATCAAACAAAGTTTAATTTTGGACCCCGATTTGGACCAACTTGAAAACTGGGCCTATAATCAAAAATCTAAATACATGTTTACATTGAGCATATCAAAGAACCCTAAGAATTCAATTTTTGTTAAAATGATAAAACCAAGTTTAATTTTGGACCTTTTTGACCTTAATGTAGACCAATTTGAAAACGGGACCAAAAATTAAGAACCTACATACACAGTTAGATTCGGCATATCAGTCCAACAATCTACAATTAAAATGTCTTAATTTAACTTACTTATTTTCAAGAACAATACAATTTTCTCTACCCAGAAAGGAAACACTTGACCCTTCCATACAACTCTAATCTGGTTCATCAAGTTTGTTTCAACAAACCCAGAATGAGGCTCCTGAATAATACAAAACTACTTGTTACAACAGAACTATAATTATACAATATTTTAATGACTTTAGATTTACATGTGTGACATCTTTTTTTCTATTAAGTTTATATGAAAAATATTATTCCATGTACAATCAAAGCGCTGTAAGCGTTGAAGGCAGTTAACCAAAAACCAAGGCAAACATAGTTATGAAAACTGTGGTAATGTTGCTTCAACATTAAACATTCATATATAGTACATTTATGTTTATCTAATGAATTAATTATTAAGGCAAATGATTTATATGTTATCATAGTTTCAAAAGCAATACATATATATATCAATGTATATTTTTTATGGTGAGTCTGCAGTGGTACAAGTTCGCAATGCTTGCAGTTGTTCCAGTTGGTAGTAAAAAGGTTTTAGTTGACTGTTAGTAGTACAAGTTGACTTAGTACAAACATGTAATAGTATAAATGGACTGGTTTCCCTGGAAACAAAAGTTATGAGACACAAATCAGACAAATGTTCACTACTACAGGGATCAAAGGTGAGGTCTGACTGACCTGCCCATAGTAAATGTAAATGATGATTTGTTATTTTGTCCCATACATGATTATATATATGGTTTAGGGTGGGGATCTCATCGGTTTCCAAGTACTCAAACAGGAGGGGGTAGGTTGACCCAAGGGACTCCTACTATATCTCATTTAATTAGTTATATTAACCCATACATGAATATATATTGTTTAGGCGTGGACATCTCGACCATTTCCAAGTTCTCAAACAGGAGGGGATGAGTGACCACAGGGACTTCCCCTATATTTCATTTGATTTGTTATATTGTCCCATACTTGAATATATATGGTTTAGGGGTTGGGATCTCGACCGTTTCCAAGTTCTCAAACAGTAGGGGATGGGGTGACTCCAGGAACTCCCACTATATTTCATTTTGTTTATCATATTGTCCCATTCATGAATTTATATAGTTTAGGTGTGGGGTGGGGATCTCATCCGTTTCCAAGTTATCAAACAGGAAGGGGTAGGGTGACCACAGGGGCTCCCCCTATATTTCATTTGATTTGTTAAATTGTCCCATACACGAGTATGTATGGTTTAGGGGTTGGGATCGCATCCTTTTCTAAGTTATCAAACAGGAGGGGGTAGGGTGAACACAGGGACTCCTTCTATATTTCATTTGATTTGTTATATAGTACAATAGATATAGGAAGATTTGGTATGAGTGCCAATGAAACAACTCTCCACCCAAATAATGATTTATAAAAGTAAACCATTATAGGTCAATACATGAGTAAAACTGTATATATAGTTTAAGGTTGGGGATCTCTGCCATTTCCAAGTTATCAAACAGGAGGGGTAGACTAGAGTGGTCCAAAGGACGCAACCTATATATCATATGAGTTGCTTACACTTTAACTGACCCTTCAAATTTGAGCAAAAAATACCCCTTCAAAATTGCATTATAAATATGTTTACACTTCAAAAGCATTTTTTTGTAGTTGATCGCCAAAACCCGGAATTATCCTTATCCGCTTACGGAATCGTATCCAATATTGTAATTGTCTTCTTCACGGCAGCCATTGTTGTTGTTTTTACAATGTTGTTTTTGTCAGTCAGATACGATTTTACTCCAATTTACACATTATATGTCGGCTATTATAAAGCTAGCGATTGAACAAAATTAACATTGCTGTCATGAATAATAATGATAAAAATAAGTTTTGAGATCGTTTATTTGGAGACTTTGCCTTTGGTGAAAAAGTTGGCAAAGTTATTTTTATCTAATGGACGGTATGTCGGGCAAAGCTAGTAACCAAGTTGAAATTCCGATTGCAGAAGTAGAAAGTCACGGACCTTGGACCACTGCTAATTAGAACCCCTGCCTTCAAATTGATAAGATATTAAGGATCCGATTATCATTATATAATACATGTAGATTACTGACTTAGTTGTACTACGTATTGACAACAATCAATATTCCTACGACTTTTGCCATTTGGGAAATCTAAACTGCTTGTCTGTACAGATTTTCAGCAATTAAATATTTCATACAATTGTTCTTTGACATCTTAGTCAAAAGCCCAGGCGATAATAAACTACATAAGGGTTCCTAATGAGCACTACTTCCTATGTGCAACTTCAAAACTTTTGGGTGATTCGACGATCATTTAAGGTTTTTTTTGTCATATTTTTTGTAATCCAGAATTAAAAGTATTAAAAAAGTGTTCAATTAGTTATATATAACATAGCAGCCAGCTAGATAATAACAAAGGCAAGTATTTCAGCAATTATTGGGAAGAACACAAATCTAGGGTGCTCGCATAATGCAGCTTAATTGCATAAAAATAAAAACCCATAACAGCTTGCATATTGCTAACATTGTGCAACATTGAAAAACGAAATCATATTTTGATTGTTACTTTTGAAGTAATATTCAGCATGGGTCCCCAAAGTCATTTTTTTCCTGCATTTTATGTTCTGTTTGAGAAATTTGCATGCTTCTGTTGTATTTCTCAGATAGTTTTAAGGAGCTATTAATTGGCACTTTCCAATTGTATATATAGAAGGAAATGTCTCAGTCTTTACTGAGCCGGGCGGAAATAACTGGCAAGGTTTGAGGTCCAGTTTGACTCCAACTACAAACTTCGGAAAATTTAAATAAGAGCATACTGTTTTTTCTGGAAGTGTGTAGCACACACAGTACAGAGGCCTAAAACTTTCAAAAAATAATGTAAACCCACAGGCAAATAACTAGTCTACTGTCTGGAAGTCTACGTAAAGCCAATATTAAATCAGACCGGGTGCTCCGCAGGGCACAGCTTTATACGTCCGCAGAGGTTGAACCCTGAACAGTTTGGGCAAGTATGGACACAACATTCAAGCTTGATACAGCTCTGAGTTTGGATTGTGATCAAATTTTTGATATTATATGAGATTCTGCCACAAAACAAATGTCAAGATCTTACAAATCTAATATGCAATATTGTGCAATTTAAGGATTCTTTTTGAAACTTTTAAAAATTTGGAATTTGAGAAATTTCGGGAAAAAAGATTGAAAACTACTACACCCCCCCCCCCCCCTTCCCCCCCTTTTTTTTTTTTTAAATAAGTCCAAAACCTGACATTTCTTTATGCATTATTTACAAGAAGTGAAAAGGAGGTTAATCTGAACATACCAAACATTGTATGTTAACTGTTTTTGAATTACTTCCCTTACACTGCTTTTAAATTGTCTTAACTGTCCATTGACCGGAAAAACCTAGTTTCCCTGGTTTTTTTCCCCCTAATTCCTCCTTTTTTGCCCCTAATTCCAAAACATTTTGAGTCATAATCCCCCAAAGTCATTACTTACCATTCCTTTATTCCCTTAATGGTATGGAAACTTGTGGTATAATTTCAGAGAGATTCATCCACTTAAACACAAGTTATTGTTTGAAAACTACAAAAATTCGTATTTTTGGCCCCCTTTTTGGCCTGTAATCCCTAAACTATTGGGACCATAACCCCAAAAATCAATCCACACCTTCCTTTAGTGATATTGAACCTTCTGGTAAAGATTTATAGGGATCCATTTACTAAATCTCAAGTTATTGTCTGGAAAACCTAGATTTCTCCTTTTTTTTGTCCCTAATTTAGCCTTTTATAGCCCCTAATTCCAAAACGTTTTAAGCCATAACCCCCAAAGTCATTACTAACTATCCCTTTATGATATGGAAACTTGTGGTATAGTTTCAGAGAGATTCATACACTTAAACACAAGTTATTGTTTGAAAACTACAAAATTGCTTATTTTGGGCCCCCTTTTTGGCTCCTTATTTCTAAATTATTGGGACCATAACCCCCAAAATCAATCCCAACCTTCCTTTAGTGGTATTAAACCTTCTGCTAAAAATTTACAGAGATCCATTTACTAAATCTAAAGTTATTGTCCGGAAACTAATGTGTCTTCAGACAACGCAGACGACCACGACATGATACCATATGACGAAATTTTTTTTTGCAGTCGTATAAAAATTCAATAAAGACATTTAAATGAATATACAAACCAATATCTCCCAATCATCTACTGACTGTGGTTCTATAAAAACTTTCTGTGATTTTGACACTGCACTAAAAGGTCTAACCAATACCTGAAAAACAGTCTTCATTTTCAATTTAATCTAAAACAAATATTAAATTCACAACTGTTACACAAATTAAAATATCCTGTACAAAAAATATAATGAAATCAGTGTATAATCTTGTACTGACAACATAAAGATTTAAAACATTAAACAGGAAAACTGATTCCATAAAATGATAACCAGTATCAATATGCTAGATACTTTTTTTACTGCATGCATAACTCGTAACATTTTTCTGCATGATATAAACCACTTCTTAACAGAAAAAACAAACTCATTATTCAAATGCATAAAAGGTTCATAATATATGTAGGACCAACAAAAGAGTTTAAACAATGGCTGTATTTTGGGAAGACAAAATGAGAGAATAGGTATATGTGCCATAAAAAGAACTATGAGGGATGAAGACTACATTGAAAAAGAAAGAAATTCTTAAAAAATTCATCATTTGTTTCATGCATGCTAGTGAACATTGTGAATCTTGAAAACTAAATAAAATGGGAATGATCCACCAGTAATGGAATATAAGCAAATGTACAGAGTTAGAGAATACCATTCCTATACAACTGTATGCATGTTTGTTTACAAAGTGTGAGATTTTTATCAACATACATAAATACTGTTGATTCATTTATTTTTTTTTGTGGCTAACAATTTTTTGGATTTAGGAAAACTTGCACTTTATTAAATGTTAATTTCATAGTTTTGCCAATGTCTAGTTTGTCTGCATTAAAGCTGTTAGAAATTTTGTAATTCGTTGTTCACTTAAATTTGTAGTTCACTTGTTCCAACGAATACCACAAAAATGGGTATCCCACTAATAATAATGAATTCAATGAAAAAAACTATTGTCCTAAACTCTTTCTATTGAAGAAAATTACTTCTGGATCCTTCAGTCCAAGTCTGTCAGCATAAATTCCATTCACTTGAAGTTCTGCATCTCTGTATCCTGTTTCTCCAGTAGCAGTAAAATAAGCATGTTCATCCCTACCAAACTGTACTTCATACACCTGTATCTACAAAATGGTATCAAAATATATCAATAACTTGTTTTTATAGTTTGTTCCATATATATATATATATATATATATACAGTTACAAAAAATGTATTATCACTTATATATTTATTTACAGTTTGATGGCAAATATATATTAACATATTTTTTTCTTTTTGTTTTATCCTCTTATTTGATTTTGAAAAGAGTATTGGAAGTAATCATAAAATATGGGCTTGAAATAAATCCCTTAAAGCAAAACAGGTTTTGCTTATGTTTTGCTCATTGTCGAAGGCCGTATGATGACCTATAGTTGTTACTTTCTGTGTCATTTTGGTCTCTAGTGGAGAGTTGTCTTATTGGCAATCATACCACATCTTCTTTTTTCATATCAACAGTTCAGAACTTTGTAAATGTGAAAAAAGTAATGAAATTTGAAGTTTGTGAAGTTTCTATATCTTTTAAAAGCAAAAAAACTCCAGAAAAATAAGTTTTTTTAACAGAAAAAGTTTTGCAAATGACCCCAGTATGTTCCTTTATTGAACTGACCCTTCTGATATTTGAATTCGTTAATTGAATAAACAATCACTTAGACAAATCAACTAGTCGATCACATGATTAGATTTGTACAGAACAACACAGGATGTTTGGAAATTTTTAAACTATAGCACTGATATTTGATTAGACACTGCTGCCGTCTGCCCAGTAGCACAGTGCTGAAATACAATGGTGCTGAATACTGCAGCCCTAAAATGGCCTGGGGAGAACACTTTTCAATATTTCGGTTTCATTTTAGACGGATTCTGATTGATTGATTGATTGTTGGTTGCTTAATGTCCAGTGGCAAATATTTCAAGCATATTCAGGATGAGAACAAGTTCACAATAAATACTATAGGTAGGTCTTGAAATAATAGAGGCCATCTGGGAAGATGGTCGGGGAAATTTGGACTACCACTGGAAATGAGGATATATTGGATAGGGACAGAAATTTTGCCTTACAACAGGCCACCTACAGACCCCTCAAAGAGTTGTTGCAAGGGTTCTTAACGTGCAAAGAGCGTGGCACTCCTTTACACGAGGCATCGGATTTAACGTCCCCAATCTGACTGGACGTGACTGCGAACTTGATATATCCCGCACAGCCAAACAGATGCCCCACTTCGGCAAGCGTTTTACTGCCAGTAGGGAGAAGAAGTGACCATAATTCTATTCCCCAGTCACTCTTGTGACAAATTCTGAATTTAGAATATGAGTGTCGTAATGTGGTACCTTTGAAACGAAAAACTGTTTAAAAAAATGCATGATGAGGGTAAAGTAGAGAAGAAGAAGCAACACTATTAAAACGTATTTTTAAAGTGAAACTGAAACAGAAAGTAGAAATATTACAAAGCTTCGTCTTTTTTACCCCTTCAGCGGCTAACGATGTTTTGCATAACTCTTTTGGTAAGACAATAAAACAGTTCTTTTCAGCTTTGTGGGACACTCTGGCCACTGTGCAGCTCATTTCAAATAGTGTTGTTTTTCAAGATAAAAATAGCTGACCGTCCTTTCACTTCCGGTCCATTGGAGTGAATAAAAGATGGATTGATTTGTCAAAAGACCAATTGTTAACAGAAAAATAAATGTCACCATAAAGTACGGATATAGTAGTAACAAATCATTGTCTTTTTGTAGAGGACCATAGTTGTCTTCGGGTCGATTAGTTTTGAGCCCGTAACAATACAGCATATGATATTGAAGTAAGGAAAATAATAACTTTAAATGAATTTCAAACATTGGACTTTTCATTAGATAAAGCATCCAAAAGTGGCCGGCCTTGAAAATAATCAGTTTATTGATGGTGGCCGCAAAATGGTAGAAGTAGAAGCAAATCAAAGTGGACAAAAAAGCTATTTCTTAATTTCTTAAGAATTCATTTTCTAGTTTTAAAAAAATACAATATGTTTTGTGTGTTAAAAAAAGATTATTTTTTTTCATATTAGAAAGTATTTTGTTAATATTTTTTTATTAGAAAATTATTATTTTTAACACTAAAATGTGATTTTTTTTTAAATATTATAATATGAATTTTTAATATTTGAAAACGATTTTCCTTTTATAGCTCACTATGCGGTATGGGCTTTGCTCATTGTTGAAGGCCGTACGGTGACCTATAGTTGTTAATGTCTGTGTCATTTTGGTCTTTTGTGGATAGTTGTCTCATTGGCAATCATACCACATCTTCTTTTTTATATATTCATTTAAAAAAAAATAGCTCTTTTATCCACTTTGCCACTGAGAAGCAGATGTGACTTTTGAATTTCATTTTGAGTGAAAGCATTTGACTCTTAGGTAGCACTAATCCAAATGCATCTTTGAAAACTGCACATGACCATGCAATATTCTACTTCTGTTGTGAGTACCGTCCCTCAATCTTGCTGGTGCAGACAATATGGTCTTAATTAATTCATGTGATTTTTAAAATCTGTTGGATGACGGTTATGATTTTTAGGGTATTTCATAATATCTAAGCATATTCCACAGTACTTTATTTTCTATACTATCAAAGGTCATCTCAAAAACTACAAATGTTAGGTATAGGGATGTCTGCCATTCAATAGTTTGCACAATGATGATTTTTAATGTTGCAATTTGGTCAATATGATACATGACTTCAGTATGTATACAAAAGAAATTTATCTTGTTGAACTTACTTTGAATAAAGCTAATACTAACAATGACCACTGTCCTTTCCTCGAGCTTAATATCTATACCATTAACGGAATTAAGATTAATACTAAAATTTATGATAAAAGGGATGATTTCTCATTTCCTATCGTTAATTATCCATTTTTAGATGGTGATATTCCGGCCTTGTCACCATTTTACGGTGTTTATATATTTCAACTTGTTGTACGATTCGCTCGTCAGTATATAACAATGTTTTAGATTTTAACGAGAGAAATTTATGTATTACTGAAAAATTATTACACCAGGGTTTTCGATATCACCAACTAGTCGTAAAACATTTACTAAATTTTATCATCGGTATAAGGACATCATTCGTAAATATAGCTCAACATGCAGACTTCTTATACGTTCAGGTATTTCACCTCCGATATTTTATGGAAATATTCTTAATAAAGCAAAAAAATGTCAGTATTCACCTCAGAAGCTAACAAAACCTTTAAATAGACTTATTAAGAAAAGATATAGTTACTATACTGATGTCAGGTCATTACAGATTGCATATTTTGGCGTTAATATTGATTCACTTATAGGGTCTTTGCATCGGAACTAAACACATAATCTTTCAATCAGTTTAATTGAAGTCTGGAGCTGGCATGTCAGTTAACTGCTAGTAGTCTGATGTTATTTATGTATTATTGTCATTTGGTTTATTTTGTTTGGTTACATCTTCTGGCATCAGACTCGGACTCGTCTTGAACTGAATTTTAATGTGCGTATTGTTATGCGTTTACTTTTCTGCATTGGCTAGAAGTATAGGGCTCACAAACATGTTTACCCCGCCGCATTTTTGCGCCTGTCCCAAGTCAGGAGCCTCTGGCCTTTGTTAGTCTTGTCATGATTATTTTTAATTTTAGTTTCTTGTGTACAATTTGGAGTTTAGTATGGCGTTCATTATCACTGAAATAGTATATTTATTTGTTTAGGGGGCAGCTGAAGGACGTCTCTGGGTGCGGGAATTTCTCGCTGCATTGAAGACCTGTTGGTGACCTTCTGCTATTGTCTTCTCTATGGTCGGGTTGTTGTCTCTTTGACACATTCCCCATTTCCATTCTCAATTTTATGATCTCTCTTGTCTGAAACCGGCCTATTCATCTCTCAGCAATAACGGTATATCAAAGAAGAGGGACGAAAAATACCAGAGGGACAGTCAAACTCATAGATCGAAAATACACTGACACGTTGTCTAAAAAAGAAAATGACAAACAGACAAATAATGGTACACAAGACACAACATGAAATTAAAGACTAAGCAACACGAACCCCACCAAAAACTGGGGTTGATGTTTGATGCTCCGGAAGGGTAAGCAGATCTTTCTCCAGATGTGGCACCTGTCGTGTCGCTAATGGTATTAAAACCCGGTATATAGTCTATTTCGGTAGGTCACATTCGTGTTTAGGGAACGGAATTGTAGTTACGACATAAAGAACATCTACAATATCATCTGTGAAACGGATATTCCATAACGGTCAACCAACTCGTGATGGCGTCCGTAAAATTAACAAAGGAATGATTTCAACTTCACCATTAGGAACTCTTGTTTTAATTGCTTCTTTGTGAGAAGCAACTCTCTATCAAGGAAATTATGATAGGAAATACAGGCCCGGGAGTATCGTATCAATTGGGAAATATTTACTCCGTATGTAGGCGCTTGAATGTTGCTACATAGAAATGGAAAGTTCATAATTGGGAAGCTGAAATCATCTATTTCGTCGTAAAGTTTTGTTTTCAAATTTAGATGTAAGTCAAGATATGAGACAGACTAAACTGTATCTTGTATCCCTTATCTCTAGTTCGATGGGATAGATGCGTTCATCATAGACACATTTTGAATTATTTAGTGAGAAAACATCATCTATATAGCGAAAAGTAAAGGTAAAGGATATTGCTAACTTCTTGTCTTTCTTCTTTAGAAGTCCCTGTATGAATTCAGTCTCATAATAATAAAGGACAAGTCGGAAAGAAAAGGGGCATAATTGGTTCCCATTGGAATGCCGACTTTCTGTTTAAAAAAACATGTCCTCCAAACGTAAAAAAAAATATGTTATCAATCAAGAAATCCAATATCTTGTCAATGTCAGTTATTTTTTTAAACTTTGTAGAATGATGTGACATGGGACTTTGCTAGGAATGGAAAGCAACATAATACCTTTCCAGTTGCTACAGATTGATTTGTAGCCTTTTTTGGGTAGTTTAATACGGATTCCTTTACGCCAGTTATCAGGTATATGTTCGTCATTCAATATTTTGTTAAGTAGTTGTTAAGTTTATCAATACACATGTTATTCATTGCCTTGATAGATTTATGGGGTATGCTGTCAATTCCTCCTGCTTTTCCATTTTTCAGTTGTTTTATTGTTTGGCACTTTTTAAAATGTTCTTTTCATCGTTTTACTAAGGATTTTCTTATCCAAGGCATAGATTACCTTAGCCGTATTTAGCACAGCTTATTGGAATTTAGGGTCTTTAATTATCTTCAACTTTGTACCTGTTTGGCTTAATAACTATTTTGATCAGAGCCGTCACCAATGAGTCTTATGTAGACAAAACGCGCGTCAGGCGTATTAAATTATAATTCTGGTACCTTTGAAAACTATTAATTGTTCTTCAATTTTGGTAATTACGGTGCCCTTTTTTGTTTTTTTAACTGGAGCGTTTGAGTTGGATCTTCTGCCACTAAGTTGTCTAGTTATGTTGTAGAGAGATTTGCCTCCTTTGCTACAGGCAATTTCTGTTTCTTGTGCTAGTTGTTCAACAAAGTCTCTTTTGTCATGTTTGTAAATTTTCTTCACTCCTTTGTCTTTCTCTCTATAAAAGTCTTGTGTTTGTCTTTTCTGTTGTCTTGTTGTAGCATCTAAGACTTTTTCTTTGGCTTTTCTCCTTTCTTCAACCTTAATTCATATCTCATCTGATCTCCAGTTTTTGCGTTTATACTGCAGGTAAATTATTTTTTCCTCGCATGTTTCTAGAATTTCATTTTTGTCTTCTCCCATGCGTCGTTAATATCGTTGTTCTCTATATCCAGGGTTGAGTTCAATATCGTAGCAGCTACGTAGCGGATACGTAGCTGCTATCAATATCTATGAGACAAATAGTGAATAGTCTATAGCTTCACGTTCAATAGTCAAAATCTACGTAGCACTACGTAGCCGCTATGATATTGAACGCAATCCTGGTAACTTATAGCTGAGAATGTATTTTGAATAGATGTTGTCAAATCTTCTCTTATGTTTTGTATTTTTAGGTACTTAAAGTTAAACTTTTTTCTGTTGACATCTATTTTTCGGGGCTAAAAGTTTCAACTTTATTAACCCTATAACTAGATGATGGTCTGATGTTGCACCCGCGGCGTTCTGCGTTTACATCGTGTAATGAAGACCTCCATATCTGAGATATGGCTATGTGGGCTACTAGTCTATATCTATCTACTAGTATTGGGTTTTCTGTATTTCCTGCTGGTGAAACCCAGGTTACCTTATGACAATTCTTGTGTTTGAAAAGTCTTCCTCCTATGAAAAGGTTGTTGGCAGCACAAAGGTCTGCAAATTTTCATTCATTTTCCTATCCAGTGGGAACCAACTTGTCTCTCCCATCCCTGTCTTTCTGATCCAACCTTAGCATTTAGGTCACCAATCAGTGCCAACATTTAGGTCACACATCAGTGCCAATAGTCCCTTTTTACTCTTTTTTAAGGTTGTGTGTAATTATCGGTAGAAGTCTTCTGTTTCACTGTCTTCTGGCTGCACTATTGGTTGGGGCTTATACTTGTATTAGGGTAGTTTTTGGAAACGTGAGTTAAAGCGTGCTGTGATGGTTCTTGGTTAGATGGGATTCCACTCCAGCAGAGTTTTTTTCATCTTTTTATGTTATACGAAATCCAACTCACTTTTCATGCGGGTCATTTTGTTTGATGTTTCCAGAATAAATAATTGTCATGCCTGATGTGTTCCATCTAAGTTCGCTTAGTACTATAATATCAATCTTGTATCTATCCATCTCCTTTGCTACTAGTTCATATTTAACACTCTGGTATAGTGTTTTTACATTCCACGTGCCTATTCTGGTGTCGAGTTTGTTTCTCCATCGGCCTTCGCATCAGCTGCTGTCATCAGTGAATACATGTTCTTCATTCAGACATTTGACGAGAAAGAGTAGTTGCTTTTGTGGTCGTTTCTGCAATCAAGCTGTCCAAGGCATAGTGATTAACCCTACGATTATCCCCCTGTGCCCGGAGGACCGGTAGATTAACTGTAGGGGTTTTTATCCCTTACATGTTTGTTGTTGTTAACGAGTCCCATCTACCCAGATTGTATGTCTGTATTTACTTCCATAGCCTCTGATGCAAATTTCCAATCTCAAGGCAGTGATACTATATGACCAATAGCTAGGACAAAGATGATGAGTGCAAGGGCATGTCCACGCGCTGGTTGCCCTTCACACTGCATCTCTTGGGTCTTTGCTGCTCTGAGATCCTCTTCAGATGACGGCTAGGATAATCTAACCTAGCTAAAAGGTAAAATCACAAAAATACTGAACTCCGAGGGAAATTCAAAAAAGGAAAGCCTTAATCAAATGGCAAAATCAAAAGCTCAAACACATCAAACGAATGGATTACAACTGTCATATTCCTGAAATTGTACAGGTATTTCTTATGTAAAAAATGGATTAAATCTGGTTTTAAAGCTAGATAAACCTCTCACTTGTATGACAGTCGCATATAATAATATTGATAACGACGTGTGAACAAAACAAACATACGTAGTAGGTATAAATGTCAAAAATAGGGGTAAAGCATTCAACATTGTGTTATTATCATATCTCTATAAATTATAAAATCAAACACATATATCAAAAACTTTTACCGTGGCATAATAACACAATAACGAAATGTATAAGTATAGAGCCACGTCAAAGGTAACAAAGGAACACAAATAAGGCATATAGACAAAGCAAAAACATGAAAGATAAGAAATTAAGAATACAAAGTTTTTAATAGAACAATGACGGGACGTATAAGTACAGAGCCACGTCATTGTAACAAAAAAGAAACACTAACAGGCATATAGACAAAGCATGTTAGCAAAAATGAAAGACAAGAATAAAAAAATCATCCTAGAACTATTACACGCTGACGAAACTACAGAGAGACATGCTTGTCATAACATAACATTATAATAACATAATGCTTTTTAGGAACACTCAGATACGTCTAACAAAATGTACCATACTTAGTAATTATCATAAATGTATAAATGAAAATCAATGATGGTTGCAATGAAATATGGAACAATTTCTACATAATTATATATCTGAGAATAATTTAATAACAATATTCTAACTTCGAAAATTTTTAACCATTTTGCTAATCTTAAATAAAACAATTTCACCACTTGAAAATGTCATAGCATAGTAATATTCGGGAATTTTCCTACATTTTTATCAAACGATAACAGAAGGAGACTAAAAAAGATGATGAAATTCGTTTTCAATTGACAACAAGCAAAGATAACATCGGTTTTACATATCTGCGAATTCCAACCCCCCCCCCCCCCCTTCTCGTTATCATTGAATGTTAAGGGTTGCAGCACAGGAGTTTAGTATTTAGTTTTACGATCTCAAAACGAGAAGCTGTCCAAGATAGTTCAGCTACTGTATTCTTAATTGTCAAAACTACGGTTGTGACTTCGAACCCCGCACGTGGCAGGTGCGTTTGACTCCAATCTCAATTGACTAGGATTGCCAGTTTTCCTATCGAGGGTTGGTGGTTCTCTCAGGGCATTCTGGCTTCCTCCATCAATGATCATTAATAAAAACTGACCGCTACGAAATAGCCAATAGTGCTTAAAGTGATGTTAAAACATCAGAATCAATACAACTTGACGATGCGAATATCGTGAATTGGTAAGATGCAAGTGGGCCAAAGAGAAAAGAAATTGTTACAAATTTCAAAGGAAAAGCTTTAAAAGGGGAGGGGACACATGCCGGAGGTTGCAAACAAAACGTGTTAGTGAAACTCATCAAGGAAAAGACTCAGAGAAATATACATAGTAATTGGAGATTTATGTCGTTTTAAAGAGGACCAAACAAAACATGAATAACTTTCAGCGACAGGCTAATGAGTGAACATTTAGAAACATCGAGTCTAGAAATCGATTTTGAAGGTCAAAAGCGCAGCGCTAGCAGGCACCTCTTACATACCATCACAAATGACCTGAACAAAACCAAACTATTATCAATGTTAGGAATGAGGATCAGCGAGATTTAGTGATCGGCAGTGTTTTCAGCACTACTCTATGATTTGGTGGATCAGAAATCAATAAAACCAGTCACTCCGTTTAAGATTTGGACAGATGAGTCCAAGTTCGGGGGCTTTGAGTATCCGGTCTCATTTGGAGCAATTGATATGTTCAAAAAGAAGAATGGAGATGTCAACGTGAAGACAGATGAATAGGAAACTCAACTGAAAGAAACAAGAAAAGTTGATATGGAAATGGGAAATGTGTCAAAGAGACAACAACCCGACCAAAGAACAGATAATAGCCGAAGGCCACCAATGGGTCTTCAACAAAAATCCCGCACCCGGAAGCGTGCTTCAGCTGGCCCCGAAATAAAAAAAAGTATACTAGTTCAATGATGATAGACGTCAAACTCAACTCCCAAATATATAAACGAAACTAAAATTAAAAATCATACAAAACTAACAAAGGCCAGAGGCTCCATACTTGGGACAGGCGCAAACATGCGGCGGGGTTAAACATGGTTTTTGAGACCTCAACCCTCCTCCTATACATCTAGCCAAATGTAGAAAATAGAAACACACAACAAGTACATTCTTGAGAAAATCAAGGAACACAGGTACGAAGCATGACGGACCCATGTCTGTAACGATCACTGAATGTCAGCATTCCTGCCTGGTGTAGACAGTTATTAAAGGTACCTGCCTTATAAGACTCATCAGTGACGCTCATATCAAATTAGTCAGAAAGCCAAAACAAGTACAAAGTTGAGTATTGAGGACCCAAAATTCCAAAAATGTTGTGACAAATACGGCTAAGGTAATCTATACCTTGTCGTAAATATTGAATCTCAAGTTATTGTAAAGTTGTAAGAGACTATTAGCTGATTAGGTCTTTTTTTTTTGTCGTCGGTGTCACTAGACAGGAGATGATTATCTTGAGTATTGGGATCAAAAGAAGTCGTTAAAACATTCAAAGTAGGTCCCGTGTACCATCTACGTGCATGTGCTTTGAAAGATTCGTGAATAACATCGACACATGCCAGTCCGCGCCATCAAAGGCATACACGAATTGCAATATCACCTTACCCATCAATCGGTTCCTGGTATAACTTGAGTACGCACAAAGGGTCTTCATTGCACCGATACTCTACTAAGTATTCAATGTGACTAAGGAATCCGTAAAGCTTATGGATCCGATTATGAGGTATCACCAAGATATACCGAAAAAGAAAGAGATAGCGATGACTTAAGAAGACAGGGAATATTTTGAATCTAGCATATCGCATCTGCGGAAAAGCGCTGGGAAAGGAAAATGTTTGCGATCACGACTACCTCACGGGTTAATATTGTGGAGTCCGAGATTCAACCAACAACTGTAACTTGGATTCAAACTCACGCGGTCTTTTCTCATCGTTATCCACATCTTAAGTGAGTACATATCTTCGTGGTGGAGTTGTCGTTGTTTGACGAAGGTAAGCTCAGCTGTATACTTAAACCCAAAGAAGATGTACATTAGCTTTTCCAGAAAAGTTGAGGATATGGGAATGAAGTTCATCGATTCAATTCTCTTTTTGCGGAACTTGCTGGTCACTTTTGCAAAACAGACGAAGGATCAGTTTGAGACATTGAACATGACTTGCAATGTACGCTACGAGTTGTTGACACTTGAAGGAGTGTACCACTACGATCACAAAAATTGTCACGTTCCGCTTGCCTCCTTTGGTCATCTTGGTAAACTCCTCAATTATCTTGTTTGTACACATTTTCACCCGAACTCTCATTTCTTAACCTCCGAATTACCTTCTTTTTCGTACCAGTCGTGACCCCCGATGGATGTTTGGGTGGGTAGTTGGTGGTATCAAACTTGCTCTTGACGTGAAGAGCGAGGTCCTGGTAAAATTCCTTCGTCAAGCACAAATGCAGTGTTCAGAGCAAAAACAGTCAACGACATTGCAAAATCGTCTTGAGTGATCTATCCTGGTTTGTTCATCATGTTGTCCCCTTCGATGAAAACAAGTTGAAATTGTATAAAATAATCCAAATCAGACTTAACTTAACTGTGGTTTCCGTATGATGGAACAGTGTGATTCCATATCCGTTCTTAAAAGTACACAATTGCGACTATCTGTTAAAATCGATTGGAAAAAAAAAACAAGATGGATCATAGTACCTTTCAATACCGGAAACGAATAAACCAACATTGGAACTGTGTTCAATCACTGTCGATTGAGAAACATTGATATCAGTCTCACATACAACGCTTCCCAGTCGTAGACTTCAACGCTGCTTTCACCAAGTGTGAAGTATTTAGGGTTTACATGCAAGGAAGCAGTAAATTTCATCGAAACGTGTATCATCAAATCAGCAAAATAACATATACTCCGACTTTTCAAACCTATATCCCTTGTACGTCATTATGTGTGTCACCAATCTAAGAAGCTGAACGAGTCTTTAGTTATTATTCCACCTATGGCAGAAATCGAGAACAATGTCCTTACAAACACAGAGGTAATCTCTGGTGTAATCATACAGTTTGTTCTACGGTTAAGGAATAGATCACATTATGCTACAAAGCATCAACAACAATACAGCTCCTACAAAAATGGATTCTCTTTCGTCTTGTCAGGACAACAGGATCGAAACTCAGTTCAATTCAACCCTTCACCTAACAGATAGACAGAGTTACAAAATGGTGTTGGTGGACTTGGAGATTTATTACTCTTCTCGACATTTAATAATCAATTCCTAATATTTTGATTTGTCATTACGTTGTACACTGGCTCTTAAAGTATCGGAGACATTCTAGAGTTTCAGAGACAATTCCTACTAAACAAACACGCGACCAAGATCACCATTGATGAAAATCAAAGAACACTGAGGGGGCACTAGTTTTAGCCAGAAACTATCAAGTTGACTTCAACATGGACAGCAGCAAGAACACAGTAAACCGGTTCGAACACAAAATTTACAGGCATTACACAAAGCGCGGGAAAATTCATCAACAGCGATGTTGTTAGTAGAAGCTGTGTGAATGGATCACAAAAATCAACCATCTTCAGTTTCTCTTCCCATGTGCACATCGAACCAGGCAAGATGATCATTCAAAATTCGACAAAGTTGAAACTTGGTATGTTTACCAGACACGCTCAAGTACGATCAATCGCATGAACACTCATATCCACGACCGAGATGGTAGTTCCGTCGTTTGAGAGGTAAGATTTATAATTATTCACTTTCATCTTAATTCGCAAAGTATAAATATATGAGTTATCACGAACACGATTTGAACTTAATATGAGGTCAGTTCAACAAGTGACCAAAAACGTTTGTTCGAACAACACAGGTTTGTCGCATGTAAATTTGTCGGAAACACAAATTGCTACTCTCCAAGCAACAGTTACAAAGATTGGCAAGCTTTTGAAGAGTGGAATATGGTGTATTTTCTAATGGATAAGTATAGAACAGCCGAAACGAAATATTCATAAGGAAGGTTGAATTTAAACTATATTAGCAGGTTTTACTAGGAAAGTGTTTCCAAATTTAACGAAACCAGTACTACTTAATTTGGGAGTAGGTGCATTGAATGGAGTAAGAATTAAGCGCTACCATCAACAAAGCTATCGAGTTTGGTGTGGAGACCATGTTTGTTCAGTGATTGCTAGCGGTAACGGTCTGTATCTAACCCCTCCTGTTTATGGGATCGGTTTGAACTCGAAACATTGCAGGCAATTCTACGACAGTCGGGGTTAATTCTATGTCCCAAAAGTCAAGAACGTTCCTATTTTAGGTACTAGTATGCTAATCTAGGCTTTACATGAATGAATGAATTATAGTCTGAAAAGCTGTCGTACAGAGATGCTAAAATCCAACAAACAAATCTCAGGCACACGTCATAGAAACAAATGCAAGAGTTACAGATGAATAAATACGAGCGGTCTGGGTATACAAATCTTCTGTATCACAAATTTGTCAACACGGAGGTTGTCGGTTCTTTCCCTGCACCGGCTGCATGTGACATGTGTCAATCTGAATTTACTAGGACTGCCAGTTTTCATGCCGAAGGTCGGTGGTTTTCTCCTTAATATCCGGCTGTTTCCCTCCATAAAAGCTGTCCGCTCCGAAATAGCCAATAGTGCCCGGAAAGTGGCATTAAACGCTATGTAATCAATAAACCATTCAATGTAGGATAAAGTTAGTGTGGTTTTTAATGATGATGACATCAGCAAAACAGAATTTGCCGGCTTCGTCAGGTGCTTACCTTTTACTGCAAGGAGAAACAACAACTATGACAACATCGACTACATTTAGCTAGAACTTTATACGAGCACCAGCGATGTTCTCTATTTGTAACGTATACCATCGAGCCATCATTGAATCCACCATTCTGGATTGATAAGCATTTGTTTTATTTGATTTACATATGCACCTGATCCGATCACTACCAACTTTCTAGTTAGTGTCATATGTAGTATAGTTATCATAATTTTCAAATTGTCATCATCCCATTTCAATTTATTTACAAATGGGGCAAATAAAATGAGTGGATGCATATTTTTGGAAGTCTACATAATACAGTTACATCTCTGTGATAGATTGTGCTTGGTTGGTGTCTGTAGGTTCTGCTTCAAAATTCCTGATGGATGCGTTAATGGAAAAATCGGACTATTTCTATTGTCACGATTTTAATTTATTCTATAGGAGGCTTTGTAAACAAGAGCAATACAAAACGGTACGTGCGAGACATAGAATGAATAAAACTATTGTTTGTAAACACTTAAAGTACTTCAAGTAGCACTTTCGGTTAAGTGCCCACTTTTAAAGAGTTTCCGGAATTGGTGGTTGTGAGATTATTCAAGTGAACTATCCGGCAATTCAGTGATTGAATTTGAAAGACCTTGTAAACCTGATCTCCTGTGTTGTTTTATCAAGTCAAAGGTGGCTAATTTTCCCGACGGATTGTTGATAGCTATATAAGTAAGATTTCACAACTCTGTAAAAACGCACCAACTCATCTAAAGTAGCTGTTTCCAACAAATGCACGATTTCAATATTTTAGTATTGCGAAGCAGCATCCACTAAATTTTAGTAACACCGTCTTCAAGTTATTTACTTAATTTCGTTCGAAGTCCATGTTATCTTTTCGTAATAATGAACGGTTTTATATGTGTGACATGCACAACTTACGTAACACAATGCATACTTATGTAACAGTTTTCAAAGACAGTATAAATTTTAGACGGGTGCGGGTATTTTCTTTTTCAAACTGGTATGCAGTATTCAACATGATACCCTAAGGTAGTGCTCTATTATCATGGCAGGCAAATGCGCGAAACTGAATTGAATTGAAAATATTGCTAGTCATTTATATTTGTGAAGTTTCAGAAACACAGCTCAATGCCGCTTGACACTTATGGCACGTGTCTACCGTGACAATTTTTTTCAGAAACATTTATTTATTAAAAAATAAAGTTGTCAAAACTTTTTAATATTAATCAAATGTCAAGTATTACATTAGACTCTGAAGTATAGGATAGAATGTAATGTATATTATATTCCAACTTAAATAGACACTAAAAACTAACTTTAATTCAGATAATTTCACTTTTTTAACAAATACTAATGAACCTCAACTTGATCCATAACATGACAATAATTTTTATTTATTAGATTTTATTGGTTTTCAGCAAACTGTTCACTTGGTCCTCTTTCGATCGGTAGTAAAACCCTTGCTAAAATGGGGTCCGTTTGGCTGTGTAGAATGTATGATATACGCAGCCACGTCCCGGCACTGCACGTGCGGTTAATATGGGGGCATTGAATGCGATGCCTCTTGTAGAAATAGTGGCAATACGCTAGACATGAACGTTAAGAATCCATTAGGCAACTCTTTGTATGGGTAAGATGGCCTGTTGCAAGGCAATATGTTTGTACCTACCCAATTCACTCTCAAATTTTCCGGGTCAGGTGCTCGTCGAATGCCTTTTACCAATGTCCGTCTGTTACGGCCCGTCATCATTTCACGATAACCCAAATTTGCTATTGAACTAATAGAATAGAATAGAATATCTTTATTTCCCAAAGTACAGGGTCCATAAAGGGCATAAAATCAGATACAATTGATCTACATAATTTGTAACAACAATATGAATAGCGGCATATACATATATATTTGGAATATAAGCATTAGTCAGAATCAAGCCAAAAACCCCATATATATTGTGAATAAAAGAATAATAAAATTACATTATATGCATTTGTACTAATACTAGATAGACGGAAGAAAACTCCCTATTAATTTTGAAAATTTTGGCTATGCTCTTCCAGAGTTACGGGACTTTAACGGCCATTTGATTTAAGACAATTGTTCACATATCGCACACTTACTTACTCCAGTGTGCTTCAGTTTATTACGCATACATTATTGCTTAGATTTATAAATGGAAGCTTCCTTTCGATGTATTTTATTTTATTCCAGGATTTGTCTATCCAAAGAGACGGGACTTGTCAAGTAGAACCATCTAAATTGAAGCAATTTTTCAAATGTCGCATACAAACTCTATGCCTGGATTGATTGCCGGAATTTATTTCCTGAAAAATAGTTTGGATCATTAAATAAAGGCTTCTCATAAACTTAACATTATTGTTTGGATTGATAAAATGAAGATCCCTTTCGATTTTTTTGTTGATTTCATGGTCAGTTTTCCGACGTTCTAAAAGTTTAAAACTGGACTTGGTCCATTTGAAATGAGTATTTTTTTTACATACAGCATTCCGTTGAAACTCCAGTGTGCCTGGATTGATTTACTCAAATATAGTTGCCAGTCAGTTTTCCTTTTTTTTATATATTATTTTGTTTGGTTTTCTAGTGTTATGGACAGAAGGATTTTGAAAATGACTGATAATCATATCCTAGCCTAGTATGAACTGCAAGTCTTTGGAATTATCTTTCTCAAAACAGAGTTGAGGCCCCTCATGGGGGGGGGTCCTAGTAATCACATAATCACCATTTTTTTTGCCAATATAATCACATAATCATTAAATATTTGCTTATCTTTAGTAATCAAATAATCATAAACTAAAAATACAGTCCTAGGTAATCAAATAATCATGAAATATTTGGCTTAATAATCAAATAATCATTAAAAAAACGGCCAAGTAATCACATAATCAAAAACCCCATGAGGGCCCTCAGAGTTGAATGAATAATCGGCAACACAAAATGCAGGAAATCTCTAATGTGCACAAAATTGGAAAATTGGACTCAATATATTAAAAGTCCTAACATTTATAAAAATTAACCGTAAAGTTTTATTGCTTGACATCGGCACATCATCTGAATTTTTTGACAAAGGAAAAAGTTATACACCTTTAAACATATTTGTTTCAGTGCAAGTTCCAAAATATTTGCTTTCGCGTCGTTAAATCAGATTGAAGACGCTTAATTCTGGTTAATAGAACAATTTTTAAATATTCTGACTGTAATGTTATTGGCTCGACGAACTTTTGTTTTGTTTACTTATTTCCAATCTTCTACTCGGTGTTAATGTTTAATCTTTTGAAAGAGGGTCGACTTTTTGTTACTTTTTCAGCGTTCTGCGTTTTTCTTTAAAAAAAAATATGACTCAGATATAACAAATTTGGATAAAGATGCTGATAAGGGAGGACATCAAAAGTTCAATGTAGGATAAAAAACTTAATTCACATAGTTTTTTCGCTGACCCCCCTACCCCCCTTCTTAACTTAATTTGGGAAAAATTGATTTACCTATATGGATATATGTAAAATCGATTTTAGATTAACAAAACTTGCAGCAATGTTGACCTCCCCACCCCCAAACTATTCGATTTAAGTTTTTTATCCTACATCGATCTTTTGATGTCGTCCCTAAGAATAAAAAAAAAAAACCCTGAAGAATATTTCAGATTTTCTGTCAGCTATGAATAATATATGTCTAACGCCTTTCTGTGTTAAAGTTATTGTAAAAAAGTAGTAAAAGTAGTAATTTTAAAGAATGATTCACCATTTGAAGTCCCCACCCACGCAGTAAAATTCAACTGAACTACTTATCAAAACTCGGCCATTGATTGATTGACATATTCACAATAAAACAAGCCCCTTATAAGGATTAATGGGCCTATCAAGGGGGATCTAAGCATGGATTATCAGTTGTAAATAGGGTTAATGTCGTAATTATTCACATACAAATAAAAAATTAGGTTCCATCTTTCTATGTAATACTTTTTTATCACTATGTCAAAAATTGTTTACAAAGTATACTATGTAGTTTGTCACCATTGACATAATTTCCTATGACGTCACAAGGTGCTAAAACATACGCAATTCACATCGGTAGTGTTGTCGTACAACTTAAGATTTAAAATGTCAATATAGAAAAAAACTTTAAAAATATCATCTTTTAAGTATTAAAAACAAAACAAGTATTGAAGATTCATCACCAACTTAAGATTGGTTAAAATAACCCATAGTTTATAATGCACTATTTCGTCCCGCGGATGAGGGGAACCTGTTAAACCTGGTTGTAATAAGTCACAGGGTTAATTTTCGTAAAACTTCAATGGTGTCCGACAAGAAGAAAAGTTCTCAGGAAATCTTCAAGGATATGTAACTAGTTTCGCTTACTCTAGAAATGTTTTTGTCTTAGCTGAGTAGGATAATTTTCGGTTTTTAGTGTTGTGATTTTCATAAATTTCGTCAAAATGTCCCAACAGTCGGATTTATCGCAGCGTAAAGGTAATCAGGTGATACACGTCCGGGACAACAGTGGGAACGAACTCGAAGAATTATTTAATGTTGCTATGAACCCGTCCCGCTCGGGCCAAACTGGACAAGTGCCTATGAAAATGCGTAATTTCCCAGCTTCTTTTTTTACACCACCAAACTCTCAACAATCGGGTCATTCAAAACAAGGTAGTAACGATTCAACAGGTTATGGACCTAACATAATTGCACCTCCAGTGCATACCAGGGCGCATTCATCACCTGCAAGTTTACAGCCATTATCCACTATTCCACAAAATCCTCCACAGCATCAACATGCAAGGCAACATTCATGTGACTCAATGTTAGACAACGAACCCCCTCTGCCTCAAGGTTGGGAAAAGGCAAGAACTCCAGATGGACAACTTTACTATATAAAGTGAGTAAAATTATAAAACTACATGTACGTACAGTGTATGTATGCATTATTCATAAAAGTCACTAGTGTACTGTGTATACTATACAGTCAGTGAATATGTTTTTACTAATTTCTGTTTTGTTTGCATATTTAGAAATGGGTAAGTAGATTACTTTTTCAGGTGTAACCAGATTAAAAGAGTTGAGGCTCAAGAAAGGAATAAAACAGAAAGGGCAAAAGAAAATTACAGAGAATATATATTTATATGTTATTGTGTTTCTTATGAACTTAAAAATTCAGGGGCGGATGCAGGAATTATTTGTTGTGGTTTTTTTATATATTAATTTCGCGACTTCAAATGTAAACAAACTAGTTCATCTCTGTAAATGGGTAGCTATATAGTTAATTGCCAATATTGCCTGTAAAATTGCATTATTATTATTATGGCCAGGTCGTGGAGGAGGCAGTAATTGGTGTCACTCCTGTCCCTTGTTAATTGCACATATTCTAAAATTAGTTTTTCATTCACTTACATGTCATGCATGTACTTTATGAAAAAAAGAATATGTGGAATGATTACCAGTGAAGCAACTTATCAGAAGAGATCAAATAACTTTACAACTATAGGTCACTGTATTGCCTTCAACAATGAGCATGCACATACTGCATAGTCAGCTATAAAAGGCCCTCATAAAATGCAACTTAGTTTTCCTCAAAACTAGTACACAATGCTCATAAACACAAAACTCAGATCAAGTGTGAATTTGAGTCAACACTTTTACTGTTCTTGAGTTATGCCCCTTTATAATGTTATATGCAAGCTGGACATCATCTATATCAGACCATGAACTCATTCTGTATTTATTTCCTCTTTGAAATGTCCAGAAAATACTATTTTACATTTGTATAAATTCCGCAAGTGTCCAGAAACAGTATTAATTGCTAGACATGACCCAATCAGAAAGGTCAGTGATCGAAAATTAAATTTAGGTCACAAAATTTTCATTATAACAGAAATAATTTTTATCAGTTAATTGAAACCTGGCTTTTTAAATTTCCATTTTGCCAAAAAAAATAAATTGTCAATACTTTTCCTCTATCTATTTAAATTGTGGCTCCAAAACTGACACACAGACTCGGCCAGTTATACATGTAGTATTGTAATCAGAAGGGCCTTCTTAAATTAATTACCATATAAAGCCCTCCAGATGCAAAATGATTTTATGGCAATTTAAAGGATAATTTTTAAGGATTCAAACCATATTCATTTACTTGTACATTTATATTCAAACACTTTTACAGAAAATAAAATAGAAAATACTAAAATTGCCTCCCATTTGCTAAACATCTATAATGTTATATTACAAATTATGGTCAGATCGTATGTTTTCATGCATGTACATAGGTCATATTATATGATTTTGTACTACAGATGCTTTAAGTTTTTCAATAGAAATTGTGATGTCATAATGCATTCCTACATGTAATGGCACCAAAACGCATATAGGACAAGGATAATCCAGAATCCTTGTAATTTGTGAAAGTAATGCAGAAAATAAAGAGGTCTGGCCTGGATAAGAAATAAAAAGTAATACATGTAAGCTCTGCTAACAACAAACAACAAAATAAAAAAATATTGAAGATTATCTTTCATATACATTTGTTGGTCAAATTTCATACACCAGATCTAGACTGGAAATTTAATTCTCCTGTATCTCATCTACAATGTATATTCTTTAGAACCAGAGACTACATGATATGTACAATGTAACTGCAACTAATAGAGAAGTTGTATCACTGGTACCAGGCCTTAGGATTTGGATTGTGGAATTAAGAGTGCCTTGTCACTAATTTCATGCTTCTGCATGCAGTAAGAAAAACTGCTATTGATCCAGATAGGGACTTCATTGACCAAGTGATCAAGGCTAAGCAGCTTTGACTGTAAGCAGTCCCTACTACTGTGTAACTAGCATGTCGAGTTTGAATCCCGCACATGACAGATGTGCATGACTCCATTTTTGATCAAATTGAATCTTTAAGTTTTTGGTCGAATGTCTGATTCTGTCTAGGCTCTCAGGCTTACTCCACCAATAATGAACCGACCACCACAAAATAGCCGTTAGTGCTGAAAGAGGTGTTTTTCACCATATGCATTATATCAATCAGTATTCATCCAGATCATGATGTACATATATGCATGTTCACCTGAATATGTAAAAAAACAAACTGCAGACAATGATACATTATACAATTGACATGTAGTTCCTTGTATATATATATTTTTTTGTACTTTTAAAAGTCTTATTATTTAGAAGTGGGAGAAAAGTGGGTTTGTTGCACTCTACCAGTAACCTACATGTACATGCATGAACAATACTAGGCATTTGCATCTGACACTTTTGTTGGTTAGATATTACCCAGTGCCACCTTTCTTAAAATATACAGAACCACTATAAAATTTTAAACATTAAAGTAACTTTTTCAATGAAATTTTTTACAGCTTCTATTGTAATACAAATAGCATGGTATGATATGTACAATGTACATTGATTAAACATTTCAATAGAGAAATGAAAGTCATTCTAATCATGTCTTAATTAGTGTTTTAATATCAGTTTTAATTTTTTTTAAAAGAGTTTGTGTCCATCAAATGATGTAATTGATTGTTATTGGATCTGCAGTAATCAATCAACTGATCAAAAACCAAATGGCTGCTGTTTTCATATACATTGACATTTGCAATTTTGCGCATAGATAGTTTACATTGTTCTTTTTTAAACCTTCACTTCTTTAAATGTAAAGGACTGTTAAGTGCATTGAATGACAGAAAATAAACACAGCATAATAAGGCCCAAAAAAAATAATACATGTGTTTCTGCTAACCGATCTTCGCTAGCCAAGCCTTGAAGGGTTATGATCCACTCCCATTCTCTCCACCCTTGGCGGATTGAGATAACATTTCGGAGACATTATAAGGTAAGGATTTTTATTGGTTGCAGTAGAAACTCGATGCATCCAATCAAAAAGCCCCTACATGTATAACATGATCACGTGTAGACGTAAAAAGTGTTTGTAAACAATTGCTACATGTTTATTGTGCAACAAGTCTTTACATCACTAAACATACGACTATATTTAGTGACAACTTGAATGTTTTTAATCAACTAATAGAAGTTCCTGTGTATGTTTCATGCACAAATGCCATAATGTTAACATATATTTTCGTTTCCGGCTTTACCAAGTGTGTAGAATCTAGACTTTACCATGTTTTTACCTCCAAATTGAAGAGTTGAAGTGCTACATATACCATTGGTCATGAAAAATGTATTCGGAATGGGTGTGACTTTAATCTTCAGATAGATGGCGCAACATTGATATCACAAATGGTAGTTCAATCTACCAAGGGTGGAGAGAATGTGAGTGGATCGTAACAAAAACAAAAAAGGAATAATACATTTGAAATAGAAAAGGAATAACTATTAAAACAAGTTACCACCTGGCATCAATTAAATAGTCACAAATGAAGTTTTAACTGGAGAAGCACAGCATATCCATCAGAATCCAAATGATGTGCAGGAGGAAGTAAAAATGTAACCATCTATGTAGGTCACTGTTCTTCCTTCAACAATGAGCACAATACTATATTGAATAATAACAGTGTTGAAATTCAGTTAATTAATGTAATTACATGGTTGGCAAAGTTTAACAGGGTGTACTTGTGGTCTATGTTTAAATCAAACATTGGTTGAAAAAAAATGATGGTGCACAAAGTATAAACAATGTATAAGATAAGAATTTTATTAATCTAATCAAGAACCCATAAAGGGCATCATTTTACATTGTATATGTACAATCTTTTAGAATTAAATTAACTACATATGTACTTGTAGTGCAATGATTATACTATATGATGTGTACATTTCTTCTTAGAACAAACAAGTGGGAAGAAACAAAACAAAGACCTATATAGATGTTAAATGTTTTATCATAATTTTGATATGAGTTGATACACATTTAATGTTTACATTTATTCGTATATTTACTTTAATACAATCCTATAAGTGCAGTGTAAACAAAGGTGGGGTTAGTGTCAAAGAAAACTTTTAAATTGATACAATGTAGTTAACCTCAGACCTAATCATATTAGGGAGGCAATGTTTGTTTATTTTAATTTTGGGCAGTGATGGCATTTATTTTTGTATAGTTGTTTAATTAGGTTACTAGCACATGTAAGGTTATTTTGGGAGGAAATTTGGAAAGTTACTTGACTGAAATATAATACTGCACAAACTGTTTTTATAATCTTCTAATTTCAATCATGGCAAGTTCACCGATTTCCTATTGTAAAAATCTTCCCAATGAAAGCAGATATCAAGAACATGATTGTGGTTAAAATGATGTTTTCGTTTGATGTGAGGTGTTGTCTAGGTGCATATGTTTTGTCTGTCCTGGAGGCCTGGGTGATATTTGTTGTGATCTCCCCTATTGATCTTTAATCCTCATGTGATTTATGGGGGGATTAAGTAGTACAATTTTATCTTTGATCTATGCCATCTACTGACCTTATGTACTGTTGTAAAGAAAAGGAAGTCTTGTCATTCAACTATAAATGTGTCCAACATGGGGGTTATTTTACAATGAGGATCTCTTTTCAGTACAGAGTATAGATATACATTATGTGTATCCATGTCCATAAGCTGTCCAGGGGATCTTTGATTAGAAATAGACAATAAGAAAATGCTCATTTAAAGGTGTATACAATATAAATATATATATATATGTACAATACATGTAATTCAACACTGAAGGCTAGAATTATTCACTCTGTGTTTTAAAATTTCACTTCTTTTTCTAAGTTTAAAAAACTTTAATTGACAAAATTTGAAACTACATGTTTTTTCCCCAAGTCTATTGCAATTTCATGATCAACTACACATTTTCCTTTTGCAGTTTTCAATGTTATGAAATCTTTCACCTGACGTTAGTTCAATTTTATCATAATTTTGACATTTTTTCACAGTATAAATGAAGGTGCACTTTTTTTTTATTACTTAAACGTGCCAAATTGAAAATAACCAAACGAATTTGATGCAGAGGCTTAATTTTCAAGGTAAATTTATAAATCATGTATAGAATTTTCCACAACACAATTTGGTATACCTCATCCCATTAATATGTAATGTATAACATGTAATTTTTGACAGCAGTGACTCAATAGTACATGCAATATCATGTCTTGTAATAATTATAATATTAAATATAAACATATTGTGATCCTCTTAAACCCTAATGAATACACCCTAAAGGGAGTGTAGAGTGGACTTTATTGTCATGAGTATTAAATGACCAATTAATCTGTTAATTATGTACCTATTTTGCTAGTACATGACATTTTGATATTGTTTATATACTGTTGGGTCAAGTTGTGGGTGTATTCTGTTAAGAAATTTACTTAAATTGTGTTTCTTTTTCACCACATAGAATAAAATCTCAGAATTTTACATTTACATTTACAAATGTACATCTGATTTATATGCATTTGTTTTAAAATAAACTCTTATTAAAAAAATAATGTTTGGAGGTTAAATAGGTCACAGTAATTAACATACTGGTAGTTATATTTAGAGGTCATTGTTTACATTAGATGTCTTATGGTTATTTTTGTCTTTGATTCCCTGTGAGGGGTTCAATCATCTTTGTATATAAATTATTATTATTGTTAGTAGTATACATACTATTACAAGTTGGTCACACATATGTTCAATATTGTAACTGTCACTCAAGTTTGCTCGTAATATTATAATTAGGTTCTGATGTTTACCTAAGATTTGCATTGTGTCTGATTTAGATAAAAGCTATGGTGATGTGTAATGTAGTAAATATTTTGTATTTTTTTGCGATCACTTTTTCCTGATATTTTTGGTTTAACATAAAAAAAACTAAGAAAAGTAATATCATGGTTGAATATTCATTGTCTAAGATATTTTATACGACCGCAAAAATTGAAAATTATTTGGTCGTATATTGGTATCACGTTGGCGTCGTCTTCGTCCAAAGACATTTGGTTTTCACACTATAACTTAAGTATAAGTAAATAGAAATCTTTGAAATTTAAACACAAGGTTCATGACCATAAAAGGAAGGTTGGGATTGATTTTGGGAGTTTTGGTCCCAACAGTTTAGTAACTAGGGGCCGAAAAGGGCCCCAATCAGCATTTTCTTGGTTTTCGCACAATAACTTTAGTATAAGTAAACAGAAATCTATGAAATTTTAACATAAGATTTATGACCACAAAAGGAAGGTTAGGATTGATTTTGGGAGTTTTGGTCCCAACAGTTTAGGAATAATAAAATAATAAAAATGATTTCAACAAAAATTGAATTTATGGGGTTCATTAATATGCTGAATCTAACCATGTATTTAGATTTTTAATATTTTGGTCTGGTTATTAAATTGGTCCACATTGAGGTCTGAAGGGTCTAAAATTGAGCATTATTTGATTTCATCAAAAATTGAATTCTTGGGGTTCTATGATATGCTGAATCTAACCATGTATTTAGATTTGGGATATTGGACCATAATAGGTAAATGTAAATGTTCAATTTAAAAATTTTTAAGTTTTTAAGTTTAAGTTCTTAGACCACGTTCATTCTGTGTCAGAAACCTATGTTGTGTCAACTATTTAATCACAATCCAAATTCAGAGCTGTATCAAGCTTAAATGTTGTGCCCATACTTGCCCCAACCGTTCAGGGTTTGACCCCTGTGGAGCATCTGGTTGTATACACTATACATAAAAATGATCAAGATATTTGAATATACTCCTGGTTGTTGTTCTTCTTGTATCTGAAATTCTGAATACATTATACAATATATAAAATTTGAAGGTGCTACAGTTTTGTGGGAACAGTTCTATTCATGTATTTGAAAGTTTTTGGTTACACCATTCCTTTTGCTTTTGGGTTCTGTCTAGTGTGTGTGCGGATTTTACACTATTTTCTCCTAATTGGAAATAAAATATCTGCCTATAGGCTAAATATATTGACCAATTTGTCCAGTAATTTGAATGCACGTTCACTTTCAATTCTTTTTCAACTTTTTGCCTGAAAGCTTTTTCTTTCCCAAAAAAGCAGCATATAAGAAATACAAAAAGATTCATGTATCTTAAAGTTATTATAACAATGCAAAGTTATCTATATACATGTAGTAAATACCTCAGTGTAAATTTGTAAATTACAATATCAGTTGACAGATGTTTGAGTTCTATGAAAGTACATTGTAAGTTAAAAAAAATTATGTTCATATACTTTTTACCATCTTCAGATTTGTTTTACATATATATAGTACTAAGGTCTGATTTAAATGTTTTCTAGATCTGGGTGTGTTAACATTACTGTCTTGCAAGATACATGTACGCATATAGGGTTCCAGTAGTGAACCCCTCTTAGGTTACAAGGTCACATTTAAAATTTGCCTCAGGTCAACAGGCTACTTTTATGCAAACTACTTCGGTATACAGTTCTAAGCAATATGCCATATCATTCTCTGTTATGATCCTTTTTTAAAAGTCACAGGTCCTTTTAATTAGACATCAGGTCACAAGGACATAGGTCTTATTTGACCATGCTAAAGCCACATACAGAAACTAAAATTGAAGCGTTTAAAAAAAAAATGCTCAGTAAGCAGGTTAAAGTGTAAATCACTCTTCTATCACTTCAACTAGGAGCAGTGATTTCCGCAAATTTTGAGAGATAGACAAAAATGATTTGCACCTTAAGTACTTCTAATGACGTAAATGAGAGAAGTGACCAGGGCAATATAGAGAACATACCTTAGGAGAATCAAGGCCTGATTTAATTTGAACAGTTGGTTCTTTTACAATGTTGATGGAATGATCCAAAAAGTATTAAAAAGACTCCAACAACAATTTGTTTCAAAACTAAATGAAAGTATGTTAAGCAAACTCAGTCATTTACTCCCCTATGTTTCCTCTGAGAGAAAATCGTATTGAGCACATGTCAATTAAAGATGATCATTTTATAGTATCTCTGGTTTGAAGTGGAAGATGAGTGGAAAACAATTAAACAGTGTCTATAATTAGTTAGATTGTTATCACAAAGAAAATTAAAAAGATGAAGCATTTGATTTATGACCGAGGATCAGACTGTTTTCTATGATTTTTATTGAGTGAAGTCAATATTATTTTATATCTTTATACCTATTATAAATTAGTTTTCGATGACTTGTCTCATTTATAGGTCTTTTACCTTTAGATTTGATAATGACCTGAATCAAGTGTTTGTGCTTTGAATAATTTAGTGTATATAGAGTGCATGTGAACATTACATGGGCACAGTAACTGTGATATACATATATGGCCATGTTAACAAACATGAAACAATGTATAGAAAAAATATATAGACTAACATTTAAGTCAAATACACTATAAGTACATGTACCTTTCTTGTAATTTGTTATCCATTTTATGTTCTGTCTGTTACAATAATGCCCTGTAAGAAAAATGTGTCTTTCAAGTTTGTCTGTCTGTCTGTTTGTAGACTCTTGACAATATTAAATGGTTAAGTTTTATATTGCTAACATTTTATCAATATGGAAAATTTCACTTTTTAACATTTTTGAATCTCTTTGCTATGTTATTTTAAATGATAGGTAAAACCATTTTGTATTTACATTTTTTGTCGAATTCACACTGCTGACTGCTTTTGAATGACACTTTTGTTGCAAAATCATTGAAAGGATTTTGATTTGTTCTATGAACCACACATGTAGTTTATAATAAATGGTAGTGTTACAAGGTACTCATTAGTCGAGTGCATATTGTTCCTAATTGTTAATTTCTGTCTGCAGTTAAACAATAAACAAAACAGGTTACAAAGCATGTTGGACTGCTTTTTCGCATGTTAGACACCAGTAAATACAGGTCTATAGATTTTGATCCCTACCTTGAAATTGATTGCCAGTTTAAAAAGGTAACTCCTGTATTATCTGATCATTGACCCATTCCTGTAAACTTATAAAATTACCGTGTCAATAATACATGTGAGAAACAAAGCAAATATATTCTCTGTGGGACTTTTAAAAACAAAACAACAAAAGTTCAAAGAAAACTACAAACACTTTTTTACTAAAGAGGAAAATGTAGTTGTTAATATTTAACCGAGTTAATTGAATGTTTATGGTTTGATCTTTTATATAATAAGTGTTTTATTGTTTTTCACTGCAAGTTATTACTTTGTTTATTTGAAAACTAGGAGATTAAGTTTTTTCTTTCATTTGATGGCACTATATAAACTATAGGTTGATCTATATTTTGTCAACTTGTATTGTTTAAAAAATATGCAATGTAGATTTTATGATCATTTCTTATAAGATGTTTATTTCTATGCAATACTAGTACATGTTTTGAAAAGATAAAAGGTAAACAAAAGATGTAGCTATTCACATGTTTGCATGAATGATAGGACACCTAAATCCCCCCTAAAAAAGAATCAAATCAAATAAGATATGTCAGACTTTCAAAGTAAACCAACAGCTTTTTCAGTCTTTTTGGAAATTATCCTGGCGTTGACATAAATATATATATGTCCTTACATTGATAGATAACTGGTTTAATAAATCATTATTTGAGGGAGTGAGACAAAACTTGTTATCATAAATTAATGACTTTTCTATTTTTGTGAATAATTGCAATTTGCATATTGATTCAATTTGGAATTGTATATATCCTTGACAAGGTTGTCAAATATGGCAGATAGCAATACTTTGATAATGAGAATTAAAGGGCAAATAGAAATCTTAAATAAACATATAAATAAAAAATCATATAAAAATAAGGACGACACGATTAAGGACGACATGTAATGGAAAAGATTGCTGTAGATTTCTGAGATATTTAAATTATTGCAAAATATGCAATAGGATACGTTAATTTTGCACAAATCAAGTTCACATTTTAATAACATTTCTGAATTTCCAGTACCTTAAACTAAAACAATACTGTTTGGAAAAAACCTTGTATTACCCAATTTTGGCATTTCCAATTGCCACCACAATATAAATTTCAAAATAGTAGTATATTGTACCAACTTGGTAATAATTATAAATGTGGTTTAAGATGAAAATGTCTTTTGAAACCAATAAAAAAATTAAACGACATTTTATATATTACATGTGTCTGAAGCCCTTTTCTTGATTAACTTTATCAGAGTGCTGAATGAAGGCCAGGAATGTATAAGAACTCCAAAACAGTTGCAGAGATATATTACCAAAAGGGAACCATAAGTATATATAAGTAAATGCCAACATTAATTATTGTTTTAGTCATCAGTAGGTACAGGTTGGGTGATCAATGACATATATGTTATCAAAATGTCACCACATTTATTTCTGGCATTTTATAAATAATAACCTATATTTGGAAAGATCAAAATAGTACAAATTTGTGATGTGAAAATTTTGTTCTTGTGCATACAATATTATAAATATAAAAACTTTATGAGTCATGTTTTTATTTCCATTGAATATTATGGCCAGAATATCTTTATATGCATTAAATATATACAAAAAAAATGAATAAGTATCAATTTTTTTTTTATCAATTATTGACCTAATTTTTTCTTCTGTACATTTTAAAAGTGAAATATTATGGATCATTGTACAAGATGATTAAAGTTTAATAAAGTCGATCACTTTTACTTTGTGAACATTTGAACTAAAGTTGAAAAATCTTGATTAAGAGAATTCTAATGGATACATGTACATGGGGAATATACAAACAGAAAACTGCCACATAGAATTATTAATTTCAGGACAAAAGAGAAATGATACATCCATCTCTTTACAACAAACTATAATGTCTGGTTGGCATAATGCCAAAGCAAACAGCTGTAGAACTATTTCACCTGAGCTTAATAACATGGTGGTGTATTGGGGATCTTAACTTGCACTGATTTTATTGATAAACCATACTTTACAAACAGTTTCTGAAAGAGGTCACATTAAGGGGGAAGATTGATATGTAATGAAAATTTAAAAGCAAAAAAGCAATCATTCACAAAAATCATTGCAATTTTGACAAACATATTTAACTTTTTTTTAGGTTTTGAGTCATTATATATAGGTTGGTTATATCTTGCAATAACCTTAGATTGGAAACTACTCATATAAATGAGTTACTTATTGCTCACAAGGAGAGATAAAAAAGAGATTGTTTCAAATTTGAAAAGGGTGGCAACATTGAAATATTAAGTTACATAAATGTATATAGAAGATGTTTTATTTTCATTAAATGGGCTCACAAGGAGCATAGTACAATATAAGACATTAATCGGACAATAACAAAAAGAAACAACAATAGTCTAGTATACATACAAGATATATAAATGTACATTTATATAAACCTAATAATGCACAATACACTTGAATAACACTGTATTAGACTATGTTATGACTTTTATCTGGAAAGGTGTCCTTTATTTGATATAACTATCATTTGATTTATGAAAAAGTAAATTGAAATTTAAAATTCTAAACACCTTTTCTTCTTATGAGAACTAAAAACACTAATAGTTACTCAGACAGGAGGTTTTGTTATGACACAGTTTACTGTACGTCAATGACCTACAAATTTCAGACCACCATACCAAACTTTAAGGTAAAATAGTAGTTGCTAACAATGAACTATCATTTATGATGGGATCAATTTGTAAAGTCAGTGTCAAGTTTCACAGTCAAGGAGGGCTGATTTTTAAAAGCCTGCTCGGGTCAACAAAAGGGGTTGTAATTACGGTTTTTACCCTTGCATTATAAAGTTTATTGTGCTTGTCTGTCTATATTCATTTGGTTATCTATTCAGATGCTTTTCAGTAATCTTGTTATACTCTGTGACCCTCCAACGAGCAATGAATCAAATCTGATCAAATGTGTTCTTAAATACAGATCCAGTTTAAAACCTAACCTTAAACAGTTATTCGATGCTCAAAGTTTGCATGTGATATACATTTATTGACGTCATTCTATTGTTTTTAGATAAGATATTTAATGGGATAGTGTTGTTGTTTGTTTACTTCTGATTAAAGTGCATGTACATGTAATTAAATTAATTAAATAATATCTTGTTTAGAAAACACCTTTGTTTTGACCAAAATATTTTATAAATTTTGTTATGTTTTTGTTCAAACATATGCTGGTGCATTGTTATTAAATACTGGAAGAAAACAAACTCTTGTCAGTTTAAATTGGATGGATGTGAATAACATCTATAACCAAATAAAAATTATTACTTTAACTGCAATTAGAGGAAAATTCAATTTTGGTTTCAGTGTATACTATAACTTTTTGCTACTAAAAGATATATGCAATGATAAAATGTTTAAGAATGTTTTTTGTTAGGAATTATTCTTCTTTACTTCATATACAGAAAAATTTCCATTTACGGGAAGTCACTTTTTAGATTCTTAGAAATAAAAGTTCAGGGTTTTTTAAAAGACTAAAAATATAATCACATTTTGCAATACATGTACAATATCTCATGTTAATGATATGGTCTATAGCTGATTAATTGTTTTTCATATGAATAAGTGTTTAGTATGCAAAAATGTAAAAGGATTGACCACAAAATAATCTTATTCCTGGACAGTTGACATACTTAGCATTGTTCTGTATAAAAACTTCACATTCCTGATATGCTCTGTGGGTAGGAAGGGAAAACATTGTTCTTTATATATGATCATGCACAACACATTATAAAATGTTTTAATACATAGTAGAAAATGCAAGTCAAGGTTGTCATTTACATATAATTGGTGAATAAATATCTTCACCAATAAAGTATATGTTTTTATCTGTAAAAAAATAATTAATGTGTAAACAGGATCTTCAGTCTGGTTCTCTTGTACATTTTGTAATTTAACAAATGAACAGGATTTGCAGTATGAATCCCTAGATTACTTTCTGGCACATTTACGCTAGCTGTGAACTGAGTTGATGCAAATTGGAAAATGATATTCATATACATACAAGTTCACTAAATCACAATATTGCAATAGAAATTGAGTGTTTGATCTGTCAGCAGCTAAATTTATGTGTCTGTTGTTCTACAAATTTGATGAACAACATCTAAATGAAGTATTAAAGATCCACCCATACTTTAAATACACCTACACTGTCTGTTTATATACACACCCTTTATCAAGTGCATTTCATCAACACAGATGCACTTTAATGGTTATAGGTTATTTATATGTAAACCGCATATGGGTGTCATAAGTGATAAATGTTATTAAATCTTAAATTTCATATTTTTGTTAACATCTTAATGGGTACTTGTGCTTTTTTTACTATCATATTTTGTGAGTTGTCTGTTTTTTTGTGTTGATAAATTAAATTTTGCAGGTGGTACAACAAATTGAATTTTATATCATAATGAGTAGGATGATTTAGCCAAATTAATGTGTAATGGTACCATATTAAATAGGATATTCAATTACTTGCTTTATAATAACTGAATATTTTGCAATGTGTCAAACGAGGCTTTATGTATTTAATGTTTTATCACTTATTTATGTATTTATTCATGTACATGTATAGTTTGAGCTTTAATTTGTTATTTTTGTATGGTGAAAAGATGGTATCAAATATGATTTTTGTGCCTTTAAAAAGATCCCATGAACATATTTGAAGTATCTTAGCACTTCTGTAAACTCGGGTCAGCATGCATTACTCAATAACAACAAAAAATCCAAGCACAAACAATTGTACATTGCATCAAATAATTAATATAGATACATGCATGTAATTATCGATGTTCTTTGAAAACAATCCAATATAAAATCAATTCTGATACCAGCATGGTATCATGGTGCTGTAAGGCCATGGGGAGAACACTGCATAATTAGAAAACGAACTGCATACAAACACATATTTAAGAGAAAGAACGATTCAAAAACTTATTCACAGAAATAAAAAGGTGTCACTTTTACCGTTCTTCAGTTATATCCCTTTATAACTTTATATGATATGAAAGTGGGGGCATCATCTGTGTCCCATGGACACATTCCCCTTTTATTTGTTGTTATTATAAAACAATTTCTGAGAAAATCCACTATTAAGGGTTGTATGGACAGCTAGTAGGGTGTTTTTCATGTACAAATTAATGCAACTAAGTGAACTTTATATGTCTTTCTTCTTGCGTTATAATGTAACTCCTTTTCTTCTTCAGAATTATATAATTTACATTTAACGATGATTAAAGTGTTTGTTTTTGTTTCCTACAGTGGATTTGATCTTTTTAAACTGAAGTTAATCAGAATAAGGTGGCTTTATTTTTGTCTACTGGAAAGTCTCCAAACACCTGATGTAGTTGATTGTGAAACTTAAGAAAAATATTACATCAAAACCTAATCCTGCGATAAAATATACTTGAAATGAGATGTAAAGAAGATTGTTTCGACCTTTTTCTATAAATACATTAAGGCCTGTTCATATTTTCGAATCACCGTGTTTGTGTTGATAAAAGAAGCTTTTTCTGTATCAAACTGGGAAAAATCTGGCAAGAGATGAAAATAAACAGTTTCTAACATGTCAGTTTACAACGGGTTAACCAAATAATAAATAGATAAATTGTGTAAATATTTGGGTCTTTTCCTGTGTTGCTATAATTGAGTTATAAAATATTACAATTGGAGATATGAGGTTGATTATTATGATATTTCAGTTTGAATAGTTAATGACATAAAAAAAGCAGTTTAAGGAAAACAAATTCAACACAATACTGAATAGAATTAACAGTTATGAAACCCAGGGGAATTTTTATTTTATCCAGATTTTAACCCATAGAAATAGACTTTCTTTTCACCATATCCCAAGCAGTGATATTGTTGGCTTTTTTCAAAACTACCTCTACCCTTTTTTATTGGGAAAATATGCGTCATTTTTATCAAATTGGGAAAATTATATCAAAGCATGAATTTGACTGGAACTTCAATTTGCAGACCCCCTTTCAAGAGGTAAACCCTCATTTGAAATAAGACCCCTTATTGTCAGTGATGATACATAAATAGACCCTCAAATCTGCACATATAATCATTTTAGGCATGATATATGTTAAAAAGAGTGTTTTTCAGTTTGTATTCATGCACAATTACGACTTAGACTGCATTGTTTGGGAAAAAAGTTATCTTTTGGGGAATAATTTTAAGCCATTTTATTTTGAAATTGTGATTCTTCTCCAGTGGGAAAAGCCTTTATTCTCCGATAATTTAAGGCAAACAATATCACTGCCAAAGATAGTAAAGCTTTTTACCGTCACCTTTATACTACTGTTTTAAAACTATATATTGATTTGGAAAGGGATTCATAATTTATCCTTTCAAATTCAATGCAAATTATTAAACAGAGGTCTTATGTAGAGTAAGGTGAAGTCTTGACCTGAAAAGGTTTATTTTTGTGTAGTAATGTATTGGTTTTAACATAATATCAATGACGTTTAAATGTACAAGAATAAATTTGACCCATTGGTATAGTTTCACTGTCAATGCATTAGAAGATACATGTTATAATAAATCAATGTTTGTTTGAAGGCTAACATTCATTTTAAATATATTTATAGACGTAATTGTACGTCTACTTAGTTTATACTCTAAATATCAACCAAATAAGTAATATGTTAGTTCAAGGTAAGAGATTAATGGAACGTTACACAATTTCCTTTGTAACACCTGTTGTATAATCGTTAAGTATCTATATAGCACCTGTTTTTATACATATTCATGATAATATATTATGCTATACTTCTTCAGCCTCATAATGAATTAGTTGCAAGGGTTGGCAGGTAAAAGTTCTCTGTCTGTGTTACAATCAGTCATGCAAATATAATGTTTATATACTAGTACTTAAGATTCATTGATATTTTTTAGCTACTTATTTTCATTGATTTTTTGTGTACAGACATTGAATGTATTGGCTGCACACATACATCTATGGTATAAGCAAACCACAAATGTCAGTTCTCTGTAGTATTTGTATTAAAAAAAATCTTTCAAACTCATGCATGACATGAACTTTTTTTTTCTTTTTCAGTCATATTTTACAGACTACAACATGGATAGACCCTAGAAAAACAGTAAATCAGCAGCCAAACCTGAATGGTCTACAGAATGCTCCCCCACCCCCACCACAACACTCCCCTAATGTCTCACTACAGAATATAGGGCCCCTTCCACCAGGATGGGAACAAGCTTTCACACCTGAAGGGGAAATGTATTACATAAACCATATGGAACGGAATACAAGTTGGATGGATCCTAGATTAAGTAACTACATTTTATTTTATTAGAATTATGCTTTGTAGGTAGTACTATGTATGTACTAAAGTTACATATTATAATGATTAAGAAAAAAATGTTTTTTCTTTCATGAACAATGATGAAGTAGTTAATTTCACAGAGTTCCTAAATAATCAAAACCAAATTCTGAAACCTTAAAAAAATCATATTTCTCAGTGATCATTTGACATTAAATTGATAAAATCTTAGTTTTTCTGGTGTAAAGCAATTATAAAAGATCATTAATTTTCAGTATGGTATTATAAAGGCATCTATTAAGAACAAGCATCCTCTTGGTTTTAGGGATCTGACCTTAAAGTCATGCTTAGGGCATGAAGTAATTAATTACATAGTGCAGTGTAGCAATAGGACAATCCATCAAATAGGTCTATTGATTTTCCTGCAAATGAATTGAAACATTTCTTTCTATAAATATAAAGTATACATAAGCAAAACAAAAAAGATTCTTATATAAAGAGCATGATATAAATAGCTTCCATCACACACGATTTTGATGTTAAATAATTGTCATTGTAAGATACCTTTTCTTTGTAGTTCTTACCACAGCTCAGAGAATGCAAGATGTTAGACTACAGCCACCACCACAAATATCAGCACAACCAAAATACAGTCCCACAATACAAATGACACAGTTACAAGCTGAAAAAGAAAAGCTGCGAAAGAGGCAGGAAGAAATAGATCGCCAGGTACAATAAACTCTTAATCTATACTACTAAAGGAAGAGACCAATTTCATTGAGCTGCAACTCCTCTGAAACCATACAAAGTCAGAAATATTTGTAATATGACATAAATGTAGTGTTTGGTACTTCCTTAATTCTTTGAAACAATCTTTTTTTCCACAAAAATCACTTTTCTCAGAAAATAACCCAATTTAGAGACCATTATCAATCTGTGTGCCCTTTAGTGCATGCTAAGTCAATTTACTGCCAGCAAAATTTAAAACTCTTTGTTTCAGCACTTGCCTAATTGTACTGCGATATTTTGGGCATCTTTTAGTTATTATACAATGTTTATATAAATTGCGTCAATGTACTTTGTTTTATTTACTTCAAATGTCTGAAATTCATGTTTTCAGTAATGAAAAAGGCAACTGAATTCATACTGCACTGATTCAAATTAAGTTTCATTCTGATGCAAATATCCGTCCATGCCGCCTTAATTAAATTCACATTTTAGTCATCTTATGACAATTCACATTTTATAATATGTACATTAGCAATATTTACATTAGTCAACACAGATTTGTGAACTATTGTTTAAAACTCAAAGTTACATTATGATCGTAACACCTAGTAAGTGATACCACTAAAAAGGTCTATATGGAAATTAATTTGACATATTTCTGAGTCAGAAATTGTATTTATATTTTGAGATGATTCAGTTATAATCATTGATTGTTTTAAGATGTCAGTGTTGGTCGATTAATAGCAGTTTAAATGCTTTTACTTCACAGTTTGTATTTGTTGCTTGTTGTGAGAAAGAAAGCAGTGTCTATATAGCTGTCATTTTCTACTCAGATTGGAGATTTATAGACATAAGATATATATCTGTCAATTAACTACTCTGTAACTCTCCAAATATTTTGAATTATTTGTTGACTTTACTCATTTAAAGAAAAATAAATTAATAGTCAATATTTCATCATTGCTTTTATCAAAACAAACCGATAAGATTAAGATATTTCTGGAGATTTGTTTTGCACATCTGTCTTTCTTCATTTCTATTTTGCATCAATTATTGTATTGTTATAATAAAAAAAAAAAAGATCACAGACACACAAAGAAGGAAAAAGTGATGATTACAAAAAATGTAGAGATTTTGCAGGCTTTATTTGTTTTAAACTGATATCAAATCAAAAATTTTCAAACATAGCTAGAAAATTGTCATTTTGCCGATATGTTTGTTTATTTTACTATAAAGAGATACTCCTTGGAGCATGTATGCTGCAATTACACTAACATGTGTGTCTATTTTCCTTTAGGAGATGCTCCTTAGAGCACGTATGCAGCAATTACAACAAAGTGGGGACAGCAATCTGAAGCAGGATCCATTACAGTCCGACCCATTCTTAGGTCAAAACCCCTCGTCTGACCACTCAAGACAAGCTAGCACAGACAGTGGTGTTGGTAGGGTCACAGGATTATTTGTTAATTTCTTAATGATGCAAAAAAGCATTTGTTAAAAGACTGAATATTTTCAATTTATACATGGTTAAAAAAATAATATCAAAACTAAAAAAGGTATTGAACTTATTTCAAATTCCTTAAATACACAATAAGTGGATTTTAAAATATTATTTCACTGGTACAAAAACACAGGGCTGCTTGAACAATTTATCTCATTTTAGAATTGAAACTTGGATCAAAATATCATTTTATAACGTGCACATAAATAAGAATTGATACTTTATCTGAAGTAGCTTAATATAGCAATTTAACTGTTTTAAAGGATAATGACATTGTATTGGCTGCTCATCTTTTACTTGGAACTTAAAGTTACATGCATATACAGGAATATGTGTTTAATTAATGTGTAGTAAATCTACATTGGATTGACTCACTGACCAAACAAAACCATGTGGTTTGTAGGAATGAACTGTAGTGATGTAGTTAAATAGCTTTTAAAAAAAATATTTTACTAATTCATGTCTAGATTTAATGCCTATATAGATAAGACAACACATCACATTGAATATTTTTAAAAGGAAATTCGGGGTAAATATCAATTAGACAGCAACCTAACAACAGATATATGGAGGAAATGGTGCTGTCATTTATAACTTAGACAAATTATGCAGTAATTGTGCCCAATGAATCAAATGGATACACACAAAACTTGAAGATGTAAAGAAAATAAGAAATAAAAGTGTTCTATTTTTATATTGAAGGTGGAATGGGCACAGGGACCAGCTATAGTTTACCCAGAACACCTGAAGATTTCCTGAGTAACGTTGATGAAATGGACTCATCAGACTCAAGTACGAGCATTATATTTTTATCAGAAAAATTAGTTTTAATTATTGCTTGTATGATGCTTTTAAATATCTACTGATTGCATTTCTGCCATGATTAAATCAGTATGATCCTGCATGCCTGTCCTTGTGTCCTTCCTATTATTAAATGAACACGCAAAAAAGTTTTGAGATTCGTTAAAATCACAGTATTAAGACGCTTTTAGCAGCTTTTATTCAAATGTTGATTAGTATCCATGATTACACTTATGCAGTACCAATCGGCTAATTACATAAATATAATAACTTGCAAACTTTAAAATGCAATAGCAGATTCACATGAAAATGTGGGAGAAATCAAACTTGGTGTTTAGATATAATATTTTCATTTTAAATTTTAAACAGGCCACAGATTTAATGATTTTGGAGGAATGGACATTGGAAGCTTAAGTACAGATGATACCAGCAACATGGATAGTGATAATTTAGTGCCAAGTTTACAGGTAATATTTACATATTTTTTATCAAGGATGGCAAGAATTACCAAATATATTGGATTGTACAACATACTACAACCGACTCCAAAACTCATATCCTCAAAAACTAACAGGCGCATGGTCCAGACAGGCTTTGTACAGACACAAAATGTAGTGGAGTTAAAAGTTAAATGCTCCCACAGACCTCCCCTTTTACCTTTCTAGATCATATTTCACTAAACACAATAAAAAAAATCTGCTTATCAGCATGAAAAAAAATAGAAATTGAAAACAAACCAACAAACAGAAAATAATGCATCAAAGTACATGTAGAAAACTTTAACATAAACATCGTTGATGGAAAAGACCTTTATAGAGAATTGTTTAATTCCTGAGATAATTCCACAGAGAAAATCATATAGCTGACAGTAATGTTAAAATTTAAAATTAAACTCGTGAGGAGACTGCAACTAGTGCTGATGATAATTTAAATACAGCCATGGACATCACATTGAAATATTCACACTTGTATCAATTTTCATTTTTTATGTTTTTAATCTTGTATTTATCCACTGAACACTTTCTTAGATGTATTTTAAGTACTAGTGTTGTATTAAAGAACTTGATTTCAGAAAAACTTCTGAGAATTTAAAGACATAATTATTTATAGAGGTTTTGAAACAAACAGTAAAGCTGAACATTACATGGTACTGCTGAATGATCTTCCTACACTTGATTGAGTATTGATGAAAAATAGTGAACATAGTTTTATACTGTTATTTTGTAATGTTGTTTTTTTTTATTCCAGGAGGACTTATCAGGGGACTTAAATTTAAATGAAATGGACGTCTTAAATAAAGATGACAATGGCCTGTTAACATGGTTATGAGGTCGAATGCCAAAGATCAAAGTTCATTGACCACATTTCAGCCATCATGTGTAAAGTGTTCTTCTCATTTTACCAATGTAGTTTTATTTCGATCATCAAAATGTTTTCAAAAGAAGAATCTCAGGTCGAACTGAGAAAAAAAAGGAAACATACTGGTAAAGGACATAGAAAAGACGAATTAAAAATGTGATGGATTGCCAAAGAATATGCAGGGAAAATATAAAAAGAAAAACATATCACTCTTTCTATAGTTCCTCATTTCATGGGAATATGGAAAACAGTTTCTTATAGCTCTTATTAATTAGAATCAAATTTTCATTATCATTGTCAGATGAGAGCTCGTAAAATGTAAGGTAAAAGTCATCTTTTCAAAACGCTTTGATGATCCAGGTCATTGTTGACAAAATACTTGATATATTCCATGTTGCAATGGTAAATGTTGTTGTCATATTTTCCCATGTGGGAAGATTTTTGTTTGTTTATAAATATTTAATAAATAATTATTTTTCCAGTAGGATTTTTTTTATAGAATATCAGGGAAAAATTACAAAAAAATTTTGTATTGACATATAGATCATGAAATATACATACACACCATCCATCATGGAGTTATACACATATACATACACACCATCCATCATGGAGTTATACACATATACATACACAAAAAAAGTCATTTACGTTGTATCATTATTTCATAGTCAATCAAAATTTGAGTATTCAGTGAATGGTAGAGTCGCTTTTGATATAATAAGTTGTGCAATGATATCTTCCGTCAAACAGCGGCTTTACCTCCATTTTGTTTTCTATTTTGTTCATGTTTTGTTGATAAGCAGCAAAAACAAGTTATTTGTTGTACTACACATTCAGTTCTAAGTATCTTGTAGACTTTTCTAGACTATTGTGTATTTATTAGTACTTTGGTAATTGCAGTTTATGACTTCTTTTACCTTGTGTGAAAGATAATGAAGTTTTTAGTTATATTATTACAGTTTCCAGCTTTTATCTATCTTTTTTCTTTTTCTTTTAGTACATCTTACTGATTTGAGAAATCTCTTTTTATTTGTTGTGGAAAAAGTTTTGCTGATAGTTGTTTATGTCTGATTAAAACAGGATCTTTCTTTGTCTTAATTAACTCAAATGTGGCATGAATGTTGAAGGGAATCCAATCAAAGGTTAATTTCAATGTCAAGGTGAAATGATCCCAATTATTAGATTACATAGAGGGAAAGAAATTATTAATGTCAACAAGAATGGCATATTTATACATCATAAGGTAAAGTTACCAATGTCCAAAATCAAAGATTTAAAAGTGAATCATTACTGATAATTTACTTGCCTTTCATTTAAGAAATTAAGCTTAACAATTTATTGTTTATGCCTGGAATTTTGTCCATGAAATAAAAAAATCTATTTCAACATTATAAAATTAAGTAGACTGTTCATGCTGCTGTAAAAGGAAGACATTGAAAGTTTGATTTTAATCGGACAGGTTATTTTTTTAACCCCTTTGTGAAAGCTTATCTCTTAACTTACGTCAGTAAAATGTCATTGTGTACATGCATATTAAGTATAATACAAAGTATATATTATTATTTTTCCAATCTATGCAATATACTCCAGTTGTATTTATTTATATGTTCAAAAAGTAGAATGGACAAAAAGTATATAGAAATTGGAGGACCAATTGAAATTAATTTTAAGTTGTTTTACTGATTTAAAAAAAAATGTGTAGCTAAGAAGAAGTTTATAGAGCCTTTTATAGAAATATTCGAACATCGAAATTAAAAAGAGAAAAATTAAGAAATAAAAAGGGAAGAATTTAAGAAATTTTCTTCCAGACAGTATTTGATTGAAATAGTCTGCAGATATGTTAAATTAAAATATGTCTTTAATTTTTACAAGTAAAACGTCTTAAGATTAGATTTTGTTGGTCCACAAAATTGAATAGGTATGTTATTAAAAGTATGTATTAAAGAAAACTTTATATTTCTATCATTTATAATCACAAGTTTTAAATAGATAGAAAATTTAGATATTAATATCTAGTATGAAAATGTAAGAAAAAAATATATTTGAAGGTTGTAAAATATACTATATTTAGAAGGTTTTAATACTGGATTGAATATAGAGTTTCAAATGTTATTGTAATGTGTTTACTAACAGTTTGGGTCATTTAATTTTTAAAACATTTTAAAATCTCTTGTATGTTTTATTTAGATTATTTGAAAATGGCCCAGAATTTTAAGCAATTTTCAGATACAAAACATACTAAAAAATTATTTCAGAGTCTATATTTTTAATTTTCAAAGTTGTTGCTTTTAATAGTTGCCTTAGCAACTTATGTGTGATATTCGTATATTAAACCTGTGATTTTTGTCGGAGATCTTTGCAATTTTTACCTCATGTATTTTAATGCTTGCTGGCAAGAGGCTGAATACAAGATTTTTTTTACTGCAGCTTATGTAAAATATTGAGTTCAACGGTCAGTTTTCAAATAGCAGCTCACTGTTGTTCACAGGAGAACTCATTTAAACTTTTGTTGTATTGTGTGATTCCAAATTTGTTGAATTTGTGTGACAAAATTTATTTTGATACAATCACCATTTTGATAAAAATATTCTTAATTTGGAATTGATATTTTTTTATATTTGATTAAAGGCAGTTATGATATGAGCAAAATTTACATTCCAATGTCCAAGTAAAAAGGGTCTCTTTGGGAAGAAAAAAACCTTAGAGAGGTTTACTGTGGCATTTATATGATAATTCAATAAAGTTTTGAAGAGAATCAGGGAAATTAATTATAAATACCCCACTGAGACCCTCGACACAATTTTTCTCACAAGGTTGAAACAACTGTCATACACAAACAATTTGTTGCTGTTTGTTGACTTGTGGTTGTCATGACTATATTTAAATCTGCCATAAGGCAGATAGTAAATAACTTGCATATATTATTAATAATTGCATTGAGGATGTGTTTCAATAGATATTTTATTTTTTATTAGATAAGATTTATTTTCCCCTCAAATAATGTGCATTATTGTGGTGCTAAAATTTTGTATGTTAATAGTATTTTCAAACTTTTAGTTGCTCATTTATAGAGCTGACTATGTATAATTTGGTCGGGTGTTTTCTTAAATTTTAATGCCACAAAAGTTGATAAATATTTAAAGATGCACAGGTTTTTTTTTTGGTGTTAACTCAACCTTAGACAAGTGCTAGATTTATTTTAGATTTCTATGTGTACAGTTAGTATTGATTTTCATTTGATATTTGTGTAGTATAATTTTATAATTTGTTTCATTTGTATAAGAATCATTTAGTTCAGTTTTTGTTTCAAATTCTAGGATCAACTCTAAAATAGTTATGTCAGATCTTAGACATCAAAATCAAAATCTTTTGACTTTCGAAATTTCTAATATGTGACCAATATAAGTTTGGTAATAAAACCACCATAAAACTAAATATAAAGCAATATTAAAATGTATGAAGAAATATGATGAAGTTTTGGTTTCCTTTCAACATTTCAAAAACTCATAGCTACACCTTCACACACTAAATGTTTGATTTAAAGGTTTGAAAAAGGCTTTTATCATCTCAGAAATTTAGAAAATCATCTTTACACCTTCACACTAAATGTTGGACTTAGTGTATGATAAGGGCTTTAATCGTCTTAGATTTCATAAAATCATATCCACAATTTCCTACAAAATCTTGTATTTATGAGTATAAAAAGGCTGTAAGGGGGGTAATTTTACAGACGAGATATGTGTAGAAAAAAATATGCAAGCAAATTACTCACTGTTGATTTGGACATAATTTAAATAAAGTCTGTCAGACTCTACCCATATCAAATTAAAATTAGATGTGTTATGTGTACAGTATAAGAAATCACACATTTATATAAGAATTAAACTGAAACTGGACTCTGCCAGAAACAGTACACCAGTTCTAGGACATAACTTTCAGTATTTATTAATTCATTTCATTCTGTTTTAGAGTTGATCAATACAAACCGTTTTGTAATGTTCCGTTATTTTTGTAAGTTTATAGACATTTTTATATTTCACTTCCTCATGCATTGAATACCATGAACATTTTTCGATACTTCAACTTATGCATAGCAAGTTTAACATTGTACATATGATCTCAATAAAAAGAAAAGGCATGGAGATTTTAAATTTGTAAAAAAAAGTGAGAAAATTGTTATATATGTACCTTAAGCCTGGGTACTTATATTGTAAATAAAAAATCAAAAAAATCAAATAAAAATAGTAAATAAACTTGAATTGTCTTTGTTTTATTCCTGTAATGAGACTGAACAAAGCCACTTTATATTTTATTGGACAAGATCCTTTGATAATATAAAAGGCATGGAGATTTGCAATTTTTAACTGAATTTATAATTTATTAATAAAATTCAGTCTGTTAATTATTCTCCTTTGTACAAAATATGTACTAAATTACCAAAGTTTGATGGAGCATTCTCATATTGGACCTTTTAAAATGGTTTGTCAAAAAGGTTTTTAAATGGTTTATTGATTTGGAGAAGAACAGGAGGAAAGCATCTATCTGGTTCCATACAATAACTTTAAATTAGCGAAATCCTTTTCAAATCTTATATCGTTACTCTTGACAAACTCAACATCAAGTTTGATAATATATTTTCACTTTTGTAGCTTAGTTGTGATCCTTGATGGATTGAAAAATTGTGTTATGGCGTTAATAAGTAGAGGATTTCCAATAATGTTATTGCCCATAATTGTTTTATCAACTTTAGCCATTACATAAACCGTGTGATAAAGAAATTGAAGGCACTTGAATACTCAACATAAACTCGATACACACTTACCAAGGTGGAAATCTGTTGGACTTCGGAATTTCAAGTAAAAATTAAGAACTGCATTTTTCTTAATTCTACTGGATACGAAAATTGTTGTTACACACAATGTTTAATTGTTGTGACTGCGAAATGCTCCACATAACCCTTTCCAAATTATTAACATCTATTTTATCAACAATCAAAGATCAACTTTAGAGCTACTTTGAAACTACCTGCTCTTAGGGCTGTGTTAATCAGATTTGGATATAAAAAAAATACCCAAGATCTATCAGAACATACATCTTATTTCCATTCCTATGTAATAGTATTATATGTTTAGACTTCTCTTCCCTTTACACTAGCATATATCTCAATCTTAATTCTTTACATCTAAAGAATTAGCCAAATTTTGTTTCATAAAAAATTAATGACCAACCTAGATAAAAAGTTTTTAATGTGCAATCAGCCATTCTATGGGAACTTTCTGTTCTCCTCTTCCTGCAGACTTGTTCCTTTATTCATATAAAAAGAAGCTACCATTATCTTCTGCTAAATAAATAATGTCCTCTTACTGAAAACTGCCTGTTGTCTTGTTGGAGCTCGTTTATAATAGGTGTGGAAGGTTGTGGGTTCAAAATGGAAGACTATAAAATTGATATGTACTGCTTTTTATACGACCACGAAAAAATTTTGGGTTCGTATAATGGTATGATGTCGTCGTCGTCGTCCGAAGACACTTTGGTTTCCGGATAATAACTTTAGTTTAAGTGAATAGATCTTAATGAAGTTTTTTTAGAAGGTTCAATACCACAAAATGAAGGTTGGGATTTATTATAATTTTGGGGATGATGGTCCGAACCGTTTAGGAATTAGGGGCCCAAAAGGGGCCAAAACAAGCATTTTTCTAGTTTCAGGATAATAACTTGTTTACCAGTATTTCAATTGCTCTGAAAGTATACTGCAATGGTTAAAATCACAAGTAGAAGGTTTGGATTCATTTAAGGGGTTATGGGGCCAAAGTTTAGGAATTAAGGGCCAAAAAGGGGCCAAAAGAAGCAATACCTTGTGTGTAATTGCATGGATCTCTCTGAAATTGTACCACTATGTACCATATAACAAATGGGAGGCTGGGATTAAGTTTTTGGTTAATTGCCCAAAATATGTAGGAATTAAGGGCCAAAAAATGGCCAAAAAGAAGCATGTTTCTAGTTTCCAAACAATCATGACAATAACTTGTGTTTAAGTGTATGGATCTCTCTGAAATCGTACTACAAGGTTCAATATTACAAAGGAAAGCATGGGATTGAGTTTAAGGGTTATTGCTCCAAGGGGGGGGGGGGGTTCAATAAATTGAGGGGGGGGAATCTCAGTTTACCATTTTTTTTAGGGATTTTTTTTTTTTTCTCAACATTTTTCAAATTCAAATTTTGAAAAGTTCCAATAAGAAATATTCAATTGCACAGTATTGTGCAATAGATGTATTAGACCTTGAACCACATTAATTTTGTGGCAAAAACCTATACATGTATATATATATATATATATTATGTCAAAAATTTGATCACAATCAAAATTCAGACTGTATCAAGCTTGAATATTGTGACCAAATTTGCCCCAACTGTTCAGGGTTCGACCACTGGGGTCGTATAAAGCTGCGCCCTGCGGAGTACCTGGTCTGCTAAGTATGCAACATTAAGGATTTAATGCAGACTAGTTGGCTCAGATTTAGACAAATGTGTGAGTTGAAAGACATAGTCTTCATGCAGATTATTACCTGGGGAACCAGTATGTTCAAAATCTGGCTAAGGGTGTTGGTTTGGTACAAAGTAGAGTTCATAATATATTCTCTTCCAGGATATGCATTTAATTTACAACTGATCATACAACAGCCATCCACCATTTCATTGGATAGTTCGCTAAATATTTGGTGACTATTGTAAACTCATCTATCCCATCACAATTGAAATGAAGGATACATAAGATACTGTTAGGTCTGCATTATATCTTGACATACATCTAGAAATTGCCAATTGCTATCCAAAGACCGATTCCAGCTTTTCTACTATGAACTTTAAATTTCTATATAGCAAATTTCAAGGAGCAACTGCATATGGAAAAAATAAATTCCAGTTGAAAGAATATTTCAAAGCTTGCCTTCCCTATCATTATTTCCTAGATAGAGGGTTCCTGCTTACATTCGGACTATGGATTCCTATTGGTCTAGTTGAAATCATTCCTATGGAAAGTATTTACAGATGCCATTATCAGGGGTTGATGATTGTGCAATATCTGTGTCACAGATGACATTTTAGGGTCCTACTCTTCTGGATTATGACATTGCTGAATGAAACTTATTAATGAATTTGTACTTACCATGAACAACATGAAGGGTGTCACATATGAAGCAAGATATGCTCCCCCTCATTGAGCACTAGATATCTCCCCTTGTTTTTGGTGGAATTTATGTGGTTTATTCGTTATTTTTTTATGCCCTGCCGTCACGGATGGGCATTAAGTTTTACCCTTGTCTATCTGTATGTCTGTAATCCCAAGATTGGTTTCTCTTCTCTTACTTTAGTTGGCCTCAACCAAATATTATGAAACTAATACATACTGCTTATTACCATAAAAATATAGATCAATTGTGAATTTGAGGGCGTCACTTTTATTGTTATAGAGGAATGCCCCTTTACAATTACTGAATTTTTAGTTTCCATTCTCTAACTTGAATTTGCCTCAACCAAACTTTATGAAATTTATACACAATACTTATTACAAAACTCAGATCAAGTACAAATTTGGGTTTCGTCACTTTACCATTCTTCATTTATTACCCTTTATAAATATATTATATGCAAGTGGGGACATCATGTGTCCATGGACACATTCTCTATTTATTTGGTAGTGGTTTGTAGACTTTTGTTTGTCTTTCCGTTTATTTTGATGGCATAATTTTGTTGGTTTCTCTAGTAATTCTCCCTTATATATTATCCACCTTTATTTCAGTTAAGTTTAAAAAGCAAAAGTATATAAATCTTAATTATGCAAATGTTTCATTCAATGGTCCATCACTGATCGGATGTGGTCAAATAATATGTGATATGAAAAAAAAACACAACATAAACTCATATTTTTATGTTTAATTTGAAAATGATTTAACAATGACTCAGTCTTTCAATACATGTATTTATAATTATCGCTATTTTGTGCATTTTTGCTTTGACCTTTTTTTGTGATAATTTTTCATATCATGCTCCGCGCTTGAGATGGAACATTATCACTAGAAACTAAGGATGCACGTGGCGATGCTATTGAAATTGAAATAAAATAGCGATAAACAGATCTCAACTAAATTGCTTTTCTCGCTTTCACCCTACCGGCCCAAGCAAGAAAATCAATCTCGTTGAGATGATCAACGATAATCTATAATTATACAACATGTACCTGCAAAGATGAAAACAAACTCTCTATGTTCCTGACTGTGATTAAGTTAGATCATACATATACAATTCTCTTTACAGAAGTATGAAACTTTGGAATGGAGATCAATCATAATAATACAATTACTCTTAATATGATTTCTGAAATAACATACAATAATACCAACTCTTTGGTAATCCAGTCAAAACAAGTGGCATTCACTTCACTCTCACATACAAATCACTCAACATTCACCATAAAATTACATACTTTACCATAATTATGAAAATGACAGTACATTTATCAATAAACTTGAAAATATTCAAAACATAGGAAGTACAACCTACGTAAACAAGTGAAATTTTAAGCTTTTCTCTTTTTTTCAATGTAATCTAACAAGAAATGATTTTTTACCCCCTCCCCCCATAAAAGGAAGAAAGATAAATGGAATTCCAATGTCTATTGCACTTTATAACTTTTCTTAACTCATCATTTAAATATCAACATTGTAGCATGAGGTTGTTTAGATTAAAAAAAAGTTAAATACAGTTTTATAAGTAAATTTAAATTGATATATGAGATAACAAAATAAAACAAATACTAAAAAAAAATACAATATCACTGTTTTCTTATCATTCAGAGTGTACACACACTTAACTTTATCGCAAACTGATTACAATACAAAATTAAGAGTGTAAACAAATAAGAATTTAGCATGCCTATTCTAATATTTATTTCAGATATTCTATAAGAGAAGATACTTAAAAATTGTGCACATCAATAAAAATTTTGGAATTTTTTTAAAAGACAACTTCAAACAAGTAGAGTCGAAGTATATTTCTAACACTTGGTTATAGATTGTTTACCTGATGTCTTTGCTTACCTGCATTATGCCAAATTTTTCATAGTATGATGATAAAAACTTAGAGGTGCATACCATTATCAACTGGCACATAAAATTCAGTGAAATTGAAAAATTAAACATAGGTCCCTCTGAAAATTGTCTCATTTTCCAAGAGCTATAACCTGGTCATGTTTGTTATTTCCACAAAATTCTTGTGTGCTTCATCTTTCCTGTCAGTATTAACGTTAACTTACTTCAACAAGTAAATTAATACAATAAGACAATATGTGACATTGTGAGTTTAAGCTACCTACTGGAAGACCTGTTGAAAACATACATAAAATATAACCTTGTGCTGCAAATTGACCAATATAATAACAGCATTTATGTGTGTCCTTTTTTGAAAAATCTCAGTGATCAAACTAATAAGTTATGTTTCAATACCTGATAGGTTTTAAATTGTTACAGAAATTAAGTAGCTAAAATATAATTTGTACATGAATACTTTGAAAGTCAGATGATAAGCAAACATAAACAATGATTCACCTCACATTACAATGTTCATCAAAAGCATTTATACAAAGCTAACATTCTATATATATATATATATATATATATGAGAAAAGGATAACTACCCCACTACCTGTCCATATGTCCATAATATTCTAATGAAAAGTACAACAGAGATCAACCAGTTCCAGTATCCTACATATATCTAGGTTTTAATTATCACATATCACAATATTTTATGATTATTCTTTGAATTGGATGCATATGAATCTTAAACCTGAGTCAGGAAAGTATTGTTCGCTGATAAACACAAATTTCCAATTGACAAATTTTGTAAATATCATCAAGACTACGATTGTCTAATAAATCAGATTCAATTAATGTACTGCATATTGTTATCTTAATGTAAAATTGAAATGTGACTCCTAAATACTAACACTAATTAGCAACCAAATATAAAGTCTTTTGTGAATATTTATGTGATAAAAACTGAGAGGATTTAAGCTGTTAAAACCTATCACGTTGTCACAAACAATTCTTCAAAAATAATAAGAAAATGTTCAGTACTTATTACATGTAACAGTACAACTGACAATCAATTGTTGTATTAAGCGTTATCATAATACTTAAATCAAATGTTTACATAACAAGAATTCAAGAGGTTTTATTTCTCATTTGGAAAAGAAACAAAGATTTGGGGTTTTTGTTTAGATAAATGATTCAGCAAAAATTATCATGAATTACTGAATTTTTCCATGATTTAATTTTCCAGGTGGCAATACACTTGCTCTTATCAGTAGAGATACTACACTCTAAGTTTTCTATCAGTTTAGAGTCTTACTTTTGATACCCAGAGAACTAAACCCAGAAGTTAAATTAAAACCAAATTAAGTAATTCTTAAATGTATTGATGCATATTTTGTTTGAGGAACACCATGATTTGCAAAATAATAATTCTGTTAGCACAGTATTACAATGATAAAAAAAACATCCATTGAACACTAACAATTGTGAAAAGTCCAGCTCATTCATAAAAAGTACTAACAAAGTTATACAGTAACCTCCAATAACAACTTAAACACATGATTTATCTTAAATACTGGACATTTGGTCCCTTGTGGAACTTAACAAATGTTTTACAAATTATTTTTCCTGTTTAGAACAAAGAATAAATGTAAACAATAAAAATTCAGAATGATAAATTAGTATAGATTTACTTATATGTATAACTAAAATCTGAAGATTCATTACTGTCGAATTTAAAACTAGTTATTAAGTAGTCGTTATAACTCGTCATGGAGACCTAATTTGGCACCTGGAAAAGAAAAAGGACAAAAATTAAATAGATCGATAAATAAATAAATAGGATTTGTCAAATTTTCAACAAAAAGATTGACAAAACTGTCAAAAGTATGCCTAACTTCAAACAAATACTTACTCCATACACCACATGAATTAACCTTTTGTTTATAGTTGTAGATTAATGTGTTGCATTGTGTATTGTTCATTGTGATCATAAGTTTAGTTAAGGAGTTATAGATATAAATAGGTCTTCTATGACAACTTTCTATTCAAAACATAATTGTACATCACAAAGATAGCGACCGCACTGCAAAAGGGTACCTAAAATGTTAGCACAATTCTTAACTACAGTATCTGAGAAACAGACTAAAATATGTTACATCCTGATCATTTTCTCATTTTTCCCTCTCCAGTTAACCTTATATTTCACTTACCTATTTCTTTAGTATCTACATTTGGTGCTTCATATTCTAGTTGATTTCTTGTATTTGTACCATATATTTTATCCCATAAAACTTTTATTTCATAATCATAATCTTTCCATTCTGGTGCTATTCTTAAAGCTGCTTTTAATTTTGGCTCTTTTGTTAATGGATTATTGCACTGAAATAGAATCATACCCCTGTTCATTGTACTCATCTTAATATATAAAGAACTGACCAATACTTTGCAGACATAAATTCTTTCTCAATTTGTTACACACCCTCTAATAGTCAACAATAATACCAAGCTTTAAGACATTTCAATGTTACAAGTCAGGCAAGACTAATATTCTGTTATTTTAGGAAATTTGGTGTTGAGGGCAAATAAATTTCTTTGATAGTCTCTGTTGAATTCCTAAATACTACTTTTTTAGACTCATTTAAGATTTATAAGAGGGAAAGGCAAAGATAGATAACTATTGTTTACAATGTATGTGGACCTTTAGATTTTATTTCTCATTTTTTGTGCTGTTCTATTCATGACTCTTTAATATGGTTGTTTGGAAAAACAAGGCATTGGTCTCAGACCCATATGTTATCTAAACTAAAACTAAGGTAAATAGAAAATAAAGTAGAGGACATAATTTCTTGATTAAAACCTCAAGCTTAACCAACAGCCTTATTAACTAAATCCATGGTTATCTGCTTAAGTATTAGATTCATCACTTTACCTACGAACAACACCCATCCTGTGGTAATAATAAACTTTTTTTTACAAAATTTTACAAAGTAATAATACTACTTACCAGATCTATAGTTTTAGCCTTAGCTTTAGATTCATCACTACACCAAGTGGCACACCACAGCCACTCCTGTGGCAATGACTTAATGCTAACTTGATGTATCATATTATTAGGTAAATCTTGATCTAAGTTAGATAAACTGTTAGGATCCTGACTTAATCCTTGATATTGTCCACGCAATCTGTCACCAGCTGCTATCTTGCGGAACTTTTTCAAATCTACTACATATAAGGCACTGAAAATGAAAACTTATATTCTAGTATCTCATTTACAGACAAATTTGCTTGTCAGAACAAATTATTACTCAGTTTATCTTATATGTTAAAATAATATAAAATTTGATATTCAAAAAGACCAACAAATGGCATCTTAATAAAACTCATTTCTGCTTATTTTCTTTTTAATGACTGCGGATTTATTCATTTTGGTGGGTATCAATTTTTATGGACATGTGATTTTATCTAGCCTTTCGAAAATTTCATGCTTTATTGACCCTCAGTAGAATTAATTCTAAAACCTACCTGATATGGTATTTTCTTCCAGCTAAATGACTGGCCCAATAACCTGATTTCCAAAATCTACAATGAAAAAAAAAAATGAATACTTCCATGTAAAACATTCCCAAATCAACTTTGCATGAAATAGCATTAAACAATTGTCTTTTAATGAATAAACGTTAGGTCAAGACTCCATCGGATCAATTAAATACTTAAGTGAGTGCATCAAAATATTTTTCCTAAATGTTGTTGATTTGGACATAGCTGTATGAAATTTATTTTAATGTATTGTATTTAAATTTTGCAAATCAAAAAAGAAATGTTTTTTTTTTTTTTTAATAAATGCTTGTATGAAGCATTTGTTAGAAGTAAGAGTAGCGAATTGATAATAGCATATTTTTCATGCTTTTTATTTAACTTTGCACCGTGTAACATCCTTCTTTATTGTTTTAAAATTCAGTAAAAATATTGAAAAATATAATCAATGACAATCATTTCAACAAATTTACACATTGTTATATATTCTTTAATACATTTTCTGTAATATGTATACAAAAAAATCAAAAAAATCTTGTAAATGTATAAATAAGTGTAACTAACCTGAATCCATCCATTTCTTTTCTATCACTGCAGAAAGGAGTGTACCCATATGGAGCCCCATTCAAATCTAAGTCATGTAATTCTTGTAAATCTGCTCTTACTATCTGAAATTTTGATATACAAAGTGTTTAAACCTGTTAAATGTTTATACAGAATATTCATTATACGCTTGAGTTTTGCTTTTTGTGAGTTTCAAAACATCTTCAAAACAGTGTGAGAACTCTTAGTTGTTATAGACTGACATGCTCAGTCACATATTTTAACATACCAGCTTAGACGGTAAAAGTCTACAGGAACACATGTCATTCTAACCAGACACATCTGTCAGACCTTTCGCCAAACAGTCTTTGCTTTTGTTTTTTAATAACCATTGCTATGCAATGAAACATTAAAAAAAAAAACTGAATTTATGCTTTGAAACCCTCTAATGCATAAATCCATGACCCTAACAGAAGACAACTGAGGTTGCATGGCCAATGAAGTAAACATCAGCAATCAAACCATACATTACTCATTACTTAACAAATAGGTTGTTTTAAGATTGGAGAAACATTTATCATGGTATAAGATGACTATAGTTACCTGATCAGCATCAACAAATATAAATTTCTTTACATCCAATGGGAACAATACATCAAGGAAAAGGATCTTATACCTACAAATTAGAAAGGCAAAATTGAGTACATATACCATGATTCATTTGTGCAACCTTGTTTATAATTGTCCAATAAAAAATGTTATTATGTAGGGCTTCATTGTCAAAATTAATATTAAATACCAGATATATAGGAATTTGGAACAGCTGTAAGAGTAAAACATGTAAAGGGAATCACTATACATTGTCTCATTATGTTAAATTTATTTGTAATAGGTTCAAAAAGGATAGAAATGCTTGGCAAAGCCTCACATTGTACCTGCTTTTAAGGGCATACGATACAGTTACAGAGGAGGTAATGACGTTGCTAACGTAAATTGTTATTTTCGCGACGTCAAACTATGACTTATCGGGAAAAGATTCAGTTTTCAACTGATTTTTATCATTCAAAGTTATTTAACTTGAAAACGAGTTCATGGACCCCTGTTTTTTAAAATGCCATTTGGTTTCATTATGCGAGAAGATTATGTGTGCCAATTTTCAGGAAAACGTAATTAGTGCAATTTATTTAAATATCATAAATATACAGCCAAAAGTGACGTTTTTTTCCTACATTCATGAACATTTGACAAATATGAGTTATTTCTAAATAAAAAATGTATAAATTTTTAGGATACTTATAAAATACAGAAATTACAAATTATTTCACAAAAAATAATTTGTCTTTATCTTTTAAAACAAAAAAGTTATGTCTTTCTTTCAAAAGAGACAATACAGCCACAAATCCAAATTTTGAGCAAATATACAAAATTTCGACCTCATTTTACTCAAAAAGTAGCACATGAAGGTATATTTTTTATTACAAATTTGATTTAATCAGGTAAAAAATAAGACTATATGGAAATTTTTATAGAAATGTAAATACGGGATCAAAACTGTATCGTATGCCCTTAAGCCTCAAACAATTTATATATTTATTTTCATTTTGAGACAATGTATAGTTATTCTTCATGTATTAACTGTGAGACAAGAATGTGTCCCCAGTACACGGATGCCCCACTCGCACTATCATTTTCTATGTTCAGTGGACCTTTTAATTGGGGTAAAAACTCTAATTTGGCATTAAAATTAGAAAAATCATATCATAGGGAACATGTGTACTAAGTTTCAAGTTGATTGGACTGCAACTTCATCAAAAACTACCTTGACCCAAAACTGAAGCGGGACAGACGGACGAACAGATGAACAAAAGAACACACAGACCAGAAAACAAAATGCTCCTCTTCTATGTAGGTGGGGCATAAAAATTGGTAAAATTATTTCTATGTTATTACCTTTAATCAGGATATTCAAAACAAAACGTATCACTGGAAAATGTACTTATAAAATAGAACAAAGAAATTTTGCAAGAACAAAGTGAGAGCAAATATAGTTTTTCATGAATCAAGGACATGAGCTTATAGTTATAGCATTAGTCACTTTTACAGTTAAAGAAGACTACAAAATGACCTGTAAATATGTAGATATTCATAATGACTTGTTGGCAATGACAACACATTTCCGTGTTTTCATATAGTTTGGTAACTTTTTAAGGTTTTATTAAAATTTCTATAATTTAATGAACATTAATGTAGCAAGGTCTTTCTTGAATTATGCATATTTTTCTTTTCCTTTTATTAAAAAAATCTATATAACACATTGTTGACTACATTTACCCCCACATAATTCTTTGTTTTTCTTTCTGCTGATTCAACCATCTCGGCCATTTGTACTGTACTAATTCATATTCAAATCCATAATTTTCTGCCATTTTTGGTATAAAATCCTGTAACACAAGATATTTTTATACTTCTTAAGCTTTATAAAAAATTAGAACTCATAAAATAAGCAGATCCAAACATGAATTGACATGGTATTTGTGGGTGGTTCTATTCTTATGGTGAGGAGTATCCTTTATGTCAAATATTAAAATACTATAATGTGCTTTACTCATATATGTTGAAAATGTACATTGTATTACAATCAACAGATAGTACAATTGTTGCAGCATTAACCAATTGAGTTTATAATTGCTTAAATCATGACATTTCCATGGTCTTTTAAGCAAAAAGGAGGTCAACTATGGTAAGTTTCAAAAGTTCCTTGCTTTGTTTCTTAAAACTAAGATGTCAAACCAATTTGCTCTTTAAGGTGGTACCTAACACTACAGGGAGATAATTCTGTAAAATCAGCTAAACGTTTTAATTACGTTGTGATGTTAAGGGAATATTAAGCTTCTCAATGATCAAAATAAGTGTGAGTCAAACTGCTATATAACCAGTGTAATTTTCCTGATAAAACCATTGGTTCGAATTTTTTGAAATTTTTATATTTTTGTCAAAGTGTCAAAGTAAATACTTTGTCAAAGTTTTATGAAAATTAAACGAGCCAAATTAATTTTAGTGAAGGTGTTGGGTACCACCTTAAATCATTTCTCTTGGAAAAGTTTCAGCAAAATCTAACTATTGCAAATATTATTGTTAATCTATCTCAAAATAAATTGTATGTAAATGTGAAAACTTAGGAAAAAGAAGAGATAGCAAAATATCCCTCAAATTAGAAATCGTTAAAAGTTATAGGACCAATGTTTTCAAATGGCCTTCTACAATAAAACTTTCATTTCTATAAAAGTAGACTTTCTCATTTTATTACTTACCTTAAAAGATGGAGATAAGTAATTTTTCAAAAACCAGAATTTTACTTTTGACTTTGTATGTTTCAAAACACTCATCATCATAATTCTGAAATAAGAAGGAATAGTATCTGGTACAAAATATACATATATTGCAGCTTTCTAATGCAATTCAGAAAATTTTCAAACTTTTTCCTAAGTATCTGTATTTCATAAGACTATTGTCTACTGCTCTTTATTTCCATTTTTTATTCAAATTAAACTAAGAAGCATTACCTAAACATAATTTATTTTTAGAACTTGCATGAAGAGGTAATTCATTGCAATAGCATGAACAGTACAAATTTTATGGCATCAGATTCAACATTTGTTATTCTTACAAAACTGTAAATCCTTTTCTTGTTCAACAGCAAAGAACTGATATGGTGTATCAATAAAATATAATTGAAATTCACATATTTTTCTTATTTCTTAGATCCAAGATGGCCAATCAAATGCACATTGAAAGGACATCTTCATCAATATTAACAATCACATACAATAGAGGGTATACTGTGGATTCATTTATTTTCGTGGGTATCAATTTTCGTGGATTGCATTTTCATGGATATATGATTTTGTGGTTTTGCCAATCTTTGTATACAAAGTCTATTGAAATATGTTATTCATTAAAAATTTGAATTGGTTGTTCATATGTATCCACGAAACCCATGAAAATTAGTATCCAATGAATACAAATGAATCGACAGTATACCTGGTAAATAATGACAATTTTACTACACTTACCTCATCAATCTTTCATACATAAGACCTGATGCTAGGGAGAAGATATTACCCACTTACCTCATCAATCTTTCATACATAAGACCTGATGCTAGATAGAAGATGTTACCCACTTACCTCATTAATCTTTCATACATAAGACCTGATGCTAGGGAGAAGATGTTACCCACTTACCTCATCAATCTTTCATACATAAGACCTGATGCTAGAGAGAAGATGTTACCCACTTACCTCATCAATCTTTCATACATAAGACCTGATGCTAGAGAGAAGATATTACCCACTTACCTCATCAATCTTTCATACATAAGACTTGATGCTAGGGAGAAGATGTTACCCACTTACCTCATCAATATTTCATACATAAGACCTGATGCTAGAGAGAAGATATTACCCACTTACCTCATTAATCTTTCATACATAAGACCTGATGCTAGAGAGAAGATATTACCCACTTACCTCATTAATCTTTCATACATAAGACCTGATGCTAGAGAGAAGATGTTACCCACTTACCTCATCAATCTTTCATACATAAGACCTGATGCTAGGGAGAAGATGTTACCCACTTACCTCATCAATCTTTCATACATAAGACCTGATGCTAGGGAGAAGATGTTACCCACTTATCTCATTAATCTTTCATACATAAGACCTGATGCTAGGGAGAAGATGTTACCCACTTACCTCATCAATCTTTCATACATAAGACCTGATGCTAGAGAGAAGATGTTACCCACTTACCTCATCAATCTTTCATACATAAGACCTGATGCTAGAGAGAAGATATTACCCACTTACCTCATCAATCTTTCATACATAAGACCTGATGCTAGAGAGAAGATGTTACCCACTTACCTCATCAATCTTTCATACATAAGACCTGATGCTAGGGAGAAGATATTTAATGTCTCATCTACATCTTTTGTGCCACCTTTGTCTCCTGTTAGTGTGCTGTAAAAGAAACATAATTTCATTGTGGAAAAAAATAACACATGTAAGTCAAATACTGGTGCTGTTTTCTAAAGAAAAATATGTTATGAATATATATTCATACACTTCAAAGATCTTTCTTGAAACAAAATTTCTGAGAAGAGATCAGTCTGAACTTAGATTTTCTGGCTACTGAAACTAAATTGTTCTTGGGTTAAGCTAGATAACACATGAAAACAATTACATGATAAACATAATATATAAATAACACATAGCTGAGAGGGTGATATAGCAGATTGTTACCCCGAGAAAACATTGTCAACTGAGGCGAAGCCAAGGTTGACAATGTCTTTTCAAGGGGTAACAATCTGCTCTATAACCCTCTCAGATATGTGTTACTTAATTTATTATACTGAATGTTCTGTTATTACTGTCGATTAAATTTCAAATTCATAGTAATAAACTATGATGTCTTGTACATAACAACCATCTGTATTTAATAAAGCGCACACTTGATCAAGTGTCTCTGTGAAGGGTAATAGAGTATTTGCCATAGGATAGAGTTATTTGATATAGGGCAAACTTGGTCAAGCATCTTCGTGAAGGGTAATAGAGTATTTGCCATAGGATAGAGTCGTATTTAATAAAGCGCACACTTGATCAAGCATCTCCATGAAGGGTAATAGAGTAAATTAACACCCTCATATTAGCCAATCAAAATCTGGCATTTTGACATGAAGTATAATAAAACATATTGACCAACCATTGTAATATTTCAGCGAAAAATAAATAAATAAAATATCAACAAATAAATAAAGCCAAATAACTAAACTTCTGTAACACTTGAATACTACTCACATAGCATGCATAGTCTTCCTGTATGAACACAAACATGAGATATATAGACTGTGTTTCTTCACAAAAGTTTGTCTTATGTAAAAAGAAGGTATTAAATGGAACTATTTTGATATCTTGTACTATACCACTAACACCTCAGTTCCTGTATTCCCAAGTGAATGCTGACTGTCAGTTGATAACGGTAAGTTTTCAATAAAAACTAAACACTCTTAAGTTTGTCCTTTTCAGACAACTTTTTGTAACAATGAGAGTGGTTTATTTACAAAGGATGATTTAGTCTTTACTACAACTAAATATTTTACCCCGTATATCTTTGTTGGCCAGTCATTTTATGGGAAAAAAATTCTAATTTCGAAGATTTTTGTTATGTTTCATGAGTAGAAGCCTTTATTTTATTGTACTATGATAGATTAATGTCACACAGAACTTTTATAATCCACATCTAGACTTTCAGGTTAACAGCATGGTTTAGTAAATACCAGGTGTTTCAGATTACAATTTTCATGCTTATGGTTACACACGCCAAATGCAAAATAATATAAATATCAACGAAACTGCTCAAACTATACAACCAACTGCTCATGCAGAAAATGTACGCTTTTAGAGAGAACAGCAATATTATACATCACCCATGTGTGAAGAAAAAGTAAGGACAAATGATTTAAATCAGTATTGATTACGAATTTGAAAAATAACTTTTTAATCAGAGCCAAAATTCTGGACTTCCAATTTTGCTTTTATGCCACCCGACCATTGAGAAGCAATTTGAATATCATAAAAGGTCCAACTATGTACTTGCATCCTTGGTCACTAAAAAAATTCACTTTGGAAATAAAAAGAATTATAAATTTACAGAAAGATCTTGCATTTTACAGAAAGACTGCCATATAATCAAATATGAAGGTATTAGTATACATGTAACTGTGTAAGTTGAAGTATTTTAGTCCAGGTATAAACAGCTTAATATTAGAAAACCTCAGTTATAATAAATGCATAGAATAATATAGCACACTCTTCTGTCAGATTATCATTTACTACCCATTTTTTAACTTACCCGTAAAGTATGCTTCTGAATCTTGATACAAGCTTTCTAGACAAAATTCAGAAACATGGGTTCAACTTTTTTGTTGGACAACAGGAAACCAGACATCAGTAAATGCCAAGAGTTTATGCTTTTAGGGAAAAAAGGGGAAGTTTTCTGAATGACAGAAAAACCTAGTTGGTAAGAGATACTAATGGTTTTGTAAGTTGCATAAAATTTTAAGCAGAGACTGGGAAATTCTTCAGTACCATACTTCATTAACAAGGATATCAGATTTTGTTATACATAACAAAAAAAAGGAAAATTCGATGTTCACCCATTTTTTAAGACATAGATGCACAAGAATCTGTTTGCATTGCAACAATAACTTTTTAGATCAGTTTACTGTATATCTGGCATTTAAAACAAAAGTTGGTGAAAAGGTTGAGTATCCTGTCACTTTGTCATTGATTTATTAATGCGTTTTACACCACACTGGGGATAATTCAATTCAGAGATTTAGGTGTTTCTTCACCTACTTTCTAGACCATCAATGATTGTACAGAGAATGGAACATGACTGACAGTTTTTTCATTCAGAAAATGAATAACTGGTTACTAGTAAAAATGTCCCTTTAGGGATCTCACCTTGAAATTGAATCCCATAAACCTTTTTCTTCATCCTGTGGCTCTTTTAATAAGTCTTCATTTTTCTTATCTTCTTTCTTTTCAACCTGTTATTAAACACAGTACTGTATACTGACATCTCTTTTTTTCCTTAAATGTATAGTGTTGATAAGAATCAACTCCCCCCCCCCCCCCCCTATGCAACTGACTTTTAAAACCGACCTTATCTTTTTTTATTTGCTAAAATATGGAAATCTATAATACTAGGAATGTGTTGACAATGCAATATCAAATTGGAAATTATGTACTTTTCAAAAGGTTTCTTTTTTTTTTGTTTAAATATTATGTGGGGTAGGACCAATTATGATCTTATTTTGAAACCCACTGCATGCAACATAATTTCAAAACTATCCAAACACCAACAATTGTCATCCCCTCCCCTGAACCAAAAAAAAAAATGTCACCTCCTCATCCCCCCTCCCCCCTCAATCAAAAAAAAAAGAAAATGAAAATAGGAATCAACCAATTAAAGTGTGGTAAACTTAACCTTAAATTATTTTTGACATTATATCAGGTATACTTACTTTGATTCTAATAATTTTACTCTTAAAACTATTGACAGAAATGACGACATCATCTGAATCTGAAGGGGTGTCTGTATATTCATGACTGAAAAACAGAAATAAACACTGTTAAGGGTGACTGCGTGATTGTTGGTTGTTAAACTTCATATTCAGTATGAGAAATTGACACACATGCACTACTCATGTGGTAAGTCCAAAGTTTTTAGGTAAAGTCACCAGAAAATTTGATAAAATATAAATTAATCAGACAAGCTGCAAAGAGGGGCATAAAGGGGGTATCTGCACGGAAGAACACGAAATAAAATTGCCATTTTACGATGAACGAACAATTAAAAATGTCTTGCACATTGATCTTTTTACCAATTTCACGAAACAAGGTGAATAACGAACCCTTTTCATGGCTGCAGGTGAAATAAAAATGGCAAAACACGTTGCACGAAAATAACCTTTTACCACCCTCTGCAAAATAACCTGGTTAATACATATAAGGCTTCATTGTAAATAGTTTGAAAACAATACAACTGTCAACTTCTTTTTCTTGATGTCTCCATGTAAACCAAACTTTACATTCTATTCATGATGACTCTATAGTTAGAAAACACTAAAGAATATACCTTGCAATATCATATATTTCTCTGGACCTTCCTTCTCTCAGTCTCAGATGCCAAAGTCCAGGTGTGGCCTTTAGCTGGAAATATCCCTATAAAACAGAACATAAAATTTTATTTTAGGTAAATTCAAAGATATCTGACTATATATAAAATTTACCTTTCTTCTTAATACTGTAAAGATGGATGAAACCAAAGATAGGAAAACATAACTCCCTACTTTCGTAAGAGGGGTTTAAAAATACTCCAAAGAACTTGAAAAGAAAAAAAAACATTATTTGATATATACACAGAAAGAATGTTTTAAATTTAAACCTTTGTAAACTGCTAAAATTACAGATATGTTTCAATTAAATATCAGCATCTGGTATGACTATTTGTATAATTTTCAAAAGGATAGAAGTATGATTAGATCATTGTCCATATGTATAGAGAATATGTATGCAATGTGGAAAGATGGAAAGATTGATACATTTACTGATACATTTTATTGTGAAACTTTAAAAGTCACTTTAAATATCACAAAACCTCTACTTTTAATAGTACAACAATAAGATTATAGGACAATAGTGTTTTTAAAAGCCTTGTATTGTTGGGCTGCTGTTATAGTGACTTAAAACACTTTTCACAAATAATTGATGCACCTGTCCCAAGTCAGGAGCCTCTGTCCTTTGTAAGTTCTGTGTGATATTTAATTTCAGTTTTTTTTATATATTTCGATGTATAGTATGACATCCATTATCACTAAACTAGTACATAATAATTATTTTTCAATAGAGGCCAGCTGGAGCACACCTTTGTGCAGGATTTTCTCGCTGTATTGAAGACCCATTGGTGGCCTTTGACTGTTTTCCGCTCTTTGGTCGGGTCGTTGTCTCTTTGATACATTCCCCATTTTCATTCTCAATTTTATCTTATGATACTTACTAGATTAGCCATAACAATGGTGTCCACCATAGGTGTAGAATTAGACCCAAGAGTAAACTGTAGACCTCGTGGTGGCTGACCTGATGTACCATCTGATCCATGACCTATAGATAATAAATAACATTAAAAGTTCATTCTAACAAGTGAAACTGCGTGCTACTGCTCACTGATGATACCCCCGCCGCAAGTGGATAATTTTAATAGTGTAAAAATATGCAAGTGTTCGGTAAACAGGAAGTTGTTGAGTGATGAATCTGAAAATGCATTACACGGTATAGCTGACTTGTATAAATCCTGAAACCAAATTTCAGAAATCCTTGTATAGTAATTCCTGAGAAAAATGTGACGAAAATTTTCAACTTGGCTATCATATTTAAAATCATGCAAGTGTTCGGTAAACAGGAAGTTGTCGAGTGATGAATCTGAAAACACATCAAACAGTATTGCAGACTTATATAAACCCTGAAACCAAATTTCAGAAATCCTTGTATTGTAGTTCCTGAGAAAAATGTGACAAAAATTTTCAACTTGGTTATCATGTGTAAAATAATACAAGTGTTCGGTAAACAGGAAGTTGTCGAGTGATGAATCTGAAAACGCATCACACGGTATAGCTGACTTATATCAAGTCTGAAACCAAATATCAGAAATCTTGGTAGTGCAGTTCCTGAGAAAATGTGACGAAAAATTTTCAACTTGGCTATCAGGTGTAAAAATGATACAAGTGTTCGGTAAACAGGAAGTTGTCGAGTGATGAATCTGAAAACGCAACACACGGTATAGCTGACTTATATCAAGTCTGAAACCAAATATCAGAAATCTTGGTAGTGCAGTTCCTGAGAAAATGTGACGAAAAATTTTCAACTTGGCTATCAGGTGTAAAAATGATACAAGTGTTCGGTAAACAGGAAGTTGTCGAGTGATGAATCTGAAAACGCATCACACAGTATAGCTGACTTATATCAAGCCTGAAACCAAATTTCAGAAATCCTGGTAGTGTAGTTCCTGAGAAAAATGTGACGAAAAATATTCATGGGACGGACAGACTGACGGACTGGCCGAAGGACAGACAGAGGTAAAACAGTATACCCCCCTTTTTTTCAAAGCGGGGGTATAAAAACAGAAGAGATTAATGTTAGTGTTGCAAGTTTATAAGGGAGAGACATTTAGGTTATTGTGAGACAGGTGTTACCTGTGATAAAGGACAAAATGCTTATTATTTTCTCAATAATTTTCGGTAAAAATGATTATCAAAGGTCAATAACTCCATAGAGAGTTAACTGACATTTTTTAAGTCATGTTGACATATTTATAGATCTTGTCATGCTGATCATTTTTACTTATTACAGTTTCTATCATTTAAAATTTTCAAGAAAATTGGCAAAAACGCAAAAAAATGTTGGTATTCAGGCGAGGGTATTGCACGGATGTTTAATGGACAATAGCTTGGGCCAAGTGAGCTAAAAATGAGTAGAATATTGACATAAAAAGTTGCTACATTTTAGGTTAAGAAACAAAGAGACAATCAAAATTGATTAAAGAACTTAAATGAGCATGCTCACATACCCAACACCTCACATACTACACAGTATTTTCTTATTATCATCAAAGTGGGAAAAAATGTGACAGTGAGATTTTTAAATTAGCTATCAACCTTTATTTCTCAGTAAAAAGGAAAATAGCAGCTACGATGAATGAAATAGAATTTTTTTGTAGATCCTTTTTCTGGGTTTAGTTTGAAAAAAAATGAAACAGAGTGTAGAGAAAATAAAACAGAAATACAGTAACACGACAGCTAGGATTAGTTGAACAAATAAAAGCATAAGGATATTCTATGGCTATAATAGAGAATCTGGCATATTAAATTGTAAAATTAACAAAATGAATAAACTATTTTATTTGTGGAAATACATCCTTTACCTATAATTGGGGGGAAAATTTATAAAAAAAAAAGACATTACTTTTACCATTGTTTGCAAGTATATGTGCAGCTCCTGAGAAATATAGGAAATATACAGAAAGTAAATGTTTGAAATATATTTGAGATGGTTATTGATTAGGTACATGTATAAGAAATACTATGATAATTCCTATTAATCAGGATGATTTTTTGTTATACATGTACAAGGTTATTTCATATCTCAAAATATTTCAGTGTAATATATCCATAATTTGATTTTTGAGAGGGGAATACTGAAACAAGTTTAAAATAAGAGAAAATATTTGAGCCGGATTCAAATTGAACATAAGAAGACGGTCAAATTGTGAAACTAAATTCTTGTGAAGTGACTTGGCTTTTGAAAACTAAAAATTTCAAATCTGCCAAAATAAACCTCTTTACAGGATATTTTGCATCTCCTTTTATTTGTAAAATGATCATGACTAATTTAATATATTTGGATTTTTTATTTTTTTTAAACTTCCAGATGGCTTTATGCCAGAAACAACAACAGCAGAGAAAAATGAAATATTGGTAACTTTTTAAGCACTTTAATTAATCTGATAAGGTCTTACCCTCCAACAGAAGATATTCCAAATCAAACTCTGCATGTACAACACTATCGACCTTAAATATAATAAAAACATTATTTTATAAAATCTATACACTTACTATTTATACAAATTATCAAATTTTAATGCTCAAGAATGACTTTTAAAACATGCATATTAGAAGCAATATCTAAATATAAGAAGAATGTGTCTGTCTAAGGACACAAATGCCCCTGCTCTAGCTTGTTTATAATATGTGAAAATATGAACATTGGTTGAATGATAACTCTCAAAGTCAACAGGTCCAGGAGGAATCATTTAATCACCTAATAGAAAGCAATGATGATTTAGTGCAAAAATATCTGAAATGAAAAATATTTTATAACCAGAGTTTTCAATACTGACAGTAACAAGAAATTACAGGTTAACATACCTCCTCTAACAGTATATTATCCAGATCATATAATGCCTTGACCGATTCTACCATCCAACTTTCTGGACACTTCATTCCTAAGGTCAGTACAGATTTATGTGGAAGTCCTGTAAATACTGCCTTCTGTCCAGACTTAAACATTGCATTTGGCTCAAATTCTACATCTGGGCTCAAAACATACCGGTAATATCTGTGTAAACAAGAATAACATTATGACAAAAAAAGCATTTATCAAATGTGTATAGAAATTTATGTTAATCTAATACTTTTTTGTATTAAAATTGAACTAAGATTCAAATAACATGGAGTTTTCATGGTTGATAAAAATATATAACTAGTTTTTACTGCATAGTCACTCTACCATAATACAAACACATGTTAATTTCAACGTCATAAATATTCTTTCAAAACATAAAAAGAAGCAATTAGTTTAAAATTTCTTCATAATAACTGATGTATTCCCCATACATCTTTTATTCATCTGTAGTTTCATTTGTTCATCTGTCTTTGATTTTTTAGTTGAAGCAATCATATATAGCCTTTTGTATTTTTGAGCTGTCAAATATTCCCTTTTGAAAATCATTCAATGTGTAGCAAGAGGTACCCACAATATGGTTGGACTAAGTGTTGAGGAAAGGTAGGGATACACTTTATTTCAATTATATGATCAGTTTTTATGTTAATGAATTTTAACAATATTAACCAACTTCAATTAGCTTGACATGAATAACCAGTTAAAAACCCTTACACTGTAGTACCTTCAGTATCCTTTCAATATTGAATAGTTGAACTATAAGCTTATACTGCAAAGTTTGAACTTACGTAGTTAATGGCATCTCTGATAATTTATCCCTGCTGTTCATAAAGATTTTTATATCAACATTTACTGCTCTTTTCAAAACCTACAATAAAACACATCAAATTTTACAGGAATATCATTCAAGTCCTATAATGGCAAACAAATAGCAATAAGTTGTATTACTAAGCAATTAATAAGCTAAACAGTTATCCTACTCACTATGTTACACGTCAATAATCAGATTAAATTAAAGCTAAAGATTGCTTAAAATACTCTTGTAACAATCCTAATAAATTCAAACAGCTAAAGGTAGAGATAGATACTAAGATAGATTTTGGAATAATTTAAACAACCCTCAGACAACTGCTTTATTACACACGCTTCCGCAGCATTTTTTACATTCAAATAACCACATGAAACTATGAATTTTAAGTAAATAAAATTTACTAACCAAGAGAATTGGAGCTAATTTTTGTGCTTCACTGGAAACAGGATCTACAATAGCCTCTATCTGGAAGGCAGGCTCATTTGTATCTCCTAGAATCTTCAATACACTAAAACAAAAAGACATATTTCATCATTTCAATAACACATGACAAACTACACATCAATAGATGTGGATAGAGTTTTTTCCCCAAATACTGGTATATCTGCATTCATTCAACTTTGTCTGATGAAGTTAAAAAAACATGCAATTAATCATAATTTGGTAAAAACCAATTTGTCTGAAAATGTGTGGGCAGAGAGATCTTAATCTGATGAACATTTTTACCTTGTCAGATTTGCTCTAAATGATTTGATTTCAGAGATACATACCAAAATCTACATTTTGCCCCTACGTTCTATTTTTAGCCATGGTGGCCATCTTGCTTGACTGGCCAGGTCAGCGGACCCATTTTTTTAAAACTAGATACCCCAATGCTGATTGCGCCCAAGGTTGGTAAAATTTGGCCCAGTAGTTTCAGAGGAGAAGATTTTTGTAAAAGATTACAAAATCATATAAAAATTGACTATAAAGGGCAATAACTCCTTATGGGGCCAACTGACAATTTTTGTCATGTTGACTTATTTGTAGATCTTACTTTGCTGAACATTATATTTGTTTACAGTTTATCTCTATCTATTATAATATTCAAGATAATAACTAAAAACTGCAAAATTTCTTTAAAATTACCAATTTAGGGCAGCAACCCAAGAACCAACTGGTTGTCCGATTCATCTGAAAATTTCATGTCAGATAGATCTTGACTTAATAAACAATTTTACCCCCATCTCAGATTTGCTTTAAATGCTTTGGTTTCAGAGTTAGAAGCCAAAATCTACGTTTTACCCTTATGTTCTATTTTTAGCCATGGCGGCCATCTTTGTTGTTTGGCTGGGTCAACGGACACATTTTTTAAACTAGATACCCCAATGATGATTGTGGCCAAGTTTGGTCAAATTTGGCCCAGCAGTTTCAGAGGCCCCTCACTTATTGAAAAACCCCTAGGGACAAGAACCCCAAAACTCAATTCCAGCCTTTTATTTGTAGTAAGAAACCTTGTAGTATAATTCAGAGAGATCCATACACTTAAACACAAGTGTCTGTAAACTAAAACCAGATGCTCCGCAGGGCGTAGCTTTATACGACCGCAGAGGTTGAACCCTGAACGGTTAGGGCAAGTATGGACACAACATTCAAGCTGGATTCAGCTCTAAATTTGGATTGTGATTAAATAGTTGACACAGCATAGGTTTCTGACACAGAATGAATGTGTTCTAATGAACTTAAAATTTTTGTTTCTCTTAGAGCAATTCACTATGCTGTTGAATATTAATCCTCTCAAAAAAATGTTTGAAGAAATTTTCTTTTTTATTTATGAAATTTCAAATGAGAAAAATTGAACCCAATTTTTTTAATCACATCCCCCTTTCCCTTATTCCAAAACTAATCTCAATTAAAATTTCTAATGGAGTTTGCAACAATAACTACTCATTTAAATACATCATAAAATATTAAGATGTAAAAAAACTGCTTGTTATCACTGAATGGTAAAGATTATTTTAATTTATCAGTTGGTAGTAAAAAGTGAATATACATTGTATATTGTATATAACAAAGATTTAAGTTGATTCTGGACAAAGAAAGATAACTCCAATTAAAAAAAAATCTTGCTATTGCACAATATTTTGCAATTAGATATTTCTTGCTTACTATTCTGGACAAAGAAAGATAACTCTAATTAAAAAAAAATTTGATATTTCACAATATTGTGCAATTAGATATTTCTTGCCATTGCACAATACTGTGCAATTGAAAAGACTTGCTATTGCACAATACTTAATATAATAATTTTAGATCCTGATTTGGACCAACTTGAAAACTGGGCCCATAATAAAAATTCTAAGTACATTTTTGGATTCAGCATATCAAAGAACTTCAAGATTTCAATTTTTGTTAAAATCAGACTAAGTTTAATTTTGGACCCTTTGGACTTTAGTGTAGACCAATTTGAAAACAGGACCAAAAATGAAGAATCTACATACACAGTTAGATTTGGTATATCAAAGAACCCCATTTATTCAATTTTTGATGAAATCAAACAAAGTTTAATTTTGGACCCCGATTTGGACCAACTTGAAAACTGGGCCAATAATCAAGAATCTAAGTACATTTTTAGATTCAGCATATCAAAGAACCTAACTGATTCATTTTTTGTCAAAATCAAACTAAGTTTAATTTTGGACCCTTTGGACCTTAATGTAGACCAATTTGAAAACGGGACCAAAAGTTAAGAATCTACATACACAGTCATGACAGTTAGATTCAGCATATCAAAGAACCCCAATTATTCAATTTTGATGAAATCAAACAAAAGTTTAATTTTGGACCCTTTGGGCCCCTTATTATGTTGGGACCAAAACTCCCAAAATCAAACCCAACCTTTCTTTTATGGTCATAAACCTTGTGTTTAAATTTCATAGATTTCTATTTACTTATACTAACGTTATGGTGCGAAAACCAGGAAAAATGCTTATTTGGGTCCCTTTTTGGCCCCTAATTCCTAAACTGTTGGGACCTAAACTCCCAAAATCAATACCAACCTTCCTTTTGTAGTCATTAACATTGTGTTTAAATTTCATTGATTTCTATTTACTTAAACTAATGTTATTGTGCGAAAACCAAGAATAATGCTTATTTGGGCCCTTTTTTGGCCCCTAATTCCTAAACTGTTGAGACCAAAACTCCCAAAATCAATCCCAACCGTTCTTTTGTGGTCATAAACCTTGTGTCAAAATTTCATAGATTTCTATTAACTTAAACTAAAGTTATAGTGCGAAAACCAAGAAAATGCTTATTTGGGCCCTTTTTGGCCACTAATTCCTAAAATGTTGGGACCAAAACTCCCAAAATCAATACCAACCTTCCTTTTGTGGTCATAAACCTTGTGTTAAAATTTCATAGATTTCCATTCACTTTTACTAAAGTTAGAGTGCGAAAACTAAAAGTATTCGGACGCCGGACGACGCCAACGTGATAGCAATATACGACGAAAATTTTTTCAAAATTTGCGGTCGTATAAAAAACCCTTCTTTTTGGCCCCTTATTCCTATATGTTCAGGGATATTACCCGAAACTTGACACCAAGCCTTCCCTTCATTAAATGGAACTTTGTGGTACAATGTCAGAGAGATCCATACAGTTAAACATAAATTATTGTCCCGAAACTTCAAAAATGCTTGTTTTTCGCCCCTAATTGACCCTTAATTCCTAGACTGTTTGCCCCATAACCCTTAAAATAAATCCCAACCTTCTACTTAATGGTATAGACATTGTGGTACAATTTCAGAGCAATTGAAATACTTATATAGTCCTGAAATTTGGGCCCCTAATTCCTAAACCACGGGACCACAACCCCCATAATCAAACCAAACCTTCCTATTGTGGTTCAAATTTTATTGATTTCTATATACTAATACTAAAGTTATTATCAGGAAACCATCCGTCTTCAGACAATGATGATGACGCAGGCGTGATACCAATATACAACAGCAAAAATTTTTGCAGTGGTATAAAAATATTTATTTGAAGTATTTACCTGTGTTCATCTGCATGGAAATTGATTTCTTTTCTTTCAGAAGTAGAGGTTTTAGATGACAACAAAGCAGAAACTTTCATCACCATATCACTTCCTCTGTAAAAGATTTAAAATTCATAATTAACGGCTTCAGAAAATAAAAATATTGTTATTCCTTGTGTCGAACCAATTTTTAAATTTTATATGAAATTCCTAATTTTTGACAGGCAGCTTACAATCAGGTGGCATCTTGATGTGATATTTTATATCATAGTAGACAGTACTTTGTTGAAGACCGTACTTTGACCTATAATGGTTTACTTTTATAAATTGTGACTTGGATGGACAGTTCTCTCATTGGCACTCTTACCACATCTTCTTATATCTAAAACTCAACATCCATGACTGCACATGATATCCTTGATCCTCTTAAGAAAGGAATAGGAAAATTAAACACAAAATTAACAAAATACTTGTTTTACTTATAACTTCAAGGTAAAGCATTGCAATTTAGTTATAATAATTCAATGCCCTTATTTTTATAGTTAGCAGGGTTGTAAAAGCCTTATAGATAATGTATTTATACCTTTCATCTAAAATTCCCATCTTCATTACTCTTTCTTTGATCTTCTTTGCTCCTTTCTCAAAAACAAATTTTTCTTGCAATGCAATATCCTCTTCTGTAAATTCTTCAGTGTCGTCAAATGCTCCTATAACCTATTATGAAAATGAACACAACACAAGTGAAAGCAGTGATTAATGAGAACGCTATCACCAACGAAGAGAATTTACTTTAAATGTGGATATTTTCAAAGGTTGCTATTCTGCAATTTCAATACCTAAACTTATAGCATTGGGTTAATTATACATTTAACCATAAATTCACCAGAATTGTTACTTTCTACTAACTATTCACACATAGAATATTATTGTGTATTTTAAGTAGCACAACATAAGTGAAATTAACCCCCACACGAAAGTTTCCATGTTAACAGAATACATGAAGTTGTTATATCCATTAATTCATGTAACAAATGAAAATTTATCAAATACATATTTTTATGATGGAAAAATGTATGCAAAAAAATGTATGCTACCTGAATTGACTTTACTCTATAACTACCTTGCCATTAGTGACCAGTCCTCTTGTTTCTGTTCTCCATCCTAGGACAGATCTAACAAACAGTCTATGGACTCTCAGAAAATGGGTTGATAAATTATCAAGCTGAGATAAGAAACTATCCATATCCATTCCCTGTAAATAAAAATATCATATTTAACCTATAAATGCATGCAGTAATAATTATCTTACAACAGAATACATCTGATGTTTGTTATAATATAAATTTCTCCATATTTAAGGTGGTTCTTGGGTCTAAATCAATTTATTTAATTAATATAGGATTTCGCAATATTTTTCTATGAAATGAACTTTATCTTATACTCAATAAAAAAATGGAATAAACAAGAATGTGTCCACAGTACACGGATGCCCCACTCACACTATCATTTTCTATGTTTAAAGGACTGTGAAATTGGAATAAATTCTCTAATTTGGCATTAAAATTAGAATGATCTTATCAAAGGGAACATGTATACTAAGTTTCAAGTTGATTGGACTTGTACTTTATCAAAAACTACCTTGACCAAAAACTTTAACCTGAAATTTGCACTATCATTTTCTATGTTCAGTGAACCGTAAAATTGGGGTCAAAACTCTAATTTGGCATTTAAATTAGAAAGATCATATCATAGGGCACATGTATACTAAGTTTCAAGTTGATTGGACTTCAACTTCATCAAAAACTACCTTGACCAAAAACTTTAACCTGAAGCCAAAAACTTTAACCTGAAATTTGCACTATCATTTTCTATGTTCAGTGAACCGTAAAATTGGGGTCAAAACTCTAATTTGGCATTTAAATTAGAAAGATCATATCATAGGGCACATGTATACTAAGTTTCAAGTTGATTGGACTTCAACTTCATCAAAAACTACCTTGACCAAAAACTTTAACCTGAAGCCAAAAACTTTAACCTGAAATTTGCACTATCATTTTCTATGTTCAGTGAACCGTAAAATTGGGGTCAAAACTCTAATTTGGCATTTAAATTAGAAAGATCATATCATAGGGCACATGTATACTAAGTTTCAAGTTGATTGGACTTCAACTTCATCAAAAACTACCTTGACCAAAAACTTTAACCTGAAGCCAAAAACTTTAACCTGAAGCCAAAAACTTTAACCTGAAATTTGCACTATCATTTTCTATCAGTGAACCGTAAAATTGGGGTCAAAACTCTAATTTGGCATTTAAATTAGAAAGATCATATCATAGGGCACATGTATACTAAGTTTCAAGTTGATTGGACTTCAACTTCATCAAAAACTACCTTGACCAAAAACTTTAACCTGAAGCCAAAAACTTTAACCTGAAATTTGCACTATCATTTTCTATCAGTGAACCGTAAAACTGGGGTCAAAACTCTAATTTGGCATTTAAATTAGAAAGATCATATCATAGGGCACATGTATACTAAGTTTCAAGTTGATTGGACTTCAACTTCATCAAAAACAACCTTGACCAAAAACTTTAACCTGAAGCGGGACAGACGGACGAACGAACGGACGAACGAACGGACGAACGAACGGACGAACGGACGCACAGACCAGAAAACATAATGCCCATAAATGGGGCATAAAAATAGGGTCGCTGTTCATTTAGGCTCACAGTCTGCCTTCGAAAGAAGCATACGTTTTTGTAAAGGTACCTTTCTTCTGTTGAACTTATAGGAGAAATAGAGGCAATATTGAAATTAAAACAAGAATGTGTCCAAAGTACACGGATGCCCCACTCGCACTATCCTTTTCCATGTTCCATGGACCGTGAAATTGGGTATAATCTAATTTGGTATTAAAATTAGAAAGATTATACTATAGGGAACATATGTACTAAGTTTCAAGTTGATTGGACTTCAATTTTATCAAAAACTACCTTGACCAAAAACTTTAACCTGAAACTCCCACTTTCATTTTCTATGTTTAGTGGACCGTGAAATTGGGGTCAAAAGTCTAATTTGGCTTCAAAATTAAAAAGATCATATCATAAGCAACAAGTTTACTAAGTTTCAAGTTGATTGTACTTCAGCTTCATCAAAAACTACCTTGACCAAAAACTTTAACCTGAACGGACGGACGCACGGACGAACGGAGCCGCAGACCAGAAAACATAATGCCCCTCTACTATCGTAGGTGGGGCATAAAAATAACTTTATTACAGAAATAGCTCAAATTTTACAATAGTTTAGTTTAAATACAGCTTATTTGAAAATTATAATTAAAACAAGAATGTGTCCACAGTACACGGATGCCCCACTCACACTATCATTTTCTATGTTTAAAGGACTGTGAAATTGGAATAAATTCTCTAATTTGGCATTAAAATTAGAATGATCTTATCAAAGGGAACATGTATACTAAGTTTCAAGTTGATTGGACTTCTACTTTATCAAAAACTACCTTGACCAAAAACTTTAACCTGAAATTTGCACTATCATTTTCTATGTTCAGTGAACCGTAAAATTGGGGTCAAAACTCTAATTTGGCATTTAAATTAGAAAGATCATATCATAGGGCACATGTATACTAAGTTTCAAGTTGATTGGACTTCAACTTCATCAAAAACTACCTTGACCAAAAACTTTAACCTGAAGCCAAAAACTTTAACCTGAAATTTGCACTATCATTTTCTATGTTCAGTGAACCGTAAAATTGGGGTCAAAACTCTAATTTGGCATTTAAATTAGAAAGATCATATCATAGGGCACATGTATACTAAGTTTCAAGTTGATTGGACTTCAACTTCATCAAAAACTACCTTGACCAAAAACTTTAACCTGAAGCCAAAAACTTTAACCTGAAATTTGCACTATCATTTTCTATGTTCAGTGAACCGTAAAATTGGGGTCAAAACTCTAATTTGGCATTTAAATTAGAAAGATCATATCATAGGGCACATGTATACTAAGTTTCAAGTTGATTGGACTTCAACTTCATCAAAAACTACCTTGACCAAAAACTTTAACCTGAAGCCAAAAACTTTAACCTGAAATTTGCACTATCATTTTCTATCAGTGAACCGTAAAATTGGGGTCAAAACTCTAATTTGGCATTTAAATTAGAAAGATCATATCATAAGGAACATGTGTACTAAGTTTCAAGTTGATTGGACTTCAACTTCATCAAAAACTACCTCGACCAAAAACTTTAACCTGAAGCGGGACAGACGGACGAACGGACGAACGAACAGACGGACGAACGGACGCACAGACCAGAAAACATAATGCCCATAAATGGGGCATAAATATAGGTCACTGATGAGCTATTTCAATTTAAATGCCAAAAAAATGGCATTTTTGCATCAAAGGGAGATAATTTGGAGCTTTTTCAATGATATCTTCATTTCAAAAGTCATCTGGGGCCAACACAAATTGATTTATTTGAATGATGTTTGTACCATATGATGTCATACAACCACTTAAGGTAATAAATAATATTTGTAGTGAAAAATAATTGTTTAATTTTTTTCTGAATTTTTTATACCCGAGCCTCCTTAAAGTTCAGATTTGCTTTGCGTTATTGCTTTGATTCCAAAAGTTAAGCATATCATTTAATTAAAACTTAAATTACAAACAAGGCAACACAATTATCCTAAGATTGACAGGTAAAAATCTTTCTGCACAATTGGACAGACTCAGGTTTATATTTTTATGTTTGTGCATGGTTTTTTCTTAAACCTGGTATAATGTTTATCAGGGTAACCTTACATAATTCCATAGAGATTTCTAATTTCATAAAACTTGTAACAAGTAAACATTTCTCCAAAATACCACACATTTGTGGTAAAATCTCCAAAAATACTCCCATACAAGTGAGAGGTTTAGCTAGCTATAAAACCAGGTATAATCCACCATTTTCTACATTAGGAAATGCCTGTACCAAGTCCGGAGTATGACAGTTATTTTGAGCCTTTGATTTTACCATTTGATAATGGACTTTAAGTACTGAATTTTCATAGGAGTTTGGTATTTTCGTAATTTTACTTTTTACTTCTTATAAATGTTTCTATATAACAGACTGTCATACTTACACTGACTTCAAAATCTCTGAGTGTTTTCTTAGCTTCAACCAAATCTTTGACATTTTCTTCCTTCACCAGCTTGGTGATGAAATTCTTGGCTTCTGATGTGTCTAATGTTTTGAGAGCTAAGAAAATAGCCTTACTGATCATATAATCTTTGCCTTCTTCTACTTCAGTATTAAATACCACACCAACCCTCAAATCATGGGAATGTTTCTATAAACAACAAAATAACAACAACTCATAACTTGGTTTTTTTTCAATCAAATGCTTTAAAAAACGTATACATGTATTTGAATCATGCAAACCAAAATGATAATCTTTACTCTTAATTTACTTCAGTCATTATATACAATTGCAGATGGACAGATTAGCATTTAACAAAAATTAAACTTAAATTTTATACAATGATAAATAAATATCTTAACAGAAATCAAGATATACTAAATATTATAATATTAAAATATATTATATAATTATCAAAATAAAATCTTATATCAAGTCTATATCTTGTAAATTAAAGCTGGGATTCTTTTGTTTTTTGTATGAATTTGATACGTTGTATACAAAAATAAAAGATATTGACTAGATATAAACCTACCAGTTGCTTAATAGCATTATATAGGAGTTGTCTCCCTTCTGTTGTTTCTACATCACAAACCACCCACATGGTCACTGCTCTTAATACAATGTTATCTGAAATTAGAGAAATTAGAGATTACTTTCAATGTTATCTTTAACTGAGAGTTATTTAAATGACAGTCAGACAATGTGAATGCAATATAGCCCCACGCCTAGAATGAGGTATAATTTATGTTTGCTATCATTTGAAGCTGATTATCAGGATAAATAAATATAGCACCATTTCATTTTTTTTTAAGTTGAAACAAAAATTGTAGGATCATTTAGAGATCACAAAAACATACCCATCTCAAGTTATACTATCAAAATTATAATCCTTAGATATGTATCATCTTGCATTGTACTTCCACTGTGTATATTTAAAAAAAATCAGTCCAGTCATGTGGAAGGAATTGTGCTTTCAAGACCATATAAACATTCAAAACTTCATTGGGTACATAAAAATAGTGTTTCACCTCTTCTCTTTATTAAGAACTGTAAATTCAGAAATTGTTGCGAGATTTTTATTATTGCGAATAATGCAACAGAGTTGTAAACGCAATAATTAAAACTCGCATTTTGTATTTATTTTATTTGAATTAAGCAGGACTTTTCTCAAAATCGTAAAAATTAAAATCGCATTTAAGTTTAAAATGACAAAATCGCTATAATAAATGCACGCAATAATTTCTGAATTTACAGTACATAACAAGAATGTGTCCATAGTACACGAATGCCCCACTCGCACTATTATTTTCTATGTTCAGTGGACCGTGAAATTGGGGTCAAAACTTTAATTTGGAATTAAAATTAGAAAGATCATATCATAGGGAACATGTGTACTAAGTTTCAAGTTGATGTAACTTTAACTTCATCAAAAACTACCTTGACCAAAAACTTTAACCTGAACTTCGCACTATCATTTTCTATGTTCAGTGGACCATGAAATTGGGGTCAAAACTATAATTTGGCATTAAAATTAGAAAGATCATATCATGGGGAACAAGTGTAGTAAGTTTCAAGTTGATTGGACTTCAACTTCTTCAAAAACTGCCTTGACCAAAAACTTTAACCTGAAGCGGACGGACGAATGGAAGGCACAGACGGATGGACGAACGGACGGACGGACGAACGGAGGCACAGACCAGAAAACATAATGCCCCTCTACTATTGTAGGTGGGGCATAAAAATAAAGTTTTACCTCTTCTCTGCATGTATTTCATATTTTCTGCCATAACAGCTGTCATGTCATCTGAAGTAAGTAATCCAAATGTATCCACATCATCAAAGGAGCCACCATCTGAAATATTAGATGTATAAAATAACCTCAGAAATTCTCAAAACATTTTGTCACTTATCTGAACATATTTGTAATAGTTTACCCTGCCAATTTTTTTTATTTACTATCATTTATTATAATATATATATATATAACAGCAAGCAGAAGTATAAAAACTAAGCTGTACATCATAATAATGCATGTGGATAGAATACTTAAATATATCTGCATGGTAAGACAATGTTGTGGCCATTTTTAGAATTCTCCTCTTATTCTTCTAGGAGCCTCGTTTGCCAGATGGACTGAGAAGTTCATCTGTAGTGATCCCTAGCCTGTTAACACCAAGGTTGTTAGTCACTAGTGTGAACTCCACTAGTAGCAGGAGCCCTGGTGTCCAATCTTAATCCACTAAGATTGCCAGTCTTCCTGCTGAGGGTCATTGACTTCCGTGGGTTCTTTGGTTTCCTCCACCACTGGCCTTTATGATAATGCAAAAGATCCTGAAGGTGGTTTTAAACACTAACAATCAATCAGTCTCATTTATCTGTTACCTGTAGTCACATTGATTGATCTATTCATTTATCTGTTACCTGTAGTCACATTGATTGATCTATTCATTTATCTGTTACCTGTAGTCACATTGATCGATCTATTCTTCTGGACGCCTCTAAACATTATTGAACAAAGAGGTTTTTTTATAATTTTCTCTTTTAACAAATATTCCAATTAGAAGTGCCTTACCAATATTAACCGTCAGGTCTAGTGTTTTGACTGGTGGAGACAGAACTCGAGAGTTTAATCTGGGTAGCACATTACTTTTCTGCATCAACCATTCATGTATATTGTTGCCATCATGTAGGTTACCCTATAGAATATATTAAGTTTATAAAAAACTAAATAATTGATTATAAAATCATTTATTCTTTTCTTGATTTTTCATGTCAAAAAGACCATTGATCAACTTATCTTTCATAAGGTTAAAAAATATTTGGAAAATACAGATGTTTATACTAATCTTTTTAAAATACAGATGTTTATACTAATCTTTTTAATATACAGATGTTTATACTAATCTTTTTAAAATACAGATGTTTATACTAATCTTTTTAAATACAGATGTTTATACTAATCTTTTTTAAACCTTTTATCATTGCTTTTTTTTATTTTATCAAATATTTTTAATGTTGTTTATTCTTTACAAAAAAACTGCAACTTTCTGAGGAATTAAAAAGTATAATACAATATAACTAACCTAAAGTTAATATAAATAAACCTTTGCAACTGCACTCTATATATCACAATGCAATATAAACATTCTTAGCAATTTACTTAAAAAACCTTTCTAATCTACACAAAATATGCTTAACATCTTCACAAAATATTCAGTTTAAAAGGACACTGACATAACCATGTTTCACTAAATGGAATTGATATCTTACATTATAAACAGCTTTCTGTATATCTGGTGTCTGTGCCATGATCTCTGATACAACTCCCTCTTCAAATGTATTCTCTGTTAAATATTTATCCTTCAGTGGAACACCATTCAACAATACCTGGGGGAAATCCTTTAGTCCTGCTCTTTTTATATAATCTAAAGCTGCCTAAAAAAGAAATTCAGAATTTCATTTAAAAAATTATTACAAAAGCAAGACTGATTTTCATGCATGCAGTTTCTTTTGTCATTTTCACTTCTACAGTCATATTTATAATCATATCAAGAATCTTGAAATTTCTGGACCTTTATCCATACTTTTTTGAAAAAATTTAAAGGACCAAAAAGCAAAGTTGATATTCTGTAGAGTACTGACAAACAGTCATTTTATAATTTATTAACATCAATAGAATGGTAAAAGGTCTGCGGTAGTTATTTTTAAACTTAATCCTATATTTTCCCATAAATATTTATAACAAGAGTGGACACGATGAAATGTCTCGCCTTCTATATTAATCATTGATATTATGTTGATAATCCTTAGTATAAAGCTAAGCTTTATTACAACTGTCACATAAACTTAACATTAACCAAGATAACTAAACAAAGACCAATGAACCTTGAAAATGAAGTCAAGGTCAGATGAACCATGCCAGGCAGACATGTACAGCTAACAATGCTTCTATACAACATATATAGTTGACCTATTACTTATAGTTTAAGAAAAATAGACCAAAACACAAAAACTTAACACTGTGCAATGAACCATGAAAATGAGGTCACGGTCAAATAAAAGCTGCGTGACTGACATAAAGATCATAAAATATTTTCATACACCAAATAAAGTTGACCTATGGCATATAGTATTAGATAAAAAGACCAAAACTCAAAAACTTAATTTTGACCACTAAACCAAGAAAATGAGGTCAAGGTCACATGACATCTGCCGCTAGACATGTACACCTTACAATCATTCCATACAACAAATATAGTAGACCTATTGCATATAGTATGAGAAAAACAGACCAAAACACAAAAATTTAACTATAACCACTGAACCATGAAAATGAGGTCAAGGTCAGATGACACCTGCCAGTTGGACATGTAAACCTTACAGTCCTTCCATACACCAAATATACTAGCCCTATTGCTTATAGTATCTGAGTTATGGACTTGACCACCAAAACTTAACCTTGATCACTGATCCATGAAATGAGGTCGAGGTCAAGTGAAAACTGTCTGACAGACATGAGGACCTTGCAAGGTACGCACATATCAAATATAGTTATCCTATTACTTATAATAAGAGAGAATTCAACATTACAAATAATCTGAACTTTTTTTTTAAGTGGTCACTGAACCATGAAAATGAGGTCAAGGACATTGGACATGTGACTGACGGAAACTTCGTAACATGAGGCATCTATATACAAAGTATGAAGCATCCAGGTCTTCTACCTTCTAAAATATAAAGCTTTTAAGAAGTGAGCTAACGCCGCCGCCGCTGCCGTAGCCGCCGCCACCGGATCACTATCCCTATGTCGAGCTTTCTGCAACAAAAGTTGCAGGCTCGACAAAAACTTACCTTTCTGCTTGTATCATATTCATCATCAGAACCAAATATCATTTCAAAGTCATGATCTTTATACTTCTTTTGAAACTCTTCAACAACTTGTTCTGGTGCAATGGTTCCTGACTTCACTTTTTCATACACCTGCATTTGATTAAAAAAAAAAGTATAATATTATAAATAATCAATGATTTTAAAGTGCAAAACATCTTTTTATTGGCAATTTCTTTAAAAGAACATTAAAGCTGAACCTTACAATTTTAAAAGTCAACCACCCTTATCAATAGTTTGCATGTTAACCAAATGTACAATTGCTACCAGACAACTGTAAAATGTCCTCTAAGTATCTTCCATTGATACAGGCAACTAAAATGTACTTTTAATGCTAATATCTTCATATACTTTGATCAAATCAATACTATTACGATTTTACTTACATCAGTGACAAATGATAAAGCCTTCCCATGATTCTCTTCTTGACTAAGTATATCATATGCCCTAGACAGGGCCACACCTGCATCATCATGTCCTGTAACCTTCATATCATCATTGGTTACGAATACAACAGCTACTCTGATTGGTGCACTGTGAACAATGAATGCTTCAGCCATTTTAACCAGTTCTCTACTCTCTTTATCCAATGGATCAACAATGAAAACCTACAGAGAAAAAAATGTAATATACTTTTATAAAACCAGAAATAAGAACTGTATCTGATGTTATCATTTCAATATCTAAATACAATATGAATAAGAGAAAAGAAATGAACTGAACTGACAAATAAAGATTAGGAATAGACCTCCTTTTTAGTGAAGTTCCTGCTAATACACTTATTAAGAAAAAGAAAAAGAAAGGGGAAGATTTCAAGTTCAGCATTTACAAAATAAGTTTAACATTCTCAAATGCTCAGGTGCCAAACCATGAACCAAGTTTGTAGTTGCTTGTGCTTTTTTTCTTAATTTCAATATCCATTTAGATTTTTTGAGATTATCAAAGTTGTTTGCAAGTCTCTAAGAAAACTTTTTAATAAAAGACTTAGACTATGTTAAGATAGAGCTTGAAAACGGGTTAAGATGGTTGTCTATTGTTTAAAACTACAGGTAGATCTCTAGATGTCTCAACTTGTCTTCTTGTGTTGCTTGTTGCATATCCAATTTGAACCTAAAAGAAAATAATCAAGTTTCTGATATCTGTAAATAATATAAGTAAACTAACTTGTATCTGCCTTTTACTTACCAAATGAAATATATTTCTAGCAACATGTCGTAACATCCCTGGAAATGTAGGTCTCAGTAAATCTTGTACACTGCTTGGCCAGTTACTATACTTTTTGTCTTTTTCTAAATCATTTATGTACTGAAAAAGAAATAGAAATTATATACTAAGTTCACCTGAATTAAATTATAAAGCTATCCGACAATACCATGTAAAATCATAGTACTTGCAAGCACTAAGGAGGTAAAGATTGCTCTCATTAAGCATTACATCTTCAACTACTTTCAGTATCTACAGTATTTTTTTATTCAAATGATGTTCTTGACCTTGACATATACTTTCTATACCTGAGTATACACTTATGCTATAAATAAATTGATAAACATGGGTAAGGATAGGATCTTTAGAATGTTCACCTCAATGCACTCACTATGTTGTGAAATCACCAGGTGTTGGTCTAATGTTAATTCATGTTGGAATTCAGAACCTTTTTAAAAGGGGAAGTAGTTCAAATTCTTAGTTACAGTTCAAATTATAGTTGATTACCACTTTTTCTACTTACTTTAATGGCAGTATGCCTAATATCTAGTGCAAAATTTTCTGTTTCTCCTGACAGATCTAACTTCATCAACTGGGATAAATCATTTCCCTGAAAACAATGTAAAATACATACATTAAAAGACTATAGGCTAATAGTATCTAAAATCATTAATAATATTTTCAGGCATAATAAGAACCTTTAGGAAACAAATAAATTTGTCATCTATTGGACAATCCATTGCAGATGTTATCACATCAAGAAAGCATATTTCAGTTAATTTCAAGGAAAGCACATAATTTTCTGAACTAGTGTGCTGTGTGAAAAATCATATTAAACTGATTTCTATAGCTGCTTCACATGAAATTTAATTATCACTTCTTAATTCTATAATAATAAATTTATACAAATTAATAGTATGACTATCATGAGTAGAGTAATCTAAGTTTTATATATAATGTATATCATAATTACAAAATCAGTACATCTAATTTCAACAGTTTATAATATTTTCTAAGTAATAAATCATTAAAGAAACTCCATACCTTAAAACCTAAAGAAAATAATCCTTGCATCAGTTTAGCCTCTGATCTCATTACATCTAAGAATGTAAACATATCATATACATCTATATCTATTGGTAAACCATTAACATACAGGGCAGCGTCTCCTGGTGATATACCATGGTAATTCTCAAAATACTGAAAATAAACAATAACTCATTTTTTAAATTTTGATGCAGGAATGCAGTTATCTTATGTAAACTTTCATTTGAAAGATCCAATTTATAAGAACATAACTTATAAATATTTATATTTTTACAAGTGTTGATTATTTTTGGTTGTTTTTAAATGTTTTTGAATTTGCATTTTAAGGGAAGGTAACTCTTAAACAGTGCATTTTCTGAAGGATTCTACATGAAATTTTCCTATTTTTTATTTTAGCCGGAAAAAATGTACGGTGATCCTATCTTTTCTTTTGGTATTCTTAAAGCATTGTCTGAAAGCTATCTTTTCCTAATTTATTTTACAATTCTATCATTTTTTATAGTTTTTAATCACAAAATGGTGTTTTTTCCTGTATAATCCATACAAAATGTGTAATTTGAGAAAATGCGCGGTGACCTATTATTTTTATTATATTTTTAAACATGTATCAATAGATACTATGTTTTGGCAAAGTATGAACAAATTCTATCATTTTTATTTTAGACTCCCATACCACCTTAACCAACTTCTTTACATCTTTTTTTTTAAACAAATCAATGTGTATCACAATTTTTTTTTCTTTCTTTTAACCCACAAATAGAGTTAAATCATCTATTGTCCTTTTCACAAAAAATCTTACATGTCTTGATTAACATTGATTGTAAGTGACACTAGATTTGATTTTTTGATTTTTGTTTTTTTGAAGTAACTTTTAGCATAGATTTTAGGTTATTTCGTGGTATCCAGTTTTTATTGATGGAGGAAGCCAGAGTGCCCAGAGAAAACCACCAACCTTTCGATAGGAAAACTGACAATCCTAGTCAATTAAAATTGGAGTCGAGTGCACCCGCACAAGTGGGGTTCAACTCACAACCTTAGTGTTGACTAGCTAGTGATTACAGTAGTAATTACTTAGACCAGTTGGACACCAAGGCCCCTAAGTGACAATAGAATGTTCATATAAAATAACAAGTATTTTCAAATTGTACAATTGTTTGTGAAATTGATCGCTGGTATTCAAATTCCACTAACAACAGTTGATGATGAAGTAATATCTGGAGAACAAAACTTTTGATAATAAAATGGCACAGCTCTCCAAAAAACAACTCAGATCTGCCAAATTCAAACCAAACTTGCATCTACCTGTCTATGAATTTAAGCAATAATTTAAGATTTTTTCAAGCAGTTCCTAAAAAATAATTTCATACAACTAATACTCTACATATAAATATTTTCATTTTTTTAAATGAATACTAGTATTTATCTGAAATCATCATGAGCAGAATTTTTTTATGATCTTTTTATAACATATACCTGTTGATTTTTCTCTATTTCTTTTTTCATTTCTTTCTTGACTGGTACTTTTACTAAAGTCCTGAAATATAATCCAGTAAGTTTCATGGAAGGCAAGATTGATATAGAAAATAAGTACACTAAAATAATTGTATAAAATATGTTTTCACTGATGAACCAGAATAAAATCACTTGCATACAAAACATGTGCATTCTGTAAATACTTTTGAAAGGCAGAAACTATGAATCTTTTATTTTATGCTAAATTCTTTCATTATTATTTCAAAATTTTATATTCAATCAAGGCAATGAAAATTTCTTGACACAATTGACAATAATTTTTATATCATGGTAACAAAACTATTCATAAAGCAATGATTTTCAAGACACATGGTTAGATTAATACCAAACAAGTTGTAACAATACCAATCGACATTTACCTGGCAACAGAAGGAAAGTTTTGACTGATATCCTGTAACTTTTTAAGAGCTTCTGGACCTTCAGATAACAATACAGTTTGTGCAGCCTGCAAACTCAAATCTGTTAAATAAAAAGAAAAAAAATTGTTAATATTTGTTACAAATTACATAAACACACGCAGTCTCATTTATATTTATCAAAGTGATCTTTGAGATATTATTAGGTTTACCACTGATATTGAAAAATATCAATTGTAAGTCAGAAATGACAGATGATTTATTGAATATATACACTGAAGACCCAATATTCTATCTATTTTACTATTTCTAGTCTCTCCAAACAATAGTAAGCTGGTTAAGATCTACTTTAACTGATGAGTTTTGCTCATGTCTCATAGCCATGATATGGGAACTATCAAGAAACTACTGAGGCTGATATAGGCAGGTGAGTGTAATAAATAACAAAATAAGTACTACTTTTGTGAAATATATGATCATTATTTAGATTGAAAAATAACTATATAATTAAATTTCTCAAATGCTATAAATCCCAATATAGTTTTATAAATCCCAATTTAGTTTTCAATCATACCTTGTAACTGCCATACTTTCAATGCTGTCAGTTCTGTAGAAGATTCTCTGAGATGCTTTCTAAATTGTTTCAAATCATCCTGTTTTTCTGGGTATAAATCTCTAAAAATGTATAAATAAAATTTATGCTTAAATCTGTGAATAAGCTTGCATTCTTTGATACAGAATTTTTATCGATTAAAATATTGTACATATATTTTTATTTTTGTTATATGACATTATAGAGTTCAGTTCTTTTTCAATGAAAAATCTTATTTATGTTCATGTGTGCAATTTTGTTATTCAACTAATGGAAAAGAATACTTTTATTTTTGATAAAACTTACTTAAGTTTTGAGAAAATAAATCCTTGAATTTCATCTTCTCCTTCTATCACTTCATCTTCTTCTTTCGTTCCATCACCTGGTTTTTAAAAAGTTAAACCATAAGTATTTATTTACAATCTGCTATTAAAAGATTCAGGTATTTTCTTAAAAATTAAAAACAATGCAAAATGCCAAAAAATACATATTTCATATACTTTACATATCTATACATCATGCAATTTGATTTATTAAAGGACTAACATGATAAAACCAAATATTTTTGAACACTTAAAAAAGACAAAATATATAAATAAATAACATACATATATTTGTTTATATGCATTGCTCTGCTGAAAATTATACCTTCAATCTTTGTATCGTCTTTAGCTTTATATTCCTGACTTTTAATTGCCAGTTCTACCCCATAACCTGATAATCTAGTCTTCTGTTCAGAAGGATTCTGTAAAAAGAAAAATCAATTTTATAAAGAAATATCTTACCATATATAGTTTATTTTCATTGCTAAATATGTTTTGTGATCAGTAAAACACCACAAAATCAAGAATGTGTCCATAGTACACGGATGCCCCACTCACACTATCATTTTCTATGTTCAATGGATCATGAAATTATGGTAAAACTCTAGCATATCATAGCGAACAGGTGTAATAAGTTTCAAGTTGATTGGACTTATACTTCATGAAAAACTACCTTGACCAAAAACTTTAACCTGAAGAGGGACAGACAGATGGACAAACAAAAAGACATGCATACCAGAAAACATAACACCCATAAATGAGACCTAATAAGTTGATTCACATGTGAATTTAAATAATATGATTGCTTGAATATTTTTTCTAATACATGTATCAATAAATAAGACACTGGGATTTAAATTCCAATTTTTTTTTTTTATTATTATCTTTATAAAAAATATTTCCCTACTTTAAGTCTGTCATTTAATAAATACATAACCATGTGAATTAAGAATTAATGTTCATATTTGAAAAAAGGCTCTGGATCTTTCATGTGAACTTGGAATTTGGAAATAACAAGAATTTCATTATATCTTACCAAACATGCATTTTTAATAGAATATAGAGACATAAAGAGGCTGCTGAGTAAAAATTGTCAATAAATTCCTACCTTAACAAAGTGCCGTAGTAAATAAGTAACTTCATGACTCATAGCCAAATTTCTAAGTTCAACATGGAAGTCCCTGAATTTTGGCTTTCCAAGTTCTCCATACAAAACAGCCACTACTGGTACATCAGAATCATCTGATCCTGGGTAAACATGGTCAAACTTGTATATAGCAGACTTTTTCCTGAAGATTATAAAGTGTAAAAGTCAAATATTTGCCTTCATTTCAAGTAAACTTACTTTTCAATACAAAACAGCAATACTATGAACTACTGACTGTCCAAACAAAATTAAGAAAAGAAAGGAATAAATAGCTGTCATTTGTTGAAAATGTGTAGTATTGCTATTATTTTGTTGCTTTTTGGCAAAACTGATACAAATGAATTAAGCGCTTTTTCTGGTTTGCTATTAACGTGTTTACATCTACCCTATATCTTCTCTACTTCACATACATATTTTCTCTTTACAAAATAGTTACTTAAAAATCCATGCAAAGTAAAGAACTAGTCTTTAATTTCTGAAGACACAAATATGTCAACAATCTGGAAACAAAATTCAACTTGTTACTAGTATAAAACAAAAATCACCTTTTCTTGGCTTCTTCCAGTTTTTTTTCAATTTTTTTTGGACTGCAGACCTGAAGTCCATTCAAGCTAACAAATACGTCACAGTTTTTCTTTTCGGGGGGAGGCTCATGCAGCGCCATCTACAATGGATATTTCTGACTATGTAAAAATCTAGTCAAAATAATTGCAACATATATCTGACAGTTTCTATATGATAAAATTGAAAATTGAAAATATAACCTATAAGAGCATTCATAAATACGTCTTATTTCACATTCGGCACCTTCAACATCTATGGTTCATCTATTACATTTTATTTGAAAACCAGGTGATCCGCAGGGCGCAGCTTTATACGACCGCAGAGGTCGAACCCTGAACAGTTGGGGCAAGTATGGACAAAACATTCAAGCGTGATACAGCTCTGAATTTGGATTGTGATCAAATTTTTGACATTATATGGGTTTTTTACACAAAACAAATGTCAAGATTTTACAAATCAATTAAAGATTTCTTCTTCAAACTTATTTAAATCTAAAATTAAATAGTTGACACAGCAGAGGTTTCTGACACAGAATGAATGTGGTCTAATGAACTTAAAATTTTGTTTTTTGCCTTTGAGCAATTCACTATGCTGTTGAATATTAATCCTCTCAAAAAAATGTTTGAAGAAATTTTCTTTTTATTTATGAAATCTGAAATGAGAAAAATTTAACCCCCCCCCCCTCCATTTTTTTTCACATCCCCCTTTCCCTTCTTCCAAAACTGATATCATTTCAAATTTCTAATGGAGTTTGCAACAATAACTACTCTTAAATACATCATAAACAAGAAGTAATTGTAACAGGATGCTGTTACGAAGTCTCCCAAACAAAGCTCCCATAACTCCCCATTCATATGGTCCCATGTTCATTTGATTTGATTTGATTTTGTCCCATACAAGAATATATATGGCTTACGAGTAGGGATCTCCACCATTTACAAGTTTTCAAACAGGAGGGGGTGGTGGTGACTCCCAGGGACTTAACCTACATTTCATTTGATTTGTTTTATTGTCCCCTACAAGAAAATATATGGTTTAGAGGTGGGGATCTGGACCGTTTACAAGATAATAGTACATTCTCAACTTGAACAGAGAGGGGGTGACCCCCAGCAACTTCTATCTAATTTCATGTGATTTGTTTTATTGTCCCATACAAGAATATATATGGTTTAGGGGTGGGGATCTGGACCGTTTACAAGTTTTCAAACAAGAGGGGGTGGGGTGACCCCCTAGGGACTTTCCTTTTATTTCATATGATTTGTTTTATTGTCCCCTACAAGAATATATATGGTTTAGGGGTGGGGATCTGGACCGTTTAGAAGATAATAGCACATTCTCAAATTGAACGGGGTGGGGACGACCCCCGGGGACCTCCCTTGAATTCATTTGATTTGTTTTATGGTCCCATTCAAGAATATCTATGGTTTATGGGTGGGGATCTGGACCCTTTACAAGATAAAAGCATATTCTCAAATTGAAGGGGGTGGGGATGACCCCCCCAGGGACTCCCCTATATTTCATGTGTTTTGTATTATTGTCCTATATTCATTTCTGAAGACTGCATGTATCTATCACTTACAGTTTTTAAGTTATATTCATTTGAAAAGTTTTGAAAATAAAATCCCATAGGGTTCTATAGTAAACCCCTCCCTTCTTTCAACCCCCCAAAATACCCCTTAAGAGACCCCAATGCACAAACGAAAGATTGATGGCTCACCTAGACATATTAGTCTACCATTTTATGAAATCCGAAGTCAATCTGACAAGTGGTTTTGGAGAAACGCTGCGGACAAGTTCATTTTTTAAAGTGGCGGAAGAAGAAGAAGAAGAAGAAGAATAACTAGAATTGCCATTGCAAGCAATAGTGGATGTCACCCTTCCCCCCATTGACACTAAGCGACAGCCATTTCAAAAAAATTTAACAGTGAATGCACATATTTGCATGGCTATACATTTTTCTGTAAATTTTCAGGACATTTAAATCATTTTTAAAAATATGACATTTTTGCTGTTTCCATGGCAATGGCAGCCATTTTGAAAGTTTCAAAGTCAAAAGTCTCATCTATACATGCCAGTTTACAATATTATTAAGTTTCATTAAGTTTGGAGCATTTTAAAAATATTTGACATTTTTCCAGTTTCTATGGCAACGGTAGCCATTTTGGAAATTCCAACTTCAAAAGTTTCATGCAGACTTGACAGTCAACAATCCTATTAAGTTTCATAACTTTTGGAGCATTTTGAAATTTTTGAAATTTTTGACATTTTGGCTGGTTTCTATGGTTACACAGACCATTCCAAATTTCTAATGGCAGATACCACATTGGTACATGGGAGGGAACATACCATCAGAGTTTCAATGGATTTGACCTACCCTTTTAAGAAAGTAAATGCCACTTTTAGGTGTTTTTGGACCATTTTGACCATTTTTGCATTGTTTCCATGGAAACAGCAGACATTTTGGAAATTCCAACGCCAAATTCCACATCTACCAAAGTTGCTCATCGTTACTGTGAAGTTTCATTAAATTTGGAGCATTTCCATATTTTGGAAATTTTTGGTGTAGTATCCATGGCAACATAGCAGTTCCAATGATTGCCAAAATCATCCCAAAACCAGTGTATAGTGGGCACCTACATTGTATCAAAATCTAAAGATTTTAAGCATAACCATTCTCAAATAATTGGCCGAACTCTAAAATAATATTTTTTCACCATTTTCCCGTTTCCATGGTGATGGAAGCCATTTTTTAGTTCCAAAGTTGCACTGCAACTGGAAAGTCAGGGTTCCTTGTTATAGTGCACCATCATTCAGATTGGTTCCTTGGGCTCCAAAAAAACTGCCGGACAAAATTAGGTGGAAGAAAAATAATAATAATAACTAGAATTGCCATTGCAAGCAATAGCGGATGTCACCCTTCCCCCCATTGCCACTAAGCGGCAGCCATTTCAAAAACTTTTAACAGTGAATGCACATATTTGCATGGCTATACATTTTTCTGTAAATTTTCAGTACATTTAGATCCTTTTTAAAAATATGACATTTTTGCTGTTTCCATGGCAACGGCAGCCATTTTGAAAGTTTCAAAGTCAAAAGTCTCATCTATACATGCCAGTTTACAATATTATTAAGTTTCATTAAGTTTGGAGCATTTTGAAAATATTTGACATTTTTCCAGTTTCCATGGCAACGGTAGCCATTTTGGAAATTCCAACTTCAAAAGTTTCATGCAGACTTGAGAGTCAACAATCATAGTAAGTTTCATTACTTTTTGAGCATTTTAAAATTTTTGAAATTTTTGACATTTTGGCTGGTTTCTATGGTTACACAGACCATTCCAAATTTCTAATGGCAGATACCACATTGGTACATGGGAGGGAACATATCATCAGAGTTTCAATGGATTTGACCTGTCCTTTTAAGAAAGTAAATGCCACTTTTAGGTGTTTTTGGACCATTTTGACCATTTTTGCATTGTTTCCATGGAAACAGCAGACATTTTGGAAATTCCAACGCCAAATTCCACCTCTATCAATGTTGCTCATCGTTACTGTGAAGTTTTATAAAATTTGGAGCATTTCCATATTTTGGAAATTTTTGGTGTAGTATCCATGGCAACATAGCAGTTCCAATGATTGCCAAAATCATCCCAAAACCAGTGTATAGTGGGCACCTACATTGTATCAAAATCTAAAGATTTTAAGCATAACCATTCTCAAATAATTGGCCGAACTCTAAAATAATATTTTTTCACCATTTTCCCGTTTCCATGGTGATGGCAGCCATTTTTTAGTTCCAAAGTTGCTCTGCAACTGGAAAGTCAGGGTTCCTTGTTATAGTGCACCATCATTCAGATTGGTTCCTTTGGGTCTGAGAAAACTGCCGGACAAAATTAGGTGGAAGAAAAATAATAATAACTAGAATTGCCATTGCAAGCAATAGCGGATGTCACCCTTCCCCCCAATTGCCACTAAGCGGCAGCCATTTCAAAAACTTTTAACAGTGAATGCACATATTTGCATGGCTATGCATTTTTCTGTAAATTTTCAGTACATTTAGATCATTTTTAAAAACATGACATTTTTGCTGTTTCCATGGCAACGGCAGCCATTTTGAAATTTTTAAAGTCAAAAGTCTCATCTATACATGCCATTTTACAATAATATTAAGTTTCATTAAGTTTGGAGCATTTTGAAAATATTTGACAAATTTTCCAGTTTCCATGGCAACGGTAGCCATCTTAGAAATTCCAACTTCAAAAGTCTCATCCAGACTTGCCAGTCTATCAAAGTTTCGATCCATTTGACCTACCATATTAAGAAAGTTAATGCCACTTTAAGGTTTTTGGACCATTTTGACCTGTTTTGCATTGTTTCCATGGTAACGGCAGACATTTTCAAAATTCCAACGCCAAATTCCTCAATTTACAATGTTGCTCATCGTTACTGTGAAGTTTCATAAAATTTGGAGCATTTCCATATTTTGGAAATTTTTGGTGTAGTATCCATGGCAACATAGCAGTTCCAATGATTGCCAAAATCATCCCAAAGCAGTATATAGTGGGCACCTACATTGTATTAAAATCTAAAGATTTTAAGGTTAAGCATTCTCAAACAATTCACCTGACTCTAAAATTATATTTTTTCACCATTTTTCAGTTTCCATGGTGATGGCAGCCATTTTTTCAGTGCCAATATTAAAAAGCAACAGGAAAGTCAGGGTTCCTTGTTATAGTGCACCATCATTCAGATTGGTTCCTTTGGCTCTGAGAAAGCGGGCGGACAAAATTAGGTGGAAGAAAAATAATAATAATAACTAGAATTGCCATTGCAAGCAATAGCGGATGTCACCCTTCCCCCTATTGCCACTAAGCGGCAGCCATTTCAAACTTGTTTAACAGTAAATGCACAAATATGCATGGCTATTCATCTTTTTGTAAATGTTCAGTATATTCAGAGCATTTTAAAGTATTTCACATTTATACCGTTTCCATGGCAACGGCAGCCATTTTGAAAATTTCAAAGTCAAAAGTCTCATCTTAACTTGTCAGTTACCAATAATATCAAATTTCATTAAGTTAAAACCATTTTGAGAATTTTTGACATTTTTGCAGTTTCCATGGCAACCGTGGCCATTTTGGAAATTCCAACTTCAAAAGTCATATCTAGACTTGACAGTTAACAATCATATCAAGTTTCATCAATTTTGAAGCATTCTGAAATTTTTGCTCCTGTATCCATGGTAACATAGTAGTTCCAATGATTATCAAAATCATTCAAAACCTGTATATAGTGGACAACTATATTGCATAAAAATTTGATGATTTTAAGTTCAAGCATACCAAAGTTATTCACCAAACCCGGAAGTTTTTGGAGCATTTTGACCTTTTTGCATTGTTTCCATGGAAACGGCAGACATTTTGGAAATTCCAACGCCAAATTCCACATCTACCAAAGTTGCTCATCGTTATGCTAAAGTTTCAAAAAAATTGGAGCATTTCCATATTTTTGAAATTTTTGGTGTAGTTTCCATGGCAACATAGCAGTTCCAAAATGTGCCAAAATCATCCAAAACCTGTATATAGTGGGCACCTACATTGTATTAAAATCTAAAGATTTTAAGCTTAAGCATTCTCAAATAATTCAAGGAACTCCAAAATTTTATTTTTTCACCATTTTTCCGTTTCCATGGTGATGGCAGCCATTTTTTAGTTCCAATTTTGCACAGACTCTGGGGAGTCAGGGTTCCTTGTTATAGTGCACCATCATTCGGATTGGTACTTTTGGCTCTGAGAAAGCGGGCGGACAAAATTAGGTGGAAGTATAATAATAATAATAATACAGAAAAAGAAACAGAGGAAAAGCAATATGTCACCCGACATTGTCGATCGGGTGACATAATAATAATACGGAAAAAGAAACAGAGGAAAAGCAATATGTCACCCGACATTGTCGATCGGGTGACATAACTAGATTTGCCATTGCGAGTAATAGCGGATGGCACCCTTCCCCCATTGCCAGGCCAGCGGCAGCCATTTAGAAAATTTTTGCTGCTTCCATGGCAACGGCGGCCATTTTGAAAATTCCAAACTCAAAAGTCAAGTCTACATAAGCTAGGCAACATTTGTTATAAGTTTCATTTAATTTAAAGCATTTTGAAAATTTGAAGTTTTTCATATTTTTGCTGTTTCCATGGTAACGGCGGCCATTTTGAATATTCCAAAGTCAAACCCCCGCTGCAATTTTTTCCCTCCATAATCATATACCATTTAATGTCTCTAGAATAAATTCAACATTGATGTTGTGGAATGTTCTGTGAAAATTCAAAGTTTTAACCTTTTTGCATTGTTTCCATGGTAACAACAGATATTTTGAAAATTCCAACGTCAAATTCCACATCTTCCAATGTTGCTCATCGTTACTGTGAAGTTTCATTAGGTTTGGAGCATTTTGATATTTTTGAAATTTTTGGTGCAGTTTCCATGGCAACATAGTAGTTCCAATGAGTACCAAACTCATCCAACACCTGTATATAGTGGGCATCTACATTGTATTAAAATATGATGATTCTGAGTTAAAGCATATCCAAACAGTTCACCAAAACAAAAAACTAGATTTTTTCACATTTGTTTCGTTTCCATGGCAACGGCAGCCATCATGCACATGCCAAAGTCCACTGCACAACTTATCATGGTGGTCCTTATTATAGTAGAGTTTAACCAACATTGGTCCATTGGATTCCGAGAAATAAGCTGGACAAAATCGGTGGAAGAAAAATAATAAGAAAAAAAAGAAACGTAGAATAACAATACGTCACCCCAACTCCGTTGAGGGTGCCATAATAATACTGAAAAAGAAACAGAGGAATAGCAATATGTCACCCGACATTGTCGATCGGGTGACATAATAATAATAGGGAAAAAGAAACAGAGGAAAAGCAATATGTCACCCGACTTTGTCGATCGGGTGACATAATAAAAATAATAAGAACTGAGCAAAAACAATAAGTCTCCAAACTTTGTTTGGGAGACTTAAATATTAAAATGTAAAATAAAGTGCCTGTTATCACTGAATGGTAAAGATTGGTTGGTAGTAAAAGTGAATATACATTGTATATTGTATAAAACAATGATTTAAGTTGATTCAACTACTATTCTGAACAAAGAAAGATAACTCCAATTGAAAATTTCTTGCTATTGCACAATATTGTGCAATTAGATATTTCTTGCTATTGTGCAATACTGTGCAATTGAAAATATTTGCTATTGCACAATACTGTGCAATTGAAGATTTCTTGCTATTGCGCAATACTGTGCAATTGAAAATTTCTTGCTATTACACAATACTGTGCAATTGAAGATTTCTTGCTATTGCTGAATACTGTGCAATTGAAAATTTCTTGCTATTGCACAATACTTAATATAATAATTTTGGATCCTGATTTGAACCAACTTGAAAACTGGGTCCATAATCAAAAATCTAAGTACATGTTTAGATTCAGCATATCAAAGAACCCCAAGGATTCAATTTTTGTTAAAATGAAACTAAGTTTAATTTTGGACCCTTTGGACCTTAATGTAGACCAATTTGAAAACGGGACCAAAACTTAAGAATCTACATACACAGTTAGATTCAGTATATCAAAGAACCCCAATTACTCAATTTTTGATGAAATCAAACAAAGTTCAATTTTGGACCCTTTGGGCCCCTTATTCCTAAACTGTTGGGACCAAAACTCCCAAAATCAAACCCAACCTTCCTTTTATGGTCATAAACCTTGTGTTTAAATTTCATAGATTTCTATTTACTTATACTAAAGTTATGGTGCGAAAACCAAGAATAATGCTTATTTGGGCCCCTTTTTGGCCCCTAATTCCTAAACTGTTGGGACCTCAACTCCCAAAATCAATCCCAACCTTCCTTTTGTGGTCATAAACCTTGTGTTTAAATTTCATTGATTTCTATTTACTTATACTAAAGTTATTGTGCGAAAAACAAGAATAATGCTTATTTAGGCCCTTTTTTGGCCCCTTATTCCTAAACTGTTGGAACCAAACATCCCAAAATCAATCCCAACCTTCCTTTTGTGGTCATAAACCTTGTGTTAAAATTTCATAGATTTCTATTTACTTAAAGTTATAGTACGAAAACCAAGAAAATGCTTATTTGGGCCCTTTTTGGCCCCTAATTCCTAAAATATTGGGACCAAAACTCCCAAAATCAATCCCAACCTTCCTTTTGTGGTCATAAACCTTGTGTTAAAATTTCATAGATTTCTATTCACTTTTACTAAAGTTAGAGTGCGAAAACTAAAAGTATTCGGACGACGACAACGCCGCCGACGACGACGCAGACGACGACGCCAACATCATACCAATATAAGACCAAAAAATTTTCAATTTTTGCGGTCTTATAACAACATCTTTAAAAAAAATTATGATTTATACAGGCAAACTTTAAGATTAGTTTTCTTAACAAAACAGACTTTATAAATCCTGACGCACATCATAAGCAAATAAATCATACCTGATTAAAACTTTCGATAGCAGGAGAATATATTCTTAGAGACATTGACAACTTCAGTAAACTCATCTGTAATTTAGATAGTGACTTCTCTGCATACTGAAGTATCATGGAATAGTAGGGTAAATCTTTCACTGTAAAATAATTAATCAGTTTATTGACCGGCATATGTTCAATATTCAGTTTAAGTAAATTGAAATAAATCAATAATAAATTGATCAAGAACCAACCTGTACTTCCCTTTTTACAGCTTATTTCCAGGTAAACTTTGAGCACACTACAATTACATTTAAGATCTAATGTTTGTTAGATGAAAAATAAATTCCACAAAATATATTATACAGTCTTCAATATTTCCTGGTTCACAACACGAATTATCTATACCATTACATGGCAGTGGTGTTTAATGAAATTAAATCTGCAATGGTATTCAAAATAGATAAAAACCTTGTTCATAAAAAATGAAACATTGAAGGATTACTTTTAAGATTCATCTCAATGAATTTTTATGTTTTCATAGAGACTAAATTCAGTACATTCTTACCACTTTCCATTTCCTCTGGTTTTAGCAGTGAAACGTCACTAATATATCTCCAAAAATATTCAATATTTTCTTTTGCAAGGTATTCACTGTAATAGAAGATAATTTACTTGTAACATTATGACATTGATATTAGATGTTGTTATCTGGCAGCTTGGGATACTGTAATCCAATTTTTTTCCTGATACTTTTTTTTTTTTTTAAAGTTTCACCCATTTCAACCGCTTTTGGGACTATTTATTTTCTTAATTTTCTTACTTTGTTGAAGTTTTCATTTAAGAGAAGATCCTAGTCTGACATATTCACGAAATCTTTATTCATGTTATGTTTCTATTCACAAAAGTAACAAAAATAAACTGCCCACAAAATCAGTTGGTTTTATACAGTAAAATCTCATATTCTAAAACATTTTTGTTAACCTTTTTTTTTTTTATATATTGCTATAGTTGAACATCATATGTTGTGCTCAATACATTATTTTTGTGTGTCAATGGGTTGTTTGTTGTCTCATTGATATCCCAACTTCTTCTTCACATGATATGCATTGTCAGTTTTCTTTACTGCACTGATTTTTATGTTTAAATTCATTTTTTTTTAAATCATGAAAATAGAAAGATAACAATGTAAACCAGGTGCTCTGCAGGGCGCAGCTTTATACGACCGCAGAGGTCGAACCCTGAACAGTTGGGGCAAGTATGGACAAAACATTCAAGCGTGATACAGCTCTGAATTTGGATTGTGATCAAATTTTTGACATTACATGGGTTTTTTTTACACAAAACAAATGTCAAGATTTTACAAATCAATTAAAGATTTCTTCTTCAAACTTTTTAAATCTAAAATTAAATAGTTGATCATGACACAGCATAGGTTTCTGACACAGAACGAATGTGGTCTAATGAACTTAAAAGTTTTTTTTTGCCTTTGAGCAATTCACTATGCTGTTGAATATTAATCCTCTCAAAAAAATGTTTGAAGAAATTTTCTTTTTATTTATGAAATCTGAAATGAGAAAAATTTAAACCCCCCCTTTTTTTCACATCCCCGTTTCCCTTTTTCCAAAACTGATATCAATTCAAATTTTTAATGGAGTTTGCAACAATAACTACTCTTTTAAATACATCATAAAATATTAAAATGTAAAATAAAGTGATCACTGAATGGTAAAGATTGGTTGGTAGTAAAAGTGAATATACATTGTTTATTGTATAAAACAATAAAAAAAACTTCATCAGCAACATTTTATATTGGCAAATTTCCAATGAAGTTATTTACATAAAGTTATTGGCAAATAAAAATAGAAAATGACATCATAGTCATGTCTGGCAAATGTCCAACATACATTATCTAAAAACATTTTAGATAAGATAAGGAAAAAAAGCTTCATCAGCAACATTTTATATTGGCAAATTTCCAATGAAGTTATTTACATAAAGTTATTGGCAAATAAAAATAGAAAATGACATCATAGTCATGCCTGGCAAATTTCCAACATATATTATCAACTACTATTCTATACAAAGAAAGATAACTCCAATTGAAAATTAATTGCTATTGCACAATATTGTGCAATTAGATATTTCTTGCTATTGTGCAATACTGTGCAATTGAAAATTTCTTGCTATTGCACAATACTTGATATGGAATCCTGATTTGGACCAACTTGAAAACTGGGCCCATAATCAAAAATCAAAGTACATATTTAGATAAAGCATATTAAATAAGCCCAAGAATTTAATTTTTGTTAAAATCAAACTTAGTTTAATTTTGGACCCTTTGGACCTTAATGTAAACCAATTTGAAAACTGGACCAAAAATTAAGAATCTACATACACAGTTAGATTTGGCATATCAAAGAACCCATTTATTCAATTTTTGATGAAATCAAACAAAGTTTAATTTTGGACCCCCATTTGGACCAACTTGAAAACTAGGCCAATAATTAAAAATCTAAGTACATTTTTAAATTCAGCATATCAAAGAACCCCAAGGATTCAATTTTTGTTAAAATGAAACTAAGTTTAATTTTGGACCCTTTGGACCTTAATGTAGACCAATTTGAAAACGGGACCAAAAATTAAGAATCTACATACATAGTTAGATTCGGCATATCAAAGAACCCCAATTATTCAATTTTTGATGAAATCACACAAAGTTCAATTTTGGACCCTTTGGGCCCCTTATTCCTAAACTGTTGGGACCAAAACTCCCAAAATCAAACCCAACCTTCCTTTTATGGTCATAAACCTTGTGTTTAAATTTCATAGATTTCTATTTACTTATACTAAAGTTATTGTGCGAAAACCAAGAATAATACTTATTTGGGCCCTTTTTTGGCCCTTATTTCCTAAACTGTTGGAACCAAAACTCCCAAAATCAATCCCAACCTTCCTTTTGTGGTCATAAACCTTGTGTCAAAATTTCATAGATTTCTATTCACTTAAACTAAAGTTATAGTGCGAAAACCAAGAAAATGCTTATTTGGGCCCTTTTTGGCCCCTAATTCCTAAAATGTTGGGACCAAAACTCCCAAAATCAATCCCAACCTTCCTTTTGTGGTCATAAACCTTGTGTTAAAATTTCATTGATTTTTATTTACTTTTACTAAAGTTATTGTGCGAAAACCAAGAATAATGCTTATTTGGGCCCTTTTTTGGCCCTTATTTCCTAAACTGTTGGAACCAAAACTCCCAAAATCAATCCCAACCTTCCTTTTGTGGTCATAAACCTTGTGTCAAAATTTCATAGATTTCTATTCACTTAAACTAAAGTTATAGTGCGAAAACCAAGAAAATGCTTATTTGGGCCCTTTTTGGCCCCTAATTCCTAAAATGTTGGGACCAAAACTCCCAAAATCAATCCCAACCTTCCTTTTGTGGTCATAAACCTTGTGTTAAAATTTCATTGATTTCTATTCACTTTTACTAAAGTTAGAGTGCGAAAAATAAAAGTATTCGGACGACGACGACGACGCCAACGTGATAGCAATATACGACCAAAAAATTAAAATTTTTGCGGTCGTATAAAAATTAGTATTCTTCATCAAACAGTTTAAGGTTCATCATAACCATAACCTTTTGGCTAATGTGGCCGTATTTACACCACAAATTTTACTCTGAGTACAGACAATCCTATGCATCTGCAAAAGTTTTAAGGGATGGCAGTTACTAGATATATAAATTTTAAATGCATTTCATATTTCAGAAAATTATAAACTTTACTATATTTTGCTTTTCAGTTTTTTTTGTTCCTGCAGAAGGTGCCAAAATAAACTAAGTTTGGGAAAGAGGTTTGAGAATCTTCCCTCATTTAATACATGCTGTGAGTAGTATTGATTTAAATGGACAATAGAAGGACAATAGACATCTGCAACAATAGGTGATTTAAACTGTGTAACTGAGTGGACCGTATCAAATGAAACTCCAGTGTTTGTTTATTTTGCTATCTTCTGCAGACTGGAAAAAACTGCACATCAAAATCCAGGTAAGTTTTTAATTTTCTGAAAGGTATACTACATATAAATTTTATATATTTAGTTCCTGCCATGCCTTAAAACTTTCAGAGATATATCAGTTTGTCTGTAAATTTTGAGGTGTAAACACGGCCAATATTTTTCAATTTTTCATGATGAACCTTAAAAAATATATAATATACCTAGCTTCTAACAATAAAGGTGTTGAACCCCATTTAGCATCAAGTGACACAGATACAGATTTGGCTTTTCCCTGTACTGTAGAAGTAACACAAAATAATAACAATCCTATGGTCAACATCTTCACCATCTGAAAATAGGAACAAGATAAAATTATAAACATGAACATGTATTGTCTGTTTCTGATGCACCAACATATAGTCATCAATGTGCTGATGGATCGTCATAGATGTAGATGATGCATACATAGGGCTATATTCATCTTTAGGAAAAATACATGAAATGGGGGAGGTAGGATGGGTCCTGATCCCGAAAGAACATGAAGTCCCGAGATTAACCCGAAATTCGAAAAAAGAATTCCCGGATCCCGAAAGGGTCAATCCCGAAATCCCGAGCTTAAAAAACACCCGTTCTCGGGGTCCTGATAAAGGTCCTATCCCCCCTGCCAACTTTCACGATTTAGGCGTGTATTACACGATTTTGACCCTTTGTCACGATTGCACGATCGTGATCGTGACAAACCCTCTAAAACATGATTTTGTGAAAATCTACACGAAAAATATGATGGTTCCCGATTTTGAACTGTGTCCAAGGAAGACATTCGTGTTCAGCCAATCAAATTCTATGTTTCTCATAATCAAATTAATCAGCCAATCAAAAACGTTTTCTCTCAAGATAATTCTAACATCCTAGATTTTGGACTTGTGTTGATTTCCTCTGTTTTTTAAAATCGTGAACATGGCAAATGGTTTTTCACCTGCAAGGAGGTTCTTACACAGAATAAGAATAAAAGCATGGCTGATTGACAAACTTCAATGATGCAGTACTACCATAAAGATAATAAATAGTAGTTTATTCACTAATTTATTGATATTTCACTTGCTGTAACAAATGATATGTATTTAATTAAAATACCAAATCATTTAATGTACTATTCTTTATTTTTCACATGGGCAAAACAAAAAAACCCACATGAGGAATCCCTTAAATCAGGGACTTCCCTTAGTCAAATGCAAGGGGTCATTTTACTTCTCAAGTTCTGTGAAAAATAAAAATGAAAAAATGTAGATTTTTATTTAACTTAAAAATGGGAAATTCAACATTATATTTAGAACTACTTTTCTAAATGTAGGGTCCAATTATTTTGAAAAATAAAGAAGATATACATGATATATTAGGCCATGAACATACCATAATACTTGGACATGTGTTGACCATATTATACCAGATAGATCATAAGATGTATAATTCTTTGGGAAAAGTTCAAATAATATGAATATCACTCAGAAAATGAGCTCATTTTTACTTAAAAAGTGGTTTTTAATGTCCTTACATTGAGGGGATACCCCTAGGTGTTGTTCCCAACCTGATAAAGGTCTTTCTTTGTGCATAATTTTAAATTGAAAAAGTCAGCAATTATCTAATATCCTTACACATGAAATTAATTCCTGGTCTTGCAGCTACATGTTCATCTTTTCTACTGATATATAATAACTATAATCATGCAAATAAACTTTAGAAAAAGGCATGTAAGCTCATCTTACAAATATGACACTTTTTCTAGACCACAAAACAGCACATGCAAAATAGTCGTCGCAAAGAATTGTAACCTTTGAAATTGTTGTCGCGCACTAAAACCCCCATGGGCACTTTCTAAACTTGGCAGGTAGAGTGGGGTGCTCATTTTCGCCATATCTTTCCATATTTTCTTCAGTTTATGTCAGGTCCTTATGTTTTTGAAGTATACTGATATTTCTATATGAAGATAACTTCAAATGCAAAATATTCTTAGCTTTAAAACGTGTTTGTTTTGAGAAAAATCATTTGAAATGTTGGATTAAAGGGTGTTTGAAATTTCCTGATGTTTTGTCAACGGGGACACATATTCGCCGTTGTTACACATCTATTTAAAACCAAATAACTGCAGCTTTAAACAATATGTATCAAATAAATTTCATTGTAGATGAATAGCAGACATTTGAAAAGTGTAAAAAAAACTGAAATTTAGGGCAATCAGTCAAAGAATTACTAAAGAAATACTTCTTTGAAATCGTTTTTTTCTTCAGGAAATTGGCTGAAAATCGTTGTCCGTTTTTCGGTCCTTTGCGGTAAATGCCGAAATTTGGTCTCATGTTCAAAAATTATCATATTTGTTATAAAAATATAATTTACCGGCATATTTCTTCAATTTCAACCATCCTTTGAAGTTTTGACACCTCAAAATCATAAAACGGCGAAATTGTGTCCACGGCGAATATGAGCGCCCCACTCTATGCCCCTCTGATATTATATACAATTCAATTCAATTCAATATTTTATTGGAAAGAGCACAATAGAGGCGAGATCAAAATACAGACAATTATAATTTTAAAACAACATATAAATGAAATATAGTTGCATGTAACAACAAGTCATAAGTAAATTGTATGAATACCATTACATAATTCAAAACTGATATTGATACCATAAACTTATACATCAGTATTATTCTAAATTTTCAAAAAATTTACTTAAAACACAATCATCTATGTAAGATATATGTGTATATATAAGCACAGGTGGTCGTGTGGTCTAGCGGGATGGCTACAGTGCAGGCAATTTGATGTCATGATATCTCAGAAGCATGGGTTCGAATCCCGGCGAGGGAAGAACAAAAAATTTGCAAAAGCAAATTTACAGATCTAACATTGTTGGGTTGATGTTTAGACGAGTTGAATATATATGTGTATATGCATGAACTACTGTTAAAGATTATTATCCTATGAAACAGTATGGTGGTCTCTTAAGCTTCTTCAAGGGAAAAAAAGCACTTCATAAAAGGGTTAAGTTTTTTAGCACTACAAAATGATTACTCTAATGAGGGATTGTTACTTATTTGAGGAATAGTTATTCATTTGTCAGGTTGTTCCCAACCTGATAAAGACCAACATTCAGTATTAAATTATTATTTCAATATTTGAATGAATTTCATCCTAATTTCAGGTAACACCTGCCTCATATTTTCATGTGCTGGATTTAATGTAAAAACCTGAACGTTTTAGATCTAAGTGTCGGGTTCCAGCAGATGAACCATGACAGTGTATTGACAATACACAAAATAGAGAAGGGGAAACCGGCTTATAATTATAAAAAGTTAGGGTATACTTTCTAATAATTATTTGCCTTTGTCATCGGTTTTGCTTACTTGTACTTAATGGACAATAATGTTCAAAATAACATGGTGTTCAATTTCTTTAAATTTTTTCTTTTGAATGGATTTCTGTGGACAAAGAACAGAATAATTTTTCGTTTACGTTACCTTGATGGACAGCGCCATGTTACAGGTTCGGGTACGATGTGGATCATTTTCATTTGCCAAAAATATTTATTTTGAAAAACAATTATTTTTTCTTTTCGTACATATTATACTTATAATATGTCTTAGTACTATGGCAATAAATTTAATCGACAATATGCATTTTTGCTAAATATAGTCAATTGACTGCTCAACTGTGTATGGGGAAAATCTCAAACCAATCAATCAATTGATATGAAAAAGCATTAGCTCTTCGAAAAAGCTTGCACAATATTTGAAAAAGAGATTTTTTTTTCGAATAGTGATAGAAGTGGCATTAGCTACGAAATATAGACAACAAATAGTTTGTTCAATTTTTGTTCAATTTTTAATAAAAGTGAAATATGGAAATGATAAATCGCCTTTATCAGCCAGTTTGGTTCAATTGTGTCGAAATAATGTAAGAAATATCGTCGATGAATTATTCACTTGCAAGGGATTAATTCGACCTAATTTAATTCGTATTCATGTGACCTTCAATTTAACCCCTAGCTAGAGATGGGTTACATAAACTCGACGTGTTCAGCTTTCAAAATATCAACATTGGAAGTGAAACAAAGGTAAACCATTAGGTTGACTGATTCAATCTACTAAAACACAATCTGGAACAGGTTAAAACTATGATAAAAGATATTCTGTTAACCTATGATATGCAATCAAACCGTAAATAGTAGCTATATATCAAGTTCATCTGCATATGGGATATACATGTGATAGCCTTTTTTGTTTGTATTGTAATTGTAAAATAAAGATGACATTTTGACAATGTGTAAGCTGTTACGAAGATATCACTGTGCGATATACTAGTATGTATATTTGAATTGGTTTGTTCCATAATAGCAACTACCTTGCTCCACAAGTTGGGTGTTTACGTTACTGAATAATAAATATCCTGAACCCTTATATGATTCGAAAAGTCAAAAGTCAGCTATTACATTTGACGCCCACGTATATAGGGCGTTCTTCTTCTTTGGGTTCTAGCGATCCTTCAATTATTGAAGATTATTCGCCGGGCGTCGACTATAAAATTTATAATTTACACTTTAGCAACAAAAATCAAAAAAGATCAACATAACGTATGTACATTTGAAAAAAATAAATTGTGATAAAACTATATACATTTGATAACTTTGTGTTATTAGTAACTGCAAAAGGAAGTTTGAAAATTTCTCTCCATTCCAAGTCATTAAGTTCCAAAATTTCATTCCACTTTTTCTCCCCATTAGGAACCACTTTAGGTATTAACATCCAATATATATCTTTAGTTCCCTTTTTTCTTTTTAAAATGGTTTGAACAAAAGAGGGAATAAAAGGTTCTGTGAGCTTATTATCTCCCCTTGAATACAGCTTCTTAGTCTTATTTAATGCTGAAATGATACTATTATACATCATTATATTCCCAGAAATATCAAATTTGTCTTTTATTTCCCCATAGGAGAGAAACTTTCCACTATTACTAATCACATCATTTACAAAAACAATACCTTTATTATACCAACTTCTATAAAATACATGTTTGTTGTTGATATTTATATTCTTATTCATCCATAATGGACTAGCAAGAAAATATTCCCATGTAGAATTTATATCTTTATCTACAAAATATTGCCATGCTTTAAATACATCAACCCAAAATTTGTTTTTGACATTTGAAATAGTATTTGTTGTGTAACTATTTCCTAGTTTGAACAATTTTTCTTTATCTATATTTGTAAATAAAATATTTAACCATTTACAGTTAGAACTAAACAATTTTCTTATCCATGTACATTTTAAAGGTATCATAAATAGATGAATATTTATCATCTTTAAACCACCATTCTTATAATCCATGTGTAACACTTCTTTTTTAACTCTATGAACTGGTGAGTTCCATAAAAAATAATAAATAGCATCATTACAATGGTTACAGTTTAGAGTAAATCATAGAATATTAGCTACAAACAAATTTTTGTGTAAAATTAATGTCATAAATAGTCAGCTATGTAATTTTTGTAAGGAAGAAATAGAAACTATAGAACATGTACTATGGAATTGTGAAAATGTCCAGAATTTATTAGAAGAAATAGATATATGGTTTTTATCTAATGGTATAAGTATTTCATTCACCAAAAAGAATTTTTTGTTTGGTGATGTCTCACATGTATAAAAGGGTGAAATTTCAAACCTGATTTTTCTGTGTCTTAAACAATATATTTATAATACAAGATATTTCCAGAAAGTTTTATCAATTGATGCTGTGAAGAAAGTTCTAAAAGATCTTTATAATTTAGAGAAGTGTATAGCAGTAAGAAACAATAAGCTTGAGAGTTTCAATAAATTGTGGATTCAATTTACTCATTTGTTCGATTGTAATTAAAGTCCTATTATAATTCATATGTGAAAAACATGATAGAATGTTAATTTGTGAACTAACAAAAAAGTTACATCAAAAATATTCATCAGAACATTATATTTATATTTATTTTCTTTTTTTTTTTCTCTGTGTTAATTTTTTCTTTTTTTATTATTTTAAATTTTATTTAACTTATTATTCCTCAAAATTTCCATTCTTAAAAAAACTATAAAAACTTAGAATATCTGTACGTTTGTTAAATAATTATTCTAATATGATGAATACATTTATTTGTGGTCCTTATTTTTGAACTTTTATTATGTTATTTTTTAATGCAAATAAAAAATGCGATATTATATTGTAACTACAGCTGATATATTTTTTTGTAAAATGAATTAACAAATACTAACACATATATATTTGCATGATCTATTACTAACATTAACGAGGCCGGTATAAGGTACCGGTATTCGATGTTTTCATTACTAACAAATGTACAGATTTCAATAAAAAATGAAAATTAAAAAAAAAAATATATACATTTGATAACAGAATAGTTAGGGATAGAATATGGGCATGAGAGCAGATTCTGAGATCATACTCTTGAATCCCTGTACTGTACTGCATAATACTATTTGTTGTGGCAGATGATTCCAATTTATAACAGTTCGTGGATAAAATGAATATTTATAACTGTCTTTAGATGTTTGTATTTGCCTAAATGAGTGTGGATTGCTATGTCTGGTTCTATTGTCTAGTGGGATCAAAAGGTTATGTGTAGGGACTGCAACAATTTCATGTATAATTTTGTAAAAGAAAACAAGTCTGTATCGTAAACGCCTAATTTCGAGTGGGTACCAATTTAGGTCTGTCATCATTTCAGTAACTGAGCTGGTGTTATGGAAGCGGTTGCATGAGAAGCGTGCTGCTCTTCTTTGAACTTTTTCGATTTGTGAAATTTGCTGTTTTTGATGTGGGTCCCAAATTGTTGAGCAGTACTCTAATTTTGGTCTGACAAAAGCTTTATATGCGTGAGCTTTAACTTTCGTTGATGCTATTTTTAGGTTTCTACCAATAAATCCAAGGGACTGGTTTGCTTTTGATGTCATGTTATCGATATGTTTGTCCCATTTTAAATTTGATTGAAGAGTTAGGCCTAAATATTTTGTAGAGTCGACTTTTTCTAGAGAGTGATTGTGTAATTTATATGTGAAGTCTAAAGGTTTGCGTTTTTGAGTTACACCGAGAATTTTGCACTTATCAGGGTGAAAATGCATGAGCCAGTCCTGCTCCCACCTGCCGGCCGCTTCTAAGTCAGACTGTCATTTAAATGTGTCATCTGGTTTTTTAATTTCCCTATAAATAATGCTATCATCTGCAAACAATCTTAATGTACTATGTTCAATATATTCTGCCAAATCATTAATAAAGATTAAAAATAGAATTGGACCAAGCACTGTGCCTTGAGGTACCCCAGATGTTACAGAAATTTTATTTGATGTTTCACAATTTATACCGTAGAAACCAATTTTATACATGAGGTAGTGGTGTGAAACTTTATCGAATGCTTTTGCAAAATCCATTATTATGATGTCTATTTGGATGTTTTTATTATTTGAATTTGCAAGATCTTGAATAAATGATATTAGAGGGGGACAAGGGGTTTAACTGTTATGCTGTTATGGGGCAATTCAATTCTTTGTTATCTGTTATTCTGAAAATATATTTGCTGTTAGCTGTTATTGTCTTATTCTTTGTTAGCTGTTATTGGGCTTTTAGTTTTTTTGTTATCTGTTATTGTGATAATGTATTTGCTGTTAACTGTTATTGAAAATTGGAATGTCAGTAGATTTTTTTTTACAGCAAATTTTCGGTAGAAATTGAAGATCATTGGACATTGGGGTCTACCACTACTAATAAGTTGGTCCCGTATTCGGAGAAGGATTCCATTAACATATACCCATCACAGAAGTGAGGTCCAGGACAATTCCAGTATATCTTAAGATTATCCTTTGTAATAAATTCCATTTTTTGGAACATGTATTTAGAATTATCTTAATTTTTTGTATGAGGATAATGTTCCTTGTTTCCCGTACCAACATATTAAATCAGAACAATTCTTAATATGACAAAAAGGAAAACATATGGCCAGGAATATCTGACAAGAATCTCAATTAAGGACTAGGTCCTTACAAATAGTTAACCTTTTATTTAATATGGTACATTGACTCAGCTCTGTGATTTTTTCTAAGCAGAACAAAACACATTGTACAATGAAAGTTCCAACCATGTACTGGGTTCCGAAGCTGCACATAGCTCATTACAAACAAAGATTTATTTTGTCTTCAAACCGTTGTTCCCCTACTAAACTATGTATTCTTACTAGTACACTTGGTGCAATCAAAAGCCGGATAAAAAATTGTTCAAATTGAGCCTATGAAAATAGTGGAATAAATTACTTTTGGAGTGTCAAAAATTGGTTCGAGGTATGTACTTGATAAATTGCATGCTTATAATTGGTGCTTTTGATTTTTCTACCCATATATACCACTTTGCCTCGTAGTCTTATTAAGAAAAATTCACACGCCTCATTAAATGGCATGCATATAAAAAAAGTCAGAATGCGAATATATACATGTATTTTCAAACTCTTTTAGGTCATTTTTTAGTAGCAACAAACACAAGAACTATATATGTCAATTGGACCTGTTTTGATACCATAACTGCCCTTGAATTTTTACTAGATATCATTTTTTTCTCTTTGACATATTCCTCATTTCCATTCTCAATTTTATTACACACTATTTAAATTATAAGCATATGTGAGTTTCTATAACTGTTTAAAAATAAATGCTGAAAAAAGTATTCTATAACAAATAAACAGCTACGCCATTAGCGCATGATACGCCCGTCGCCCTTTTTGAAATATTCGATAACTTCCTTATGTCATGAAATATTTATAAAAATTTAAAGAGAGCTTCAGTCAATATATATAAACAACACACCAAAGTTTCATGAGAACTGCTGAAAACATTTTTGAGTTATTGTCCGAAAACTGGAAAATACCCCCTTTTTTTAATGAATTGAACCCCTCAACTCAATAACATAAAATCTAAAATTAATGAAAATAGAAAGGGCGCTTACAACAATAGCTATAACGTAAAATCTAAAATTCTAAAATTTATAAAAATTGAAAGGGAGCTCATGTCAATAGATATAAACAATTCACCTAAATTCCGTGCAAATTTGTGAAAGGATTTTTGAGATATTATCACAAAACTGAAAAGAAACCAACCATTTTTATTAAATAAAACCCCATTTCTCAAAAACTTTAAATCTGAATTTTATATAAAAAAAAAACGAAGGGTAGCTCACGTCAATAGATATAAACATTTTTCCAAAGTTTTATGCAAATTGGTTAAAGAGTGTTGGAGTTAATGTTTGACATGTTGACGACAGACGGACAACAGTATTCCATAATACGTCCCGTAAACGAGCGTATAAAAATATACTGAGTAGTAAACACAGTCATTCTAGATACATAATTTTAAGAACAATCATGTTCATAGAAAATGGAATTCATTACAAAGGATTATACCCGTAATAAGAAATACTGGATCCGTCGACTTATTTTAATATTTCATTTACTGTTATCTGTTTTTGTCCATTTTAATGCCTTGTTATCTGTTATAAGCCAGATCAATTTGCTGTTTTGCTGTTATTGGGACCCCCTTGCCCCCTTATATTAGCTGAGTTTCACAGGAGCGCCGGATCGAAAACCATGTTGCAAGTCGTGAAGATTTTATTTTTTTCCAGATGTTTCATTATGCTACTAGCTACAACATGTTCTAATAGTAGATGCAAGTCAATGATATTGGGCGATAGTTTATGGGATCGTGAGCCCTCTTTTCGGAGTGGTGGTATGTTAGAGCTTTCATACTTTTGCGTTTTTATATAACTGAACAGATTTTTTGGGAAGCTCTTTGATATAGTAGTAGGGTTGTCATCAACTGGTATACCACATATCATATTTTCAATATAATGCCAATAAGATGTTCTTTGTTGTTTTTGTATATCATGTTTTAATTTTTTAAGTTGATCTAAGTTTCCCTTTGCCTTGCAATTTGTACTTTTGATATTTTTTCTTGTACTTTTTCATTTGCCGTCTTATACTGTCTGTTATCCAAGGTAAATTTTTGCTGTTTCTCATGATTTTCTGTGGTATGTTCTCGGTGATAGAGTTTTGTAATGAGTTTTAAATATTAACCAAAGTGTGTTTGTATCTTCACTATCTTTTTATGTATGATCTTTTGATATATTTTATCTATATCCTCGTTTATTTTTTGCCAGTTTGCATTTTTATATTTATGTATTTTTCGTGGCTCGGTTTAGCATCTTTTTAGTGAAAGTAAACATTCTGTATATACAATATCATGGTCTGCCTCCCCTAATGGTGGCATGGTTTCAGTTTTTTCGATGATGGCTGGCGTAGTTTAGTAGCAATTATACCAACATCATCTGCATATGGTGATATACATTTCCCAACTCATTCATTATTCAAAAGCTAGCAGCTACTACTCAGACGTTATAAAACGTCACCAATTTCTGAGAAGAAGGTTGACAAACCTGTTGTTTATTTCAAAGAATGTCTCGTACTTTTTCTAAAAAAATATCGTCTTAATATACCACGAGTTAGACCTTGAGATCTTGTTTTAATAAATATTACCAATACAACTTCACAAAATTAATAATACATAATGGTCTTGAAGTATACATTCTGGAAACTAATGTTGTTTATTATCTTAATAACGTGTTATAGTGTTCTCGTTTTATTCATCGTTGTAAATAATTAACCCTTACGTCCGTTTTTTGGAATATCCTTTCGGAGTGGCTCGGTACTTATGCTTCCCGCCAATGTGTTTTGTGTACTCTGATCACTTTGTTGACATATTTGTTTGTTTTTATAGTGATGAAGATTATAACACAATGTTAAATGCTTTATCTTTATTTTTGACATTTTTACCTAATAAAAAATAAGATATAGGAAGATGTGCTATGAGTGCCAATGAGTTAACTCTCCATTCAAGTCACAATCTATACAAGTAAACCATCATAGGTCACGGTACGGTCTTCAACACGGAGGCCCCGAGCATTGGTTCACACCGAACAGCAAGCTATAAAGCCCCCTCCCCCCCCCAAAGAAAAAATAAAAATAAATAAATCGTGACTGGTCACGGTAAAACCATTCACACGGTAAAACCAACGGTCTAACATATATATATATTAAAAACAAGAAACGAGAATAACTCATGAACCACATCAACAAACGACAACGACTGAACATCAGATTCCTGACATAGGACAGGTGCAAACAATTGCAGCGGGTTTAACCGTTTTAATGGTACCACACCTTCAACCGAAGGCTTATCTGAACCAATAGTGTAACATCACAACGTAGAAAGACACACTATAAAATGTCTGTTAGTTTTGCTCACACTCTGTTGTCAATATAAATTTATGCGACTGTCATACAACCAGGTTTAATCCACCATTCTCTACATAAGGAATGCCTGTACCAAGTCAGTAATATGACAGTTGTTTTCCATTCGTTTGATGTGTATGAGCTTTTTATTTAGCCATTTGATAAGGGACTTGAGTTTCCTCTTTGAACTTCATTGGAATTCGGTATTTTTGCTAATTGACCTTTTTTATCTACATTTATGTAGGGTAGAGAATAGCTATATCAATACATGATAGCCCTAACCCTGAAAGCTAGCCATAACCTTAAACATCCCCTAACCTAACCATAACCATTAATGAACCTAAACTCTAAAGTAAAGGGAAAAGAAGGCCAAAAATTCTTCGTTTCTTTCAAAATTATGTCGGAAAATTTACTCGAAATTGATATCCACTTGATGTGAAAGTTAAAAAAAATATCTTAATTTGTTATACAATCTTTATGTACCGATTTTTTAACTTATGACAAGGACGTATAACCAGAGACATATAATACAATATTATAATATGTCTCTCAGTGGTATACCTAACATACGTCCTTGCTCAAGTTATAACCAGTTGGTGTGGCTCAGTTTTCACGGCTATTTAGTATTTTTCAGACCTGTTGTAGGTATTTTAGACGGGTTTTGTTTAGCAGTTTCATTCCTCTAGACTTATAATTTCAAGACCGATTGTTGCTTGTTGATGCGTAGGCTAAATTCTATAACTTTAAATTCATCTATATCTTTATATCAATGAGGAAAGCACATCTTGAAACAGTCCCCAGGTTTTTGCCCGGAAGTAATTTTTTTCTCCATTCATGCGCACATCTAGTTGACTTGACAATGTTGACAGTGAGAAGGGGCTCATTTTCAAGCATAATTTCTAGTAATACATAAACTTAACATTTTGTTACAATATAACACAAATAGATAATAGTATTCCCTCCAAAAATATGTTAATTCAAAGTGGTATAATATGTATGTCACTCTGCTGTTGATCATTTCAGGTGAAAATAAAACTAAAAATCATCAGATAATAAATATGAATAATTTCTGAAGTTGTCCCAGCACCACTATGCAGTATGATCATTCAAATAAGAGCGTCTGAAGTGTCTTTTAATAAATACATAGACATTCTGATATGCTAACACAGTATAAATTTGTTCACATTATCGTGACATTTTAATGCATAAAGTTATTTGTCATGAGGGTGCCACCAATCTGTATCCTTTGCACCCAATACACTTTTGCACCCTACACGTTTGCATGGAATGTTCGTTCGTACCCTTCACATTCGCACCCAATTTTAAAGCAAATTCTTATTGAATAATTAGAAGACTAAGAAAATCATGACTTGTTTTAAATTGCTTTGATGTAAATACTGCATGTATTAAGATCTTTTAAGCTTGGTATGAGTAAAAAATTAAAGATTTTTTAAAAATGAAAAAAAACAGATAATTGTTTTTCACAGCTTGGAAACAATGAATCAAAAAATTATAGAAATACTCTAACCAAATAAGATTAGAATGGAAATAGGGAATGTGTCAAAGAGACAACAACCTGACCACAGAACAGACAACAACAGAAGGTTACCAATAGGTCTTCAATGCAGCAAGAAATTGTCGCACCTGCTGGAGGCGTCCTTCAGCTGGTCCCTAAACAAATATATATAATAGTTCAGTGATAATGGATGTCATACTCAACTCCAAATTATACATGATAAAACATGATTAAAATGTATTAAACACAACAACAAAAATTGGTGTCAGAATCTCCGACTTTATTTTGAAACAATGAAATAAAGTTATAGCAATACACTTAACAAAACATGATTAAGATTTATTCAACACAACAAAAAGAAAACGATGACAGAATCTCACTGTACTTAGAAACTGATTATTTTTATTTTTTTCAACAATACAATATCCAAAACATGATTAAGATTTATTCAACACAAAAAAAAACGTCTTACTTTGTTTTGAGACAATGACAACAAATTATACCTATAGAAATTTATTTTCCAAAACTTGTTACAAAGTCATTAATCATGAAACCAATAAAAAATTGGATACGAACGAGTAGGATGCGAAAGTGAAAGGTGGGAACATGGTTGGACGCGAACATGAATGGGGGCGAACGGACCCGGTTTCTTCCCATTCATTCCTCATTTATGTAGCATTTCAATAATTATACTGATCCATTAATCATGTTTATAATGTTACAGAAGCAAAATCAAAATATTGATCTAATTAAGGATTATTGCCAGGCTTTGTCAAAGTCAAAAAGGCAAGACTTAGTTATGCTATTCCTCGAGGCTTTAGAAAAGTCAGCATCATCAATGTTTAATACACCTTATCACTAATCCCGGCTGACCCCAGAATATTTCCTGCTTGAACTATTGACAGCAAGCAACAATCACTTTTTAATTGTGGCGTCAGATATTTTGTATTATGACGTCAAAATTTTACAGGAACCTGTGTGACCTTCAGTAATGGCGGACAAATAGCAATAAGGTGTATCGGTGATTAGGTCAGTTTACGGGAACCATTAGTGGTATATCAATGATATTTGGTATGTAGTTGTGTAAGCATTGACACACATATCACTTTCTTTTAGATTATTGGTCCCTACTCTCTCAGTTGTGGTTTATTTACTTTGTTTAGTTTAAATATGAGTTCGTTTGTGATCAGGTCATTTTAAGGGGATGCACTAGTGGTACATGTGGCCATGATGTAGGTCAATGATATTTCATATGCAAATGTATAAGCACTGGCACATCTCATTTCTGTTGAGATTATATTACTGTGTCCCATAAGTCAATGTCTATTGAAAATAGATATTCTGAAACCCTAAGTACAATGGTATTAAGACAATATAGGTAGCGCTGATTTAGACCTCACTTGCATTCTTTAAGGCTTTAAATTGAAAATGTTTGTTTTCCCTAACCCTATATATGCAGAAAATAGCTGCCTTCTGAAAATCTTTTATTAAGATTAATTGATAGATTTTCATCCCCGCACCTCTGAAATCGTCTTGCCCAATTTTTTTATTTTGAAAAATTTACGATTTTGGATTTTGTTCATTTCTATCACCGGTAACTGTCGAAAATTTCTTTTCATTAAAAACTTCCTGTTTCAAATTTTGGTTTTTGTATTTCTTTGAGTAATTTAAAATGAGCAAGTTGATATATTCTGCTGCTCTATGATGACAACATCATCTACCGAGAATCGAGATTGATTACACGAAAAGGGCATGAAATATCCGGGTTACGAATAACACGTGTCCAAGAACACACATCACGGTATGTCACAAATTTCTGCAAATTTCGAAAGCCATGGATTTTTTTTTTTATTTAAACAATGATTTTGTGTCAGGCAATTAGGACTGTGAATGATATCCAAAACAAAAAAATGGTGGACCACATTGGTACAAAAACATGACTGGATTAAAGAAATTGACACGATTTTGTTCAATTTATGACCGTATATGGAGTTCAAAAAGTTGGCAAACATTCACGTTGTGTTAATATATAGCAAGCATGATTTATCCATGGCTGTCGTTTTTTGTTGACAAACAGCAAACACCCTCTGTCCGAATACCCTCAAAAGAGTCATTAAACAAATGAGTTTTCATTTTATCAAGTACTCCAAATACTTGTGTTGCATATCAATGCATTTGCTTCATTTTAATGCAACTACAAACCATCCATTAGAAAGCAAAATAAATTTAGTTTAGGTAGTCCAACCGAAGAGCATTTCTCCAAATTTTTTGCTGTATACTGAAAATAGGTTTGTAAAGCCGCAATTACATGTAGAACAGTGGTTTCCAATCAGAGATATATGTATTTAAGAATTTGAAAAATTATGTTTGATTCATTATACATGTATATATATGTGATATAAGCTTTTTATTACACTTGCATATATGAGGAACACGTCACAAGAGCGTTTCATATATAATAAAAAATAAAATCCTCCCCTCCGACCCTTTTTTTTCAAAAATTTGGATGAAAATCTACTAATAAAATTTAGTTGGTTTTATGTGAATTTTTTTTTATCAGATAGTATGAAGACTTAAAAAACCTCTGACACTTTAATTTCTCTCTGCCGAAAAAAAAGAAAATACCTACCTACTACCCATGGTTTCTACCCTTGGGTACAGTTTGGGCAAACCAAAACATTTTTAAGTGTGGCCTTACTGGTATAATTCTAATTTTCATCTCTTCTTGACAAAAGTTGCATATGTTTTTTTGTGTTGTTTGGTGGTAGTCTGATAGATGGTTAATTATAATTTTTTCCTTGAATTAAACCATGGAAGTAATATTTAGATATTACTTCCATGATTAAACCAAGCACATTTTATGCAAAAAGAAATGTACACAGTGCATATTTAATTAGTGTTTGATGTTCAAAATTCATGTATTTTTCAAATAATTCACCAGATCTTGTGTGACAGGATGTGACAGGATTCACTGCTCTGTTATGATAATGGAGGGATGAATAAATGAACATGTTAACTTACAGTTTAAAGTCTTAAAAAATTATTTCTGATTGATTAATTGGTGTTTAACCCTACTTTCAACACTATTGTGCTATTACGTGGTGGTCTGTTTTTATTGCTAGACCAAGCTGGAGTACTTGAGAGAACTACCCACCTTTGGTAGGAAAACTGGCAATTAAGTCAATTAAGATTGATTGTATTTGAGTACACAGGCCCAATGATGGATTCAGAATCACAAACTTTATTTAGAAAGAAAATGTATGATTGTAATGTGGCTTAGTTTGACATGCTAGGTTTCAAAGTAATACAAATCATGAATGTAATAGTTTTCAGAATGATATTTTTTTATTTTCATCCTTATCTATTAAATTGTTTATAATTTGAAGTGACTCTCTTATTTCATGAACATTGATTGTAAGCAGTTGCTTGCTGAACAGATGTTAAGTTACAAAAAAATACATATAAATCATTTAAATAGATTTTTGATAGACAATTAAAAACCAATAAAAAAAGCATTTGTCCTACTAGCCTTTATACTTTGTTGGTTAGAGGAAGGTATCTTTTTATAAATAGAGTATAATTAGAATTAGTTATAAATAGTAACAAGTAATTACAAATACCATATATGTATTACTAAAATGGTACATTAATGATCAATTGTGGAAAAAGTATGGAATTGGTTTCCTATAGATAATATAAAATCAATACTGAACAAAAAGACATATAACATCCATTATAAATAATTATAGGCGATAATAGCCATTAATGAAAGGAAAGGAAATGGTGTTCTAAAAATATATTAAACAAAATTTACAAACTGATACATCATGAAGTATTTAATGTTAAGGTATTGGACGTGAAAATTCACATTATTAACCTGTACTCTAAAAAAGTTTTTTTTTTTAAACAATGTATCTTTTTGTTTTTTTTAGGTCGTGAATGCTTAAATGGAGTTTACATTGTAAGAAGTTAACACAATGAATGATGATGCTTTTGACGCATTACGTCTGCCCTGTCACTTACCAACATGGCATGTCATACGAGATGGATTGGAAAACTTGAAAAACTGTGTTCAGGATCCAACATGCAGTTTACGAGAATGGGCCACAAAGCATCAGGAAATCGTCAATCTTTGTAAAGAAGAATCAGAATCTTCATCTAGAATACATTTTAAAAGTTGTGTTTTCTATGGTTTAGTGGAGTTTTTACAGAAGACAGCATCTCAGGTTGAGAAGCGAACATTTCTGCGTTCTACATTCCCAGCTATAGTTGATTTTGCGTTAGAACTTCCAAATGTTGTTCCTCTGAGTGGTGTACTGTATAGTAGACAACAAATAGGTAAATATTCCATTTTTAACCGGATTTTTGTGACAAAAATGTCGGTTATTGATTTGGGGATGTACGGCGGGTGGGCGGGCGGCAATCAAATGTTGTCCATGCATTAACTCATGAATCGTTCAACCAAAGCTTTTAAAATTTAAATATGTTGTTACTGACAACTAAATGAAGGTCAAGTTCAATAATGGCGATTTTGACTTATACTGTTCAGGAGTTATGGGTCTTGAAAGATTGAAAAATGGAGTTTCCAGTCGTGTCCGTGCATTTACGCATGAACTGTTCTACCAAAGCTTCCCAAATTTTAATATATTGTTACTGATGACAAAATGGAGGTCAAGTTCAATAATGACTATTTTGACTTTTACCGTTCAGGAGTTATGGTTCTTGAAAGATTGAAAAATGGTGTTTCCAGTCGTGTCCGTGCATTTTCTCATAAACCATTCAACCAAAGCTTTTGAAATTTTTATATGTTGTTACTGATGACAAAATAGAGGTCAAGTTCAATAATGACGATTTTGACTTTTACCGTTCAGGAGTTGTGGTTCTTGAAAGATCGTAAAATGGCGTTTCCATTCACGTTGTTGCATTTACTAATGAACCATTCAATCTAAGCTTTTCAAATTTTTTAGTTGATACTGACTACAAAATGGAGGTCAAATTTGATATTGACGATTTTCACTTTCAGCATTCATCAGTTATGGTTCTTGTGATATTGCCTGGACACAAATAAATGTTAATAAATCCGGTTTGCTGTCGTTGTGACAGCCTCTTGTTATTATTTTAAGACGGAAATAATTATACATATAATATTTGAAAATGTTAATAAAAGTTGCGATTTATCATCATTAATTGATATTCACCAAAGGAATTGAATCTTATGTATATTCTCATACAGCTTTCCTACGAAACCTAAGATTCACACCATACTATTGCCTCATGATCATAGAATTTATCTAAATCATTAATACTCATTTAACATCGTCTATTTTCAGGTAGTGAAACTGTACTTAATAAGCAGTGCATTGCCAGTATACTAGCCAGTGGATTTCTATGCTTATTTCCAAGACAGTGTAGAGGCCCTAGGAGAAAGCTGAAAGATATAAACTTTACCAATTTTTTCAAGTATCTTCCAGAATTGTATGTTTTTCAAGTAGTAATTGTTACTTTTGATCTAAGTTCACAAGTATTTCATCTTCTTTATTTGTTGATGATGTTCTGAAGGAAAAAAGATAAGTACTGGGTTGATTGGCTATAGGTAGAATACAGACCTAATTAAAAAGACTGATATTACATGTTTCCATGATGCAATTATAAGCAATATTGAGATAAAACTTGGCATTACCTATGTTAGTAGAATTTATTTTTTATACGCCCGTCTTTTAGATGGGACTTATGGTATACCGTTGTCCGTCCGTCCGTCATCCACACTTGGGACAATAACTCAAAAACACTTTCACCAATTTCCACGAAACTTAAGTGAATTGTTTATATCTATTGACGTAAGCTCCCTTTCGTTTTTTTTTAATTTCAGATTTTAAGTTTTGGATTTATGGGGCTTTATTCATATAAAAGGGGGGATTTTCAACACTTCGGACAATAACTCAAAAAGGCTTTCACCAATGTCCATGAAACTTTGGTGAATTGTTTATATCTATTGATGTAAGCTCCCTTTCAATTTTTATAAATTTCAGATGTTAAGTTGTGGATTAATGGGGCTTTATTCATAAAACTAGAGGCTCTAAAGAGCCTGTGTCGCTCACCTTGGTCTATGTGAATATTAAACAATGGACACAGATGGATTCATGACAAAATTGTGTTTTGGTGATGGTGATGTGTTTGTAGATCTTACTTTATTAAACATTCTTGCTGCTTATAATTATCTCTATCTATAACAGTACTTTCTGTGGAAAATGTTATTGAAAATCTTCAAATTTTAAGAAAATTGTTAAAAATTGACTATGAAGGGCAATAACTCCTTAGGGGGTCAATTGACTATTTTGCTCATACTGACTTATTTTTAGTTCTTACTTTGCTGTACATTATTGCTGTTCACAGTTTATCTCTATCTATAATAATATTCAAGATAATAACAAAAAAACAGCAAAATTTCCTCAAAATTACCAATTCAGGGGCAGCAACCCAACAACCGATTATCCGATTCATCTGAAAATTCCAGGGCAGATAGATCGTGACCATTTTGGTCATGTTGACTTATTTGTAGTTCTTACTTTGCTGAACATTATTGCTGTTTACAGTTTATCTCTATCTATAATAATATTCAAGATAATACCCAAAACAGCAAAATTTCCTTAAAATTACCATTTCAGGGGCAGCAACCCAACAACGGAATGTCCGATTCATCTGAAAATTTCAGGGCAGATAGATCTTGACCTGATGAACAATATTACCCCAGTCAGATTTGCTCTAAATGCTTTGGTTTTTGAGTTATAAGCCAAAAACTGCATTTTACCCCTATGTTCTATTTTTAGCCATGGCGGCCATCTTGGTTGGTTTGGCGGGGCACCGAACACATTTTTAAAACTAGATACCCCAATGATGATTGTGGCCAAGTTTGGTTAAATTTGGCCCAGTAGTTTCAGAGGAGAAGATTTTTGTAAAAGTTAACGCAGGACGACGACGGACGACGACGACGGACGACGACGACGGACGACGACGACGGACGCCGGACGCCAAGTGATGAGAAAAGCTCACTTGGCCTTTCGGCCAGGTGAGCTAAAAAGGGGTATTTTTAACACTTCGGACAATAACTCAAAAAGGCTTTCACCAATGTCCATGAAACTTTGGTGAATTGTTTATATCTATTGATGTAAGCTCCCTTTCAATTTTTATAAATTTCAGATTTTAAGTTTTGGATTTATGGGGCTTTATTCATAAAAAAAGGGGGATTTTTAACACTTCGGACAATAACTCAAAAAGGCTTTCACTAATGTCCATGAAACTTTGGTGAATTGTTTATATCTATTGATGTAACAAATAATACTTAATAAAATCTGATGAAAACATAAAATTTGTAAAATCTTTAGTTCAATTTAAAACATAAAATTTGTAAAATCTTTAGTTCAATTTAAAACATTAAATTTCTTGTAAAAAATAGGTTCCATGAATGTCATACGTTTGTACTATTATTGAATGGTTGCAAGGATGAAAGCACATTAGCAGTCCCTGAGATACTAACTGTTCCCTGAGGCATATATCATTTTATGATAACATTTTTACTATCTAAGCTATGGATAAAAATCAAATACTGTTTTTTGCATATAGGATGATTTACTCTTGTTAAAATTGGTTGCAATTGAAATCACAAATGATACCTTAGCATTGCAGCTTTTTTTATAGAGTTCGGTTTCGGTGGAAGGGTTGAGTGCAATAAAAAATGTTATAAAACATAACTAGTCTACAATAGCACATAATAAGTGAACAAGTGACAACATGAAAATCCTAACATGTGACCAAATATTCCTTAAATGTTAAAGGGTGTCATTTTATGAAAAAAATAAGCAAATCAAGTCTCCTAAACATTTATCAATATGATCATCTTGTGAATATTCTAAACAATAAAAAGGTAATAAACATTATCCACCATATTAAGCACCATTTGAACAACTTTTGCATACATCTTTGTATAATTTAGTATGGATTCCTTACTGTGTTCAACAGAATCTAACTATGAGCAATATACCCCAAGAAAATTACCTTCTTTCAAACTACTATAAAATTTGGAAAGCAGCCATAGAATTACTAAAACCCATAATCATATATCACTTTCCTTATATTGCATTGAAGACTTCTATGTTATATGCCAATGTTAATGATATTTGATTTTTATGCTAAATATTGAAAAGCTGAACTAGGTTTAATCATCAGTGTCTTCTTCACTGTAATCACTGTCCTCATTATCAGAAAAATCCTCATTTTCATTCTCAGAAGAGGCCTCCTCATCATCAATGAAATCTTTATCTTCATCATCAATGAAATCCTTATTTTCATCACCTACTTCCTCATATAGATCATAACTTTCAGTAGAGTCACTTTCACCATCTTCACTTTCCCTGTTATCTTCTTGCTGCTCCTTATTGTCATTGTAGTCTTTTTTTGCCATTTTTATACGCCCGTCGTCAATGAAATCCTTACTTTCATCACCTACTTCCTCATTTAGATCATAACTTTCAGTAGAGTCACTTTCACCATCTTCACTTTCCCTGTTAACTTCTTGCTGTTCCTCATTGTCATTGTAGTCTTTTTTGCCATTTTTATACACCCGTTGTCTTTCTAACAACGGGCGTATCATGGGCTAAAGCCCATCCCTTTATTTACAATGTATTGTTCACAAAAATAATTAAAAATGAAAGTTTTGATATTGTATTTTTAAGTCTTATAAGTTACTTTTAAATGCACTCTATTACATATACAATTTGCAAGGAGTTAATTACAAGAGTTTGAATGTGATATCACTTTCCTTATATTGCATTGAAGACTTCTATGTTATATGCCAATGTTAATGATATTTGATTTTTATGCTAAATATTGAAAAGCTGAACTAGGTTTAATCATCAGTGTCTTCTTCACTGTAATCACTGTCCTCATTATCAGAAAAATCCTCATTTTCATTCTCAGAAGAGGCCTCCTCATCATCAATGAAATCTTTATCTTCATCATCAATGAAATCCTTATTTTCATCACCTACTTCCTCATATAGATCATAACTTTCAGTAGAGTCACTTTCACCATCTTCACTTTCCCTGTTATCTTCTTGCTGCTCCTTATTGTCATTGTAGTCTTTTTTTGCCATTTTTATACGCCCGTCGTCAATGAAATCCTTACTTTCATCACCTACTTCCTCATTTAGATCATAACTTTCAGTAGAGTCACTTTCACCATCTTCACTTTCCCTGTTAACTTCTTGCTGTTCCTCATTGTCATTGTAGTCTTTTTTGCCATTTTTATACACCCGTTGTCTTTCTAACAACGGGCGTATCATGGGCTAAAGCCCATCCCTTTATTTACAATGTATTGTTCACAAAAATAATTAAAAATGAAAGTTTTGATATTGTATTTTTAAGTCTTATAAGTTACTTTTAAATGCACTCTATTACATATACAATTTGCAAGGAGTTAATTACAAGAGTTTGAATGTGATTTGCCTTGCAATGGTAGTAAATGTATATGTATTCGATATTGTAAATTTTTATTTTCAGATCATCCCAGCTAGCAAAGTTGAGATGTGTTTTGAATTACTTTGAGAAGGTAGCTGACAGGAGATTTGAAATTCAGGGCAGTGTTACATTTGTTAGACAGGTAAATAATTATTTCCATTTGTACATGAAGAGAACTTTGTATTTTCAGTATGTGATGATAATATCTTAAAAATGGTTTAATTACTACAATAATGTAATATGTTATAGTAGTTTTTCTTAAGCTAAAGAAATTTGATGATTTGTCAAACTTTGTAATGTTGTCATGTAATGCTCTGCTAAATAAGTTATACTTATGACTATCTTCGACAATTTTATCAAGGTAATTCCATGGGATGAGCTACCTTGTATGGACACATGGTTGAACTGTGATGTAGAGTTATGTCCCCTTATAGTTCATCAGGATGGTGTTATAGAAGATGCTGGGTGTAGTGCAATAGAGGTGAGGACAATTTCATACAGTTTTAGATAAAACAATATTATAGAGATGAATTGAACTGATGTTATATAAAAATGGTAAACAACAGTTCATGTAATTTTGAAGTATATTCAATATATTACCACCAAGAGAGATTCTTTCAAATTTGGTGTTGGTTCAAACAAGTCCACAAAATACATGTACTACATAGAAAACCAAATACAAACCCTGACAAAAAAAATAAACTGAGGATGAACTCAGGGGCTCTTAAAGCTCCCTTGTGCCAAATGTATTACTAGTTGCTCTGATCTTGCAAGAATAAATCTGAAGTCTCATTCAGTGATGTCACAATGAAGGAAAAGAGGATGGGACTGTAGATTGGGGTCATCTGTGGCATTGATTACAATCAACCACCTTCAACTTTAACTTTAATAATACCACTTGGAACTTTTAATTGAATAGCAGCAACCATTTATCAAAGAAATTATGATAAATGGAATTTCATGAATATTGTATCAACTGTGAGATAGAAACTCCTTATGCATTCTTCATGAATTGTTTTTTTTCTTCTGTACAATAATATATTTTATTATGTGGCAGGTTGACTTTGCAAACCAGTATATTGGTGGAGGAGTATTATCTAAAGGCCGTGTACAGGTAAACCTATCTTTTAATTGTAGTGTTATATTTTACAAACACTATTTCATATTATTAAAAGAGTAGCATGTGTTTAGTATGGACATCATTTTAATTGTAATAATATAACTCAATATGAAGACAGACAAGGTTCAAATCCATTACTGTTGCATGTAATAGAAACAATCTAGTTATGCATATAAAAGATAAGAGCAATTACTAAAGATATTGGACATTACAAGTTAATACAACTGACCACACCAACCACTAATATCTGTCTCTTTAAAAAAAAAAATAGAGGAACAAGACAGTCAAGTATATATGCACAAACTATGGTGGTACTAAATTAGTTAAAAATGATCACTCAGACACTAGCTTTCACCATTGTCTACCTAGACCATAAGTCATAAAAGTTTAAAAGAAAATAAAAACACTAAAAATCTCCACAGTCAAGCTATAAATAGGATGACCCCTAACTTGAATATGGAAACAATGATGGCATATAGTTTAATAAGTAGAGTGTATGTTTGCTTTTCTTTTCAAGGTCTTTGACATGAGTACCACCTTTAATCAATATTTCTATTATAAATTTTGCTTTTATGTGAACTGTTTGTAAAAGCAACAATTTTTATTCTGACAGAAAATGAAGATATTTTTAGTTTTTGCTAATTTGTAAAAATTTGTGAGCTTTAGTCATTTGTACTTTATAAGATATAGATAAGATATTTTTATTTTCCAAATTAAAGGGCCCATTAAGAGCATAACATTAGTTACAACATGACATAAACATTACAGAGTGATTAAAGAAACATAAAATAATAATTCAAATGCATGAGGAAAGAATCAGTGGTCAAGGGGAGATAATTTTGATATCTTTTAGAGTATTTAAGTTAACTAATTTTCTGATTTTCTAAGTTGCAGGCCTTTATCAAGGTATGCACATAAAATAGATAAAAATCTGCTATCTTCATTAATCATGATCCATGAAAAAAGATCTTTTCTGTTTGAATTATCTAAACTGAGGTATTTTTTGATATAATCAGTCACATCTCTTCTGAGGTTATTGTAAAGAGGGCATTCCAGAAGAAAGTGCATTTCATTTTCAATACAATTTGAATTACAATATAAACATAACTTCTCATGTCGAGGTAATATTTCATATTTACCACATACATTGGTAATTCGTTCATGTCTGCCAGTTTCTATTCTTAAACAGTGATTGCTGAGTCTGTATTTTGTTAACAAATGTTTTTGTGGGTACTTTAAATCTAAATAATTTTCGTAGTCAAATGACCTTTCAAATGAAAAATAAGTCTCCAATTTGCCTTGATTCTGTAAATAAAAATCTCGCATTTTCTCCCAATCATTTTGAAAATTTAATTTGAGCTGTTTTTCTCAGTAAATTTTTATTTAAATTTATTTTTGCCTAAATTTTTACATATATATTTAGGTCAATACCCAATTTTTCACTGTAGAAAATGATATTAGAGAGCCATGAATTATATGTACTTTATAGGAATATTTTTATTATACATTTTGTTTTTATGTGAACTGTTTGTACATTTTAGGAAGAAATACGGTTTTCTGTTTGTCCTGAGTTGTTAACTTCAATGCTATTTATGGAAGTTATGGAGGACAATGAAGCCATTATTTTACAAGGTTATGAACAGTTTTCAAGGACAAGTGGATATGCTAGTAGTTTAGAATATGAAGGAGATTTTACAGAGGCAACAATGGTAATTACTTGTTAAGTACTTGAATGCTTTATATACTGTTGTAAAATTTGTTTTTGTGGCTGACTGGAGAAAATCAGTTGATTTATAACATGTTAATTCAGTCATCACAACTATTTTGACACATGACAAATCAAAAGCATATATATACAGATTAATTTGATTTTTGTGGTTTTACAGAATCTCAACAGTATATGAACAATAGTGTGCCGCAGTTATGATTATATTATATAATGATATGATATAAGTGATTTGAATTGCTTGGGAAATACATTATTAACATTTACTCATCCATGAAGTTCTGGAAGGTATTATATAGCAATTAATTAAGTCTGCTGCAGGGGTGACCACACCAGGCAAAGTGAGCGACTTTGTCGCTCTAGGTCTCCCCTCTTCGCTCTAAAGAAGCTCCAGGGAGAAGTTTATGTCGCCCTCGATTTTCAGTAAAATTCCCCAATGTCGCCTCTTGATTTTTGAGAAATTCTCGATCCAAAAGTAAGCGACTGATAAGTATTGAAATTCAAAACATATTTTCCCCGAATTCAGAACCGATTTCTTCGCCATAGTATACTCCCACATAAAAATTGCTTGCCCAGGTGTACTATAAGCAATAAACAAGAAAAATCTCGATTTTGTTTTGTTTATTGTCCGCCATCCTTGTTATTGAAAATTGTAGATGGCGCCCTTTTATCTTTTCAACTTTCATCATTTACCTAATCCATATTGATTTACACTATTAATTTTGATTTTCTTATATTTACTGACAAAATGTGATGCTCCATAAAAAATTTCAGATTTCTTTTCAAAAACGGAATATTATCAACTGGTATCCACTTGTATTTTATTACGTTCAAAGTTTGTACACTGCCGGGAACCAGCACAATGATTATAAACTACAAAATACAGTCGGTTTTTATTTGTTCAGGATTTGGTTTTACAGACTGCTACATGTGCTTTGTTTCAGCTAAAGGTCCTTTAAATAGTATTTTAATGACTATTTGCTCATTAATTTGATAAGGAACGGCACTATTTACTTGCAAAGTCGTATTTTAGGAAAATATAAAGTACAAATTTTTTATGCAGATCGCACCATATTTGTTTTTGATTTACAAGTACCTATTCAATTCTGGTTATGAAAAATAACTTTTACTATGTTTATTCTTTTTGTGATTTAGTCATATTGAAACACACTAGTGTTTTTAAATCAACGAAATACATTTCCAACGGCAATTTGATTTTGGAAATGGGCATTTTCCGTGATAATACTGCAAACAATTGCAGATGATTTGAAATAACAGAGTTTTACTTTACGTTTTCAACACATGACAAACAGTTTTCTTTCTGAATTCCTATTAAATATTATTTTAAGAACAAATATATTTTTTAATCTTAACCTTAGCAATGAAAGACAGTGAAACCGTACTTTGACTTTTAATTGATTATTATTTTTGTTTTAAAAGGTTCTTGGACTTGGTTTAATTTTAAAATCTTTGAAATGCAGCATAATTTGATCCATGTCAAATCTTCAATTCATTCAGACTTACCAGAACAACCATAGCTCTTATGCCATTAACTTATGGTCCTTATGTCATGATATTTTTTGACAATTTGCATATGTACACAAGTAAATAAAAAAAAAATTCAGACTACATGCATGGCAAGACAAGGACTCACTACCCTAGCAATTGTCAGGCAAAAATTATTAGAAAAATAACAAAAAGGTCTAGATTCTTAGAAAATTTTATTCTTAAAAAGTATAAATGCGATCTGTCGATTTTCCCAGAAGTCTCCCTGTTGGGTCTTCACTTCTCCCTGTTTGATTTGTACATGTACAGGACTGACTGCTCTGTGAACATAAATGAAAACCGCTAGCCATGATAAAAAGTCTGCTCAAATTTGGCTATAAAAGCTTTCAATTAATTGCATGACAGGTGGGTTTTTTTTTAGAACAAACAGTATTTTGTTTAGACTTTATGGTTATATTATTGTTCAGTAAAAAAAAAAACAGGAGTAAATAGTTTATTAATGACAATGACATAATAACATGTCTTTGTTACTAAAGTAGTTAAATAATTACAATGACTTTGTTACTACTGTAGTTAAATAATTACAATGACATTGTTACTTTAGAAGTTAAATAATTACAATGACATTGTTACTATAGAAGTTCAATAATTACAATGACTTTGTTACATTAAAAGTTAAATAATGACAATGAATTTTCTACTATAGTAATAACATAATTTCATTGACTTTCTTACTAAAGAAATTAAATAATTACAATGACAGTTACTATGGTTGATACCTAAATAATTTCAATGACTATGTTGCTATAGAAAATAAGCAATTACAATGCCTATTGTTATAGTAGGTAATTACAATGACTTTGTTGTTAGTATATTTTCCAGCATTGAATGATTGTTTTAACAGATTGCCATTTTGATTGTTTCTTATTTCAGGAATTTTATATGCAAAAGAACCAGACTGCCTTAAATTAATGAAGCATTCCTAAAAACATGATAAATAATAGTGCAAATAAACATTGAATTGAATATGATGTATGCAATAATGCAAACCGCTCAATTTGTAACTGGAGACAATCCAAGTCATAAATACTGCTATGAAATATTCTGAACATCAACAAATAAGGGGACATTTGAAGTAGTAATAAATCTAGACCATTATCCCATTAAACAATTATATAAAGGTAACCAAAAACACTATGAATTTTGGTTGCTAACATGTTTCTCTTGACATTGTCACATAATTGTTTATATCTACTGATTCTTTTTATACGACCGCAAAAATTTTAATTTTTCGTCGTATATTGCTATCACGTTGGCGTCGTCGTCTTGCGTCGTCGTCCGAATACTTTTAGTTTTCGCACTCTAACTTTAGTAAAAGTGAATAGAAATCTATGAAATTTTAACACAAGGTTTATAACCACAAAAGGAAGGATGGGATTGATTTTGGGAGTTTTGGTCCCAAAATTTTAGGAATTAGGGGCCAAAAAGGGCCCAAATAAGCATTTTCTTGGTTTTCGCACTATAACTTTAGTTTGAGTAAATAGAAATCTATGAAATTTTGACACAAGGTTTATGACCACAAAAGAAAGGTTGGGATTGATTTTGGGAGTTTTAGTTCAAACAGTTTAGGAATTAGGGGCCAAAAAAGGGTCCAAATAAGCATTATTCTTGGTTTTCGCACAATAACTTTAGTATAAGTAAATAGAAATCAATGAAATTTAAACACAAGGTTTATGACCACAAAAGGAAGGTTGGGATTGATTTTGTGAGTTGAGGTCTGAACAGTTTAGGAATTAGGGGCCAAAAAGGGGCCCAAGTAAGCATTATTCTTGGTTTTCGCACCATAACTTTAGTATAAGTAAATAGAAATCTTTGAAATTTAAACACAAGGTTTATGACCATAAAAGGAAGGTTGGGTTTGATTTTGGGAGTTTTGGTCCCAACAGGTTTTTAGGAATAAGGGGCCCAAAGGGTCCAAAATTGAACTTTGTTTGATTTCATCAAAAATTGAATAATTGGGGTTCTTTGATATGCCGGATCTAACTGTGTATGTAGATTCTTAATTTTTGGTCCCGTTTTCCAATTGGTCTACATTAAGGTCCAAAGGGTCCAAAATTAAACTTAGTTTGATTTTAACAAAAATTGAATCCTTGGGGTTCTTTGATATGCTGAATCTAAAAATGTACTTAGATTTTTTATCATTGGCCCAGTTTTCAAGTTGGTCCAAATCGGGGTCCAAAATTAAACTTTGTTTGATTTCATCAAAAATTGAATAATTGGGGTTCTTTGATATGCCAAATCTAACTGTGTATGTAGATTCTTAATTTTTAGTCCCGTTTTCAAATTGGTCTACATTAAATACCAAAGGGTCCAAAATTAAACTAAGTTTGATTTTAATAAAAATTGAATTCTTTGGCTTTTTTGATATGCTGAATTTAATCATGTACTTAGATTTTTGATTATGGGCCCAGTTTTCAAGTTGGTTCAAATCAGGATCCAAAATTATTATATTAAGTATTGTGCAATAGCAAGAAATTTTCAATTGCACAGTATTCAGCAATAGCAAGAAATCTTCAATTGCACAGTATTGTGCAATAGCAAAAAATGTTCAATTGCACAGTATTGTGCAATAGCAAGAAATCTTCAATTGCACAGTATTGTGCAATAGCAAATATTTTCAATTGCACAGTATTGGACAATAGCAAGAAATATCTAATTGCACAATATTGTGCAATAGCAAGAAATTTTCAATTGATTGGAGTTATCTTTCTTTGTCCAGAATAGTAGTTGAATCAACTTAAATCATTGTTTTATACAATGCACAATGTATATTCACTTTTACTACCAACTGATAAATTAAAACACTCTTTACCATTCAGTGATAACAAGCACTTTTTGTTACATTTTAATATTTTATGATGTATTTAAATGAGTAGTTATTGTTGCAAACTCCATTAGAAATTTGAATTGAGATCAGTTTTGAAAAAAGGGAAAGGGGGATGTGAAAAAAAAATGGTGGGGGGGGGGGTTAATTTTTCTCATTTCAGATTTCATAAATAAAAAGAAAATTTCTTCAAACATTTTTTTGAGAGGATTAATATTCAACAGCATAGTGATTGCTCAAAGACAAAAAAAATATTTTAAGTTCATTAGACCACATTCATTCTGTGTCCAAAACCTATGCTGTGTCAACTATTTATTAAAATTACTCTTTATATTTATAGTATATACATGGCTCATGTAATTTAAAGAAGTGATTCTATTTTATTTTCAGGTGGATGAACATGGCAATTTAATGACTACTTTATGTGCAATAGATGCTGTTAGATTTAGAAACAATGCTAAGTGTCAATACTCAGAACAGTATTATCTTAGAGACCTTAACAAGGCATTTGTGGGATTCTCAGCTAAAGTAGATAGGGGAACAACTGTATATCCTTGTGAACAGTTGGCTAAGAGAATGTTATCACATGACCGATCAGAAAGTAGGAAGGAGTCAGCAAGTGAAGAGGAATACATGACAGCTGCTGAGGAGGAATTAGAACAACAGGATGAAACCAATACTGGCAATGGTAATAATAAAAGATGTGGCAAAAGAATATAGTATTTTTAGAATGCAATGTACAATGTACTTGTATGAGAAAAGTATATTTTGTTGGTTTGTTAAATTTTAGAATTTTATACAATATATTTGAGGATGAACTAGTTTAATAAATCTTTTTTTATTGCAATAATGAAAAGGTATAGGCAGTGAAAGATAAAAAGATAAAATGATAAAATGCACAAATGAATCTTGATGAACTCTAAGAAAGTAAGCTGGTATATAAAAAAATATACATCTTCTGCCTACCATTTCAATTGAAGTGTATATAAACTTTCAGAATTTATGTCAAAGTGAGGAGATATGGTAAAATTAGCAATGGGACACTTATCCATTGAAGACTAAAAGGATTACAGCTTGAATAGTTTCACATCTCCAACCTATAGTTGTTTACAGTCTGATCCTAGTGTCTCTGGTGGTTAATTGTCTCTCTGGAAATCATGCTAGCCCCTCCATTACTTAAATATTCAACACAAGGCAGACCATGCAGTTGCTTTGTTAATATAGACAGGTTTTCATATAAATCTGATATAATTTTGTGATTTCTGTAAAATAAACATTGATAGTGGTTTCAATGCACCGTACTGGAATATATATGCCACTGAGCAAAAGTTCTATCCATTTGTGAAGTTAGCCCAAAACCATGACATTGGAGTAAAGTGAAATATCATGTGTAAATCTTTTCCTTTATGTTTACTTGTATAACTTTAAATGTTATGATACAAAAAAATAGAGAGTATATTAATTATGGTATTAGGAAATTTAAGGGAGAAATACACTTAAGGAATTTATTCTTAGATGTGATGTCTACAGCAATTTTGTACATCATTTTAATGTTGAATGTTAATGAAATGTATTTTAAAAAACAATAGAATATTTATGTTTCAGTTCCATCATCTTTGTTGAACTATGCAGATGGTTTATTGGTAGAAATAATGTCCTCTGCTTTGTTAGAAGCAGGTTCTGAAATGTCAGGGAAAGGCCAAACACAGCAAGTTCATATAGATACTAAATATTTAGAGGAATCATCATCATCAACTTTGACCAATGAAAAGCCACCACCAGACGATGGCATGGACCATTTAGATGTTGATTTAAAGGATTGGTACTTGCGTCTGAGACGTAGAAGTTCAAATCTAAGTGATGTAGGCTCTAGACGAAGTAGTTGTAGCACTAGATATAGTTCAGATTTCAGTTCAGAATTCGAAGAATATTACGAGAATTTTCAGAAACGTGAACAATTATTAGGGAAGCAACACACAATTAAAGAAGAAACATTTCATCCTTTAGTCGGAGAGTTTGCTGCAAGTTTAGTGTCGTCCATATTGTTTGAGGGTACAACTACTGCTGCCAATGTTTTACAGTCAATGTCCCCTATCATGACTGAATTTCATAACAATGCACCTTTATCTGTGATAAATAAACCTAAAGCAAGAAAACTTTCAGAAGAGGAATCTTCCGAGAACCCTGAAGAGGGTTCTCAAATTTCCATGGTGGCAGCTAGAAAGTTTGCCCATGATTTTATGGATAGAATATTTTGTGATGACTTTTTCAGAGATGAAATAAGACAAGAATTTCATAATTTTTTTTCAGAATCAAACATTCCAGTATCAACTAGTCAAAATATTTCCAGTATTTCTGGTGCTAAGCATCAATCATGTACCGCTGACTTAGAACGAGAAGAAGCAGAAAGGCGCTGCCATGAAATGGCAACAAACATAGTGTATGATGTTATGAGTGAGGCAGTATTGAAATATTTAACTGAGGACGATGATAGATTTGACATGAATGAGGATGACACATTGAACAGATCAGTATCAGAATGTTCTTCATCTCCTTTTGATAGCTATTCCAACCATTCAGAATCTCCTAGTGTTAAACACTTTGGTGATTCAGATTTTTTGCAACCCATAAGTAGTATTCATTTGTATGGAGATGAGTCTGTTGAATTGACAGATGATAATTCTGATTCTACTCTGGGTAGTATTCCATTATTAACAGTTTCTGCAGATAAAGTTAGCAATAGCATTCTTGTGAAAAATAACATAGAAAGAGTTAAAAGTCCAACTATAGATATAAAAGGCAGGAGAAAGCACAATACTGATGGCTTTAGTAATAATCAAAGACCCGCTGAAGTCAAAATTGACCAGTATGTGGGCAAAAATCAAAGAAAAGTTAGCTTTTATGCAAGTTCTCTTTCGAGAGACCTTTTGACAACTGCTTTTGTAGAAGTTCAAAGAAACACAAACGGTGGAAGCTACATTAGACGTAGCAGTGAACCTCTGCAAATGTCAAATAAAGCAGCTAGACAGTTAAAAGATTCAATAAATGGTAGCGATGGACCAAAGAAAAAGATCAGTAGAACGGATGAAGATATTGCCATTTTAAAAGCAGAGATTTGTGAAGATGGTCGTAACTCTGTTGATTTCACCAGAAAGTATCGAAGAGAGTCATGTGGTTTCCATGATGAAACTTTATCTAAGTGAGTGAATATACTTATATGAGAAATTGGTTATACTATTGAATCATGTAGTGATTTTTATATCTTATTTATAAGTTGATTAACAAATATGAGTGAACAAGCCTGCTGGTTCTTGATCCTGACTTGTTTAATTATAGGTCTAATGGAAATATGAATAGTTTGTCCCAAGTTTATTTAGGATTTGCAATTGATGTAAGGTTAAAGGACTTTTGTTTGAATGGAGGCCTATTTTTTTCTTCTTCTTTAAAATGATGAAGTGACTGCACTGTTTTGAACTGTTACTGCTTTCCACTTGAATGAACTTTTTTTTTAAATTGGAATTTGGAAAACTAATAAAATGATGTTTTTTATAAACAAAAAAGTTTCTTTCTGCTAAATTTTTATAATTTTTATTTTTTATATTTCATGAAAGTAGAATTAAATTTGACAGCTTTAAACTTATTGGAATTACTTATCTTGCAGATTTGCTGAGGAGCTAATGAAGACAGAATGTAAAATTCCAGAACTTTACCTATTTGATTCTTCAAACAGAAGTACAAGTGGTTCATCTAGTCATTCATGGCGTAGCAGTATAAGTGGTTTTAAAGATGAGACTTTAGCCAAATTTGAAGAACAGCTACTCTTAGCTCGTAGACCAAAATCAAGGGGAAGTCTAAAAAGAAGGCGATCAGCAAAATCTTCTAAACATTCTAAAAGTAAATCATCAGAGAGACTTACTGAAAAAAGAGGTAGTAAAAGTTCATTGTACAGCCAACAAGGTCAATCAATAGGTAGTGAAACTTCATTGTATTCCTTATGTTCATCCACACCAAGTCCACCCTTGGAAGAGTTATCTAACTTTGCTGAACAATTATCACATAATATAATTGCCGATAGTTTTAAGGTTATGTTTGGTGGAGCAGTGCCAACTTGTCAAACTTCCACTTCTAATAAAAATTATAACGTTGACAGCTACGCTGAAAAAATTGCTGCTGAGATATTGTGCCAAGCTTTTTCTGATTTAAAAGATAATAATGATTGGATACAAAGACATCAAATCCACGAGAAGGAAAGTGAGGTCCAAGGTGAAGATGACTCACATAGCCAATCAGATGAGTATGCTGATGCATTAGATGTTCCATATAGACGACTAGAAGAATTTGCTGATGTACTGGCACTTAATGTATTACAGAGATCTATTAATGTATTTAGACGAGAAAAGGAAAGCACAAAAAGGGTAAGTCTATGATAAGTGACATAAGTAAAACATCTGTAAAGCAGCAAATAAAACCAAAAACACCCATGTAAAGGTTAATTTACAGTCTTTAGTTAAATACAAACATACATATCAATATTGAGAAGACTTGCAATGTGCTCAGTGGTGTGAAAATATAAAAATACAATGACAATAGGTTAATGTGATAACGAACTACAGACTTGATAATGGCATAAACTTTTATTCTTTTAACATGTTTATGTAGTCAATTCTGCATAGATTATACAGAAATTATAAAAAAAAACTGTCATCCATTTATTAATAGTGAAATCACCTTTTTATACGCTGGTTTACGTGACATATTGTTGATATATATCAGATTGATACAGATTTGGTGTAGATGGGATTTTTTTTTTTCAATTTTTTTTTTTACGTCTTATATCATGTATATTGAAATCAACATTTGTTAGTTGAGAAACATGAAGCAACGACAAGAAGATCATGGCAACATTGGCAAGTAAAAGTAATATTGCTATTGATAGTATTATATAAAATAAAATATTCTGAAAATCCAGTGATTGACTAACAATATCTTATTAAAATACTAATAAACAGAAAAAGCCGACCTTGTGAATTTGTTTTGCAGAGAAATATTGGTAGACCTATTGCTACAGGTAATTGGGGTTGTGGAGCATTTGGTGGTGACCCTCAGTTGAAAGCTATGCTTCAGTGGATGGCTGCATCGTATGCTGGAGTACCATATGTCATGTATTATACCTTTCATCACGACAAACTCATCAAGGTATGTTGGGATATATTTAAATTTTGGGGATAATGATTTAGGATTCATTGATATGGAACTGCGTTGTGTAATCATAACTTCTTGAATTGCTATTTGAATGATGGTTATGATTGTAATTTATTTAATTGCAGTTAAAAAAATAAAAACTATTTAGTCCATTTCTTCATTCAAGTGGTGTGTGGAATTATTTTAAAAAGGTGTAGATGTTCGTTTGGCAGGGTTCATTTGACCTTGATTTCATTTTATGAATCAATATGATAATACATGTATAAAGTTTATGTGATACCTTTATCTTTTGCTCTTTCAACATAAATTCAATCATAATCAGTAAAGGAGACAAGATATTTTAGCATGTGCAATCTTGTTAAAGTACTCTACATGATATGACATTAATGATAATACAAAACATTTGGGGTATTTATGTTCATTCAGCCTCTTTCTTCATATGCATTACAATTTTTGAATTCCTTTTGTAGTTACAAGAAACTGTTGATTCCATTTTATCAAGAGGATGGACAGTTTGTAATCTGATGCAGGCTATTAGAAATTACTGTTTAACCACCTACGATATGATGGAACAGTCCAACACAGACCCACCAGATTTATTGAAAGCTTTGTTATTTCAGGACTTTTTTTCCAAAGATGTGTCATATAACTAACACTAAAATTGTGATACAAATTCTTTTTATATTTATACTTCAATGTTTTAAATATTTTTACATGGCTGCAGTAAATAGTAAGCTTTACATATTATTGTCAGTACTTCAGGAAGTTAAATTTACTTCCTGCTTATTCTGTTTAATTAAATTTAATTTAAAAGAGATTTGCATAATGTTCAGTGTCAAATATTTCATACATATTTAGGTCAAACAACTAAATTACCATTATATGATTACATTTGTGTCAAAAATTGACAAAGGAATCATAAGTCTTTAAAACATTCTAAGGCAAAGTGCAATTTTATATATGTAAAGCCATATGCAATGAGTTTGTTATATGTATTTTGTTTATACAATTACTGAATACATGCTCCATAGGTTATTTTTAAAACTGCACAACATTTGTATTTTAACTATGAAAGATAGTGAAATCATAATAATAAGGGATGCATCTGATTGACATCTCTTAATGTTATAATATTTATGTCCAAGAGATGTAGAGATGAAAAAATGCTGAAAAATATTCAAAAATGGTCAATTAAACTCAATTTTTTAAGATATAACATACTGGATATGATCAACAGTTGCATATGGGGGTACATAAACAGACATATTTGTCAGTTGGGACCTTTATTTGAACACTGATGTTTCAAATACACATTTTGACCAACATGCTAGTTTATTATGAATAAAATTTGGTTGTTTAGTAAAACCTGTAACATAATAACATTGTTTATACAAAATTCTCAGAAATGATCCTGAATATGTTTAATTGTCATTTGTTCCATGTTTGCATTGTGTTCTGATTCTTTGTAAATATTTTTCGGGTAAATCTATTTCTGTTTGATGTGATGCTGTTCTAATCTTATTTTAATTGTCTGTTATTTATACTGTATCTTTTCTTTGGTAATCTGTTATGTAATAGGGAAATGTGTGTTAACACCTGAGCAAACATCCAACCTCATATCTTTTGCAAATTATTTGACCTGACAATTAAACCATCCTGATGCAACTTTCTGCCCTATATTTCAATTTCGCTAATAAATGTGTCAGTGAACAAAATCCTCAAAGTCACACATAATGAGTTCATAGTAATTTCATAGTAATTTAAATAATTTAATTACCCCTGATTTCTTTCAGAACTCACCATTTGAACTCATGATATGTAAAGTTAAGGATTTAGTGCTCACATTATTATCGACCTAATTTTTCCTGCTATAACCTATCTTGTAAATAAACTCCTGGGAAATACTGTGTAGCAATGCCATTGGTATCCATGTTTGAATTAAACATAAATCATAATTTAATTACAACTTTTATTTTATATATATACATCACAATTATAATTTGGCCCTTGGGGAAACTACTCAGCTAAAAAATTTAATTTTTTGCTCCATGCCTAAACCAAGAGCCTAGCTATGTGCATACTGAAAGTAGCAAAGTATAGACCCCTGGCTTGACATCACACCAATCCAATTGGAACGATGGTTCAAAATAAATGCATGAGGCTATCAGGAAGCCTATGAGGCTATCATTCCTAGAGGCTATCATGCCTATGAGGCTATGAGGAAGCCTATAATGAGACAATGAGGAAGCTTATAAGGAGGCTATGAGGAAGCCTAGTAGTGTTGATGTTGAATTGGTGTTGGAATGAATTTGTATGAAATTTGACAGTTTATCCCCAGAAATTCTTGGGGGATGAGTGAAATTTTTGAAACAACCAGTGATAAAATTTCATAAATGAAATCTATAAACCGTGCTGAGATTGATTCCCCTGTCATGGCAATATTGAAGGCGAAAGGAGGGGTCGGTCGGAGGCAAGTTTTTAGCTAAAACACTATTAGAGCCAATATTATTCTTATAACTGCTTAATCTGCATTTAAATAAATGAATACTCAAGGCAGCATACACAGGTTTTTAATACACAACTTCTTAATGGGATACTCCTAAGTGGGAGGAGTTAAAACTGCACCCAGATTAATGTATCAAGAAACAAAGGACAAAGGAAGCCAAATGCCACAAGTGGTCACTAATTAACAAGACATGTATATTTGTATTGGAACTGATGTAATTAGACCTCCTGCTAAGAACATGTGATAAACTTCACATCTAACTGATTGACATATGATAATAAATCTGTTTCATTTCAACAGCAAAGAAAATACACATCCTGGGAAAATCCTAAAATAATGACTACTGAGTAATTAAAATCAAACTATGTATAAACCTAACTTATATAACATATAAGTACCTATTACTTCAGATTTCCTGTATAAAATATGGTTAACTCCATTTAGTTTGGCCAAAAGGTTTATTAGACTTGCAAGATTTCTGAGGTCATTTTTATAGAAATAAAAAGATAAAAGAAAACGCTTTTTCTAAAGGAGAAGTTTTTGAAATGTCTATATCTTTATTTAAGTTTGTGTGTCTGAAAAGGATGATTACTTGGCACATTAAGGTGGTACCAAACATTACAGGGAGATAACTCTAAAAATCAGCTGAATGTTTTAAGCATGTTCTATTGTTATTGAAATAATAAGCATCTCAATGAACCAAACCAGTGTTTGTCAAACTGCTGTATTTCCAAAATGAAATTTTTCAAATAAAGAGTGGTTCGAAGTTTTTTTTAACTATTTTTTGTATTTTTGTCAAAGGTCTAATAAAATATTTTGTCCAAATTTTATGAAAATTGATCAAGCCAAATTAATTTAATTCAAGGTGTTTGGTACCACCTTAAGTCTCTGAACTGTAAAAATCTGACATACATGTACATTTCATAAATAGTTTTACAACTCCTATTAGATTGTTTAAACTGCTACTACTGGCAGTTGATAAATCAAACTGTTATAAATAGCTTGCTGCTTTACATAGAGGGTTTGCAGCTGCTTGGGTTAATAATTTTTGTCATACAAATTTTAAACACATGCTGTGCATGTCATTTTAACTGTTTTACAATTGTATTCTTCCTCTTAGTATCTGTTATGCACAGATTTGTCAATAGAAATATCAGTACACACATATGTTGGTAAAAGAATATATATGATATATATACATACTTTCTAGTCTTAGAAGTATTATCAATTATTGTCTCATTTACAATTAAATGTCCTAAAGGCTATAGATATTCTAAATGACGGTTTCTGCAGTATTACAAGTTTTTATGCTAGCTTGATACTCGATAAGGAAAATAAACTAGACAATCTATTTTGTACATAGATTTTATATAGATATAAGATGCTATATGTGCTAAAGATGGGCCTGTACTATACCTCAATTTATTATATACTCATACTTCTCTATAGATCTTTTTATTTTATATTAATATATAAACATAAGATGTGGTATGATGCATGGTAATGGGACAACTCTCCACCAGAGATAAAATGACATAGAAGTTTACAACTATAGGTCACTGTATGGACTTCAACAATGAGTAAAATCCATAGTTAGCTATAAAAATTGGCCTGAACACCTTACATATTGTTCAGTAATTCACTGTAAGTGATGAGGTTTGGCAAGTTATTATTACATGTTGTTCAAGCATGAGTACATATAAATTGTTTTGTCCAATAGGTAATTACATTCTGGTAGCATATCTTTGATAATCTTTATTCAGCTTGTTTAGACTAGAAGTGTGGTAATGAGATTAAGATTCTATAAATTCAGAAATTAATGCATGTATTAATTATTGCGATTTCGTCATATTAGACTAAACTGCAATTTAAATTTTGCGATAGTGAGAAAAATCCTGATTTATTTATTTGAAAAATTTCTTAATGCAAGTTTAAATTATTGTAATTATAACCCTGTAGCATTTTTCGCAATAATAAAAACTTTGCAATAACGACTGAATTTACAGTATTGTGTAGACTCCTGTCTATAATTAAAATTAACATGTTGACCTCTAGATGTTTGTTAAAAGTTTCAAACTGTTATTGGTTTATCTATTTCTGTGATTTATACTCCACCTTTTTTTTTATGGTAAGATGTGAATGCTGATCTATCTTATTTAAATGAATTGACATTACATGTTTTGGTGATTATGGTAGTCTATTATAATTATTACTATACTTAAAAATAGGATAAATTTTTTTAAAAGTAAGTTATAAAGTAAAAATGCTTGTCCGACAGATCACTAGACTTTAACCTCATTTTATTTGTTCAGTGATCTGGCATTTTACATTGTAATCATGTAATTTTCTACTGTATGAGTTCAAGGTCAGTTTTTATAAAGCTAATAGTCCATTTGCCATTTGATTCTGTTATTACACACTTTTTATACGACCGTATGGTCGTATATTGGTATCACGTTGGCATCGTCGTCTTCCGAAGACATTTGGTTTTCCCACTCTTACTTTAGTAAAAGTAAATAAAAATCTATGAAATTTAAACACAAGGTTTATGACCATTCTGTATCAAGCTTAAATGTTGTGTCCTTACTTGCCCCAACTGTTCAGTGTTTGACCTCTGCAGTCGTATAAAGCTGCACCCTGCAGAGCATCTGGATAAACAAATTACTAACCTTTGTCAATGGCAGACTGATTCTACAATGAACAAAATTGGTTTTTGTTAATGCAAAGGTTGATAAGTCAAAAGTGTTGTACCAGCGGTTAAACTAATTTTTGATAAATAACTTCTGGTGACAAAAGTGTTTAGTTAAACAACAAATTAATGTAATTAAAAGATTTGAAAACCTTACAGATTACTCACATTACGCAAAGATAAATTTGCACTTTCCCCTCGCTCTCCATTGTCAATAAAAATGTATGTCTCTCATAAGGAAGACAACAAAAAAAGGGATCTCTAATTACAGAGTTAATTACAGTTATTGACAAGTACACTATTGGATGTGGATATTTATTACCCTTACAGACTTGATCATGATTATGCAACTGCTAAGACATTTCTGTATGTCAAATCTAGATAGGGGAAAAGTTGTATAACATGTAATTGAAGACTTGTGTGATCCTTAAGCCATAGTTTTAAACACTGACAGTATTAAATTAATAACAAAGTCACATTAGAATCAAAACTGCACAGCTTATTTACTTTTAAAATTTGTGTTACTTTAGTGAAAAAAGTGCTTTTAGTATTTAGAGTTTGAAATCTTGATACCATGTTTAATAAAAGCAAGAAATATTTATCGTATCTTCTTGGAGAAAAAAAAAACACTTTTAACTTAGCAGATTTTTTTCTCATAAATTAGTAAATCAAAATGTTGTAAAGGGTGGTTGCAATGCACATTAAATCAGAAAACGCTTCAAAGAGTACCAAATATGTATTTCCTTTAATTGATTAGAAGTGACATGCTTCCATGTTCAGGGAAACAAAAGCTGTGATGCTGGCAATAAATGTAAAACAATGTATTAATTTCACAGGTTCTCTTTCCAATATGATTAAAAGAGCTGTTAATAAACTAATTCTTAGTATCTGAATAGTTATGTATATTTACTGGTAAAAACATTTTGTCAATAAATGAAATTAGTATTTTTACAAAAGATTTTTGTTAGATCTATGATTTATTTTATACTCTTTATTGATGTCTTTTTTTTTCTTGAACAATATTTATATAAATTATTTTTATTTATATGCTATTTTTTTCATTAAATAGTAGCTGAAAATAATCACATATACAGGGTGGCTTGACACTGATTGAAAATATATTGTTTGAAAATGAAATCAATGCACTTATGATCAAATAAAATTTTAAAACACCATTGTTATTTTTTTTGGGGGGGAAAATGTACTGCACATAAAAATAAGGAAATGTAGTATAATTGCCAATTAGACAACTGTCAAGTAAAGACCAAACAACACAGATGTGAAAAATCACTTGTCATTGATGGGGTCAACAATGAGATTAACAAATTCTATATACTAGTAAATAATTTAGAAAAAGGAAACCAAAACACCTGCTTTAAGTTACAACAATGAAATGAAAACCAATTATGGCAACACCAACAAATGACTTCTAATGGAAGCTATACAATCCGTCTTGGGACAGGCACATAAAGGAAGCAGTGATGTTAAATATGTTTGTAAGCTCTCAACCCTTCTCATAACCTGAGGCAGTGGTATTACAACACAGCATGAAAGCGAGCTGGAAAAGGCTCGACTAATATGCACAAATAAAGAGAAAATTACAACTCTAAGAGATCTTGCAGGTACTGGAGCCGTTTCAAAGCCTAATTCCCACTATTATGCAAACCATGTTCTATTAGACTCCATATCCTTAAGTGCACCAACAGAGAAATTAGTATAAAGACATAAGTAGTATTGAGAAGTCTGTTTATAAGTATGGGCTGATACAAAGATTTTTTGACTTTTTAGCCTGATACCACATCTTCTTATATCTATGTACACCTTACAATCAATCTATGCATTTAATATAGTTAACCTGTTGCTTATAGTATCTAAGAAACAACTTAACATTAACCAATGAACCATGAAAATGAGGTCAAGCCTGAGGTCAGATGATACCTGCCAGAAATACATATGCAATCTCTATACAACAAAACTAGTTAACAAAATTCTTGATAGTTTAAGAAAAACAGACCAAAACACAAAAACTTGATACTGAGCAATTAGCATTAAAAATGTAGTCAAGGTCAAATAAAACCTGACACTGATATGAACATCATAAAATATTTCCATACACCAAATATAGTAGACATATTTTGCTTATAGTATCTGAGATGTCAGTGGCGGATCCAAAAATTTTCATATGTGGGGGCCCACTGACTGACCTAAGAGGGGGCCCGCTCAAGTCACGCTTCAATGATTCCCTATATAAGCAACCAAATTTTTTCCCAAAAAGGGGGGGGGGGCCTGGCCCCCCCTCCCCCCCTTATATCCGCCTCTGGATGTGGACTTTACCACGAAAACTTAACCTTTTTACTGATCCTTGAAATGAGGTCGAGGTCAAATGAAAACGGTCTGACAGGCATGAGAACCTTGCATGGTATGCACATGCTAAATATAGTTATCATACTACTCATAATAAGAAAGATTACAAAAAATCTGAAACTTTTTTCAAGTAGTAACTAAACCATGAAAATGAGGTCAAGGACATTAGACATGTGACTGACAGAAACTTCGTATCATTATCCAGGACTTCCACTCTCTAAAAAATAAAGCTTTAAAGAAGTTAGCTAACACCACCGCTGCTGTAGCCGCCGTCAGATTACTATCCCTATGTCGAGCTTTTTGCGATAAAATTCGCAGGCTAGACAAAAACCACTGATATAAGCATTGTATGAAGGTGGTGTGTACCTTGAAATGAATCTTTATACCAAATATAGTTGTCCATATAGCACTTACAAACTGTCAATTTATGTAATAATAAACCCTTAAACATGAGGTAAAATGGCAGCTGAAAAACCATAAGGCACTTTCATACAGATATGTTTGATAATAAAGCCCCATCGCTAGATTAGTATTCCTATGTTTTGCAGATGACACAGACAAGCCAATAAATGATTTCATTTTAGCAGTCTTGATCTATTAACAGCATTGGCAGCTAAGCAAATAATCAGCAAGTACAATGATCAATTCTGTAAGGTAATACTTAAATATAAAAGAGAAGATGTGGTATGATTGCCAATGAGATAACTCTTCACAAGGCTGAGATCAAATGACACAGAAACTAACTACTATGGGACACTGTATGGCCTTCAACAATGAGCAAGGCCCAAACTGCAGAGTCAGCTAGTGGTGGGTTTAAACATATCGCAGGTGCCCAATTGTGTCCTAACCTGGGAAGATGGTGTAACAGTACAACATATGATTGAAAAGCATATTTATCTTAGGTCTTATTAAAACCAGCAAAGAAGTTTCACCAAAAAATATAAATGGGCTGCGTCAGATAGAAATCGACCCCATGCAAATAAAAATCAATACATCTGTTAACCTATTCCCGAATCCGGATTGAATAATCGCAACAGAAAGTGTGTAACTATCTGAAAAGTGAGTTCTTATACGAACCCTACTAAATAGACCAACACTCAGTTTTCATTTCTCATTTGAATGTTCAAATACCAACCAAATAATACTTTTTGTACATTTATAAGTGCATTTGCATAAGGTCAATTTCTATCCGACGAAGCTCAAATGATAAATGATGATGATAGACACAAGTTGATGGAAATAGAAATTATCTGCATGTGTCATACACTCCACACAAAAACCTCTTCCTCCTTTTACTTGTCATCCAGATTTCATTCAAATAAGACGGCTTTCTAAATAAATTTTATTTACCAATTAATCATCATGATCTTACATCACGATACAAAATAATCAGATGAAACCAAACACAATCTGCTTCATTCCGTTTGTATAAATATTAAACAAATTGTTACTACGGTATTGATATGCTTTTGGTCACATTTGTAAATAATTTATCTTTTACAATTAAAAAGAGGAAAAGGATCTGCATCATGGGTTTGGCATCATTAGCAAAATATTACAATAGAATAAATGACAGTTCTGAGGATTCTTTTCAATTTCCTGGTTGTTTTTATGATAGTGGTTTGAATACTAATTAGGGGGAGATAATCCTATTGTAATTTCCAATTACTTCAGTTTTATGATTTAAAATAAAATCATGTCTATTTTTTATAATCATTAAGTAACTAACAAACTCATAAATAAATAATAGAATTCGATAAAAAAAAATCCTCAATTTGTCTCAACTTTTAAAAAGGACATTCAAAAACATTACAGTTCTTATACAAAGGAAAATTATGGTTAAAGCTACAATATAAAAAAATACATGAATCACATTTTTTGTTTGCACTTCTCAACTTCTTACCTGGGTAATTGACGAAAAACTCCATGTCTTGATCAGCGCAAAAATGACTAAATCACCAAGGAAATAGCTAACATTTCATTCCACATTTTAACCCAAAGCTGTTTTAATATAAAGTTTCAACTCCCACCAAATTTCCTAGCATTTTTTTTTTTTTAAATTGAGAAGTACATTTCCATTCTTATTTTAGGGAACCTAGGGGTTTGGGGGTTAAGTAGCATTTTATTTAATACTTGGATTATTCCATTAGGGAATGATATGTAGGCTCATCCATCCACAATTATAAGATTAAATGGACTTTCCCAAAACTTTCAAATAAACTTCAGTCTCTGCCGACATTTTGTATGATTTTTTTTTCACTTCTAAAAGGTTCTCCAATCAAAGAATGGACTTTTTCATTTCTTACATCTTATTACTCATATTGAAGGATAGGTCGGTTCCGGTGATATGAACATAGATTTGGTTAGAGCAGATTCTGTGAATTTGCAACCACAAATCTTGTAATTTGGTCAATCTTCAATGACTGCATCAATCGTTAAAGGGTAAAAAAGAAAATTTATGAATTTAAGAAAGAGTTAAAAGAATTAAATTGTCAGAACTCATTACGAAAGTAGATATTTTCCATGTTAAAGCAAACTCTATTTAGTTCTCGGCAAGCTCTAACATATTAAGGCCTCGTATAACAAAATTTGACAATAAAAACAAATAAAATCATATAAAAACCACTAAAATTATATAAAAACAGATCAAACACAAATCTTGTTATAACAAAACCTTATATTTACTTGAATACTACAAATGTCCAGTGGCAAATATTTCATGCAGAATGAAATTCAGGATGAGAAGAAATTAACAGTAGGTCCTTAAGATAAGGGAGACGGATTAATATTAGGGAAATACTGTTCCCGAATCCCTTAGTATTATTGTATCACTGTATTTATATGTGTATGTCATGTACATGATCTTTTTTAAATAAAATATGTTTAAAGTAATAAGCCATCTTCCGATCCCTGTATCATTTGCAAATCTTGTAAAACTTAGACATGACTAGGTTATTTTGAATATTTTATACATCTCTAATAAATAAATCAACATGAAGAAATGGTAAATAGTTCTCTTTGTGTTTCACATCCAGCCTTACTCTTTATGAAAAAATTGTGAAATCTTTCAATTTTTCAAAAATAATTTTCTGAAATCCAAAACATATCACATTAAATTGAATAATTAATACTAAATAAAATACTTTAAACTCCTCCAGACACTTTTATATATGTGTTGTCTCCAAAAAAATCTCAGGAAAAAAAATGCAAGTCTTTGTACAAACTAATTTGAATCTAATTAAACATTCTTACCTGTAGATCACAAGATCATAGAGGTAATATATTTTTCACTTGAAATCTACTCACTTCACACAGATTTTTTTTTTCAGATATTAAAGCATTCCCCGAAAGGGAAAAGTTAATTTATGAACAATAAAACCTAAAAACATGAGGCCCCAAGAACCTGCATAGATTTTATAAACTTTGCATAATATTGTCTAAAGCATGATTGTATGTATAACTACTGATATTTGGTACCACCATTGATTTTCCCCTTAGGATATTATTAGTCTTTGTTAAATTTGTACTTTTCAAAAAAATGTGGAGAATTTATCTTTGGTTGAACTTTCAAATAAAGAAATACTTGGCATGAGTAAAGTTGTGTCCTATAGATAAACAAGAGTGCACACGCTGAAATGTCTCACCTTCTATACTAATCATTGATATTATGTTGATAGTCCTAAGTATAAAGCTAAACTTTAATACAACTGTCACAAAAACTTAACATTAACCAAGATAATTAAACAAAGACCAATGAACCTTGAAAATGAGGTCAAGGTCAGATGAACCATGCCAGACAGACATGTACAGCTAACAATGCTTCTATACAACATATATAGTTGACCTATTACTTATAATTTAAGAAAAATAGACCAAAACACAAAAACTTAACACTGTGCAATGAACTGTAAAAATGAGGTCACAGTCAAATAAAACCTGCGCGACTGACATAAAGATCATAAAATATTTCCATACACCAAATATAGATGACCTATGGCATATAGTATTAGATAAAAAGACCAAAACTCAAAAACGTAACTTTGACCACTGAACCATGAAAATGAGGTCAAGGTCACATGACATCTGCCCGCTAGACAGGTACACCTTACAATCATTCCATACAACAAATATAGTAGACCTATTGCATATAGTATGAGAAAAACAGACCAAAACACAAAAATTTAACTATATATAACCACTGAACCATGAAAATGAGGTCAAGGTCAGATGACACCTGCCAGTTGGACATGTACACCTTACAGTCCTTCCATACACCGAATATACTAGCCCTATTGCTTATAGTATCTGAGATATGGACTTGACCACCAAAACTTAACCTTGTTCACAGATCCATGAAATGAAGTCGAGGTCAAGTGAAAACTGTCTGACAGACATGAGGACCTTGCAAGGTACGCACATATCAAATATAGTTATCCTATTACTTATAATAACAGAGAATTCAACATTACAAAAAATCTGAACTTTTTTTTCAAGTGGTCACTGAACCATGAAAATGAGGTCAAGGACATTGGACATGTGACTGACGGAAACTTGGTAACATGAGGCATCTATATACAAAGTATGAAGCATCCAGGTCTTCCACCTTCTAAAATATAAAGCTTTTAAGAAGTTAGCTAACGCCGCCGCCGCCGGATCACTATCCCTATGTCGAGCTTTCTGCAACAAAAGTTGAAGGCTCGACAAAAATCGCATAATGTTTTATCGAATTTAAGAATAAAATGCTCTGCATGGCAAAGCTTGATATGACTGCAGAGGTCGATACCTGAACAGTTGGGGCAAATATGGACACAACATTCAAGCTTGATACAGCTCTGAATTTGGATTTCGGTTTCAAACCTTGTGTTCAAATTTCATAGAGACCCATTCACTTAGACTCAAGTTATTGTCCGGAAATTAAGTGTTTTCGGATGAGAACGACGACGTGATACCAATATTACGACGATCAAAATAACAAGCACTAAGGCTAAGTTTGATTAACCCATCACATTTTAAGTTCACTTTTGTTTTCTTCCTGTGTACAAGCTTTAGTAACCATGACAGTAGCGGATACGGAAATTTTCATAAGTGGGTGCCCTCTGACTGACCTAAGAGGGAGCCCTCTCCAGTCACGCTTCAGTGATTTCCTATATAAGCATCCAAATTTTTTCCCAAAAGGGAGGGGGGCCGGGCCCCCTGGCCCCCCCCCCTAAATCAGCCTCTGCATGACTGGCGGCATGTAACCACGAGTTTTCAAAATATTCTATGGAAACACTATGAAAAAAATAATGGTGCTTTGAAATATGTCTATGACACAAACAAAATCCATGCAACGAAATTTAAGATACATTTCCTACTACTGTTAAATTCGAGGGAATATTTTTCTGTGACCCTTTTTGTTATGCAACCGGATCTGACGTAGTAAGAGGTGGTGTTTACACCTTACGCCTTACGAAATGAATAACATACAATAAAAACAAAATTTAATTTTAGACTCTTTGGACCTTAATGTGGACCACTTCAAAAATGTGTCATAAAATCAAATATCTGTATACACAGTTAAATTCAGCATATGAAAGAACTTCAATGATTCAATATTTTAGAAAATCAAACAAATTTTAGTTTTGGACCTTTTAGTAATAGACCCTTAATTTGGACCATTTCAAAAACGGGACCAAAATCCAAAATCTAAATGCACGATTAGTTTCAGCATTTTAAAGAACCCTCAGTCTTTCAGACTTTGAATTAAACCCCACTGATATGATTTGATTTTTGGTGTTTAACGCCACTTTAAAGGGCCGCATTTAGGCCGCTATTTCATGGCGGCCAGTTTTTATTGGTGGAGGAAGCCGGAGTGACTTGAAAAAACAACCGACCTTCGATAGGAAAACTGACAATCCTAGCCAATTAAGATTGTAGTCGAGTGCACCCGCACGAGCGGGTTTCGAACTCACAACTTCAGGGTTGACTGGTAGTAGCCCCCTAATCCAAATTAAAATTTGGCCCCTAATTTCTAAACAGTTACGGTTAATATTACCCCAAAAAATCAATCCCAACATTTCTTTTTGGTATGGAATCTGATGGTACACAATCATAAAGACTCAGATCCAGACTTAGGCAGCAACCATTTAATTTTCTGGGGTGGGGGGGGGGGGGGGGGGGGGGGGCTATGGATTTTTTTTCTGGATAAACTTTTTTTTTCGCCTGCGGCGAAAAACAATCTATTTTTTTCGCGACAAGTCGAAAACAATTTTTTTCTTTCAATTCTAGCATTACATATAGTGGCAGCTGAGGGGGAAACAAACAATTTTTTTTTCTCAGAATCAAAAACAAATTATTTTTTTCTCCAAAAACTGGAAACAAACTTTTTTTTCCAAAAAAATCCATAGCCCCCCCCCCAGAAAATCAAATGGTTGCTGCCTTATACCAAAGTTATTGTCTGGAAACCAGAACACTGCCACGCAAATCGTCTTTGCTTTTGTTACATGTAATTTCTATGTAAGTCCATCTGATGAGTTAAACATTTTCCAATTATTTTTTACTCATCTGGGTAACTTTCCAAGTGAGATTTTCTCATCACTCATCCGTCGTCTTCGTTAACTTTTAGAAAAATCTTCTCCTCTGCAACTACCATGTGAGACAACTTTTACCATACTTGACCATAATCATAAGGGTATCTAGTTTAAAAAAAATGTATCGGCCTGGAATTTTCAGACGAATGAGACAACCCCATCCCGTTGTTAGGTTGCTGCCCCGGCTGAAATTGGTTATGTCTTAGGAAATTTGCATTTTTTTGTTTTTATCTTAAAAATTATCAAAAATAGTGGTAAAATGATAACAGCAAGTACGACTTGCTAGTATATTACAAATAAGTTAATATGACTAAAATTTCCAATTGTAGCCCTAAGGAGAAAGAAACAAAAATGATGAAAAGAACCACATTCTGTTTCTGCCTGTCCCAAGTCAGGAGCCTGTTATTCAGTGATCTTCAGTGGTTGCCGTTTGTTGCTGTGTTACATATTTGTTTTACGTTCATTGTTTTGTACATAAACTGGGACGTTAGTTTTTCGTTTGATATTTTTTACATTTGTCATTTCGAAACCTTTTATAGCGGACTATGCAGTACGGGCTTTTCTCATTGTTGAAGGGCATACGGTGACCTATAGTTGTTAATTTCTGTGTCATTTGGTCTCTTGAGTACTTGTTTCTATCCATGGGAAGGTCGACTATCCATATATTGTGGAAGCGTTTACAATGCTTAAAATGCGAAAAACAACAAGTGCATTATATGCTTTCCCATGTTTTAAAAAAGAATGAACAAAACAAAGAATAATTCACAAATTGATCTAGAATTATATTTAAGAAATAAATTATTGAGGGGGTAAATTGTAACACCAGGAAAGCGTCTATCGCGTGAGTTTTATGTCGGCGTAAATATAAAAAAAAGGAGATGAGGATTCTGGAATGAAGTCAGGGCCGGGAAACTGAGAGGTAAATGAATCCATTCTTTGGTGCAAAGCAACACGTTTTGTCATAAAAAAGATAAAAAATGCTGACGTGCAATATAGTGTATAAATGTACTGTAATATTGCCACGTGCTCAACACTCGAAACAATTCTGCAGGTTGGATGGGAATAATTGACAGATATGAGAGGAGTATGCAATTTAAATAATTTAAATTGCATACTCCTAATTTAATTACTGTTCTAACTGGTCAAGCAGTATACTTCATCCATCAATCACTTACTTATATCTAATAATTATTTGTTTTGTGCATAGACGATACATTAGAAGCGTTTAACAATAAGAAATAGCGGTTAAACGATATATAACCGACATGTATGTAGCGGATAACCGGTATACAATTAGTGGTTTACCGATAAAATTACCTTTTGAACCAAATGTTACACCATAGAAAATAGTATTTAAGCATAATCATTCAAACATTTTTGAAAATCAACAATCAGTGATTAGTGTAAACCACAAACCTGCCGGATGATGAAGATGCGAAAGAATGTCATCAAAGCTCCCAGAAGGCGATATAGATTTGGAACACTTCTTTTATATTGGGCCGATGGTAATGTTGTTGTCCAGGACTACACTGGGTTATTAAGTTTGCTAAATAAACGTAGACATTTAATTACATTACTGGAATCTAGTCGTAGACTTAACAGATCTGTTCCTAGCGTATTTTGTTGTTGGGATGTACAAGTACGCGGTCACGTCCACTTGTATTTTTGTCCATCTGACGAGTTAAGCCTGTTTTATCTGGTTTTTAAAGTTTGTTCTTATGTTGTAATGTTATACCACTGTCCCAGGTTATGGGGAGGATTTGGATTCCGCTAACATGTTTAACCCCGCCACATTATGTATGTGCCTTTCCCAAGTCAGGAGCCTGTTATTCAGTGGTTGTCCGGTGACCTATAGTTGTTAGTGTCTATGTTATTTTGGTCTTTTGTGGATAGTTGTCTCATTGGCAATCATACCACATCTTCTTTTTTTATATTGTCGTTTGTTTATGTGTTTTTTCGTTTTGTATTTTTTTTTCGTTCAATTGTTTTTATGTTATAAGGTCGTTAGCTTTTTCGTTTGAATTGTTTTACATTGTATTTTCGGGGCCTTTTATAGCTGACTATGCGATATGGGCTTTGCTCATTGTTGAAGGCCGTATGATAACATAAAGTTGTTAATTTCTGAGTCATTTTGGTCTCTTGTGGAGAGTTGTCTCAGTGGCAATCATACCACATCTTCTTTTTCATATTAATAAACTTCCTATTCCTTAGATGTTATCATTGCAACCATATGGCAATGCAGTACCTATAGTTCCTTTATTCAGAAATTGTCTCTTTCTTTTCGGTATTAGTACTTAATACTAGTATACAATTTTCCCGGTTTTTTTTTTTGGGTGGAATTCATGATGCTCAATCTTAAGTTTTCTTTGTTGTGCTGTGTACACTGTTGTTTGTTGTGATGTGTATACTGTTGTTTGTTGTGCTGTGTATACTGCTGTTTGTTTTAGGTCATTTTTCGCTTTTTGCGATTGCATTGTCAGTGTGTTTTCGACTTTAAATATCCTTTTTGTAACCCTCGTCACTCTTTTAAAGTAGCATTTTTGTTTATAGTAGCATCAAACATTACTTTAACAGTCATCTGCAAATATGCCTTCTAAAATTATGAAAATTATAACAGAACGGGTGCCGGTACGTAGAAACTGACCTGATTTTGTCATTCGGATGACAGAGGTGGTCTCGTTTCCGTCGGTTTATAAAATTTTTCATTTGTTAAAGTATATGATACTTGAACGCTAAATGCTGGTTTCTGGTAAATATATATGTTCTAGTAATCGATGTCGTTTACACATATCCACAACATATAAATTTACTGTCCTTTCTTCTACATTGTCATTGTCGTTATAATGTTCAAATTTTAAATACTTCTCAAACCATTTGAATAAATCTACAATTAAACAAAAATATAACTTTTATTAAATAAACAAATAAACAAAGAAAATAATTATATTCAATTGTCAAAATCCGCATCAGGTTTGCTATGACAACAAAATAGTTGACATAACCACTGTCGAAAGCTCGTGAATCCACTGTTAGGTTTGGATTGAAAATCAACTTCTATATCTATTTCAGATTCCATTGTTTTACTAGTAATCGTTGAAACATGAATATCTTCCAATAGTGGTGAAAAGAAAGGCCTTAAATGTGGTCTTGGAGTTTCTTCTGTGTCACTTAAACTAATACTGAACCATTCACTGTCTGACGTCCTAGATGTGTCTGGTATATCTAAAGAACAAATGGAACTTTATTAACATAGGAACAGTGAAAGCTGAATTTTACTTATAGCAAAACGACTGAGGATGCTAAGGTTGAAAACATAACTTGTAAAAACATTTCGTATTGACATTTTCAGTGTTGAATTTATAAAGTTTTTAGTGAAATGAAAAATTGAATGACAATTAGTGTTGATATCCTACATGTTGATGTACAATGTACTTATTTATATGAATCGAAAAGCCATCAAGGTTATAAAATGATAACTTCGATATATTGAACAAGGTGATTTGATATAATGTACCTTCATCCTCTGTATTGTCATCCAATGTCGACAAATCTAACTTTAGTTCTTCTTTTAACATAAGCTGTTTATCAATGATGTCTTTTGTTGAAGGCTTGCTTCTCTGAAAAGAAGAGTAAATTAAAGTGTTATTAGGTCCTTTTTTGCCAGTCGTGATATAAAAAATGGCGAGTTTCTATTTTGAAAGACCACCCCAGTAATTCATAACTTTTTAAGGAATACAATACTTTTATATGCGTTTATCTAATGTTATGTTGACATTTTGTTTCAGAATGACTTAGGATTGTATACAGCATTTCACCAGTACATGTGAATCAATGCTGTAAAATGTCGTTTCATTTTTTACTGAAATTATTTAATTGAATAGCAATATCAATACTATTTACCTTAAATACTTTGTTGACTATCCACTGAAGAGGTCCCTTCTTAGTGGGAACATTTTCACTTATTACAGATCCGTCTAGTTCTTCTGAAAAACAAAGATATAATGTTCCAAAACTATACACTTGAAAATGTTGAAAAACAAACAAATAGCTTAACCTCATTATTTCAGTATTTTTTTTATTGATATGTAATATATGTTTTTGTCCATTTAAGTCAGAAGTACATTACCACTTTAATTTTTGCATTACATTTTTTATTTTCCAATATGTTCAGCAATATTTACGAAAAGGGAGGGGGGGGGGTGTACATGTTTTGAGTAATCAACTCCTCCAAGTTTTCAACCCAAATCACTGAAACTACACAGGAAGATTGCACATATGTTTAAGTTGTGTACCTGCTATTGTCGAATTGTTTGAGGATTTTTGCCATGTTTGCAGACTTGTGAACTTAATCATTTTACATTAAAAGGTATGGAAGAAGGTACAATGCAAGTTTATTTTTATAACTACGATAACAGGGTAACATGAAAACTGTATGTTTAATTTTGGGTTACCACCGAGAACACCTGTTATATTTTTAATTTGTTGGAATTTTTTCCTTTCGGGCGAAAAAAAAAGGTAAAATTTTGTACATGTGTGTTCCTGAAACTTTTTCAAATCCCATATTTTCGTACTAGGAGATAATGTTTATCTATACTTACTGTTGATCGCTGCATTCTTCATGTCTGTTGTTTGGAAGCTTTGATAACTGTAATGCTGTTCTCTCACAAATGAGTTTATTCTTTTTTTTTTTACCGGTGAAAGGAAGGGTCCTGGTTGTCTTATCTCTACTCGTTCCTCTTTAAGATGCAGTTCTTGTTGTGAAGTCAAAGCCTTCTTTTTATTGTCTTTTGGCTGTAAAAAAAAAAAATATATATGAAGATATGAAAATTATGATAGTAAACTTTTGCTATCTATGCACAATATTGAAACAGGTCGTTTTTTTGATTTTCATTAAACAAGAAAATATAAACTTTATAAGCTCCTGATTGATTAGACAGTTGCTTTTAGGAACGTGTATTGTTTTAAATATTAACACCAATACTATATGTTTTTACACAAAGATAAACACAGCTGTACTTATAGTTAAAATGTTACGTTCCTTAAGACCCAATACTCAGACGATCAAGTGGATGAAACATGCATTAAAACAAATGTATTTAAATACCTCTTGGGAAACACGCCGCAGTAAGTCAATGTCAGTGGCTGGTTTCCAGAATTCCGCAAATTGTTTCTTAATCTTTTCTTGTTCTCTTAATATCCTATTTCTCTCCTTTTCTTCTTTGGTTGTTTTTTCTTTGGCATATGCGTCAACAAGTCTATTGTATTCAGCATCTCTGACGGATTTGTAAAAAGCAGCACGTTCGTTGTCTTCTGTTATTTCTTTGGTTGAAATAATCTCTTCTTGTTCTCTTACTATCCTATTTCTCTCTTCTTCCTTGATCATTTTTTCTTTGGCATATGCGTCAACAAGTTTATTGTATTCAGCATCTCTGACGGATTTGTAAAAGGCAGCGCATTCATCGTCGCCTGTTATTTCTTCTTCTCTGTTACTCAATGGCATTTCTGTCTCGTTACAATTAACTATCTGTGCAACAGACATAACGTTAGCTTCTATTTCACTGAAAATGAAACCAAGGAATATTCAGAACTATGATGCGACGCCGTTCAGGAAAGTTATACCCATTCAATAAAATACATAAATAGTGAAGAGGACAGGTTCAAAGAGAGCAATCAGACATACTGAATGTTATTTTTTTTTTCAGAATTAGAAAAAAAGTATGTCTAACATTTTTAATTAATTGAAGTAATATACATTATTGTAGTGTTAAAATCTTAAATGTGGTTATAGACAATATTCAATAGCTCTAACATCTTGAAAAAGGTCAGTCTAGAAAAACAAATTGTTAAAATATAATAGCAGTACGGACATATATCATAGAAATGGTAGTCAGTACCTACCTGAAAGCAACTTGAAATAACGACACCATTAAAGTACGGATATTCCATTCAAGACTGCTATTATCGGTCTCCATTTCTACTCTGAAAAAAGAAAAGGTAATATTACAGTAAAACTAATTTAAACGTTTATATATATCTATAATACTAAAATTACGAGGTCCAATTTGTCAGCCGTCATCGGGTAAAAACGACAAATCAAAGAATTCAACTCTATATATAACTAATATAGGACAATGGTGTAGATTAAAAATTACACCACTGCAGACCCTTTTGTTTTCCACATAATTAATATTGCCAATAATTAACAAGTTCCGGGTCTAATCCGATACCGATACCAATAGTATATTCACCTGTTAGCTATTACCTTATCTGTACGTTCCGCATTTGACAGGCGCACCACCAAACGGTGTATTTAGGATTTTGCTATATACACGGGTCATAATCAAAGGGCTGACACTACTAAATTCAATCATTGTCAAATTGTTCCCTATTGTAGCTTTATTCAGCAATCAGCAAGACTTTCTAAGATAACTAATATAGGACAATGCTGTTGATTAAAAATACCCTGGATAGCCTGGACCTTTTGTTTTCCAAATAATTAATATTTCCAATAATTGATAAGTTCCAGGTCGACGGGTTCAAACAGAAAGATTTGAAAACAGAGAAAACTGTGTATCTTATAATCGACATGACTTTATCAGATGACAATACCAATTACTAAAATAAGGCTTATGCATAGTTATATACTTTAATTCAGTCACGGACCCGCGATATCACGGGTGTGTACTTGTATATATGTAGGACTCAAATCTATGGCGGGTTCCAAATCTATGGCAGATTCCTAATCTATGGCAAATGTGACGTTACAAACGCCAAACAACTCAAATCTATGGTAGATTTTTGTTTTCCTCAAATCTATGGCAGATCTTTGAATTGCGTCACAATTAAATAACGCCATATTACATCGTCGCTCCCGGAAACGTTGGCGGAACCCTTAGATTTGAACACCATTCCAGATATAGGCATTTCCCTCGACAACAATTTGCAGATAGTCTCAAGGAAGATGTGACCTATTACTAGTATTCGGAAGGCGGACAAAATATGCTGTACCGGCCAAAGCCCGCGATGAACAACGGCACCGATTTTTTCATCGAGTTTTTTAGAGAAAGGAGTTATAGAAAACATTTTACTGTCTACGACTGGCAAAGATTATAAAGTGAAAGATAAAAAAAAAAACGGATATCAATTTGATTTTTATCGTCATTCAATAATAAAAAAAGATGCATTTTTAATTAACGAAGAAATAAATATTACTTGAAAATTGAAACTGATCATTTCTGTTTTATAAAAAAAAAAACCTTCTTAAGGGACTTACTAGACTAGTTGGTTTAATGAATGGGTTAAACAGGTACCGTGCAACGATTAGAAAATGTTTATTTTTACGGGGCACATCATTTCAATCTTGAAGTCTGTATTAAGGTATATGAATTTATCATTTACGTTTTATTTTTACCATCACGATTTGGTTGACCATTATTGAATGTTTATTTCACAAATGTTTAAAGATATGCTTCCGTTGTCGTACATGTCCACTTATTTAAGACAAATCATTGGTCGTATAGGTACTGCATTATTTTCCATTTGCTCATTATTCATGTTATTTGCAATAGATTTGGAAACCGTGAACATAAATCCGCCATAGATTAGGAAATTACAAAACTTGCCATAGATTAGGATTATAAAAAATCTGCCATAGATTTGGGATGGCATGACGTCACATTTGCCATAGATTAGGAATCTGCCATAGATTTGGAACCCACCATAGATTTGAGTCCTACATATATATATATTGCCTAATTTGTTGTAATTAAATCTCTCTCTTTCTCTCTCTCTCACCCCTCATATGTCTTATTTTTTTCAACCGACAAAACACTCAATGTCTGGTTCATTTAATCTATTGCTCGTTCATGCAATATATCTGGTGTTTTTTTTTTTAATGTGAATAAAAATTTACCAAGTTATTCTCGATTGCTGAATCTCGGACAAATGGTTACATACGTTTGGAATCGTTAAAAAAGCGTGTACACTGCTGAAGGCAAGTTAACAAACTGGCGACGTTGCCAAAGAAATATCAGAACTATGACGTTTAGACGTCAAGGATCATGTGACATAGTTTCTAATGGTCGAGGTTTAACTGTACATGATCTCTGTTTTAATAGTAAATAGCAATTAGTATTATTTTAACAGCAGTGTGCAAGTGTTCCAACAACTTCCATGCAAAGTTAATTGAACTCTGATAAATTTTGCCATTTTTAAGGTTTATTAGGATTATGTTGCCTCCAACGTATCGCCGTGTTTAAACATCCATGATACATTTGAGCATAACTGGGGAAGTAAAATTCAGAAAAGCGCTTCGGCCGCACGATTTGTATAAAGTGTTCTTTAAATTTCAACTGGTATTATCTGTGTTACTTGTGTTTATTTATTTCATTTGAATTGTATGCACACTACTGCTAGATAAACAGACTGTTTTGAACTAAACTTTATAATTATTTTATATGTTTATGATGCATTTGCAAGCCAATTGTACACAATTTTACATATATTAATCATAGTTCAATGTAACAGCAAAAAAAAAAAAAACAAAAAAAACCAAGAAAAACAATAACCGAACATAAATAAATAAAAAGATAATACTGTAAGCAGCGGTGGAATTGCTTCTATTAGTTTACTTTACTTGACATACAAGAGCCTTTTTTACAAGATTGTTTTATGTAAATGATTCTTGCAAACAGCCAATATTGAAATAGTTCAATTATTCTGTAGTATGGCTGTTAATGTGGATGATCAAAATAATATACTGATTTTACTTACGTCAGAAAAACAAATCAGTTCAAAACTTTGAGTTGTGTAAAATTTAAGTTTGAGAAAAAAGTTTACAGGATATCAAATATATCAATAATTTTTGCTAATTTTGCATTGGTTTTCCTTTATTTTTGCTGAGCATAACACCTAAGACAAAAATAAATACAATGTAGTCTTACCTTACAATGTGATTCCTACAATCTTCATAAAACTTTCAAAATTCAACTTTAGATATTCAGGCGTAAAAAGGCGGCAGGCAGATAGATAGCAACGTTCTAATCTGATACAAGGTTGCCAGAGGGGTTTATGACGTTTTGACGTTAGATATCATGTGGGAACGTTTGCGTTACCTGATTGGTGCTGCATGGACTTCAATCGGTCCAACCAATGCGAGTCTTGGTGGATATGGCCGAATAGAAGTATTTTCTTTGCCAATGAAACTTAAAAGAAGTTAGAAATATTTTTCGCAAAATTTATCAAAATTCGGTTTGAACCAGTGTAGTTTATTAAAAAGTAAAATCACAAAAATACTGAACTCAGAGGAAAATCAATTCGGAAAGTCCATAATCACATGGCAAAATCAAAAAACAAAATGCATCAAAAACAAATGGACAAGAACTGTCATATTCCTGAATTGGTACAGGCATTTTCAAATGTAGAAAATGGTGGATTGAACCTGGTTTTATAGCTAGCTAAACCTCTCACTTGTATGACAGTCTCATCAAATTCCATTATATTGTCACCGATGCGTGAACAAAACAAACAGACAAAATAGGTAAAAATGTCAAAAAATAGGGGTACAGCAGTCAACATTGTGTTATCATCTTAATCACTATAAAACAACAAATGTAACAAAGAAGCACAACAGAGTTATACGTAGACCGCTTTGTTGCTTCTCACCTTGAAATCTCCAATCTTCAAATGTGTACTGAGGTTTGTTACTTGTATAAGATTATTTTTGTTTACAAATATACTTGATTGATTGATTGTTAGTTGCTTTACGCCGCGGAAGCACAAAAAGGCTATATCCCGGCGAGTCACAAATATACTTAATAACTACTAAAATGTTTTACTTTATATCGAATTAAGAACATTTCTGAATTTCATATTCGTGTTTTTCCGTTATTAGCAATAGCTCAAGGCTTTGAAGATGATTATCTGCATAAACATGAACTTGACACACAATTGAAACAGGGAACACTCAAAGTCATAACGGTAATGAAATGCACTGATATTTTTTTGATTCGTAACTGTTATGACAGACTGGGGGAAACCTTGCTAAATTATTAGTTGGAATTAGCTTTGACTGACTAGCGTGCTGTAACGGCGATTACTCTTATGTACCTTGACTAAGTGGTTTTTTTCTCCGTTTTGTTATAACATATGTGTTATTTTGTGAGCTTAGTGGCGTTCTGGTGAATTTCCAACTGATTTTAGAGTCATTTTTTTCTTTTACATTTAAAACATTTCTAATAGCCAAATCCCATTCCGTGTCAGCTGTTTCAATATATATATAATCATGTAAATAAGTATATATTTCGTTGGTATTCGTTTGTTGTTTTTATCTCAAATCAGACCATTGTTTTTTTTCTGGTTTTCTTATTCGAATTGTTTCGGGGTTTGCCATTCTGGCGCATTTTAAAGCTAGCTACACGGTATGGGTGTCGCTTATTGTTGAAGGCCGACTGTTCTTTCAGTTCTTGTCCGTTTAACTCTGGTGAATATATCTTTAGTCCAATGGCAATCGTACAATAATTTTCTTTATTTTATTTTTAGACAAAACAAATCTCGAGGTAAAAGAACATTTTGTAGATGAAAAGCTTTCCAAGCAATTTGTATGGTGCAATCACTTTTACATTATGCAATCATTTTTGAAATACCAGAATATGAATAAGATGAAACCTGCCACTGCACACGTAGACGTATGTGACACATAACCATGACACAGCAAAAGAGATGCGAAAGGGACATCTCTGCTGTCATCTGTGAAACGAATTCCAAAGCGGCCAACCACTATATACATAATACGTGTCTTCGACTATTGACGATTTAAACTTTTCATTTAAATAAACTCATCATAGATACCAGGACTAAATTTAGTATATACGCCAGACGCGCGTTTCGTCTACAAAAGACTCATCAGTGACGCTCGAATCCAAAAAAGTTAAAAAGGCCAAATAAAGTACGAAGTTGAAGAACATAGAGAACCAAAATTCCTAAAAGTTTTGCCAAATACAGCTAAGGTAATCTATGCCTGAGGTAGAAAAGCCTTAGTATTTCAAAAAATTCAAAAAATTTTAAACAGTAAATTTATAAATATAACCATATAAATGATAGCGAGATTGTATATATATCAGTATTTTGGAATAACAAGTTATTCATTCGATGAACACTTATGTCTAGCGAACGAATTTTTTAATCATTGGTCTTTTATTCGAAAAAAAAAAAAGACAATTAAGCAAAGAGGAGAAGCTTGCATATATTAAAACATGGAAATACAATGTATGTGTCCCTCTGGCACAGTTGGTGAACACACATGTGTCCCTCATCACCCTAAACACATGTGTTATAATAATAACTAGCCCAATTTTGTGTCAATACAAGAGAGTAAACCAGGGGCGGATCCCATCATTTTAAAAGGGGGGGGTTCCGGGGGTGCGCACCCCCCCCTTTATTTTTGCCGATCAATGCATTTGTATCGGGACATATGTTTTGCACCCCCCCCCCTTTGCCCTGTTTGCCCTGGGTTAGCACCCCCCCTTTCGAAAATTCCTGCATCCGCCCCTGCCAACTATATGCTCCCATTCAAATGCATTGATCGTAAAAATGGGGATCCGCCAGGCTTTTCTGACCATGATTGAGTTAATGTTGAAAGTATCTAAAATAAATGTTTTACTACAAATATTACAATCAAAGCACCGATGGTAAAGATTGCTGTAATTTATCAGTGGGAAGACATAATCTATATTTTTAGATTCCTACACCTTGCAAAAGTTATGTAGTTTTCTTGATAAGTTAAAGATCATTTTGTGCCTTGAATATCTGAGCATATATTGAATAGAATGTTATGATCGATGCACTATATTTTGTGTATCAAAAAAGGTAGTGATCAGCCTTGGGACATTTAGATATCAAGTCAGTCCCATAAGGTTTTGATTGCATTTCATGCAATCTTTACTTAAAAACTCAACATTATCGATGATCGATGACCATAAGGTTAAGGTCAGATAAACACCTGCAGACATGAACACCTTACAATCATTTCATACAACAAATACAGTTGACCCTTTGCTTATAGATTCAGAGAAACAAATCAATCTCAGAAACTTATCACTTCCCAAAAAACCATGAAAATGAGGTCAAGGTCAGATGATATATGTACACTTTAAAATCATTACATACACCATGTAAAGTGTTATGTTAGGTTTTTTTCTTCTGTCCATGACAAGTAACCTCTAGAAGAACCTAAATTTTTCACCTGATAAATATATGAGATTTGAAAATTATGTTTAACAGTTCTGAAATCGATTACACTTTTTGCAAACTAACACACAGACATGGCTAAAATTCATCTTTTAAGGTAATAACTCTATGTCAATTGACAATCTTAAATTGGTAAACTTTATTGTACAAATTGTTCCATTGTTGCACTATTTATCTAATGTTTGCCAAAAAAATAAGTAAGAACCATCTTTCAAGAGCAATAACCCCTGTAAGGGGTCAATTTGAGATTTTGACCATGTTGACTTATTTCTAATTCCTGTTTTATTGAACATGTTTGCTATTTCCAGTTTCTGCATAATTGGGCTAAATAATGTTTGATATGGCTTAGGCAATAACTCCTATAAGAGGGCAATTTACTATTTTAGACATGTTGATCTTGTAGATCTTACTTCACTAGACAATTTTCTATCTGCAATTGTTTCTGCAAAGAAGGGTACACATGATAATTTGTCCCATGTTTCGCTTATTTGTAGATCTTATTACTCTGATCATTTTTACTTTTAAACATTTCTTTCTCACAGTTATACTTTTTTGGACACATTAACAAACCAGGTGCTCCGCAGGGCGCAGCTTTATACGACTGCAGAGGTCTAACCCAGAACAGTTGGGGCAAGTATGGACAAGAGTAGGCTAATGCCGCTACAAGACAGCAATCGCACCTGCAAAGTGGAAAGGGATTAATATAAGTTGCAAAACTTGTTTCCCAATCCACTATAAATAAATATGTTTAAACTAAGTATGGACACAACATTCAAGCTTATACAGCTCTGAATTTGGATTGTGATCACATTTTTTGACATAATAAGAATTTCTGACAGAAAACAAATGTCAATATCTTACAAAACTATTGTGCAATATTGTGCAATTAAAGATTTCTTCTTCAAACTTTTCAAAAATTTGATTTGGAATTGGAGAAATTTTTAGGGAAAAAATGAAAACTGCCCCCCCTTTTTTTGCAATTATTCCAAAACCTGATATTTCTTTATACATAATTTACAAGAAGTGTACGGGAGGTAAATCTGAACATACTCAACATTGTATGTTTATTTTTTTGAATTACCTCCCTTACACTGCTTTTAAAAATTGTCTTAATTGTCCATTGACCAGAAAACCCTTGTTTCCCCCCTTTTTTGGCCCTTTTGCCCCTAGTTCTAAACTAGAGGTTCTCAAGAGACGGTGTCGCTCACCTTGGTCTATGTGCATATTAAACAATGGACACGAATAAATTCATGACAAATTGTGTTTTGGTGATGGTGATGTGTTTGTAGATCTTACTTTACTGAACATTCTTGTTGCTGCAATTATCTAGATCTATAATGAACTTTGCCCAGTAATTACAGTGGAAAATATTTTCTAAAAATTTACAAAAATTTATGAAAATTGTTAAAAATGGACTATAAAGGGCGATAACTCCCTAAAGGGTCATTTGAAAATTTTGGTTATGTTGACTTAATTGTAGACCATTGTAGACCCTTCTTTGCTGAACATTATTGCTGTTTACAGTTTATCTCTATAATAATATTCAAGATAACAACCAAAAACTGCAAAATTTTATTTAAAATTACTATTTTGGGGCAGAAACCCAACAAGGGGTTGTCTGATTTGTCTGAAAATTTCAGGGCAGATAGATCTTCATCTGGTAAACAATTTTATCCCTTGTCAGATTTGCTCTAAATGCTTTGGTTTCAGAGATATAAGCCAAAATCTACATGTCACCCCTATGTACTATTTTTAGCCATGGTGGCCATCTTGGTTGGTTGGCCAGGTCACACCACACATTTTTTAAATTAGATACCCCAATGATGATTGTGGCCAAGTTTGGTTAAATTTGGCCCAGTAGTTTCAGAGGAGAAGATTTTTTAATAGAATACTAAAATTTTTGAAAATGGTTTAAAATTAACTATAAAGCACAATAACTCCTTAAGGGGTCAACTGACAATTTTGGTCATGTTTACTTTTTTATAGATCTTACTTTGCTGAACATTACTGCTGTTTACATTTTATCTCTATCCATAAAAATATTCAAGATAATAACCAACAAGAGTGCACACGCTGAAATGTCTCGCCTTCTATACTAATCATTGATATTATGTTGATAGTCCTAAGTATAAAGCTAAGCTTTATAACAACTGTCACATAAACTTAACATTAACCAAGATAATTAAACATACACCAATGAACCTTGAAAATGAGGTCAAGGTCAGATGAACCATGCCAGGCAGACATGTACAGCTAACAATGCTTCTATACAACCTATATAGTTGACCTATTACTTATAGTTTTAAGAAAAATAGACCAAAACACAAAAACTTAACACTGTGCAATGAACCATGAAAATGAGGTCACAGTCAAATAAAACCTTTGCGACTGACATAAAGATCATAACCATATTTCCATACACCAAATATAGTTGACCTATGGCATATAGTATTAGATAAAAAGACCAAAACTCAAAAACTTAACTTTGACCACTGAACCACAGTGGCGGATCCAGAAATTTTCATAAGTGGGGGCCCACTGACTGACCTAAGAGGGGGCCTGCTCCAGTCACGCTTCAGTGATTCCCTATATAGGCAACACAATTTTATTCCAAAAAGGGGGGCCTGGGCCCCCCTCTAAATCCGCCTCTGAACCATGAAAATGAGGTCAAGGTCACATGACATCTGCCCGCTAGACATGTACACCTTACAATCGTTCCATACAACAAATATAGCAGACCTATTGCATATAGTATGAGAAAAACAGACCAAAACACAAAAATTTAACTATAAACACTGAACCATGAGGTCAAGGTCAGATGACACCTGCCAGTTGGACATGTACACCTTACAGTCCTTCCATACACTGAATATACTAGCCCTATTGCTTATAGTATCTGAGATATGGACTTGACCACCAAAACTTAACCTTGTTCACTGATCCATGAAATGAGGTTGAGGTCAAGTGAAAACTGTCTGAGACATGAGGACCTTGCAAGGTACGCACATATCAAATATAGTTATCCTAATACTTATAATAAGAGAGAATTCAACATTACAAAACATTTGAACATTTTTTTCAAGTGGTCACTGAACCATGAAAATGAGGTCAAGGACATTGGACATGTGACTGACGGAAACTTCGTAACATGAGGCATCTATATACAAAGTATGAAGCATCCAGGTCTTCCACCTTCTAATATATAAAGCTTTTAAGAAGTTAGCTAACACCGCCGCCGCCAGATCACTATCCCTATGTCGAGCTTTCTGCAACAAAAGTTGCAGGCTCGACAAAAACTGCAAAAGTTTCCTTAAAATTACTAATTTGGTGGCAGCAACCCAAGTTTGGTTAAATTTGTCCCAGTAGTTTCAGAGGATAAGATTTTTGTAAAAGTTAACGACAACGGACGCTGACAACGGACGCTGTCAACGGACGCCGACGACGACGGACGCAAAGTGATGAGAAAAGCTCACTTGGCCCTTTGGGCCAGGTGAGCTTAAAATGTTGAGTGATAACCACCAAAGTCAATACTAAACATCCCTTCATGATATGGAAACTAGTGGTATAATTTCAAAGAAATTCATACACTTAATCACAAGTTATTGTTTGAAAACTACAACCTTTTATGGCCCCTCATTCTTAAACTATTGGGACCATAACCCCCAAAATCAATCCCAACCTTCCTTTAGTGGTATTAAACCTTCTGGTAAAAAATTATAGAGATCCATTTACTAAAACAAAAGTTATTGTCCGGAAACAAAATACGTCTTTGGAAGACAACGACTCAGACGACATGACACCATTATACGACACAAAATTTTTTTTGGCAGTCGTATAAAAACTTTATCCTGCTCATAATTTTTTATCCTTTAGTTTTTCTATATCTTCTTTAGTTATTGAGATATACAAGTGTCACTTTACCCTTTGTTCTAATTTTCAAACATCAGCAATGACTTTTACAGAATCAAATCTTTTGATAATACTTTAAAACTAGATACCCTATGGATGCCAGGCTTCCAAGCATTTGTCTTAGGTGTCAAGAAAAGTTATAACACAAAGTATTATTTCAATTTTATTTTATTTGACACTCATTCATATATAATCAGTCCTTCATACATCATAACCCTAAAATATCATTTAGAAGCTTAATTTGTGTGACCATTGCCACAATTCATACAATATACTGACAATATAAAAACTCGTATACCATTCACAACTTTATAAAACATAAGAAAAACAGAGAGATCTTTCAAGACCAACTCTTCAAACAGTATGAAAATGTCCAATTATTTATTCATAATTAATATAAAACAAAAATTAACATTTGTTCATGACTTAAAATAACATTTGCTCACTTGTACCAATGTTTCATGAATTTTAAACACCTATCACAACCTGCTTTTGGGAGTTCTAAGAGTAATATTTAAGATTCCTTTTTCTTATTAATTATCCCTTTATCATTCATGATTAATTCTCTGCTGACTGCTGTAGGATTTGGTAGATTTAAAAACAAAGCATAGAGATACTTTTGTATAAATTGAATTCAAATTAATTTCACTAGATAGATTTGTTGGTAGAATATTTTTTTGTCTAATGATTTTATGATGCAGTATAAGCATACAGTTGAAATATTCGTGATACCCATTTAAATAATAATAAGCAGTTATGGAAAACATTTTTCGAATTTAGATATATTAAAATAAATGTATCAAAATCAAAGTTAAAATATCCAAAAGTAAACCTTAAATAAAAGTATATACATTTTTTCTATTCGTAACTGAAAGGAAAAGCAAATGACAGTACTGGACTTTCAACTTATTTTCAAAAATAAATTGTAAACCACAATATTTCTGAATGAAATCTCCCCAATTAAAACAGGATTGCTAATGCAAGTAATTATTAAGGTGTTCAGTTTGGATTTTTTTAAATCACTATTTTTAATCAATCTACTGTCATTTAACCATTATCCTTAAATTCAGCAGTACAGCATGGCAATAATTTATAAACTGCAATCCTGAGAAGTAGCATTTGTAAAATAAAAAGAATCAAAATAATTCAGCATAAAAACCTTCCATCTTGGAACACACTTAACTGACAGAATGTACCAACAACACATAAAATTGAAACACACTAAAACATGCACACATAAAATATGAATTAAGTATAAAATTCAAACATTTAACCAACTCTAGATATATACTAATGTTTAACAATATTTTGAATATATAAATGACAAATATATTGAAATATCCTAATATTATTTGTACAGCCAAGGACCTTTAGCTCTAATAACAATGATAACTCATGGAAATTACAAACATCACAATTTCAAACAACTAGGCAATAAATCTAACTAAGACAAAAAATGCAAAAGGACTTTTATAGCATTTAGTCCATGAAAACTACACTAAATGTAAAAAGAACAAAAATAACATTCTCTCCTTTTAAAAGTTACATGTTTTTGTGTAAACATTTGTAGTGAATATAAATTTCTAACCCATTATTGGAAGTTTAATTATTTTCTATTTTTTTTCCATTTTTTTTTTAACTAATAGAGCTCATTCATACCTTTACTTGGACAACATATCTTAAAAATTTAAGATTTTATGGTTTTCACATGCGACTGACTGTCAAGAGGACATTGTTGTCACTTTGGAAGTATAAATGAGCCAGGAAAATAAGATAAATTGGACATATTATACTTAGGTTGGTGGTTTGAAAATATTATTGCTTGCATGTTTTTGTGGTAAAGTCTGTACACAATAAATGTTAAACATGTAAATAAGTGATCCCTGAGACTGCATTAATAAATGCAAAAATGTTGGTCAAAAATAAACAATTCTATTGGTTGAATTAAATTTGAGATATTAATTAAGTTATAAGACCAGATTTTGCTCTTTTGATTTCATTAACTATATCTGACAGAAATTTGAATTTTCAAATATTTTTTCAGTTAATGATTTGAATGAAAAAATAATTGTTGATCAAATGATTAATTTTTAGATTAACAAATTAGATTTGTTAAAAAATAATTTCATGTGAAGACAAACTAGTTGATAATCTATAACTATCTACTATGCCTTACTGCAAAATAACATTACCAATATTCTTGTAAACTATGATGATGGTTTTGTTTTGCAAATTTGCAAATGAAACACAATTCTGTCATCAGATCTTCATGATGAAAACATGTTTCATTTCAATAAAAAATTGCATATCAATGCTGATCAGTACCGGTAAATGATTTACAAGCCTACCATACATTTTATCATCTCAGCTAGGAATAAAATTTGTCTTTTTGGGTCAGCACAATGTCTTTCTACATTCTGTTAGTCGTGAAGCAACACAATATTTTCAAAAGGATCAAACGTTTAACAATAAAGTAAAAAAAAAAATTCATGTCAATTTCATTCTCCTCTTTAAAAAATTAAATTCTAAACAAATATATCTTTAGAATTGAATGATATACTGTAAAGTCAGAAATTATTGCAAGTTTGTCATTTTCGACTAAACTGTGAATTTAATTTTTGCGATTATAACCATGTCACATTTTTCTCAATAATAAAAATATTGCAATAATTCATGAATTTACAGTAACAAGAGCATATACATATATATGTAGAGCAAATGAGATTCTTTGCATGATTACTAACTTAAAACAGTACACAGTTTAAAAAGGCCTCTTAAGGATAATGACTTAGAGATGCACTGCTAAATTATGTTCTTGGTCAAATTGAAAGCAGAAGTATGCTCATAAAATGTCTGATTCTACTTTCAAAGACAAGAATGAGATCATACGAATGAAACAGAAACGATGTATGAAACTGTTTAACATATTTACGTACATGACTTGAATATTCCATGATCATGCAAACATGAAAGGTGTTACCAAACACTATACCCTGATATGCAGCTGATTGTGTTTATAGGTTTGTATTTTGATTGATAAGTATCTTTTAAGTTACATTCAAGACATGGTAAACAATGAAATCATACATACATACAGGTTAATTGTTCTTGCAGTGACAAAGACTATGTGTGCATATGGGATGAAAAACCACAATCAATTTTTTAATCAATCAATCATATATGTTTATCAAGAGTTTCTGAGGAAAAATCCTTACAAAATTTCTTAATGCAACCTTTTCTCATGTAAAAAAAAACAAAAAAAACCCAAAATTTTGTTGAGTAAAAATTGTACAAGCTAAATATATTTCCTAAAACATGTAAAAGGTTGGTTTCAAATTTGACTAAAAACTATTTGAGAGATCACAAATGGCTTTGTTAAATTTTAAAATATTTTATATTTTGCTAAAAAGAGTATTACTGATCGTAAATATGATGGGTGTATAGATGGGTGTATAATATTTTGAAGGTTTAATATACACATAAAACTAAAGCTTATTTGACAAACTTTTCAATAAACCAATGTTTGTCAATGGTTTTGTTTTCAGATGAGCCAACATCACTTAACATATTTATTAACTGATGAGAAAGTCATAATTAGATTCGAAATCATGCATACAAGATCTGGTTTCCTGTATAATGGTTTCTTCAGTGGTCCTTGTGAGAATGAGTTGAGCTACTGGATCCCTGCTGTACAAAGCTATCATCATGCATGTCCATTTTGTCTGTGACCTAAATAGTCGTTATAACTTATAGTTATTTTCTCGCTTCGATAACGAGTCAATTTTATATTTCTACGGACTTCATTGTTAATTGGTCCCCTCAAACCTCCTTTGCGAAGAAGAGAGTCTATTGTCTGTACTGCATCCCAGCCTGGAAAGTCAACAGAATTGTTTAAGTTTTAGCTCGAAAATATTTATAACAATGAATAAGGTTAAATTGTACATCAGAGCAAATACCTTTTGATTGTGAACACTTAATTTAATCACTTTATAGCTCACCTGACCTGAAAGGTCAAGCGAGCTTTTCTCATCACTTGGCGTCCGTCGTCCATCGTCCTGCGTCCGTCGTCCGTAAACTTTTACAAAAATTTCTTGCTATTGTGCAATACTGTTCAATTGAAAATTTCTTGCTATTGCACAATACTGTGCAATTGAAGATTTCTTGCTATTGCTGAATACTGTGCAATTGAAAATTCAATACTTAATATAATAATTTTGGATCCTGATTTGGACCAACTTGAAAACTGGGCCCATAATCAAAAATCTAAGTACATGTTTAGATTCAGCATATCAAAAAAGCCCAAGAATTCAATTTTTGTTAAAATCAAACTTAGTTTAATTTTGGACCCTTTGGACTTAATGTAGACAAATTTGAAAACGGGACCAAAAATTATGAATCTACATACACAGTTAGATTTGGCATATCAAAGAACCCCAATTATTCAATTTTTTATGAAATCAAACAAAGTTCAATTTTGGACCCTTTGGGCCCCTTATTCCTAAACTGTTGGGACCAAAACTCCCAAAATCAAACCCAACCTTCCTTTTATGGTCATAAACTTTGTGTTTAAATTTCATAGATTTCTATTTACTTATACTAAAGTTATGGTGCGAAAACCAAGAATAATGCTTATTTGGACCCCTTTTTGGCCCTTAATTCCTAACTGTTGGGACCTCAACTCCCAAAATTAATTCCAACCTTCCTTTTGTGGTCATAAACCTTGTGTTTACATTTCATTGATTTCTATTCACTTATACTAATTTAAAGTTATTGTGTGAAAACCAAGAATAATGCTTATTTGGGCCCTTTTTTGGCCCCTAATTCCTAAACTGTTGGAACCAAACATCCCAAAATCAATTCCAACCTTCCTTTTGTGGTCATAAACCTTGTATTAAAATTTCATAGATTTCTATTTACTTAAACTAAAGTTATAGTGTGAAAACCAAGAAAATGCTTATTTGGGCCCTTTTTGGCCCCTAATTCCTAAAATATTGGGACCAAAACTCCCAAAATCAATCCCAACCTTCCTTTTGTGGTCATAAACCTTGCGTTAAAATTTCATAGATTTCTATTCCCTTTTACTAAAGTTAGAGTGCGAAAACTAAAAGTATTTGCACGACGACGACGACGACGCCAACATCATACCAATATACGACCAAAAAATTTTCAATTTTTGCGGTCGTATAAAAATCTAAGTACATTTTTAGATTCAGCATATCAAAGAACCCAAGAATTCATTTTTTGTTAAAATCAAACTAAGTTTAATTTTGGACCCTTTGGACCTTAATGTAGACCAATTTGAAAACGGGACCAAAAATTAAGAATCTACATACACAGTTAGATTCGGCATATCAAAGAACCCCACTTATTCAATTTTTGATGAAATCAAACAAAGTTCAATTTAAAGTTAGAGTGCGAAAACTAAAAGTATTCGGACAACGACGATGACGACGACGCCAACATCATACCAATATACGACCAAAAAAATTTTCAATTTTTGCGGTCGTATAAAAATGTATCGGATGACCTGGCCATCAAACCAAGATGGCCGCCACAGCAAAAAATAGAACATAGGGGAAAAATGTATATTTTGGCTTACATATTTAAAACCAAAGCATTTAGAGCAAATCTGACATGGGGGTAAAATTGTTGATCAGGTCAAGATCTATCTGCCCTGAAATTTTCAGACGAATCGGACAGACTGTTGTTGGGTTGCTGCCCCTGAATTGGTAATTTTAAGGAAATTTTGCAGTTTTTAGTTATTATCTTGAATACTATTATAGATAGAGATAAACTGTAAACAGCAATAATGTTCAGCAAAATAAGACCTTCAAATAAGTCAACATGACCAAAATTGTCAGTCAACCCCTTAAGGAGTTATTGCCCTTTATAGTCAATTTTAACAACTTTTTCGTCATTTTTTGTAACTTGTACAAAAAGCTTCTTCTCTGAAACTACTGGGCCAAATTTGAACTAACTTGGCCACAATCATAATGGTGGTATAATAATAATAGTTAAAAAAATGTGTCCCATGACCCCACCTACCAAACAAAATGGCCGACATGGCTAAAATTAGAACATAGTGGTAAAATACAGTTTTTGCTTTATATCTTTGAAACTAAAACTTTAAGGGCAAATCTTTCAAGATTTAAATGTCCATCAGAATACGATCTATCCCTCACAAATTTTCAGTTGAATCCTACAACCCGTTGTTGGGTTGCTGCCCTAAAATTGGTAATTTTAAGGAAATTTTGCAGTTTTTGGTTATTATCTTGAATACTATAATAGATAGAGATAAATTGTAAACAGCAATAATGTTCAGCAAAGTAAGATCTACAAATAAGTCAACATGACCAAAATTGTCAGAGAACCCCTTAAAGAGTTACTGCCCTTTATCGTCAATATTGAACAACTTTTTGTCATTTTTGTAACTTGTACAAAAATCTTCTTTTCTAAAACTATGGGCCAAATTTAACCAAACTTGGCCACAATCATTACTAGGGTATCTATTTTAAAAAAGTGTCTAATGACCCCACCTACCAACCAAGATGGCTGAATCAGTAAATACAGTAACAGGTGAGCGACACAGACACAGGCTCTTGAGAGCCTCTAGTTTAAAATTCTACAAAATAGTATAGATTTTTTTTCAAATTTTCATTCATTTTCTACCTTGGGCTCAGAGGTTGTTTATAGAATAATATTAGTCGATAACACTTATAAAAATCTTCACGTTTTTTTTTGTAAAGCAGTCTTCCTTTCTTAATTTATTTCCTTTGTCTTTATTTCATAACTCCTCAACAAATACTAGATTGTCAGTCCATGGACATGTTTCAGGGGCGGATCCAGCCATTTGAAAAAGGGGGGTTCCAAACCCAGAGTAAAAAAGGGGGGGTCCAACCATATGCTCCCATTCAAATGCATTGATGGCCTCCCCCCCCTGGATCTGCCAATGTGTATAATGTAGTCTGGTTTAAAAGGATTAAACATTCATGTAGAAGGAGGATAACTTACAATTCATTGAGTGTGTAGGAAAAGATAATATCTTAGGTTAGCTTGCTTGTTAGCTGAACCGTGAAGTCATTTTTAAGTTAGGCAAACTTTCCTCCTTATAGAGTAGACTTGTCTGACAGATAACCAATCTATCTGTCTATTGGACTAGGCTCTGCATACTCAATGTAATGGGCTGTAATTTTGTTCTTGAATCTTATTTATTCATTATTTACCTTGTTCTATAGCTACCTCCGGTAAATATGTGGCAGTTTTCTTGTGACCCTTTTCATTCAAAAATTCTATTCTGATCCCATGCTTACCAACCTAAAATATCAACAAACATTAATATTTAACCAAACATTTAAATTGACAAACTTCAAAGAAAAAAGGCTGATTTATCACATGTATAAAGTCTTTGAATCAAAGTGCTGACACTCTGCTTAATCAGATGATCACAAGATAGTAACGCTAAAAAATATGATAGATTTGCATTTTAACTAACGTCCAGTGGAAAAAATTCTTGCATATTATAAACAAGAAAACATTCAAAATAAATCAAATTGGTACATGTAGGTTCTACAAAGCAAGTAGAAAATTTGTGTCTGTCACTGGAAAAAGAGGGCTTGTTGGATAGAAGAAATTTTGTCTTGCATCATGCCACCAACAGACCGTTCCTAGAGCTTGACAATAACCTACATAAGGCATTGCATTTAACATCCCCAATCCAGTTGAACAGGAAAGAATCAAAACAGTTTTATGGAGTGACTAGAATAAAAGACATAGGTAAACATCTATCATAATATTGAGGTTAAGAATTGTGTATTAAGTTGTGTAATGAAGTGTTTAATTATGTAAGACAAAAGTTAGGCAAGTGGACAATTATTTAAGATTCGCATTTAGAGAGGAGGGGGTTCCAATTAAAACTCCCCCGTATTTCTCTTACTGACATAGACTAGAAGTGTAAAGGGAACAATATTTCAATGAGTATATAATTTCAGTGGCTAACATGATTGCTACGATCTTGAGGGTGATCATGACTTTGGAAAGAATTGGAACAATAGTTCCAATGTTTAATAACAGCAAACACGCAGTGACAGATGTCCCACTCTTCCTCAGATTGGACTATTGCAGTCAACTTCACAGTATTTTTATACTTCAGTTACCCTTGCTGATGTCTATAGTATGCGGTGGTTCTCTAATTACCTTCGCTTACCATTTACTATTTCCTTTTCCCTTAAAAGTCCATAGCGTAGGTCTTTCATATTTTCAAAACAGACTTGTTTGCCTAGTTCTTAATATTTCTCAATTCAAGGCAAGACCTCATCTTCTTTCTAAATCTTACCATTCTCTCATCATACAATTATAAATTCATTAATTTTATACAATTTTATAATAACAATTGCCCAAGTGATCTAAATAAATTGTTTAATTGAACGCATTACCAAATGACACCAGTGCTGGGAGTCTTGAATGTTTCAAGACTCACCTACATAAGTCAATCTTGACCACACCACTGTCCAGACCTTTTGGTTATAAAACTTTCGAGCCTGATCATTATAATCAAAAATCAACCAATCAAAATTATGGATTTTGTCATTTGAGCAGAAAACTTGTATTCCATTTACTGAGTATATATATACATAAGCCCCATGAACTCTGGGCCCTTGATGCTTTAAACTTCACCATATATAATATCTGTAAAGCACAATCTTCTCTTTTTCCTTGTAGATTATTTAAATCCAAAAGTGGCAGAATAATTAGTTTATTGATGTTGGCTGCATGTTTGAAATAGAGGTGTATCAAATTATATGCCTGGTCCCTTTGATAAATATTTACAGCACTGTCCTTGTAGTCATTTTTATTTAAGTGATGACAGGCAAAGTGAGCAAAAAATATAATATTTCAAAAAAAGCTCACAGAAATGAAACAAACATTCTATAATTAGTAATTTTAAATCTGTATGAAATTGTTCATGTATGTTTATTTATGATGGCATTTTTATTTAATCAATGAATACATGAATATGAGCTATGGATCAAATATGACAGTTAAAGGTTATCAGACAATGTCTACACCACAAGCTCTTGATTATAATGATGCTTGATGGATCACCAATTAAGCATGCATACTGCAAAGCAGGTGCGTGTGTTTATTTGCCTTCATGTTATCTTAGATAAAATTATTTTCTGTTTTATTCATGCAATTGCATATGTGATTAAGCCTCTAGCAAAAATGTGTATAATCAACCAATTTCTAGCAATTTGTCTCGCATAACAAATGAGACACCATGAAAGCAAGGAAATAATTTTGCACAAGCAAGATATGTTTTCCCTGATGGTTTTTCCTCCAGCAAAGCGAGTCAAATTTTGGTTGTTAAATTTAACTCATTCTCAGTTCTATAACAATATCGATTTCTAATGTAATTTTATTTAACTTGCATACTAAACAAAATAAAGCGGCAATATCTGTTGTAACTAGTTTCCATCCTATTCCACTTGAAAATAAATCCCATAGTGTTAACTCTCAATTATACTGGTACCTTGTACTTATACTATATTAAATAATTACCTCCCAGTCTAAATAGTCCCTGGCTTCCTCAAAGTTTGTGAGTATTGATACAGAACAGTGCAATTTGTTAAACTCTTCTTTAGTAATGGGACTGAATCGACTGTCTTTCATTGCACTGGAATGGTAATGTCAGACAATATTGTTAAATACAATTAGAAAAAGCATAAAAGTTTCACCATTCACCTGAAATAATGCAATACAGCATTTGATGCAAGAACTAGTGAACTGTAACATTTTTAACCTCAGTATTTACTCTGACCTTATTCTAGTGTTGCTATTGATTTCAGAGAGCCTGGAGTCGATTTCACAAAAAGACTTACGACTAGGATTGATGGTAAGTCATGATCAATTCAGTATATGTACGATAAATCTGAGTCGTAAGTTTTTTGGTGAAATCTACTCCTGTATTTCAAGAAGAAAGGTGCATTTCACAGGTCGTGTTTTTTTCTCTCTTTCATCTTGCAATTGTGATTTATTTTTTTATTCACTTTCGATATTAAAGCTCCAACTTAAAATAAACACAATGGGATATGAATATAAAGAACTGGAATATTGGTGACAAAAAAAAAGAATTTCAATTTATGGGTGGTATAAAGTATTACCTTTCAACTTTTAAAAGGGTTATATATATTTATAATTAATTGTCCTGTATTTTTGTATTCTCTAAATCCATTTTGGGAGTACAAATAATTCTTCTTGCCCTACTTTTTAAATATTCTGTAATGATCATTAGATTCAGATTAAATATCTTTTTAAATTTAATGGTCTTCTATTCATAGCGTTCAAAGGTACAATGTAGGCCAATGAATAGGGCTCTTCACGGTTAGTTCAGCCATATTGGATAGGAGGCAGATTTTTTAGAGAGGTGGAAATAGTATGAAAGTATGGAAAATTCTATGTGTGTTTCCAAGCAACTGCTCTGTTTTCATGATGTTTTTCCATATTTTTCACACCATTTTTACCTCCAATATGAAAATCTGCCCCCTATCCAATATAGCCGAACTAACCGTGAAGAGCCTTATTAATCTGCTGATGTAGAGTCATTGTGGTTTCATGTAAATAGGAAGAAAGTTCAAGCATATAGATAATAATTTTTACAATCAAAGTAACTTATAATTAACATGTTTGATGATTTATTTTTGTGAGCTACTTTAAGTCAATTCATTGTTGAATGTTGAACAGTGTACCTTGTAACTGCATATTCCCTGAGACCACCATGTAGGTTAGTAGCTGTGAATGTTCCAATACAACCACGAAGACGACGACTGCTGCCTATTTTCCAGGTTACAAAGAGTGGACTAAATTGTAAAACAAAAACTTCTTACATAAGATGTCACAAGTTAAAATTTTAATGAAATATTTTACATGCATTTAAAATAAAATCATTAATCCATATTTTTATTCAACTGTTTTTTGATTAGCTTCTTATTTACAAAATCAAGTCTGTTAGCCACAAAGCTTGTCACCAAATACATGTATCAAGGAGCTGCTGTTTGTAAATGATAAGAAAAAATATGAACATCATATTTTTGTAAGATTGAAAATGTTCAGTAGATATGTACACAGAGACAGGGAGTGCTGATTCTCATACTCCAAAAACAGTGTTAAATCTTGGTGTCATGCCAAAATACTATTTAGCAAATCTCCTAAAAATCTTGGAAGGGAATTGAAAGAAACTTTCATCATTAAACATGTTAAAACAAGAATTTGTATATAGCAAACCTTTCTGAAGGTTGACCTGTGATTACACATGTCCTGGCATACCAGGTATCCGGTCGTTCCGGCCCCAAGTCAATCCGGCCCAAAGTCGATCCGGCCCAAGTCGATCCCGCCCACGTCGATCCGGCCCCAAGTCGATACGGCCCCATAATAAAATATGAATAAACTATATTCACTATATGGAGGAATTTGTGACAAATTTTAACAATATAAACGGAATTTGCAAAAAGTGTCAAATTTAGGCTTCTATAACACTTGTTGTTTTTTTGTAATATCGAATATAGTCAATATATTTTTCTTAAATTTGACAATATTTTGAATAGTTGTGTGTAGATAAAAAAAAAGTTATATGAGTATGCTCATCAAGAACAAATGCACTATATTATCGGTATTACAGAGACGATGTTGCCACTTTGAACATTGCTCACACTGAAGTGCATGCTTTCGAGGTCTAACATGTTGCTCACATACCAAACAAGAAAAAGCCATTGTGATATTAAAACAAACGCATTCTGTCTTCTCTTTTATAGAAAGGATTCGCCAAATCAAACAACATTACCAATTTGAGAAAAACAAAGTTTGTATGTATCAGCTTCGGGATCGGCTTGTACCGGTGTGTATGTAACTATTTGTTATTACACAAGATGAAAGACTTGTTAGGTCAATTGAAAGAAACTGCTGATTAATGTTGATGTCTGAATTCTTTTATACTCGTTTAAATATAATTATACCTAATAATCTTGAAAACTTGTAAAATTTTTTTGAGGCCGGATCGACTTTACATATGGGCCGGATCGACGTGGGGCCGGATCGACGTGGGACGGATCGACTTGGGCCGGATCGACGTGGGGCCGGATCGACCCGAAAGCGGCATACCATACAATCAGGCATCGTTGATTTATACATTTATATTACTTTTGCCTGAAATCAACAAGCCATAAAATACACCAGTTGGGAGTTTTTACTTGGGAGTTTTTTTCAGATTAATCTGTGAATAGCAGTGTAACAATGAGAAACATCAGAATCAGTGTTGTGTTTGGAGAATAAAAATCAGTTGTCAATACACAAACTAGAGTATAGTAATAACATAAATGGTACCAACTTTCCTGCACCAGATCGCATTTCGACATTACATGTACATGTCTCTTCAGTATAGTAACTGTCTAGACTTGTTTGATAATACTTTTCAATGTTTAAATTGTCTCTCAATGAAATAAGTTTGCACAAAGATTCAGTTGCATGTATCTTTAATTAAGATACATACATGTACAATTTACAGCCAGTTAAAGTTCCATCTTAATTCATGCATATTAAATATTGAACTTTTTAACATAAGAGAAATCAATATTAAAATATATACAGAAATCATCTGCATCATACTGTACTACATGTATTTAAGCAAAGATCAGTGTTGGTCAGTTTTGAACATGACCAGATTTATTCAGATGACAGGTGAAAGTCTATATATAGCTAAGACATGATTATGCAAATACAAGACTTAACTGACCCATAGGTGAAAAGGTTATGACCTGATTACTGCAGGTAAATAGAGTCAAAGGACATAAATTATGAGTCACCAGTTTGTAAACAAAGGATACACAAACTTCAATTCATTTACATTTTTTAATATATATCTTTTTTCAAACCTCCACTCTTTATAATTTTCTGATCAGCTGATTAGAAATATGAATGTAATGTACTAACAAATATAATAAATGTATTGTTGGTTAAATATCAAAACAAAAATATTGAAAACAACAAATTGCAATTATGTCATATTTTCTCTCTCTCAAAACAAGATTATTCCCATTTCTATCTTTCAACATTACTTTTCTATATTTCCTTATTTTAAGAAAAATCAATAACTTCTTTGTTATGGTTTCCACTGTACTCACTATGCTTCATTGGTGAAAGACGGAGTCTTGGGCGGATCATAATTATACAGGTGACTATGAAGAACGTCAAAACAAAAATTACACATATCTACACATGACACAGTATAGCCATTTTTATAATGATTGGGATGTATGGCTGATCCGTTGCAGCAAACTGCGGGCATCGAATTGTTCAGCTTTTGTTTCTTCACTCCACAACAGCTGGCAGCCATATTATCCCAAAAACTCAAACAAACCCTTCGGAACCAAATCTTTGAGTAGGTTTTTCATATCAGATATAGAAAAGATCCGATTTTTTTTTATTTGACTGGTTTAAATTTTATTTTTACTAATTTTACTTTGCTCTTTGGTTAAAGTCAAACACAAGCTAAATCAGTCGATCCAGTTTTCATTCGAATTATCTAAGCGTTTTTCTTAAAATGTAAGGTAAAGCGTAGAAAACCTACGAAAAGCAGATGAAGGGGATGACATGAGGCACCAACATTACTAAAGTATGCAAGAAATATTGTTCTATATTAGCACATATTCATATACAATACATAACATACATGACACACCCTCAGCAATAGCTAATTGACCTTTGAAACTTTTGCATAATGAACATTTTAAAGTTTATAGGTTATGAATATTATAGGTCAGTTTTGGGCACAAGAGTTTGAAATCCTATCAATAAGGGGGTAAAAATATACCAAAGTCGACTATCACAGTAGAGCTTCTCTCGACTTTGGTATATTTTTACCCCCTTATTGATAGGATTTCAAACTCCTGTGGTTTTGGGGGACCACTGCCACTGGCACTAATAATATATTTTGGCACTGAGCCACTATGCCATTGCCATGAAGGTCAACCAATCCTGGCTTTGAGGCGTTCAATGGCATAGGAAACTATTAAAAATTAAAATTGAACTAATTACACCTTGGCAATGGCAGACTAATCACTATTAACCGTATTGCAATCGACTTATAACACCTAGTCCAAATAATTATGACGTTTAGACTAAATAGCATCAAGAGACAAGCGGTACCACGATTTCCCGAGAAATACGAGAAAAACGTAATATCCCGAAAACAAGATGATATATCCCAAGAAAAAGATTTTCTATGGTGTTATGTTACTTTTTATAGTGGTTTACTACTTTTGACAATATGAAAGAATACTACTTATCGATATTACTCGTTTTTATTCAATAAAAATGCAATTTCAGCTTTGTTAAACATCATTCGATTAACTACGTCTCTTCGAGCATTGTATATTTCGGGAGTCAGTCGGACGCGAAATCTAGACCGCTGCAAAACGGACATGAATACAATTGCAACTCCCCTCGAAAGGCTAGCTCCATTAAAAGTATTTAAGTCCTTTTCGAAAGCAGTCTCATCAAATTGTAAATTACTGCAATCGTTTGAGCCAATTTGACATATGACAACATGAGGCGCGTAATGTACAAATAGGACTGATTCAATTTCAGTAATCAACCTTTTGATAGTAGCTCCCGGATAGCCATAAACCTTAGTCGTTGTATGCTGTTACATTAATTGAAGCAAAAAAACACCTTGAACACCAATAAAAATCTTTTTCTCGGGATATATCATCTTGTTTTCGGGATATTACCTTTTTCTCGTATTTCTCGGGAAATCGTGGTATCCAGAGACAAGACACTCTGCAACCCTTGAAAATACAAATCCGCACCATTGTTGGTCTTCAGAAACTTTGTGACCAAAACAAATTGCTTCTGTTTTTTTCTCTCTATTTTCAAGTCATCATATTAAAATTAAGATTGCTGAGTTCACTAATAATACATGTACAACAACAAAAGCTAAAATCATGAAAATTTAACTTGACCTGCATTTAGTCACAGGAAACAACATATCTAAATTTGAAGAAAAAAAATTCTGATCGTTTTCATGTAAATGTCAAATGAATGAATATTATGTAACATATCCTCATGTCAGGTTTATTGTAAAAAAATGCTATTTTAAAGTCATAATAAACGAGTGACCAGTGAAAAATAAAGTTATTCCAATTCTTGAATCAATGCATACAAACATCATAAAACTAAGTCTTCTATGCACGATTTTATCATTTTTTTCGCATAAATTTCGTATAATCGTCATTTTTAGCTCACCTGGCCCGAAGGGCCAAGTGAGCTTTTCCCATCACTTTGCGTCCGTCGTCGTCGTCTGTCGTCCGTCGTCTGTCGTCCGTCGTCGTTAACTTTTACAAAAATCTTCTCCTCTGAAACTACTAATCCAAATTGAACCAAACTTGGCCACAATCATCATTGGGGTATCTAGTTTAAAAAATGTGTGGCGTGACCCGGTCAACCAACCAAGATGGCCGCCACGGCTAAAAATAGAACATAGGGGTAAAATGCAGTTTTTGGCTTATAACTCAAAAGCCAAAGCATTTAGAGGAAATTTGACGGGGGTAAAAATGTTTATCAGGTCAAGATCTATCTGCCCTGAAATTTTCAGATGAATCGGTCAACCCGTTGTTGGGTTGCTGCCCCTGAATTGGTAATTTTGAGGAAATTTTGCTGTTTTTGGTTATTATCTTGAATATTATTATAGATAGAGATAAACTGTAAACAGCAATAATGTTCGGCAAAGTTAGATTTACAAATAAGTCAACATGATTGAAATGGTCAATTGACCCCTTTAGGAGTTATTGCCCTTTATAGTCAATTTTTAACCATTTTTCATAAATCTAAGTAATCTTTTACAAAAATCTTCTCCTCTGAAACTACAGGGCCAAATTAATCCAAACTTGGCCACAATCATCTTTGGGGTATCTAGTTAAAAAAATGTGTGGCGTGACCCAGTCAACCAACCAAGATGGCCGCCACGGCTAAAAATAGAACATAGGGGTAAAATGCAGTTTTTGGCTTATAAATCAAAAACCAAAGCATTTAGAGGAAATCTGACGTGGTGTAAAAATGTTCATCAGGTCAAGATCTATCTGCCCTGAAATTTTCAGATGAACCGGTCAACCTGTTGTTGGGTTGCTGCCCCTGAATTGGTAATTTTGAGGAAATTTTGCTGTTTTTGGTTATTATCTTGAATATTATTATAGATAGAGATAAACTGTAAACAGCAATAATGTTCATCAAAGTAAGATTTACAAATAAGTCAACATGACCGAAATGGTCAGTTGACCCCTTTAGGAGTTATTGCCCTTTATAGTCAATTTTTAACCATTTTTCGTAAATCTTAGTTATCGTTTACAAAAATCTTCTCCTCCGAAATTACTGGGCCAAATTAATTCAAACTTGGCCACAATCATCTTTGATGTACCTTGTTTGAAAAGTGTGTCCGATGACCTGGCCATCCAACCAAGATGGCCACCACGGCTAAAAATAGAACAGGGGTAAAATGTAGTTTTTTGCTTATAACTCTGAAACCAAATCATTTAGAGGAAATCTGACAAGGAGTTAAATTGTTTATCAAGTCAATATATATCTGCCCTGAAATATTCAAATGAATTGGACAACCAGTTGTTGGGTTGCTGCCCTCCAATTGGTAATTTTTAAAGAAATTTTGCTGTTTTTGGTTATCATCTTGACTACTATTATAGATAGCGATAAACTGTTAACAGCGATAATGTTCATCAAAGTAAGATCTACAAATAAGTCAACATGACCTAAATGGTCAATTGACCCCTTAAGGAGTTATTGCCCTTTATAGTCAATTTTTAACAATTTTCATTAATTTGGTAAATTTATGTAAATTTTTACCAAATATTTTTCTCTGTTACTAATGGGCAAAGTTCATTATAGATATAATTGTAAGAAGCAAGAACGTTCAGTAAAGTAAGAACTTCAAACACATCACCATCACCAAAATACAATTTTGTCATGAATCCATTTGTGTCCTTTGCTTAATATGCACATAGACCAAGGTGAGCGACACAGGCTCTTTAGAGCCTCTAGTTTTTCAATTCGTCATTGTTGTGAAAATATTGCAGGTACAATGTAATTAAAGTTCGTGTTTTGAAGCCAAAGTTTAACGATTGTCACCTGTTTGTCAACAAACAACAAATAAGTATGGATATTGAGCACATGTTTAACATGTACAATCAGATAATAGTTTATTTTAAGGACATCCATGCATATTGCAATCACTGGATTTTTACGAGATGAGTCACACTGAGGTCACTTTGCATATGGAAAATATGTCGGGGATTTAAAAAAAAGTAAACTTCTTCTAAATATGAACAAATTAAAGAATTTTCTTCAGAAAAAAATATATGTACATAAGTTTTATATTGAAAACTATCCATTGAGTTATAAAAAACATGCATTATTTTTTTTTAATTTGAGGTTTCTTATGACTTTAAAGTATAGTTCTATTCAAAATTAATAATTCAATTAATTTGTACCTGAAATAATGAAGATTATTTTAACATTATCCTTGCACATTTTTTTGTCTTAATGATGACACATAAATGTATAAGTAACAACTATCAGATCAAGTAAACAAATGCACACACATCTAAAACCAACTTAGGCTGTTCACTTTTTGAAAAATTACTTAAACTATATTTTTTATAGCAATGTAGATAATATCATGATTTCCCCAATTATTTTAGCTTTTGTAAATTGAAATTTAACTATATAAAAACAAGAATATGTGGTATGGTTGCCAATGAGGCAACTTTCTATTTAAGACCAAATTAAAGAAGCAATGTTATCAACTTCACATCTTTGCTATCTATTTCTGTTTTTAGAATGACAGCAACATTAACAGGAGGTCATACTGCATCTGTTCTTTGTGTTGACATCGATAAGACGGCATCCTTTCTTGCAAGTGGTAGTGAAAATGGAGAACTTTGTATTTGGAAATCGGATGGATCACTTCTTAAAAAGATAGAACATATTGACACTGGTTGTACATCTGTATGTTTCTCTAAAGAGAAGGAGAATATTTTATATGTTTCCTTTGATGAAAAAATTAAAGTTTATGACATTAAGAACTTGGAAGACCCAGTTGATTGTTTTGAATTTAATCAGGAAGAGATTAATCAGATTGTATTGGATGAGAAAGAAAAATATTTAGCAGCATGTGATGATTCAGGGGAGATAAAAATAGTTGATTTATATGACAAAAAAGTATTCAAGACACTGCGATCAAAGCATACAAACATTTGTTCTACTGCTTGTTTCCGACCACGTAAACCATGGGAGATAATCACTGGTGGCCTAGACTCGAAATTAATCCATTGGGATTTTTCTCGCCCAAAATGTGTTGATCAGTTTAACATGCAAGAATTGCAGAGCGTCAATGCAGAAGGTGATGCTTATATGTTTAATCCTCCCCTTGTTCACAACCTTGCAGCATCATTAGATGGCCATTATTTAGCAGCAGCCTTAGAAAATGGACATGTAGCAGTTTTTGACATTTCAAGAAAAAATATTAGAGAACTGTATAGTCTTCATGCTCATTCACAAGGAACATCTCAAGTACACTTTCTGTCAAATAAAAAGTTAATTTCTGGTGGTAATGATTGTAGCATTTGCATATGGGATTTAGAAAAGGCAGATCAAGTAGAAACAGAGTCAGCTACAAATGGAGACGCAACTTCAAATGGACATACAAATGGGGAGGACGTTAGAAATGAATCTGTGTCTGAAGCAGCTAAAATAGCTGAGATTCAACATGTTGGAAAAATTAACTGGATGAAACCATTTGTTTTGGATGGTTCTCAGAAAATTGCCATAGCTGATCAATCTCCAAATGTTACTATTTTGAATTTTGAACTAGAGGAAATTTAATCAAGATTCTGGCAAAACTGTTTAAATTATAAATTTTGCTTTTGATTTAAAGTTGTCAGTCAGTTCTTGGAAAATAAAAAGGTTATTTATCATGTTTATGTAGTTCCTAGATAATATTAAATATTCCTCTGATTCATCAACTAAAATTTATAAGAAAGTTGAATAGCTCCTGACAAAATAAATTTTAGTTGTATTGTGCATGAAATGAACATGATTTGATAGTCTATTTCCTGAAACCATGCAAGTTAAAATCATATATTAACATAACTATTGTCAAATTCAAAATTAATGCATGAATTTATTATTGCAAATCTTTGACCATTTGTAAAAATGTGAAGTCTTATTAAACCATTTTTTTTTAAATTATGGAGGAAAATCACATATGAAAATGTGATTTGTAATTATTACAAACCAGCTGATTATGTAGTATTTATTTGCATTAAAAAACATCTTAATATTATTATAATGTTTGAATCAACAGTATACATATGTCAGGTCTGTCAATATTACCAGTAAGACTTCTAGTTTTATCCTTATCTAGAGGAATTTAAAAAAAAAAAACTTTTTGTTTCATGTTCTTCTGTAAACTAATCTTTTTTATTCATCAAGTGTACATGTATATATATTTTGAAAACAAAAGGTACATGTACATGAAAATGTTTTATGTATGCACAATGTATATATAATTTAAAGATTTATTTATGGAGATTTTGCTGAGTATATACTTATCTAACAAGCTGATAGAAATTGACTAATTTAGAATTGCATATTATTTTCATTAACTCGATTTTTGTTTTGATCTGACATAAAATGGTGTGCGATTGTTATATGAGTGCTATGAATTGTATCTATGAATAAACTTTTTAACTTTTTTAATTGTGCTCTAATTTCTTCTTATGATAATACTCCAAAACATATATATTGTTATTGTAATATCTCAATGAGACAGCAACCACAAACACCTTAAGGATGTTTGCTTATCATGTTTTGTAATTTTTGTCAGATTTTCGGAATCTTCTAGTTTTATCCATTTGAATGCCTTAAAAAATTTTGCCCATTGACCCCCATTTTTCTTTTTATAAATCTTTTACATGTATAATTATAAGCCATTTGTAAAAGTCCTATAAAATCCTTGTTATTTTTTAATGATTTTTGAGCACATAAACATGTCAATGATAAAGCTATGAAAAATCAAGAGAGAACATTTTCCCGCCAAAATTTCAAAGGTTGATAACTCAAAAACAAGCACATTGACCTATATATTTTGTTGGCTCTTTTGGTTCCTTTAATAATCCCCTATCAATATATACTAGTGTTATGAAAAGCTTGTTATTTTGAAACTGAGTAGCGAACCTCCTTAAAGCAAGCATTTAAAGGATATAATCTTCAACAAAAGACAAGTGACTTTACTAATGGTTAAGCTCTTAATTGTAAGAAGTCTCAAAACCTTTGAACAAATTTAACATACCACCAAATATTTGCCATCAACTTTAAATTCCCTTCTAGACAAAAAGTTTAAAATGAGAAGAAATAAACCAAAATACCCATCACCTGAACAATTGAGATTCCACACAACAACTGGGCATGGCTTGAATAGTGTCATATTGAAATCACTACCAGTTTCACTACCAGTTAAATAATCAAGAGGCCCACAAGTGCCTATCACATTCAAACCATCATGTTTAGGTGTCATGTCATGTTAATTATTTCAATATATTTAGTTTAGGGCTATTCCAGAAAAAAATGTATGGGGGGGTTGGAAGGCACATTATATTAATAATACATGGGTGATGGGTATCAGAGCAACTTTTCACACTATAATTCTCAATTACAATTGTCTGGGTGGCGGGTGCTGACAAAAACTGCCTTCCAACCCCCCCAATACATTTTTTTTCTGGAATAGCCCTTATACCAATCTGTTTAAGTTTTCAAGATATCTTAATATTGTGTGGCATTATTGAGTATTGGTTTGTACAATTACATAAATATCAAGTGTTTTAGCAAAGAATTCCTCTCAAGTAGGTGCTGGGAGCAATGAGGTGAGAATTTTTTTGGTTCCATATTGAAGACCTCATTGTGACTGAAATGAAGAGCAGCAATTAAGTGTTGTTCTTTTAGTTAATGCAAGTTTTGCTCTGCAGGTACTGATTTTGTCTCCTGGAAGGATACCCCATATTCTTTTGTTTTTCTATTATAAAAGCAATTTTTTTTTATTCAAGAAGACAGTTCATCTCCAAAGAATTTAAATACCCTAACTGGGTTGACACTCGTGAATGTTTTTCCTTTCACAATATAACATATTTGGAACAAGCCATTATGCATATCTTAGTTTAAGCTAAAAACAAGGGATTTGAAGAAAATATAATCATTACCACCTTCCAGAAATGAACAAAATCATTACTAAAATAGAATATCTGGAGCTTTACCTTACTTATGACTGAGCAGCTATATTTAGTAGTAGCTGCAAAAAAGAAGAGTTGTGGGACAGAAATCTATTTTGCTGTTCTTGTTTGAAGGTAAGACAAGTGAATTGTATTTAATGACAGTCCAATCAGTTTTATTCTAACTGAATAATAAATAAAATAAAAAGTGTTATCCTTTTATTTAAAATAGACTATGTAAAATATCACATTTTTTATGATAATTCATAAATGTAGTCCTGTTGATTGTTATCTATACATCGCATTTTCATGGTTTGAATTATGCTAATAATCAGCTGTCAAGAATTCACAATATGCCACTTTTAAAAGCATACTGCTAGAACAACAAATCTCAGAATATTAAGATAATGAAAAGGGAGGACGATTTACATGATGTTAGGTTTTTACAAAATTTCATAAAATGACAATTAAAAAAAACCTTGTTCTCTGCTAAAGATGGCACCAAAAATAATATGTATTAGGACAAATAAAGTCCCACATCTCTTGGAGAAAATTCAGAAAAATTTAGAAAGCCAGTTAGGGCTATTCCAGAAAAAAAATGCATGGGAGGGTTGGAAGGCACGTTATATTAATAATACATGGGTGATGGGTATCAGAGCAACTTGTCACATGTATAATGCACTAGGATTCTCAATTACAATTGTCTGGGTTGTGGGTGCTGTGACAAACTGCCTTCCAACCCCACCATACATTTTTTTCTGGAATAGCCCTTAGGAAATTGTACATGCAAAAATCCAATATTAAAAACAAACCAACTTTTTATGCGAAGAGCTATTTTGAAAGATTTAAGTCTGTAAACTATGCTTCATACCTAAGTATCGTTTAAATTGAAATGGACCTTGCAAAAATTGCCTTCATGGAACTAAACATTTCTTAAATTCTTGGAGCTTGAATTATTTAGATACAAGCCTGAACTAGTGGATTTTAAAATTCCTATAAATCTTGAATAACAAATCTGAGAAAACATACATTCAGAAGGGCTCTTTTTTTGAATAAATTATGTGTAAACAATTTACAATGATCTATTAATTGAGACAACTATACAAGTAACAATTGTGTCAATATCCACCTGCATGTCTGGGATCAGCCCATGTCTGCAACCATTTCCCATAATCTTATACCATGGCATATATAAAGTGTAAAGACTTAAAGCGTCATAAACTACAATTAAATTATACATGTATGCCTGAGTTCAGATCTCATACAAGTGAGATAAGATCACATACTTTTGTGCAAGGATGCAATTTTGTTTCATAGTAAGAGACCTACAATCATATATCTTAGTTGAAAGATGCATTTTTTTCACCTCCGACTATAATAAGTCACTGATATTTTCAATCTATTTAGCAAACAATTTTACATAATTACACAGAATACCAAATCTTTTCATCAAGCATGGATGTATAAATACTTTACTGATAACTAATACAACATAGAGTATTCTCTCAAAGTTATTTTATAATATAAATGAACACTTCTGCCTTTTTACTGTACAACTATTAGTCACAATTAACAGCTAATGCATGTATGATGAGTATTTCTCAACATATACATTATTTTATATTGTCCAAAATCCATTCTTTAACATTAACAACATAAAATTTGTATCACAAACTTCCTATGTGCCATTCTTAAAACATTTGTCACTATTCTGTTAAAATGTCTAAAATCTGTCCGTTAATTTTTTGTTAAAAAATTCACTGTCACCTCATGAAGATATCTGTATTTCTAAAACTGGAGTTGTCTCTGAAAAATACAAATTAAAATGCAATTTTAGATGAGGAAACATTAAGGAATATGAGTTAAAGATGTATTGAACAGTATACAGACCCTGCGAGTCATAACACACTATAATGGTATTAATAATAAAGAAGAAAGTTGCATATCAAACAAGATTACAAAGACAAATATCTTTGATTGAACTCAATATATAAGATAAAAGAATCGACTCCAATCATCCAGTGGACAGGTTGACAAATACACCAGATATATCTAAAGAATACAGAGTAAACTGTGTGGTCATACAAGCATATCTACAACTTTCCATCTTTGTTCAGTGCAATGACAAAAATTTCACTACCTGAATATTTTTGGGGTTCGTATAAAATCGTTGAAAATTCAACAAGTAATGTTTACAAGAAGGACAATCAATGCAATTTTCCATATCATTTATATTATAAGGGGAATAACTCGGGTAAAAACAGTTGATCCCAATGATTATAAATTGCTTCTAAAAATTGCTGAAAATTTTGTATATTTTTATGTATTTGTATTTGGTCTGAAATCTTTCATGCAAAGATTCTACTTCATCCTCAGATGTCTACTTACTTTATGCTATCATTATGTGTTTTATATTCCATGATTGTGTTAGGAGGTAAATTAAGTATTCGTTTTAATGTGTCTCTGATTCTCGATGTAGTTACTTGGTCACAGGCAGTCCTATTCCATAATGCTAAAATATCTTCCTGCAAAATATAGTCATCAAAGATCAAATTAAACATAAAATTGAGAACGGAAATGGGGAATGTGTCGAAGAGACAACAACCCGACCAAATAAAAAACAACAGCAGAGGGTCACCAACAGGTCTTCAATGTAGCGAGAAATTCCCGCACCCGGAGGCGTCCTTCAGCTGGCCCCTAAACAAATATATACTAGTCCAGTGATAATGAACGCCATACTAATTTCCAAATTGTACACAAGAAACTAAAATTAAAATAATACAAGACTAACAAAGGCCAGAGGCTCCTGACTTGGGACAGGCGCAAAAATGCGGCAGGGTTAAACATGTTTGTGAGATCTCAACCCTCCCCCTATACCTCTAACCAATGTAGAAAAGTAAACGCATAACATTAAGCACATTAAAATTCAGTTCAAGAGAAGTCCGAGTCTGATGTCAGAAGATGTAACCAAAGAAAATAAACAAAATGACAATAATACATAAATAACAACAGACTACTAGCAGTTAACTGACATGCCAGCTCCAGACTTCAATTAAACTGACTAAAAGATTATGATTTCATCATATGAACATCAGGCACAATCCTTCCTGTTAGGGGTTTAGTATCATACCATCATAACATATATGAGAAGAACATAACCCGTGTCATGCCAACAACTGTTTTTAGAATAAATGTGTTTAGTTCCGATGCAAAGACCTTGTCAGTGACTCAATATTAACGCCAAAATATGCAATCTTTAATGACTTGACAACAGTATCGTAATTATATCCCTTCTTAATAAGTCTATTCAAAGGTTTTGTAAGTTTCTGAGGTGAATACTGACACCTTTGTGCTTTATGAAGAATATTTCCATAAAAAATTGGATGTGAAAATAGAAATACCTGAACTTATTAGAAGTCTGCATGTCTGAACTTATTAGAAGTCTGCATGTTAAGCTATATTTACGAATGATGTCTTTATACCAATGATAAAATTTAGTAAATGTTTTGACTAGTTTGTGATTTCGAAAACCCTGGTGTAATTATTTTTCAGTAATACATAAATTTCTCTCGTTAAAATCTAAAACATTATTACATACACGAGCGAATCGTACAAGTTGAGATATATAAACACCGTAAGATAGTGACAAGGGAACGTCACCATCTATAAATACTTCAAAATGTTTTCTTTCTGCACCTCAGAGTGTACCTGGATACTTCAGGGTGTTAAAATAACCACATCTACGGATATGAACGTAGCTAACTTATAATACTACAATGGGTAACATAATAAAGTCTAATTTATGAAGAAATTGATTATACAAATGTAATCAAGGTATGTAAATGACTAAAAACTCAAATAATTCCTGTCTCAATCTTTTTTAGGATTAAATCAGTATTGTAATGTGGTTTTTTTTCATAATTCTTTTGAAATTTGAGGTTATTTATCCAATAACCAACATACCAGTTAATAAAATTGTTATTTGTATATGACGCTGAAATAACTTGTTCATTTATACAATGTTTGCTCAAGAGTTATATAGAATTCACCACTGCATCTAGTATAATACAATACCTCTCATCTAGAGAAGTTGGTTTTCAAACATTTTTAAAACTGTTGAGAGAGTTGCACTATTGTATTGCACTAGATACGGTGGTGTGATCCGTTTCTCTAATGATTTTTATACAGCATGTTAGCAAACTGATCTTTTTTTAAATGGTCTGTAAAAGGATCAAGTTCTTCTTTATCTAATGCTTCTACATCATTCATGGTGGGTTTTTTTGTGAAATAATTTACAAAATCAGAAGAAAGCAAGTTAATTTGATATCATTGTTAAATTTTGAGCAAAGAAGAACTGAGATCAAGCAAACCACATGTTGATTATAATAACAAATAAATAAACCATTCAGAGAAAGTGTGAACTGGCTTATAATTAGATAAAATGATTATTACCTTGCCTTTGATTTTCAGTAAGTGCCAGTTTCCCAGAAAAAAACAGCTTTATAGCTTGCTATTCTGAGTGAGTCAATGCTCCGTGTTGAAAGCCATTAAGGTACTTTGACCTACATGTATAATTGTTAACTTTTTATACATTGTGATTTGGTTTGGATTTGTTTTATTGGCATTTTCGTATAACATCTTCTTATTTATAGAGATGTAGTTGCTAAATTTGTGTTTAAATTTATAATCACTTTTATCACTACTTTACAAATTATCATAGAAACTAAGGGCGTACATTCAGTTGTCAAGGAAATAAACAATGTTGTTATAGGTAAAATAGCAATAAACAGATTATCATTGGTCATCTCAACTTAATGCTTTTCCCACATTTACTGTACCAGCTCATGCAAGAAAATCAATCTCTATGAGATGACCAATGATATTCTATAATTATCTATATTCTAATTGTTATTTACCTGATATCTAATTGAGATCACTGCACCACATATTTCTTCTCCAACCATAAATTGTTCTCCTAACATGGCAAGAATTAAATTCTCCCAACATCGGGATCCTAATCCTTTCTTTAATCTAACAATCCATTTTCCACCTTTATTATTTGCACTGTCCTAAAAAAAAATGTGTATTAAAAATATGAGCTATCTAAATGAGAAGGGCTTATCAGCCTTAAAAACTAAAGTACTACAGACGTGGTAATATATGAATTTCTAAATTTTTTTTTAATTCACCAATATTTTTAATGGCTTTTACTACAAGCCTTTACAAAATTGTGTATTTTGACACATATTTGTGAGTAATATTAGATAAATGTATAATCAAAACATGCAAGTACCAAATAAATATTCACATAAAAACAAACATCAAGGTAATTTTTTTGGTACTTGCATGTGCTCTCTATGAGTAGGTCCTATAACTAGTTGAACATTTACAAAAATCTATGTATTTTTTACTACTGGTATTTATTGCAGTTTTTAAAAAAGCACCAAAATCAGCATATAAATTTAATTAATCTAAAAAAGGTTGACCTATGATTGATGTAAAATTCTAGCTGTATGAGAAAGGTATATGTCTATAACTAAAATTTTATACTAGTACATGTATTATATTTTGAAAGAATTTTGAAACTGTTTCAAATGTCAGCATACATTTTTTCTTTCTTTAGTCAAATCACCGGGTTATATAAATTCTTACCTCCCACATTGGTCTTATTCCTTCTTTAAAAAGATGAAAATCACAATGTCCTGTGAGATCACTGGGTCTGACGAGATGACTGTAAATACCCCAAAACTGTTCTACCTACAAACAATGTAAAGAGACAAAAAGGTTTAAACAATACAATTATATGCTCATTTACTTCCAAAGAACTTGAAGCTTCAAATACACTGCAGCAGTTCAAAGAAATGATAGTTATTATATCTGAAACACATTATAGACATGGCTTATAAGGTATGATAATGCTTTATGTTATACTGTATCAGTCCTTTTTGAATCAGATGCTCAAAAACATGTTGAGCATTTGGTTTTCATTAACATAAGTGTATATAATCATGTACATTTGTACTGTAAACTGAAAAGAAACTCTTTGTTTTGATATTAATTTTCAGTGTGAGTGCTGGTGTCAATACCAAGTTTGACACAACTGGGGATATTATTAGTTACAGGGTGTGTTAGTGACCTGATACGATATGTATGGGGTCTAACAGTAAATTCCATATGGGGTGAAATGGAAGCTTGAATCGCCATAAGGAATTTACTGACCCCATATATATTGTATTAGGTCACAGTACACCTTAGAATGAATTTATCTTACAGACTGTCTGTCATGTGGTAAAGTTTAAACTAGCGGTATATCAAAGTGATTAATCAATTTAACATGTTTAAGAGCCTACTTCCATTTGTCAATACAAAAACTAATGCCAACAATAACAACGTGTTAGCTTTTAATTTGTTTTATGAATGTATTATAATCTTTCCTTATCAGTTTCTTCATCTGGTTAAACCTTTCTGATTTCACTTTTGTTTTGGAAAAGAAATAACTCCTTACTAACCCAATATGGTTGCTTACCCTATATGGTAACTAACTATATATTTTTTTTAGGACATCCTATGACAAATATATATAGTTGTTGTGTACATTTTATTATTTTGTACAGGTTATTACTTGTACAAAAACTTTGAGAAAAAGATAACAACTTGTACAACACATTATCTTTGAGTTATGTTTGTTGCCTCTTTTGATTTAAATGTTTTCTTAAAAAACTCCTATCTTTGGGTTTGTAAGTCAAGGATTTTTTTTGTCAATTGTGAGGTATTCTTTTTTCTTTCACTATTTTCTCTTATTAATTTGTTTGTTAAATATTTGTTAAGTTTTGCATAGTAGATATTATTCAGTGTATGTATTTTTGAAATGTAAACTTCATTTTTCTTTTCTTATTTTCAGTTAAACAGCTTTTGCCACGAAATTATGAACTACTGGTTCAAAGTGACAAAGTCATTAAAAGCAAAAATAAAATAAAACCCTTCTACCATTTATTTTCAAACATAAATCATGATAAAAAGTTGCATATGCAATATCATATATTGTAGACAAAAGTAAAGCCTAATAGATCAAATAATAAGACAAGTAAGCATGACATCTGAAATTACACAATAAGCTCAATATTTTGCTTTTACATGTGCCTGTCTTACAGCCATCTCGATAACTGCAGTGAACATGGTCTTTGTCACCACTTTAAGATAGCAGATGTACTGATTTCATGACGTTAACCTCAGTGTTCTCTAGTATGTCCAACAATGTCAAATCCTCTATCTGAATCTTTTCTCTCTGTATCTAACGTGTGTGGATACAGAATTGTTAGAATATTTACTGTCATGCCACACGTTAATTATTTAATCATATTTTATTTTTTTCTACACTGTTTTGCATCTTTTCACCTTAGTTTGACTTTTCTGAAATTTTGCTCATATATTTGTTATGCAAAATGTCCACATATGTTGAAAGTGTATACCTTCAGGTCTTAGTCATAAGTTATTTGTATTATTTGAATAAAGGGAAACATTTTGTTGAGAACATCAAATAGGCCAAGGTAGAATAATGATTTGTACAAGTTATAATCTTTTTCTCAGTAAAAATTATACGAGTAATTACTTGTACAATTGTATTTGTACAGGTAATAACTTGTATGATAGCCTCATACAAGTAATTACTTGTATAAAATGTTTGTACAAGTAATAACCTGTACAAAATAATAACATGTACACGACATAGTCATCACGTGTAGTCCTTTAACCAATCATCTCCCCATAAATCTATAGGAGGTAAGATAAATATATATGTGATCTGATGCCGCATACATTTGTACATGCATGTATATCCAGAACCCTATGTTTATTTATAAATAGAGTTCCAGAGGAACAAAATCAATTATTTATTAACGAGGGGGGGGGGGGGCAAGGGGTTTAACTGTTATGCTGTTATGGGGCAATCTAATTCTTTGTTATCTGTTATTTTGAAAATATATTTGCTGTTAGCTGTTACTGTCTTATTCTTTGTTAGCTGTTTTGGGGCTTTTAGTTTTTTTGTTATCTGTTATTGTGATAATGTATTTGCTGTTAACTGTTATTGAAAATTGGAATGTTAGCATTTTTTTTTTTGACAATCAATAGTCGGTATAAATTGAAGATCATTGGACATTGGGGTCTACCACGACTAATATGTTTGTCCCATATTCAGAGAAGGATTCCATTAACATATACCCAACTCAGAAGTGAGGTCCAGGACAATTCAAGTATATCTTATGATTATCCTTTGTAATAAATTCCATTTTTTTTATGAATGTGTATTTAGAATTATCTTAATTTTTTGTATGAGAATAATGTTCCTTGTTTCCCGTACGAACATGTTAAATTAAAACAAATAGGAAAACATATGGCCAGGAATATCCGACAAGGATCTCAATTAAGGACTAGGTCCTAACAACCACTTAACTTTTTATATAACATGGTACATAGACTCAGCTCTGATTCTTTTCAAAGCAGAACCAAATGCATTGTACAGTGGAAGTTCCAACCATGTACTTGGGTCTGAAGCTGCACATAACTCATTACAAACAAATATTTATTTCGTTTCAAGCCATTGTTTCCCTACTAAACTATGTATTCTACTTACTAGTACACTTGGTACAATCAAAAACCTCAGCTGATAAAAAAAATTGTTCAAATAAGGCCTTTGAAAATAGTGGAATAAATTGCTTTTGGAGTGTCAAAATTCGTTCGAAGTACATGTACTTGATAAATTGCATGCTTATATTTGGTGCTTTTGATTTTTCTACCCAATATACCACTTTGCCTCATAGTCTTATTAAGTAAAATTCACACACCTCATTAAACGGTCGTTTAGAAAAAGTCAGAATATTCAAACTCTTTTAGGTCATTTTTTTTTTTATTAGCAACAAAGGGAGCTTCAGTCAATATATATAAACAATACACCAACGTTTCATGAGAACTGCTCAAAGCATTTTTGAGTTATTTTTGAAAACTAGAAAATACCACCTTTTTCTAATGAATAAAATCCCTTAACTCAATAACATAAAATCGAAAATTAATAAAAATCGAAAGGGAGTTTACAACAATAGATATAAACATTTCAGCAAAGTTTCATGAGAACTGCTGAAAACATTTTTTGTGTTAATGTCTGAAAACTGGAAAATCCCCCCTTATAAAACCCGTTAACTCGGAAACGTAAAATCTATAATTTATAAAAATTGAAAGTGACCTCATGTTAATAGATAATAACAATTCACCATATTCCTTGCTTTGTGAAAGCATTTTTGAGATAATTATTATCAGAAAACTGGAAAAAAAACACCAATTTTATTGAATAAAAACCCATTACCCAGAAACTTAAAATCTAAAATTTATAAAAAAAAAAAAAAAAAAAAAAAAAAAAGGGAGCTCACGTCAATAGATATAAAAAAAATTTCCCAAAGTTTAATGCAAATTGTTTAAAGAGTTTTTGAGTTAATGTCCGACATGTTGACAACAGACGGACAACATTATACCATAATACGTTCCGTAAACGAGCGTATAAAAAATATTATAATATATTGAGTAGTAATTTAAACACATTCTAGATACATAAATTAATACTAAAAACAAAGTCATAGAAAATGGAATGCATTACAAAGGATTATATCCGTAATAAGAAATACTGATTTGTCAAAGACCGAATTATTTTAATATTACATTTACTGTTATCTGTTTTTGTCCATTTTAATTCCTTGTTATCTGTTATGAGCCAAATGAATTTGCTGTTTTGCTGTTATTGGGACCCCCCTGCCCCCCCCCCCCCCCCCCCCATTAACTATTGTTGGATGGCCAAACTGTGAATTTGATGCTATTCAATGCAATGTTGGTTTCACAACTATGACATGCCAGGGCATTTTCATAGCTTTCTACATGATATGGTGACCTATAGTTATTTACAAACTCATCCTTTGTTCCCTGGTTGATTGTTGTCTAATTGGCAATTATACCACATGTCCTTATTTTCATACTGCTGAAAATTAATCTAGGTATTTCTATTAATATGGTAATGATTATTTTATATGCTGATACTTACAATAATAGCAGTAAAATAGTGCTGCATTGTTTCAAAGATGTGAACTTACTGATGCAAATGTCCCAACTAACTTTAAATTCTGATCATAACTTGCAGAAGATTTTCCTTGCGATTTCCGAGAAAACCATATTGCGTAGTTAAACTGTAATGGGTGTTCTCCAGGCCCTGGTCTCTGAAAGAAAATCCATCATTTATAGATATTCTGCTGTTATTTTATTAAACCAGTCAGAGTTTCCCATTCAAATTCAAATTATAAATGTCAGAACTATTCATCTTACATCAACCATGCATACATATACTTAATAAAATATACTGAAACTGGATTAAAAAAAAAATATGACACAAATCATTTAAAAAAAAAAGTCAAAAAATTTCTTTCTGTTCAAATGATTTTTTGTTTGTTTAAAACAATTTACTTATGTTGTTTAGCTGGACATTTTTTTTTAGAAGAGACCATAGTCTGATTTGTCTCTTTTTATAAAATATAAATTTCAATCGTCATCATAAACTATCTTTTGAAGACTTACTGGTGAAGGTCGAACTTTGAATGGAGAATCTGTTTCTTCTTGTTCATTTTTCTGTTCTGTTTGATCATCCTCACCGCTATCCTCTTGTTTTAATCTACAATAACAAATTAAGTCAAAATGGAAAGCCATCACTCATGTATCATACTTTTACTATGTATTTCAAAATCAGTTTCTAAATGCAAATGTGGCATAACTACAATACATCTCAACAAAAGACTGTAACAAAATTGACAAAAGTGCATCCAGAAATAAATTATCCTGCTGTTGATATATATGTCTACACTCAAGCCTTTCTACATTTGTACTTGACATGCTCAGCCTCTTTATAATGATACATGTAGTAAGTCAAAAATAAATTTGGAGTTGAAATTGTTAGTGTAAATATTCACCCACAGAAAAAAATGTAAGATTGATTAACTAGTGAAATTCCAGTAAATACAAGATTGACTCACCACATATCAATGTTAAAGTCCATAGTTGAGAATGTGATTGACCTATGTAAAATATTTATGTGGTTTTTTTTTCTTATATATTTCAACAATTTGTTTTGATGGCATATCTTTGAGTTTCTTTTTATGAATTTAATCACTGTTTAAAAAATAAAAACTTGGCATTGGGCTATTAATGCTATGGTTGATCACTGTACAGTGATTAGGTCTTGATTATTTTTGTCGCTAGGTTGCTGTCTAATTGCTATTTACTCCTCATATCCTCTAAATTATTAGATAATAAGTTAAATTTATTTCATCATTGTTCATTAACACTTTTGCTGCACTAGGGAAATATCTTATCTTATCTTATAGATGTCCTTTGTCGACAGACCATTCTACATGTTCTAAAGACATATGTATGCTTCATTTGTATATGACAAAGAAAGTTTTCAAGCTAACAAAAGAATTATTTCAAACTTGTACTACATGTACTTGAATAATATACTTATAGCATACATGTACATATGTATAATTAATCTGAATACAAACGATGTGTTGTCATAGTGACAGATATGACATCTCAAAATTTTTTAAATGTTTTCTAAAATATTTTGCACCACATGAAACACACAACATTAATTCTGAAATGCTCTTTATGGTGACACAGGCATAATGATGGACGGACAGACAGAGGTAAAACAGTATACCCCCCCTTTTTTAAAGCGGGGGTATAATTAATGATACAATGTATCATGCAAAACTTGGGCTTGTTGTACATGTCTGACAAAGCACTGGATTTATCTCTGATTGAGAGGCTGTCCTACAATTTCATTCATTGTAACAGTTATGTACATGTACAGTACTAGGAAATAGTGTTGTTCCGATGATCGGAATAAGTCGGAAATCAGTTGGTTGGGCCTCACGATGTCGATAATCGATTGGGATTTTGTTCAATCGATTGTCGCTATAGTTTCCGGACTTTTTGCGTATCAACTTCCGGTCCGTTTGCGGTTTGAATTTTATTTGCTCAGTCAAACAAATTGCAACAAAAAATATCAGTGGATGACAATAACAATGTCAAACATCCTATAATTAAAGACAAAACCATTTTTTCCCCTTTAAAACGTGACAAAAGTATTGACTATATATATACAGATTGATCTTTAAAATAAATAACTTTGTATGAAATACTCTCTCAATACCGGATACTTGTTACTTGAGAGCGTACATGAAATCCTTCAGATTTTAGACAAAATAATTTTTTTACTTCATTAGAGCGTGTCACAAATTGCCTTTTATTAATGTTTTATCCATTAGTAGCGTCAAAAGCGTCATATTCCTTCCCAAATTGCTTGTCAAACATCGTTTATGTTTGTAAATTTTCTGAAATTTGTCCGCCATTGAAATACATTAGAACCACGGATCGGATACGGTTCAACTATGTAATAATTCCGCATTTTTGCAATTATAAGTTCAGACGCTCGCTTGACACAGTTGACAGAAAAATGATGATCATAAAGTGAAAAAAAGCATTCTACACGAATTAACAGACATTGGCTGGATCCTCTTTGTTTACTGCATATATTTCAATGCAAATGCATTGTTTTATTTTTTTCAGTTAATCTTAAATTTCTTAAAGTAAAATACTTTATATATATCGTTTCTTACTGTGAAACATTCAAATGTTTATACTGCTAAGTTATTGAAATTATAATGTGAGTTACACCATTGAAATTTAGAAAAGTTAGTGTCACTCTTGGTAATTAATGTTGTAATTATGAGATAAAATATGTTCAATCTGAATCTGGATTCTAATTAATTCATTTTTATAATTGCTAAATAAAATATGAAAAGGAAACAGAAGATCAAATATTAACATATAAAACTCTGCAATGAAATGAAATATACACATTAGACATGACCAATGAGACTAAAATGCATGATTTCATTTAAAAAAAGGGCAAAGTATTCTGATGCGATAATAACCGATAGTCGGTTGGTTGCTGTCAAACGATTGTAATAGATAATCGGTTGGTAATTTCAACCGATTATCCAACACTACTAGGAAATTTGTTTTTATCAGGATACTGCAAAGTCTAGGTCTGGTCTAAACAGCTGTTGACACATATTTTTGATTCAAAGTTGATTTTTTTTAAACATGTTAAAATACACACGAAGAAACAAAAGTACCATGGTAGGATTTTATGATAACTTAAAGAAAAATAATAATTGTAGTTTTCATTAGTTTTGCTAAAAAATGTAACCTGTTCATCTTGGACTTGGTGACTATTCATAAGTTGCACGTGTTTGGGCAAATTGATGACGTCAAAATTATGCCTTTTGCCGAACAAAAATTGACCCTACGGAAAAATGTGTCAATGGAATGGCTAGGTGTCATGCAATTTACTAAAAGATCTTTAAATATAATTGGTTAGTTATGAATGTATGCATGTTTTTACGTACGCATCAAATTTGTTGTTCATGATGAGTTTGTTTTGATTTTATTGACATTCACTTCCGGTTTCCTTTTCTTGAATGTGAAAGTGTATTCGATTGGTTCATAAATGTTTCATAATCTATCAGCATAATTTATTGGTCGAATAATTCAGCATGGCTTCCTCCATCAGCACCAAACAAAAACTTTTACAACAAATTGATGATGTTGAGTTGATATCTAAGTAATTTCACTGATAATAATACTGTCGTTTCACATATTTGAAACACCAAATGAAATGCATGGTTTAGACCATATAAAAATGTCAACTTTAGGTTTTTTTCCTACCAAACTTGTAAAATCCTGGAAAACTGCCATGTTTTTGTTTCTTAGCCTTTATTTTACCTAAATGTATATAGTCTTAACACCCTATGTACATGTATATCATATTTATAATATACTTATATACATGTAATAAGCGTATATCTAAAAGTTCTGGAGGATTTCTTATAAATTTTTTTGTGCCTGTCTTTTCTGTCTGCACTAATTAAAACAATAAAAGTGGAGGGAAAAAAGTGAAAGGGTTACCAATTTTAACACGGATATTGCTGATCCTTATTATATATATCCTTGATTTTACCATATAGACATTTAATTATTTTATTTACCAATTATAGATGTTGTGAAGGGTGCAGGTCGTTTCGTAACCTGGTTGTTTCGTAACTAGTCGATTTGTAACTTACAAGGTTGTTTAGTACCTGAGACGTTTTGTAACCTTATATCAATACATAATAATAATATGAGTCGTAGGTTACTTAAAAAATAATGAAAAGACCTATTGATGTACATATATATCTATATTTATTTATTAAATAATTGATTGCACATAATTTTACACTTTACAAGTACAGTTTTACACACATGCGAATAGAACAGAAGAATTTAAATTGTCCATCATCATTTAGATGTACCCCGTCCTTGTCAAGTATTTAGTCTCTGCCACGTGCTAATTGATGTCTCCAATACTTACACCACTCATCTTTATGTTGCTGAGTTCTTTATATTAATCTTCCTTTTTTTCTATCATAAGTTGTTTCTTTCATGTTTCTTGTTTTTTGTATACGGACCAACTGCTGCTGCTGCTCCGGCCAACTAAGACTTTGTTCATGTTTATACCAGGAGTTTTCGGATGAAAACACTATAAACATGCAAACATAGTGATGTCTCTGAAAGAAAGAAAAAGGAATAGAGTAAGATAAGGGTTCTAAAAAAAAAAATAAAAACTTTAACTCCGTCAATGCCGGTCCCCAGCCTGGGTGAAAAAGGAGGAGGGTTATGCATTGGCATGTAAAAGTGAGAAAAAAGTAGAAAATAATTATTTTTAGGTCATGTGCCATGGTTCATGTCCCATTAATCAACTTAATCACTTTACACCTACTATAATTATTTTTTATTAACTGTCATTAGTTGTCATAAAAACATTAAAGCTGTTACCGAGCGTACCAATTAGCCAATAATTAAAAAGATTTAAGAAAGTTTTAAATTAAAAACATTACAATATTGTTATTATTAGATGAACAATTTGATCATTTATAAATAATAACTTTAACAGTTTCATTTAATCTAATTAATTTAAAATAACACTTTATAACCACACCAGGTACAAAACGTCTCAGTTACAAATCAATGTAGTTACGAATCGACCAGGTTCGAAATGACCAGGTTACGAAACGACATGCATTTGTTGTGAACTTACTTATTTATAAAACAATAAACCAAAAGTCTGAGCGGGTAAAATCTTACATGGGGTTCACAACAAGTATTTGTCTCATTAAACAATTACCACAACTTTATACGGCAGTTACGTTTTTATGCAGACAACATGTAAAAATACAATACTTTATTATCAAATATCAAAACATAATAAATATACAACACAGTTTATTCACAAAATAATAACAAATGAACAACCAACGTTTATGTGTTTGAATTGCCGATCGCGCTATATTTAAAATGGGAAACTACGATCTATATATAGGGCAAAGTATATATTTAGAACCTGATGCAGAGATCAGTAAAATAGTGTGTAAAATGTATGCTGTTTATAAAATATGAAACAAGTTAAACTATTAATCTTCTTATTCTGCAATGTGTACGTAAACAGCTACCCACTTCAAAACTATAAAAACAATTGCTGGGCGGAAGTTGACGTCAACAATGAGAAAGTGAAAGTACAGGAATAAATATAACATTACATCGTGTAAATTGTACTTTTTAAAACAATAGACATAGTCATAGGCCCTTGTTCTGTTGTTTGGCAAGATACATAAATATATATATATTTATAAATTGACGGGATTTGACACTACCTTATTAAATATAGATTCTACCACTGCATCTAGTGTAATACGATATTTATCCACTTGAGACAGTTAAATTTTCAAATTTAAAACGCGAGGCTTGCCCGAGCCTTTTAAATATTTAAAATTTAACTGTCGAGAGTGGATAAATATCGTATTACACGAGATTTGGTGGTAGAATCTGTTTCTCTTCTTCTTTTCCAATGATCTGCAAAAAGATGTGTTCTTTCTATGTGACATCATCAGGCATGGTCGCCTTTTTTCATGCAGTAACAATAAGAATTAAGAGGAAAGCAAGAAAATTCGACGTCATAATCAGATTTTAACCAATGAAGTACTGAGATCAAACGAACCACTCGTTGATTATATTTTTTTTTTATACAATGGGTGCAGAAAGGTATAAATTGACGAAGAATTAGAGAAAGCTGATTATACAATCTTGTCTTAGTTAACAAATGACGTGTAGGTGTAATACCACCATTGATTTTCCCCTATTAGTCTTTGATAAATTTGCACTTTTCAAAAAAATGTGCAGAATTTATCTTTGTTTTAAATAAAGAAATACTTGGCATGAGTCAAGTTTTATCCTATCCAGTTCTATAGAAAAAAAATTCACATAACATTTCATTGCATATAAGAAAATAACCATCATTGGAAGTTAACCAATCAAATTTCTCCCCTTATTTTATCTGTGTACAAGGTTTAGTCACCATGTAACCTCAAGATTAAAAAAAATTCTATACAAATCCATAATAAAAAAAAGTGGTGTTTTGAAATACCCAAGACATATGTTTATGACACAGAAATGGTTTTACTGCAATAAAATGTAGGATTAATTACCTACAACTGTCAAATTCAAGGGAATATTTTTTTCGACCTACTTTCGTATACAACCGGATGTGACGTACCATGATTTGGTGGTATTACACCTGTATGGAAATGGACATGTGATATACATGTACATACTCACATACTATTATCTTGATCTTAATTATTTTTGATACTATCAAAAAATGTCATTCAAACTTAGTAATCAGTTTATTGAATTTGTGATCTTTCAATTCAAATTTTTCATAATTGCATTCATTCCATCACAGAAGGGTTCAAAATGCAAACAGGATGATACAAAAATGGCGCTGATGCCATTCCGTGTTACAATAACTTTCACAAACCACTATTAAATAGTTCACATCATATAAATCATACTTGATGGCCATTTTAAATGACAAAATATATCTACTTACTATTAACGCTTCAAATAATGTGCTGAGTTCTGATCATTTTTCAGTCAGACCCTTCCAATACCCAGAAATTTCCCTTAGTCTGGGAAAGTTCAGGATTATATCAACTTTATACTGAAAAGCCTATCAGATGCATTTCCTGTTAAATAAACTGTACTTGTTTTTTTTCAAAAACAGTATTTATATGCGCTATCAAAATAATTGTTAGATTTATATTCGGGCTCTGGAGAAAGTTTAAGTAATAAATATTTGTTTCTAGATGATGGTGTACACAGCCCTTTCCAGAATCATTAATTTTATTCCAGACTATATTTTCAAGAGGGTTCTTTCCCTTGTTTTCTATTAACTTCCTACCAATAGTACTGCTCTTCACTGCAGTGAACCAATTTAAGTTTAAAATCAGATACAGGCTTTCAGAAGGCAGCTTCCAGAAAGTCCTGTAGTCCTTGCTATGCCATGATTTTGGATGATAAGTTGCTTTGAAATGTATTTATTTATGTGTGTGGCTAATTTTACAAAAATAAACTTCTCTAACTGTCAGAATATATAAATGTACAAAGATAACACACCATTCCTTTCTAAATTCCTTTTTTCAGTATCCTTAATGTCAAGAATAAAAGTGATCAAGTACAGAAAGGGTGTGATCATCTATCAGGGTTCTCAATAAAAGATAAATTCATGAGTCATGGACACAGTGAAATGTAGTCTGGAATTCATGACAGTAATTTGTTTTGATGAGGATGAATTTAATTTAACTTTTTACAGTAAATACTTCTTTTGTCACCTTTATGATGTAAAAGAGTTCTCATTTTAGGAGAATAGACTAGCAAATAAGATTCCTAAACTTAAAATCTTATGAAATATTCTGCATTGTCTAGTTCAATGATATTCTATTCCGAATAGAAATAATCAAGTTCTCCAAGGTATATCATATAATATGACTACATGTATTTTAAAAATCCTGGTTTATGGCACATTTTATATATGTGAAAACTTAAAACCATGTGAGTCATATAAGCCTTTGCAAAGTTTAGTTTTATACTATATTATAAAGTTCATTAATGCATTTATCTTTAAAACATATCTGGGACCATCCTGTGTTTTTCATTGGGTATACTGAATATTGCTTTTCTTTAAAAAAAAAAGAAGTATTGTGTTGAAAGTTTCTGGTAAAGACAAGTTTTTTTCCAGATTTAAAACTTCAAACTTGACTTTATTTGCAACTTTCATTGAAATGTAATGAATGATTTTATGTATTTTACAGGGAATTATTTGAGATAATTAGCACTCCCAAAGGACAGCAAAGACCTGATGCCCCAGATACAATGAATCTAATGGACCTACTAGTCCATAAGGATAAAGAAATTAAAGAATCATTAAAAACAGGTAGGTGAGAAAAATTGTGGAGGTATGCAAAAAGTTATTTTATTAATGCTCAGCTGTACTCTCCCTAAAGAGATATTATTATTCCATAAATTATCAAGGGGTGGTATCATGGTATGCATGATCTTAGTTTTTCTTTTATCAAAAAACAATAACCGGTATGATGTAAAATTTTCTAAATATCATCTGATTTTAGCTAACCTGACCTCAAGCAGAAAGGGGCAACTATGCCTGATGAGGTCTCACTGAAAGAAATCACCACTACTTTTTGAAGATCATTGTAAAAGAAAGAAATTACTTTTTCTAGATAATCATCCAAAATAATAAGGGAAACAGATTCCATCATATCAGAAGAAATTACTTTCTCCAGATATCCTCTAAAATAATAAGGGAAACAGATTCCATCAAATCAGAAGAAATTACTTTCTCCAGATATCCTCTAAAATAATAAGGGAAACAGATTCCATCATTTCCTGTTGAATAGGATCTTACTCTTCTTTCAAGAGTTCAATTTGAAATATATTTAATGTTAAAACCTGCAGCAAACTCAAGTTTTACAATTTTTGAAAGTTAAGTCTCAGATGCGAAATATCTTATCACACCGTATGTATTGGTAGAATCTCTATATATTGACTGAGAACCACTCAAGTCCATTCCATTAAAGTAAAAAATCGATGATATTAGGAATGGCATTTAAATTTTTGTTTATCGCTGAATCTAAAACAATTATATTTATTATACTTCACTTTAAAATGCCATATTTTGATTGGTTACTAAGAGGGTGTTAATTTAATCTATCACATTGCTGAGTGGGTGACAATTTTTTTGAATGTTACCCAATTAGAAATCGACAATTTAAATGACAATGAATTGAATTTACATCAAGTAATTAAATACAATGCTTAAATTCTATGTTTTGGCTCAGATTTTATTATATGACTGTCAAAATACAAATATTAACATCTTGCCTAACTTTTTTTTTCCTTTCTAATACCAGTAACCTTTTTATATACCTGACGTCATAGAAAAAACTTTAAAAATAAAATTAATCTGTAAAAGACTAATGATAGGACATTCAATATAATAAATTAAATAACACATAGCTCAGAGGGTGTTAGAGCAGATTGGTACCCCTCAAAAAAGCATTGTCAACCTTGACTTTGCAGCGGTTCACAATGTTTTCTCAGGGTAACAATCTGCTCTATAACCCTCTCAGCTATGTGTTATTTATATAATATCAATGCAAGTTGATTAGAATAGTATATACATTTTAGACAGATATTTAACACAGACTGATTGTGATTTTAATATTACAGCGGCAGAACAAGCAGAGATACAGAAAACAATAGATGAATTAAAAACAGAGGTAGATAAAAGAGATGCCAATATAAAACAGTTACAGACCAGTCTAAAGGAAGCTGAAACAATCCTGGTATGACAACAGTTCTAGTGTTTACAGAAAAAGGCAATTTCTACAGAAAAAATTGAATATACACCTGAATATAATTTTCAACAAGTAAAATGCTTTTTCAAAAATCTTATAGTCGCCGTCACTTAAAATTGGCACCATGTTTTTTGTCAAAAAAAATTTAAATATCAGCCTTTACTTAAGATGATGTTTTTCATTTAGCTGAAGTAAAATCCTGTCCAAATATCCACTACTGTCTTACCTTTTATTGTGTTTGCACTGTATAATCCTGACCTTCACATTTTTCAAGATTATTTACATTGTATAACCGCCATCTTGGTTTCTATGAGGGTCCCTTATTCCATAACATTCGTTACTCTTCGGTAATATCATTGTCATTGATGATACAATTTCCCGCGCTTTTTACGTAAAGATGACGAAAAGCTCAGAGGGACACAAGAAAATGGAGAGCACGTGGAACTCCACGGCAACACTTTCGGTAATAACAATGTCGGATTCCACCATACAAAATAATCTTGGATTATGTGAAGGTCAGGATTATACAGTGCAAAACACAATAAAAGGTAGGACAGTAGTTAATTTTTGGAATGATATTTGATTCTGCTTATTATTATTTAGTAAACACGGTTGATATTTAAGAAAATTTTGACAAAAAACATGGTGCCAATTTTACGTGACGGCGACTATAAATAGATTTGGATTTCATCAAATAAAAGCAACTAATTTACTGGATTATATAAAAGTCATTTTAATTAACTAAAAGATGCTTATAATTATAGCAGGGCTCACGCTACCAGGCGACTTGGGCGAAGAAGTCGCCTTCCCGACCGTCACTTCGCTTTCCCCGACCCCCAAAAGCGAAAACAAGTCGCCCTGTTCTTGACGACAGTCGCTTTCAGTCGCTTCCGTCATCGGACATTTTCAATTTTTACCAAGTTGATAAAACATCAAATTTTTCTTGATAATTAAAGAAATTCAGACATAAACGATTCATTATCTTTTGAAAAGAGGTTGAAGCATTGTCTTCGCAGTGTGTAGCAGGTTATTTGATAAAAATGCAACTTTTTATCACTTCGTGCATTTCCGCAAGTACCGGTGCTTGTTACTCGAAAACGTACAACAACCTCAATTTCGGCGGCAAAATAAGTTTGTTACTTCATTTAAACGTGATAAAAGTTGCCTCCAGTAAATTTTAATCCATTTATTGCATTAAAAACGTCATGTTCCTTTCCAAATAACTTGTCAAACATCGTTTATTTTTGTAAATTTTCTTGCATTCATCCGCCATTGACCGATTTCTAATCTCCGGATCTGAACCGGACCAGCTATGACCGAAATCCGTACTTTTACAATAATTACTACGGACGCACGGATGGAACAGCTGATAGAAGAATATTGATCCCAAAGGGAAAAATTACGCATTCCACACGCATGAAGAGACTTTTGGTTACATCTAATTGATTGGTGTATATAATTCCCTATATTTTTTATGGATTGTTTCAAACTATTGATTAAAGTTGCTTAACTCTGAGACTATTATACTAATATCAATATATTATGGCCCAGCTTAATAACTTTTATATTTTTTTTATGAGAAACACTGAATGTCATACACAAGATAATTTTTAATTAAATTGTAATTGATATATTATAATTTCTTTACATTTTTTTAAATATTTTTTATTTTTTTAGTGCTAGATATTTAGTTGGTAGTTTCTCACAAGCTTAAACAACTTTTAATTTCAAATGTTACTTTAATTGTAATTTTTTTACTCAGATATGAATTGAACAGTATAAAAAGAACATTATTTACATATGGCCCTTTATACTATTGTAAAATCCAAACATTGTATCGCACCGCGCGAATGAGCACTTCTCTTTCAAATCTCACCACTTCTCCCTATCAGTTTCAAAAAGAGAAGTCACTTCTCCCTATAATTCTGAAGTAGTGTGAGCCCTGAATTATAGACTTGTATATAAAATAAAATTTGTAACATATCTGGCAGTGGCGTAGCTTGCATGTATGCTCAGATGCTCAAGCATCCACATCATTTTGACAAAAAATTTTTTTTAAAATAAAAATATATATATATACATGTAATTGCATATGTTGTGTCTGAATGTAAGGGTGAGGATATGTGAACATGGTCCAATCATTTCCAAAGCAGTATACGTGGTCTTTCCTTTAAGATCATTTATAGTTTATGTAAACAAGATGAATAAATTGCAGAAAAGTGCTGTCAACTTTTTCGTAAAAAGTCTACGTCTTAGCGCATCGTCGGCAACGGCAAGCGCAGAGGATGATAATACGTAGACCTGCAAACATGTTTGGTCTGAGATTGAACCAAGCGGAGCGATGACAAAGCAAGGTTACTAGTTAACAACGAACGCATCGTTTCCTGTGACATTAAATACGACTAGTATTTATTATGGAGTGTGGAGGGGGGGGGGGGGGGGCGGAGCTTATGTTTTAATTTGCATAAGGACAGTCTATTTGAAAATGTGTGTGCTAAGGTTGATTGCCATTATAATTGATATTGAATTCCAATCACCTGTCAGTGTCATCAAACACATATACAAAAGAACTGAGTGTATAATATGGGATGAATAACTGGACACTTCACTGATGAGTTTATCCCAATACTGCTGTCTATAGTGGGACTGGTCTTAAATAAGTGAACTTCTTAACCCCGCCCAGTCAAGTGAAATAACATTGGTAATACAAGTCTATAATTATAAGCATCTTCTAGTAAGGGCTATTCCAGAAAAAAATGTATGGGGGGGTTGGAAGGCAGTTTTTGTCAGCACCCGCCACCCAGACAATTGTAATTGAGTATTATAGTGTGAAAAGTTGCTCTGATTCCCATCACCCATGTATTATTAATATAATGTTCCTTCCAACCCCTATACATTTTTTTCTGGAATAGCCCTTACTAGAAGATGCTTATAATTATAGACTTGTATTACCAATGTTATTTCAACTGATCGGGTGGAGCTTGCGTTTTAATTTGCATACGGACAGTCTATTTGAAGATGTGTGTGATAAGGATGAGAGGCATTATAGTTATTGCTGATTTCTAATCACCTATCAGTGTCAACAAAGGAATTTATAAAAGAATGACTGGACACTTCATTAATGGGTTTATCCTAAAACACCTTTCTATAGACGGGCTGGTTTATTATGATTGAACCGGTTAAACTCCGCCCAGTCAAGTGAAATAAATCGAGTAATATATAAATAAAATTTGTAACATTTCTATTTTCTTTTAAAAGTTTGAATAATCTCCCATTAATCTTCTCGAAAAATGTACTTATACTAGCTATTTAATTTTCAACCTCTAAACAAATATCAGTTAATAAAATATACTGGTATGAGTATTACCCCTAACTGTCAATGACAGTGGTATGGATGAAAATAAAGTAAGAAATAAAATTAGGTGTCTGGGATTCATTTGGATGTCCTAATTTCTAAATACAATATATTGAAGAATTTGGTTTTTATTGTAGTCAACAGCCATATATCAAGCCAAGAAAAAACTGAATGCTATACAGCAGGCAAACAAGAAAAAGGTGTCATCTGAAGAGCTAATAAAGTTTGCTCATAGGATCAGTGCCAGTAATGCAGTTGCTTCACCTCCTACATGGGCCCCAGGTGAGAAAATCGTCATCAGATTGTAAACTGGTGTTAAAGTGATCTATTTTGTAGTATTAGAAAATTGTTTTTGAGGTTAGATATTGATTTATTACCCCTTTTTGTTCACATTGAAGTGACTTTTAATTTAATTGAAGTTTCAGCCTGTGAGTGTGTAACGTTTTTCACCTGTATTTAGATTTAAAGACTTATCGATATGTGCATTGATTAGTTTTCAAAACTTTCAACATCCATTTAAACTCGTCATCTTCTGGACAAATTGTTTGAAGACATTGATTGAATACACCCTTGTAGCACTATTCCTTATGATAATTCAATACCTTTCTTTTAGTATTTTTCTTATTAAAACATTGGTTCTGTCATTCTTGTAAATGACTTATTTTTTGTGTTTAGTTAAGTTTTTTATTGACATAAAAATTGTCAGATTCTTGTTCACTTGTGTTAAAGCAGGTTGGAATAATTATGTTTCAACATTTGTCAGATATAGTGGTTTCCTTCAAAACTTTTTTCTAATATTTGCTTTTGTAAAGAAATGTTAATTATTCTCAATGTAGATTGCATTGTCAGGCTCTGTACCTTTTCAGTAAGTGTAGCAAATTGTGCATCACATACATTTACTTTAACAATATATATATTAATTTGCAGGTGATCCTAGAAGACCATATCCTACAGATTTTGAAATGCGATTAGGATTTTTAGGAAAGGGAAGTGATATCCCCGCTGGAGCCCATATGTTGCAGTCACAGGGTTCATATGGAGAACCAATGTCTAGTAATAGATCATCAGCTAATACATCAATAGGTAGGTCATCTTAACAGTTACAGAGGTCATATGGGGAACCAATGTCTAGTAATAGATCATCAGCTAATACATCAATGGGTAGGTCATCTTAACAGTTACAGGGTTCATATGGGGAACCAATGTCTAGTAATAGATCATCAGCTAATACATCAATGGGTAGGTCATCTTAACAGTTACAGGGGTCATATGGGGAACCAATGTCTAGTAATAGATCATCAGCTAATACATCAATGAGTAGGTCATCTTAATAGTTACAGGGGTCATATGGAGAACCAATGTCTAGTAATAGATCATCAGCTAATACATCAATGGGTAGGTCATCTTAACAGTCACAGGGTTCATATGGGGAACCAATGTCTAGTAATAGATCATCAGCTAATACATCAATGGGTAGGTCATCTTAACAGTTACAGGGGTCATATGGAGAACCAATGTCTAGTAATAGATCATCAGCTAATACATCAATGGGTAGGTCATCTTAACAGTTACAGGGGTCATATGGGGAACCAATGTCTAGTAATAGATCATCAGCTAATACATCAATGGGTAGGTCATCTTAACAGTTACAGGGGTCATATGGGGAACCAATGTCTAGTAATAGTGTAATGCCGGCATTCCCCCCTTTTTATAGTAAGCCTTTGCCTGTATAGTTTCTTGAAATTATTGAGGATAAACGATAGATGTTAGTGAGATGTCTAATGTTGCAAGTAATGTAAGACTTGTAATTTACTATTTTTACTGTTGTTTCCATGATACGACAGATTTGTGTATGTTAGTTTGTTAAGAAGTTTTATTTCACGTACTGATTCCGTATTTTCGCGGTAGTTACCTTATTATACTCTAAACTCAAATAAAACTGTTCTTATGATCTACTAATAGATTTAAAGTCAAAACCCATCTTTATTGATGAAGATCAATCCATGTTTACAAATAATATCAACATTACGGGAATTTCCCTTGTGTGATCCATGGTTTCCGATTGGTAAACAATATATAACAAGCTCTGCCATTGGTCAGTTGAAAGTATAAATACAAAAGCAACAACAGAATCGAGGAGTGTTGGGTTAACAATGAATGGATAGTAACACACTTAAATAGAAGCTGGAATATGTCTGAGAAATACAGACAAGCGTTGGAAATTAACTTTGTATTAATTTAAGATTGTCGGTGCCGGTGACGGTGCTATATACGGGTGCCGGTGACGGTGCTAAATACGGGTGACGGTGACAGTGACAAATACAGTCACCGGTCCCGGTGACGGTGCTAAGGTTGTCGGTGACGGTGTTAAGGTTGCCGGTGAGGTGCTAAGGTTGTGGCTCACGGTGCTAAAGTTGTTGGTCTCGGTACTTAATATTTTCGATGTTTTGATTATACCAAGTTGGTGTGGTATAAAGTGAAATAGGATAATAAAATCTTTATATAGGGAGATTATACAAATAGTCCAAATAAGTGACAACTTTAAGACTTGACTGTTGAGAAATATATACTAGTGTTGTATGTCGAAGTAAAACCAATCATTACCGGGAACTCGACCAGACCAGTGACAGAACCTGCAAGACCCAGCCTCTCCAACGGAGATTATTTATTTTCGTACTAATAAAATATGAAACTTTATTTATTTAGATATTTTATTTCATAACTATAGATAAACACAAGTACATATACGATCTCCCTTTCTTTAACGTGTTTTGGTCCGACGGTAAACAGTGGACGTCGAACCTTACACTTTATAGATTCTTTTACTCTTTTTTTTTCTTTGTGACCCTGTGTTCTCTGGTGGCCGACTCTAACACCAGGGAGGCGGCGTTACAATAGATCATCAGCTAATACATCAATGGGTAGGTCATCTTAACAGTTACAGGGGTCATATGGGGAACCAATGTCTAGTAATAGATCATCAGCTAATACATCAATGGGTAGGTCATCTTAACAGTTACAGGGATCATATGGGGAACCAATGTCTAGTAATAGATCATCAGCTAATACATCAATGGGTAGGTCATCTTAACAGTTACAGGGTTCATATGGGGAACCAATGTCTAGTAATAGATCATCAGCTAATACATCAATGGGTAGGTCATCTTAACAGTTACAGGGGTCATATGGGGAACCAATGTCTAGTAATAGATCATCAGCTAATACATCAATGAGTAGGTCATCTTAACAGTTACAGGGGTCATATGGAGAACCAATGTCTAGTAATAGATCATCAGCTAATACATCAATGGGTAGGTCATCTTAACAGTCACAGGGTTCATATGGGGAACCAATGTCTAGTAATAGATCATCAGCTAATACATCAATGGGTAGGTCATCTTAACAGTTACAGGGGTCATATGGAGAACCAATGTCTAGTAATAGATCATCAGCTAATACATCAATGGGTAGGTCATCTTAACAGTTACAGGGGTCATATGGGGAACCAATGTCTAGTAATAGATCATCAGCTAATACATCAATGGGTAGGTCATCTTAACAGTTACAGGGGTCATATGGGGAACCAATGTCTAGTAATAGATCATCAGCTAATACATCAATGGGTAGGTCATCTTAACAGTTACAGGGGTCATATGGGGAACCAATGTCTAGTAATAGATCATCAGCTAATACATCAATGGGTAGGTCATCTTAACAGTTACAGGGGTCATATGAGGAACCAATGTCTAGTAATAGATCATCAGCTAATACATCAATGGGTAGGTCATCTTAATAGTTACAGGGGTCATATGGGGAACCAATGTCTAGTAATAGATCATCAGCTAATACATCAATGGGTAGGTCATCAACAGTTACAGGGGTCATATGGGGAACCAATGTCTAGTAATAGATCATCAGCTAATACATCAATGGGTAGGTCATCTTAACAGTACTTCGGTACTGGCATGAAAATACGGATTTTTCGTGTTATTAAAATTTGCTGTTACAAAATGATAGAAATTATTATAAATTAAGCAATGTATCTCCCTCATGCAAAGCTCTGATTCCTTTCACGGATTTGGCTATACTTTTTGGACCTTTTGGATTATAGATCTTCACCTTTTATATAAGCTTTGGATTTCAAATATTTTGGCCACGAGCATCACTGAAGAGACATGTATTGTCGAAATGCGCATCTGGTGCAAGAAAATTGATAACGTTAATTTTATTAACAGTTACAGGGGTCATATGGGGAACCAATGTCTAGTAATAGATCATCAGCTAATACATCAATGGGTAGGTCATCTTAACAGTTACAGGGGTCATATGGAGAACCAATGTCTAGTAAATTATATACATGTATATAATAGGTCATCAGCTTAAATATCAATAGGGATCATATATAACAGTCATAGGGGTCAAATTAAGACCTAGTGTTTAGTAATAACATAAAGTGTACCACTTTTGCTGCATAAGGTAGACAATTTGACAATCAATGTTCCTTCGGTGTATTAGAGGCCAAACTATTTGAAAATTCAAAGCTTATTCAAAGGACAAAGAGCTATAAACAAAAAAGTACAAAAAAGTATAGCCAAAGCTGGGCAAGGAATAAGATTTTGCATGAGGGAGATATATTTCTTAATTTAAAATTTAATTGGTCATCAGCTAATACCCCAATAGGTAGGTAATGTGTTTATATCATATTGTTAAATGTGTTCAATCTGGAAAAAGATAATCAGATAAAACATCATTGTATTCCTGCCATAAAGATGAATTTTATATAAACATTGATACTAGCTATTCTAAGCGATCAAGAATGATTTATTAGTCTTTATGCTGCAATTGGGTGTTCTACTATACAGATGCTATGCTGTATCTGTATACTATACAGATTTCGATTTAAAGCTCTGCCCACTGTCAGACTGAGTATTGTATGAACCCGCGTGACCTCAGATGGTGTATTGCAATTGCATTTTAACGACGTATCAAATGCGAATTAACAATTTCTTTTATACGTTCTGTTTCTTTTCCAACGTTTCTTTAGAGCAATAAGAATCACACCAATTTTCTGATAAAATACACAAATAAACAGCAGTGTTTTCTACGATAACAATTATCGATATCAAAATTTGAATGTGTATGATTGTGTAACAAAACCAACCATGTCAATTTCAGCATGCATGTTTAGTGAATGTAGAATCTGAAGTGTAGGACAGCTCGTACACTCCTGTTTCAAATTGAACAGTGTTTTGTTATTTGTTTTTACTGCTGAAATTAGTTGTTATGTAAAAATAGATAATTATTAACTTTGAGCGATATATTATTTTGACCATTCGAGATTCTTTTTTTGCGAACCCGTCTTCAGCTGAATGTGTGATTACTGTACATGGTATTACTACATGACCTCAAGGGATTTCAAATCAAAAATAAATGCGAAACATGTGTTTTTGTGTCTTTCAAAACACAAATAATATACAGAATTAATTGCAGGATAAAGACAATAACTGTTTAGTGTCTTTAAATATCAGCTGTATTTGTACTCGGCTCGAAACAGGTGTAATAGCTCGCTAAAAGCTCGCATACACCTTGTTTCCTAGCTTCGTACAAATACAACTGATATTTAAAGACACTAAACAGTTATTGTCTATGTAACACTTTGGTATTGGCCATTACCAGTACTTTTTTATGTTCAGGAAAGAGAATAACATATATATACATATATAACATGAACATGCTTTGAAAATAATTTTAAGGGTTCATCAAATAAAGTATGAACCTGTTGTCATCCATTTTATTTTGACTTGTATTAGATTAAATCAAATCTAAAGTGTAACAGCAAAATGCATTGAGTGTTTAATAAAGGTAGGAGTAGTCTAGTCGTACAGACAGATTGATTTGGTTATTTGTTGGAGAAATCTACTCTGAAAGGAGGGGTAGTATACCTAACCTAATAATAACTTCACAGTTCAGCTAACAAGCAGGCTAACCAAAGATTCTACCTTTTACCTACACACTCAATGCATTTTGCTGTAATGATAGGTTTCATCGCCTGGTGTTACAACTACTGACATTTATGTTGGTTTTTTTTTATTTCTAACAGACCATGGTCCAGGATCACAATCAACAACAACATGGCAGAACACATCAGAATTACATCACTCATTAAGTTCTACATCAGGAATCTTATCAGAAATCAAGGGACATAACAAAGAAAATGAAGATGTTGGATTTATGTCAAGTGACTCGTCTAGTAGTAGTTCTAGTGATGAATGATATTGGTAGAACTTAAATGTATTAAATATTAAGCCTTACAATGTACAGTGTCAGAGTTCTGTGTAATTGTGCTTACTCTAATGTTGTAGAGAGTACTGCCTTTTGAAAGCACTAATTATGCTCATTTTGATGTTGTAGAGAGAACTGCCTTTTGGAAAGCACTTTTATCCTTTCAGTATGAGCAAGTCTAGGCTTTGTAACGGTACTTGAAAAGGTCAGATAAGTGTGTGGAGGTGAAAAGTAAATAGAAATGCATCTGAATTTGACAAGTATGAAAAATGAATGTATCACTGTTACTAAATGCAGCTTTTGTTGTTTGAGTGTGATATTGGATAAAACAGTGAAAGAGCTATGTGCATTATACGGTTTAAACATGTTGTATGTGAGAATACAGTCATGTGAGAATGAAAGAATCATTTTTATACGACAGCAAAAATTGAAAATTTTTTGGTCGTATATTGGTAAGTTGGCATTGTCGTCGTAGTCTGAAGACATTTGGTTTTCGCACTCTAACTTAAGTATAAGTAAATAGAAATCTATGAAATTTTAAAACACAAGGTTAATGACCATGAAAGGAAGGTTGGAATTGATTTTAGGAGTTTTGGTCCCAACAGTTTAGGAATTAGGGGCCAAAAAGGTCCAAATAAGCATTTTTCTTGGTTTTAGCACTAACTTTAGTATAAGTAAACAGAAATCTATGAAATTTTAACATAAGGTTTATGACCACAAAAGGAAGGTTGGGATTGATTTTGGGAGTTTTTCTCCCAACAATTTAGGAATTAGGGGCCACAAAATGGTCCCAAATAAGTATTTTTCTTGGTTTTTGCACAATAACTTTAGTATAAGTAAAAAAGAAATCTATGAAATTTTAACACAAGGTTTAAGACCACAAAAGGAAGGTTGGGATTAACTTTGGGAGTTTTGATCCCAACAGTTTAGGAATTAGGGGCCAAAAGGGTCCAAAATTAAACTTGGTTTGATTTTAACAAAAATTGAATTCTTGGTGTTCTTTGATAGGCTGAATCTAAACATGTACTTAGATTTTTATACGACCGCAAAATTTGAAAAATTTTTCGTCGTATATTGCTATCACGTTGGCGTCGTCGTCGTCGTCGTCGTCGTCGTCCGAATACTTTTAGTTTTCGCACTCTAACTTTAGTAAAAGTGAATGGAAATCTATGAAATTTTAACACAAGGTTTATGACCACAAAAGGAAGGTTGGTATTGATTTTGGGAGTTTTGGTCCCAACATTTTAGGAATTAGGGGCCAAAAAGGGCCCAAATAAGCATTTTCTTGGTTTTCGCACTATAACTTTAGTATAAGTAAATAGAAATCTATGAAATTTAAACACAAGGTTTATGACCATATAAGGAAGGTTGGTATTGATTTTGGGAGTTTTGGTCCCAACAGAATAAGGGGCCCAAAGGGTCCAAAATTGAACTTTGTGTGATTTCATCAAAAATTGAATAATTGGGGTTCTTTGATATGCCGAATCTAACTATGTATGTAGATTCTTAATTTTTGGTCCCATTTTCAAATTGGTCTACATTAAGGTCCAAAGGGTCCAAAATTAAACTTAGTTTGATTTTAACAAAAATTAAATCCTTGGGGTTCTTTGATATGCTGAATCTAAAAATGTACTTATATTTTTAATTATTGGCCTAGTTTTCAAGTTAGTCCAAATTGGGGTCCAAAATTAAACTTTGTTTGTTTTCATCAAAAATTGAATAATTGGGGTTCTTTGATATGCCAAATCTAACTGTGTATGTAGATTCTTAATTTTTGGTCCAGTTTTCAAATTGGTCTACATTAAGGTCCAAAGGGTCCTAAATTAAACTAAGTTTGATTTTAACAAAAATTAAATTCTTGGGCTTATTTGATATGCTTTATCTAAATATGTACTTTGATTTTTGATTATGGGCCCAGTTTTCAAGTTGGTCCAAATCAGGATTCCATATCAAGTATTGTGCAATAGCAAGAAATTTTCAATTGCACAGTATTGCACAATAGCAAGAAATATCTAATTGCACAATATTGTGCAATAGCAATTAATTTTCAATTGGAGTTATCTTTCTTTGTATAGAATAGTAGTTGATAATATATGTTGGAAATTTGCCAGACATGACTATGATGTCATTTTCTATTTTTATTTGCCAATAACTTTATGTAAATAACTTCATTGGAAATTTGCCAATAAAATGTTTTTAGATAATGTATGTTGGACATTTGCCAGACATGACTATGATGTCATTTTCTATTTTTATTTGCCAATAACTTTATGTAAATAACTTCATTGGAAATTTGCCAATATAAAATGTTGCTGATGAAGTTTTTTTATTGTTTTATACAATAAACAATGTATATTCACTTTTACTACCAACCAATCTTTACCATTCAGTGATAACAAACACTTTATTTTACATTTTAATATTTTATGATGTATTTAAAAGAGTAGTTATTGTTGCAAACTCCATTAGAAATTTGAATTAATATCAGTTTTGGAAAAAGGGAAGCGGGGATGTGAAAAAAAAGGGGGGGGGGTTAACTTTTTCTCATTTCAGATTTCATAAATAAAAAGAAAATTTCTTCAAACATTTTTTTGAGAGGATTAATATTCAACAGCATAGTGAATTGCTCAAAGGCAAAAAAAAAACTTTTAAGTTCATTAGACCACATTCATTCTGTGTCAGAAACCTATGCTGTGTCAACTGTTTAATTTTAGATTTAAAAAGTTTGAAGAAGAAATCTTTAATTGATTTGTAAAATCTTGACATTTGTTTTGTGTAAAAAAAAACCATGTAATGTCAAAAATTTGATCACAATCCAAATTCAGAGCTGTATCACGCTTGAATGTTTTGTCCATACTTGCCCCAACTGTTCAGGGTTCGACCTCTGCGGTCGTATAAAGCTGCGCCCTGCGGAGCACCTGGTTGATAATGGGCCCAGTTTTCAAGTTGGTCCAATCGGGGTCCAAAATTAAACTTTGTTTGATTTCAACAAAAATTGAATATATGGGGTTCTTTAATATGCTAAATCTAACCATGTATTTAGATTTTTAATATTTGGGCCAGGTTACCAATTTGGTCCACATTGAGGTCTTAAGGGTCTAAAATTGAACATTATTTGATTTCATCAAAAATTGAATTCTTGGGGTTTTATGATATGCTGAATCTAACCATGTATTTAGATTTTGGATATTGGACCATAATAGGTAAATGTCCAATTTAAAATTTTAAAAATTTTAAGTTTAAGTTCTTATACCACATTCATTCTTTGTCAGAAACCTATGTTGTGTCAACTATTTAATCACAATCCAAATTCAGAGCTGTATTAAGCTTAAATGTTGTGTCCATACTTGTCCCAACTGTTCAGGGTTCAACCTCTGCGGTCCTATAAAGCTGCACTCTGCAGAGCATCTGGTTGTATTACTAAAAAGAAACGGCAATGAATGTAATAATTTTTTCATGAAAATTTGATAAGAAATTGCAAAAACAAGTCCAGAAAAAAATATGATTAGTAATTTCAAGTTTAAAAAAAAATATTACAGTAATACTTATAGGTATCAACATTTATACCCTTTTTGATGTTGAAGCCTTATTTTTATGGATTTTCCTTCAAAGTGCTTGTTTACATCGCTCACTACCTGTATGTATGCAGTCAATTTTATATAAAAAACATATTTCATTATGAACAATTCATACCATAGGAGATACATTAAAACAGTGTTTTAGAATATATTTTGGAGATGACTGTAAAAAAGGGGTAAATAGATATAGGAAGATGTGGTGTGAGTGCCAATGAGACAACTCTCATGTATAATAAATTAATGATGTGCTTATGAAATCAATAGCTTCGGGCATACAATCCATGATGCAATGTTACTACGTAAATTCAAGTAGTTAGAACTAGATAATTAATAAATATATTAAAACCTGTTTAAATGTTTTGATATTTCGTTTATTTGAAGTTAATAATTCATTGCATATAAGGTATAAATAAATGAGTTTGTTTTCCCCTGAGAAATCTAGAAAATTATGAAACACTGAAATGATGACGATAGACTTTGACTTTAAACAACTACAGAACTGCAGTAAACCTGTTATATTATAATTGTTTATCTTCATATTTTGTTTAGAAACAAATTTTAGGCAGATTTGTTTGTTTTTATAGTGATTAAGATTATAAGATTATGTTGGCCCCTGTAAGTGAGAGGTTTAGCTAGCTACAAAACCAGGTTTAAACCACAATTTTCTACATAAAGATATGCCTGTACCATGTCAGGAATATGACAGTTGTTTTCCATTTGTTTGATGTTTTTGAGCTTTTAATATTACCATTTGATAAGTGTCCCATTTGAGTTTTCCCTGAAGTTATGTATTTTTGTTATTATTAAAAATAGTCTTGTTTGTCTTAGATTCTGGTACTGAGATGAGCGCTGATGTCAAATTCAAGATATAAGTCTAAAAATGAGGCGGATGAAGCTGTGTCTATTGTTTCTTCAATTTCTAGTTCTGAAGGATATATTAAATAAACCCAACCAGAAAAGTTGGAATTGTTAATGGATGGACAGCATCAATATATCTTAAAGTGAAATTAGGTGATCTGGCTTCTTTGGTCTTGTATTTTACAAGTGTCTGAACAAACTCTGACTCATAAGAAAATGAGAAGAGGACGGCAAATAGAGGCACAAAAATCATTCCCAAAGAAATGCCAACAATTTGTAGTAAAGTCTAAACTTCCAAATTCAAAAAATATGTGCAAGAAATTCCAGAATACTGATCACTTGTTCCTGTGTTGCATGTTTTACCTTTTTGTTCACTATTAACAACATATGCTGTTTGGTACCCAAAGAAATAGATTTATAGCGTATGTTACTATTTTATACTGTAAATTCAGAAATTATTGCAATGTTTTTAATATTGCGAAAATTGCGACAGGGTTATAATCGCAATAATTTAAACTCGCATTTTGGAAATTTAGTATTTAACTTTAATAGGATTTTTCTCAATATCGCAAAAATAAAAATCGCATATTACTCTATAATGACAAAATCGCAATAATAAATGCACGCAATAATTTCTGAATTTACAGTATTGAAAACCATTGTGGATAATTTCTTTTTGATAATTTTTCTATTTCACATGGGGAAATGTAGTATACAGGGTTAAATATCCGAGAAATATCGAGTTTCAAATTATCCAGAAGTTTTTAAAGAGTTTTTCAGAATACACATATGGTTAATAACAATACGACAGTTTCACAGTATTTCTGTAGACCCTCTTTCGCTGAAGTAAGATCCAATGGATAATTCGTAGAATATACAGATGAGCCAGCAATGTACTGTTGTTTGTACGGAATTTTGTGAAGCTGAGGTTTCAAATACAAACAAAGTAAGTCCTCAGAATTGCTCTTCAATGTAATGTTCATTGAAACCATGAAGGACTTGTGTCACCATAAAAGGGGACGAAAGATACCAGAGGGACAGCAAAACTCATAAATCGAAAATAAACTGACAACGCCATGGCTAAAAATGAATAGGACAAACAGACAAACAATAGTTCAATTGACACAAAATATAAAACTAAAGAATAAACAACACGAACCCCACCAAAAACTAGGGGTGATTTCAGGTGCTCCGGAAGGGTGAACAGATCCTGCTCCACATGTGGCACCCGTCATAAACTTCTCCTTGTCAAATGATGTTTTTGTGGGATAATTTGAGTGCTCATTTATTCCGATTGTTTTTTTACAAGGCACTGCTATTAGTAAGATTAACATACAAAGACTATTTTATTTGAAGCTTTGTCAACATGAACAACAACATTTATCGCAAAGAGTTGATGGACATTTTGTTTCGTTGTTTTCCTCTTTAAGTTGATGTGTTTCCCTCAGTTTTAGTGTTTAACCAGGATTAATGACTTTCGAAATAGCGGTATACTACTGTTGCCTTTATGTTTTTTTAACAAAATCTGTGGCATAGCCATTTACGGTTTCCTGGCTTTAAACATCATTATTTCATGATTAAAAAAAAGATTCAGATTAAATTTTTCTATCTCAGAACATCAGCAATGAGTCAATCAAATAATTCACATATCTGGCAATGTCTAATACGGTATGAATATGACGGGATATCACTACAGGCACTTGTTAAAATGTTTTTCCTAAATACCTTTTTTTCTGAGACAAAACCATCCTGTTAATATCACTCCAAGTAGATGGGACTTTTCTGACCAATATATTTTTAACACATTCAAGATTGATTTCGATTTATTACCGGTTTATATCATCATAGAGAAAAAAATCACATTCAATAAACATAACCATACACGAGGGGGGGGGGGGGGGGCAAGGGGTTTAACTGTTATGCTGTTATGGGGCAATCTAATTCTTTGTTATCTGTTATTTTGAAAATATATTTGCTGTTAGCTGTTACTGTCTTATTCTTTGTTAGCTGTTTTTGGGCTTTTAGTTTTTTTGTTATCTGTTATTGTGATAATGTATTTGCTGTTAACTGTTATTGAAAATTGGAATGTTAGCATTTTTTTTCAAGTATATCTTATGATTATCCTTTCCATTTTTTTTATGAATGTGTATTTAGAATTATCTTAATTTTTTGTATGAGAATGATGTTCCTTGTTTCCCGTACGAACATGTTAAATTAAAACAATTCTTAATATGACAAATAGGAAAACATATGGCCAGGAATATCCGACAAGGATCTCAATTAAGGACTAGGTCCTAACAACCACTTAACTTTTTATATAACATGGTACATAGACTCAGCTCTGATTCTTTTCAAAGCAGAACCAAATGCATTGTACAGTGGAAGTTCCAACCATGTACTTGGGTCTGAAGCTGCACATAACTCATTACAAACAAATATTTATTTCGTTTCAAGCCATTGTTTCCCTACTAAACTATGTATTCTACTTACTAGTACACTTGGTACAATCAAAAACCTCAGCTGATAAAAAAAATTGTTCAAATAAGGCCTTTGAAAATAGTGGAATAAATTGCTTTTGGAGTGTCAAAATTCGTTCGAAGTACATGTACTTGATAAATTGCATGCTTATATTTGGTGCTTTTGATTTTTCTACCCAATATACCACTTTGCCTCATAGTCTTATTAAGTAAAATTCACACACCTCATTAAACGGTCGTTTAGAAAAAGTCAGAATATTCAAACTCTTTTAGGTCATTTTTTTTTATTAGCAACAAAGGGAGCTTCAGTCAATATATATAAACAATACACCAACGTTTCATGAGAACTGCTCAAAGCATTTTTGAGTTATTTTTGAAAACTAGAAAATACCACCTTTTTCTAATGAATAAAATCCCTTAACTCAATAACATAAAATCGAAAATTAATAAAAATCGAAAGGGAGTTTACAACAATAGATATAAACATTTCAGCAAAGTTTCATGAGAAATGCTGAAAACATTTTTTGTGTTAATGTCTGAAAACTGGAAAATCCCCCCTTATAAAACCCGTTAACTCGGAAACGTAAAATCTATAATTTATAAAAATTGAAAGTGACGTCATGTTAATAGATATAAACAATTCACCATATTCCTTGCTTTGTGAAAGCATTTTTGAGATAATTATTATCAGAAAACTGGAAAAAAAACACCAATTTTATTGAATAAAAACCCATTACCCAGAAACTTAAAATCTAAAATTTATAAAAAAAAAAAAAAAAAAAAAAAAGGGAGCTCACGTCAATAGATATAAAAAAAATTTCCCAAAGTTTAATGCAAATTGTTTAAAGAGTTTTTGAGTTAATGTCCGACATGTTGACAACAGACGGACAACATTATACCATAATACGTTCCGTAAACGAGCGTATAAAAAATATTATAATATATTGAGTAGTAATTTAAACACATTCTAGATACATAAATTAATACTAAAAACAAAGTCATAGAAAATGGAATGCATTACAAAGGATTATATCCGTAATAAGAAATACTGATTTGTCAAAGACCGAATTATTTTAATATTACATTTACTGTTATCTGTTTTTGTCCATTTTAATTCCTTGTTATCTGTTATGAGCCAAATGAATTTGCTGTTTTGCTGTTATTGGGACCCCCCTGCCCCTCCCCCCCCCCTCATACACAAAACTTAAAATAGTATTTGTTTGATTTTCGTATATTTTTGATATCTTGACATGTTGAATTGCATGTCCAGTATTTCAGAAGAGACATATTGTATTATATGTCTCTGAAGAAAATGTGCATGAATAGTTGTGCAAATGTAATTGTTTAAATGAATTATAAAGATCTCTCCGTATATATGTAAAAATGTATTTCCTTAAATGACCAAATTCACCGTTAAGACATTTATTGTGTAATGAAACACATTAGGTGTCAATGTCAATGTTACCAGTTACAATGCAAAGGTTTTATTAGTCGTAGCTTCCGTTCGACATATATTTAACCGCAAGATTTCATAGCGTTTTGGTTCGTGATACTACAACAAAGGAGATTTAAGTACTGCATCCTTATTGCTTTCTGACTACTGTGTTTAATATAGACAATGGGTGCTAATTCATATCTTTTTCAACCACGATTAACTTTGTATAAAAGGAACGAGATGCTAAAACACAAACCACAAGCTAATCCATACCCATCTTGAATTGCCAAATATCTAGCGGTAAGTTATTTATATAAAAGTTTTCATGATATTGATAAAAAAAAAAATTTTGTCTCAATTTTTTAACAAATATTTAAAAAGAGAACTCAATTAATTCTTTATGAAACATATGCCAAACATTTTTTTAAATTTACATCTTAAAATATAAGAAATGATTCTTATTCAGATTCCCACGAAAATGATGAGTTTGATTGTTGTCGCTGCCCTCTTGGCTTGTACTTCTGCTACATTCTACAAAGGTTAGTTAACAAGAATGCGTTGTCAAAATTGTGATTAGTTTATTTCAATGGAAATATAAATATATCGGTGAATTATTTTGTAGTACAAATACATGCATTGAGTTGAAAAAAATGCCTCTATGACAATTTGATTTAACTATAATTCTATTAGGAGGAAAAAAACCAGACAATACAATGAACACAAATGAAACAATTAATTTTACATCAAATTTAATTATATCTGTACAATTATATTTCAATGAAAGGTTTTCTTCATTTGAGACCAATTTGCCATTAATATAAAGAATCTAAAAGTATACATTTTTAAATAAAGACAACAGTAGTATACCGCTATTCAGTAGTCATAAATCGATTGAGAGATAACAAATCCGGATTACTTAACTAATAAAATTAACGGTACCAATTTTCTTGCACCAGATGCGCATTTCGACAATACATGTCTCTTCAGTGATGCTCGTGGCCAAATAATTTGAAATCCAAAGCTTATATAAAAGATGAAGAGCTACAATCCAAAAGGTCCAAAAAGTATAGCCAAATCCGTGAAAGGAATCAGAGCTTTGCATGAGGGAGGTACATTCCTTAATTCATAATAATTTCTATCATTTTGTAACAGCAAATTTTAATAACACAAAAAAATCCGTATTTTCATGCCTAAAACCGAGGCAAACGGATCATATTTGAGCGTCACTGATGAGTTTTTTGTAGACGAAATGCGCGTCTGGCGTATATACTAAATTTAGTCCTGGTAGCTATGATTCATTTATATACACAAGAGGAAAACAAGGAAACAACAAAAACAATGGAAAATTTGATAACAACTTTACACATTCCCAGAAAACCAAATGTGATTTTGCAAAATCTTCTGCTGTTTAAGACAACCTTTATACTATGTTTATATTGGAATTTTTACATATTCTGTAAAATTCAGCGTTAAAGGACATACGAGTTATTTTAAGGTATTCACAATTTGTTCACATATTTAAGAATAAGCCACTGTACTATATTTAAGAACCTCACAATTCATACCGGAAGCTGTGAAGCCGTGAGCTGAAGTGAAAATCACGATACTTTTTAAAAGTGACCTTGGTGTGAAATAGATTCATAGACATTTTTCTATTTTTAATTCGAAACTTTGATTTATCTCAAAATTATTGTAACACGCACAGCTGATGTTTATATGATTTTTTTTGTTGTGTGAAATCAGTAACTATAAACGTTCGCCCTTTTTGTTTAAGCTTGTTTCATGTACCATGATACTGTGGATTCATTATTATTCGTTAGATACGAATTTTCGTGGATTTCGTTGGGGCAGATGAACCACGAAATTAAATATTCAACAAATACCCAATTTTCTACAGGCTTGTATGCAGATTTCACCAAAGCTACGAGATTAAATACCCACGAACATGTAAGTTTTCCTCAATCCACAAAAATTGGTACCCAGGAAAATAAATAAATCCACAGTACCCAAAATTGTTTTATAATTTGTTTCGACATGTGTTGCAATATATATGTAAATTTATAACGTATACTTCAAATTGTAGGAAATTTCGGACCTCAGTCTGGATATCAGAGATTCGAAGGATATGGACCAATGAACTCCAACTTTGGCATGATGAGATATGGAAATCAGTACGACATGTTCAAAGGTGGATATCTAAATAATGACGGAGTTGGTGGATTCCAGAACCGCGGGTTAAATAGTGGATATAAGAAAGGTGGAACCGGAGGATATTTCAAAGATGGGAATGTTGGATATCAAAAAGGTGGAATGAGAGGACAATTTAATGGCGGAAATATTGGATATCAAAAAGGTGGAATGGGCGGACAAATCAATGGCGGAACTGGTGGATATATGAAAGACATGATGGATTCTGGGTTATATCCATCGGGATTTGAAGGATGGAACAGTTTTGGTTCTGGTTTAGGAATGCAAGGTTTAGGAGGATATCCAAAATTTGGAAACAATGGATTCGGAAAAATGGGAGGTTTTCTTGGTACCAATGGACTAAAAAAAGGTTTGTAATTATTCATCATTAACTTTCTATTTATTACCTTATACTAGTAGTTCAAAATTGAAATAAAACAAAATTTTTTTGTTCTTCATGATTCATATAAGATATTGTGTGTGATTAGAACAATCATTTAGTCTTTTAATTTCCAAAAATGGTAAGATTCTTCTTCCTGGAAAAATATGTTAGTTCTTTTCCTAAAAATATTGAATAATATAATCGAGATATTTATGTCCCAATAATTGAATTATATTTTACTGATGTATACTCATAATAGTTACATAGAGTTCATAGACGATACATTATGATTTTTTCTTATTTTGTAGGAGGTTATTAGATGAAACCAAGAATGAATGAAGGCACATCAAAGTTAAAGAAAACCAATTGTACGATACCATACTAATTTATTCGTGTTTATTTTTTTTATAATAAATGTTCCAATCTGTTTTTAAATTTTACTTTGAAAATGATTTACAAAAAGGGAAATATTTGACAATTTTATGAGATAAGATACCCATCATTATTGTTAGTTCTCATGCTACTAAATATTGTTGCTGAATACATCACACACACAGAAAAAGTGCTAACAAAAACTAAACAAACTATGCAAAGGATAATTTCAGACTTCAGCATGGTCTTTATTTAGAAAACATATGATTTTCTATTAAGAAATGTGGTTGTATACGTAAACGAGACAGTGACACAACGAAATACCAAAAAAAAAAAAAATCAAACATAGATACGGTCATCAACAATAGAGTCTATAAATGTCTAGCTCTAAATTGTTAACCTTGAAAATTGGAAAAAAAAATAATAGAAAAATCTGTCATTAACATCGTTGATTCAATAAAAGACCTAATTAATAACAAAATATAACTAAAATAATTACTATGTTCACATAAAAGCTGGAGGTTTTGCTAGCCACAAAACCAGGTTCAATCCACCATCTTCTTAAAATGTCCTGAACCAAGTCAGGATAATGGCATTTGTTATCTTATAGTTCGTTTCTGTGTTTGTTGCATTGTCTTTTGTTTTTGTTGCACTTCAGTGTTTCTGTTGTTTTGCTGTTTTTCTCTTATAGTTGATGTGTTTCCTTCCGTTTTAGTTTGTTACCCGGATTTGTTTTCTCTCAATTGATTTATGTCTTTCAAACAGTGGTATACTACTGTTGCCTTTATTTATATACTACTGTTGATTATTCTTCCTTTAGAGCGAGTATCATGTGATTGTCTTTAGGTCTCAATTTGAAAGTTTAAAGTGTTGCTTGTTAATCTTTGCACTTTTTACATTGTTCAGAATGAAATGATTTTTATTGTCAATAAGTGATTGCCATCCAATTGTATTGCATTAAATATTTAAGGTTAGTCTTGGACCATAACAAAATTTATACTATAGGCATTATTTTGTAAATCTAGTGCCAAAAATATAATATACACACACATATAATTGGTTACTTAAATTATACATAATGCTGTTTTTAGATTGCACATTTTGCATCCTATACTTATTTTCGTACTATAAAACAGCAATGCTTAATTCTGTTATTTACGTACAAATGGTGTTTTGCCTAAAACAAAAAGCGTGAAAATTTAACGCAATAAGAAAGATAATATATATTGTTAGTAATAATTTCAAAGCTTTTCTTAATTAGACTTTCCCTGAGAATAGGCATATAACGAAAACTTCTAAATTGAACACTCAATTTATTTTTTAAAAATGATGCAAAAAATGATTAAAACCTTGATGCATAATTCACAAATGTTAAAGGATTGTGTCAAGTTGTTTATTAAATTTGAAGTATGCTTCATTACATATAATACAACACTATCAAATATCAGCTAATTGCTCAATTTCATCCTATTCATTGGTGAACTTCCATTCTACAGCAGTTGTAAGGACCCAATTCTCTGGAGAACACGAAGCAAGATTTATATGAAAATTGATAATGTAATGGGACACTACGCATTCTCAAAATGTATTGCATAAAATAAAGGTTACTGATGAAAAATTCATAGAAACAATATCATTTGACACCTACATGTATATAAAAAAAAAGTAAAATCACAACAACAAAAAAATGAACGCCTACGAAAATTCAACACGGAAATTCCCCAATCAAATGGCAAAATCAAAAGCTCAAACACATCAAACGTCGAATGGATACCAACTGTCATATTCGAAAATGTATTATTCGATAGTTTCATGATTTATTATTTTAATTTTTTTTTCTTCAGTAAATGACATTTTCATTTTCTTGTATCCCACCCACCTCTTAAGCCATTACAAACATGGGTTGAGACTGGATATAAGTCAAATAAGATACTCTGGTGTTTCTTCTTGTGGTAAAATTGAAAACACACAATACCTTTTTGAAGGGTTTAAGCTAATATCAAAGATCAGACACTATAAGTCTTCTACTAAATCTAATATTTAAAAAATAAAGTAACTATAATGCCAATAATGTTGATATCCTAAATATAGAACGAAATTCATAACAGTGTGGTCGACAGTAAAACGTTTATTAGTAATTGTACTGAAAAGTTTACCTTTCACTTGTTTGTCGTGGGCGATGATTTTATGCTCACTCAGTCTATCGGAGGCCTTCAAGTGGGGATTTAAATAATCATTTGTTACACATTTTGATACATAAAATGAAACTTTCTTTTCACATATCATTTAAGGAATTTATTTTAAATAATTGTTATACCATCACTTACAACAGTTTCACTTTTAAGAATATTAATGTCCAGAGCTGATATCAATAAATAATAATAAAAAAAAAAGTTTATTCATGGTAAAAAAAAAACAAAAAAAAGTTAATAGGGACCCGCGTTATTTCAGAAAATATCTTCTTGATTAAGAGAACAAAAACTTCTACGTTGTGATCATTTAAGAGTGGCCTTCTATTTATTCAATGCTAACCATGTGGGCTATGTTTTTTTATATACCATAAATCGATTCGTTCATTCAGATATTTGTCAGTTTGTCTTGGCTCTTCAAGTCCAACACACAACTTCTCACGAAATTGGTATTTTTCTTACAAAAATTACATCCATGTGATGTATTCTTTTCATGGAGAATGAATGTTGCACCTTATTTTATTTGTTATCGGTTTTTTTTTGTGTGTATCATTGACGAATAAGACAACCTGAATCTTCTTTATTCAAATTTAAAACATACGAGATGGCAATTATGACACAAAATAACTAAATTAAACTTACAGCAGAAGAAAGATAATGAACATCGCTTTTATAGTCTCCTAAATATCGAAGACGCGTGGTCTTTTTAAAAATGATGTAAATTTATAAAGGAAACAACAAACAAAATAGTTCGAATATTTATATTGGAAAAAGTAAACCGGTAAAAGTAACGGTGTGTAAATCATAACAATTATTTTATTTCAATGAAAATCAAACTGTTGAATTTTTTCCGCTGCGAGCAAATTTTTAATTTTGGTCGCATTTTGAAAATCAATAAATCTTGTATTCTTGTTGGAAGCTGCACTGTGTAGTTTATACCCGTTTTTTTCAATGCCACACAAATCCAACACAGACAAAAAAAATGGTAGGTTCAAGAAATAATTGATGCAAACTATACTTTATTGTAGTTTTAACATGGGTAGACATTATATTCGTGATTATTTTTGCCCGAGCGATATCGAAAAACTATTATAAAAAGTGTCCTAGTTCAGTGAAAATGTACGTCATACTTATTTCCTAAACAAATAAATAAACAAACATTAATTAACATACAACACTACCAAAGGCCAGAGACTCCTTACTTGTATGATTTTGTAAAAAAATGCATCTTTTTAAAACAGTCGAAAACAAAATTGTCTGTCCAATGGAAAAGTCGAAGCCCAAAAAAGATGAACAGTGCATTATAGAAACATAGAAGCTGGTTGCAAAAGTTGACGACAAGATCTATTTTATAACTTGAGTATGGCCTAATACTATTAACCTGAAATAAATATATTTATAGCAATTCCCTTGATACGAAAGATCTACATGTTGCCTTGGGCTTTTTTTTTCTTTTTTTTTTTTGCTCTTTGGTTGGGTTTTTGTCTCAATGACAATTCAATTTTCATTCTTATCATAGATATAACTGCATGTTAAAATAAGAATATGAAGTGTGATAGGCAATCAGACACATTCTTTCCAGGGACCAACAGGCGTTATCAAGCTATAGGTCCCCGTATGGCCTTCGACCATTAGCAAAATACACACTTTATAGAATGAAAGCTCCAAGAGGTCTTGGGATGAAAAAAAAACAAACATAAAAGATGAGCGAGAAAAAAAATAGGGATACCGCATGGAAATTGGAAAATGGTCCGCAACATTAATTTAGTCAACTCACTTAGTTGAAATTAAAGACCTGGCGAATTTTAGCCTTTTGCAATGGATGTGATGTATGCTTAAAAAAAATCATGGTTTGTTTGGACATTTTTATAAATCAAGTCTTGTTTTTAAATTATTTGCAAGTAAGTTTTAAGTCATGAACAAATAATCACTCACAGAAAGACGTCAAATCCATCAACAAAAGAAAAAATTTAATAGACGACCGACAACGCACAGAATATCATCTATGTGTTCCGGACCATATGAGTATTTGGACCATACGCATATATCATGACCATAAGGGTATACTAATATGGTCCAACCATACACGTATGGTCCAAACACTCATAAGGTCCGGAACATATTTTATTTGCGATCACAAATGCACGAAGACGTCCATTTCTATGTAAATTGGGTCGATTTTTTTATAAAGACAAGATGAATGCGTTTCTGCATGTTGCCAAGTGTTTTTCACAAGTATAGAAGCAGTATAGCAGAACGGTTTAAGTTTCCTATATACACCAAATGATACATTTTGCCAATACAATAACGTAAATGCATGCAAATTTCACAAGGTTTAATCCAAAAAGCTTTCTTACTATCCAATAACTTTCAAGTACGAAAAAGACAGCCTGAGGGCAGAAGTATATTTTGTCTTTATGTTTCGTATTTGCACAACTTTTGAAAGTGGATTATGCATTCGTTCTAAAATAAAATTAGACCAGATAAAAGTTAAAAGATTACATAACTCGACAATCGCAATTGTTAAATCCGAAAAAGATAATCAATCAATACATGCATTCAGTAAGTCATTCTTTTTTCTGAAAGAACATGGCTTTGCGATATCTTATTATGAAAATTGATTGTCGAAACATAACAAAAACACAAGTAAAGGACGTTTAATTAATCAATATAAATCAAAACACAAATTCCTGATTAGTATTTCGAATTTTTTTATATAGGCGTTGAGAACCTTTGGTGACCCCACGGTTTAAATGTTTATATTAAGGACGTCGTGAGCAATGGGCGTTATAGACGAACGTTCACCTAATCTGTCCCAGTCAATGGGATATTAAAGTGCGCCAATCAATGTCCATAGCCACACTGTTATGAATTCGATACTATGTTGTTAATCAGATAAGCTGAAGTAACACTGCAAGTCTTCAGAAATGTTGTAAAAATTATGAGATGCACAAGTATCGTTACGATGTAACAATATTGAGCCCGATGTTTATGGTTAGAGAACATTTCCAAAACTGAAAATAAACTATTTTTTAATTAGTATATAAAACAGAATAATAAAGAAATAAATGTAAGTACGGATTAAGCAATTATTTTCGAATGTTAAGATAATCTGCTAAAGTCCATTATCGGATATAGTAGAAACATATATTTTTAACAAAAAGATAATTGTGTGGGAATATTTGAGCTAATAATGCCAATTAAAACATATGATAATAAAAAGTTAGAAAAATGAGACAGTAACCCAACGACATACAAAAAACACATCTTCAGGGCAATTTACATTATTTATCAATGCAAAGAGTCAAGCTCAAAATAGTTTCGAATACATTTTATAGTAACACGCACTGATCTGCCATCAACACTCTAAGTAATCCTAAACATTAAGATATGGTGTTCGTATGCCTATGTTCCTCCCGTGGAACAGGTACCTGACAATAGAGCAGGTTTGAAAACTACAAGTTTTTTATCTCGTGTTTATTTTTTAGATCTATAACGCTAATCTCTTGTTAGTCAATGAGTACTATGATTCATATTATATAATTTTATGTTTTCATGCTACTGAAAATTGTTTATTACTATGATTTGATAATTCAGAAGCCAAGCTTATAAGTTATTAAAATGTTTTAATAATTCAGAAGCCAAACTTATAAATTATCAAAACATTTTAATAATTACGATATCAGTCGTAGTTAGCTAATTAGAAAAAAAAGTAAAATCACAAAATATTGAACTCCGAGGAAAATTCAAAACGGAAAGACCCTAATCAAATGGCAACATCAAAAGCTGAAACACATCAAATAGAATGCGCAATTGTTTTGCTGTTTATTGTCTGACTATAAAAAGGATTTATTCTGTAGTTTCCACAAAGTTATTCCTGCACTGTGTACTTGAAGCGTAAAGGTTTGAATCTGTTTATAAAGATAATGATAAATTTGTGTATCTACTTCATTTTGTAGTAGTTTCAGTAGCAATTTTTTTAATTCATCTAATTGAGTAACTTTTTTTAATTATTATTTTGCAAACAACTGTATCATTTTCTTTTTCAGATGCAATTATTCGGGCGGCAGAAAATAATTGTGTATTTATTGGGACTTTTGTGTGCATGTGTGTATGGATTAAAAATGGACTGGACCAGATTTCCAGATTATGGTGAGTCGCATACAATTTCTAGCCTGATCTTTTAGGCACAATGGGTCGGGTATAGTTTGGTGTGGTTTAAAAAAAAAACATAATTGTATGACACATTGTTTTTATACAGGTCACTACAAAAAAAGTAAATTACTTACTTTCTTATACCTACGTGAATGGGAATAGTAATTTAAAAAAAATTCTTGTTGAACCGAACACATCCGATATATTTTGAAAATTAATTCTTTTTTCTTCTGGTTTAAAAACAAAAATTGGATTTTCTGTATATTCTTGGTGTATGGACTCTTACTTATTGCGTGAAATTCTGTTTGTTCATCAAAATATTATTTCAATAACTTCAATGACTTTTTTCTTATTCGTTTCCCTAGAACACCATTATCATATACTAGTATTTGACACTTTCTTAACTACTTTTTGGAATTTTGGATCCTCAATGGTCTTCAACTTTGTACTTGTTTGGCTTTATAACTATTTTGATATGAGCGTGACTGATGTAGACGAAACGCGCGTCTGACGTACTTAAATATAATCCTGGTACTTTTGATAACTATTCATAACATTTTAACAGTAGTAAGATTCTCACTGCCTCGAGTAAAATTAGTTTCGTATTGTATTTTCCTTCTTTTTATGGCTGTCATCATAAAAATTTTGCTCACCATGCATTGATTTTTCTTTGTTTCCCTTAAGCATTCTAATGTATGTTCCTCAAGAAAACCCCGTTCGAAAGCAGTACGTTTGGCATATTTTATTATAACCTACAAACATTTTGTTTTTACAAATTTGATTTTTCGTCATAAAAAGGAGATTTTTTTTTAAATATGAACGAGCTTTTATTCTTCACAAAACACAGATTTATATAGAAATGTTACCAGCGGAAAGTTAATTGATAGAAAAAAAAGATAATGTATTTTAGCATGATAAAAAGTAATATTATGACAATAAAGCACATTTTAACACAAGATATCATTTTTCAATTAGAAAATTGGAGTAAAAATGGCAAAAGGGGAATGAGTGGACATGGCGGAAATGGTGGATATCTTAAAGACATGATGGATCCTGGATTTTATCCATCTGGATTTGAAGGATGGGACAATCCCGGCACAGGTTTAGGAATGGGGATGCAAGGTTTAGGAGGTTATCCAAAATTTGGAAACAACGGATTTAAAAAGGTTTGTTATATTTCATCATTATTTACATGTTAATCATTAACTAAAAAAAATACTATTAGTCAAATAGATAGTACATAAATCAGGGGGGAATCTAGGATTTTTGAAAGGGGGCGAAGTTTTCAAAATTTTAGCGAGCGTAGCGAGGCGAAAATTTTTGGGACCTTTTTTAGACTTAAAAAAACATAAAATAAGTGTAAAATGCACTTTTTAAACGGTTACTGACGTGGGGCATGTATTTTTTTTTATAGTTGCTGTTAAGTGTAAGGGTAGGACATTTTTTATGCTTTATTCTCCCTATTAATCATAAAACGATAGTATGGATTCAAAGCTATGTACTGATATATTTGATGTGAGCCTTTTCAGTGAAAAATAGACAGGGAAAATTCTCGTTTGTTGTATGTTAAGTGAGCATAACCTCGTTAGATTTCTTGTTATAAAAAAGATATACGCCGGGCTATTCAAAGAACTTTACAATACGACCGACACGAGTTAAAACAGACGAACACGCAATTTTATTCAAATGTTTGGTTGTTATGTTTCACCAAACAAGATGAAGAGAAGTGAGGGTTTTTAAATCAACAAAAGGCTACGAATGGGTCTGAAGTGACAACGAATTTATGAACGACGGTCGATAAATGGAGACAGAAAGACCACACCCAGCAGTCAGGTTGCAGTCTGGTCTTGAGGGAAAAAAAACAATATATCAGTTCGGCGAAACAGCAGAACTGCAAACTTCCCCCCTCCCCCCAAAAAAAAAAATACGCCAGTTTTTTATTCATCATGTTCATTTAATGCTAAATTATTCTGTTGGAAATTTTCAGTTCTTATAGCAAAAAAGTGAATAGTATTGTTTTTAATCAAGATACGGCCAGAATTTTTGTTCAAGGCAAAAATCAGAGTCAGATTTTTTTCACTCATAGTATGAAATTCAAAACAGTGTAGCTGTGGCCATTGATTGACCCATCAAAATCATCCATTGACTGGGACAATTTACGTGAACGTTTGTCTGTAACAACCACTGTTCATGACGTACCTACGATAGACATTTAAACTGTGGGGTCAACAAAGGTTTCTTAACGCCTTTAATTATACAATAATTCGAAAAAATAATCAGGAATAACCTTTGTGTTTTGATTTATATAATTGATATAAATCAAAATATCGTGTTATTTCTGATTAATTTTTCGAATTACTTTATTTAGGTGTTGAGAACCTTTGGTGACCCCATAGTTTAAGTGTCTTTAAAAAGTACATAGTGAGCATTGGTCGTTGCATACAAACGTTCACCTAAATTGTCCCAGTCAATGAATGATTTTAATGTGTCAATCAATGGCCACAGCTACACTGTTTTGAATTTCATACTATATCTCATACTTCCCCCTCAAATCAAATGGTCGTACCTTAGACTTAAAATATATCTAGAGCTTATACTGAGTGGGGATCATTATTCAGCTACATGTATGTTATTTTAGACCATGTGAAAACTTTCGAGTCAACCGAGTAAGATACAACGAGAGTTAATTAACTTATGTTCTTTAGAATAGAATGGGGTGTTTGGGGTTAAACATGCTCAATCCTGTGTTGCTTTGAAGGTGTCATGATTGTCAGTCTCAGCGTAAGCAATGTGTTACTGTATTTTGAATTTCAAAATGACTGAGTGACATTTTTTCGACGCACTCGTCAACTCCAGCACGGCTAAACACATGACTTTGACATGATAAGTAAATACCATCGAAAAAATATCTTAATAAGTAAAGATTTGTCGCATAAAAATTAAAGACACGGGAAATGGCAAAGTTCACGAAGTCTAGTCTGATTAATCATTTTACAAAAAAAAAGGGGGGGCGGCGTCATCATTTAGGGTTAGTCTGTGGTTTGATTGTTTTTTTTTAGATATCAATACTTTTGTCAACTTTCCTTTAATTAAACGTGAACAGATGGGTTTTTTTTATGTTCAAAAGACCGCATCTATGCAGAGCATAATTAGTTGTGTTTTTTCTCTTATTTCTTAATGAAAATCTATTCCATGTTTTTTTGCAGTTATCATCTAGATTCAATATCGGATTAACATTTAAAGCTTGTTCAAAACTTTATGGAATTCTATGAAGTTTAATAAAAAATAATTATTTATGAAATAGCATTTCGTCTGAATAAAAATTTTAGAGTATATTTTTACTGTTTTGGATTAATTTTTAAAACAATGGATTATGATGAAAATAGTTCATAGAATTCTTACAATAGTTCTACAGAGTCCATCTTATTTTTATATTCTCCTTTTGGTAAATTGTAGAAAGCTGTTAAATGAAACACGAGAAAGGATGAAGAGACAACGGGCTGACGACAACATAGGATTCTGGAAAAAACTCAATTATTTATGTTTATTCTATATAATAAATATTTTGCTCTCATTTCAAACATTAGTTAGTAAATAATTGTAAACAAAGTAAATGGTTTCACAATTTTTGCAGATCCCCATGAAAGACTAAATGCCATGACGCCATTATAAAGTAGAAAAACGAGAATAAAATTACATCCTGCTTATACATAGGGAAATATTCAATGCTTTCCTGCATTACCACCAATCCCCCTTTTCCGCTTAATTCAAATAAAAAAAAACATTACAATGACATTAGAATGAAATTCAAAACAGTGTGGCTGTGACCATTGATTGACACATTAAATTCATCCATTGACTGGGACAATTTACGTGAACGTTTGTCTGTAACGACCACTGTTTACGACGTACCTACGATAGACATTTAAACAGTGGGGTCACCAAAGGTTTCTTAACGCCTTTAATTATAAAATAATTCGAAAAATTAATCAGGAATAACCTTTATGTTTTGATTTATATAATTGATATAAATCAAAACATCGTGTTATTTCTGATTAATTTTTCGAATTACTTTATTAAGGTGTTGAGAACCTTTGGTGACTCCATAGTTTAAGTGTCTTTAACAAGTACATAATGAGCAGTGATCGTTACATACAAACGTTCACCTAAATTGTCCCAGTCAATGGATGAATTTAATATGTCAATCAATGGCCACAGCCACACTGTTTTGAATTTCATTCTATATAAATAAAAAAGATCTAAGTAAGTAAGTTCCATAGTAAGATAATGGTTTAAAAGATGTCTTCTCTTTTTATAAAAATAGCAAAGTCTATGTTTTGCTAGGGGTAATCCAAACATTTCTTTTCATCAAAATAGAATTAGAGGTGCAAAATGCTATACGATACCGATGATGTTTAAAAGTTCAAACATAAAAGAAACACAGTCTCAATGTAAGGAAGAGTTGCAAGCACAACGTTCGACGAACGAACGATAGAAGGAACAAACAAACTGACTTTAAAACACAACGCCCACTGGACACAATCTCTTCAGTAAGCAGAGTATTATACGAAAGTTGAAAAGGGTGCATATATTTTATTAGTGGCCGCTGTTGATAAACTATCTATTAATAGCACACATGTTATTTTTACAATATTGCATGATAGATGTTGCTTTTGTATTTACAAATATTAGATTTGTTGATTAATAATACTGACACATGACATAATTTGTAGAACTGTTAATAGTCTCACGGTAAATAAAGGCAACAGTAGTATACCCGCAGTTCGAAAGTCATAAATCGATTGAGAGAAAACAATTTAGGGCTACAAATTAAAACCAAAGGAAACACATCAACAGCATAAACAAGGATATGCCATCTTGGTTCTTATAATTTGATCGTGTGTTAAAGAAAAAACGAAAAACAAAACAAAACAAAACAAAAAAGGCTGCAAATGATATGTTCAGAACCGATAGAAATTAGTTGAAGGTAGAAACCAGGTTGTGATTTAACATCTTGGCCCAGAGGCAAAATAAAATAAAGGGCCATTGTTATGAGGTCACTTGAAAAGACAACGTAAACAAAGTCATACTTTAAAATCAAATGCCAAGACATAAAGTTTGTGATAACTACAATTTGTAGAATACAGATTAGGTATACATGTATATTGATATTGTCAGATTTATAAATTCATTGTTTACAAAACTTTTGAATTTTTGAAATACTAAGGTTTTTCTGCCTCAGGAATTGATTACCTTAGCTGTATTTGGTTTTTTTTGGAGGGGGGGAGGAATTTGGGTTCTCAATGGTCTTCAACTTCGTACTTTTTTTTTGTTTTAAGCGTCACTGTTGAGTCTTTTGTAGAAGAAATGTGCGTCCGGCGTAAATACAAAATTCAATCCTGGTATCTATACTGAGTTTATTTACAACCACTGGGTCGATGCCACTGCTGGTGGAGTTTTACTTCCCTGAGGGTATCACCAGCTCAGTAGTCAGCACTTCTGTGCTCACATGAATTATCATTGATATGGTCATATTTATAAATTAAGTGTTTACAAAATATTTAACCTTTTTAACTTTTTTGGTTTCGAGCGTCACTTGTGAATCTTTTGTAGACGAAACGCGCGTCTGGTGTCAACTCAAAATTTAATCCTGGTATCTTTGATGTGTTTATCTAAGCAATGACTGCACGTTTCGATATATGCGGGAAAGAAATTTATTAACACATTATGGCCTTTGTCCCTTTAGCACCTCATTTGGAAATGCTTTACAATCAAAATATTATATTTTGGGACATAGATTCATTTATAATAGAACAGTGAAACAGTAGTATACCGCTGTTCTATAGTCATTAATTGATATAGACAAAACAAATCCGGGTTACAAACTAAAACTGATGGAAATACATTAAACATAACAGGAAAACAATGAAACAACAGAAACACTGAAGTGCAACAAAAAACCAAACGACAATACAAGGCACACAGAAACGATCTATGAGAAAACAACATTTTCTTTGCTACAGGACATTGTAAGAAAAATGGTGGGTTGATCCTGGCTTTTTGCCTTGCCAAACCTCGCACTTTTATGGCAATGTTAAACATAACAATAACGTGACAACATTACATGACAGGACTACAAATAAATGGAAGAACATTTAGGACAGAAATACACAAATAAATAAAACAATAGAACATTTCGACATGCTAATATTTATCAGGTACCAGGCTTATAATTTAATACGCCAGACGCGTATTTCGTTTACATAAGATTCATAAGTGACGCTCATGTATCTTTGAAGAAAGCCAAACAAAGTTGATGACCAAAAATTAATGACCAAGAAGTAATAAATGAAGAAAGCCAAACAAAGTTGATGACCAAAAATTAATGACCAAGAAGTAATAAATGAAGAAAGCCAAACAAAGTTGATGACCAAAAAAGTTGTGGCAAATAAAGCTAAGGTTATCTGTCTAATATAAGAAAATCCTTAGTATTTAGACACATTTATACTTTTACAAACAGCAAACTTATAAAAATGAACGTATAATAGATATACATGTCAATACCAAAGACCGTACCTAACCACAGAATAAAAACGAACACGTAAAACAACCTAGGTCAGCACACAAAAACAGTACAAAAGAACCACGCATTGTCTTTCATTCGTCTTTCTATTGAACACCATACTAAGCGTAACACAGAAAAACAAGAAAATAAGTGTAATCATTCGAAAACCAAACACAAACATTACGGATTTTAGAATTAAGGGAGGGGACTTCAACAAAAAAAATTATTCTTTCCCAAATATTCAGTGTACAAAATAAGTGCTCAAAACACAAAATTCAAATTTGTGGTAAAAAAGCATTAGAGTACTAAATGCTTGATTTTGTGCACACATTCTATACTCCAAGTACTGAGTAAAGTGTAATAACCGTAGGTCTAGTAAATTGCTGCTTCTGATCCTGAGTAGGATAAATAGTGTGTAAGTCTGACACAGAAAAATACGAAAATAAGTGCTATTATAATAGAACAAAAAAAATATGTTGTTTTGAAAAATAGGGGAGGACCAACAAAAACTGTTTAGTCCCAAGTACCTGTGGAAATGATTGCATCGGCTTACACCAAGATCCATTAACTTTTTAAATCCTGTACATATAATGTGCATGGCCTGGCAAAATTAATCCTTTTGTTTTGTTTTCTTTTATATTCAACCTACATGTACTTGCATTCAGATAAAGACATGTGAAAGAAACTGATCAATAAATTTGGTTGGTATAGACAACTAAATACATGGCAGGTCTATTTGTACACTATTTATACACTGATAGGTATCCACTTCTGATACATGGCAGGTCTATTTATACACTATTTATACACTGACAGGCATCCACTTCTAATACATGGCAGGTCTATTTATACACTATTTATACACTGACAGGTATCCACTTCTAATACATGGCAGGTCTATTTATACACTATTTATACACTGACAGGCATCCACTTCTAATACATGGCAGGTCTATTTATACACTATTTATACACTGACAGGCATCCACTTCTAATACATGGCAGGTCTATTTGTACACTATTTATACACTGACAGACATCCACTTCTAATACATGGCAGGTCTATTTGTACACTATTTATACACTGATAGGTATCCACTTCTAATACATGGCAGGTCTATTTGTACACTATTTATACACTGATAGGTATCCACTTCTAATACATGACAGGTGTATTTATACACTATTTATACACTGACAGGTATCCACTTCTAATACATGGCAGGTCTATTTATACACTATTTATACACTGACAGGCATCCACTTCTAATACATGGCAGGTCTATTTATACACTATTTATACACTGACAGGCATCCACTTCTAATACATGGCAGGTCTATTTGTACACTATTTATACACTGACAGACATCCACTTCTAATACATGGCAGGTCTATTTGTACACTATTTATACACTGACAGGCATCCACTTCTAATACATGGCAGGTCTATTTGTACACTATTTATACACTGACAGGCATCCACTTCTAACACATGGCAGGTCTATCTGTACACTATTTATACACTGACAGGCATCCACTTTTATGGTTAGTATAGACAACTAAATACATGACAGGTCTATTTATACACTATTTATACACTGACAGGTATCCACTTCTAATACATGGCAGGTCTATTTATACACTATTTATACACTGACAGGCATCCACTTCTAATACATGGCAGGTCTATTTATACACTATTTATACACTGACAGGCATCCACTTCTAATACATGGCAGGTCTATTTGTACACTATTTATACACTGACAGACATCCACTTCTAATACATGGCAGGTCTATTTGTACACTATTTATACACTGACAGGCATCCACTTCTAATACATGGCAGGTCTATTTGTACACTATTTATACACTGACAGGCATCCACTTCTAACACATGGCAGGTCTATCTGTACACTATTTATACACTGACAGGCATCCACTTTTATGGTTAGTATAGACAACTAAATACATGGCAGGTCTATTTGTACACTATTTATACACTGACAGGCATCCACTTTTAATACATGACAGGTCTATTTGTACACTATCTATACACTGACAGACATCCACTTTTAATACATGACAGGTCTATTTGTACACTATTTATACACTGACAGGTCTATTTATACACTATTTATACACTGACAGGCATCCACTTTTAATACATGACAGGTCTATTTATACACTATTTATACACTGACAGGCATCCACTTTTAATACATGACAGGTCTATTTGTACACTATTTATACACTGACAGGTCTATTTATACACTATTTATACACTGACAGGCATCCACTTTTAATACATGACAGGTCTATTTGTACACTATTTATACACTGACAGACATCCACTTTTAATACATGACAGGTCTATTTATACACTATTTATACACTGACAGGCATCCACTTCTAATACATGGCAGGTCTATTTGTACACTATTTACACACTATTTGTACACTATTTATACACTGACAGACATCCACTTTTACTTCTCTTTTCATCAGAAATATTTGTGTACTTGATCTTCTTTTGAAAATTATTCCTAAAAATATACTGTATAGGGTTGGTTATTTTTGTCGTTATTTGCTGTCTTATTGAAGTATACTCATTTTTGTTCGAAAACCAAATGCAGTAATTTGCTTGGTTAATTATTGAGTCAAAGTACGATAAATCGTACTCAATATTTTGATGGAAGAACGATTATCTGCCTTATTGAAAATGATTTGTATTCTACTGTCTCCTAATATTATGATGGGAATGGTCTGGAAGATGTGGACCAAAAGGACTTTTTTAAAATTTATTCATACAAACTGGCAAATATAAACGTAAAACCTTTCAAAATAGTTTTAAGTGAAGGTCATAAACCAACAAAGATATGTAGACGATGATTTCTGATTCTCTGTTTGAAGTTTCTATGGTTTATTTTTTCTGCATCCAACGCTTCTTTAATTCGTTACTAAAATGTAGTAATAGGATTATATTCAAATGTTCCCTGCGTATTTGTCATTAACTTACTGGAATATATTGAAAACGTACCATTTGGACTTTTGGAAATTTTCATTTGCCGACTCCCTTCTTGATTAAATAATGTGTCCACTTATCACAAACACATTGATCAACGAAACATCTCGTCTTCCAAATCGGAAGATATTGACATGTCGATTTTACATATACATGTATACCTATCATGATGATACGATACAGCATAAACATAAGACTTTATTTATTTAAAAAGGCGACATTTGTAAAGCGTCAGTTAGTGGCCGCAATTTAAGGGTGAGTTAAAAAAACTGAGTAACACTTGTAGACAAATCTCTGTTTCGGCTTTCAATGCTATTTGACGAACGTTAAGTTTTTTACTTTTTTGTCCTTTTCCAAGATTAAAAACAAAACTATATATTTGGCCTATTTTAACATTGTTCATTTGCCTTTGAGTAGTATGATTTATTGATTTATTGATCAGCAAGTGTTTATGCAAAGAAATATTTCGAATTCAGTTGATATAGACAAAGCATCAATTGTATTTGATCTGTTTATTCATGTTTTGTATTATATGTCTCAAGGCGTCGTCTTACTTAAGTTTCATTTTTGTAACTTATCAACCAGCAATAAGTGCTAAAGCTTGTTTCAATATTGCAGATACTGACACTTACAAGTTAACTGTATTTTATCTAGAATTACTATAATTGGTTATCAAAGGAACCAGGATTATAATTTTATACGCCAGACTTGCGTTTCGTTTTCATTAGACTCATCAGTGACTGTCATTTCAAAATAGTTATAAAGCCAAATAAGTACAACGTAGAAGAGCATTAGGGACACAACACCCCAAAAAAGATGTGCCAAATACGGCTAAGGTAAAAGAGGGATGAAAGATACCAAAGGGACAGTCAAACTCATAAATCGAAAATAAACTGACAACGCCATGGCTAAAAATGAAAAAGACAAACAATAGTACACATGACCCAACATAGAAAACTAAAGAATAAACAACACGAACCCCACCAAAAACTAGGGGTGATTTCAGGTGCTCCGGAAGGGTAAGCAGATCCTGCTCCACATGTGGCACCCGTCGTGTTGCTTATGTGATAACAAATCCAGTAAATAGTTTAATTCGATAGGTCACATTCATGAAAGAGAAGGGGATTGTAATTTTTAGTGTAATTCGGCCAGTTTCCACTCATTTCATTTCATAGTATCATCAAGTAACTACTTTTGGTCTACATAATCGTAATATTTAGTACATCGCTGACCAACAAAGAACGATTGACCTTCATTTTAATTTCTTGTTTCACTAATTCACATAAAGTTTCGACACTGATTTTTTTTAAGGAAGTCCGAATTTATAAGATCAGTTGTTAATTGAAGAGAGCCATTGTTAGTTTGATACATTTAATTTGACTTTTATATTTTTACACATATACGTATCATTCGCCCAGATCAGAATTGTTTTGTTTGTTTGTCCAAATTTGTAAATGTATGATACAAATGTGACAATCAAAATTAACATGTTGAAAAAAAAAACAAAGGAAAAATACGAAAAGGCGGACAATAGTCATAAACAGATGGAACATTTTTATGCGCCACCTACGATAGTAGAGGGGCATAATGTTTTCTGGTCTGTGCTTCCGTCCGTTCGTCCGTTCGTCCGTCCGTGCGTCCGTTCGCTTCAGGTTAAAGTTTTTGGTCAAGGTAGTTTTTGATGAAGTTAAAGTTACATCAACTTGAAACTTAGTACACATGTTCCCTATGATATGATCTTTCTAATTGTAATTCCAAGTTAAAGTTTTGACCCCAATTTCACGGTCCACTGAACATAGAAAATGATAGTGCGATTGGGGCATCCGTGTACTATGAACACATTCTTGTTAGTTATGTTTTGCTTAAAACAAAGAAAAATTTGCAGGTTCACATTTTTATGTTTGTTATCCATTCAGTGCTGGTATATATTAACACAGTAGGAGGGATATATTCACTCAATATAACCAACATAAATGTTAATAGTAACGATAGTGTTGAGAAGTATAGTAATTTGCGTTGACAACATTTCCGATTGATATCTTTGATAACTACTTTTTTAAACTAAGAACAAGAGCAAAGATAATTGTCAAAATGCAATTGTTTAAATGAAAATAAAGAACTGTCCGTTTTAAAAGGTTTCCCTCCATATATGACCAAGTCATTGTATAAAATGTTTTAGAGACATTTATGTTGTAATTAAACACGTAAGGTGTCAATGTCACAAGAAACAATTCGTAGGGTTTATTACGTTTTACGTTTCCGACCACCATATACGTAACCACAATTTCCCGTACCTTTATAGTTTAAGACTACTAGAACAAAAGACCATATTTAATTGCTGCATCCTTATAATTTGTTTTCTGACAACCGAATTATAAATGATGGGTTCTAATGCATTAATACATCGGCTGTGATTGAACGTATATAAAAGAAGAAAGATTCTACCGGACAAATCACAAGTGAATCCAGACCCCTCTTGAATTGCCAAATATCTTAAGGTAAGTAATTTCCTATGTTTTCAATATATATGATGAAACATTTATTTTATCTATTTTTCCTTCTTTTATTGCTTGAAACCATTTTTCAAATCTTTTGTCAGGCTATAGATTTATTTTCAATAATCTGCATTTTTTAAAATTTAGAAGTGCATTTTTTTTTTAAAGTTATGCTTAAACCGAATATATGACCATCATATATAGCTATTCATTTTCGAATTTTAGATACAGACGAAAATGTTGAGTTCGGTTGTAGTCGCTACCCTCTTTGCCTGTGTCTCTGCTACATTCTACAAAGGTAAATTAAAAACTACATGGTTTGTCAAAATCATAATTTCATGAAAAATATTGATTTGTGGGTTAAAACATTTCATATTTGAAGTACATACAGTAAATATTCCTCAATTGTAAACAAGAATGATATAACTGTTTGCTTTATATCTAGATGGAGTATTACACTTTATCAGGAGTACAAAATAATCAGAAAATGGCAATCAGTTATTATATTTTTGTTTTGTTAAAATCTGAGACAATTTTAGCAGTAAAAAGAGGTTGTGCCTATTTCTCCTACCTCTGTGTCAATCACATTTAAATGCAAAAACTTGTCTAAACATAATAAAAATTTGAATGTTAAACAGTTTATAAAAGGAGTAGGTTCAGTAAGACCTCTTTTTGGCCCCAAAATATAGCAGTATTACAAAATTGTTAAAATGTTAACTTTTAGTTATTTATTGGAAAGTAGAATGCCTCTGCTACATAAATATGGGCTGTTTTTTTTACAATACAATGTTCATATATCGGGTACAAACATCATTAAGTCATGCTAAATAACTGAATTTTTCAAAATGTTAGCTTTTTAGTTAAATTTTAGACGGTTTCCGTCTTAAATGAAAGTGGCCGCATTTGTGTTCATTCTTAATATTGAAATGCAAGTTGCATTTGATGATTATACAAAACATATATAAAGGTTGAGGATGAACACGGATGCGGCCACTTACACTTTTGACAAAAACCATCCGAAAAGTGACAATTTTTGGCATATTTGATAGATTTTTCATATCTAGTTAAAATCTTTCACATAAACTAATTGAATCAACTGAAATAAACACTTAAGTGCTTAAAAAGTGTCTAAAATCTCTCGTCATATGGAATTGAAATTTGAGGCCAAAATCGGCCGTTACCGGACCTACTCCTTTACTTATTTTTTACTAAATCCTTTTTTCGCATTTCTAAAAAGAAAAAAATATCATCAGCGCTACATATTGCTATGTAAGACAATCATGAAACAACTTTGAATAATACAAATTCACATGTTTTCTTTATAAGTTGTACTTCATAGTTTTGACAGGACTTTATATGATTTTCATATATGATTGCCAATATCTATTACAGTTGAAAGTAATAACTTGTGTTTGAACCTCTGTAATGAATGATACTGTGATTTTTTTTTGGTAGAAAAAGAAAGATTTTTTTTAAATGATGTGAACAAAATTCTGGGAAAATTTAACATACCAACCTTTATGCTTTATGCACACCGGATGTTCATATGATTTGTGTTTGAGGTTTCGATGCTTTCACCTACCCTCTCCCTTAACGAATGTCCTGTTTCTACATTTTTTCGTGCAACCTAGTTCTCCATAATATAACACAAATTAGTTTTAAATATATGTAAATATACACACTTTAAAACATTTATAACGATTACTTAAAATTGTAGGAAATTTTGAACCTCAGTCTGGATATCAGAGATTTGGAGGATAGGGACCAATGAACTCCAACTTTGGCATGATAGGATATAAAAATCAGTATGACATGTTCAATGGTGGATATCTAAATGGCGGAGCTGGTGGCTTCCAGAACCGTGGGTTAATGGGTGGATATCTGAAAGTTGGAATCGGAGGATATTTCAAAGGTGGAATGGGAGGACAATTTAATGGCGCAAATGGTGGATATCTTAAAGGAATGATGGATTCTGGGGCGTATCCATCTGAATTTGAAGGATGGAACAATCATGGCGCTGGTTTAGGAATGGGGATTCAAGATTTCGGAAGTTATCCAATATTTCGAAACAACGGATTTGGAAATATGGGCGGTGCATATGGTATTAAAGGATTTAAGAAAGGTTTGTTATTCTTAAAAAATTACATGTTTTAAATTCTTGAAAAAACATTAGACAAATAGACTGTACATGATATTAATTAGTTATTTTTATCTGGCAAGTAGAACGAAACATAGATATACTAAATTCCGTCGGCGTCTTTATCATTTAGGGTAAGTAAATGGTTTAATTGTTTTTAAGACATCAATACATCCTTTTATGAAACTTGAACAGAAGCCTTTTCATCATTAAAACACCGTTCTAGCATAATGAGAATTTTTAGGAATTATTCTTATTTTCTAAAGATATTTTCTAGTTATTTTTTTCCTGTTATCATCTAGATACAATATGGAGTTAAAGATTTTTTCTTAACTTAATAGAATTATATGATGTTTTGAAAGAAACTTTTTGTGAATTTGAATTATCATTACATCTGAATAAAAATTTTAAATTATATTTTTTTTATCGTTTTTGAGTAATTTTTAAAGTAATTGACTATGATGAAAACAGTGTATCAAATTCTTAAAACAGTTATATAGAATTCATCTTATTGTTTATTCTTCTTTTTTTAAATTGTAGGAAGCTATTAGGCGAAACACTAATAAGGCAGAAGACACAACGAGGCTGAAGACAACAGAAGATTCTAGAAAAAACTCATATTTATGTTTATTTTTTTATAATAAAATATTTTGATCCCCAAAAATATAATTATAAACTAAGTCTCATGTTCTGCAGATCCGCGTGAAAGACTCAGTGTTACTATTTTACTTTAAATAAAGGCAACAGTATTGTACCGCTGTTCAAAAATCATAAAACGAACTATAATATAACAATAGCCATATTCCTGACTTGGTACATGACATTTTTAAAGGAAAAAATGGTGGGTTGAACCTGGTTTTGTGGCATGCCAAACCTCCCTCTTTTATGACCATGTGAAATATAACTTTAAAATGACAACACAACATTACAGGACTACAATATAAATAAATAGGAGAACACAATTGACAAAGAAACGCACGAATAATAGCTAACAAAAGGCAACAAGTTAACAATTTTAATACGCCAGAAGTGCATTTTGTCCACACATGACTTACTAGTGACGCCCAGATACAAAAGATAAAATAGACAATGATCAGAGATATTTATTTATTCAAAATCCCGCTTCCAAACATGAGAATATTCTAGTTATTAAATGCGGACGAAGGAACACACGCGCTGACTATTAAATACAATGATTCCTTGACACCATCCAGTAAGCAGAGAAGTAAAAAGTCAAGGAGGGGCGAAAGATACCAGAGGGACAGTCAAACTCATAGATCGAAAAGAAACTGACAACGCCATGGATAAAAACAAAAAATACAAACAGACAAATAATAGTACACAAGACGCAACCTAGAAAACTAAAGACTAAGCAACACGAACCTCAACAAAATTTGGGGGTGATCTCAGCAGCTCCGGAAGGTTAAGCAAATTCTGCTCCACATGTGGCACCCGAATTATACGAAGGTTGAAAGGGTTAATATATATTATCAGTGGCCGCTGTTGATAAACAAACAATTGCTAGAAAACAAGTAAGACATGCTATTGTTTGTAGATTTGTGTAAGTTTAAGTACAGAAATAACACCAAAAAAATTAAAAAAAAGAACTTATTCTTTCCCAAATATTTGGAGTTCAAAACTTTTGCTTGAAACACAAAATATTGGAGAACGATAGTCGTATACTTGCGTAAGAAGAACTTATCTCTGTCTGTAAGTCTAATACAGAAATGTATGAAAATAATTATAAATTGGAGAAACTGACAGAACAAAAGTATATATAGATTTTGGAAAAAATTAGGGCAGGCCAACAAAAACTGCCCTGTCTCAAATACCTGTCGGAATGATTACATCGGCTTACATTAAGATCTATTAAATGTAGAAAATCGTTTAGATAAATCATTTGTATGGCATGTCAGAATTAATCTTCTTGTTTTGTTTTCTTTTACATTCAACACACATTTACTTGCATTCAGATAACGACAGATGAAGGAAACTGATCAATAATTTTGGTTGGTAAAGACAACTAAATACATTGCAGTCTGATTTTTCATCATACACCTTTTTATCTGGTATATGTTCATTTTGTTGGTTACATGTATATATGTACATGTCTTGGTTGTCTGATTCTCCTATCTAACGTTATATTGACCGTGAAAAAATAGCTTTTGTTATATTCATTGATAAAATTTTCATCGAATTGCCCATATTTAATTATAATTGATAGAATGTATAGTGTATTATTGTACACAGATTCGTTGATAAAGTATATAACTTTTTCAAAGTTTATCTCGGAGGTGTTTACGATTGCTGTAATAATGGTAGTTCATAACCATTAGACTCTTACTTGTCAGACCACAGTTCACCCGCAGTGCATCATTGTAGACTTTTTATTAAACATAAACTTTTTAGCTTCGTGAACTTTTCTATGGCGTATATTAACAACAAACTACAAAACAAGAGCTAAGAGAATATAACTTTAGATTCAAATTACAAGACAACTTCATTTCCGTACGGGGCATAATTAGAACAGAAATGTTATGTTTCAGCAAAAATTTGATCAAGTGTGAAACTAAACAAAGAATGAACTTCCAATTGAAAAACAAACAATACGATTAAAATGGTTTTAACATATCAATATATTTAAACTGTTGCTTAGTGCATTGCTTTTCTACCTCAGGAATAGATTACCTTAGCTGTATTTGGCAAAACTTTTAGGAATTTTTGGTCTTCAATGTTCTTCAACTTTGTACTTTATTTGACCTTTTATAACATTTTTGATTCGAGCGTAACTGGTGAGTCTTTTGTAGACGAAACGCGCGTCTGGCGTAAATATTAAATTGTATTCCCTGTATCTATGATGAGTTTATTTGAACTAGCCCTGACCTAAACTGATTTACCCGAATATTCCTGTGTAGTATTTTGACGAGATGTTTTTTTTAGTATGCTTATTTTAAATTATACACCATGTGTGTATTAATATTCCATGTTTTTGAAAGCCGTTACTTCTATTTAAATGTTACAGAAGCTTTCAAAGACGGTTATTTGTCAAAATTGGTTAGATGACACACGAAACATTTTGATTGGTTAGATGACACACGAAACATTTTGATTGGTTAGATGACACACGAAACATTTTGATTGGTTAGATGACACACGAAACATTTTGGTAACATGGTAATACATTTTAATATATTTTCGGTATCTTGTTCTTCTAATTTAGATAAACCTGATATACACCCACCTAAGTGTGTCACTTAGACAAGAATCCATTAGATTGACAAAAAATATGTCCGAAGTGAAAGAGGGTCTTCAAGAATACTGTGAACCTTTTAACTCGCGTAATGGTATTTAGCATATGATGATTCTAAAAATTCTTAAGAATTTCTGCATAGTTTAATAAAATTGAGAATGGAAATGGGGAATGTGCCAAAGAGACAACAACCCGACCATAGAAAAAAACAACAGAAGGTCACCAACAGGTCTTCAATGTAGCGAGAAATTCCCGCACCCGGAGGCGTCCTTCAACTGGCCCCTAAACAAATATATACTAGTTCAGTGATAATGAACGCCATACCAATTTCCATATTGTACACAAGAAACTAAAATTAAAATAATACAAGACTAACAAAGGCCAGAGGCTCCTAACTTGGGACAGGCGCAAAAATGCGGCGGGGTTAAACATGTTTGTGAGATCTCAACCCTCCACCTTTACCTCTAGCCAATGTAGAAAAGTAAACGCATAACAATACGCACATTAAAATTCAGTTCAAGAGAAGTCCGAGTCTGATGTCAGAAGATGTAACCAAAGAAAATAAACAAAATGACAATAATACATAAATAACAACAGACTACTAGCAGTTAACTGACATGCCAGCTCCAGACTTCAATTAAACTGACTGAAAGATTATGATTTCATCATATGAACATCAGGCACAATCCTTCCCGTTAGGGGTTTAGTATCATACCATCATAACATTATGAGAAGAACATAACCCGTGTCATGCCAACAACTGGTTTTTGAATAAATGTGTTTAGTTCCGACAGAGACATATAAATACATACATGTCTCTGGTTCCGATGCAAAGACCCTATAAGTGAATCAATATTAACGCCAAAATATGCAATCTTTAATGACCTGTCAACAGTATCGTAACTATATCCCTTCTTAATAAGTCTATTCAAAGGTTTTGTTAGTTTTTGAGGTGAATACTGCCACCTTTGTGATTTATAAAGAATATTTCCATAAAAAATTGGAAGTGAAATACCTGAACGTATAAGAAGTCTGGATGTTGAGCTATATTTACGAATGATGTCCTTATACCGATGATAAAATTTAGTAAATGTTTTGACTAGTTTGTGATATCGAAAACCCTGGTGTAATAATTTTTCAGTAATACATAAATTTTTCTCGTTAAAATCTAAAACATTGTTACATACACGAGCGAATCGTACAAGTTGAGATATATAAACACCGTAAGATGGTGACAAGGGAACGTCACCATCTAAAAATGGATAATTAACGATAGGAAATGAAAAATCATCTCTTTTATCATAAAATTTAGTATTCAGCTTTCCGTTAGTGATATATATATCAATATCGAGGAAAGGGCAGTGGTCATTGTTAGTATTAGCTTTATTTAAAGTAAGTTCAACAGGATAAATTTCTTTAATATACATACTGAAGTCGTCATTATTGAGAGCCAAAATATCATCCAAATATCTAAAAGTATTATTGAATTTGTTTATCAGATGTTGTTTCGATGGGTCTTTGCTTATTTTTGTCATAAATTGTAACTCATAGCAATACAAAAACAGGTCCGCAATAAGTGGTGCACATTGAGTCCCCATTGGAATTCCGATAATCTGATGATATACGGAATCTCCAAAGCGAACAAAAATGTTATCTAGTAAAAATTCAAGGGCATATATAGTATCAAAGCATGTCCAATTGACATAGTTTTTTTGTTTATTGCTACTAAAAATGACCTAAAAGAGTTTGAACATATATATTCACATTCTGACTTTCTGATTCATAAACATGTATGTGCCAGAATCTATGACAATTCTGATGATTCTGAAAATTCTTAAGAACTTCTGGATAGTTTTAAACCTTGATCTTTCTCTGTAATAAGTTCTATCAAAACTTTTGTTTTTTTCAACTCTGTATATCACTATTTCTATGTGATGTTGAAAAAACGTTGAAAAGCATTGATCCACAATGCTTTTCAACAAACAAAAGGTACCATACACTATAAATTTAACTCTTTGGGATACCATGCAGCATATTTGCTTAATTGTAAACAAAAAGGTGAAACATGCCACACAGAGGAACGAGTGGTCAGTTTGGAAGAGTTTCTTTTTGACAATATATATTTGTTGAATTTAAAAGTAGACTTTTTCAACCAATTTTCGGCATTCCGTTGGAAACGAACTGTGCGCCTCTCTTTGCCGACCTATTCATATTTTTGTATGGGTCAGAGTTCATTCAGTCACTTTCCAAACTTTGTTGGTTGGGTTTTCATTGATATGACCTCCAGATAAAAAAAAGACAGGCATGGCCTAATCCTCTGCCTCTTTTTTTTTTAGACTTTTACCTCGAATTTGACATTAGCCGTTTTCTTTGTGCCAGAATCTATGACAAACGAGACGATTCTAATTTTGAAATGACCAAATCCCCTACCTTAGTAGCAATGCACCCATTTCACTTGCAATTGGGATATACATTTCCCAACTCATTTGGTATTGAAGAGCTTACAGATGCTACCAAAAACTGTGTAAAACGTCACCAATGTATGCACAAACAGTTAATGAACCAGGGTTGTGCCAATGAACGTCTAGTTGTTTTTTCTAAATAAAAAAAAAACGTTCATCAAAAGATACCAAGACATGGTTGAAAAATATTCCGTGTGATCGTTACAAATAGTACATTATTCTTGAAGAATATATTCTAGGTTCTGACGTTGTTTATCATCTTACTTACATGTTATTAGTTGTTGTTTTGTCTTTGCTTATTGTTAACTGTTGATACATGGGTTTTTGATTTTGCCATTTGATAAGAACATTCCGTTGTAAATTTCCTTGGAGTTCGGTATTTTTGTTATTTTATTTTTCACAACTGATACCATCTTAATGCTGAGTTCAAACGTTATTCGAATTAAATGTACGTGTGAACAAGGCATGAATATCAAATTGGTAATTGTTATCAAACAAGGTACAGAGGTAAATAGTTGAATATTGTATAAGCCTAACAAAGGTATTCACTTCTGGAGAAGCTACTCGTATTATTCCTATAGATTATCTCATTTAATTAACATAAATCTTCTCGATCACAAAAAAAAATAAAAGTTGGGAAACATAAAGTGTAACTACATATCATGATGAACTTTAAAACATAACGATATAGTACCAACCACTTTGTGTGTAAGCAAAATAAAACAAATTTTCATCTTTATATATATTAAATTTATGCAAAATTGAAAATAGGATATAGAGTTGGTGACATACCCAACACTATTCCAAGTTCATACAAGCATTAAAAGAACCAATAACATGCACTTTAACAAAAGCAGAAGATATAATAAAGCCATTTATATTGGCCAATTAAATAAGAAGAAAAAAATGCATTAGTAATCCATCAAATGTCATCCGACACCAATCTGTCTGCCTAAGCATTTATATTTTTATCTTTGTTTTTCATTTGATTTTGTCTTGCATATTTGCTTTATACTTTAAAATGTATTGCATCAAAGGAAAATATCAAAAGAATTAAAACAAAAACCAACAACAACAACAAACTCATGCTAAGATATGTGCAACAATCTTATATTTTGATATTTTACTACATGATGGTGTATGAAATATGCCGATCTATTCTTTGGTCAGTACCATAAACTGTTTCTTTATTTTCATACTCATCGGACGGAACAACGCGACTCGATGCATACAATTTGCGAGCAAAAAAAAAAGGAATGAAAAAAACTTCCCTATCCGTAAAACAATAAACGGTTTTAGTAACAACACCAGAATACCGGTTCACCTTCCGACCATTGCTATGAAGTCAGCTTATTCATTTATTGCTGTTTTTTCTTACTTCTATCAACGCTTCTAAAATTCGTCCCTGAATAAGTCATAACAGTATATTCAAATGTTCACTGTGCATACTAAATGCCATCAATTTCTTTTCACAACAGGAATATGTTTGAAAACTTACCAGTTTGGACTTTTGCAAATTTTCGTTTGCCGTGATTGCATGGTTGTCGAACTCCCTTCTTGATTAAATAATGTGTAATTATTCATGAACACATCAACGAATTCTCTCGCCTACCAAATCGGATAATATTGACATGTTCTTTATCTACATATACATATCATGATATTACGATACAGCATAACAGATGTCTTTATAAATTAAGGAAAAAAGACGTTTGTAAGAGATAGTATGTAGCCGCAATGTTAGGAAGATTTGTAGAATCGACATTGAGACTGAGCTACACTTGTAGACATAGTTCAAGTCTCTGTTTCGGCTTTTCATTTTCCCTAATTATTTTGTGTTATAATTGATTTGCACCCCCTTTTCCCCTAATGTGACCTGCCGAATCAGACTTATCACTGGATTTGTACTATCACGAGCACATGAAGGGCGCTACATGTGGAGCAGGATCTGCTTGAATTTCTGGAGCACATGAGATATCCCCATGTCTTGATTGGGTTCGTGTTGCTGTCTTTAGTTTCCGGAGCACATGAGGTATCCCCATGTCTTGATTGGGTTCGTGTTGCTGTCTTTAGTTTCCGGAGCACATGAGATATCCCCATGTCTTGATTGGGTTCGTGTTGCTGTTTTTAGTGTTCAATGTAGTGGTTTGTGTACTGTTGTTTGTCTGTTGGTAATTTCTTTAGTCAGTTTATTTTCGACGTATGAGTTTAAATGTTCCTTTGGTATCTTTCGCCACTCTTTTAGCAATAAGACAAGATCTCTATCTGGTTGATTTTTTGATTACTTTTAACCATTTCATAAATTTATAGGAAAATTAGAAATTTGTTAGTTTGATGTGTTTTAACATAGATATAAAAATTGTAACTAGAGAAGTAGATTTAAATGATCATTCTTTTATTATCGTTATGTTTTAATGGGAAATTATTTTGATAATGATTTATTTTGTCAATAATGGACAAATTACTCGATCGTATATCGTCCGTGTACATTTACGCCAAACATTTATCATTTTAAAATGAAAAATAAATTTTCAAATTGCTCTGCAAGTTTTAAATGTAGTTGGTTTGAAAAATGTAACAAAAATCTTTTGAAATCACTTTCGAAAAAACATTTTCTCTGTGAGATTTGAAATTTGTGATTTTCATGGAATTGTATTTTTGATTTTACGAAGATATTGAAACAAATAACAATAAGTTTGTGTTAAAAATGATTTTATTTTGTCAAAAGTTTAAACATATTTAAACATTTGGATTTGTTTGCTTTAGAAAACAAAACAGATTTCAATTTCATTCTTAAAAGCAAATATTGAAAATACTAACCTTTAGCATTTTTCAATTTAGTTTACAATATTGAAAAATGAAAAATGCTCTAAGGTGGAGCATTTTTCAATTTGACTTACAATATTGAAAAATGAAAAATGCTCAAGCATGGAGCATTTTTCAATTTGACTTCAAATATTGAAAAATGAAAAATACTCCAACGTGGAGCATTTTTCAATTTGACGTTTGATATGGAAAAATGAAAAATGCTCCAATTTTTCATTTTTCATTTTACTGTGCAATATTCAAATTTGAAAAATGTGCATTATTTAAATGTGTAATAATGAAAACGAAAATGTAATTTGTTTCAAAAAAGGCGTTTTAAATGTTTAAATTGTTGACACTTTTTATTAAATGTTTTACTATTTTCGTTTTCTTTTTTCTAGTTTTAAGCGCAATATATCTTATAGATCTTTTTAAGGTGTGTGTGTGTATGTGTGTGAACTATGTGTGATATCAACAAATACCGAACAAGAATGGTACAATGACAAGTACGATAATGACCACCAAAAAAAATCATTCTTTCTTTTTATCTATATATCTAGCTGTCTTTGTTGCTACATGTTTTCATCTATCTTTCGATCTATCAATCTGTCATTCATTGTATATGTCTTGTACAGGTTGCGATTTTGTACAGGTTATAAAATGTACAAAAATATTGTACATGTTATAACTTGTATAATACAAAAATACAAGTTATAACATGAAATTTGGTTTTCATTTTCGTAATAAAAGGGAAAAAAATAGAATAAGAAATACCTTTCTTTTACAAATGTTAATTCTATTTTCGTTTAGCTTGAGAGGGGGCAAAATATTGTCCCATTCTATTTTATACTTAAAGAGTGACAGCAATTCATCAAAATTCATTTTAATCTCACAATACCATATAAATTTTCAATGTCTGAAGAAAGGCTTTATATATACTTGTCATGCATTAAAATAATTTGTAAAAATGGCTTTATCATCTTTATTTACAGCCTGGTATATATCAAAAGTGACCGTAAGTGTTTATTGAGTATGTATTATGTATTATATAGTTAATGAGCGAACATAAATATATGTTGTTAATCAGATAAGCTGAAGAAACATTGCTAGTCTTTAGAAATGTTGTAAAAATTATGAGATGCACAAGTATCGTTACGATGTTACAATATTGAGCCCGATGTTTATGGTTAGAGAACATTTCCAAAACTGAAAATAAACTATTTTTTAAGTAGTATATAAAACAGAATAATAAAGAAATAAATGTAAGTACGGATTAAGCAATTATTGTCGAATGTTAAGATAATCTGCTAAAGTCCATTATCGGATATAGTAGAAACATATATTTTTAACAAAAAGATAATTGTGTGGGAATATTTGAGTTAATAATGACAATTAAAACATATGATAATTAAAAAGTCCGAAAAATGAGACAGTAACCCAACGACATACAAAAAACACATCTTCAGGGCAATTTACATTATTTATCAATGCAAAGAGTCAAGCTCAAAATAGTTTCGAATACATTTTATAGTAACACGCACTGATCTACCATCAACACTCTAAGTAATCCTAAACATTAAGATATGGTGTTCGTATGCCTATGTTCCTCACGTGGAACAGGTACCTGACAATAGAGCGGGTTTGAAAACTACAAGTTTTATATCTCGTGTTTATTTTTTAGATCTATAACGCTATTCTCTTGTTAGTCAATGAGTACTATGATTCATATTATATAATTTTATGTTTTCATGCTATTGAAAATTGTTTATTACTATGATTTGATAATTCAGAAGCCAAGCTTATAAGTTATTAAAATGTTTTAATAATTCAGAAGCCAAACTTACAAATTATCAAAACATTTTAATAATAACGATATCAGTCGTAGTTAGCTAATTAGAAAAAAAAGTAAAATTACAAAATATTGAACTCCGAGGAAATTTCAAAACGGAAAGACCCTAATCAAATGGCAACATCAAAAGCTGAAACACATCAAATAGAATGCGCAATTGTTTTGCTGTTTATTGTCTGACTATAAAAAGAATTTATTCTGTAGTTTCCACAAAGTTATTCCTGCACTGTGTACTTGAAGCGTAAAGGTTTGAATCTGTTTATAAAGATAATGATAAATTTGTGTATCTACTTCATTTTGTAGTAGTTTCAGTAGCTATTTTTTTTAATTCATCTAATTGAGTAACTTTTTTTAATTATTATTTTGCAAACAACTGTATCATTTTCTTTTTCAGATGCAATTATTCGGGCGGCAGAAAATAATTGTGTATTTATTGGGACTTTTGTGTGCATGTGTGTATGGATTAAAAATGGACTTTACCAGATGGCCAGGTTATAGTGAGTCGCATTCAATTTCTAGCCTGATCTTTTAGGCACAATGGGTCGGGTATAGTTTGGTGTGGGTTTTTTTAAAAACATAATTGTATGAAACATTGTTTTTATACAGGTCACTACAAAAAAAAAGTAAATTACTTACTTTCTTATACCTATGTGAATGGGAATAGTAATTTAAAAAAAAAATCTTGTTGAACCGAACACATCCGATATATTTTGAAAATTAATTTTTTTTTCTTCTGGTTTAAAAACAAAAATGGGATTTTCTGTATATTCTTGGTGTATGGACTCATTAATTTTTACTTATTGCATGAAATTCTGTTTGTTCATCAAAATATTATTTCAATAACTTCAATGACTTTTTTCTTATTCGTTTCCCTAGTACACCATTATCATATACTAGTATTTGACACTTTCTTAACAACTTTTTGGAATTTTGGATCCTCAATGGTCTTCAACTTTTTACTTGTTTGGCTTTATAACTATTTTGATATGAGCGTGATGATGTAGACGAAACGCGCGTCTGACGTACTTAAATATAATCCTGGTACTTTTGTTAACTATTCATAACATTTTAACAGTAGTAAGATTCTCACTGCCTCGAGTAAAATTAGTTTCATATTGTATTTTCCTTCTTTTTATGGCTGTCATCATAAAATTTTTTCTCACCATGCATTGATTTTTCTTTGTTTCCCTTAAGCATTCTAATGTATGTTCCTCAAGAAAACTCCGTTCGAAAGCAGTACGTTTGGCATATTTTATTATAACCTACAAACATTTTTTTCATCATAAAAAGGAGATTTTTTTTAAAATATGAACGAGCTTTTATTCTTCACAAAACACAGATTTATATAGAAATGTTACCAGCGGAAAGTTAATTGATAGAATAAAAGATAATGTATTTTAGCATGATAAAAAGTAATATTATGACAATAAAGCACATTTTAACACAAGATATCATTTTTCAATTAGAAAATTGGAATAAAAATGGCAAAAGGGGAATAGGTGGACAATTTAATGATGGAAATGGTGGATATCTTAAAGAAATGATGGATCCTGGATTTTATCCATCTGGATTTGAAGGATGGAACAATCCCGGCACAGGTTTAGGAATGGGGATGCAAGGTTTAGGAGGTTATCCAAAATTTGGAAACAACGGATTTAAAAAGGTTTGTTATATTTCATCATTATTTACATGTTCATCCTTAACTAAAAAAATACTATTAGTCAAATAGATAGTACATAAAACAGGGGCGAATCCAGGATTTTTTACAGGGGAGAGGGCGAAGTTTTAAAAATTTGGCGAGCGTAGCGAGGCGAAAAATTTTTGGGACCTTTTTTTAGCCTTAAAAAAACATAAAATAAGTGTAATATGCACTTTTTAAACGGTTACTGACGTGGGGCCTGTATTTTTTTTTCATAGTTGCTGTTAAGTGTTAGGGTAGGACATTTTTTATGCTTTATTCTCCCTATTAATTGTCTATCATAAAATGATAGTATGGATTCATAGCTATGTACTGATATATTTGATGTGAGACTTGTCAGTGAAAAAAAGACCGGGAAAATTCTCGTTTGTTGTATGTTAAGTGAGCATAACCTCGTTAGATTTCTTGTTATAAAAAAGATATACGCCGGGCTATTCAAAGGAATTTACAATACGACCGACACGAGTTAAAACAGACGAACACGCAATTTTATTCAAATGTTTGGTTGTTATGTTTCACCAAACAAGATGAAGGGAAGTGAGGGTTTTTAAATCAACAAAAGGCTATGAATGAGTCTGAAGTAACAACGAATTTATGAACGACGGTCGATAAATGGAGACAGAAAGACCACACCCAGCAGTCAGGTTGCAGTCTCGTCTTGAGGGGAAAAAAACAATATATCAGTTCGGCGAAACAGCAGAACTGCAAACTCCCCCCCTCCCCCCCAAAAAAAAAAAATATACGCCCGTTTTTTATTCATCATGTTCATTTAATGCTAAATTATTCTGTTGGAAATTTTCAGTTCTTATAGCAAAAAAGTGGATAGGAGTATTGTTTTCAATAAAGGTACGGCCAGAATTTTTGTTCAAGGCAGATTTTTTTCACTCATATATCTCATACTTCCCCCTCAAATCAAATGGTCGTACCTTAGACTTCAAATATATCTAGAGCTTATACTGAGTGGGGATCATTATTCAGCTACATGTATGTTATTTTAGACCACGTGAAAACTTTCGAGTCAACCGAGTAAGATACAACGAGAGTTAATTAACTGATGTTCTTTAGAATAGAATGGGGTGTTTGGGGTTAAACATTCTCAATCCTGTGTTGCTTTGAAGGTGCCATGATTGTCAGTCTCAGCGTAAGCAATGTGTTACTGTATTTTGAATTTCAAAATGACTGAGTGACATTTTTTCGACGCACTCGTCAACTCCAGCATGGCTAAACACATGACTTTGACATGATAAGTAAATACCAGCGAAAAATATCTTAATAAGTAAAGATTTGTCGCATAAAAATTAAAGACACGAGAAATGGCAAAGTTCACGAAGTCTAGTCTGATTAATCATTTTACAAAAAAAAAGGGGGGGCGGCGTCATCATTTAGGGTTAGTCTGTGGTTTAATTGTTTTTTTTAGATATCAATACTTTTGTCAACTTTCCTTTCATTAAACGTGAACAGATGTTTTTTTTTATATTCAAAAGACCGCATCTATGCAGAGCATAATTAGTTGGTTTTTTTTCTCTTATTTCTTAATGAAAATCTATTCCATGTTTTTTTTGCAGTTATCATCTAGATTCAATCTGGGATTACAATTTAAAGCTTGTTCAAAACTTTATGGAATTCTATGAAGTTTAATAAAAAAAAATTATTTATGAAATAGCATTTCGTCTGAATAAAAATTTTAAAGTATATTTTTATTGTTTTGGAGTAATTTTTAAAACAATGGATTATGATAAAAATAGTGCATAGAATTCTTACAATAGTACTACAGAGTCCATCTTATTTTTAAATTCTTCTTTTTGTAAATTGTAGAAAGCTATTAAATGAAACACGAGAAAGGATGAAGAGACAACGGGCTGACGACAACATAGGATTCTAGAAAAAACTCAATTATTTATGTTTATTCTATATAATAAATATTTTGCTCTCATTTCAAACATTAGTTAGTAAATAATTGTAAACAAAGTAAATGGTTTCACAATTTTTGCAGATCCCCATGAAAGACTAAATGCCATGACGCCATTATAAAGTAGAAAAACGAGAATAAAATTACATCCTGCTTATAAATAGGGAAATATTCAATGCTTTCCGCCCATCCCCCTTTTCCGCTTTATTCAAATAAAAAAAAACATTACAATGACATTAGAATGAAATTCAAAACAGTGTGGCTGTGGCCATTGATTGACACATTAAATTCATCCATTGACTGGGACAATTTACGTGAACGTTTGTCTGTAACGACCACTGTTCAGGACGTACCTACGATAGACATTTAAACTGTGGGGTCACCAAAGGTTTCTTAACGCCTTTAATTATAAAATAATTCGAAAAATTAATCAGGAATAACCTTTATGTTTTGATTTATATAATTGATATAAATCAAAACATCGTGTTATTTTTGATTAATTTTTCGAATTACTTTATTAAGGTGTTGAGAACCTTTGGTGACTCCATAGTTTAAGTGTCTTTAAAAAGTACATAGTGAGCAGTGATCGTTACATACAAACGTTCACCTAAATTATCCCAGTCAATGGATGAATTTAATGTGTCAATAAATGGCCACAGCCACACTGTTTTGAATTTCATTCTATATAAATAAAAAAGATCTAAGTAAGTAAGTTCCATAGTAAGATAATGGTTTAAAAGATGTCTTCTCTTTTTATAAAAATAGCAAAGTCTATGTTTTGCTAGGGGTAATCCAAAAATTTCTTTTCATCAAAATAGAATTAGAGGTGCAAAATGTTATACGATACCGATGATGTTTAAAAGTTCAAACATAAATGAAACACAGTCTCAATGTAAGGAAGAGTTGCAAGCACAACGTTCGACGAACGAACGATGGAAGGAACAAACACACTGAATTTAAAACACAACGCCACTGGACACAATCTCTTCAGTAAGCAGAGTATTATACGAAAGTTGAAAAGGGTGCATATATTTTATTAGTGGCCGCTGTTGATAAACTATCAATTGATAGCACACATGTTATTTTTACACTATTGCATGATAGATGTTGCTTTTGTATTTACAAATATTAGATTTGTTGATTAATAATACTGACACATGACATAATTTGTAGAACTGTTAATAGTCTCACGGTAAATAAAGGCAACAGTAGTATACCCGCAGTTCGAAAGTCATAAATCTATTGAGAGAAAACAGTTAAAATTAAAACCAAAGGAAACACATCAACAGCATAAACAAGGATATGCCATCTTGTTTTTTATAATTTGATCGTGTGTTAAAGGAAAACGAAAAACAAAACAAAACATAAAAGGCTGCAAATGATATGTTCAGACCCGATAGAAATTAGTTGAAGGTAGAAACCAGGTTGTGATTTAACATCTTGGCCAAGAGTCAAAATAAAATAAAGGGCCATTGTTATGAGGTCACTTGAAAAGACAACGTAAACAAAGTCATACTTTAAAATCAAATGCCAAGACATAAAGTTTGTGATAACTACAATTTGTAGAATATAGATTAGGTATACATGAATATTGATATTGTCAGATTTATAAATTCATTGTTTACAAAACTTTTGAATTTTTGAAATACTAAGGTTTTTCTGCCTCAGGAATTGATTACCTTAGCTGTATTGGTTTTTTTTTGGGGGGGGGGGATTTGGGTCCTCAGTGGTCTTCAACTTCGTACTTTTTTTTGTCTTAAGCGTCACTGTTGAGTCTTTTGTAGAAGAAATGTGCGTCCGGCGTAAATACAAAATTCAATTACTGGTATCTATATTGAGTTTATTTACAGCCACTGGGTCGATGCCACTGCTGGTGGAGTTTTACTTCCCCGAGGGTATCACCAGCTCAGTAGTCAGCACTTCTGTGCTCACATGAATTATCATTGATATGGTCATATTTATAAATTAACTGTTTAAAAATATTTGGCCTTTTTAACTTTTTTGGTTTCGAGCGTCACTTGTGAATCTTTTGTAGACGAAACGCGCGCCTGGTGTCAACTCAAAATTTAATCCTGGTATCTTTGATGTGTTTATCTAAGCAATGACTGCATGTTTCGATATATGCGGGAAAGAAATTTATTAACACATTATGTCCTTTGTCCCTTTAGCACCTCATTTGGAAATGCTTTACAATCAAAATATTATATTTTGGGACATGGAAATCATTTATAATAGAACAGTGAAACAGTAGTATACCGTTGTTCGATAGTCATTAATTGATATAGACAAAACAAATCCGTGTTACAAACTAAAGCTGATGGAAATACATAAACCATAAGAGGAAAACAATGAAACAACAGAAACACTGAAGTGCAACAAAAAACCAAACGACAATACAACGCACACAGAAACGAATTATGAGATAACAACATTTTCTTGACTTGCTACAGGACATTGTAAGAAAAATGGTGGGTTGATCCTGGCTTTGTGCCTAGCCAAGAAAAGAGGGACGAAAGATACCAAAGGGACAGTCAAACTCATAAATCAAAAACAAACTGACAACGCCATGGCTAAAAATGAAAAAGACAAACAGAAAAACAATAGCACACACGACACAACATAGAAAACTAAAAAATAAACAACACGAACCCCACCAAAAACTAAGGGTGATCTCAGGTGCTCCGGAAGGGTAAGCAGATCCTGCTCCACATGTGGCACCCGTCGTGTTGCTTATGTGATTACAAATCCGGTAAATAGTCTAATTCGGTAGGTCACATTCATGAAAGGGAAGGAACTTCGCACTTTTATGGCAATGTTAAACATAACACTAACGTGACAACATTACATGACAGGACTACAAATAAATGGAAGAACATTTAGAACAGAAATACACAAATAAACAAAACAATAGAACATTTCGACATGGTAATAGTTATCAGGTACCAGGCTTATAATTTAATACGCCAGACGCGTATGTCGTTTACATAAGATTCATAAGTGACGCTCAGGTATCTTTGAAGAAAGCCAAACAAAGTTGATGACCAAAAATTAAGTACCAAGAAGTAATAAATGAAGAAAGCCAAACAAAGTTGATGACCAAAAATTCCACAAAGTTGTGGCAAATAAAGCTAAGGTTATCTGTCTAATATAAGAAAATTCTTAGTATTTAGACACATTTATACTTTTGCAAACAGCAAACTTATAAAAATGAACGTATAATAGATATACATGTCAATACCAAAGACCGTACCTCACCACAGAATAAAAACGAACACGTAAAACAACCTAGGTCAGCACACAAAAACAGTACAAAAGAACCACGCATTGTCTTTCATTCGTCTTTCTATTGAACACCATAATAAGTGTAACACAGAAAAAACAAGAAAATAAGTGTAATCATTCGAAAACCAAACACAAACATTACGGATTTTAGAATTAAGAGAGGGGACTTCAACAAAAAAAGTGCTCAAAACACAAAATTCAAATTTGTGGTAAAAAAGCATTAGAGTACTAAATGCTTGATTTTGTGCACACATTCTATACTTCAAGTACTGAGTAAAGTGTAATAACCGTAGGTCTAGTAAATTGCTGCTTCTGATCCTGAGTAGGATAAATAGTATACTTGTGTAAGTCTGACACAGAAAAATACGAAAATAAGTGCTATTATAATAGAACAAAAAAAATATGTTGTTTTGAAAAATAGGGGAGGACCAACAAAAACTGTTTAGTCCCAAGTACCTGTGGAAATGATTGCATCGGCTTACACCAAGATCCATTAACTTTTTAAATCCTGTACATATAATGTGCATGGCCTGGCAGAATTAATCCTTTTGTTTTGTTTTCTTTTATATTCAACCTACATGTACTTGCACTTCTAATACATGGCAGGTCTATTTATACACTATTTATACACTGACAGGCATCCACTTCTAATACATGACAGGTCTATTTGTACACTATTTATACACTGATAGGCATCCACTTGCATCAGAAATATTTGTGTACTTCTTCTTTTGAAAATTATTCCTAAAAATATGCTGTATAGGGTTGGTTATTTTTGTCGTTATTTGCTGTCTTATTGAAATATACTCATTTTTGTTCGAAAACGAAATGCAGTAATTTGCTTGGTTAATTATTGAGTCAAAGTACGATAAATCGTACTCAATATTTTGATGGAAGAACGATTATCTGCCTTATTTAACATGGTTTGTATTCTACTGTGTCCTAATATTATGATGGGAATGGTCTGGAAGATGTGGACCAAAAGGACTTTTTTTTAAAATTTATTCATACAAACTGGCAAATATAAACGTAAAACCTTTCAAAATAGTTTTAAGTGAAGGTCATAAACCAACAAAGATATGTAGACGATGATTTCTGATTCTCTGTTTGAAGTTTCTATGGTTTATTTTTTCTTCATCCAACGCTTCTTTAATTCGTTACTAAAAAAAAGTAATAGGATTATATTCAAATGTTCCCTGCGTATTTGTCATTAACTTACTGGAATATGTTGAAAACTTACCATTTGGACTTTTGGAAATTTTCATTTGCCGACTCCCTTCTTGATTAAATAATGTGTCCACTTATCACAAACACATCAACGAAACATCTCGTCTTCCAAATCGGAAGATATTGACATGTCGATTTTACATATACATGTATGCCTATCAGGATGATACGATACAGCATAAACATAAGACTTTATTTATTTAAAAAGGCGACATTTGTAAAGCGTCAGTTGGTGGCCGCAATTTCAGGGTGAGTTAAAAAACTGAGTAACACTTGTAGACAAATCTCTGTTTCGGCTTTCAATTTGTTTTCAGTGCTATTTGACGAACGTTAAGTTTTTTACTTTTTGTCTTTTTCCAAGATTAAAAACAAAACTATATATTTGGCCTATTTTATCATTGTTCATTTGCCTTTGAGTAGTATGATTTATTGATCAGCAAGTGTTTATGCAAAGAAATATTTCGAATTCAGTTGATATAGACAATGCATCAATTGTATTTGATCTGTTTATTCATGCTTTGTATTATATGTCTCAAGGCGTCGTCTTACTTAAGTTTCATTTTTGTAACTTATCAACCAGCAATAAGTGCTAAAGCTTGTTTCAATATTGCAGATACTGACAAATACAAGTTAACTGTATTTTATCTAGAATTACTATAATTGGTTATCAAAGGAACCAGGATTATAATCTTATACGCCAGACTTGCGTTTCGTTTTCATTAGACTCATCAGTGACTGTCATTTCAAAATAGTTATAAAGCAAAATAAGTACAACGTAGAAGAGCATTAAGGACACAACACCCCAAAAAAGTTGTGCCAAATACGGCTAAGGTAAAACAGGGACGAAAGATACCAAAGGGACAGTCAAACTCATAAATCGAAAATAAACTGACAACGCCATGGCTAAAAATGAAAAAGACAAACAATAGTACACATGACCCAACATAGAAAACTAAAGAATAAACAACACGAACCCCACCAAAAACTAGGGGTGATCTCAGGTGCTCCGGACGGGTAAGCAGATCCTGCTCCACATGTGGCACCCGTCGTGTTGCTTATGTGATAACAAATCCAGTAAATAGTTTAATTCGATAGGTCACATTCATGAAAGAGAAGGGGATTGTAATTTTTAGTGTAATTCGGCCAGTTTCCACTCATTTCATTTCATAGTATCATCAAGTAACTACTTTTGGTCTACATAATCGTAATATTTAGTACATCGCTGACCAACAAAGAACGATTGACCTTCATTTCAATTTCTTGTTTCACTGATTCACATAAAGTTTCGACATTGATTTTTTTTTAAGGAAGTCCGAATTTATAAGATCAGTTGTTAATTGAAGAGAGCCATTGTTGGTTTGATACATTTAATTTGACTTTTATATTTTTACACATATACGTATCATTCGCCCAGATCAGAATTGTTTTGTTTGTTTGTCCAAATTTGTAAATGTATGATACAAATGTGACAATCAAAAGTAGAGGGGCATTATGTTTTCTGGTCTGTGCTTCCGTCCGTTCGTCCGTTCGTCCGTCCGTGCGTCCGTTCGCTTCAGGTTAAAGTTTTTGGTCAAGGTAGTTTTTGATGAAGTTAAAGTTACATCAACTTGAAACTTAGTACACATGTTCCCTATGGTATGATCTTTCTAATTGTAATTCCAAATTAAAGTTTTGACCCCAATTTCGAATTCACTGTCCACTGAACATAAAAAATGATAGTGCGAGTGGGGCATCCGTGTACTATGAACACATTCTTGTTAGTTATGTTTTGCTTAAAACAAAGACAAATTTGCAGGTTCACATTTTTATGTTTGTTATCCATTCAGTACTGGTATATATTAACACAGTAGGAGGGATATATTCACTCAATATAACCAACATAAATGTTAATAGTAACGATAGTGTTGAGAAGTATAGTAATTTGCGTTGACAACATTTCCGATTGATATCTTTGATAACTACTTTTTTAAACTAAGAACAAGAGCAAAGATAATTGTCAAAATGCAATTGTTTAAATAAAAATAAAGAACTGTCCGTTTTAAAAGGTTTCCCTCCATATATGACCAAGTCATTGTATTAAATGTTGTAGAGACATGAGGCCCCTCATGGGGGGTCCTAGTAATCACATAATCACCATTTTTTTGCCAATATAATCACATAATCATTAAATATTTGCTTATCTTTAGTAATCAAATAATCATAAACTAAAAATACAGTCCTAGGTAATCAAATAATCATGGAATATTTGGCTTAATAATCAAATAATCATTAAAAAAACGGCCAAGTAATCACATAATCAAAAACCCCATGAGGGCCCTCAGACATTTATGTTGTAATTAAATACGTAAGGTGTCAATGTCACAAGAAACAATTCGTAGGGTTTATTACGTTTTACGTTTCCGACCACCATATACGTAACCACAATTTCCCGTACCTTTATAGTTTAAGACTACTAGAACAAAAGACCATATTTAATTGCTGCATCCTTATAATTTGTTTTCTGACAACCGAATTATAAATGATGGGTTCTAATGCATTAATACATCGGCTGTGATTGAACGTATATAAAAGAAGAAAGATTCTACCGGACAAATCACAAGTGAATCCAGACCCCTCTTGAATTGCCAAATATCTTAAGGTAAATAATTTCCTATGTTTTCAATATATATGATAAAACATTGATTTCATCTAGTTTTTCTTCTTTTATTGCTTGAAAACATTTTTCAAATCTTTTGTCAGGCTATAGATTTATTTCAATAATCTGCATTTTTTAAAATTTAGAAGTGCATTTTTTTTAAAGTTATGCTTAAACCGAATATATGACCATCCTATATAGCTATTCATTTTCGAATTTTAGATACAGACGAAAATGTTGAGTTCGGTTGTAGTCGCTACCCTCTTTGCCTGTGTCTCTGCTACATTCTACAAAGGTAAATTAAAAACTACATGGTTTGTCAAAATCATAATTTCATGAAAAATATTGATTTGTGGGTTAAAATATTTCATATTTGAAGTACATACAGAAATGATCAGAAAATGGCAATCAGTTGTTATATTTTTGTTTTGTTAACATCTGAGACAATTTTAACAGTAAAAAGAGGTTGTGCCTATTTCTCCTACCTCTGTGTCAATCACATTTAAATGCAAAAACTTGTCGAAACATGATGAAAATTTGAATGTTAAAAAGTTTATAAAAGGAGTAGGTTCAGTAAGACCCCTTTTTGGCCCCAAAATATAGCAGTATTACAAAATTGTTAAAATGTTAACTTTTAGTTATTTATTGGAAAGTAGAATGCCTCTGCTACATAAATATGGGCTGGTTTTTTTACAATACAATGTTCATATATCGGGTACAAGCATCATTAAGTCATGCTAAATAACTGAATTCTTCAAAATGTTAGCTTTTTAGTTAAATTTCCGTCTTAAATGAAAGTGGCCGCATTTGTGTTCATTCTTAATATTGAAATGCAAGTTGCATTTGATGATAATACATAACATATATAAAGGTTAAGGATGAACACGGATGCGGCCACTTTCACTTTTGACAAAAACCATCCGAAAAGTGACAATTTTTGGCATATTTGATAGATTTTTCATATCTAGTTAAAATCTTTCACATAAACTAATTGAATCAACTGAAATAAACACTTAAGTGTTTAAAAAGTGTCTAAAATCTCTCGTCAGATGAAATTGAAATTGAAAATCGGCCGTTACCGGACCTACTCCATTACTTATTTTTTACTAAATCCTTTTTTCGCATTTCTAAAAAGAAAAAAATATCATCAGCGCTACATATTGCTATGTAAGACAATCATGAAACAACTTTGAATAATACAAATTCACATATTTTCTTTATAAGTTGTACTTCATAGTTTTGACAGGACTTTATATGATTTTGATAGTTAAACACTCCAATGTGCCAACATCTATTACAGTTGAAAGTAATAACTTGTGTTTGAACCCCTGTAATGAATGATACTGTGATTTTTTTTTGGTAGAAAAAGAAAGAACTTTTTTAAATGATGTGAACAAAATTCTGGGAAAATTTAACATACCAACCTTCATGCTTCATGCACACCGGATGTTCATATGATTTGTGTTTGAGGTTTCGATGCTTTCACCTACCCTCTCCCTTAACGAATGTCCTGTTTCTACATTTTTTCGTGCAACCTAGTTCTCCATAATATAACGCAAATTAGTTTTAAATATATGTAAATATACACACATTAAAACATTTATAACGATTACTTAAAATTGTAGGAAATTTTGGACCTCATTCTGGATATCAGAGATTTGGAGGATATGGACCAATGAACTCCTACTTTGGCATGATAGGATATAAAAATCAGTATGACATGTTCAATGGTGGATATCTAAATGGCGGCGCTGGTGGCTTCCAGAACCGTGGGTTAATGGGTGGATATCTGAAAGTTGGAATCGGAGGATATTTCAAAGGTGGAATGGGAGGACAATTTAATGGCGGAAATGGTGGATATCTTAAAGGAATGATGGATTCTGGGGCGTATCCATCTGAATTTGAAGGATGGAACAATCATGGCGCTGATTTAGGAATGGGGATTCAAGATTTCGGAAGTTATCCAATATTTCGAAACAACGGATTTGGAAATATGGGCGGTGCATATGGTATTAAAGGATTTAAGAAAGGTTTGTTATTGTTAAAAATTTACATGTTTTAAATTCTTGAAAAAACATTAGACAAATAGACTGTACATGATATTAATTAGTTATTTTTATCTAGCAAGTAGAACGAAACATAGATATACTAAATTCCGTCGGCCTCTTTATCATCCTTTAGGGTAAGTAAATGGTTTAATTGTTTTTAAGACATCAATACATCCTTTTATGAAACTTGAACAGAAGCCTTTTCATCATTAAAACACCGTTCTAGCATAATGAGAATTTTTAGGAATTATTCTTATTTTCTGATGATATTTTCTAGTTATTTTTTTCCTGTTATCATCTAGATACAATATGGAGTTAAAGTTTTTTTTTTAACTTAATAGAATTATATGATGTTTTGAAAGATACTTTTTGTGAATTTGAATTATCATTACATCTGAATAAAAATTTTAAATTATATTTTTTATCGTTTTTGAGTAATTTTTAAAGTAATTGACTATGATGAAAACAGTGTATCAAATTCTTAAAACAGTTATATAGAATTCATCTTATTGTTTATTCTTCTTTTTTGAAATTGTAGGAAGCTATTAGGTGAAACACTAATAAGGCGGAAGACACAACGAGGCTGAAGACAACAGAAGATTCTAGAAAAAACTCATATTTATGTTTATTTTTTTTATAATAAAATATTTCGATCCCCAAAAATATAATTATAACCTAAGCCTCATGTTCTGCAGATCCGCGTGAAAGACTCAATGTTACTATTTTACTTTAAATAAAGGCAACAGTAGTATACCGCTGTTCAAAAATCATAAAACGAACTATAATATAACAATGGCCATATTCCTGACTTGGTACAGGACATTTTTAAAGGAACAAATGGTGGGTTGAACCTGGTTTTGTGGCATGCCAAACCTCCCTCTTTTATGGCCATGTGAAATATAACTTTAAAATGACAACACAACATTACAGGACTACAATATAAATAAATAGGAGAACACAATTGACAAAGAAACACACGAATAATAGCTAACAAAATACAACAAGTTAACAATTTTAATACGCCAGAAGTGCATTTTGTCCACACAAGACTTACTAGTGACGCCCAGATACAAAAGATAAAATAGACAATGATCAGAGATATTTATTTATTCAAAATTCCGCTTCCAAACATGAGAATATTCTAGTTATTAAGTGCGGACGAAGGAACACACGCGCTGACTATTAAATACAATGATTCCTTGACACCATCCAGTAAGCAGAGAAGTAAAAAGTCAAGGAGGGGCGAAAGATACCAGAGGGACAGTCAAACTCATAGATCGAAAAGAAACTGACAACGCCATGGATAAAAACAAAAAATACAAACAGACAAATAATAGTACACAAGACTCAACCTAGAAAACTAAAGACTAAGCAACACGAACCCCAACAAAATTTGGGGGTGATCTCAGCAGCTCCGGAAGGTTAAGCAAATTCTGCTCCACATGTGGCACCCGAATTATACGAAGGTTGAAAGGGTTCATATATATTATCAGTGGTCGCTGTTGATAAACAAACAATTGCTAGCAAACAAGTAAGACATGCTATTGTTTGTAGATTTGTGTAAGTTTAAGTACAGAAATAACACCAAAAAAAATTTTAAAAAAAGAACTTATTCTCTCCCAAATATTTGGAGTTCAAAACTTTTGCTTGAAACACAAAATATTGGAGAACGATAGTCGTATACTTGCGTAAGAAGAACTTATCTCTGTCTGTAAGTCTAATACAGAAATGTATGAAAATAATTATAAATTGGTGAAACTGACAGAACAAAAGTATATATAGATTTTGGAAAAAATTGGGGCAGGCCAACAAAAACTGCCCTGTCTCAAATACCTGTCGGAATTATTACATCGGCTTACATTAAGATCTATTAAATGTAGAAAATCGTTTAGATAAATCATTTGTATGGCATGTCAGAATTAATCTTCTTGTTTTGTTTTCTTTTACATGCAACCCACATTAACTTGCATTCAGATAACGACAGATGAAAGAAACTGATCAATAATTTTGGTTGGTAAAGACAACTAAATACATTGCAGTCTGATTTTTCATTATACACCTTTTTATCTGGTATATGTTCATTTTGTTGGTTACATGTATATATGTACATGTCTTGGTTGTCTGATTCTCCTATCTAACGTTATATTGACGGTGAAAAAAATAGCTTTTGTTATATTCATTGATAAGATTTTCATCGAATTGCCCATATTTAATTATAATGGATATAATGTATAGTGTATTATTGTACACAGATTTGTTGATAAAGTATATAACTTTTTCAAAGTTTATCTCAGAGGTGTTTACGATTGCTGTAATAATGGTAGTTCATAACCATTAGGCTCTTACTTGTCAGACCACAGTTCATCCGCAGTGCATCATTGTAGACTTTTTATTAAATATAAACTTTTTAGCTTTGTGAACTTTTCTATGGTGTATATTAACAACAAACTACAAAACAAGAGCTAAGAGAATATAACTTTAGATTCAAATTACAATAAAAATGAGAATGGAAATGGGGAATGTGCCAAAGAGACAACAACCCGACCATAGAAAAAAACAACAGCAGAAGGTCACCAACAGGTCTTCAATGTAGCGAGAAATTCCCGCACCCGGAGGCGTCCTTCAACTGGCCCCTAAACAAATATGTACTAGTTCAGTGATAATGAACGCCATACTAATTTCCAAATTGTACACAAGAAACTAAAATTGAAATTATACAAGACTAACAAAGGCCAAAGGCTCCTGTCAGGCTGACTTGGGACAGGCGCAAAAATGCGGCGGGGTTAAACATGTTTGTGAGATCTCAACCCTCCCCCTATACCTCTAGCCAATGTAGAAAAGACAACTTCATTTCCGTACGGGGCATAACTAGAATAGAAATGTTATGTTTCAACAAAAAGTTGATCAAGTGTGAAACTAAACAAAGAATGAACTTCCAATTGATAAACAAACAATACGATTAAAATGGTTTTAACATATCAATATATTTAAACCGTTGCTTAGTGCATTGCTTTTCTACCTCAGGAATAGATTACCTTAGCTGTATTTGGCAAAATGTTTAGGAATTTTTGGTCCTTAATGCTCTTCAACTTTGTACTTTATTTGACCTTTTATAACATTTTTGATTCGAGCGTCACTGGTAAGTCTTTTGTAGACGAAACGCGCGTCTGGCATAAATATTAAATTGTATTCCTGGTATCTATGATGAGTTTATTTGAACTAGCCCTGGCCTAAACTGATTAACCCGAATATTCCTGTGTAGTATTTTGACGAGATGTTTTTTTTTAGTATGCTTATTTTAAATTATACACCATGTGTGTACATGTATTAATATTCCATGTTTTTGAAAGCCGTTACTTCTATTTAAATGTTACAGAAGCTTTCAAAGACGGTTATCTGTCAAAATTGGTTACATGACACACGAAACATTTTGATTTTGGTAACATGGTAATACATTTTAATATATTTTCGGTATCTTGTTCTTCTTATTTAGATAAACATGATATACACCCACCTAAGTGTGTCACTTAGACAAGAATCCATTAGATTGACAAAGTCCGAAGTGAAAGAGGGTCTTTAAGAATACTGTGAACCTTTTAACTCGCGTAGTGGTATTAAGCATATGATGACTCTAAAAATTCTCAAGAATTTCTGCATAATTTAAACATGTATGTGCCAGAATCTATGACAATTCTGATTCTGAAAATTCTTAAGAACTTCTGGATAGTTTTAAACCTTGATCTTTCTCTGTAATAAGTTCTATCAAAACTTTTGTTTTTTTCAACTCTGTATATCACTATTTCTATGTGATATTGAAAAAACGTTGAAAGAAATTAATCCACAATGCTTTTCAACAAACAAAAGGTAGCATACACTATAAATTTAACTCTTTGGGATACCATGCAGCATATTTGCTTAATAGAGAAAAAAAAAGGTAAAACATGCCACACAGAGGAACGAGTGATCAGTTTGGTAGAGTTTCTTTTTGACAATGTATTTGTTGAATTTAAAAGTAGACTTTTTCAACCAATTTTCGGCATTCCGTTGGAAACGAGCTGTGCGCCTCTCTTTGCCGACCTATTCATATTTTTGTATGGGTCAGAGTTCATTCAGTCACTTTCCAAACTTTGTTGATCGGGTTTTCATTGATATGACCTCCAGATAAAAAAAAGACAGACATGGCCTAATCCTCTGCCTCTTTTTTTAGACTTTTACCTCGAATTTGACATCAGCCGTTTTCTTTGTGCCAGAATCTATGACAAACGAGACGATTCTAATTTTGAAATGACCAAATCCCCTACCTTAGTAGCAATGCACCCATTTCACTTGCAATTGGGATATACATTTCCCAACTCATTTGGTATTGAAGAGCTTACAGATGCTACCAAAACTGTGTAACACGTCACCAATGTATGCACAAACAGTTAATGAACCAGGGTTGTGCCAATGAACGTCTAGTTGTTTTTTCCTAAAAAAAAATCGTTCATCAAAAGATACCAAGACATGGTTGAAAAATATTCCGTGTGATCGTAACACATAGTACATTATTCTTGAAGAATATAGTCTAGGTACTGACGTTGTTTATCATCTTACTTACATGTTATTAGTTGTTGTTTTGTCTTTGCTTATTGTTAACTGTTGATACATGGACTTTTGATTTTGATAAGAACATTCCGTTGTAAATTTCTTTGGAGTTCGGTATTTTTGTTATTTTATTTTTCACAACTGATACCATCTTAATGCTGAGTTCAAACGTTATTCGAATTAAATGTACGTGTGGACGAGGCATGAATATCAAATTGGTAACTGTTATCTAACTAGGTACAGAGGTAAATAGTTGAATATTGTATAAGCCTAACAAATGTATTCACTTCTGGAGAAGCTACTCGTATTATTCCTATAAATTATCTCATTTTTAGTTAACATAAATCTTCTCGATCACAAAAAAAAATAAAAGTTGGGAAACATAAAGTGTAACTACATATCATGATGAACTTTAAAACATGCCGATATAGTACCAACCACTTTGTGTGTAAGCAAAATAAAACAAATTTTCATCTTTATATATATTAAATTTATGCAAAATTGAAAATAGGATATAGAGTTGGTGACATACCCAACACTATTCCAAGTTCATACAAGCATTAAAAGAACCAATAACAGGCACTTTAACAAAAGCAGAGGATATAATAAAGCCATTTATATTGGCCAATTAAGTAAAAAGAAAAAAATGCATTAGTAATCCATCAAATGTCATCCGAAGTAAACAAGACACCAATCTGTCTGGCTAAGCATTTATATTTTTATCTTTTATTTTTATTTGATTTTGTCTTGCATATTTGCTTTATACTTTAAAATGTATTGCATCAAAGGAAAATATCAAAAGAATTAAAACAAAAACCAACAACAACAACAAACTCATGCTAAGATATGTGCAACAATCTTATCTTTTGATATTTTATTACATGATGGTGTATGAAATATGCCAATCTATTTTTTTGGCCAGTACCATAAACTGTTTCTTTATTTTCATACTCATAGGACGGAATAACGCGACTCGATGCATACAATTTGCGAGCAAAAAAAAAGGAATGAAAAAAACTGCCCTATCCGTAAAACAATAAGCGGTTTTAGTAACAACACCAGAATACCGGTTCACCTTCAGACCATTGCTACGAAGTCAGCTTATTCATTTATTGCCGTTTTTTCCTACTTCTATCAACGCTTCTAAAATTCGTCCCTGAATAAGTCATAACAGTATATTCAAATGTTCACTGTGCATACTAAATGCCATCAATTTCTTTTCACAACAGGAATATGTTTGAAAACTTACCAGTTTGAACTTTTGCAAATTTTCGTTTGCCGTAATTGCATGGTGGTCGAACTCCCTTTATGATTAAATAATGTGTAATTATTCATGAACACATCAACGAATTCTCTCGCCTACCAAATCGGATAATATTGACATGTTCTTTATCTACATATACATATCATGATATTACGATACAGCATAACAGATGTCTTTATAAATTAAGGAAAAAAGACGTTTGTTAAGAGATAGTATGTAGCCGCAATGTTAGGAAGATTTGTAGAATCGACATTGAGACTGAGCTACACTTGTAGACATAGTTCAAGTCTCTGTTTCGGCTTTTCATTTTCCCTAATTATTTTGTGTAATCATTGATTTGCACCCCCTTTTCCCCTAATGTGACCTGCTGAATCAGACTTATCACTGGATTTGTACTATCACGAGCACATGACGGGTGCCATATGTGGAGCAGGATTTGCTTGAATGTCCGGAGCACATGAGATATCCCCATGTCTTGATTGGGTTCGTGTTGCTGTTTTCAATGTAGTGGTTTGTGTACTGTTGTTTGTCTGTTGGTAATTTCTTTATTCAGTTTATTTTCGACGTATGAGTTTAAATGTTCCTTTGGTATCTTTCGCCACTTTTTTAGCAATAAGACAAGATCTCAATCTGGTTGATTATTTGATTACTTTTAACCATTTCATAAATTTATAGGAAAAAAAGAAATTTGATAGTTTGATGTGTTTTAACATAAATATAAAAATTGTAACTAGAGAAGTAGATTTAAATGATCTTTCTTTTATCATCGTTATGTTTTAATGGGAAATTATTTTGATAATGATTTATTTTGTCAATAATGGACAAATTACTCGATCGTATTTCTTATACTTTAAGTTTATATGAATTTTTATTAAATTTTCATTTACTATTAAAATCGTACAGATATAATTAAATAGTAGTGTATAGAACCAAAGACATATAATACAAGTCTTTAATAGAACTAAGTGTTTATTTAAGTTATCTTATTGAAAAAGGAATTGTAATTCGGAAAAGTCGTCACAGAAATAGTTCATTTACGAGACATATATGGTATCTTTTAAAAAAAACTAACCGCTTATCATTTGTATATCAAACACATATACTATATTCGTTCGTGATATGATAAATGGAAGTTCCCTGACTAATACATCAAATATTTTGAATAAGTGAAAATATGTACAACGCTCAATACCCGGATTTTAGAAGGAAAACAGATTCAGTTGATTAAAGACTTTTTAGTTTCACCTTAATATGTAGGATCGATTTGTTTGGTTGTCCCCTACCTACATACAAGAACTTTAAAGGATTATGTGTATTACTATTGGATAAAAATCACACCTAAGTCCAACATAAGTATTAATATTTTCAGAGGTCATAAACTTAAATAAATCGAGTATTTAATTCTCCTGTTTATTGTCACCGAACAATTCAAACATGGACCGTGAAAGATAAATTCATGCTGACTTCATTTATTTAAACATATTTAAATTTCAGTTCTGATGGTAGATAGTTGTATATTAGAAATTAATGACACGGATAAATAAAGTGTTTCGATCCTGTCAACAATGACAACTCATACATTTCATATCAATTTTTCGAATCAATAAAATATTTTCGGGTATTTGAATTCAAAGTGGTTAGTTATCAAGAGAAGCGCTAACCATGAATACCCAACAGCGAGAGGTATTAAGTGTTCATAGAAACTTTTTACTGAAAAATGTTATTTGGACTTCTGAGCTTGCTAATAAATTAACAGCAGAAGGTTTAGTGACTGAATCCGTAATACGAGGAATTCAGGTAAGTTATAATGCTTATTTAAACTATTGAAATTTAATGAATATCTGTTAATATTTTTACCTTAATTGATGAGCAAATACTAAACCAATATAATATAGAAAAGATAAGTATAACATTCTATCGTCAAACATTACAAGCTTTTCGATAAAGATTATATCATGTGAAATGAATATGAATATATTTGTTATTGTACCTTTCCTTATATTGAGATTTTTATGTGCTAGCTTACACGGAACCGTTTTCAAGACGACACGTGGCCCTACTTGTGCAATTATTCTAACTGATATACTTACTCAAAGATATCACGTGCTTGACGAAGAAGCAGCAAATGTAAATTTTAAAACTTTTCGGTTCCATCGTGGCAGCGATCGAAGCATTGAATAAAAAAAACCAAAAACGAAATATATACAATATGACACAAAAAAGCAGCAAACAAATGATGGAAATTAGTTCGAAGTGAATATCTTTAGAAAATTTAAAATTTCATTTTCCCCTTAGACCAATTTGAATGAAAAAACAGTATATATGTTGCATTTTCTATTTGAAATCTTCCTCTCTAAATAAGTAAAATTTCTATGTTTCAATTCCCGTTTCAAACTCATTTCAAAAGGTTGCTTATATGATATAAATGTCAAAGTTCTCACTAAAGTAAAGATTTACTGCACATATATATTGAAAATGGTGACTGTAAATCATTTTACTGTCTTATATGAAGTTTAGTCTTTAGTTTGGGTCATATTTAAAACATAAGCTTTTTTTCAATATTTAAATTTGTTTAAGATTTCTTCTTTGTTCAGTTTATGTAGTTCAATACAAAGACATATATACCTATGTAGATTAGATTTAACTCCGACTTATTAAATATTTTCATCAAATAAATCAAAATTTAAGACTATAACTTTTTGAAATTAGATGCATAAGAGTTTCAATTATTCGTGTGCGAAATTTTACTGGCTGTATCTCCTAGTAATATGAAAGGGACATATCATCTAAATGCCAAAGGAAAGTTTGAATTATAATCAGACATTTATATATCTTGAAAGTATGTATTTATCACATAATACATACTCAATAAACCCTTACGGTCACTTTTGATATATACCAGGCTGTAAATAAGGATGATAAAGCCATTTTTACAATTATTTTAATGCATGACAAGTATGTCTAAAGCCTTCCTACAGACATGATAAATTTATATGGTATTGTGAGATTAAAATTATTTTTGATGAATTAATGTCACTCTTTAAGTATAAAATAGAACGGGACAATATTTTGCCCCCTCTCAAGCTAAAAGAAAATAGAATTAACATTTGTAAAAGAAAGGTATTTCTTATTTTATTTTTTTATTTTATTACGAAAATAAAAACCAAATTTGAAAACTATCAATTGATAATGTGAAAAGACCAAACCAATTGAATGCAGATAGCACTAGCAGATGTAATATAAGAAAGTTTCGACAGTCTAAAACCACCCCCGCATCATAGACAGATTTTTTTTCTCACTATTTCAGTTATTGACAACGCATTGTCGTTAATTTTTCCGCATTTTATTTTAACGATATTCATTTTCAAAAAACCTGAAATTTTTGATACCAACTATTTTCAATTTCTCAAGACTGAATAACGTATGGAAGAAAATTCTTCGTTTTATTCGGTCGGATGCAAAATTTGGTCTCCATCGAAAATACTAAATTTGATTTAGTTCCAACAACAACTCTATAGGCTGAATACGGTCAAAATACAAGGCATGCCAGACTACTTGTATATTTAGCTGCCCTGGACGTTTAATTGGTATATATATATATATATATAACTTTTTTTTTATAGTAAGTGCGTCTAAACCAGTGACAACTCTACTACAGATTTTATATTTTCTGTGTGTGTTAGTTACATTGTAGTGTTGTGTTGTTGTTCTCCTCTTATATTTATGCGTTTCCCTCAGTTTTAGTTTGTTACCCCGATTTTGTTTTTTGTCCATGGATTTATGAGTTTGAACAGCGGTATACTACTGTTGCCTTTATTTGTCAAAGTAAGCACACATAAACTCGACTCTATTCAAATAATAAATTCTTAAAAGATTTATGAATAAGTTAAATTTCTGAAAAAGACTGCATTGGGACACAAAAAGCTAAAAAAAGTTACCCATTTTCCGGCATTTGGATAACTATTTTAACTTGGGTGGTGATTATCTTTTTGGTTGAATCACATCATTCTTTATCTCAATACAAATATAATTACAATTTGATTTTTAAGTGGTGTTACTACACCCGTAATATGATAATTTCTTTTGTGAATTTGATACTTCAGTTTATTTTCTTGATTGAGTCTAAGAATGACGTCAAATAGGTATATTTTTTAAATGACATCATAAAAATTGACAGGTATGAAACATGTGCGAACAACCTACGAAGTACTTTAATTGTAACACTTAAGGTAGTTAATTGTATACTTACTTTTTTAACCAAACAAACTGTCACTTTTTGTTTGATATGTCAACGAATTGAGGATTGTAAAATTCAAATGACGTGAATTTTGTTTTGTTTCTTTAAAACTTTAGTCTGAAATTTTTAGTCATGCAGCCATCCCGTATGACGGTTCGCACCCGGCTTCAAACTAAAATCAGCCTACTTATTATGTTTCCAAATCTTTCCAGGTTAAAATGTGTGCTGCCTGAGTTGGAAACTGATCTATTTGCTCATCATATTAAATAATTGTCTCAGATGGGGTTAAAACTTGGCTCACTGACTATATTGAAAAGGCCTTATGTTGAGCTCAAATCTTTGTATTTTTAAATGGACGTTTCCCTGTGTTTTATTCATAGCAATCCTAAGAATCTTAGGAATGCTAATTCTTTATAATTTTCAGTAGGATTGATTGATTGATTGATTGGTTTGGCTTTATGTCTGGAAGCAAATATTTTATGCATGTCCAGGAGGAAAATAATTAATTTGATAGTAGTTGTCTTATTGATAATATGTTTTGTATCTTTTAAAGATTTCACATATTGTGCGTATCCTCTTAATCTAATAATCTTTTTTTTTTAAGTTATACAATAAGACACCTCACCTTTGTTGAAGACTGTATATAGAGCTCAAGATATAAAAATGATATGTGTACGAATACTACACATCACGTTTTATTCATAACAGTGAAATTAAAAGGTTTGATCTTCACAGTAAGTCAACCTTGATAAAGATCAGAAATTTCAGACTGCAAATGTATTGTAGACATTTTATCTTGTAAACATGAGGTATCAAATCCGACCGACGGGGGGGGGGGGGGGCTTTTTTTAAAATATATTTTTCAGCGATACACGGACAGCCCTCACCGACCGAGCAAGGGCTGTATAGCCAGTCAAGGTCGTTAACAACTTCCATTTGTTGACAGCCCTCAGACATCGGACACCTTTAGGGAAAAAACTAAATTGTGAGGATAACATATTTTATAAATCAGTTTTATATTTCGTTTTGTGTTGCAACATACTCTGGTAAATAGGAAAGCATTCAGATTCAAACTCGATAACCACAGAATTCAAAAGCGGCGCGAAAACATTATAATCAAACATAATTGTAACAATTGCAACACATTCTTATCTAATTAGTAGAGCATATACAACGTATGACTTTCCGTCTCAAGTATAATTCAATTAAAATTATAGTTTATTAATATCAGTTTTAGTGTTTCCAATGACTACGATATTTGCTTTATTTAACACAATGCACTCTAAAAGGCTTTTAAAACGAAATGTTTCTAAATCCATACATGTACAATAAAAACAATTTATATCGGAAGTTGCCAAGTTTTAGAGAAAGTTAGCTTTTAGATGGTCATACGATTTACGGCTAATACCGTACTTGATGACTGAAAATCATTAATGAAATAAAAGTTCTTCAAAAGAGCAAATGGTATGTCGATATTTTCTGAATTAAATATCAATTTAAAATTCAAACGACCTTTTTTCATTCTGGTTTGCTCGTCTACGTAAAATCAATTCCTGCTTATTGTAGGATTAATTGTGAATATTAGTTTAATAATTTCTTTTTTATTCAAGTGTTATTGAAATCGTACTCGATGAGTTGTTGTGAATAATCAAACCATTATGTTTTACGACCAGTCTTTTATTTTTCAAATAAAGTTTAAGCAAGGCACGTATTGGGACAGTGTCACGATCTTTGTACTTTAAAGAATCAAAACGATATATTATATGACTATTGTGTCAATAACTTATAGTCCTATGCATATCCCCCTAGGCAGTCCTAAAGTTCTTTAATGTTTTGAATCAGAGAGGGACTTTCTGTTTTGAATTTTCCTCGGAGTTCAGTATATTTTACTTTGACAAAAATTACTGGCAGTTACTATGGACCCGATTTTTTGTAATATGCTTTTCGTTGAATCGAACTACTTCTTTTCACAGTGATAATATCTTTGTGGATTTGAGTAATGACTACCATACTTTCACGCATGTTTTAAGTGCTGTTTGGTTGTGTTTTAAATGCTCCAGTAGATTATGTGATTTATGGAGTTTTGTTTATAAATATCCTGTCAGTCTCTTTCTATACCGATCACTATTAATTGATTAATTGTGATGTTGTCAAGCAGTGATGTCATTTAAGCAATACATTATAACATTGTCATATAAGCGGGAGGTTTGGTTAGCCATAACACCAGGACCAACCCTTCTTTTCCGAAAATGTCATGTACAAAGTCAGGAATATTGCAGTTGTTATCAAATAGTTAGTTCCCATGAGTGTTGGTATTTTTTTTTGTTGCACTTCAGTGTTTCTGTTGTTCCTTTGTTTTCATCTTATATGTTCCACTCGGTTTTATTTTTTTCTTGCGGACTTGTTTTCTCGTAATCGATTTATAACTTTTGTACAGCGGTATACTACTGTTGCCTTTTTTATGGGTTTTTATTACATAAATAAATTCTATACACATTTTGACTCTCCTGCAACGTTTTGCATGCAGTGTTTGGTTGTTAATAGATGATCACTTATTTGACGCACAGTTTAGTTCTGTTTACTTCTTGACATCTCTGTTGTATTTCCATTCTCACGGTGAATTATATCTAGTGTTACGTAATTACTTGTTAGTTCAACTAAAAATGTTGAAAACGACGAGAAAAATATATTTCAATTAAAAAGATACTGCCATTATACAATGTAAAACTTTAATCCAGTGCTTCATTTCGACTTGTTAAAATTTTAAAACTTGAATTTCAAACACAGCACGTGTTCATTTCTGCATGTCTAAAAATTTGAATTTATAATTCGAAAGGTTTATACCGTGATATAGACCATATATTTCATTTAACAAATTTCAAAAGTAACATTGTTTGGTTTCTGTAGTTTTTGCTTATTACTTGATTATATTACACGGTTCATCAATTTTAAAATGTATAAAATTTAAATTCCAAACGGTTTTAAACGATTGAAATTGTTACAAATTTAAATATTGACGGTAAATTGCTTTAAGTAATCCCGATAAATATGTTTTACCAAAGAGTTTACTTTCGTTACATTCTTGTTTTGTCAAGATGTTATATAAAATCAATATTTCATTTTATACAAACACTTCCTTAATCGTAGCAGAAGATCCCAAACTACTGAAGTAGTAGAAATGAATTGTAATTTGATTAAGTGCAAACTAGGACTTGTTGTTATAGTCCCAGGTGCAAAACCAATGCTCTATAATAATGATTTGAAAATTTCAAAGTAACTAACGAAACCAAAATCATTTGTTTCATTTAATCTAATACTCTTTCCTCAGTAGTTTCTTTCTGAACTTCTTTCTATATGTTTGAAAGTGAAAAGACATTGATATATGATATTGATAAGTATCTTCAATATATACATGAGGTCCTGTAACTATTATTTGCCTTATCAGGACAATATACTTCCATTGACCTGGATTATAAATTCCAAATTTAAATATTTAGTTAAGTGATTTAAACGGGTACAGAAAAGTAATTCTTGAATTGTTAACACTACAAAAACCACAAAACTTAATCTTGATATTTTGTGAAAATGAAAATATTTTTATCATTGCCAAGAATCAGGGATCTCACCCAAGACATACGAGGTTGAGAAACTATCAAATATAGATTTATTGTTATTTTAAGCTGTCCTTAAAGTATGGGATTTATTTTGGACAAAGTACGTTAGGTACATATATATGAATTAGTTAAGATATTTGATTTCTTGCTAATTGAACACTTCGCAATCTTCTAGATTATGATACGTTGTTATCGTCGTTGAACCAGTTCTGACGGTCTGAAGGCACAATGTTTTACTTTGATATTTTTTTATGATTTGACCTTTCGTTGGCTTTACAAACAATTTGCTTGGAGTATTTCCAAGAACTATAATTATGGAAAGCGTCATAACTTAAGTACAGTATATTTTTAATCATCGTTTCAACCTTTGGTTTTAATACCAATTAAGAATCTTACAACAAAATAAGAGTATACTTTAATACTAAATAGGTCAGAATGAAATTCATACTGATCAAACTGAAGTACATAGTATTACGCTCTTCAGTAGCGATTATAATGTATAAAATGTAGTATGAAGATCAAGTTATTATCAATTTAGAATTCAGTTTTCAATAACAATTCTGATTATACAAACGAAATTAACTGTCAAAATCTTTAATATTTTGCAGACTCGACTCTTTCAGTGCTTACTAAACTCAAATGTGAGATATATACTCAATATGATATGTATCGTTTGAATGTTGCTCCATAGAAATGGAAAGTTCACGAAGGGAAATTCATATAATTCTTGTTTGTAGAAAAGTTAAGGTCTTATTTTATCCTCGATAAAATCAGATAGTTTTCCATGATTTAGGACAGGGTCTATGAGCAATTTGACCATAAGTTATTAAAAAGCATTATACATGCACTATACCCGATTTCATTAAATGCATCTTTGTGGAGACAATAATACTAGCCTCTGTAAAATATGCGTCAAAGATAATAGAGAGGTACTTTTCTACCTGTTGAACATCTATTAAAGAGGAGAAACCATCCTCAACTTCGTACTTTATTTTGGCCTTCTAACTTTTTTAGCTCACCTGACCCGAAGGGCCAAGTGAGCTTTTCTCATCAATTGGCGTCCGTCGTCGTCCGGCGTCGTCCGTCGTCCGTCGTCGTTAACTTTTACAAAAATCTTCTCATCTGAAACAACTGGGCCAAATTTAACAAACTTGGCCACAATCATCATTGGGGTATCTAGTCTAAAAAATGTGTTCGGTTACCCGGCCAACCAACCAAGATGGCCGCCATGGCTAAAAATAGAACATAGGGGTCAAATGCAGTTTTTGGCTTATAACTCTGAAACCGAAGCATTTAGAGCAAATCTGACATGGGGGTTAAATTGTTTATTAAGTCAAGATCTATCTGCCCTGAAATTTTCAGACGAATCGGACAACCGGTTGTTGGGTTGCTGCCCCTGAATTGGCAATTTTAAGGAAATTTTGCCGTTATATGGTTATTATCTTGAATATTATTATAGATAGAAATAAACTGTAACAGCAATAATGTTCAGCAAAGTAAGATTTACAAATAAGTCAACATGACCGAAATGGTCAGTTGACCCATATAGGAGTTATTGGCCTTTATAGTCAATTTTTAACCATTTTTCGTAAATCTTAGTAATCTTTTACAAAAATCTTCTCCTCTGAAAATACTGGGCCAAATTAATCCAAACTTATCCACAATCATCTTTTGGGTATCTAGTTTAAAAAATGTGTCTGGTGACCCGGCCATCCAACCAAGATGGCCGCCATGGCTTAAAATAGAACATAGGGGTAAAATGCAGGTTTTGGCTTATAACTCAAAAACCAAAGCCTTTAGAGCAAATCTGACATGGGGGTTAAAATGTTTATCAGGTCAAGATCTATCTGCCCTGAAATTTTCAGATAAATCGGACAACCCGTTGTTGGGTTCCTGCCCCTGAATTGGTAATTTTAAGGAAATTTAACTGTTTTTGGTTATTATCTTGAAAATTATTATAGATAGAAATAAACTGTAAACAGCAATAATGTTCAGCAAAGTAAGATTTACAAATAAGTCAACATGACCGAAATGGTCAGTTGACCCATATAGGAGTTATTGCCCTTTATAGTCAATTTTTAACCATTTTTCGTAAATCTTAGTAATCTTTTACAAAAATCTTCTCCTCTGAAACTGATGGGCCAAATTAATCCAAACTTATCCACAATCATCTTTGGGGTATCTAGTTTAAAAAATGTGTCCGATGACCCGGCCATCCAACCAAGATGGCCGCAATGGCTAAAAATAGAACATAGGGGTAAAATGCAGTTTTTGGCTTATAACTCAAAAACCAAAGCGTTTAGAGCAAATCTGACATGGGGTTAAATTGTTTATCAGGTCAAGATCTATCTGCCCCGAAATTTTCAGATGAATCGGACAACCCGTTGTTGGGTTGCTGCCCCTGAATTGGTAATTTTAAGGAAATTTTGCTGTTTTTGGTTATTGTCTTGAATATTATTATAGATAGAGATAAACTGTAAACAGCAATAATGTTCAGCAAAGTAAGATTAACAAATAAGTCAACATGACCGAAATGGTCAATTGACCCTCTAAGGAGTTATTGTCCTTTATAGTCAATTTTCAACAATTTTTATAAAATTTGTAAATTTTTACTAAAATTTTCCACTGAAACTACTGGGCCAAGTTCATTATAGATAGAGATAATTGTAAGCTGCAAGGATGTTCAGTAAAGTAAGATGTACAAACACATCACCATCACCAAAATACAATTTTGTCATGAATCCATCTGCTTCCTTTGTTTAATAGTCACATAGACCAAGGTGAGCGACACAGGCTCTTTAGAGCCTCTAGTTTAGATTTGAAGGTCACTGATGAGTCTTTTGTAGACGAAACGCGCGTCTGGCTAAAATTAAAACTAGAGGCTCACCTTGGTCTATGTGCATATTAAACAAAGGACACAGATGGATTAACGAAAAAATTGTGTTTTGGTGATGGTGATATGTTTGTAGATCTTACTTTACTGAACATTCTTGCTTCTTACAATTACCTCTATTTATAATGAACTTCCAGGTTAGGGGAGGGTTGGGATCCCGCTAACATGTTTAACCCCGCCACATTATTTATGTATGTGCCTGTCCCAAGTCAGGAACCTGTAATTCGGTGGTTGTCGTTAGTTTATGTGTTACATATTTGTTTTTCGTTCATTGTTTACATAAATAAGGCCGTTAGTTTTCTCGTTTGAATTGTTTTACATTGTCTTATCGCGGTCTTTTATAGCTGACTATGCGGTATGGGCTTTGCTCATTGTTGAAGGCCGTAAGGTGACCTATAGTTGTTAATGTCTGTGTCATTTTGGTCTTTTGTGGATAGTTGTCTCATTGGCAATCATACCACATCTTCTTTTTTTATTTTGGCCCATTAATTATACGTAGATACAAGTATCTTGTCTTAGATAGGGATAAATCATACTTTGTAAAGAATCACTCTGATTCAAACAAAAAATTCGCTGAAACCGATATTATCAAGATGCTTGATTTCTTGATTGACAACATATTTGTAACGTTCGGAGGACGTGTTTTTCAACAGACTGTCGGCATCCCAATGGGAACAAACTGTGCCCCTCTACTTGCCGACTTGTTTCTTTATTATTATGAGGCTGACTTCATGCAGGAACTTCTTAGGAAGAAAGATAAGAAGTTAGCAATATCCTTCAACTCTACTTTCCGCTATATAGATGACGTTCGTTCACTAAGCAATTCAAAATTTGTTGACTATGTGGAACGCATCTATCCCATCGAATTGGAGTTAAAGGATACTACAGATACAGTTAAGTCGGCTTCATATCTTGACTTACATCTAGAAATTGACAATGAGGGTCGGTTGAAAACAAAACTTTACGACAAAAGAGATGACTTCAGCTTTCCAATTGTGAACTTTCCATTTCTAAGTAGCAACATTCCAGCAGCACCTGCATACGGGGTATATATCTCCCAATTGATACGATATTCCCGTGCTTGCATTTCCTATCATGATTTTCTTGATAGAGGGTTACTGCTCACAAGGAAGCTATTAAACCAAGAGTTCCAAATGGTGAAGTTGAAATCATCCCTTCGTAAATTTTACGGACGCCATCACGAGTTGGTTGACCGTTATGGAATAACCGTTTCACAAATGATATCGGATATGTTCCTTACGTCGTAACTACAATCCCCTTCCCTTTCATGAATGTGACCTACCGAATTAGACTATTTACCGGACTTGTAATCATATAAGCAACACGACGGGTGCCACATGTGGAGCAGGATCTGCTTACCCTTCCTGAGCACTTGAGATCACCCCTAGTTTTTGGTGGGGTTCGTGTTGTTTATTCTTTAGTTTTCTATGTTGGGTCATGTGTACTATTGTTTTTCTGTTTGTCATTTTCATTTTTAGCCATGGCGTTGTCAGTTTGTTTTAGATTTATGAGTTTGACTGTCCCTTTGGTATCTTTTGTTCCTCTTTTATAGAGGAAAATATTTTGTTAAAATTTACAAAAATTTACAAAATTGATGACAATTATTAAAAAATGACTATAAAGGGCAATAACTCCTTAAGGGCTCAACTGAACATTTTGGTCAGGTTGACTTATTTGTGGATCTTACTTTGCTGAACATTATTGCTGTTTACAGTTTATCTCTATCTATAATAATATTCAAGATAATAACCAAAAACAGCAAAATTTCCTTAAAAATTACCAATTCAGGGGCAGCAACCCAACAACCTGTTGTCGGATTCATCTGAAAATTTCAGGGCAGATAGATCTTGACTTGCACAACAATTTAACTTTGTCTAAATTGCTCTTAATGCTTTGGTTTCAGAGTTATAAGCCAAAATCTACACTTTACCCCTATGTACTATTTTTAGCCATGGCGGCCATCTTGGTTGGTTGGCTGTCTCACACCACATATTTTTTTAAACTAGATACCTCAATGATGATTGTGGCCAAGTATGGTAAAATATGGCTCAGTAGTTTTAGGGGAAAGATTTTGTAAAAATAAAAAAAATTTACGAAAAATTGGTAAAAAATGACTATAAAGTGCAATAACTCCTTAAGGGGTCAATTGACCATTTTGGTCATGTTGACTTATTTGTAGATTTTACTTTGCTGAACATTATTGCTGTTTACAGTTCATCTCTATCTATAATAATATTCAAGATAATAGCCAAAAAAATGTCATAATTTCCTAATAATTGCCAATTAAGGGGCAGCAACCCAACAACCGGTTGTCCGATTCGTCTGAAAAATTCAGGGCAGATAGATCTTGACCTGATAAACAATTTTACCCCGTCAGATTTATAAGCCAAAATCTACACTTTACCCCTATGTTATATTTTTAGCCATGGTGGCCATCTTGGTTGGTTGGCCGGATCACGCCACACATTTTTTAAACTAGATACCCCAATGATGATTGTGGCCAAGTTTTGTTAAATTCGGCCCAGTAGTTTCAGAGGAGAAGATTTTTGTAAAAGTTAACGACGACGGACGACGACGGACGCAGGGCGCAAAGGGATGAGAAAAGCTCACTTGACCCTATCGTCAACTCATCATTCTATTTACAAATCTTGAAAGTATACAAATGCAAAATTCCAAACTGTTGTCTGACTGTCAGTTTAACGCAAACAATCCCAAATTGGGACTTTAATGGACATTCAATATCTATTAAATATCTCTACCATCGAGGTATTTTACATTTAATTCTACTATTCCTTTGTAATATCTTGTTCTTCTTCCTAAAAATTGTGTTTACGTATATTTTATCAGAACGCTTTGATAGATCGATTCGTATAAAAGATCATTTATAGCTTAAATATGTTAATTTAATATATCGATATAAAACTGATGTCTTTAATGTTCTAAGTTTTCTGACGTATTAGATAAACATGTTTTAAGAAACTTTTGAATTACCAGTATATAAAATATTTTCTAAATAAAAAAAGGACATTAAATTGTTTTCGTGTACTTTAAAATGGATTTAATTCATTTTACAACGAGAATTTAAAAGATTTAAAGAAATACCCATTTTAAGGCAATTACATATTTAATTTATCATACATATGATTTATGAAAACATGTCCATTCCGACTACAATATTGACAATGAAAAGTATATCGAAATTCTATCCATTTAAAATATATTGACAGTTGGTAAGCGGATGCTTTAATTTATTGATATACGCCAACGTCTGATTAAAAGCAAACTAAGTATTCATATTTCTTTTATACCTTTTAATAATTGATGCCACGAGTAAAGTGTAGCTACTTGTTGAGACTCAAATGAACAAAAAAGCAATAATTAAACACGTTGCTTACACAATTATCTTGGTGACTGTTATTTAAGGTCGTTATTTTGTGTTATCAGCGGTTTAATTGGTGTAAAGCTGAATGAATGATCACAGAAAAAAGTGTCATAACTTAAGTAAAGCCATATAATTTGCGTCGTATAAAATTATCCTTATAATTAACGTTTATAGTAACCTACAACTTACATTTTCGTAAGGGGGAAAAGGGGGTGGGGGCACTTTAATTTATACGATGGGCAAGAAGATCCGTTCGTTATTTTGCATACCGTGCAGCTTCTGCATGGCATTTTCTTTGTAAAATAAATAAGCTACTAGTATTAAGATTTGAATAGTATGTCTCTATTCGATAGACGATGATATTCGTTTGCTACAAGAGTAAAGTAATAGATTTCGGAGTATAACACCAATATCTCGTGTATATTTGTTCTTTGCAAGACACTTGTGACATTGAATGTCAGTGTTTCAATCTTTCAGTTATTTTTGACTCGTATAGCTTAATAATGACAATTATGATGTAACGTATGTACTTGGATGGATAATTGTCTCGATGAAACTCATACCACGTCTTCTTTCTGTTGAGTAATTCGTTATTTCCTTTTGTTTTAGAATGCCAAAACACAAGAGGAGAAAGTCTCCAAAATACTGGAGTTTGTTATTATGCGAGGACCCGAGGGTTACCGAAAATTCAGTGATATACTGCATGCAACAGGTCACACATTCCTCGCTGATTTTATGAGAGAAGAAGGTAAAATACATTTATTTTTTCAAATATTTCCTTCGTACATTTCATTTTCATTTGGTTGTTATGTTTCTTAGTAATATTAGTGTTTTTAAATTTGCGAAAACCAGACAAATGCAGTCTTACGAGTTTTCATAAAAAAAAACTAGCACATATTCTTTAAAATAAGGAATACTTGGTGGGTTTTTTTTTACCACTGAATAAGAATTCCTGTGCTGACAAGGGAGAAAATACGTAGAAATAGATGATCAGATCGTTAAATTTAAATTTGTAAAAAAAAAATCTGTAATATGCTGTTTCAACGTAGGATTGTTATTTTGATGTGATTTTATTGTGAATTTCGTCATTTATTTTAAAACACTTTTAATCTTTATTTGTAGATATCATTCAAAAGAAATTAAACACAGAAGAAATGTACAAAACAATGCCTTTCCTGAATCGTTTAAAAGATAACGAGAAGACTGAATTGGATAAATACTTCATAGATAAGGTGAGGAAGTTCTACATGTTAAAGTCTGGATACCTACTTCATTTTTAAAGAAATGAAGTTACAAATCTCCCCTTCCCATTTTTTTTTTGAATAAATCTTATCTTTTGATAACTATTTACACCACTGGGTCGATGCCACTGCTGGTGGACGTTTCGTCCCCGAGGGTATCACCAGCCCAGTAGTCAGCATTTCGGTGTTGACATGAATATCAATTATATGGTCATTTTTATAAATTTTCTGTTTACAAAACTTTGAATTTTTCGAAATACTAAGGAGTTTCTTACCCCAGGAGTAGATTACCTTAGCCGTATTTGGCACAACTTTTTGGAATTTTGGATCCTCAATGCTCTTCAACTTTGTATTTATTTGGCTTTTTAACTATTTTGATCTGAGCGTCACTGATGAGTCTTATGTAGACGAAACGCGCGTCTGGCGTATAAAATTATAATCCTGGTACTTTTGATAACTATTATCTTTACACATCCACTGTGTGAATCGTGTAAACTAAGTGACAAGAATGTAGTTAACTTTGGCTTTCTTTGCTGACATTTTAATGCGACTTTGTCTAAGGCTTACGTCATTACATATATATTGCAACACACAGCATTGAATTAAAAATAGCATGTAGAACCGTATTCACATGGTATACGAAACCAACGACATCAGTCATATCGACAACTCTTACAACAGTAGTGAAGGATTGGAAGTTTTCACTGATAATAGAAAGTAAAATAACAAAAATACCGAATTCCGAGGAATATTCAAAACGGAAATTCCGTAATTAAATCAAACGCTGAAACACGCCAAACGAACGTCATATATCTGACCTGGTAAAGGGATTTTCTGATTTTGATTATTGTGGATTAACCCTGGTTTTATAGCTAGCTAAATCTCTCAGCAGAATGACAGTCGCATGCAATTCCATTATATTGACAAAAATGTGTGAACAAAAGAAACCAAACATAATAGATAAAATTGTTAAAAATAGGGGTACAGCAGTTAATATTATGTTATACACATGTACTATTAATCACTATAAAAAGAAACAAATATGTCAGCAACCAAAACAAAAAGGTATATCTAGACAAAACACAAGTAGCAAAAACGAAAGACAAGAATACAAAAAATTTCCAAGTTTTATTATCTGCAATCTCTTAAATACCGAATGAACTCTTTCACAAATATTGAAAATCAACAGTGGTCATTGCTAATTGAAATAAATCACACAAGTTGCCAAATTCGATAGTTGTCAACGAATATTGTCCAATTCACACAAGTTGTATGAAATGTCAGTCAATTTCAATCGCTTAATGCGCATCAACAATCAGAATCGATAGTTTTCAGATTGCTGTCCAACTTCAAGTTTACATTAACTATTCAAGCAGATAATTGTTATTTTAACTGACGTGAGGTTGTTTTGATAATTTGCATCCGAGTTTTTTTCTGTGCTGACGCATTATTTCTGCAAGATTTGAATGATTTTTCTGATAAGAATATTTTTATAACACGTACAGAAATTTATAATAAAAAATTGTCTCCATGAATAAATACACAATTGAATCGTCAAGAGTTAACCATATCAACTTTGTATTTCTATTATATACAAACAAACCCTGTATTTGTTCCCTTTTTTATTATAAATTCATTGTCTGCTATGTCCTTTATAGTGACCAAAACCTCAATATAATATTATCATTTATATTTCCAGTTTCGAAATGAATCTCTACGACAGGTATGGAAACATGACTTCAGAGAAAAAGAAAAAGCCATTCTAGCTCGTCAACAACAGATTGAAATGTCAGATGAAATCAAAGATCAAACAAAGAAATGGCAAGTTCTCAAAAAAGAATTAGAAGATAAAATCAAATCGAAGGATGAGGAAATCATGTTATTAAATCTTCAAATAAAATCTCTTAACCAAGCGGTTAGAGAAACAGAACAACGACTTAGAGCTGATTTTCAAAAGCAAATGCATTTTAATGAAGCAAATGAAAATCAAATAAAAAGGGTACAAGAAAATGTAGGAGCAGCAGATATGGTTCTAGGTGAAATAAATCAGAAAATGGCACCGTATTTGAAGAAGAAACCTCGAATTTTGACTGACAAAGAACGGAAGGTTCTCGAACATTATAAATACTCTTTCATGATACCAGATTTTGAAGTTTTCCTCGAGCAGTACCGCGAACTTCTTAACATTAAAATGCTATACGAAGCTCTGAGAGAAGAAAAAGAATATGTATTAACCTATATAATAGGTTATTGCCCAAAAGACCTAGATGAGAAAAGTCTGAAAGAAGAGTTCAAACAATATCTTATAAAAACTGACGAATCCATCACTGACCTGAAGGACAAAGTATCTGAGGCAGAAATGATAATAGAAGGACAAAAGGAACAAGTCGAAAAAATAGGAAAAGATTCAATGGAAAGGAAAAAGTTTCAAATGGGAGCAGGAGTCTGGCAGGGAGCCATCATGAATGTAATGCGAAACCAACTACAAGATCTAAAACGTGATATACGAATGAAAGAATCTAGAATTCAAATGTGTGAAAAAGATGCGGCGCGGTTAAAGAATATAAATAATGATCTAAAACAGGATCTTCAACGTGTGAAGAGGGATAAACAATCAGTAACCTCAAGTGAGACACGTCATACACTTAGTATAGACGTAAATGGTCGTTTATCCATTAATTCTGATAATAGTGCAGGCTTAGAAACGGCTTTAGATAATTACAGCGATTGCAGGACGGACGTTTCTAAAAAGAAACAATCACTTCTTCCACCGATGAACACCAAGGTTATACGGGATGCCGTCAGTCCAACGACTCCACGAAACCTTCCCAAACCGAAACCTTTTACCATGGGCACATCTGAAGCTGCTTCAGGTCGACATCCCATGATGAGCAATGGTTTAGTAACAGCACCTGTGAGACTAGAAAAAAGACATTTAGATCGTTACTCACAAATGCCACATGGATTCGGAGATGTGAAGAAAATGCATTCACAGGGAAAATCGAAATTTGAAAAGTCCTTGCCACCACCGAAAGTTCGCTATTGACGAATCTTTTGATATGGGTTAATAATAATTTCATGTATGCAAAGATCATTAACTGTTATCCACATGTCATGCATATATGTATACATGGATATATGTATTAAAGTTGCGTTTTAAATCAAAACAATGGAAACTGTGAAAAATGATACAACAAATAATGTCTCTGGAGTACTTTCTGGGCAAATAGTGTAAATAAACTCATCGTAGATACAGTAAATTTCGTAAAAACAATATTCCAAGCTTATCAAATTTTGACTTTAATTTATCATTCTTATAAACATTATGAACCAATTTGTAAATCAGATTATTTCTACTTCATTTAGTGCTTTGATAAGGAATAATGGAATTGTTTTCAATAAATGCAAGAAAACAGGATTAGTAGTTGAGGACTGATCAATCGTATTAAAAATTGTTGTGCCAAAAGTTTTAACTATGTATTAATATATATTCAACTACAATAAAATGTATCCTCAAATTATTAAAATACCGTCTTATGGACACTAAAACCATTATGTTTGAATTGTTGATCTTCTTCGTGGTATATGTAATGATTAAACACATAATGTTCTGACTGACCGTAGTGGTCAGTTTTCGAATGAGAAAGAAGGTCATGGTCTTTCAGTGATTAAACACATATTTATACCTTTTAATAAGATCAGATTAGGTTCTGCAAAATAAAGGGAAAATTCACCGCCAATATCATTTAAAACAATAAAGCAGATATATTTTATCCGGATAAACTAAACATAAATGCAATAAAATCACCTTTACATATTGACAGCTTTCATAATAATAATCCTTTTAATAAGATTTTATTAGAAATTAATCTTTTGCACGTTAAATCCTCTTGACGTTTCAGAGTTACACAACCTATTTCGAAATGAAATGCTCTTTAGATTTTTTTCTAATCAGACGATTTTGACACTTCTCAAGAATACATTCAGGGTAACAACTGTTGCAATCTTTACTTTAACCGTCCACAAGAATGAAACCTTCAAAGGGTTTGTCTTTTTGGTTGTGGGATTATAAATACATAACAGCATGCGGTTAGAATATACCATTAACACCCTTCTTTCATTGACAGTGTCAAATAATCCCCTTGTCTGGTTTAGTTTCGACTTCAGTTGTTTTTCCTTATAACCGAGCTTGAAAAGTTGTTTTGTAATGATCACATTGTTGGTAAATACAAACAACAGTAGTGTACCGCTGTATAATGGTTCACCCTGTATGATATTAACATACATGCATCCGCGTAACGGAAAGAAAGAAAAAGATGAAAAAAGGAATGGGAAAATTTCAATGCTAAGATTTGTCCTATAGCCTAGTGTGAAGTGTGAAGTCGTCAATCAATGTTTATTTCAATAAAATTGACCTAAATATGTATATGAAGCGGACATAGTAACGATGTGGAGCAGGATCTGCTTTCTCTTCCGGAGCACATGAGATCACCCCGAGTTTTTGGTGGGGTTCGTGTTGCTCAGTCTTTAGTTTTCTATGTTGTTTCTTGTTTACTATTATTTTTCTGCATGTTTGCCTTTTTTCATTTTTAGCCATGACTTTATCAGTTTATTTTCTATTTATGAATTTGACTGTTCCTCTTGTATCTTTCGCCCCCTCTCCTTTCGGTGGTATCCTAAATATCAAGTCCATTGGTTAACGTTAAGTGTCACTACTCGCTGACGAAATATGGGTTATTGAGTGACAGGACATTATCATTTTATCAAAATGTGAAATAAAATAAAATTGAATGTATGCACTCTATTTAATATGAATATTTTTAATTGGATGTAAAGTATTTGAAAGTGAACAATGTATGAAAACGTAGAAACGTTAGGAGCTTTATGATCAAAATTAACCAATACAATGAAAAACAACGACTGTAAATAGCAGCGTCTTAGATCTCAAGCAAAATAAAAAGAAAGATTCATATAACAGAGGCGAGTTGTATGCCTTTGATACAACAATCAAACGACATATTGAATATAACCAAAGTACAGACATTAAATTATCTTAATATTAACTAAAATCATATATATTTTTTATCATATTTTTTAAACAAAACTCATTTAACGAATGCTTTCAGATTAAAAATTACAAAAAGTGACATCAAAATACAAATCATTAACAATAATTCGTATAGGACTGTAAATTCAGAAAATATTGCGTGCATTTATTTTTGCGATTTGTCATTTAAGACCAAAATGTGTTTTGAATTTTCGCGATATTCATAAAAATCCTGTTTAATTCATATAAAATTTTCAAAATGCAATTTTAAAATATTGCAATTATCATTCTTGAATTATTGGATTAAAATAGTGTACATCAGGTGCATGTTTCGTCTACAAAATGACTAATTATTAACGCTCACATAAAAATGTTAAAGGCAAAATAAATAACGAAGTTAAAGAGCATTGAGAACCCAAAATTCCAAAAGATTTTGCCAAATAAAGCTCAAGTTATCTATTCCTGGAGTAGAAAATCCTTAGTATTTTGAAAAAAATCTAGGTTTTAAAAACAGTTAATTTTTAGTTATGACCAAATCAATAATGAATTATTTTTGTCAATTGAAGTACTGATCTTTTGGCTTAATACTTAATTTCTCTATCTATTTCTTAATCAATTGGAATTATTCTCGATCTAAGATATCGGAACACTACCATACTTTATTGAAAAAAACAAAAACACAATATTTACATATCATCCAGTTGGTTCTACCACTCACATGTAGATATTTTTCCAAGTAAGTATTCCCTTTCATAATTGAATAACGAGCTTAGTGTTGTAAATAATAAGAGGTCTTTAGTTTTCATGTTCATCCGATTCTCATATTCTGATGAGCATAGCTCTCCACTAGGACTGCATACATTCATTGCACCTAGAAAACAGTTTTCATTTTAGAAATAAATAGTGCTAAAATGATTAAGAGAAAAGAAAAATCACAAAAATACTGAACTCCGAGGAAAATTCAAAAAGTAAAGTCCTTATAAATCAATAACAAAATTAAAAGCTTAAACACATCAAACTAATGGATAACAACTGTCATATATGCTTTGTCTATATTCCTTTTTATGTTTCTTTGTTACATATAGTCGTGGCTCTGTACTTCGTCAAATTTTTCAACCTCATTTTGCTTTTTTATTGTACGATTTTAATTATCTATGCAAAATCAACCCGTAAAGGATTGAAAGATTTTAAGTACTGGGACCGAATCCTTACCCTAGCACATGACTAGATTAACAGTAACTCTGAATTTTAGACGTAACACAGGTAGACATAGAATAATTTTGTCGTTCAAAGTATTACGGAATGCATAAGTATAGAGTTACATCAAATGGATATCATAAAAACAGACTTAACAGTAAAAGTAATATTAATAAAGACAAATAAAAGTATTTTTTCCTTTTTTACCTTTTTTTATATCTCAATTCATTGCATAATTCTGTCGGAACCACAAATACAAAGTATTTATCTATTTAATAATAAATTTGTTTTCCTGAAATTCCTTTTCAATCATCAATTTTATATTATTTCTCAATTAATTACACTTCTTTTTTTTATTATATTATTATAATTCAAATACAACAATCATGCATTACCTTTAGAACTTCTTGAATTAAACCAAGTTAAAACTGCTTCCACCCAGTAATTTACTGCTGTTGGTGGTTGAACATTCCAAACATCTTTCGTTCTGTTTAAATTTTCTTCCAGCTGAAAAAACAAAAAAAGACGAAAGGGAAACTATCAGTGTATTGTTTCCATGAAGAAATAGTTTAACAATTCTATAGGTTTTTTTTTTATTCAAAAGAGCCCATTTATTTCCCCTAAAAAAACTTTACATGTAAAAAGTAAAATAACAAAACTAATAAGCTCCAAGGAAATTCAAAACGGAAAGTTCATAATCAAATGGCAACATCAAACAGATGGATGGTGCTAAAATCCACGTCATTTTCACAGTATTGGAGAGTTTTCTCATTGGTTAAGACAAAGACGTAGACATACATGTAGTGTATTACTTCTAATCATGGTTCCCTAAATAGAGCAGTACAATCATTTATAACTAAATAAACAGATTCGTTTATAAACAAGAAAAAGGTGATTTTTAAAAATGAATATCTAACATACTGGAGCATAAAACTAACTAACAACAAATACAGTATAATATTATTAATTGTATAGTTTCCGGTCATTTCTGCCTGGAGTCTCCGTATTGTATACTCAATAAAATTAGATAAACGCTTTTTTCGACCTGCAAATTGTGTTGTTTATAAAAAAAAAAAAAAAAAAAAAAAAAAGATGTGGTTTGATTGCCAATGAGACAACTCTCCACAAGAGATAAAATGACACAGAAATTGACAGCTATAGGTCACCGTATGGCAATCAACAATAATTAAAGCCCACACCGCATTGTTTGTCTTGTATGTGCGGTATTGTTGGTATTTAAACTGTAATTTAAGACATCATTTATTTGAGTAAGCGTGCAATCATGAATTCTTTACTCGATATAAAACCTTCGTGAAAACCACTTACTGTGCTGATTATTTGTGATGGAAATAAATGTGTTAATATAGATTCTGCAAAAGACTTTACAAGGAGATTAACCATCTTTTTCTGTGGGTCGTCTTCCCTGCATTCGATATTGGCGTCGACGACAACGATCCGCCTTCCCGGATAAGTTGAGCTGTTCGCTCTTGGAAGTCCATTGTAGCATAAGGAAGAACATTCATCATTACAGGAAACTAAATCGATAAAACGGTATTAATATTATGTAGTTTATGGCTCAGTTAGTATCAGAATTAATTGTTGTCGAGATTTGCATAAGTTTATTACAGAAATAATGAAAATTATAACTGTTACATCATAACTTGGGACCAGAATTGTCGTTAATAACTTGGTAAGGATATTGATTGTGTTTTGTTTAAATCCAGTGGTAAATATTTCATGCATATTCAGGACGAACACACATATTTATACTTTAACAACTTATGTCCTCATTTTAAAAGAGTAGATCTATTTATATCTTTAACCTCATGGAAATAGACAACTACAAGCAATAGTTGCCATTGGGATTTTAACAGACAACTGTCACTCAATTTTCAGGATATCTTCCAGTAAGAGATATGCGAAAACAAGTTTAACAAAAATACCGAACTCCAATGCCAACTGGCATGCTTGGTCAACATGAAAACAAAAGCTAAGTTTATGCATGGCATAACTGATAATACATTTGTTATTAATATAGATACGAACTATGTGATATTGTAAAGTTAGGCGCGTTTTCCTCTTAAAGTTGATGGGGTTCCGTTGGTTTTGATTTGTGACCCGGATTTGTTTTCGCTTAATCGATTTACGGCTATTGAACAGCGGTATACTCATATTTGCCTTTATCTATGATATTTATTTGTTTCGGTTTTAATTGTCTGGACTTTGTTTGGTTTCTTTGGGTCGCAATTTGTTCATTGTCTTGTTTGTCCTTCATCTTTATTTACACCTTCATGCAACGTGCAACATTTGTAACATAAGGTGATATGTTGTATGTTAAATCGAGTATTGTAAAATAAGAGTTTGTCTGTCTTTCAAAAAAAGAAGCCTTTTAAGTAATACAACTTACATTTACATTCATCCGAAACAGCATAGTCAGGGAAGGCATCTGTTAACAGTTCATTAGAACTAAAGATACCAAAACTGACTTGTGAAACTGGCCATAGTGTGTCAGCTGACATAAATCGTATCATTAGTTGAATAAGTTTGGATGCCTGAAATTATTCAAATCATATCAATACTGACGTTTTTTTTTTCTAATACGAATTATTCATTTATTATTCATTATCTACCAATAGTCTCTTTACTTCGAAAATCAAAACGGATTTCAAAATTATTCATACAAATCTATACAACTTTTTACTTAAACAGCATAATTTAATTTGAGCACTACTTTTACTGTGTAGTATAAAATCAATTTTAATTGACCGTGATATAAAACTGTTAATTTGAATGTTGACTACAATGATTATGTCTTGAAAATATCAGTAGCAAGACAATAGTATTACCAGAGGCGGATTTAGGGGGGCCCTCCCCTTTTTGGGAAAAAATTTGGTTGCTTATATAGGGAATCACTGAAGCGTGACTGGAGCGGGCCCCCTCTTAGGTCAGTCAGTGGGCCCCCACTTATGAAAATTTCTGGATCCACCACTGATTACGATATGAGTGCATCGTTGTCTGAATACATTCATAGAAGATGCGCATTGATGACGCACCCGTTCTTGTTAAATTGATTTGAATAATCGACATGAATGTACGAATTTGAAACATTGTTAACTAATATTGCCTCATCTTAATAATATTGATATTATCATGAAACATAAAAAAATATTCATTTTCAGCCAAACACAACTTCAGCTTATTTTTCATAGATTTTTACTATTACGTTTGATAATAGCAATTGTAAAAAAACACTAATAACAATCCATCCGTACTACGAACAACGGAAATAAAAGATAAGTTGAAAGAATAATCTACAGATGTAACACTTTATACTTCTTTTCATTCAGAGTTTTGTAGTTTACGTAACAAACCTTATATAGTGTTGAATCTTGAACTGACTGAGTTGCAGCAAGTTCGAATGAAATTCCATCAGGTTTTGTCCCATTACTGGAGTACGTGATGGTGCAAGGCTTTATCCAGGCTAGTTTATAGTTCTCATGGGAGTCCCGTCTGTGACGATTGTTAACGGGTTCCAAATGATAGGACTTAAACGAAAAGTTGGAACCATGTATGCCTGAAAAAATACACAGATTGAAAATGTAAATTGTCCACATAATACCGGTACCCACCGCCATCTTAAAACGACGCTTTCTTTAATTAACCAATTTTAAAGTTAATTGCTTTGCATAAGTCACAAATATAAAGTTTTAAAATCTTTTGATCAAAATAAGGTATACTCTCATTTAAATGTGAATATACTGGCGGTCAATTGGAAACATAAATCAAAAGATTAAAAAAATACTATTGTTTTTTTTTTAAAAGGGTCTAGGTTTGTAGGTATGATTGAACTATTAAATAATTTAAATAGCACAAAAACAAAACTGCAATGTTTGAATGGGCACCTGACTTTCTTTATTAGGCAGAAGACGAGCGTCATATTAGCTTATTGAAAAATATATCTGATCTATTATGGGTTCATTATTATTCTTTGGATAATAATTTTCGTGGTTTTCGTGGGGTACAGGTGAACCACGAATAGGATGTTCAATGAAGTACAAATTTTCTATCAGGCCGTATGCAGACTTTGGCAAAACCACGAAGTAAAATATCCACGAAAATGCAAATTTTCCGAAATCCATTGGTATCAAGGAAAATAAATGAATCCAAAGTATATATTTCTTTTCGTTATTTGTTTCTTTTAGTTGCGATGTTGTTTTTTTTAGTTAAACCTCATAAAAGTCTCGTTATACATTGATAAATATTCTCAAATTTATTTAGATACATAACAGAATGTGATATAAATGCTGTCATCACTGGACTTAAATATATTTGTATTTGATATTTTAAAATTTACTTTTTTGACATTAAAAGATGTCCAAACAGAAAAACAGTTAAAAACTGAAGAAATTGTTTTAGAGACTTCAACATTTGAATGGTTAATGAAGATACGATGGTACATAACAAACTCATCATAGATACCAGGATTGAAATTTTACATTTGCGCCAGACGACCGTTTCGTCTACAAAAGACTCATCAGGGACGCTCGAATCAAAACATATTAAAAAGGCCAGAAAAAGTACGAAGTTGAGGAGCATTCAGGACCAATACTTCCTAAAACAAATTCCAAATACGGCTGTATCGCTGACTACAGTTTAAGTATCGTTTGGATACACTAACGACACAGATGGAAAAAGAGTTTTAGCAGGTTTTTTTTGGTACAGTACCAGTTCCAAACTTAAAGTAACATTCTATCTTATTACAAATTATAGATAACAGTAGTTTATCGATGTCCATGTATTGTAAATCTCTCTAGAATATACAAACTAAGATAAAAAGCAATCTGCGGATATCGCATGACCTCTAACTGGAGCGAAACTTTTTGTGTAGCTTTAACAGTTATCAAAGGTACCTGGCTTATAATTTGATACGCCAGACGCGCGTTTCGTCTACATAAGACTCATCAGTGTCGCCTAGTTCAAAATAGTTAGAAAGCCAAACAAGTATAAAGGTGATGAAAGCATCTTTAGTTATGCTTGTATAATTCATGCAAAATCAACAATAGGAAATATGACAAAATCGGTAGGTAGACTCGGTAAGACTTTTTTTGGGGTCCCAATATATAACATTTTTACGAATTTGTTAAAAATGTTAACTTTTAGTTATTCATTGAAAGGTAGGATACTTTTGTTACATAAATATGTGCTGTTTTTTTTACAAAACAATGGTACTAGCATCATAAACTCATGAAAAAATCATGAAATCTTCCCAATTTAAGTGCAAGTGTCCGAACTTTTATTCAGTCTTAATTTTTTAATCATATGTTCTATTTGATGATAATACAAAGCATATCTAAAGAGTATAAGACTTAACACGAATGTGGCCACTTACACTTTAGGGGAAAAATCTGAAAATGTACGTGTTATGGCATATTAGATAGATGTAACATATTTCAGCTTGAATTTGAATGTTTTTTATGACAAACTCAGTTCAAATGTTTAATATAACTTAATTTAATCGTCTCACGTTGACACTTTTATAGTTGTTTTAAAAAATATTTCATCTGATGTGATGTACGTCCTATGTTAGGCCAGTATAAGCGCTTACCGGACTTCAAAAATCAGACGACTTTTCTGGTAACCAAATATCTTAGACTTCGACGAAAAAATGTCACTAGTGAATTGAGACACACCTTGTCGATGAAACAATGTTATTGGTGATGATATCTTTACCAACTTCACAACAACTAACTGGTGGTCAAATGAACACTAAGAGTCATGTTTTATGAGAGAATGACATAGGCAAAGGCAACAGTAGTATACCACTTTTTAATTGTCATAAACCGATTTAGCGAAAACAAGTCCGAGTAACAACCCAAAAACCCAGGAAACATAATAATTATAAGAGGAAAACAACGGAACAACAGAAACATTGAACTGCTACAAAAACACAACGCCAACATACATAGAAATTGACTATTTATAAATTCATTGTTTTGACTGTAGATAGTTAACCCTCAGCTTGAAAGATCAATAGTTCAACAGTACGATAACTACTGTGGATTCATTATTGTTCGTTGGATATCAATTTTCGTGGGTTTCGTGGAACAAGGTGAACCACGAATTCAAATGATCAACGAATAACATATTTTCAATAGGTTTTGTATACAGAGATTGGCAAAACCATGAAATCAAATATCCACAAATATGAAAGTTTTCAGCAATCCACGAAAATTGATACCCACGAAAATAAATGAATTCACAGTAAAAGACTCTTCCATTTGTAAGTTGTGACACGAAAACAATTTGGAACATGATTTGTCTTTTGGGGTCATACTAACTTAAAAAGATGGAATATAAACATGAAGCCAGAATGAAAAGGCAACAGCAATTGACCGATGTTTGGCTTTATAACTATTGTGATCTGAGTGTCACTGATGAGTCTTGTGTAGACAAAACGCGCGTCTGTCGTATTAAATTATAATCCTGGTACCTTTGATAACTATTCAAGTGCCCAATTGTTTTGAGAAATGAGGCCAATTAGGTCTATGAATAATTAAGAAGCTAGTGGAGGTTGGTTTTAATCAGACTTTGAATACACATGATATATCAATCTTTAAAGAACAATGGTTTTTATCACCTGTCTAACTTCCATAACAAACATGTTCAAGATAATAAAGCCCAAAAAAAACACAACATCAATTTGTATGAAAATCATATTACGTAAGTTGCTTAATACTCGTATAGACTTTCTGTTTTGACAATTTACATGAAACCTCAGCAAATATTCCAACGGATTTTACAAGTAAACACAGACGGGCTCACGTATTTAGATAACAAAATGAAGGCAAACATATTTAACAATCAGATCTCCTCAGTATTCAACAGCAATGAAAACAAATCTACCATAAAGAAAATGATAACACTTTCTCGGAAAACGGAATACACAAACTACTGTTCAATCTCAACATACATAAAGATGAAATTTCTACAAGATTATTGAAAGCAATAGTGCCAGATATATCATCAATACTTATCATCTGTTGATCAAGGCACATTACCACCTGACTGGGAAAATGCAAACGTAGTCCCAATATTCAAGTTTGCCATAAAGGTAACATAATAAAGAATGTTTGCCGCAAGATTGCAGTAAACTTTGACCATTCAATATGTTTGTCATAACATTGCGAGAATTATACAACATTAAATGGGCATGCCTAGTTGACCGTTATAGATCAAGGAGGCATTTTGGTTCAATAACATAAGATATTCAATATGTAATTTTGTAAGTACAAATAATTCATAGAACTGTTTTAATAAAATAATTTTAATGTAACATCATACATAATTAAGTAAGCAACTATATATGTGTACTTGAAAAACTACTGCTATCATAAGTTGAATTTTGTAACTGATGTACTGTACCATGTTTATTAAAATTAAGTTCAATTATGTAATGCAATTATTACCTAGCTTTATACCCAATACACATTTGTGATTTATCCTTTTTCATTTCTTAATACAAGTATATGATGTCATTCGAGAATAACCCCTGCGCCTTTTCACAACTCAAATGCATGAAGGTATTCCCCTAAGACAATAACAATCAAAACCAAGGAGTAAACAAGGACTCACAAAACCGAAGGACATTTTACATCAACAGTTATAAATAATAATTAAGAAACAACACGAACTCCACTGGGAATGAAATCAGGTGCTCCGGAAGGGTAAGCATTTCCTGCACCGTATACGGCACCTGTCGTGTTATTTCTTTGTTCAGTTCGGTAATGATGGAAGGTTATTATGACTGAGGAAGAATATCAAATATGATTTCTGACACACTTTTGTCATCATGTCCAATCAGCTCATGATGGCGACCGTAAAATTTCTTGAGTGATGACATTAATTTGATTGATTCATATCCCTGTCTTTTTGAGAAAGCAGTTTTCCTCGTTCAACAAAAGCAACGTACTTTGAGCTAGCTCTAGAGTAACGTATCAATTAAGACACATATACTCCATATGCTGGTGTCGCTGGGATATTGCTACACAGAAATGGAAAGTTGACTATAGGAAAATTAAAATCATCGCGTTTGTCATAAATTTTGGTATTCAACCTACCATCAGTAGTCATTTCGAGAAAAAGGTCTAAATATGAAGCAAATTTATCAGTGTCGGTAGTATCTTTAATTTCAAGTTCACTTGGATATATTAAATGTAAGTGATCACTGCATCTATTATTATTAAGAGACAGTACATCATCAATATACCGAAAGGTGAATTAAAAGACTGGGCTAATTTCTTTTCTCCTTTTCTCCTCTGTACAAGCCCTCGGATAAATTCTGCTTCATAGGAATATAAATTTAAAAACAAATCTGCAAGTAGAGGAGCGCAATTGGTACCCATTGAGATTCCAAAAGTCTGTTGGAAGACCAAACCTCCCAATTCAACAAATATGTTGTCAAATCAAAAGTCCTTAAGTCTTTAAGTTTGCAAGAATTCTTTCAATGGCTGTATGTTTACAGGCCGGAATTCTTTTTAAAAAATGTTGCTGTGCAATTTGAAAGAGATCAATTGAATGTGTCTACACACATGACGATGGTGTATAGTATGTGTAGTTCCTGCAAGTTTGCCGCAAGTTTACAACAAAAAATTGCCACAAGCTCGCAGCAAACAATTGTCTCAAACTTGTGACAAATTTAATTTGCATAATTATGTTGCAGCAAGTTTGCCGTAAGCTTTATTTGCATGGTAAAATGATTGCGGCAAGTTTGCAAGCTTGCGGCAATGTTTGATGCAAACTTGCGGCAAATGTTTGCCGCAGGGCTTATTTTTCGGTAAGGGTCTCTAACTGCAATTCTATGTAAAGTATTGGAGCATATCATCTGTACCAATATCATCAAACACATAGAATGGCACTCCATCTTGACCGATGCTCAACACGACTTTAGAAAAGAACGGTCCTGTGAATCCCAACTGATTCTCACAATTCAAGACCTAGCAAAGAACATAGACAATAAAGAGCAAATATATCTCATCTTCTAAGACTTTTCAGAGGCTTTTGACAAAGTCCCACATGAGCAACTACTGTACAAAATCGACCATTATGACATAAGAGGGACAACATTAAACTAGCTGAGAAATTTTTTGGACAACAGACAGCAATGTGTACTCCTGGAAGGTGAATCTTCAGAAACCTCGCCAGTGCAGTCTGGAATCCCACAAGGTAGCGTGATTGGCCCGTTTATGTTTATCATTTTTATAAATGATCTCCCAGAGTATGTGTCAGCATCAAACGTTAGACTTTCCGCAAACGACTGTGTCCTCTGCCGCCAAACAAGGAACGAAGAAGCTACGAACGTCAATCAGAACGACCTAGATGGACTTCAACAATGGGAGGCAGACTGGCAGATGGAACCCCCCCCCCCCAAATGCCATATCCTAAGAGTAATAACAAAGCGGAACACGGTTAAGGCGAATTATAACATCCACGGCCATATCCTAGAAGAAGTTGACTTGGCGAAATACCTTAATTGGCCTCTCCATACACAAAACATGGAGTTGGAACAAACATATAAACAACATCGCAAAGAAAGCTAATTCAACCCGAGCCTTTCTTCAAAGAAACATCAAAAATTATCCTAGTAAAACAAAAGCCTTATGTTATCAAACGCTTGCAAGACCACTAATGGAATACCCCAGTACCATCTGGGATCAAGCTACTAAGGATGATTTAAACAAACTAGAAGCCATATAACGTATTAACGACGATGCGCACGATCTGCACTTAATGGTTAAAGAAGAACAAGCAGCGTAACATCAATGCTACAAGCTTTAAATTGGAAGACATTACAGGAGAGGAGAGCTAAATGTAAAGCCATCATGTGTAAAAGAGTACTGCACGAACTCATTGCCATACCATTTACAAACTTACAGCCAGTAACAACAACAGTACGAGGGAACAAAGAACGATTCCTTGTTCCTTTTGCCAGGACTAAAGTATATCGATACTCGTTTTTCCCAGACACCATCAGAATCTGGAATGGAGTGCCTCAACAACTAGTAAGCTGTACAACCCTTGAATCATTCAAAAGGGGTGTGCAAGTGGTCCAGCTTCGATAGATGTTCAACCTTGTTTTAACGTTATTTTAGAATCCCCGTTTCACTGATCTTCAATAAACTCCACGAAATATTTTTCTTAACTGTTTACATTAATTTGATAAGCAATGAAAGCCGGCTGTTGGTGTTATTACTTAATTTCCTTCTGCTGTGAAATTAAAAAATCTTTTCTATCCTGTAAAAAAGTACAAGTATCCCCCATTTCCAACTTTGTTTCATAAGAAGAAATGGCTAACGTAGATACAAAAATAAACAAGGGATATATTATGCTTAACAAAAAAATAACACTCTAATTTCAACCAAAAGTACTGTACTCGGAAAATGAAATTATCAAGAGGTTTGGTTTCTTTATTGACAACATGTTTGAAACATTTGGAGGACGTAATTTTCAAACATCGATGTTCACATGGGAACTAATGGTGCTTCTCTTCTTGTCATATCCTTTATTCACATGAGGTAGACTTCATACGTTCCGCTATATCGATGATGTCCTCTTACCAAACATTTGGTGAAGATGTTGAACGCATCTAACCCATCGAATAGGAAATAAAGGGTATATCAGATAAGTTATTCTATCTCATATCATGACCGACACCTAGAAATAGACAATAATGAAGGACCGAGAACAAACTTTTATGAGGGCATATTTCATTGTTGAAATTGGTTTCAGAAACTGCCTAGAAAACTATGGATCCAGCCATTTAAAAAGCGGGGTTTCCCAACCCAGGACAAAGGGGATGTTCCAACTATGTGTCCCCGTTCAAATGCATTGATCGGCCAAAAAGGGGGTTTCAACTACCACCCCCCCCCCCTTCCCCACCCTGAATCCGCCAATGGGATCCGTTGGATACTCAACCATTCAGAAAAAGCGTGGTAAGAGGAGGCAAGAACTCGTTTAGGAACTTTCATTGATACGTTAAGGCAAACGTGTATGTCACATTCAGGGACCACTATCCGTTTCCTTTTTCTGATCATCAGAAATTATAAAGACGCTAGTCTGATTCTTTTTGAAATTCCAAGATTGATAGGGTAATTTTTGTTTGCTTAATGTCTAGTGACAAATATTCCACGTATATTCAAGACGATAAAAACACGAACTTTAAGATGAAAGTATTGCAACAATCCTTATATTATTGTCTTTTGAGTGCAATATAAAAGTTATTCATTTATAGACATTTTCTCTCAAAGTTGGTTTAATAAGAGATAATCTAAGAAACTTATAAAAAAAAACATCCACTGTAATAATTCAAAATGAATTTCCGTCAAATTTATAATGAGTTTTATTCCATCTTATAACTGTTGTCTCCTTATTCAAAGGAGGAATGTAGTGATCCAAATTTAAATTGATATGATTTGATTGGTTTAAATGTGTCCTATGTTTTACAAATAAGTTTTAGTGAAATAGCTTTTACTTCAAAATAATATATGTATTCCTGGTGATAATAGCTTTTTCGAATATTTGGACAAACTGCAACTTGAAAATAAACACATTGAGGTCGTTTGTTGTATTAATGACAATAAAACAAACATTGTATACTGCAAAAAAGTAATTACCCAATAAAATGCTTGTTTTTCATTTTCACTTGCACTATGAAACCATTAAATAAAAACCCTTTGATCATATTTTGGACAAAATAACAGAATATCTATTAAAGAAAATAAAAGTATTGTCATAACAGTTTTAAAGTCATCATGTAAAAGTGATGAAATTTTGATTGAACGTTTATCATATATGATTTGGGTTAACTCATTGTTAAAAGTTCTACAGTTATATACAATTGTTCACATTTCTGTCTTTATTTTCATGGATAGTTGTGTCACAACAAAAACAAAACAAAAAACACAAAATAGAAAAGACTAACCAACACAAACCTCATCAGATGATGATCTCATAAGCTCAAGAAAGGTAAGCAGATCTTGCTCCACATGTGGCAGCACCTGTTGTGTAAAAAGAAAGGCAAAAGATATTCAAACTCCCCAGTCCAAAACAAACTGGCAATGACAACTACCAAAAACAAACAACATTTCACAAAACACAACATATAATCTAAAGACTGAGCATCATGAACAATTTTAAACAATGAACAAGTAATAGCTTAGATATTTTTATTCGCATTTAGTACATATTCAACAGAGACTGTAACATTTCATATTATATATCTATAGTAAACAATAAAAATAAATAACTTACAGTAACAAATATATACTTCACAAAAGAAAATAAAGTATACAAAGAGTCACTACCCTTCACATTATAACTTTACTTTTCAACAATACGTCCATACAAGAATAATTCATTCATTTGTTCTAAATCAACTTGAAATCCGTTCTGCTCAGTTCAAAAGGAGGAAAAAGGAGTAAAATATCAAATGTAGATTTACACAAAAGAATAACATATCATGTCAGTTTAAACAGTTTTAGGTATTAAACATGATTTAATGACTTATCAAAAATAAATGTAAAACAACTAAAACAAGTTCCACAAAAGAATTCTCTTTCCAGTAAATGTGGGAGGGGGGGGGGGGGGAACATAACTCCGCTTGTTATTTGATTGATGCAATAGATTTAACCATGTTTTATTACTCCCATGTACATTTAATACGCTTTCACAACCATTGTCATAACATTAACAATTCCACAATATTCAAACAAATTATTTGATTATAATGAACAACTTTAAAGTGTTATGCATTTCATATTATTTATTTGATACAAATTAAGTCACATTTTTCAGAAACTAATACAGTGCAGATAGGCAACTAGCTTTAAGATTCTTATACAATAACTTTACACAAATACACTGACTTTATGTCACAGACATTTTTAGGTTGAAATGTTGTTTTTTTTGTATGGAAAGAGTCAAGTTAGTATGGTATATGTTAAAAATAAATAAATTTTAAATTGCTTATTAAACTATCTGTATCCAAATGATGTATTAGTGTTTTTTGGTAGTTTCTGCTCTGTTTTAGTTTTTTAATATTTTCAATATAGAATTATCACCTGACAGTGATATAATCACTTAGTTTTTGCTTCACCAATTGGACATTATTCCAATACAAAAGTATTGTATTAGCACAATATAATATCTCTTTTATAAAAATATCATGCAATTAAACATGATCACAGCCATTCTGAAGTTAAATAAGTTAGATCACATTAGAAATTTACAAATATGCATAGAAATTTTGCAAAAAGTTAATATAAATAGCTATATAAAAACTTGAAGAACTTTTTTCGTCATACTGAAATAGAAGAAAGTCCACAAAAAAGTTAACAACTGCATGTAGCACTACGAAGAACTGGTATTCCAAGGGACAATCAGAAGAAGAACGAAATTTCACAATAAGTCATTATTAAATTTTATAAATATCAACAGTTAACATTCTTCATAACAATTGCACTTTCTAAACATTAACATATCACAAATATCTGGACTAGAATGTGGAGAAATTCCTTGTTAGGGGAGGCAACTCTTCAAATTGTAGTCTCATAATTTATGGGACTTGCTGTACTGTTCTTCCCACTATTCAAACTAGACTTGCTCGTACTGTAGTCGGGGGATCCTGAAATGAGAAAAATATTATTAAAATAATAAACATTAAGAAATTTAAATAGAAATGTGGTTATAGTTCTTATGTCCTACCATAGAAATGTCAATAAATATTTCAAATTCAGCAAAATAGAAAAGGTCTGTTTTATTATAATTGGTTTGTAATGTGCAAGATATTGGCTATAAACATCTTCATCATATAGATATTTTGTTAATTTCATATATGGATATTCAATATCTAATTTAACTGAGGCACAACTAAAGTACTTGTTGACAACTATAGAATAAAAGCTGTCATTGTAAAATATCAAAAACGACATTGTGGGAGAGTTAGACTATAGAATTGATTAATCAGAAAGTTATAAGTAAGAAAGGTTTACACATGACTTGTTAATATATGCTTTACTGCACAGCAAAATTACTTGAAACTATATTTCCCACATAATTTGTAAAAAATATCTTCTATTTTCTTTATAATGTTATTAACTATGTCAGTGTGGCACTATATTACAGGCATGCTGTGAATTACCATTAAAAATGTAACATATTTTCATTAAATAGTACTAATTCAAACAACATGCTTTGGTAGTTAGACATATCTTCTATAAGCATTACACTAAGATTTCTAACTAAAAATCAATTGTTCTTTTGTATATTGATTCAATTTAAAGTTCATATTAATGGATTATAGATGTTAGGCCGGTGATAATAAAAACAATTATATACAGACTGATATACTCTATGGAAACTAAATAAAAGTGTACTAAATAATACCACAGAAGACAAAGAAGTATATGACATCAAAGAGGTTTTAAACTAAACAAAAATAATCAACAAAGTGTATCTGAGAAAAATTTAGTTGAATACTTATTAAAATTGTGTTTTTATTAAGTATTTAATTGGTTTATAATGTTTATAGATATTTAAAACAATGACAAAAATATTGATGTAAAAAAAATAAACTGAAGCAGTTGATTTTATCGTAAAATATTAAACAAAAGGCAATGGCTGATATTTTAGTCTTGTTCCAGATGGTTTGGCCTAATATATGTCTTCTTTAATGAATATATTTCTATATCTTCTCCTTTATCATTGCCTATTTACTGTAGACACTACAATGTTACAGTGAGTAGGAAAATTTACACTTCATATTTAGAAGCAAATGTGCCATAAATAATAAATTGATATAGTGTAGTCACAAATGAAATAAAAATTTGAGATTTTGAAATTCAAATACATGTATTGCTATAAATTACAAAAAATACACACCATGCAATTGAGTGATTACACAAAATATAAGTTATACCTCTGGTGACCACAACATTTGTTGTCTGAATGGGGTACCTATAGGGAGGATACAACAATAAATAAATTTGGAGGAATTTAGGTTTACAATAGCAATGGTGATGGAAAAACAGCCAGAAGTGAAAAAATCTTTGAAAATAATCCCTTCTGTAAAAACTCAAAGGGCAACAGAGAATTATCTCAACCAATTCTGGAAGAGACCATTTCTTTCCTCAGTTACTTAACTATTAAGGAACAGAACACATATATGTAGTCCATGTAGTTTGCTATAGACAGGCTGCAAAAATGATGTATTTCAATAAAAGATTTAAAAATCTGAAATTTTAGATGATTTACTTGTAATGAACTGAAATGATGGAGTACAAAATTAAAGCTTGATTATTTAAGCAAAGGGGGATAACTACAAGCCTATACTTGAAAAAAAAATGTTATTAAATAAGGGGAGTGTATACTAACCTATACTTGAGACAGAGAACTGTGAATTCGATCTAGGTATTGGTTCTAAGTAGTTAGATGGAGCCCAGCCCTCCTTGTGTGTAGTGAGGTGTTTAGCAAACCACCAACCATTAGAGCCTGCTCGTACTACTTCAATGAGATCTCCTTCTCTAAATGATAGTTCTGACTGATTACTGGTATGGAAATCTCCTAGTGCTTTGTATCTCTGAAAAGTAAAAAATACACTCACTGTAAAGACTGTTGAAATGCATGTTGCTTGTTTTACATTTAGGGTAACATGCATTACAACTTAATAAAAAAAATATTTTACAAATGTATTTACGAATGTAAAAAAAAAATTATGAAAATTTATACTAAAAAATTCATAAAATATATTTTATAATTTACCTATCTATTTTAACAGAAAGACTGTAGGTAAAATTGCTAAATATAAAATATGAAGATGAAGTATAATTTAAATGAGACAACTCTCCACTGGAGACCAAATGACTTAAAGTTAACAACTATAGGTCATTGTACAACCTCCAGCAATGTCAATGAGAAAAAACCATACCATATAGCAAATTATATAAGACCTTTTAATAAATTAAAGCTACAGAATAACTTTGCAAGACCCTCACATGTGGTCATGGTCGTTAAACACCCCCTAGTAGTTACAGACCAGAGTTATAAAATTATGACCCTTATTATTGACATACTACTTACATCATTATGAGATGAAGGTGAGTGTGGTTCCCCTATACTTTCTTCATCAGGATTACTACTTGTATATTCTTCGTCTGACCACGCCCCATCATGGTTACCAGGGGTCGGAGATTCAGGAGATCTCATTTCTATCCCTACAGGCAATGTTGATGTGTTGTTATTCAATAGATGTTGATTTCTCCAATTATCTACTAAGTTACTACTGAAACAGAAATATGAGAAATAAGAATGATTGAAAAGTAAAATGTTGAATCAAAACCAGGAGATAAAAAAATGGTCTCAACAGTTGAAATAATGTTAACAGCACCAATTTCCTGCAACAAATGTGTATTATGACAATTAGTGTTTTTTCAGTGAAGCTAGAAGCGCTAATGTTTGAAAATTCAAAACCCAGAATCATCTTACTATTTGCATTTGCATGCTACTATTATATGAGTTCATTGATACCAATCTATAGAAAATGGTGTTTATGGTATCAAAAGGTATATTATCAGTAGATATATTTATATACTTACTTTGAGTATTTTGTTTCCTGATCTGTGATCGATACAAGATTTTCTTGAGACTGTCTCAAGGTCTTTTGTGTGACTACAAAGAAATGTTATGATGTTAAAAGTCATTTTCTGTTTAATAAGTATTATTTGAGTTTCATTTCCTTTAAATTTGTACATTTAAAATCATTGTAATTTGATAATTTTCAAGAACAATATATTTTATATCTTAAAATATCTAGAAAATTTCATTTTTATTCTATTTGATAGTTATAGAAAATAAGATTGTTTAAAGTTCAGAATAGAACAAAGTTACTAAAATGTACTAAACAAATAAAATATGAAATGGTGAGAGCATATGCAATACAAGTACCATTTTTATTTTTTATTAAAGTTCACTTGGAACAATGAAATTATTATTTTTTAAAAGATATAACCATTCATTCAATAACTGCTTATATGAGAATCCAGCGGGAAAATATGTCTTTGGTATAATCATACTGCTTACCTTTCAGTTTGTCAAACTGACTCATAAGTACTCTTTTGATTTCTTTTACCCACATGTCTTTACAATTCATATTGGGTGCCTGAAATGAAATATAAGATATGCAATTCAACAATTCTATTCTTAAGGGTTTGATTTAAAGAAGAAGATTTTTTTTGTCTTTCAACATTAATATCAAACGCTTAAAACATTTGGTACACATTAATAAGACTGCAATAGAAGTTGACAATACTACACATTGTGTATTTTTCATCATCCCAAAGAATGGTTACATCAAATGCTTTTCATTTTTTTTTCTCCATAATTGAATTGAACAACAATCAAAATGAAGCAAAGAAGCGTTATCTTAACAACTAACCTGTATTATATAGACTTCTTCTCTGCCCCTCAACCATAACTCAAACCTCTTCTTATCTCCCTTAACATTTTCTGTTAAACCAACCTGGACCATCTACAAATATAAATTATTACATTATATATCTGTACTTAACTATTGGTAAAATTGATTTAGATCTTGAATTACTGAACCTGATACATATGACTGTTTATGAAATCACAGGTATATAATTTAATTTTGGATGTAATGTTTCCTCTGATTGGCTGACATTGTTATGTTTATCAGCTCATAGACATAATTTTGTCATGTGACCCTGACGTCATCAACGTTTTTTTATGGTTTACTCCGGTTTAAAATGGAATTTAGAATTAATTTATAAGAAATGACTGTAATATTCGAAATAACGTAAATAATGTGATGCACACTTTAAAATAACTGCTACGTGGGTTATTCAGTGTGCACCACATTTTTGATGTTATTTCTTCATAGACAAAAAAAAAAAAAAAATTACAGTCATTCTTTAAATAAATTTCATCATCAACTGTTAAATATAAAATAGGTTTTGTCGGCTTCTGAATATTGTTAAATAATAAAAATCTTTCATCAATTGGTAATTGTCTCTGTAAGGCCTATATCTGTTAAGCAATCTTGTTAATAATCTTTATTTTCACAGTATATTGACAGATTGAAACATATGCCATGTGATGTTACAAACTTTCATACCTTATGAAAACTTGTTACCATTTTGAGACACAAGGTACCATAGATAAATGGTAAACATTAAGTAATTTTTCAAAATTTAATTAACACTATCAATCAAATTTCAGTATCATTCTATTTCCTTTTTATATGAATATTTACTATAAATAATAAATGTTGATTGCCAATCTTGTATGTTACAATCAATGGAGAAGTAAGTGACACAGTACATGGGTATAAGCATGAAGCTCTTTTAAGCTTGATTTAAAGTGCTAACAAGGCTTGCATCTAAATTGCTTATAATTGAATAAATCTGCATAAAATTCTGATAAAAAATTACCTGTAAGAGATTCTTAAAAACATAAACTCCTTTATCCACACCCGTCGGAGATTCTTCTTTCTTTTTACACAGTAATATGGATTTTTCATATAAGAACACATGTCGATGCATTGGTTTAAATCTAAGATCCTTAATTCTTCCTCTGTGATGTTCTGTAAAAACGCAAAAGCTGCCCTGCATGAGTAATCTACCCTGGTCAGAAATATTACCCTGAAAATGGAAAAAGATAAACATTATCATTCAAAATCCCATAAGATCCTGATAAATATCACATGCAAGACTAATTCAAAGTTCTACTTATTACCTGGTAACTCTTCATTGTTGAATTTCGAAAAAATATAGGAAAAGACGACAATTGCACTTCTATACAAATAAGTAAGAATAGGAAAAAACAAATATATAAATATATCTTCTCTAAATTGAGCCTCTGTGATACTGCACATTTTGTAGACATTAGACATATGTTTGATTGGAACAGGTCAAATTGTTTGTAAGTTCCACTAATTCTGGTTTCCAATTTATGCAGGGTTCAGATTAGACACGTTTTCTTGAATAAGTTATCTTGGTTCTTGTGCTACTTTAACTATAATATTATTGACATATAACAGTTCTAAATTTTACTATAGAAATGGCATCAAATAACTATCAACTTCACTTTTTATAGGAAAAAGAAAGATTAAAAAAAATTTCATGATAATGGTTCACAGGTTAAAAATTAGATTTAAATATTTTTTTTTTTCATTAGTACTTTAAATGTGTTCACTAAATAAAACTTACCGGAAAATTAACAATTGAGACTTGATGTAGACTGTCATTGACATATCGTACAACAGCTAACATACAATCTAAAGCCTCCTGTAACTGTGTCGCACAAGCTTGGTCATGGTCAGTAAACCGTAACATTTCCTAAATAAAAAATATGAGATAAAGGACTATAGATTGCTGAACAGCAAATTCTACTTGTATTTATTCAAACACCTATTTGACGAAATCATTAGAAAATTTTAAAATAAAATTTAAAAGTCCACTTTAAATCTATTGGGTTAACATATAAATAAATAGTGAAAAAATGTGTTTAACTTACCTTAAGTAATAACTGGTATTTTGTGATTCTTTGTACAGGTTTCAGTAAATATGCCCCTAATGGTAACTTATGCCCTAATCTTTTTTGACATTCCTGTAAACAAGCAAAAAAACCAAATCAATTAAATAAAAATACAAATTTATTCATAAAATTGTAATAAAAAATAAGCCAAAGAAATATCTGTAGAAAATGATAAAAAAAAATTCCATGGTAAAATAGTTATGATGTTTTATAATTATCTCCCTTGTCACAATTTACAATATTTTTCCTAAATTGTCTCCCTTAGACTACTTACCATAAAGAATGGATTCTGATCACCAATGGTATTGCGTAGTTCTTCAGACCTGTGTTTATTTTGGCAGTAAATACTATATAAGTGAAATTCTTCTTTCTAAAAGATACAGTGACATAATATAACTTAAGATGTTCAATGTTAGAAAGAAAATAAAAAAATTCAATCATTCATATTAACTCCATTAAACGACACCATTCTTGGAGGTATATTTATTGATACTGTATAAAATTAAATAATTCTGTGTTTAACTATGTTGTGTATTGGTATACTTTTTTCCAAGACTTTTAAATTGATATACAGAATGTCCTAAAAAAACTGTTAAGTACAGGCAGTTGACAAATGGTTTGTTTTTTGAATGTTTTATTTTTTTTTATTTCAACTGTTTTATTCCATAGTGTTACTTATCAATCCACTCTAAAATTAATTCCTTTGACTTACCCTATTAGCAAAGCATTTCCCTACTTTTGCTGGTGCATCTCGGCAGTTTTCCAACTCATGTAAAAATACACTGAAAAAGATTTAAAATAGTTACATTTAATAATAACGTCATTCATATTGAGTTTGGAGGTTTTCAAATCCTTTCTTATGGAGTTCTACCAAAGTTTTATTGATGCTTGGAGTAAAGTTACAGGTCTATGACATCATGACCTGAAAGTTCTTGGTACAGTGCCTTTCCCTAATTTGCTTTAAACAAAATTGTAATGAAATCTTAGTTTATCAATCTATATACCATAGCCATGCTTAAATTTTTGTACAGTCCATGCTTAGTATGATTTTAAAAGTAAATGCTCACAAGGTAATCGTAAATGGGATGACTTGTTACCCTATCTGGTAATTTATTTCTTCTCTGAGCCAACTAGTGTTTGCTGTTACTCTTAAATGCTAACTGAAGTTGTGGAAGTAGCAAATATCTCTTTGATTTTGCAGGTGAAAATATGATATAAAATTTATAACAACTTACTTTCTATGGAAATCAAAAATTTGCTCTAAATTTCCAAACAAGACATCTTTCTTGCCAATTAACTGTTCTGGTATCATATTTCTGAATGCTGGGTTATCCATTTGTTGGAAATATCCCTAAAAATAAAAGTGGAATGATCTTTTATATCATATATTGGTTAAGGTTTATTAATAATGAATTAAAAGTATTCAACTGAGTCTTCTGAAGGTTCATTCAGAATTGGTAAAACCCTGAAATCAAGAAGCCATTAAATTACAATTTTTTCATCAATCAAAGAAAATGATTACCCACAAAAACATTTCACAGTATATATTCAAATAGGAAGTTGATTTCTTGCAATAAAAGAATAAATACTTATGATTTTACATTTTAGTATGTTGTTGTGGAAGAGGGAATGAAGGGAGGAAAAAAGGATTTGATCCTCTATTACCTATAATTCTTATATGGGTTAACTGTTCGTAACTTTGTCTAATAAAAAAAGCATTTTTTATTATACAGTTGTCCAGATTTTAGAATTAAGCTTTTTACGCAAGAATCTGCAACTAAAGTGGAATTGAAACAAAAGATTGGTCTTAATATAGAATCATTCCTTACATGCATTGAACTCATAGACATTCTTAAGATGAATTTGAAAGGATTGATTAAGATAAGCCAAAGATAACCCAATACAAAAATAAAGTTCAGAATACCAAATGTCTATAAATTTAATAAAATTGTAGGGGATCAGTTAAATCGGCATCCGTTTAATTTATCAGGTAGCTTATGTAAATTATAGAATTTCCTGTTAAAACTTTGTTATCAGAGGTTACCTGGTTCTCTCACCTGTGCTTATATCTTTTACCTATCACAACAGGTGTATCTTAAGATAGTAAATTATAATAAAGATACAGTAATCTAACTTTTCATTTTGAAAACTGTCTAGGTTGTTTACATAAAATTCATTGTCGGATATTTAACTTTCAAAACTTAAAACAGTTCATGCATATTTATTGCTTTTAATTACCTTTTCATAAGATGAATTACTACGCTATAAAATTTCAAAAGACTTTATTCATAAAATCCCATAAAAAGATTGTTTATTAAGCTCAACTTTGATTGATATCGTTAAAAAGGAATGCTTATCGATCTTAAATTTTGAATTCAAATTATCATTGGTCTATGGTAGATTGAATTTTTTTCATACCTGCACAATATCTTCTAACTGGGCAACATATGTCTTTTCTGTTTCGATAAGTTCATTCAACACATGTCTGTAAATAAAATAACTATTTTATCTAGTAACAGCTGTCTACAAATCAATATTCAAAATTTATTTACATAATAAATCCCTTTGGTTGGAATTTTTTCCTCATTTATATATAATACATAAATAGATGCAGATTTCATTGATAATCGATGACCGTAAAACATGAGATATATGATAATTTTTAACCCAACACCAAATCATATAGGCTTACAAGGCTTTGGCCATTACATAACAAAGCTTCCAGCTTAAATGAACTTTGAATTTGTATTATAGCATCAACATTATCTAACTGTTACATTTGTATTCTCAAGATGAAGAACTGCAATAATAGTACAGTCTGTTTTGATCTTGCTTGGGTATGTCCAACATGCATATGAGGAGTTCCATTCTATGAAAGCAATTACTACATCCCCCCACCCCCATTACACTTATTCTCTATGATCTACTGTCTTGGTGACCTGAGCAAGTACAAATTGTCATGAAACAAAAGGACAATTAAGGATGGTCATTGTGTACCTTTTCTATTATAACCAAATTCTAAATTTCATATTTCAAACAGAGTTTGACAGAAACTAATCTTAGTTTTGTCCACATCAAAATGCTAGGATACAACTATGTACCATGTTGTGTTACAAACAGTTTAATCCTCGCTTCAACTTTTTATTTACAGTCAGTTCAAAGAGCCTAAACCTAAGTACAGAATGCCTGTGTATCCCAGAGAATGACCTATAATGATGCCCTCACACAAATTATATGCCACTTTACAAGACACCATGTAAACACTTATTACTTAATTTTGAGGTAAAGATATATTTTTGCCATCAACATATTCTTTCTGATAAGATTTCAATATGGTTTTCAACCAATATTTACATACAGATTTCTTTATCGGTTTTTAATAAGTAAGCAAACAACTTAAAGTTAGATTTTTAAAGACAACATACCTTCGTTTGGCCAACAGACAATCATTTTCTGATAATGATGACACTGAAGACACCGTTGTCGACATTGAAGAACAGGAACTCCTCGTTTTCTCACTACTAGTGTCAGAAATATTTCCTACGCTATTTGAAATATATTGTTGGTGTGGAGGATACACGTCTGTCCGTACCTGATAATAAAAGAAATTTACTGGTAAAGAGACAATTTAATTTCAGAAAGCCATGAAATAATAAATACACCTGCCTGTCTCAGTTAATAATTGATGTTTTCAAATAAATTTTATAAAAGTGATTAAAGGTAATATTTCTAATAGATATGATGGACTATTAGGTGTCAGGACTCTGTTTGCAGTACAAGTATAGATGCTTATTTTCCTGTCTTTTCTGTTTGGTAGTTAGCTTCATTTATGGCAGAAGTCTTAATGTCAAATTGGACATGTACAAATGTACTATCTTCTTCTTCTTTTTCTTCTTCTTCTTCTTTATAATTCAGCACTCCATCAACATACTGATGATAACGTGCTGGGCACTGATTTTACTATGCCGCGCATATCATAACTAATTGAACTTGAAATTTGCAGACAAAAAGCCTATACATTTGTTGCTGAATCATTTACTACTTTTACTCTGTATTTTTCTTATGGGTATATTTGTAGTAAGGGCAACTCCTGATCCTAAGTCAAAGGTTTACACTTGATGGTTAATACTGCCTTAGGTATAAGTATACAACAAACTACTATATATTTAATAGTATTACAGTCATTTGTTTTTATTAAAGATTACAGTTTTAGGACAAAAATAACAAGTTTCCAATTTATTAGTTAATTTAAATCCATAATAAATTCAGTGACATAATTAGATAAATAAATATTTAGGGCAAATAACAATTTTATCTAAATTGAATATTAAGTCCATTCTAAAATTACTAGTCACTTATAAATTTGTATATATAGTAATGTCCTTTACTTAATAAAAAAAAATCCATTTTACAAGCTTTGTCAATGAAATATATATACAGAGATGCCAGTCTCAGACAGGTTTGACCCTATAAGATGAAAAAGATTTGAAAAAACACAACCAAAACTCTCATTTAAATGGAGAGTTGTCTCATTGCCATTCATACCACATCTTCTTATATCTAAAAACACTAAACCAGTACTCACCCTTGCAGACTTTTCATAAATATTATTAGGTCTACGACTATTCCGTAAAGGATCAGGTTCTGGTGGTGGATGTTTTGGAGCAGGATGAACCTGTCTTACTACTCTTAATAATGCCTCCTTCCTCTTGGCACACATCCCTGTAACATCTTCTATTCTCTTTAGTACTTTCTGTACAGCAACCTAGAAAGTACACAATATGTGTTAAGGCAGTTTTAAAACCCTCAACTAGGGCATATCTTAAGATTGACATATTGTGCTAGATTTAGTAACCTACGTCTGTGTCTTACAGTGTTGACATAACGTTTCTGTTGCACATTTAAGCAGCATGAGTACTAAGTATATGTTGACAAGCCAATGTCATTAATACTAGTTTAGTCATACTCAGTTGCTAGGTGTAATTCTATTTCAAAATCATCAACTTTCCCCATATAAAACCCTTTTTTTATAAAGCACGAAATATAAGATAGTAAGTAGTATCTCAGTTTAAAATTAATTTTTAAATTTCCTCTTTCATAGCATTAATTTTCAGTTCAGCATTTAAACTATTGGATAACATCAAAATAGCCACTGATATCAAAATTAAAGCATTTCTATTATTTTTTTTTCAATTCAACATATAATAAAATGTTTACTCTAGTATCTGGAGTCATCATGCCCTCAAATAACTGTCTAAATTCTTTAGGATTGTTCAATTTCAGTTCCTTAGCACTGGCCATAAAACTCTCTATCTCTTTGAGAGCAGATTCTGCTTGTAGATGTGTCTGACATTGCTCTGGTTGTCGATTGGCTAAGATGTCTACACCTTTTGTACACCATTTGTTTGCCTGGAAATTAAAAATTGATCATCATGTTAAACTGCAAATTGTGTTGAGTACTTTTTTTTAATATAAAAGGGAAATGGTCAAACACTTGGTATTTTTTTTTACATCATTAGAAAACTGATGGAATGTCAGTTCCGAGTGAAGGTTGATGACTTGTGTAGGATTATATTTTACAAATATTAAGCTATATTTTGGACCCTTGTGCAGGTATAGTGTGTAATTGTAATCTTTTCACATCATCTGGTGAAAAATACACCATTAAAAAGATAGAAGAATTAGAACCTTAAGTTTTTATTCCCGAAACATTTGAAAGACCTTATTTGACAGTTAGTGTACTAACTCTGGATTCTGTAATAAAAGGCCTAAACACTTTTCAGTGAACTAAAATGCACTTTGACAAATACTCTATGATAAAATTTTTAAGGAGCAAACCATCAAATTACTTATACATCAGATAATTAAAATAATTAACATCATTATAGAACACCTACAAGGAATTAGTACAACAATAAGTGCCTTCTTAATGAATGAACAAATCTTTATCTAACTGACAAACTAAAATATAATTCCTATCCTATAGGCATACCTTAACCAATATAAACTATATTATACATCGTAGCCCTCATTATCGTATTACCTCTCAAATTACAGTTCTATTATTTTTATTCAAGTTTTTGTCCTATTATCTACAATAAAATCTATTCATTGACATATATAGTATTGGTATAGAACTTTGGTCAAACTTAAACAGAATTTCTGACCCATTATTATCAGACAATTGTCTCTCAGACATGGATTATGGTTTTTAGATCAAATTAAGTTGATGATCATGATGTTGTAACCATGTGATATTATGTTAATTATTAAATTATTAGATTATGCATGGTAATATCTATCAATTATAAATGATAGAAGGTCTGTTCCGTGATAAATTTGATAACATGTGTAGGTGTTTAACTTCACAAATTTACTGTTATATTTTGGACTTTTATATACAGGTATATGCTGGGGGCAATTATTTCTGAGTGTAATTGTCTATAAAGATAACAATTAATTTCATTATAGTGGTTTAACCTTAGTTTGAAAACATCATAGATAAAACAAACAAAATCAGGACATTCAACTGCGTAATGTTATTTATACTGCGTCTTTGCTTTTTGGGCGGTCAAATTGCATCCATCTCCATCCAATAAACTTTTTGTAATATATAGTCACTGACCGTATAACGCCTTGTTTGTCATGTTAGTAGTGTAATTTTCAGTAGAGTTTATTTGTGACTTCAATAAAAAATACAGGATCAAAGAACTTTTAGGGAACTTAAAGAGCAGCACGATGTTTAATTCATGTTGCCAAATTTGAACTTTTATTACAATTTGAGCTTTCACTGCTTTTAGAAAGCAAGCTCAACATTTGTTTGTTTTTCAGGCAAAAGGACCCCTAAAGTATATCTGAAACAAGCCAATTTTTCAAGATACTCTTTCAAACAGTCATATATCAAAATGCTGTTTGGTGTGAGCCAAGGCTCTGTGTTGAAGGCCGTACTTTGACCTATAATGATTTACTTTTATAAATTGAGACTTGGATGGAGAGTTGTCTCATTGGCACACATCTTCTTATATCTATCTATGGCATGAATAAAATAATAAAAAGGCCATTTCACTGCTAATGAGAAGTTGATTTCATTTAGGCAAAGAATAAAAAAGTTATTTTTTTATATATTTTTTTTTTTATCATTTTCTGAGAAACATTTATCCTAGACCTGTTATTGCAATCAATGCTAAAAAATATGCAAAGTTGACAATTACATATTCAGAAATTCAGCATACCCAGAGTCATAGATGCAGAGTTTGGAAAAACAGATTTCTGACAAATTGCTAAAACCATACACTGCATCACTGTCAAGCTTCAAAATTAAAATTGAGTCTATATAAAATAGGAAGATGGAATATGATTTCTAAATAGACTATCACAAACTCCAAGTAACCACTATAGTGACTATACCTTACCTTATCAATTCTGTCCTGTAAATCATTAGATTTCTGTAAGATTTCTCGTCTTTGTCGGACTAGCTGTTTATACTGATCACACATTCTTTGTAACTCGATACATTTAGGACGTATTGAATCTACAGCATAGTTATCATCCATAATTAAATTCTCTCCTGTACTTCTCATTCTATCAGCCTGTTCTAAATCCTTCTGTAAAAAAAGAAGACAAATTTATAGCTTTAATTGCAATAGTTTGAAAAAAAACCTCGGTATTCCATAAAAAGTATAAAAAAAAATACAGAACTCCAAGGAATATTCCAGTCCGTGTATCAAATGTCAAAATCAAAAGCTGGTACACATCAAATGAATGGAAAACAACTGACAAATACCTTACATGGTACAGGCATTGACTAGTTGAAACATTGTTGACATAGCCAATAAAGCAAATAACACAATGCTGAGCAAAACAGAATAAACTGAGGTACTTATAGAATACAATAGAATAGAATATTTTATTATTCCAATCAAGGGCCCTTGATGGGCAGCATAACATGTACACATAGAACAATACATCATGATTTGTAACAGAAAAACATTTTTATATAAAAAAACTTATATGCTTACAGTCATTGAAGTATGTGAAGACAAAAATAGAAGCATAAACATAATCAAGGCCTCATGCATGTACTTGTATTCAAGAAAGATTCAAAGTATTATTAAGTTGTCATATAGAATGTATAGGGTGAGAGGAACTGACTTTATATATACATTAATCATTCAATATTTTGTCAAACCTGATGCCATGAAGTCTACTATAAGTTTAAGGTAAAAATATGACATGTCTTTTTAGAATAACATCAATTTGACATGCACATTCCATAAGTATATGAAAATATAGAGGGTAAATTTTGTTTTCTTAAAATAAAAGTCCTGCGTTTAAAATACATTATTACAATGTTAATCTGGTACCATGATAGTATTATCCATACAATGGAAATGAAAATATATCAAAGACCCTACATGTGCTTGACAAAACAGAACAAAAGCTCAAATCCACATTCACGGTTAAGACAACCCCTAGTTTTTGGCTCAATTTAAGCAATTCTTTGCTTAATGTCCACACTGCTAGATGTGTGCATGGAAGCACACATATAAGGGTCATATAAACAAATTGCAGTCTATATAATATAATGAGCAAAGAAATCTACAATCAATGTTTTTCTCCCAATAAAATGTAATCAACTTATTAAAATTTCCAGTTTGCTGATATGTCATGATGTTACTTTTTTAAGTTGCATTTGTTTTTCTGAAAGCTTTCATGTAGGCTATTATTGTACAGATGCCTTTACAAAATTTGTTGATACATGAACAGAAATCTAGACCGAATTGCGCATAAAAAAATTCTGAGCTTTTCCTATAATTTCTGAAACATTTCACACTGGCGGATCCAGAAATTTTCATAAGTGGGGGCCCACTGACTGACCTAAGAGGGGGCCCGCTCCAGTCACGCTTCAGTGATTCCCTATATAAGCAACCAAATTTTTTCCCAAAAAGGGGGGGGGGGGGCCGCCTAAATCCGCCTCTGTTTCAATATCACGAATGTATTCTCTTTTACCAATTCACAATGATCATAGATTGCAAAGAAAAAAGTCTTATACAAGCAAAAAATAAACATTTTCTTAACAACATAAATTGGAAGGTCAGACATTTAATATGCAAGATCTTGCCATTTGTTTGGTTTATTTTTATATGTACCAGTTTTTTGTTTCATTTCCATTGTTATTTTTTTCACTACAATCTAGATCCACCCATTTCTGCATTAAAAATTTATAACAACAAACATTATAAACATGCAATATGCCACAAGGATGAATAACCACAAAGAAAACTTGTGCAAGTCTTGATAAGTAATAAACCCTATACATTTAGATATACCGACTACTTTCTGTAACTATTGACTGCAAACATAAAATCTATTCCTAGTTTACTGTATCAACTTACTCTATTATGTTTTTCCCCATTTCATCCAAAACTTTAATTTTTCCCACAATAAACATGACCGAATAACTTTAGAGAACAAACATATCAAGATTCTATGTGAAGTAAGAAATTGTGTAGAACGATTTTCCACCTGACATAAAACAGGACATGAAAACAACGTGTACAATTACATTACGTCAATTTCTGTATATGATAAAGATTACTATAATTGAGCAAATCAATTGCTTTAATAATAGATTTTCTATGTTAAAGATGGTACATAATACTGGTTATTGATATTTGCCACCATCATTATATCATGTTATACCAATTAACTCAAATTTATTTACTTTAAATGGATTTCTTTGGGACTACAATACATAGGAGAAAATATGATAATTTCAATTGAAAATCAATTGGATCTTTAGTGTCCATCCTGATCTTTTAAACATATTCAGGACATGACATTTAAATATGAATTTGAACCATTTATTGAACTTAATTTTGACATGCTGAGCAAGATTTAAGTGATTAATTGTTGGCTCATAAAGATAAATTGCTACATCAGTTTTTCAGCAACCCAGTACTTTCTTTTACTCCTAATGCAGTACAAATAAATAAATAATGCAAACAGGAAAAGCAATCAATTAACTTTTAAAGCATTTGTTTTGAACAGAACAGATAATGAACCAAAGAGCTCTAAAATTCAATATGTGCATTCTACAAACATACATACACAAGATCTCTATATGTACTTGACAAAACTCAAAGGAAAGGGGAACATAACTTTTATTGCTGTTCTTCATCCAGATTTCATATTAAAGGCAGTAAAATATGGGCAAAAACTAAAACCGGTTTGCAATTTGTAGATCTCGACAACTACTAAGACTAATTATATTCTATTTCAAATGAGTATTAATTTGTACATCACCTCTAAGCGTGACATAAAGACTTCTATGTCGACATAATGTTCTTCTTCCTCCTCCTCCCATTTCAATAACACATACTCCCCTTCCTCATTCATTGTTTAAAAAGAATCTATGTCACTCAGATGTGCACAAACCACAAAGAAATTGAAAACACACACAAACCATAGAAATCAACTGTATGGAAATCCAAATACAAATCTCATATGATTCAACAAGCTATGTCCAAAAACTGTATGTTATACTTGGAATGCTTGAAGCATTTGATTAACATGGTTTCTAAAGAATGATGAGACTCCATGTATTCAACTGTATATTTCCAAAGTATCAAGTAAAATAAGAAGGCGGCAAGTTTGAGCCTGCATTGGAAAAAAATAGTGGGATCTGGTTATATTGTGAAATGGTATTTATTTCTGTTAAAGAATTTTAATTAGCTTAATTAAGTGGGAGTGTTGTGTGTACTGGCAGCTTAATTTTGACTTTTGTCCTTGTAATATACATATTAATTCTTGTACTTTTTGTCATAAGAATTTGTTTTACAAAAGAAATTTGTAACAACAAACATAACATTGCTTTTGTTCCTGAATTTAAAAATTTAAAAAGAAACAAATATTAATTCATTACAACAATATTTATTTTTTGTTTAAATTTACATTGAGATGAATATTCTAAAAATTTAAACCTACTCATAAAATTACCTGACTATATACACTACATGTATTAAGGAAGAAAACAAAGAAATGAGAAAAAAAATATAGTGAAGTAGATTACTTCTTTATATAGATATAAGAAGATGTGGTATGAGTGCAAATGAGACAACTGACTCTCCATCCAAGTCACAATTTATAAAAGTTAACCATTAACTCAAAGTGCAGTCTTCAAAAGAGAGCCTTGGCTCACACCAAACAGCAAGCTATTATGCACCCCAAAAAATATCTAGTGTATAACCATTCAAACAAGAAAACCATAAATATTAATCAATATAAACTGTAAAAAAGACAAACAAGAAACACTTATGAAGTTGAACAGAACCACATCAACAAAAGACAACCACTGATTTTCAGGTTCCTGATTTCTGATTCAATTATGTTTGATTGAAGGTGTGATGTGTTCATAGTAACTCTGCTACTGTCAGATTAAAAATAGGATCTTCATCATTTCATTGATCAAATTGACATGTTAAAGCATGACTTTTGGATGCTGAATGCTAATTATCTCCCCTTGAACAGTAAGATGAATAGATGCTCTGGGACAAAACACAACAGCATTTTCAATAAAATAACTTGATTTTTGTTCAAATCAATTGACCTCGAATTAAAAACCACAAGAACGTGTTAAATGACCTCTGAGTGACATTTTATTCACTTTTTGTGTTTGAGGTTAGATCTCCATACTTGTACCTTAAGGGACATTCTTGTCAAATATAATGTTGTCGATGTCGTTACAACCTGTCAATACATTACATATTAATATAGATGTAAAATAATTCATTTACCTTCCTTCCACATGCCTGACCTAGTTGTCCTGAGATGTTATTATGTCATATAAATCAATACACAAACATGTGATCTACTTTTTCCTATAATAGCATCTTACTGCATGCTCAACATGTCCAGTCAACCGAAACCACAAAAAGAACCCCAGACACATGTTGGATCTGGTCTCAAGTTTATTGTCGCTGGGTAAATTACTATAGTTGCTTCATTTCTCAAATTGCTGAACAACAATTATGCAGTGCAACTATTTAAATAGACTCAATTTCAAAAAGAAATTCAATTTTCTATTCCTATCAGGAAAAATCTATTGATTTCTTATAAAAATGTCAACAGTTACTTTTTTAAAACCACTTTAACATAATGTATCAGCAATTAACATAGGACAAATTACTTCTCAGGGTCACTTGTATAATTCTAACACGAACATTGGGCCAAAAAATTAATAAGATTTTTTACTTTAATTAGAATAAAAAATGCTAAATATAAAAACATCAATTTTACTTTAAATTCAGGCAAAAACATGTTGTGTTTTTTTGTGTCAATAAATATATTAAGAGTAAAATCCTTTTTATTTAGAATATATATACTAGACTATTTTTCATTACTAATTCCACCGGTTCAGCATAAAGTTCCAAGATCACATCTGTGTTTCAAGCTTTAACACTGAATAAGGCATATCAAATATAAAAGGAGATGTGGGTTGAACACATGTAAATCAGAAAACCAGCAACACAAACAATGTCTCTCAAATTAATGGTGTATTCACAATTGAGGCTAATAGCATCCTGATGGTTTGTTGTTAAATGATTATAGACTATAAAGCTAGAGTAAACAATTAATTTGTCCTGTTAATGATCAAATTCAGGATCTACACAGAAAGATGCAAAAAAAGATTGTCGCCTCTTCCTTTGAATTTCAAGTCTTACAAACTTCGTCCCTCAGATTTACCTTACATAGGTAAAAAGTTTATACAAACAACTTTTACCAAAGATTTTTGCCCATTAGCCTAGCCATTAACCTTTCTTTTTACAATTTAATCATGATTATTTCATTTTAAGGTGGTACCCAACACTTTCACTAAAATTAATTTGGCTCGTTTAATTTTAATAAAATTTTGACACAGTATTTACTTTGAAAAAATCAAAACATTTGAACCAACCGTTTGATCAGAAAATTTACACTGGTTATATAGCAGTTTGACAAACACTTATTTTGATCATTGAGATGCTTAAAATTCCCTTAACAACACAACGTCATTAAACGTTCTGCTGATTTTACAGAGTTATCTCCCTGTAGTGTTAGGTACCAACTTAAAGGTGCAAATAATTGAATCGGTTAAATATTGAATCTCATTTAAACACCATAAATAATTGAACAGTATATTTGAATGAAACAATATTTGACTTTGACAAAACAGAGAGGTGTCATTTTAATTTCATTGATTCACGATGCTTATATAGAGGTTCAAGATCAAAGAAACACAGTTCTCACAATCCCTAGTTCAAATAGTATAGACATGTAAAGCTATTAAGCCTCAACCCAAATTTAAAAATAAATACAGAGCTTGAATGTTTAGCACATAACTTTTAGTATATGCAGTCTACTTTATAAGAATGCAAATAATTATATCATAAACAAGCTTGATTTTCTCTACTCAAAATTGTACATTTCGGTTATGTATGAGAACCAGTACCGACACATTTTCATTTTTAACTGTCTCACATTCTTTAATAAGCCAACTTATGCACTATGCATACACCATGACTAATATCATACAGATGTGTGCAATATTTATTGAAATTCTTTCATTTTTTATATGTAACTATCAAAACACATCATAACGAAATAGTCAACGAAATAGTCAACGATGCATATTTCCTGAGTAAAGTGAATAACATCCATATAAAGTCAGTGTGCCTTTATCAATACCCATTAAATCTTTTAAAGTGGTGTCATTAAAAAAAAATCATAAATATCTATCAAGAATACTAAACTTTCATAATTTTTTATAATAAGCAACTGTTTGCTACCTGTTGTAAAAGGGTTTTTTTTATGAAATTTTGACTTTGATATTGAATCAAAGTCAATCAAGCTATAAAATCAAAATAAAGATATAAATAAATATGGTTTGGGTGGAATTTATAGTATCGTATTTAAATCCTGTTTGTTAAAAAAAGAAGGTTTCCTAGTATGCAAATTGTTTTTTACAATCGAATAGCATCAAAACTTATTTAATTTCAGAAGACCAAAACTAACTACCAGTATGCAATAGTTACAATGGTCCTTAAGTGTAGAAATAAGGACAAAGTGGCCTACTTATGGTAAAGCATAAAAGGTATCTTAAATTACCTAAATAAGATACATTTTACACTTTTGAAGTCACATTAAAAACTTAAATTGAAATATTCAAATAACTGATTGCTGACTCGACATTATGCAATCATAAACCATCAAATTACTACATAATATTCATGGCATTTTCTGATACAAGAGTCAAACCTCAGAGTCAAATGCAGACAAGTTTCCAATGGTTTGATGTAGACATGTTTTCATGTATTTCAACTGATCTCTAGTCTATGACCTGATTAATGACAACCAAGCATGAAATGTAGGTCATGATGACATTCCTTTCTAAGTTGCATGAGTACACATGACCTCAATTTTGTAATTAATATAAACTGAATATGAATTATAGTAAGTATAAACATGCATGTAGATATTAGAGTACACCAGTACTTTTTCTTATAAAGGACAGCATTAAAGCAATAAATCTTTGTGACTTTTTTTGCCTTTTTGCTTTTTTTTTGTCTTGTTCTACATGAGGTACTCCATTAATATTAATAGAGAAACACCTGTTAATGGATGGAGATAAAGATAATGTAGTGACATGATTTGTTAGGTAATTTGTCATTAATCAACACGGCCACATTACCACATTTCTATACTTTCTATTTCTTTAAGTTATACAAGTTATGGCTGCGGGCTTATCCGTTATTGTTTTGCCTACAACTTTAGGTAATAATAATAATGCACTGATAGTCATGAACTTAGGAAAAATGGGATTAATTTACATTATTATGAGAGATATGGTGTTGTTGAACCAAGCTTGAAAAGTTTGCTGGGAGGCTTCAGTCAACCTCATGAATCAAATGTTTCAACAGACATTTATCGTACAATCTTGTCTGGAACATATATTATGGGGATATATTGCATATTCTTAATTCAGTTTAATAATGCCTTTAAAGCAATAGAGAACAGATGAAATAAGAAAACATTATCAATATCAAAGGCATCAGAAATAAGAAAACAGATACTTCTAAAAAACAAGACCATTAAAACTTCAGGAAAAAACTGGTCTAAGAATAATCAAAATAATTGGAGTGGTGACTTTTACAGATGTTTTAGGGGGGAGTCCATTCAAACTTACAGAAAAAAAGAAATGATAACTTCCTATCTAAGTGTAATTTGAGAGGTCTTTTACAGAGGAATAAGAAGTGAGTCAGGTACATTTAATGTTTCAAAAAGAAAGTGAAACTAGAGTTACAGTTGGGGATTTGAATAATGATGAAATTACTTTGCCTTTCAAAAAAAGGTATTAGTTGAGATTCATTCATCATTCCAAATAATCTCAACTAATGTTTGATTGTTGACACCAGCAAAGTTATTGAAAAACCTTACATGACCTTCTGAACCAGGTGAGCTGTAAAACAGGTCAAGATTATCCAAGAGATATAAAGAGGATTTTTTTTTATAATTTTTAATGGAATTGATATATATAATTTTCCACTTTATTATCTATACCAAACACCTGGAATACTATAATGTAACTTATAAAAAACACCATTAAAATATCATATTTCAATAATTGTACAATTATCACCATTAGTTTAATCAATAAATCACTACACTTTAGTTGATTCTTGAAAAAAAATAATATCTATTTCACTAATGTTGAAAACAATTATTTTACAAATCAAGTTAATAATCCTCTCTAAACATGTTCTTATAAATAAAAGACCATCCAAAGCAATATTATTTAGCAGTATAGTCTTGATCGACCAAATTCAGTCAAAAGAAACACAAAAAGCAAAGAACTAAAACAAGGAACTGTAAAATTACTATTTAAAACAAACGAAAGAGTAAAAACTTTACCTACCTACTAAAACATGATCATTCACTATTTGATTTTTTATATTTGTAAAAAGACAGAAGACAAACCACAACTTCACTCCTTTATCCGAGTCAACTAATCAACGCTTTACAAATCGTTGAACTACAAACTTACTTACGTAAAATTTCACACAAGAATATCGTCTTTTTTATTCAAATAAATGACAAAACGGTATACCTATAAATTTATCTTGTCGACATGGCCTGAAATTTTAATATTTACCTTTTAAGTACAGGTGAATAGGTATTAAATAAATTTCATTTGAAATTGATCACATAGGATGGAACACCATTTTCCTATTAACTTTTAACAGTAAAGTGTTTTGTATACTTATCTGTGGGTACCTATTCATGTTTGTTCATGCTTATAACAACAATATATACTATAATCCCGTAATCAACAAATACGTAACACTGTTGGACTACTATACATAGTATACATAGTAGCACCAATCTGAAACCGATTACATACATGTAAAAATTAGTTCAAAAGCAGGTTGAGATAAGGTATTGAAAGAATTATCAATGTAACAAATTTAATGGGTCATATGCATAGTTAAACATTTATTTATGTACCAGAAAGACACCTGAATCATTTTTCTTTCAACGTTACAACTTTTTGTCATTTCTCATTAGTGGATTTTACTTTTCTGTGTGCAGCTTGTGTCATGCAGCTTGTTTTAAACTTTTTGATTTTCTGTTTTCTGCTTAATTTTAATAAGTAAATATCAATTTATGAATGGCTGGTCTAACACCTTGACAAAAATTTTAGCCTTGCCAATTTTCTCTTTGACACCTACAAAAGTTTAGATTAAATTCATATCTCACTGACTCAATTATGATCTACTGAACTGAAAAAGGTACAATGAACAATATTTTAATTGGGAATTGACCAATAAGCCAAAAGATTAAATGTTATTATGATCATTCGAAGTTCCAAAAAGAAAATATTTTAAATTGGGATAAACACAAAATCCTGTTACATAACTGAAAAGTAATTGAATTTTATTGTATAATAGTTTATAGTCAAATAATAACAGTTTAATGATTATGTAAGTTTGTCTCTTAATATCATTGATTGTTACCAAGTTTTAAGAAAAAGAAATGTGATTGGAGGGGTACCAGTATGTCCCTACAGTCAATGAAAATAAATAAATTTTAAAGGATTTTAGGCCTTCATATTTTTATTTTTTTGTATAAGTAAAAGGATGCGGTTGGTTTATGCTAATAATATAGCAACCCAATGAGGAGACAAGTAAAATGGAAAGATATCTACAGTTTTAAACAGAACAAGTGTCTTCAATTATGTATTCTAGAAGCATCAAATTCATAAAATATTTAGTAATGAGAAGACATCAAAACCAAAACATTTTTATGCACATATATTAAAGAAATAATAAATCTATGTAGATATATCAAGTTTGACAACTGTAAAAAAATATATTACTTCTTATCTTTACATTCCTGTCCTAATTTGTTTTTCATTTTCAAAAGACAGTGCATGTTTTTTTATATGCAGACCATTGGCCTAAATCAAAGTGTACAACACCATATGTATATACTTGTATATGAGCTATGGACCATTTGTTTTTTGTTTTTTTCAGTACATAAACTTTATTCTGAATGCAACAGAAATCATAAATAATTCAAAAATTAGTTCACAGTAATTGATTTTCACATTAAAAATTCAGAAATTAGATAAAAGCTTCAACTTAACTTTTGTTTCATACTGTTTTTCATGATCAATAGATTTAATAAGTTTTAGAAAGATGGCATATTTGCAAATGCATCAATAAATGTTTAACCTTGTGCAACAAAACAAAAGAGTCCTACCTGCCACAAAGCATGTTACTATAGAAGCGTTAAAATCCAGGTAGACTATAAAAATACTATCATCCTAAGTATCATTTGTAAAATGCCAATACATCCAACAATCTAAGCTTGGAGATTGTATTTCCTGTCGGAGGCCAGAAAAGGAGCAGCTACCTTAGAAAATCAAATTTTCAAAGAGAACAAAACTTTAAAATCTATATATCCAATGTGCATTAGAAACCACAAAAATATACAGAAAAGACTATAAGAAAGACAATGGATTGGGAATTTAAACATTTTTGTAACCTTATTTGTACCTCAATTGATTTGTCATAATTCACATCAATGAGGTTTCTTTGTTGACAAATCTGTTCTTACCTGAGAAGGGTACAAGTTGGGCATACAGGAAGTCGACCAACGCCATCTACGATATAACGGCATCTTGATGAATTAAAATTAAAAGGTAGACTAGACAACTCTACTATTCTGGAAAGAGGTTAAAACACTTGATAAACAAAACTGCATTAAAGTCGTTCATTCAAATAAATACAGGTGTGTTTTCGCCTTCTCCAACACAAGTTTACTCGAAGACACCACTTCTTTCTTTAATCTTCAGAATTAAACGGGGTATATGAATCATTGAATTATTAAACCACAACTTCCTCTGTCTCTTTGTTATTTTCTATAGCAGATTTTGAACGCAATAAATTGGTTATAATTATCACTATTCAATAGAGACTTCCTAAGAATGATTTTAATATTCAAGCACTGAATTCATCCCATGTTCCTGACTTGTTCTCTTTTAAACTATATCCAACAAATATCATGTAGCTGAAGCAAATGTGAAACTAAGTCAAGATATTCTGCAGTGTCATAAAAATTTCCTTGTTTTATCAAAAGTAATAGTCTTTCCACCTGAACAGCTGTGGTGACGACAGTGATCACAAATATCGTGACAATGTTGATTTTTATCAAATATTAGATATCCAAACTCATATGCAAATGAACTTTTTTCCAACTCATTGATAATGTATATCACAATTCACCTGCAGCTTATGTAAACTATACTCCCTATGTTTTTCAAATGATCTTGAAAATTTATCATTTTTCTTCAGTCTATCCCTGCCAGCAAAGGTGTAAACTTGTCAAATTTGTAAATGTAACAAATCTAACAATTATTTACCTATGTAAGCCTCTTGGCAAATATAGAAATTCACAAAGTAGGTCTTTCTTCATATAAAATAATCAGTAATGCTTTAATCCTTAGTATTTCACTAGGTTATACCCAAACAACTTTGTCGTTCATGTCTTCAATATAAATAATCACTTTCAACAATCGGTAAAATTAAATCTCAGTAGCTCCTTTATTTGTTTATGTCACTTACTAATTGTTCGTATTTCCATTTAAAAAATTCAATAGAACTCAATTATCAAAATCAGACATCACTAAGCTGTAAATAATACGCTAATTTTCTAGTCAATTATATGGCTAAATCCCTTTCAAGTTCTTTTTTCTTTTTAAATGCAAAATTAGACAAAAGAATTCTGCTAATCAGTAACTATTCTTGTCTAAATGTACTTTACAAAAGAAGTTCACAATGCAGACACATCCATAAACAACCTTCTATTTCAAAATTTTACTTAAATTTAAAACATAAAACTTTCAGGTTTTCTATACCTTACTCATTTACCCAAATGTATATTCAAGAAAAGAATAAATCCAATTGATTTAACTATCCAAATACAGGACAAGATGAGACAAGACTAGTAACCTCTAACTCCACTATAAATCTAAGGTCACTGTTTAATTATTATTCAACAAAAGTAATGTTAGGTAGCTGTGTCCATTAACTCGTTAATCCATAAACACCGAAATGTCACAAAGCTGTCATCAATATCGTAGATCAATCTTAGATAAAAACTTAAGCTTGTCCATTTCATCTTGTTAATGTTGTAATTCACAAGTTTATCCGAACATCTTACATCCCCTTTCACCGATTGGAGGAGAAAGTTTTTAACCGATTCTTACTGATCTTCTTTGCTTAGGGGCTATTATATGGTAAATACATGTAATTATTGAAAGTCACATGGAAATCCTATTAGGCTAATCATACAACCGTTACAATGTTAAATACTGATATATCAGGTATTAATTTTCAAATTTCATGTCAAATATTTTGTTAAGAAAGGTTACACAAATTATATACCATTTTCTGTCATTCTTCCAAAAGTCAGAACAAGGCCACACTGTTTTGCTTGTAAGATATATCTAATTTTGTCAGTAAGTTTCCTTAAGAAAGTTTATTCAGAGCATGATATAAATCACAAAATATAGCTTTCATATCCCAAAACAAAACTCTATTCAAAATAAACCACTATTAGTTACACACATGCAAACATATGCAAAAAGAAAATGTTTTTAGTTTTCTGTAAATATGTTTTTCCAATGACCAAATTCCATCTAAAACTTCTGAAAATCCCTGTCAAATGTAAGAAACTTAAATGGAAAAATCACTATTATCAGCAAAACTATCTTAACACTATCTGCAATCTTTACAAGTCTACTTTTGTTCAAAATTATGTCCACTATAAAAGTCTAACAATATCACTACTAAAAATATGATGATAGTTAAGCACAATGTCCGTATCTATCCATAACAAACTGCATACTCGAACACAAAAGATAATATATCTTTAACTTTGTTAAAAACTGACGCAGTTTAAAAATTAAATCTTTAAAATCAGTATTCTTCAATTGTGTAATTAAAATTCTACTAGTATCTGGTATTGTTTGTACAAAATATAATGTATCGTTGAATATCCGTTCCATCAAGTTAGGACGTGCTTCAATGAGTTGTTTTTCCTTACAATGGCTGCAGAAACCATTAAAATTTAAAAACACTCTATATATATTGCTCAATGATCTATATATGTTCTTTTTTTTAGTTTACATAAGCTTACAAAATGAAAACTAATAAAACTATATCTGGAAGGCAATGCACTTAAAACTAGATTCTTTAACATAACACGTAATGTGCAATTATCTTGCCTTTTAATATTGTATTTTGTTATATCCTTAAAAAGCTCTATCAAACAAAACAATCTAAAATCTTAAAAAATCATCATAATGGGGGAAAATAATTTTATTTTAATTTCAGGTATAGGTACTACAGAATGTACAGTGATAATACCACTTGAAAGACAAAAATAATAATTTCCGTTTTGTTAACTACTAGTGAAAGGAAATGTAGCTTCATAATAGTTGTCCTTGGTGAGGGGTTAAATTCAATATTATATTCAATTCAATACTTTATATCTGAAGAAAAGGAGATGAAAAGTGAGCAACAATGAGAATGAGACAGCAATTTTAAATAAAAACATTAATAAGAAGGGGCAGATCCAGACATATTTAAAAGTGGGTTCCAACCCAGGAGAAAGGGAGAGTTCAAAATATATGTCCCCATTCAAATGTATTGATCATAAAAAATAGGGGGGTTCCAACGGTCCAACCCCTGGAATCCCCCCCCCCCACCCCAACTTGTTTAGTGACATTATAGTTTGCTCCACTAATATCACAGAAAAATAAAAATAGCCCTGAGTCTTGATATGTTCTGCAAAAATTCAACAGACATGCCCAAATACCTGAAATTAGCACTTGTCATTTACGTTTAAGAAAATAGAAATGTACAGCAGCATGAAATAAACATTCTAGACATATCAGGAATCTGTAATCCTACTACTGGGACACCACAATCATTTGCCTACATTTTTTGTTTTATGACAACATTATACCAAACAAACAGTAAAGCTTATTACATGCGCAATAAAGACAGGTGACAAAACATTAAAACTATAATAGGATTTCTAGAATTACATTGTTAACTTTATGGCTCTATGTATGACGATGTATAGGATTTACTCGAATAAACCTTTATGTTTTTCTTACCTCCCAAAACAAGAAGTTCTAAATAAAATTAAATACTTTAATCGCGATCAATTGCAACAGTTTTACTTGAAGAAGTCATTATTTTTTTAATAACACTGATCTTTTTGCTGATACATGTAATTGAAAATGATGTCTCAAATTTCTATTCAGATGTTCCTTTTTTTATTTATGACCAAATAAAAAAATCTGTTTAAAAAGAACCTTTCTATCTGACTTTAATTTGTCATTTAAACCTGACACAATTTTCTCTTAATATTTGATTATCTTGTTTCTTCTAAGGAATAAAGTATCATCACAGATAATTGAAAGAATCTGAAAGAGATCCTAAAGCATATGAAGACAAAAATGTCAACCCTTGTTCAAATAATAAATACATGAAAAGAAATGCAACATATACAATTCACACATTTTTTCTCTTCAAAATTATTCCAAATTTTAGACGAAAATATGCAATAAAAAATACTTTGGAACAGTATTGTTGTCACAGGTATATATCTATATTAGAGATGTTAAGATTGTTTAGACATTCATAATTAAAACATAAAACATACCGTGTGTTTCCATGAAGAATCTCCATTTATAAAACCTTAACCAAAGAAAAACAGGATATCCTCTGATCACACCTACTAACTTCAAACTTTTTTCAAATCTATTTTAGATTTTGTTTGATGAACAGTAATTAAGTTATAATTTATCACAATTAAAAATTCTAAACTGTCAAAATAGAAATGAAGTGACATACAATGGAATGGATGACATGTTTTGACAACCACTTCAAGATTCTCACATAATTAAAGTAAACTTAACATAAACTTAATTGTACGGATAATTAGGATTTTTTTTTTAGTCATTGAAATAATTCCTTATGTTTCATTGGAACCGTTATCATTGGGAGGAAACTCACAAATTCCTTGCCTTTTGATGTCTATGTAAATTCTTCAAATCCAAGCATGTATGTCTGAAGTTGAAATAAAGCTACAGTCATTTCATGTCATAACAATACCTTATCTTTCCTTTTGATTACATAATCAACATACTTTCTTATTGCACTTATAAGAGCATTGATTTCTGGAATTTTAGATTACAGAAACAGTTGTGTTTTGATCAAAGAAAAGTCAAAACTTTATCAATCTTTACAACTCAAACATTACAAAAATATTAATGGTACAGCAATATGGAGGCACCATTTGTACTTTTTTTAATTTTGAACAAGTACCAAGATAAGAGACCCAACATTTGAAACCTCTTCAACTTAAAGGATAAGTCAGAATTAGATTTAGATTATCATTTTCAACTTGTGATTCTGTTAGAAAACTTTGAATTTAAAAAGACTTAAAAACAAGCAATAATTTCACAACCTATTAATCAATTATATTTTTCAACAAATGGGAGATAACTCATATTTTTCATACTCACCAAATAATCATTACTTTTAAATAATTTTGCACTGTCCTTGGAATAAAATAAAATCCTGTCTCCTGTACATATTTCATTGAAGTTTTCCATTATACTGAATTTTCTTTTCATATCTTATATATTCCCACGATGTATGAGTCAAATCAGTTTCGTCACAGGTCTAACGAATTATACGGTCTAGTTTATAATTAGATAATGAGATTAAGATATTATTTTAAAAAGTTTAATCCAATGGCACTTTACTTTCTGACTTTTGTTCTTGAAGGTCTGAATTAATGGAACAACAAAAGAATTCTACGGATCAATTTGGTCAACTGCATGTTGTTTTGTTTCTAACACCTCCCAAACAGTTTGGTTTATTTTGATCACACTCAATACCTGCATATCAAATCCATGTTGTTTGACACTTATATAGACAAGTGTTTGTCAGGACTTGTAGCAAATTATAGACAAAACTATTGATTAACAATCTATAGCAAGCAACTGACAATCATATCCTGTCGAGCCAGATCAATTCAATTATGACTTTTATAATCAAGTTTATAAAAATTCAATAACTGGCTTGCTACTGATCAGTTTCTATTCAATTATCAACAACGGTATTGACCTAATGGTTGCATAATAATGGTGTTTAACAATCCAGCACAGAATAAAATCAGAATTTATGAACTGAAATAAACAAATATCCTATACACTGGATTTTATATCCTATCCTTATAGAGCAATCACTAGAGTGTCAGAATTTTATTCCTATATTCTAATATTTGTTTTCATGGAATGGATTCTGCTAAAACTTTTTAAAGGGAAAAGCAACTTTGTCATAAAACACAAAAACAATCAATATCTTCTTTCCTCCAATATCAATCCCCATAAAAATCAATTAAGTCTGAAGCAGGAGTTCTTATTTAAATTTCAGTCTGAAGCAGCTAGTTCTTCAGGTTGAATCGACAGATATATATTCTTATTGAAATTCAATGTCAGTCTGAAGCAGCTAGTTCTTCAGGTTTAATCGGCAGATATTCTTGATTAAATAAATTCAACAATTGTTCAACGATTTTATGAAGAGAAGATGCCAATATTTATCCTCTAATCTCATTGATGTCTTTTAATCATTTGGAAACAGATCAAAAGATCATAATAAGTACTCTTCTATCTACTTAATTTCCTACCATTTGATGAAAATCCACCTATTTTTAATTCTCAGGTGTAAATCCAATTATGAAACCATAAAATATGTTTTATGTCCAATTAAACTTATGATAACTCACTGACCTCATTTGAGATAATTTAATTTAGAACAAAAAGTCCTCAGATAAATTATCTTATCAATGATAACGATTAGATTTGGGTCAGAGTGAAAAATATCACAACATTACTCAGATCTGTCTTTATTTATAAACTAACGAAATTCTGTTTGTTTTGAAAAAAATAATTAAAAACTAATCCCCTTTGTACGCCTCAGCAAAATTGTGTAATATTTTTAAGTAATGTTTAATGGAAATATCCCTGTTTTTATCTTGATTTAAAAGTACATTGCCTAACTTTATAGCAGACTGCTATGATTTACCCTATTCAGACATATGACCATGGCCATAAATATTGGTTTTATTGCTGATCTAAGAAAATGAGAAAGTCTTTTTAAAGAAAAAAAATCATTTTTTTTAGCTTTTTAATTTTTTGTTCTAATTTCATTTCATTTTTGTTTCAATTTCAAGACTAAAATACATTTTTTTCTTTTAAAATTTAAAACACAGAGGTTCTATTCTTTCTTCTCTCTACAAAATCTGCAAGAATTGCATTTATTGAACTTTGCAATGACAAATCACACACATTTGATTTCAAATGCAATGCCAACCTACAAATTTCATTTTCAATATACAGCTTGTATTTGTATGTAATTCCAATAGACATATTACTTCATTTTAAAAACTTCCAAGTAATCGTCAATAAAAATTCATTTAAATTATAATAAAACACTACATGTATCCAGACAGGTTATTGATTTCAGTTTTGTAATGTCCAGCTAAAGTGCCAATCAAACAAAACTTAATTAAACATTTGAATCTAATTGAATTTATTCTATGGATTCTTTGAAAAGATTCACATTATAAATAGAAAGAAGGTGTGGTATGAGTGCCAATGAGACAACTCTCCATCCAAGTCACAATATGTAAAAGTAAACCATTATACGTCAAAGTACAGTTTATCATGGAGCCTTGTCTCACAACGAAGAGCAATCTACAAAGGGCCTCAAAAACTACTAGAGTAAAACCATTCAAATGAGAAAAACCAACGATCTTATCTATATTAGAAACAAGAAACACTTATAAACCCAAACAACAAACGACAACCACTGAACATCAGGTTTCTGACTAAGAGCAGGTGCAAACAAATGCAGTGGGTTTAAAAGTTTTAAAATAGGTACCAACCTTCACCCTTACCTGAAACAATAATGTAACATCACAACTCAGAAACCCACACTGTAAAATATCAATTGAAATCAGGCTCAACTCAATCAGAAGAAATACCCATTACATTCAGACAGAGTAAAACTGTTAGTATTAGGTAGTCATAAATTAAAGTGGTATGATTTTGCAGGCTATGAAGTTTGGTAACATGAGCTACACTGTAAATCAAATTCAAAATTCAAATCAAAATATAACCTTAAAATTGCTATAATACAGAAAAATAGCAATTATAAATTTATAATTGTTCTAAATAAATCAATTCCATCTTCTTAATAAACAGCTTGGTCAAGAACACATGGTAAGCCCTTTTTGTCCATATTGAATTTGTGACAAGAATAAAATAGAATGTTTCAAAGGCATTGAATCATATGTTCACCAATTCCAACAATTACCTAATGTTTCCACTGAATCAATCAAAGAAAACTCAAGTTAGGGTATAATATAAGAATAATTCACTAAAATATAGCAATTAGAGTTTCATATCTCTAGAGCAATAGACAGGAACATTAATAAAATTGAAAGGAAAGCTTCCTTTCATCATAGATGTACATCTATGCTTTCATTTATCCCAACCATTTTGTAAAGTTTGAAGGAAATCAAATCAGAAATACTACAGCTAGTGCATGAACGATGAAACATTGCCTCTGGAATGACAAATTCAAAACAATAAAAGATACAAAGGGAGATAACTCTAATGTCTTCTTAAAGTTACATGAGAACTAAAGTAACTTTGATTTTTCATTCAAAGAGTGAGCAGACAGACCGACAAACTGTTCAATATTGGTATACCATAATATGTCTCGTCTACGATGGGCGTATACAAATTACGTTCAAGAACCATGTTATACAATTAATACATATTAACTTGTAGATTATTATTATATACCATTATAGATGTCTATAATATGTAACAAAATGTGAATTACATCTAAAATTAAGATAGTTGTTTAAAAAGAATTATAGACATATAAGATCAGAAAATTTACCAGAACTCACTAAACTTTTACTGGCAGCCAAAGAAATGGGTAAATATTTTTTATCTGTTACTGAACAATCTGTCAATCAAATTTAAATGTAAGAACAGAATCTGTTAGATCAATCTGATCCTGTACTGTTACTAGAACTCTGACAAAGTGTTAAAGGGGAGGATAAAAGTCAAAGCTGACAAAAAAGTATATACAAAACTCTAAAACATGTATTTTAGACAACTTACCTCAGCGTCGGTTTCAAAGTCTTCAAATTCTTTAAAAAGAGCTTCTACTTGTGCCACTGATTCTCCAACTTCAGATAACTTCTCCTCTAACCATTTTAATTTTTCTCCTATTGTGTACTGGAACTACAATGAGACTGACTATAAACATCATTGTCTGTCTATGATGGTGCTATGTGTGTACTTAGTTTCATGAAAATCATAGAACATTTACAAATTACTTATTACTTTTCAGATTTGTTATACTTAATTGATTTAAAAAGCCAATAATTTCATATTATAAATTACTTAGAACTATTACCTAAAGAGCTAGAAAAGGCTAGATTCTTTAAAATATTCCCATTCATATACAACAAATAAATTTTCATTATTTTCATATAAGGATATAATTTTATGGATAGTGAAACTATTTTCCCCAATTTAATCATATAAAATCACATCCTGGTTTCAAAAAAAGAAAGGGGAAGTTGAAATAGACACAGAACAGGTAAGAAGCCATTTAAAAGAAACTCATTTAATTACATGCTCTGAAAATAAATCTCAGGCATATAAGGGAGATAATTCAAGCTAAATACCAAATATAAAAATAAGGAGATGTGGTATGATTACCAATGAGACAACTATCCATCAAAGTTCAAAGAAGTGAATGTAAGCAATTATAGGCAACCATAAGGTCTTTAACAATGAGAAAAGCCAATACCATATAGTCGGCTAAAAAGATTATCAACAGTAGTTTTTTTTCTTCTAGAAACTTGTGTAAGTTATATTTTTTAAGAGAGCTACATGTAAAGTATGGTTGTGAACAAAGCCAATTAAACATATTTTTATAATTTGCATTTAATTTACAAACCAGTTTAAACTCGTCTTCAAATTTCCTCAGTTCCAATGAATATTTTAACCTGCTTTCATGCTTTTCCCAAAATCCCTCAAAATTTGTTTTTGTCTCTGCTAGTTGTACCAAGAGTCTGAAGATAAATGTTATATTTTTAAGAGAATGTCTAATTGTGATGTACATATGATTATTTTTTTCAACTTAAATTCAGCAAATTATAATTAAAATATCAATAAACATAATTTAAAAAAAACTGTCATATGACATTATTTGAAATAAAAAAAAAATCCAAAAAATAAGCAGTGACATTGATTTTTTGGCATTTAACATTTACAGTGATATCTATTTAAAAGATGCTTTAAAATCTTATAAACAATAGAGTGCATATAAAGGGGAAATAACTAACCTTTGTAGGTTGATAACATGAGTTTGATGAATTAGAGGAGTATGCTCATTATCGCCCTTGATACACTGTAGTAGAGTTTGTCCATGTGTCACAGAAGAGTCAAGGTCATCTAACATTTCTCGCCTACCCATCTGATGGTCATGGATTAGCTTTTCTACACCTTCCATATTATTTGGAATTTCTGTGTCTGCATATTTCTTAACAAGGACTGTCATAGCTGTAGCAATTTTCTCAGTATTGGAGCAGAATTTCTCAACAGCCTGAAAAACATGAAATTTCAAACTTAAAAAGAATTACTTGGATGCTTAAGATGTAATTAGGTATTTTCTTTATCCCTATTTGACAATGTTATTCCTATTAAAGATGTTATTCCTATTTGACAATGTTATCCCTATTTAACAATGTTATCCCTATTTGACAATGTTTTCCCTATTTGACAATATTTAAGCTCTATTTGACAATGTTATCCCTCTTTAACAATATTATCCCTATTTGACAATGTTATCCCTATTTGACAATATTTAAGCTCTATTTGACAATGTTATCCCTATTTGACAATGGTAATGATGATAATTATATTAATGACAATGTTATCCCTATTTGACAATGTTATCCCTATTTGACAATGTTATCCCTATTTGACAATATTTAAGCTCTATTTGACAATGTTATCCCTATTTGACAATGGTAATGATGATAATTATATTAATGACAATGTTATCTCTATTTGACAATGTTATCCCTATATGACAATATTATTCCTATTTTTAAAACAATGTTGTCCCTATTTGACAATGGTATCCGTATTTGAAAATGCTATCCCTATTTGACAATGTTATCCATATTTGACAATATTATTCCTATTTAACAATGTTATCCTTTTGACAATGTTATTCTTTTGACAATGTTATCCCTATTTAACAATAATATCCCTATTTGACAATGTAATCCCTATTTGACAATGTATAATATTGATGAAACATGTGAGGTAATGTGAATTAAAAAAGTTCTTTTGTTATTGCTTTGTAAAATACATTTGACATCTATTATCAACAGCAACATTATATCAGAAAAGTAATTTCTTGTATAGAAATTCCAAAAGGAATTATATTGTACATCATTATAGTACATTGTATAAATGTATAAATAACCATTCCATTTTCAAAAATGTCAAGGCCAAGAACCTAGCTTTCTTCATTTTACACATAACGCTTCGGGGTAAAAGAGTTCCAATTTTTTAAACTCTGCATCAATATTTTTCTTTCAAGATCCAGATATTTTTATAAACAATTTGTGGTCTGATTGTTTCCAACTCTTCCTAATATAAAATGTTTTCCAATCTACTTGATTCTTTATTACATATGTAGGACTAGGGGGTGCGATGGGGACCGTGAAGTGCAATGGTCAAGCTGAAGTGTGATGGTCCCTTGCTGATGTGCAATGGTCTATCGACGCATAATGGGCAGTTTAAAAAACCTACAGATTATTTTGAGAAGTGCATGTAGATTTTCCAAATAGTTAAGTGTATACATTTATGTTTATTATCATATCCACTTATCCAAACAAAATTTTGCAAGGTGAAGGTAATTTGTAGTACATGTATTATTTTGGAAAAAAATAAATTATGTCAAATAAACATTAACCAATTTCCTTTTAAGAGCTTAACATTTTCTGATACAGCTTTTAATGTTACATATAATCTAGATTTATGTCAACAAAGATCAATATGCATTATGTTTTAGTTGACTTCATTATTTATTCATACCTTAAAACTACAATCAATACAATATTCATAGAACAGATTAAGTATGTTATGCATGCTAAGATAACAACACATTAATTTCCAATTTTGCCCATCAACATTGATTCAAAAAAGAATATATCTTTCAAAACTAATGGACACAGATCTTAAAATCTGTTTTGATTTTTATGTAATGCCAGTGTTGGATTTCACATGAAATGGTTGTTTTTGTAATAAATTTCACACAGTAAAATACTTATTTTAAATCCAGAGTTATCTCCCATACACTGTGGAAAATTTTAATGTCAAGTAATGGTCCCAAGATAAAAGTATAATATCTAAATATATATTAGACATGTTCATGTATTACCCTAAATCATTTTCATTTAGATGGCATAAACAAAATCCAAGAACACTTACATCATGTACCTTATCTCTGACCTTGGTCAGACAGAAGACCAAACACTATCATAAGTTTTTTTAGCAAATGTATGTCTCTTTCATGTATCACTTATGAAATTCATTTAAACTGCAATCTGGTATTTTTTCCAGATAGCTCTATCCCCCTTTTTTGTTTCCTTAAATGGGGCTTCCCATTAGCCTAAAGAATCATTCCATTAAAATGTCATTCATGACATCCATTTTGAGAAACTGTATCGTCACTATCATGTTTCATATACAAGGTGAATATGAAGTAACATAGGAAATGCCTGTAAGCTAATCGGTAAAAGTTACTAACAGAACTCTTAACATAGTGTTTCTCAAAAGTATGTGATCCTATAAATGTAACATAGCAAATAGAATCACATGCTTTAATTTGTACTACATGTATATTCAAAAGGGAATCATTAAACTATTAACTTTAAATTATAAGTGATTCTGAAATTATAAATGTATAGTTTTTATGATTGTCTCAGAAAGTGGTTTCCATTTTGATAGGGAAGCAACTAATATTGGGGAAATGATTGGCTGCCATTCCATATATTGATTAAACCTACAGATCTGTGCTGTGTCCACTCATTAGGATCATAAACCAATTCTCCACCCACTTCTTTTGTCAACTGTTGAATGTCTATATGTTCATATAACTCAGCTGGTTCATGTAAAAGAACAACCTGAAAAAGAATCAGAAAAATATATTAGAATTATAAGTTAGAGGGTTTATTCTATTCTTCTGGTTAAAGATTTTTATGCCCCATTTATGGGCATTGTGTTTTTAGGTCTGTACATCTGTCTATCTGTTCGTTCTTTGGTCTGTCCGTTCGTCCTGCTTCAGGTTAAAGTTTTTGGTCAAGGTAGTTTTTTGATGAAGTTGAAGTCAAATCAACTTGAAACTTAGTTCACCTGTTCCCTATGATATGATCTTTCTAATTTTAATGCCAAATTAGAGATTTTTCCCCATTTTCTCGGTCCACTGAATATAGGAAAATGATAGTGCGTATGGGGCATCCGTGTACTGGGGACACATTCTTGTTTACCTTTAATTCATATCTTACACCATAGAAGCTAATTATTACATTTTGACATACAATGTACTCAATTAGAGCTCAGTTTAACCTGCAAATAAAGTAGATTTTAAGGAAGTCAAGCACTATTTTCCAAATTGAGTTTTATTCAGAGGTAACAATTCACTATTAGGCATTAAACATGAGATGACATTTTTTTTACATAGATATAAAAAGATGTGGTATGAGTGCCAATGAGACAACTTTCCATCCAACTCACAATTTGTAAAAAAAGTAAAACATCATAGTATGATTTTTTTTATTTTTTTTATTATATAAAGTTATACTAGAGCCTGCAACCAGAGGCAGAAGTTTCACAGCTTTAAATTCTATATTGGGACCAATATAGTTACATACAGTTTGATAATTTTGTTCTCTCTCTATGAAAAGTATGAAATATAAACTTGATTGAGACAAAAAATAAGATATTGTTTTTTATGCAAATTCTTTAGTCATAATCTGCACCATTTGTTAAGTATGTGAAATAACAAATTATCACCTTATATTCCAGTTCTTCTTTGATAAACTTTGTTTTCATATCAGAAAATGCTCTTTGGAAAAACCCTTTTGGCTGCAGCAGAAACACAACTTGAACATGCTTGGGAAAATATTGCTGTAAATAAGAAAAAACAAAATATGTAAATAAAAATTTCTAACCTATTATTCTAAAACATTTTTATATTCTTAAAAATAAATATCCATTTATTGAGAGTATATTTCAAAATAATGATTGTACCAAAAGTCCATCCAAGAGAACATTATTCTAAAAATACACTGAATAGAATAATTCAGCGGAGAATGTCAAAAATCTTATGTCTTGTATAATGCATCAACACGATGGTAAGCTATCTTCATAAAGGTTAATGTGAAAGGACAATAAAAAAACATCTAGATGAGCAGGCATAAAGTAACTATTTATTTAAAATACTGTTATTCATTTATAAACACAGACACAATTCTCTTACTTTGTTGCAAAACTGAAGTGCTATGTCATAAAAAGTGCAATGTATACTGGCTGTTTTGTTCTTTGGAAACCTATATTTCAATTTTTTGTTCATGTATAATGCAATTATTCTTTCAAATTACTTTTGGTTTTTGGTTTCATGCAATCAGCAGAGCTTTTCATTCCCAATGAAATATTATTCCTCAATATTTGTGTAAATACCCTTTTATGGTTATAAAACATCAAATATTTCAGACAGAACAAAATGTAGATATACATTGATGTGTTTCGTCATTAATCATCAGAATTATCTGACACTTCATCACATAACAATAGAACCAGAGACACTTTGCTCAATTCTTTCAAACTGGCTTACATCAATAGCAATAATTCTCTCATTCCCAAATGCTTTTCTATTGTTTACTTACAAAAGCTATATTGGTTTTTATGTTCCAGGCCTCCTTAGAGCCTACTTATATGTTTATATATTTTTTAACGGGAACTATTTTCATTGACATAGAAATACATGCAAAGTTTTACAGCATTGTTTACATGAAAATACAATTCCTAAATATTATATTTGTATATGTATTCTGATTTTATCTTCAATTTTGAAATAAGGAGATGTGGTACGGTAGCCAATGAGACAACTCTCCCTCAAAGATCAAATGAAGTGGATGTAAGTGGTGATTACATTTATAGGCAACTGTACAGCCTTCAACAATTAGAAAAGCCCATACAGTATGGTCAGCTATAAAAGGCCTTTCAACAGTTACTGGTAAATCCTTATAAAACTTACATTTATTTTGAGAAGTAAATTTTTCACATCACCCCAACTTTCATTTCTTCTGTCTATAACTATAACAAATCCCAGTTCTGTTTCATGTAACCTGAAATATCACAAATGAACATTAACTCACCAGGCATAAGTATTATATAATAAATAGTTGACATAGATAAGCCTCACCTGTATCAAGCTGTAATTCTGATAGAATAAAAATGTTGGAAAATAAACTGGTAAAATTTTAACATCTGAACAATGCATACTGGTAACTTTCAAAATTAATGTTCCATGTATGAGATTGCATTGGGCCATAAAATCACTATGGAATTTGGGGCTCCTACAAATAACCTATGCACACAGCTTAACTGGCAAACTAATCAACTTTTTAGACCATTTTAGTTTTTAGACCATGACTTAGAGGACATGATTAAATAGTCCCCATGGAAAATGAGATGTGCCAATGCCAATACAAATGCATACCAAATATCATTGACATATCACAATTGGTCCACCATAAACTGACCTTATCACAAACTTATTACCAATAACAAAACTGTGAGAAAAATCACATTTAACCTTAAGTCTTAAGTCTTTCATATATATTACTGAAGGGAAACAAACAAGGATATAAAGACCTCCTTTCACATATCAGAAATTCTACAAGTCATGGACTAACGGGTCTTATGTCTTTCATGGCATCACATTCATTTGAAAATACATTTTTGTTGAAAAACAATCAGTTTTTAGATAATAGAATTGATAAACAATATCAATAAAGGCAACAGTAGTATACCGCTAATCAAAACTCATAAATCCATGGACAAATAACAAAATCAGGGTAACAAACTAAAACTGAGGGAAACGCATTAAATATAAGAGGAGAACAATGACACAACATTAAAATGTAACACACACAGAAACGGACTAAGCATTAGACAAAATCCTATGAGAATAACAAATATAACATCAAAACCAAATACATGAATTTGGAATAGATAAGTACCGTGGCACGTCTTATAGTAATGTGAATTTACACTCTAAAATAAGAGAAAACAAATGACACAATGAAAACACAACGTTAAAACGTAACACACACAGAAATGAACTATAATACAACAATGGCCATATTCCTGACATGGTACAGGACATTTTTAAAGGAAAAAATGGTGGGTTGAACCTGGTTTTGTGGCATGCCAAACCTCCCTCTTTTATGGCCATGTGAAATATAACATTAAAATGACAACACAACATTACAGGACTACAACATAAATAAATAGGAGAACACAATTGACAAAGAAACACACGAATAATAGCTAACAAAAGGCAACAAGTTTAAAGTTTTAATACGCCAGAAGTGCATTTTGTCCACACAAGAAATACTAGTGATGCCCAGATACAAAAGTTTGAAAGCCGAAACAAGTACAAAGTTGAACAGCATCGAGGACCAAAAGTTCAAAAAAGTTGTGCCAAAAACAGCCAGGGTTTTCTGTTAGGTACCAGAATATCCCTATTATTTAGAATAATATATACTTTTGCAAGTAGTAAATTTTATAAAATGACTATACAAAAGATATACATGATGAAACTGAAGTATTAACTAATTACAGGAAACAACCGAAATACATTACATAACCCGACAAAATGCAACACAAAAATTAAAAACATCTGAATAAGCCAAAACCTCAACGCCAAGTGACGTCATATTTGAAATGTAATAACAAACAATCTTACTGTGGTGCACAATAAAGATAACAAGCTAAATTACAGTGGTACACACCAAAGATAACAAGAAAACTTACACACACCACAGATAACAAACAAACTTACAGTGGTACACAACAAAGATAACAAAAAAACTTACAGTGGTACACAACAAAAATAACAAACTTACAGTGGTACACAACAAAGATAACAAACAAACTTACAGTGGTTCACAACAAAGATAAAAAACAAACTTACATTGGTACACAACAAAGATAACTTACACACAACAAAGATAACAAACAAACTCACAGTGGTACACAACAAAGATAACAAGAAAACTTACACACACCAAAGATAACAAACAAACTTACAGACTAACAGTGGTACACAACAAAGATAACAAACAAACTTACAGTGGTACACAACAAAGATAACAAGAAAATTTACACACACCAAAGATAACAAACAAACTTACAGTGGTACACACCAAAGATAACAAGAAAACTTACACACACCAAAGATAACAAACAAACTTACAGTGGTACACAACAAAGATAACAAGAAAACATAGTGGTACACAACAAAGATAACAAGAAAACTTACACACACCAAAGATAACAAACAAACTTAAAGTGGTACACAACAAAGATAACAAACAAACTTACACACACCAAAGATAACAAACTAACTTTCAGTGGTACACAACAAAGATATAAAACAAACTTACAGTGGTACACAACAAAGATAACAAGAAAACTTACACACACCAAAGATAACAAACAAACTTACAGTGGTACACAGCAAAGATAACAAACAAACTTAAAGTGGTACACAGCAAAGATAACAAACAAACTTAAAGTGGTACACAGCAAAGATAACAAACAAACTTACAGTGGTACACCACAAAGATAACAAACAAACTTACACACATCAAAGATAACAAACAAACTTAAAGTGGTACACAACAAAGATAACAAACAAACTTACAGTGGTACACCACAAAGATAACAAACAAACTTACACACATCAAAGATAACAAACAAACTTAAAGGGGTACACAACAAAGATAACAAACAAACTTACAGTGGTACACCACAAAGATAACAAACAAACTTACACACATCAAAGATAACAAACAAATTTACTGTGGTACACAACAAAGATAACAAACAAACTTAAAGTTCATACACAACAACAACAAAAAACAACTTAAAGTTGTGCATAACAAAGATAACAGCAAACTTATGGCAGTACATGAGAAAGATTACAACAAACTTATGACCGAATATAACAAAGATAACAAACAAACTTACGGTGGTACACAACAAAGATAACAAACAATCTTTTTGTAATCTTCATCAGATATCTCTTTCTGGTCAGGGTTTTCTGGAATGGTTAAAACTGGTGCTCCATTGATTGCTTTACCCCCTGAAAATATTATAAAATTTTCTTCAATAAATAAAGTTTTTTGATATATGGTAATCATTGTAATATTAAGTTATTATCTTGAGAATGGATATATGGTTATTTCTGCTGTTCGCCTTTGTTAGAGGCCTACTGTAATTCAGAAATTATTGCTTGCAGTTATTATTGCAATTTTGTCATTTTCAAAATGAGAGTTTTAATTATTGCGATTAGAGCCCTGTCACATTTGTCGCAATAATAAAAACATCGCATGATATGTAAATACACAAACATTTTAAGTTAGAAGGGGGATGTTAAAAAGAAGGTTGTGTTAGGTATGTGCCTTAATCTTTACATGTAAAGCATCTCATGCAAAAACTTTTTGAGGGGCATAGTGGCTTGTTGATTGGCAAATTAAAAATGTCTGTACCCGACCACATTTGTTTATTCAATTTCTAGGATGTATAAGTTTCCCATCCTTTATTCCAGGAGTCTTATTATTAAGAAACTTTGCATTGATTTGTTTGATTATTTGTTCTCATTCTCTGTATGTATAATATTTGCCGCTGGACAGTAAGCAAACAACAATCAATAGAGCAAAGAAGTTTATATGTAAAACATTCTCAATAGAAAAATTTAACTTGAAAATTTAAGCATAAAACTAAGTAATTGTTTGATTTTTGTTTATTTTGGGTTCTGAGCAAAAGACCTTACCACTGGAGAATGAAATTGAGGTCAAGTTTTGTGGCAAATGTCTAGAGAGACATACTCCTAAAAAGTAATCCATATACCAAATATAAAATTCACCTATAATGCACAGTTACTGAGGAATATACCTAATTCTGTATTTATTCCTTGATCCAGAAAATGAGATCAAGGTCAGATGACAAAAACTAGCTTATACACCAGGATACTTCTACTAGGTTAGTTTGTTAATCTGGGTTAAAGTTAGACAGATGTGTTTCAATATTGGCAAATTTTTAAACGGTTAATGCCTTCAGTAAAGTAATAAAATTGAGAATGGAAATGGGGAATGTGTCAAAGAGACAACAACCCAACCAAATAAAAAACAACAGCAGAGGGTCACCAACAGGTAATACTTATTTCTCCCTATATTGCAACTTTCATCAGGTGAGACAAATATAGGCAATGTTAACAACTATAATATCCCCTTCAGTGCACTCCAGCTTAGAAAAATAAAGTTAATGTCTAGTAACTTATATATATTTTAAGAATTTTAAGCAGCTTTCTAGAAGATCATCAGATTAATAATTATAGTATTTTTATTCAACAATCTGTATTTTTTATTGTGTTATATGTTTTTTTTCTCAATAAAAATATCAGTTGTTTTAAGCTAGATCGGTGATTGTTGTTGACAAGTAGTTTTAACTAGTTAAATCTGCTAAGATCAATAGTTGTTAAAAACACATCTTTCTTATAAAAGTGCTGTTGAACTTTACAACATAAGTGGTCGTTACAAAATACAAAAGCCAATTTTGATTGCAGTATTGTTTTTATGAAAGTTTTGTGGAACTCTAGTCTCTACATCTATAACTTTAGTGGTCATTACCTGATACAAACGCAAATTTTAATTGCAGCATCTTTTCTATGAAAGTTTTGAGGAACTCTATATCTATAACTTTAGAAGTCCTTACCTGATACAAAAGCAAATTTTGATTGCAGCAATGGTGCCACATCCAGTACACTGTAGGGACAGAGGGCTTCCCCCATTTCATCTCCTGAAAAATAAATTGTACATGCTTAAAAACACATTGATGATTAAAACTAGTGTATACAATGTACATGAAAAGGAAAAAAAATTACCTTGACAAGAAAACATGGAAGGAAAAAGTCATTGAGTATGTACTTTAAAGCTACATTTTCACACCTACATGTACATCTTAAATTTGAAAAAAGGGAAGAACATTTCCTTATTGAAGGATATCACATAAAAATCAGACAGTATTAATTAAGGTCCTAATCACACTGAATTTGTACTTTTCTCATTAGTACTTTAGAATTTAGTTTAAATTAACTACTAAAATTCAAAGTACAGTAGTAACCCAGTATTCCTTATACTGAAATGTGCACAATCTAGTGAATAACAAAATTTTGACATATTAAGTGAAAAATGTCTATCTATGACAGAAATTAAAGTACATGTTAAATGTGCTTGCATTTGTAGAATATAAAATTTTGTGACACTTCGGTCAAACAGAACTAATTATGAGCTGTAGCACATTATCATATACTAATCAGCGCTTTACGTTTCCGCAAATTGGCATTACTTTTCCTGAAAAAAAAAATGACGTTTCGGGAAAAAAAAGTTTACGTTTCCGCAAATAAATATCTTACTTTTCCGGAAAAAAAGTAACTATTCCGGAAAAAAATAATTTATTACTTTTCCGCAAATAATTAAGGAATACCTGTTGATCGAAAGCAAAGCCACAATAAAAAATAAATATTCATTAAGTTAAAGGTCATCATAACATGCAAGTTAAATTCATCATTAAAATGTATGAAAACGTATGCTCAAAAGTCAGCACTAATCAGATATATCTTGATATGACTGAGTTCATAAGTCAGTTCTGCCAGAATATTTGTAGCCAACACGTCGTACAAAGTCCATGTAGTAGTACATTCACCATTTACAAGTTTTGTATTTTGTTCAAGAAAGAAGTCCATCTTCTCCTTTTCATATTTCCGAAAGGGTGCTTTTACAGTAAGAGTTGTCATCCTTATGTAAGATGTTGTTTGCAGCTTCAATAACACACCGACAAAGACTAAATTGTTAGTTTGGTTAGCGTGAAATTGCTCGTTCAGGTGGGCATGAAAAGACTCAGCACCATTCGTTGTTCTCTTTTCTTTTGGGTCAAGATATATCTAGTATATTGTAGATAAAAGATCAGAACCTTTCCTTTATCAAAAAAAAAATTAAAAAAAAAATTACCTAATATATAATCAAACATTTATAATTTACCAGGTAAATTTCCGGAAAAGTAATAAATACAAATTGCGGAAACGTATAATTTAAATTTGCGGAAACGTAGTATTGGGACTTTGAAAAATGAGCGGAAATGCAATACGCCCATACTAATGTATAAACCATTTACCCTAGCCAAGGGTTATAATCTAGTCCCTTCTTCTCATGGATCAGAACCCTTGGTGAAGGAAGATCTGTCAGGCATTACTAAAAGACCCAAAGTAAAAAATATACACAATTTTCAGGAAGTCCACAAGACATATTTCTGCCAAAAGTGGGTCAACTAGAACTATAAATCTAATATCCAAACATGTTGGATTGCTGTCTAATTGTGACAGAACCCCACATCTCCTTTTATTTATATTATTAAATTAACTTTTCATGTGTTTCATCCAAATTCCATATAAAACTTTAGTATACTGAACAAATTATTACTCTTTGAAATTGTTACTATATTGTACATGAATTCCCCTTTCTCTGCTTTTCAAAATAAGAAATATATTCCCAAATACTACATTTTCCTCTTATAATATGATATATCTTAATTCAAGGACTCGGAAGGGTGTTTGAAAATTATGGAAATTTATCAGCTGATTTTTTTCTTACCTACGTGCTCAGCAGAAAGCATATTGCTTATCTAAAAATCCTCAAGTTTCACTACAACAAACCACAAGTATACAAAATCACATCTTTCCTTGTCAATAAATACGTCAATACAAATACTTTGTATTCAGTTTCCTTTCAATGTTTATATTTACAAGTGACGATTCAAACTTCCTAGGTATACGTAATTATGTCACCTGAGACGAAATATGATACACCTGTAATCCACTTTATCAGTATAGTTTATATAATACTTAAACACCTCAATGATTACGAAGTTTAAGCATGTATAAGTATATGCCTTTGAATCTACATGTATATTTGAAATAGGATGACACTTAGATAGATACTGCTTCCTAAATATGTCTCCATACATTCTTTAAACAAGGAACAAATCTCAGAAAATTTCAAGGTGAAAGTTTTATACATGTATAAAGTACTATAATAGGATATGAATTTTCCTTGTTTGATAAATTTTCACCTTTGCAAAGGTTAAACTTAAGTCACTGTAGTGTACAGTTTACATTTAATGGCAATGTGACAAACTATCTTAAAAAGAATTTCCTGAACATTTTAAGGAACTTCTTCATTCATTTCCACTTATGTTTATTTTTTTGTACTTTTAACTTTTTTTAATTATATAAATCCTGTATTAAAAAACGATCTAATAAATTGAGTTAAATCATGTTTTATTAATTAAACATTATCAGTAATTTCAAATATATATATCAATAAATAAAAGATTAGAAAGAAAGCAGCTGAGCTATCAACAACACAAAAATTTAAATGACATCTAGAGGTCAATATAAGGTCATCAACAATATTATATGCCCTTAGTCTAAAAAGTTGTGAATAAATCACAGATTATCAAATATCTGTTTAAAGAGATTTATGTTATACTAGACTCAAAATTTTGTAAAACTTATCACATGGTAACAGTCTTCAGAACAACATGCTGAGGGTGGATTTTAACAACCTTGACTTCACATGAGGGTCTTACATGGTTGGAAAACATTTCACTTCATCCAGGCACATTATTCTGACAAGTAGTTGGCCAATTTCACTCTTACTACTGTATGACACATTGTAAGCAAAAAAGAAGCAACTTTTAAAGTCTTTGAAAGTTTTCCAGGGCCATGAATTAAAAACGTAAATCTCTTGTCCTCAAAGCAAAAATGCTACCAAAGACCATATAGTGGTATAGTAGTTTTACCAAAATAAGTTAAAGGATTGACATAAAACCAAAAGGACCAATTGACAAACATTTTTCTTCATATAGCCTCTATAATTGCAAAGATAATAATGCAATTACTAATTCACGATCTATTTTTAGCAAAATTATCTATGTGAGCAATTTTGTTAAATTTGGAATCTAAACACCCAAAAGATGACTGTTACAGTAAGTATACAGATAACAAACACAATCATGCGATTGCAATGTATGAGCTAATAAAGTATTATCTGCAAGAAGTTCCTAATGTCATCAAGTCATCTATTGGACAATATCTTAACATATCTATAGGTAAAATTAACTCACTGTCCTCAGAAAATTACAACAGTGGGAAAGACAACAGAATGATTTATCAACTGAAAAAACCCTACAATTCAAAGTAAAGTAATGAAAAAAACAGATGGACTAAAAAAATACACAATGCCATCTGAATCAGAGTATGAAATTGAAACCTATTCATTTGTTTTGTATGAGTAAAGTGTAAGCTTGAAGAAGCAGAGATCAATGGGCTTGAAGATATCCTTATCACTAAGATTTGATTTAATTTGATTTTTGGTGTTTTAACCCCACTTTAAACACCGCATTTAGGCTATTTCAAGGCGGCCAGTTTTTATTGGTGGAGGAAGCCGGAGTGCCCAGAGAAAACCACAGACCTTCGATAGGAAAACTGACAATCCTAGTCAATTAAGATTGGAGTTGAGTGGGGTTCGAACTCATAACCTCAGTGTTAAATGGCTAGTGATTACAGTAGTAACTACCTAGACCACTCGGGCACCAAGGCCCCCCTAAGAGGCAGGGTCTAAAATACAAAGCTTTTACTATATACTTCTATACTGGTGATATATCTGCCTAAAAAGCAATAAATTGCATTGCTTATTAAATATACATCCTAGGTGGATAGTTGTCTAAATGGTACTATAATCATACCACATTTCCTTGTTTTTATTTTATTTAAAGTCTTCAAACTGATGAAAACATTCCATCTTTGATATGCAAATACATAATATCTTACACTGTATCATAAGTCTTGTTTATTCATTGACAGGGGGATATATCTATTGATTGTCAATAATATAAGTATAAGTAAAAAACAGTGATTTTTCAGATGAGTCACACTAATTCTGACTAATCGGACAACATGTTCTCTTGTGTTTAGTAGAGGGTGCACAAATAATCGACAGAAATTATCTACATGTACAAATACAACCCAATCTCAAGGCAAATTGCAGCATAACAATACCAAATATGAAAATATACAAAGACAGCATTTATAACAGATGTAAAATGTAGATTGATCTTTACTGTAAAGCATTGAACATTATTTCTATCCACTGTTTGCATCAAAGGGACACAAAATTTTGTTAAATGAGTTATAAAACTGAAATATAGCTTGCATCTATTCAGATATGCAAACTTTACAATAGATGCAAAGATTTGGATATACCAATTTAGGAACATAAAAATTACCTTATACATGTACATGTATTTTAACTATTTTAAGAGTACAACAAAACAGTGACCTCTGTCCACCCTACTCCCCTGGAAAAAAAAGATAAATTTAATCAAATTAAACTTACCTTAAATCCATTATATTTTAAGATAGAAACTAGGACAAATCAATTTTATGCATCCAGGATACCAATTTAATATTGTTTAATTCAAAAGTATTATAGTTTTAATCATTAGAAAATAATTTCATTTTAATCAGGAGAGTTCATACAAGTCATTTTACAAATCCAGGATATCACTTATAATTATTGTTTGTTTCAAAGTATTAATAATTCTAGTTTATATTAAAAAAACTGAAAAATGTAAAGTAGACTCATACAAATAGTTTAAAATGTGTTTAAACACCCAATATATCCCGAAGAAATAAGTATAGTACTTTACAATAGGAAATACACCATAAAAATATGTTATTTTGAATGACCACTTTCAACACTTCATTTCATTAATTATATAAGGGTTGAAAATAAAAGCAAGTCTGAACTCTTAACCTTTTTCAGTTCTCTTACTGACCCCACTCGAAACCCCACTACTACGATTAGTGAAAAGACACAATTTTATTTGTGTTCAGTCAAATTATAAGTCTCACTATTTTTTTATAAATGAAAATTTATCTTCAGATGCAATGACTATTTTATTTTATTTCATGAAAAAAATGTTATCAAAGCAATAGTACTATATATAGAACTTGGAGAATTTCTTTTGGGCCAATGTGATATTTTCTCTGGATAATCTTCAAGACCTTATAAAAATATCCTGTTCCTAAACATCTCTGTAGTATAGACGACTCAATGCTTTTTTAAAAGGAGATTTCTCCTGATATATTTGCTATGTTTAACACCTGTGCCAAACAATATGCTAGACAAACCAATTGTACTCTTCTTTCTTCCTAATGAACAAAGAAAATGAATCTGAACAAGAAAATACATTGTACATGTACATTGTATGCATTCTGCATTCAATTGCATCAATTGATAAGAAAAGGATTTCTCTTAACATCTGTGCATCTGACATTTGCCCTTTTTATAGGGTTAGGAGAGGTCTTTAATATGTATGCATTGCACATCTCTTTATTTCTTTTTCTATATCAAATGCCCTTTTTTTTAAACCAATTTTGTCATATGCATCTGAAATTCTTATAATTGTGATTTTTAAACCTAATTTTTAGCTACCATCAAACAAAATATCTTTTTTATTATATATTACTAGCTTGAGTAAAAAGTACACCAATGTACCTTTTCTTCTCTCAGCTGCTAATTTTTAGTACTGTATAAACTTGACAACTATGCTGTAACCTAAAATCCCCTTTTTATATTCCTGCTCTGGTGCCTGTTAGATCCCAACAATATTTTGGCAGATTTTAATCAAGGATCAGTAATATCTAGTTCAGATTAGTCATGAAATATTAAGTATACAAAATATATGGCAACAAGAGAACATTTCTCTAAATATCAATAATCAGGCACTAAAATCAAACAAGACTTAACACTTGCCAAATTAAGTAACTGCAAGATATTTACAAACTTGGCATGAAAAAGTTGACGTCACTATAAAAGATAACCCTGATTTATGCAATCTTTATCTGAATGTAACCCAAAAATGACAAACTTTTTATTTTTAAGTTCAATATATTTTGCTTACACATGATGATGGGAGATATTAAGGACCTTGACTGGCTATACAGCCCTTGCACAGTCGGCTAACAAACTGAACTGTCTTTACATTATTAGCTCTATATGGGTTTTTAAAAACACAATTCAGAATTTATTCATATTTCAAATATAATAAGACAAAGCAGTTTATCATTCAATCACTTTGTTCTATATGTTCACAACACTTCATACCACATTTCAAGCCATTCAGTTCTGGGTGAATCTATGTATTTACCAACCAAAAACCACAAATTCAACAACTATTTGGAAAACCAAGGGCCATAACCCTAGTAAATTTAAATGGATAATGATAATCTTACTTAATCTGAATTTTGGTTTGAGAATTACATTAGAACTTCATAAAAAAAAATGGTTTAAAAGTTTGCTGCTATAAATTCTAATAACATATAGGGATATCAGTTATAATATGAATCAGGGTAAGGGAATCTTAATTTATCGTTCTTAAACAACTAGGAGTAAAGGGACTATCAAGACTCAAGAGACTCAACTCTTGAATAGTACAATTGAAATCAACAAAACAATCAAACTCAACTCATGTTATTTCCATAACAAGTCAAAATTGTTTGAGTTTGCTAGATGTTCAATTTATTGCTAGAAGATTTTAATCTTTTTGAAACTCTAAGCAGTAAAAGTTAAGTGGACGAAAATCAGAATAGCTTAAGTGGTGTACAGTTAAAAAACAGATTTAATAATTTGAGTCTCACAATCAATTTTACAGCATACACTAATGGACAAACATGCCAATCAAAAGAAACACAACCATACAGAATAGAAGACACATGCAACTTACAATGAATAAACAGACATATAACTAAGTCCATACCACAAGTATTTAGGATGGAGAAGACACATGCAACTTACAATGTATAAACAGACAATATAACTAAGTCCATACCGCAAGTATTTAGGATGGAGAAGACACATGCAACTTATAATTTATAAACAGACATATAACTAAGTTCATATCGCAAGTATTTAGGATGGAGAAGACACATGCAACTTATAATTTATAATCAGACATATAACTAAGTTTTTACCAGTTGCCCTAATATCAGATTCAGCTTTAGGTAAAGATGCATTGTCTGATGCAGGAGACACAATAAATTTATCCTTTAATATACTATCCTCTTCATAATCAGGACCCCATTCTGAATCACTAGTCCCTGTGGTAGTGGTCGTCGTATTACTGAACTGACGTTTGTGAGACCGGTGAAATGTTAGGCTATTTCCCAAGTAATATGACTTGTCTGTGCTTGGACTGTAATCATCTGTAAAATCTTCTGTGGAACCCTGGGAAGAACTATAACCAGGATGAAGTGAAGGAACCCCTAAATATTCCCTGTACTCTTCACTAGTCTGACGATCAAGAATCGAACTTTTCCTCTTAAAGTTTTCTAAAAAATCGTCAATTTGCTTTTCAATTTTAGCGACTTGATTTCCAGGTATTCCTGGGAGTTTAGATGATCTTATACGAGGTTCTGTCATACTGAAAAGTCACTATTATCCAATTATAATGGATGCATCCTTATATTGCATTAAGTCTAATATGGTTGCATAACAAAGTCAAAACAAATCAATATTTTTTTCTTTGGACATGATATTTCAGATAAAACGTTCTTTTTGAAAATCCTGTTTGAGGATTGTCACATGGTTGTCTGACTCATCATGCACACCTGTTTACATGGCAATAATTGTTTTAATCCATACATAAAAATTTGCTGTCATGTCAATTTCTTTTATATTGACAGTCAGGAATTACTATAAAAATCTTTATTTTCTATCTTTAGAAATAAATCTGGTTAAAACCAAAACTAATAACACAACTTCCTGATAACAGTTTTCTATGCTAATTTGATCATATCTAACTTTTAATAGAGTTATCTCCCCTCATTAAATCAATAATTACCATCAAGTATTAATTTTCCTCACTTGATTTCACTGCAAGTGTCAAATATAATTCCTGTTATTATACTAAGCTAATGATGTGATATAATCATCAGACAAGTCCAAGGTTTCATAAACAAAATCCTGTAAAGTTTGGAAAATTATGTCAACAAAATAAATAGCCATTTCCAGAAAATCTACCAGTAAAGTTTCTCCCAAAAACCAAATATCAAATATTGATAAGAAATAAAACACATCCACTTCCATAACAAAATGAAAGTCTATTGTTTCATACGAAGGAATGTTAACACCAAAAATCAATCCAAACCTATTTCCATGATTCAGTGAACAGACTTAATTTCTAAATTTGCACACAAAGTATCTACTATCTGCATCATAGCTGCATGTAGGATAAAACGAAAAACGTAACTGTCGAATCAATATCTGGTGAATTACAAAATCCATTTCATAGCAGTACTGTCCGACAATTGTAATTATTCAGTTTTATCATTAATGAAAAATGACAGAATATATCTCTAGTTATTGATTTGATCAAAATTCCCCCAAAAATGATAAATCTCCGCTTGTCCGGATGAAAGAATTGGCTGACACGGCCATGTTTTATGAAGTCATGAAAACATGTTGCAGAGACAAGGTTAAACTTAAACCTGTCCAATCAATGAATTTGTTTAAATCAATAACAACAGATTTGATGGGTTTCTAGTAAAATTTATACAGGTAGTGCAAATAAACACATTAATTATTTAATTTTTAAATAAGTACATTTGTATCTATTGCTAATGGGGTTGGCATCATTTGCATCTGAGGTATAAATATGAGAGTTACGTATTCACTTAAAAAACAATAGTTCTAAAAAAAAAACCTGAAAATAAAAAGATTAATTTACGCAAGATATAATAATATAGCATAAGATTGTCATCATTTGCATCAGGTACAAATATGAAAATTACATTATTCACTTAAAAAAAAAGTCAAAAAACCTCTGTGCAAGATACAATAAGAGAGCATAATCTTAAAGGAACGGAGCATGAATTTACAGATTTAAATTTTGTTTTAATATATGAATTAACTACTTCACCAATGAAATAAATATTTGAAATTTTCATCTACAACATGTAAAATTCAATCCGATTCCAGCTAGAGTGAAAGTTCTTAAAAATAAACCAACGTTAAAACTTAAAAGATGTCTACAAATTTACAATGCATTTGTTATGATGTTTCAATCACTGATTGTTATATAGGCTTATTGTGGCTGCAATAATCATAGAAATAATTATTCAGCATATCTACATCAATTTCAAAGTTTATAATCAAGTCAAACACAGAGAGATGAATAAGATAGTATGTAGAATATTATAATGGCCATTTTACGTAATAAGACTTTGTATAATATCTACATAATATGGCAAACTGATCATTTAAAGTTTACTTTCAACTGAATGATTATTCATTGCTTAGAATATCTCAATGGTTTACTTATCCAATTTTCTTTCTAAAATTCATCTTTTCTTTAAATTTTTGGTTGAGAGCCTAAAAAATGAAAGCCTATTTCATCTTTTGTTCATTTAAATGTTTGGTAGAGTCTCAGCCTCAATAATGTAAGTCTTATTTTAATAGTCAAAGAGGGGATATATATTTGATTACAGATCACGATGTGTAGTTGGCTTCTTATTTTGACACTTGTTACGAGAGTAAGCTTAGAAAATTCTTACAGACAGACAACTACCGGGCCACGTCCACTTGTATTTTTGTCCATCTGATGAGTTAAGCCTTTTTAAACTGATTTTTATAGTTCGTACTTATGTTGTACTATTATACCACTGTCCCAGGTTAGGGGGAGGGTTGGGATCCCGCTAACATGTTTAACATTACCGCATTATTTATGTATGTGCCTGTCCCAAGTCAGGAGCCTGTAATTCAGTGGTTGTCGTTTGTTTATGTGTTACATATTTGTTTTTCGTTCATTTTTTTTTTTTTTTTTTTAACATAAATAAGGTAGTTAGTTTTCTCGTTTGAATTGTTTTACATTGTCTTATCAGGACCTTTTATAGCTGACTATGTGGTATGGGCTTTGCTCATTATTGAAGGCTGTATGGTGACCTATAGTTGTTAATGTCTGTGTCATTTTGGTTCATTTGTGAATAGTTGTCTCATTGGCAATCATACCACATCTTCTTTTTTATATCACAACAAAAGATCATAAAATTTTGAACATAAAAAATGTGAATATTTAACTATTGATAATGAATCAATGTTATAATCATTGGTGTATAAAAGCAGAATCTGCTTCTCTAATGTTTAGAGAAAATGTCAAGTACAATGTACCAAAAATTCAAGTTGTTTGATGACATATAAACGCAGGCATTTGTCTCAGAAAAAAAATCCTATATACCTTCATATAAAAACAGTGTTATATGAAGGTATACATGTATAGGATTTTTTTTTTCTGAGACAAGTGCCTGTGCCTATCAAGACAAATTTCAAACCATAAACACAGATATATTTATCTGTCAGACAGATTTCATTTTTTTTCTGAATAACTGAAGGGTTCTGTGATAGATTTGTGGCACTTTATTATTTTGAAAATGAGAGAAGCAAAAGAATTATGGCATTTATCATCCCTTCTCTGTCATGCATATATGATACTGATAGTAAACTTATCATCATTATGGTCCAATTTGTTCCCTAATATACATCTCTTCTCCTTCCCTACAACCCCCTTGTATAAAATGCTAGGTTTGATAGTTAGTTATTTATCAGTAAATTTTGAATGAAACATTTTTTTTATAAGATGTATCTCTTGATAGACAGAAGATCTGATTTGCCTTTAAATCTAATTTTTGAATCACATTTAAAGTCAACTACTTACTTTGACAGTTTCAGTTCAATTGCAGTCATTCAAACAAAATTATATAACATGGCAAAATATTTACCTTTAGATTGCAAACTTACTTTAAATGCAGCAACACTTACATTTTAAATTTATCAAACAGGTGTCTACTTTGTATTTACAATGTTAAGTCCTTTTTAAAATTTAAGACGTATAACTTTTCCACATGGTTTTTCTACTAGTAAAATACATGCCTATAAACATATTTAATATGGTGTTTTTTTCTATTTGATACAACATTTTTGACCATCTCAGGGTACATGTACTTTTTGACAACACCTTTCAAGTTATCTTTACTGATATCAATAAAACTGTAATTTGAATTAATACAAGTACATAAAAATCTATTGTCCATATTGTGTACCCTTAGGTACACAGTAATATGTTCATATGCAAATAAAGTATGTACCTAGAGCTAAGTATTTTTCAAATAAAGCAGAAAATGTTAAACTGTAAATAATTCATTTTTTACATAAAAAAAATATGCTGTTTATTTTTGCAACAATGGTCTGACTTGAGTGATTTTAGTTAAAAATCACTGTTTTTTGGGGTTTTTTTTTGTGTCCATCAAAGATTTAGCTGTTGACAAAAGTGTTTTTTTTTTACATATTAAGATATGAAAGGTTAACATGTTGATGATATCTTAACCCTAAACACTATGATACAATCAGAAAAGTCAACAAGAGGACAAAACATTGTCCTCAAACAATAAACTTATGTCTATACCATATGTCAAACCTTACATCAGCCTGAGCTTTGACATGAAGTTTTGAATTAATTGAATACTATCACAGATGTGTATCTATATACTCTATATCCTGTATGATGCTCAGTTGAAAAGGGAGAAAGGTTGTGCAAACATAACCTGAAATAAAACAAACAGCTAGGGAAAGTTAGACACCAAACCAAGATATTTAATCAAAGATTCACCATCTACGATACTTGTATGCATCTTTAAAGCACTAAAATAAATTTTAAAGTTAACCTCCAGTAACATGTCACATGAAATAAAACAAATAGCTAGGACAACCTATACATCAAATTAAAATATCTTATCAAGGATGCACCATCGACAATACTATATACATGACATCTTGAAAGTATTTTTTATATTTTTAAAGTTGATCATGACCTCCAATATCTTTTGGAATTTTGTTTCAATACCTGTAGGTTGCTTTCTGAGAGACAGATTTTGATCCAGGATTTTTCAAAATGGTGTAATTCCTAAAAATGTAACATATACAAAATATTTTGGCTGATGTTATGCTGACAAAAATAAAATGTGTGAGAAACAAGATTTTTTTTTTATATCAAAGGATATCATAGGCTTCCTGGATGTGCAACTGACATGATACATGTACATCTCCTTTTATTAATGATAATAACTGAGGATGAACTTAAGCAATCTCAGTTGGCATCAAGTTATATTGTTTGACTAAATGCCACTAACATGGTCAATTATAATTATACAAGTCTGTGATAACAGAGCAAAATAAATATTAGATTTTTCACGTTTTTCTTTTTTTATAGTGTTACAAGGATTTGTATTGTTAGACTTGTACAAATCCTTGATAGTTACAATCCCATGTTGATATTTCAATAAATTGACGTATATACATTTGTAATATCAACAGGACAATTTTTCTTCAATACGAATGGCTGTGCAGAGTTCATTTTAGAGATTTCAAAAGTACACAGTGGTACATGCAGCTATTTTCAATCCATAAGAATAAAGATAGGAAAAGTTTTCAAAGCAGTTGTTTACCATGACTTTCAACTGCTGGTGCATACACTCATTTGGGGAAAAAATCGAAAGACATATGTTAACTGAGTTGAAATCCATCTGACAATATTTATTTTATTAAGATTTCAGTCTCTAATATTAAAAAATTATTTGATGAGGAACGTTCAATTATCTCCCCTTTTATATGCAGGAACAAGCAATTACTTTGAATCAGATGTATCTTGAAGTGTATGGTTTTGCTTGTACAAAGATAGTTAAACTTTGAATTGAATGACAGGGAAACAAATATTTTGTAGGTGTCCATAAAGAGAATGGAAAAGGAAATATTCTATGTAAATTTTATTGTTTTACATTTCATGTAAATCTGAATTTGTAATACATTTAGTATTCATTCTTAGATTCAAATATAGATATTCTAAATAAATTTTATTTGAGTTATAATTGTGAGAACTATATATTTAAAGTAAATTAACTATCTAGCGTTAAAGACAACAACCTTGTTTTTTCAAGTTTAAAGCTTCATATGTAAATTTTATTAAAATTTCAAGTCATGATGGTATTTAAATCCGACATTTAAATATTTCAAATAAAACCAAAATTTAAGGTACACATTTTAAGCCAGATATTCTTTAAATAATGATATTTTCTTGTGAAAACTAAAATTATTTTGAAGTGAGATGTTTTTATCGCCAAATGTATATTACAGATGTTGATGTACAATGTATAAATAATAAGATCTAATATAACCACCCTGCTTAGCTGAGACAATACACCGTTTGCATCCTTTCTGCCAAGGACATAGTGTTTCAATGCAAATGTAGGAGGGACAGCAAAAAGGATAGAATAGAGTTTTAAAAAAAATGGGTTTAGATTTTGTAACAAATCATCCTGCTCCATGTCAGCTACCACTCATCATGTTTGATTCATAAATGATGATATCAATATAAAATAAAATTGTCCTGAATATGACGCTGGAAACTGACCATTCATAAATTTCATCAATCAATTAAGGATTAGGTACCCTTCTGTTGATTCAATGCTAAACATATGGAAATTTTATAGAAAATCCACAGACTTTTATCCGTGTACTATCATATTTAGCTTTTGATGACTGATAGATATAGCATAATTGCATGCAGTGCTAGTATTGATTTCCATAAAACAAGTTTATTAATGTAGTAATTGGTTAAATCAAATAAACATATGGACCAAATCAAGTACATCATGTAGGGTGCGCTCGACTTTGGTGACTCTGCACGAGGTATTTTGGAATTTACAGATTGGTTAGAACTTTGCGTAAAAAATAAACACTAGCACATCATAGAAAAGCAAGTAAGTAATGTATGCTTCAAATTTTATAACAAAAAACCCTGTATTAAAGGCTGTGGATTTTCTATAAAAATCTTGGTTTATTTGCCACAAAGCACTCTTTTTCTATTAAATGCAATGAAACAGTAAATAATAATGCTTTGCATCAAGTTTCCCCCTAGTACATGTACAAAATGGCCTGTCTCAATTATTCATCATATCTGTAGTTTTGACACAATTGATGTTTGAAAAATTCGTACAAAAATGGCTATAGGAAGGGGTCATAAACCTTAATGAGCTACTGTAATTACTGATTGGGAGGAGTGGTATAATTGATGACTAAACTACCTTCATTTCTGTTACGTGTAAAGACTTCATCAGTAATGTTTTAAAACTCACCTGTTAAGTATTATTATAGGATTAATCTTATAGATCATTATATTTTGGGGTGTATTTGTTTTTCTCTATCGAAAATTCATCTTAGGAATCCCAGATTCCACTTCCGGTTGCATATGTCACGGTTGAAAAAAAATTCACCTGACTAATGACCGCCTACCTGTCATTACAGGTAATATCAATTAAATAGACATTTTCAAATGAATATTTGTTTCCAATATCTCTAAACTGAAAGAATATTAGCTGTTTCATTAATGAAACTGTAAATAATGTCATATATTGTTGTATTACCTATATTTTCCATTTTCATATACCTGTCATTACCAAAGGTCAAAGTTGAAGTTGCATTATTACCGATAGACGGCACTGCAATGTTGTTAAGGCCGCCATATTTGATGTTTTGATGCCTTCATAAAAGTGTACCCTTTGAAATCTGCAGTTATTTGAATTATAACAATGTCAGAAACGGCAGTTGAAGAAACACCAGTATCAACAGCAAGCAATACATATATAATTCGTCCTAATTTTCAAAATAAGTAAGTGAAGCTCATGAAATAAAAGAAAACGTGCACTGGCATAGATTGAGACATTCCAATGATAGGGGAGATAATTTCCCAATCTGAATCATGGATTGATATAACAAGCTTCACTGATAAACTATCTCAAATTCTGTGGTACAGTCTTCAATCCATAATCTTAAGGCCTGTTGGCACAAATTGTCTCAATGTGCAGAATTTCTCCTTTGTGAGTTTTGCAACATATTTTCCTCTCTGCCTCTGTTATGTGTCTGGCTAGATTGTATTGTCTGTGCTTGAAAGTTTGTAAAACAAAATATCTGACGCCACAATGGAAATTTGATTGTTGTATGCGTCAAAAGTGCAAGCAGCCGGGATTAGCGATAAGGTGCAGGGATCTCCATAGATGAAAATTGAACGATGGAGGAACTTTCACCATCATAAACCATATCTACGCCATACAGTGTAGCGCGATTGAAAGTATTTCATCCCTCCACATAGGGATAGGTGAACATGCTAATTCATTGCTTATTTAAATTATATTTGTTTGAATTTTCATTATAAATACTATATAGAAGTATTATATATTTTCAATAATTGCCGTTTGTAACCCTTCAAAGGCCAAGCCCTCATGCCCCCTCCATTTCCCTTAGTCGAGAATGACCAATAGCTATCACGAAGGTCCCCATTTAGTTTTTTTGCTATTTTTGGTAATTGATATGGGGGTTAAAAATCATGTGGAGCTTATTTTTCACGGACACTGTCAAATTCAGAAGTCATGAACCCATTACTGGTATGGCTGGTTTGCAGCAACGACAAAACGAGTTGTACGGGTTATGTAAAAAGATTTGTAAAGCAAACGTTGTCAAATGAAAAGTTTTTCAATGAATTTATCTAGCAAATCGATGCTATGCAACATTCATCTTTCGAGTCTGAATAGAAACCGGAAACATGGATGTATCAATTTGATTGTAAACTACGAAATGAATTCGGAATTACGATATGATATTTCTTTACAGGAAATATTAAAAGTTTTTACTTTTTAACTTTTAAAGTAATTCTATATTATCCTTACAATACAGCAGTACCCGAGTTATTTGCGATGAAATAATAATTACTGTTTTACGTCTTATTTTGTACTTCTTAAAAAGGGGGATGCTGATTGCGTAAGTCAAAATAAAAGCATGTGTTCGACTTGTTAAACTTTGTAACTGGATTATTGATTTATTTATTTAATCTAAATTACCATAAGCATTTGTGGAAACTTAGGTAAATAATTCGACAAATGAATCGTCTATCTTCAGATAATATTCTGTTTGGTTTGTTGATCTACCTGTACAAGCTCAGGTACAAGTGATTAGCGATCTTAATCCGGATATCCTTCAGGCGTTAGAACTGTATTGGATTATACTATAAAAAAGCCTGAGGGTTATGCAATTACATGCATTTAATTATAATTGCTAAAAAAATGGTGTCAGGCTTTAAAAACGATCACAGTTTTGAACGATGGCGGAAGACATTTGACGATGGCGCAAGACATTTGAACGATGGCGTGAGTCATTCGACGATGGCGCGAGACATTTGAACGATGGCGGGGCGCCATCGTTAAACAGGCCATGGAGATCCCTGAAGGTGTATGGGATTGAGGAACAGCAGTATTAATTTGCCAGTGCTATCAATATGATGTGCCACTGTTTGTAGTTTGGCTTTCTTCTCTTTGATGTTCTGGCCTTCTTTTCTGGTTAACATATGGTAGCTAAAGTTCAGGTTTCTGATCTGAAGCTCTTGATATTTGATGGAACATATTTCTCATATGTTCTCATGGACATTCTGGGAGGAAATGGTCAGGTGTTTCAGGTGCTCCACAGTTGCATAACTCTATGATGTTGGTTTGGCCTACTCAGTTCTTATAGTTTAATTTTGTGATCAGCAATACAAACATGAGGGTGATAATGGGGGTACCATCATGACGATGAACCGTAAAAATTCTTGCCAATTGATGTTAACAGTAATTTTTAGTGCATGACAATAAAAAAAATGACTGATTTTGACGGAGCACGTTAAACTTTTCCCAAAAATGACGGTAACGATAATTATTTGAGAACCCTGACCAATCACAGTATTATTTTAACCAATTTGATGCTAACGGTAGCTGAAAATGACCGTTTGACGTCTGAGGGTAAAGGGCATTACTACCCTCAAACATATATGAAGAACAGGCTTTTTTTTTGGAACATTTTTTTCCCTTCATTTTCTTATGAACATTGTTCAATACATACTGTATAAATTACACTTGGTCAATGGGATACCGTAGCTGTGACTTAGTATGCTGTTACGCTGTACCTTTTGTTGTGACTTATTGTTTTGTCTGTTGTTCCGCCTTGATTCCCATTTGTGTTAATTATAAGTCATGTTCCAGAAAGGGGGTTTCTTAGTTTCTATATAATATAAATATATTGATACGTAAATTATTTTTAGAATAGAAGACATCTTAGAATCCTTTGTTAAGATATACATTTTGTTCATGTATTAATGAATAAAGTGAGGATAGTTTGGAACAGGAAAAATACTCTATCTGGCCTTGCCATAAATATTCCGGATATTTTATATAAAGTGACATATCTAACCTAAATTAAAAGAGCTTAGCTTGTCTGCCCTCTATGTGGTGACATAAATGTATGGTCCCTCAATTTATGGTCCATTTCTATGCACATTCTGCCTTAAATGTACTCTACTTCTGTCAGAGTTTTGCTTGAACGAAAAGAAATACCTTTTTATTGAAATTTATCATTTTAAGAGCTGCAAACACTTTTTACAAGCTAAGCCTTAAATACCAGGGATCTACCTAATCAAATACTTTTTAATTATTTCAATTTTTCATCTATAGATATGATGAAGAATCCTTTATCAAAAAAATCCTCTTCTACAAAGAGCCTTCACTCTTGTACCCTGCTGCAAGCCTACTTTAAAATCCTTGATGCAATACTGTATTTTATACATTTATAAAATTATAATAGATTTAGACCAACTATGACCATTTAAAAAACTAAGACCCATTGATATATTTATCTTACAGATTTAGACCAATAATAGTAAAAGAAACAATTCATACAGTATTGAATGATAGATTGTCTGGTAAAGTTTATGATGTAGATGAAACAACAGACTTATGTAGAGTTATATCAGATGAAATCAAAACAAAATTAAAAGGTATTTATATTTTAATTAGATAACAAAATATAAAATATTCAAATACATTACAAAAGACATTCAAATTATTATGAACATGTTACTTGTTAATTGTATCTGTAAACTGACACACATAAATTTTGCCATATAGTGATATACTTTATAAATTCAACAATCTACAGATGATTTTTGCGATTTTCGTTATGATGCACAAAAATGAATTAAGATTTGAATTTATTCACACTTGATAGATCTTCACCAGAAACACCCAGTAACAAATAAAAACATTGGAATCAAAACATTGGACGCTGTTTTGGATACAAATTACAGAATAAGAATGTATGGAAGGGATTAAGGTCAGATTTGCATGAGGGAGCTAGTGGTTTTCAGAAAAATTTCAAAATGAATTTACTCCACTTTGGAAAAAAGCTATCGCTGAAGTTCAAATACTTCAGCATGATAGACCAACTTGTGGTTAAATTTATTAATAAGAATTATGAGCCCATTTTAATTATTTCTTAAGGAGACTCGTGAGTTGTTTTATCAATGGCCTATTCATATTTCAGTTTTTCTTACTTTTAACGGTGTATGAAGTGATATCATTTAAATGAATGAAATGATATTTTCCAAATATTAAGATTTTTGTTTTACATTTCCAGATTTAGGTTATGACAGATATAAATTTGTAGTTCAAGTAGTCATTGGGGAACAAAAAGGAGAAGGTGTCAAGTAAGTATTACCTCCCTTTATTTACACAAAATGTAATTAAATACACACAACCAAGGCCTGTGTATCCTTCCCCAATGGAAAAAAAAACTGAAATGCCAGATAATGGCTACTGTAAATTCAGAAATTATTGCGTGCATTTATTATTGCGATTTGTAATTTTAATTTTTGTGATATTGAGAAAAATCCTGTATTCAATTCATATAAAAATTTTCAAAATTATTGCGATTAATACTGTGTCACATTTTGAGCAATAACAAAAACATCGCATTAATTTGTGAATTTACAGTATTATATTACCTGTGTCCTCTGAGAATATCATTGGTTTAAAGTAAACATGCGAGAAGCATGTATTTTCAATATTAGGTCAGTTGGCATGTTTTATCCTAAAGACATGGTCAATGGTTTATTATAAATTACATGGTTAGAAGACAAGATGCCTGCCTTCCAAAATACAAACTGTTGTTGTATTAAAATGAACAAACATAACTAAAAAAAATTATGAGCTTTAGACAAAATATGTGATGTGAAGGTTTACAATTATTCTTTTAATTCACATGTTCCGATAGTCTGTAAGATAAATTTGTTGCACAGTGTGTGAGTGACCTAATATGATTTATAAAATATGGGATCAGTATACCGTTATTCCATATAGGGCAGCCCCCGGCTTGAGCTTTTCTCACTTTCACCCCTTATGGAATTTATTGATGCTATATACAACCTGTTAGGTCACTAGCACATAGTGTAACTAATATTGTGTGTTCCTTGGAATTCTGCCCTCATTTATTTTGAATGGTTATAAAAATATTTTTCTCTACATCCCTCAAAGGAAAATGCTAGACTTGTTTATATTTTATATTTTTACAAGTAAATGAAAAGTTAATTAAGAGTACAGCTGGTTGTTCACATTATTTAGGTAAACAAGCAATTGTCTCAGGTAATACAACTCTCCTTATATCCAGGCAGCTGCTTGTTTCCAGGTAAAACTAAGAATGAACCATCAATTTGATGAGATATTTTTGAACATTTTCAGACACATCGAAATGCATAAATATATTTGAGTGCACACAATTTATGTATTTTTTTACTGTAACATCCATTTATTTTACAAATAAGAGTACTATACAGTATACAGATAGGTAGGTATACAAACACAATCTTGATAAAATCATCATATGATAACTAATAACATTTATTTTCCTTTTTAGAATGGGATGTCGATGTTTCTGGGATTCTGATACTGATAACTATGCACAAGATATATTTATGAATGTAAGTAACTTATTATATTATAAATCTTTTAAACTGTATCAATGCCTACAATGAAACTTATCTATCAATGTTAAAATTATCTTAAAGTTATAATTAAGAATGATGAAGGAGATTATTTTATTAAAATATATTTATTCTTTGATACGAAATTAAAATTGACATGACTTGTCATATTTGAATATTGGTTTACTATGAGAAACATATTTAAGGAAATGATCAGTTTAGATTTCTTTAATCACTTTTAAATGAACAAAAATACCTTTAGGATGTTCTTAGGGGAGGTTTTGGAATTAGTGTCAAATGTTCTGACTCCTTGGTTTTTTTCCATACAAGACAATGTAAAATATTTTGTTCCATAACAAATTTTTATCTGTTCATATAAGACTTGATGGCTCATAATGGGTCATTTGCCAAAATTTAAGCAGAATTTTTAGTTTTTTTCTGATTTGAGACCCAATTAATACCAATGCAAATATAAAGTAAAAGTCAGTGTCAGCTTTTTCCCCACCATATTTTTAAAATCATATATAAATAAAAGAAGCTTCATGATAAAAGTATCAATTTTAAATTTTTGATTTTTTTAATTTCACAAACCCTCACTTAAGTACATCCTTAACAATCATGAATCAATCAATCACAACCACTTTGTTGAAGAAGTTCATGGCATATATAGAAGTGCTAAATTTGACATGTGCATACTCATTGTTAACAGTAATCTAAATGTATTATACTATAAAAAAAAAAAAAAAAAAATTGTACAATGAGTGCATGATGTACAAGTTCCCTTTATCTTCACCTTTAATGTTCCATATCTCAAAATTAAAATTTTTTAAATATAATTTTATGTAAGATTCAAAAGGGAGATTACTCTGGTTGCTTTGTAAGATTGTAACAAAATGTCTTTGGAATAGCTGAATGAATATTTTTAAAAATCTAATGTAAGATAAGATTAATTTCATAATTTGAAGCATACTGTAGTATAACCCTACAATGATATTTGTTCTTAAATAAAGATAGATGTCAATAGGCTTTGTTCTTTCACTATACTAGTTAGCCAGTCTTTTTTTTTTAATTTGCTATTTGAAGTAATCTCTTAACTAATTCATACAGTTTATAAACCAAACTGATTTCCTCTGACGATTTATGTTTATGTTAAGCCATAATAATGCTTATAGAGAGACTCTTAGTTGTTGGTACATATCTAAAAAGTGATTTGGGAGGTTGTTGAGATTGCATTGAAGCCTATTTATCTGGAAAAACAATGATAATTTCTATTTCTTTCTCTTTCCAGGATTCTTTATTCTGTGTGGCAGCAGCATTTGGATGTTTTTACTATTGACTGTGTATCATTAAGATGTTGTGGTCATAAACATTAAAATCATCTTCACCAACAATACTAGGGTATTACTACCTATGAATAGTGACTGTGACCACCTGTTAGAGATTAATTTTGTTATCAAAAGTTAACATTATAATTTACCTTTTATGTTGAAAGAAAAGCTTCATGTACATATTCAAACTGTGATATAAATTATAATGAACTTGAATGTACTTTGTTGACATTAAATAGAAATATCTATTAAAATATATAATTATGATAATGCACGCTTGCAAATACATGTACCTTGTTCGTCTGTCCAACAAATAATTTAGTCACACTTTTCGCAAGTACTATTGAATACATGTAGAATAATTCTATGTTTGGTCAGCAGCTTGACAGTGATGATTTTGAATGGTGATCTCTTTATGGATCTTATGATACCTTTTTGCTGATACTTTGAATCTCCCAATATGTTAAATAAACTTGGAAAAAAAAAATTGTCACAAATTTATCTTATACTGTACAAAATAACTTTAAATTTGGTCAGCAACTTGACAGTGATCAGTTGTAAAAAAAAAGGGCTTTTTGAATCTGTTGGACAACAACTTTATGTTTTCAGATACTTTGATTACAAACATGAGTATGTTTGCACGACAGAGCATGCATTCATGTTTGGTTTTCCTTTTATAGTTTAATGTAGGTTATAATAATTTTTCTTGGTCTTTCCTATGGAGCAATATAAACACAAACCTTTACTACAACCTATTTGATAACAATTTGTTGGTTGTCTCTTGAAAAGTTATTTATTCTGATTAGATGCTAAAACAACAATGGCAATATAGACCACACAGTGCAGCTCGACCTTAGAAATTTTGTTCTTTTAGCTATTATGAGATTATCTTTGCCACTACATTACTACAAAATAATAAAAAGGTAAAAATCTTATTATAATATAAGTAGTCCCTCTTTTTAAAATGGCGGTTTACAGTGATAAGGAGTTGGTTCGTCAGTCCATTTCTCCTTCTGTTTCATTTTTGTGTCCATGACTGCCCCTGAATTACTTAACTGAAATATTTATAACTTTCACAGATTCTGAATCATATAATATACTTTTGCAACTTACTAACTTATCACCAGCCCAGTAGTCACCACTTCGGTGTTGACATGAATATCAATTATATGGTCATTTTTATAAATTTTCTGTTTACAAAACCTTGAATTTTTCGAAAAACTAAGGATTTTCTTACCCCAGGAGTAGATTACCTTAGCCGTATTTGGCACAACTTTTTGAAATTTTGGATCCTCAATGCTCTTCAACTTTGTATTGATTTGGCTTTTTAACTATTTTGATCTGAGCGTCACTGATGAGTCTTATGTAGACGAAACGCGCGTCTGGCGTATAAAATTATAATCCTGGTACTTTTGATAACTATTTGCAAGGGGTAGAGTAATCATAGGTGTGAGCTTTACTGACAGTACCTCTAGTTTATTCTGGAATGAAGTGGATTGTTCTAGTAGTAGAATGTAATATGGTATCTCTCTGTCAGAATACACAACCTTGGTAGTTGACTCATATGGTAGCATGCTTGAGTTGAGTCTGGTAGGTTTACTGGATTAATCTGCAGCTTAGTTGAATCAAATACTTGGGAATTGCTATTTAGCATGCACATTTAATAGCAAGGGCACAAGCTGGCTTGGTAATAGTTGGAATAATAATGCAACTTTTTATAAACAGGATTCAATATGATAGCCTAGAACAAAACAGCATAATTATGATTCATATTTAATAAACATGGTATTTGATTGAATATTCATGTAATATTTACAGCTGGACATGAATCAGTCATTTGTCAAACAATCAATCTAAATAGAAAAGATAAACATTGACAAAAACGAAAAACGATGAAAAGAACCGTAAACAATACACAACATAGAAAACTACACTAAAAGATTCAACCAAAACCTGGGAGTATCCTATATGCTTCTGAAGGATAAGCAGACCTGGTCCACATGTTTGAGTGATCGTGTTGGTCATGTAAGTGCAGACTTGGTGATGATTTTGATTCAGTGTTGTTGTGTTTGATGAAGAGAATGTGATTACGGTTACAATTGGAACATATGGTATTTATCGAAAAGATATTCCAGATCAGTAAGCCAAATCGTGATGGCATTCGTATGATTTTCGAAGAGATGACTTCAACATAACCACTTTGAACCCTTGGTTTAATAGCTTTATTGTAAGCAGCAAACTATCAAGAACAAAATCATAATAGGAAATACAAGCTTTGGAATATATTATCAACTGGTCTGAGAATTATACTCTGTATATGTGCGCTGCAGAGATGTTGCTACATGTACATAGAAATGGGAGGTTGAAATCATCTCTATTGTCTTCAGTTTTGTTCTCAGCCTACCCTGGCGTTCTAGATTTCATTATAAATGAAACAGAATTAAATGTATATATCTATAGTATCCTTTATTTGAAGTACGATGGGGTAGATCAGTTTAACATTTTCAGAAAAAAAGGACCACTGATGGTTCCGGCTAATGTTATTTTAAGAGTATTTTTTGTTGGAATCAGAGTGTTTATTTTACAAAGTATGGTTGTCTGTGATCTTTGAAATTAAGACCAATCTGATACCTTCAAATTTTGTTTCCTTGAGCTACCTTGGACCTTTTATAAGGTCAAAAGACCCAAACACATGTTCCAAATACATTCTCGAGGATATTTCTACATCGTATGTTTCATTTACAACGTCTAATTTTGAAAATAAATTCCAAATCTGATTTCGTATACGATTCATTCAAAGACATTTAAACTTTGACGTACAATAAAAACCTTTTATACAACAGTTTAGATCATATGTCATAGTTTGACACTAACTCTTTTAAGGATAAATTAGTATATTTATAATAGTGAATTGACTTCTGGTTATTTCACATGGTCAGACGAAGGTATTCCAAACCTAGATGTTTCACAAATTAAATATCTAGTTCTGATTCAAATTTGCAATGAACATGCTGCTCATTGCCAGATTAATTTGAAGTAACAGACAATATTTCGATAACACCCCTGTTAAAGTAATTAGATGGTACATTCCATTTATTTTGTTTTGGAAATTAAAAAACCACAGAATTTAAGAGTTCTTATCAGAACCAGATACTGTACCGTAAGAGTACAATTTAAATATCAACTGCCTGATTAATTTATGAACTTCATAATTTCGTTACAACACTTTTTCTGCATTAACAAAAGAAAAGGCAGAGATTTGACAAAAGATGAGTACCAATGGAATAGATATTGAAGGTAAGTTTTTTAATAATCATTTAAAAGATAAAGGTAATTAATCAAAAGTAAAAAAAATAATATATACAAACCCATTTAATTTTTAACACATGTTTGTATCATATAGTAAATTATCAAATACTGGAAAAAAATATTTGTAACGAACACCAGTCACCCAACTCTGATACAATTCGGGGTTATAATGCTCTGATTATCTTGTAGAAGGCTAAGATGACTGTGTTCATGTTCATTCAGTCCCTAGTCGAACCGGTTTGAAATATTTCGCAGCAATATCAATTTGACTCTGAAGGAGATATTGTATGTATATTAAAAGTCTGGCCAGAAAATAGGTCACTAGAACCAGAAAATCGAGATTTATACTACATTTTTGTACATGCATTTTGGAAAGAGATGAGAGTATCATTTTCGAAGATTCTTAATTTCTCAGATAAATGAAAAATTCTTTTATAAAAAAAAATATTCATTGGAATTTACCGCAACGCCTGTGAAAAATTCACCCTAATGGCTCAGTATCATATATTTTGGAACCGATTAATCTGATCGAGACGATTTCTTTTCCAACTAATTCAATGCAGCAAGTGTCTTCAAAAAAATATTATATCTCGATCTCAAACAGTTTAACAGCAACGTGAATTGTTATCAGGAGCATGTATTAAATCATATCCGCCTTCGTGTCGAAGAAGCGTCGTTTATCTTTAAAAATTATGAAATGCGAGACATTAACATAAAACATGATGTATTTATTCCATATCATCAAGATTTTGTGGTTTTACAAAGAGTTAGGAAGAATTTCAAATGAAAACCAGACTATTTCATTACTTTTTATCATAAAATATATACAAATTGTACAGTAAATAATTTGAATAAAAAAAAAATTGATTTTCTCGATTTATTGGCTTTAGTAATTTTTAGCGGATGTGTGTGTATCGAACTGCCAAATATATATGTTTTAAGTTTTATCCAGTTGCTGTTAACATTTAAAAAAAAACACGAAGTAAAACAGATGTAAATCTCGGTTACACATGGTAGGTTAATTCAAATAGATAAAAGATGCAAAAGATCAGATAGCAACCACTTTAACTATTTAACAAGTAAACATAGTATGCACCACATCAAATTAGTTCTCAGTTCTTCAATATCTTTAAACGATATAAAGTCTGACCACCAACATTCGATGTAATATATCTATGTTTCAGTTTATTTATACTTTACATTGCCTTTGAAGCAGTCTCTTTGTATTTGATTTTGTTACAGTTATAATGTACATTTAAGCTCATAAAAATCTTGGTTTTCAATTCCAATTTCAGTAAGACAAATTTCTAAAATAAACATCAATTAGACACGTAACGATATGATAAAAGTTTATTTGCTCGATGATTTTTTTTTTAATTTCGTTTTGAAGAAAAATTAAAAAAAAAGTTGTTTTGTATCCTGAATGAAACAAGATCTAAATCTTTTATTGTACAGTAATCTAGGAAGTCATTTGAAATAAGCAATGTACTTCCCTAATGCTCATGTTTGGTTGTTTGGCTTTGTGGATTCTTAGAGCTAGGAGATACGTATTACAGCTACCAATAGACGAACTTTATTAACATAGTTTGCATCATATGGTTCAACGTGTTTTACTTTGACTCACATTTTCCTTTGAAATTTAAAACTTGAAAAATGTCATGTTTTCAAAAGAACAAACATACCACCAGCCACGCATGCTATCAATCAAAATCGTGTAACAGTTTAAAAAAAAAATCTTTACATGTTTTTAACATAAAAACTCAAAGAAGGACCACTAGGATAGTGTCATCATTTATAACATTTCAGAATGAATGAAAGACGAGCTGTTGCGAATAGATTAGTAGGTTATCTGGAACGATACATGAATTAGGTCTGTAATTACTCGCCATGCACTTGCTTCTAATCTACGACATGCTGTTTACATGTGAATAGAATAAATAATTTCTTGATTAAACGTCAATTATGCAAACCTCACAAATACAAAAAAACGTATTAAATTTAATTAAACTAGACATCAAAAGATCATTTGGTCTCCCGGTTATAGAGGGACATCGACAACACAGCTTGCACGAAATGACAAGTTAGACTTAAATCTACACAGCATAGAAATAAATTAAAGTAAACAACTTATTACACATACACCAAATTCTCAAAAGGCAAACAAAAAAATTAAGACATTTGGTTTATATCGTTCAACTTCGTTCCGCTATGGCGGCCTTCTTTAATATCATACAGGCAACAAACCACGATTCTATAAGAAAACATTTAAGGATCTTTCGTACACGATTACAACTATATATAAGCTCAGTGGTTCCTTACAGCCAGATCAGCAGCTTCAAACTATTCTTAAATATTGTTCCGGTATCAGCAATCTTTAAATTCACATGATTTCCTTGTACGGGTTTGAATTCATTTTAGTTCTTTTTGGTATTATCAGCTCTTAAGCGTTTTGTTTACAGTTTCGACATTTGAATATGTATGCCTCGAGCATCACAGAAGAGTCCTTAATAGTGGAAATGCGTATCTGGTGCAGTAAAATTGGTGCGGTAGATTTTGTAACAGGTCATTACGCTTGTTTTTACTTTTCCCTAAAGCAAATTTTGGTAAATGTTATTAACTGGTGAAGAAATCTATATCAAAAGTAATTATTTCAAAATAAATTCAGAACTAAAGCTTAATTTTGCTTCGTTTATTTTGTTGTATCGAGTTGAAAGAAAAAGATAAACCATATTTTTGTTAAAACCACAAAGCTGTCAAAGACTGTTAACCGTTGTGTTGGCACAAGTTTGTACAATCATTAATATATAACCATGCGGTGGTTAACCAAATAATTAAGAAGGGGAAATAAATGAACATTAGCTAAGAAGGAAACAAATCTAAATCAGAAAATCTTTCTTATCAACAGTTTCTTTAAGTTTGTCCATTAATTGAACTTAGTTTTAGATGCATTGTTTTTTATCAGTTGTTAGTGGCTTTGAACTATATAGCTGCCAGTATCTGCGAGTACTCTCAGATCTGTACTAAGTGTCTTTTTGTTGTTGGGATGTACAAGTACCCGGCCATGTTAACTTTGTGTAGTATTTGTATGTGTATTTATCTAATGAGTTAAGCCCTTTTCAACTGATTTTTATACTTCGTTTTTAGCTCACCTGGCCGAAAGGCCAAGTGAGCTTTTCTCATCACTTGGCGTCCGGCGTCCGTCGTCGTCGTCCGTCGTCCGTCGTCGTCCTGCGTTAACTTTTACAAAAATCTTCTCCTCTGAAACTACTGGGCCAAATTTAACCAAACTTGGCCACAATCATCATTGGGGTATCTAGTTTAAAAAATGTGTCCGGTGACCCGGCCAACCAACCAAGATGGCCGCCATGGCTAAAAATAGAACATAGGGGTAAAATGCAGTTTTTGGCTTATAACTCAAAAACCAAAGCATTTAGAGCAAATCTGACGGGGTAAAATTGTTCATCAGGTCAAGATCTAACTGCCCTGAAATTTTCAGATGAATCGGACATTTCGTTGTTGGGTTGCTGCCCCTGAAATGGTAATTTTAAGGAAATTTTGCTGTTTTTGGTTATTATCTTGAATATTATTATAGATAGAGATAAACTGTAATCAGCAATAATGTTCAGCAAAGTAAGATCTACAAATAAGTTAACATGACCAAAATGGTCAGTTGACCACTTTAGGAGTTATTGCCCTTTATAGTCAATTTTTAACCATTTTTCGTAAATCTTAGTAATCTTTTAGAAAAATCTTCTCCTCTGAAACTACTGGGCCAAATTTAACCAAACTTGGCCATAATCATCATTGGGGTATCTAGTTTAAAAAATGTGTCTGGTGCCCCGCCCAACCAACCAAGATGGCTGCCATGGCTAAAAATAGAACATAGGGGTAAAATGCAGTTTTTGGCTTAGAACTCAAAAACCAAAGCATTTAGAGCAAATCTGACGGGATAAAATTGTTCATCAGGTCAAGATCTAGCTGCCCTGAAATTTTCAGATGAATCGGACATTCCGTTGTTGGGTTGCTGCCCCTGAAATGGAAATTTTAAGGAAATTTTGCTGTTTTTGGTTATTATCTTGAATATTATTATAGATAGAGATAAACTATATTCAGCAATAATGTTCAGCAAAGTAAGATCTACAAATAAGTCAACATGACCAAAATGGTCAGTTGACCACTTTAGGAGTTATTGCCCTTTATAGTCAATTTTTAACCATTTTTCGTAAATCTTAGTAATCTTTTAGAAAAATCGTCTCCTCTGAAACTACTGGGCCAAATTTAACCAAACTTGGCCATAATCATTATTGGGGTATCTAGTTTAAAAAATGTGTCTGGTGCCCCGCCTAACCAACCAAGATGGCTGCCATGGCTAAAAATAGAACATAGGGGTAAAATGCAGTTTTTGGCTTATAACTCAAAAACCAAAGCATTTAGAGCAAATCTGACGGGATAAAATTGTTCATCAGGTCAAGATCTAGCTGCCCTGAAATTTTCAGATGAATCGGACATTCCGTTGTTGAGTTGCTGCCCCTGAAATGGTAATTTTAAGGAAATTTTGCTGTTTTTGGTTATTATCTTGAATATTATTATAGATAGAGATAAACTGTAAACAGCAATAATGTTGAGCAAAGTAAGATCTACAACATTCCGTTGTTGGGTTACTGCCCCTGAAATGGTAATTTTAAGGAAATTTTGCTGTTTTTGGTTATTATCTTGAATATTATTATAGATAGAGATAAACTTTTAACAGCAATATTTAATGTTCAGCAAAGTAAGAACTAAAAATAAGTCACTATGACCAAAATAGTCAATTGACCCCCTAAGGAGTTATTGCCCTTCATAGTCAATTTTTAACAATTTTCTTAAAATTTGAAGATTTTCAATAACATTTTCCACAGAAAGTACTGTTATAGATAGAGATAATTGTAAGCAGCATAATGTTTAGTAAAGTAAGATCTACAAACACATCACCATCACCAAAACACAATTTTGTCATGAATCCATCTGTGTCCATTGTTTAATATTCACATAGACCAAGGTGAGCGACACAGGCTCTTTAGAGACTCTAGTTATGTTGTACTGCTATACCATATTGTCCCAGGTTAGGAATCCGCCAACATGTTTAACCCCGTCACATTCTGTATGTATGTGCCTGTCCCAAGTCAGGAGTCTGTAATTCAGTGGTTTTCGTTTGTTTTTTTAGCTCACCTGGCCCAAAAGGGCCAAGTGAGCTTTTCCCATCACTTTGCGTCCGTCGTCCGTCGTCCGTCGTCGTTAACTTTTACAAAAATCTTCTCCTCTGAAACTACTGGGTCAAATTAAACCAAACTTGGCCACAATCATCATTGGGGTATCTTGTTTAAAAAATGTGTCCGGTGACCCGGCCAACCAACCAAGATGGCCGCCATGTCTAAAAATAGAACATAGGGGTTAAATGCAGTTTTTGGCTTATAACTCAAAAACCAAAGCATTTAGAGCAAATCTGACAGGGGTAAAATTGTTTATCAGGTCAAGATCTATCTGCCCTTAAATTTTCAGATGAATCGGACAACCCGTTGTTGGGTTGCTGCCCCTAAAATGATAATTTTAAGGAAATTTTACTGTTTTTGGTTATTATCTTGAATATTATTATAGATAGAGATAAACTGTAAAAAGCAATAATGTTCAGCAAAGTAAGATTTACAAATAAGTCAACATGACCGAAATGGTCAATTGACCCCTTTAGGAGTTATTGCCCTTTATAGTCAATTTTTAATCATTTTTCGTAAATCGTAGTTATCTTTTACAAAAATCTTCTCCTCTGAAACTACTGTGCCAAATTAATCCAAACTTGGCCACAATCATCTTTAGGGTATCTAGTTTTAAAAATGTGTCCGATGACCCGGTCATCAAATCAAGATGGCCGCCACGGCTAAACATAGAACATAGGGGTAAAATGCAGTTTTTGGCTTATAACTCAAAAACCAAAGAATTTAGAGCAAATCTGACGGAGTAAAATTGTTTATCAGGTCAAGATCTATCTGCCCTGAAATTTTCAGATGAATCGGACTACCCGTTGTTGGGTTGCTGCCCCTGAATCGGTAATTTTAAGGAAATTTTGCTGTTTTGGGTTATTATCTTGAATATTATTATAGATAGAGATAAACTGTAAACAGTAATAATGTTCAGCAAAGTAAGATTTACAAATAAGTCAACATGACCGAAATGGTCAATTGACCCCCTAAGGAGTTATTGTCCTTTATAGTCAATTTTTAACAATTTTCATAAAATTTGTAAATTTTTATTAACATTTTCCACTGAAACTAACTACTGGGCCAAGTTCATTATAGATAGAGATAATTGTAAGCAGCAAGACTGTTTAGTAAAGTAAGATGTACAAACACATCACCATCACCAAAACACAATTTTGTCACGAATCCATCTGCTTCGTTTGTTTAATATTCACATAGACCAAGGTGAGCGACACAGGCTCTTTAGAGCCTCTAGTTGTGTTACATATTTGTTTTCCGTTCATTTTTTGGTACATAAATTATACAGTTAGTTTTCTCGTTTGAATTGTTTTACATTGTCATTTCGGGGCATATTATAGCTGACTTTGTGGTATGGGCTTTGCTCATTGTTGAAGGCCGTACGGTGACCTATAATTGTTAACTCCTGTGTCATTTGGTCCCTTGTGGAGAGTTGTCTCATTGGCAATCATACCACATCTTCTTTTTTTTTTATTTTCAAACCAGTTTGGTTAATATGGATTTTATTAAGTTGGTGCATAAATAAATATTTTTAGAGTTACATGTATGTGGGGTTTTAATTTAAAGAGGGACGAAAGATACCAGAGGGACAGTCAAACTCTTAGATTGAAAATAAACTGATGACGCCATGGCTAAAAATAAAAAGACCGTTATTCCGTAACGGTCAACCAACTCGTAATGGCGTCCGTAAAATTTTACGAAGGGATGATTTCGAGTTCACCATTTGGAACTCTTGGTTTAATAGCTTCTAGCAATCCTCTATCAAGAAAAATCATGATAGGAAATACAAGCCCGGGAATAATTTAAGTGTCAATCTGCAATCTTTACTGAGTGACACGTCAATTTATATTTAGTTCATAGATATTAGAGGGACAAAAATGAATATCAAATGTCTTTCCAAGGCAGAAAACTACTCAAAACGGAGCAAACGTTAAAATTTTGAGCTGACAAAATAACAAAATAGAATGTGGGATTCCACGCATACATATTATATAAGAGTAGGCAATAACGCTATTGTGTGTAAGCTTGTTTTTTTTTATCCCTGGACAAATCTTGCACATAGTGGGTACGTCTTTACATCGGCGACGGGTGCAAAATATATCAGCATGTATATTCTTTGAGGAAAAATACGGTGCAAAATGACTTTAAGAAACGAGTGTTATATTGACTTTGATATGTTAAGCAAAATGCTTTGTATTCTTTTATTTTTTTACAGAAGTGAGAGAAGTATTTGATTTGTACGATTTTTGGGACGGTCGTGATGGTTTGATAGACGCTGAAAAGGTTGGTGACCTTTTACGGTGTTGTGGATATTACCCAACAGAATCATTTGTTAAGAAAGTTGGAGGAACCCAAAAGGCTGGTATGTTTTATTCTATTTATATCGCAAAAATATAGACACTTGCAGTACCCAACGTTCATTTGAGTGTTTTATACATCCATCAATCTTTCAACTCTGAATGAAATTGGTTTAAGTTTGCGGAGATGAAAAAAGAACAACACTCAATGTCATTTTATTTCCTCTTCTTATCGGACAAAATAGGTAAACAAATAAATGGGTAAAATAGAAGAAAAATATATACAAAAAAATCGACATAAGAGAACCAATGTTACATGTCGGCGGCTATAATTTGGAGTAAAATTGAGAAAGGAAATGGGGAATGTGTCAAAGCGACAACAACCCAACCATAGAGGCTAGAGCAGACAACAGCAGAAGGCCACCAATTGGTCTTCAATGTAGCGAGAAACTCCCGCACCCGGGGGCGTCCTTCATCTGGCCCCTTAAAAATATGTACTAGTTCAGTGATAATGGACGTCATACTAAACTCCGAATGAATACTGCAACGTTATGAACAGTAATATAGAGTGCTCTTCCTGAAGAAGATCTTTACGGAATTTGAATGTCAAAATTCAAGTCTTGTTTCAAACTTTTAATAAACGAAAAGAATAAAAACAGTAATTAAAAGTATAAATGTTTCATGTCAATCTGATATTTACAGTTTGCTGTTTCATCCTTGTTCCATTTTATGGGAGCACACTGCGCATGAAGGTTGTATGTTGATCTTTAGTTGTTAACTGAGAATTAATTTCGTCTTTAATGATAGTTGTCTCATTGGCAACCAAACTACGTCTCTTTATCTTCATATAGAACCTAAATGAAAGATTCCGAGGGTTACTCCCAAAACTTGGTTGCTTTTATATTAATAATATTATCTGTCCATTTTATTCAATTAAGCATATAACATGTATTTACAGGAGAAAAACAATTTTCGTTCGAAGAATTTATTCCAATAGTTAAAGCAATAGAAAAAGAAAAAGACACTGGAACTATACAAGATTTCATGGAGGCATTCAAGTCGTTTGACAGGGAAGGCATGGGATTTATCTCCCTTGGTGAAATGAGACATATGTTAACAGTAATGGGTATATTTGAATTTTATAACCTATTCGAATTTCACATAGTGCATGGTCAATTAGGTCTTGATTTTCATAGAACTTATTAAAAAATTGACATCCGTTATAAATGTTAAAAAATATCCATTGAAAAATTGTTGACTGAATTAATAGAAATTCTGTTTGTAGAAAAGAGGATATCTTAATTATTTGCGGTTTAAGTTGAACATTTATGACTTATGTATGAAAGAAGATGGACTATATCTTTAAATTTAGAATGAAATTCAAAACAGTGTAGCTGTGGCCATTGATTGACACATTAAAATCATCCATTGACTGGGACAATTTAGGTGAACGTTTGTATGTAACGACCAATGCTCACTGTGTACTTTTTAAAGACACTTAAACTATGGGGTCACCAAAGGTTCTCAACACCTAAATAAAGTAATTCGAAAAATTAATCAGAAATAACACGATATTTTGATTTATATCAATTATATAAATCAAAACACAGAGGTTATTCCTGATTAATTTTTCGAATTATTTTATAATTAAAGGCGTTAAGAAACCTTTGGTGACCCCACAGTTTAAATGTCTATCGTAGGTACGTCGTGAACAGTGGTCGTTACAGACAAACGTTCGCGTAAATTGTCCCAGTCAATGGATGATTTTAATGTGTCAATCAATGGCCACAGCTACACTGTTTTGAATTTCATTCTAGAAATATTTTAAATTGTACTCTGAAACTCACTTATAACGTTATTTGACTTGAATTTTTTTTTTTATCTCCGCGCTCCCCAAAAGTATGTTCCGCCGGCTCTTACACTGTAACATAAAGTGTTTACTCTTTGATCTTACAGGAGATAAGTTAAAAGACGAGGAAATAGACGAAATTTTGCAAGAAACTGATGTTCAAGCGGATTTAGATGGTAACATTAAATTTGAAGGTAATACCAGTATGGCAAACACGGATTCTGAAATTTTTATGGTGTTCTGTTGCAGGAATACGGATTCAAGAAAAAAAATCAACAAAGTTTTTCGTTATCTTTTTATTTAAAAAAATATCTTTACATATATTTGGGAAAAAAAACCAAATGAAATGATGTTCATGCTCAAAACCCACGATTTTGGAATGATCTTCGTCAGACTCACTCGTCGCACTTACAATTTGAAAGACAAAAATAATGTTGATAACATAACAACCAGAAGAACCTAAATCATAGAACATCCAACATCGTATTATTTCAACTTTACAATAGCCTAAGCACTATTTAATTGCCCTCTGTGCCAAAGACAATATGTCACCGCCTGTGTTTTGTGTTGGCAAATCACATAAAAAGCCTCAGTAGATTCTTTAAAAAAATAGATAAGCATATTGCTGTTTCAAATAGTGAATCGATGTTTTCGATTTATTCTTATGTCAGTTACATGTATTAATAATATTAATATACTAGTAAATTGTAATCATACACTTTCAGATTTCATCAAGAAAGTTTTAGATGGACCTCCTGAGACAAACCCCAAATATTAGTGGAGACATGGAACTGGAGGATATTTTCCTATTAATTCAAAATACTTATATTTACGTCATATATGTTACAGACGATGAGTGTCAAAATTGTATCATATTTATGATAGTTTTGCATCTTCATATTCTTTTTTTATATAATAGATTCCGAAAAATTATCCATGTAAGCTGAGACTATAGTATAAGATGTAAGGCACATCATTTCATATAAAATCATCATTTGGATATGCTATTTGTGTTTGTTGATAATTTTTCATTTACTTGTCTGGGAGTTATAATTTTATATATGATTGTATAATAGATAAAACATGAACATTCTGATGTAGAAATTCAAAATTGAAAAAAGTAATGTTTGTACTTGTAATGTAGAGGCGACGGGCAGATCAATAGGAAGAGGTAGTTTTGATGCCTAATTTTGTCACAAGTAGTAGGGGACGAAAAATAAAAACACGTTGGCTTGTATTATAAACGTAAACTTTTACTTAAATACAAAAATCTTCAATTTTCAAATTGCTGTTGATTAATCCCCTATTGCCGTTAAATCCGCCATTGACTTGTAACTTGCTATTGTGCATTATATAGACCAGAGAACAGAAGCGTCAATGTTGCAAATTACAGAAAGAACTGAACAAACAGCGGACAATTACAAAATAATATGTAGAAAACCCAACAGATCAGGTAACATTGATTTTAAACAGGAGCTAGGTGGCTCCAGGTGATTATAAGAAGGTCATTTTATTAAACACTTTGTACAAGAGGTCCGTTGATATGAGGCATACAAAAGTCAAGTAAATACATAGTCCTACATATAAAAACGATATATATATATATATTATTTGCACCCTGAAAACAACCAGTAGCTCCAATTCCATGATGGAATGATCGATATTATCGTGATCGCAAACACAAAGTTTTGATAAGGTATAGCTTTTGTCCCATCTAAGTGGTAGAGGACAAGATATTTGAAAAAAACTCTATTGCCACAGTATACACACTACTATGGACCTTTGAAAAAAATTCTTTTAAAATGCAGAAAAAAGGCCTGTCATTTTATAGAAGGATTTGTCACTCTTTGCTTAGAAATGAAAGATTTTGCACACTATGAAGCTGAACCCACTGAATGGTTGTTGAATTCTTCAACAGTGTTTTTTTTTTTCTCACGGAGAAAATATCAAAATGTTTTACCACTATGTCAACTATATCCGCGAACAGTAGTATAGTCCTTTAAACGTTCAAAGTAAATATTGGTCTGCATACATATATGAACATGTGAACAGTTGTTTAGACAGTTTATATTACAGAAATATCATGTTAATATTCCTATGAAAATGTTGTTCAAACATAAACGATTGTCTATAATGTATAAACAGCAACTGAAGAGTGATTTAAGTAGAACTGCTCGGCTAAGTTTTTTGCTCCTTATTCTATTTCATATCATGTTCGTCCCTACACATTTTCAAATGCATTCTATCATCCCGGTCAAATGGTCTAAAGATGGTCCCAGATTTTAGTATTTTCGAGTTGTCAAATTCAAACCAGTTTTTAAGGAGAATATTCATAGCAGATTCATCGTATCTATGACAGTCTGCATACTCTTTTCCTGAAAAGTCGAAATCACACTTCCATTTGGCTGATTGTGGAGCTAAACACTTTGGTTCCATCGCACAGGCAACCAGTAATTTCATAAATTTATTAATGACATTGTCGGAATTATGAAGAATTAAGGCAAATATTTCCATATGTGGCGTGTGATACAATTTCTTTCTATCTGTTGGTAAGTATTTGTACATCTGACGATGGGTTACGGCGTGTGTCGTGTGTGGCGAATTTTGGCCAAGAACTCTCACTTGAAGATCGGCCGATGTTTTAAAAACATCCATTATAGCTGGAGAAATTGCCACGAAACCAGGATTTATCCACATTATATGACCAAACTCCGCCAAAGCAGTCTGAAATAATACACAAAACATTAAAATAATAAACAAAAGAAAACAGAAAAACAAACTAACTAGGCATAATACATGTTCGAATACCTTTAAAGTAAAACGATGCACTACATTTCCATGCATGTTGTCAAGCTCCACTGGTTTTTTTTTTTGTACCCTTAAGTCGTAAGTAAAGACGTGGTTAAGATGAATGTCGTTATGGTAAAATATTAAGAACTCTTAAAATACTTTGGAAATGTTGTTTCATTTTTTTCAAGCACTATCTTCAGTAACGGAATTTGCATGAAATATTTGCCACTAGTCCTAAAAGGTCTACACCCGAGAAATCTAAAATTGACTGAATTTTCTATAAATATGGAGTATTCAATCGTAAGCCTATAAAATATTTGTTATTCGGTGGTTGTGTTGGAATTTTGTCTGTCATTTTGTTTTTCGTTTAATGCTTGGTCATAAATATTTTTCTTTGTTTAATAGATTTGTGCCTTTTAAGGCTAACTATACCAGTATACAGTACTTGTTTTTTCGTTTGCTGAAGGATGTATGATACCTTGCAGGTGCTTACTTACGTCTATACCTTTGAGTAACTTGAATTATTTTTTTTTGGAACTATACGGCCGTTTGTGCATGAATTCACCACCCTTTATTTCATGTAAACAAAGGCATGTTTTCCAACAGCTACTCACCTGAATAATAAGTGGCTTCCAGTGATAATGATTCCAAACGGAAACGAAGTCGGGGAACAAATTGGACCAAAACTCTCGTATCCTCACGTTGCATGCTGCCATCAACTATAAAATATTAACATATCGCATCAAATAATCAGACTGAATAATTATATGTTTTAATAACTGACTGCGCTAAAAGTGGTGAAAATTTTCATTGGATTACTAGTATATCTTTCTGAATGTGATGCATGGCTATATTTTGGAAATTGACATACATGTATCATGAAAATCTGTTTTTTCTCCTAATTATGTTTGACTTAGTCGTTCTTTCCATTTTCTATATAGGATCGTGTTTTCTTATACCAACTCCATTCATACTAACTAGACATTCAGAAGTTCCGATCCCGATTTAACCGTTCCAAACGTGAAAGTGGGACATACCACTGATGTTTTATGCTTTCAATCAAATTTGTTTATTTTTCTTGAATAAATCAAATTAAAGTTCCAATATTCAACATACTGACAGCATAACTGTTACTACATTTCAATCAAAGAAACTCCAACAAATTAATGTTTTGGTGTTTACGAATAGAGAATACCACACGAGCAGTAATTGCAGTTGTGCTGCTTTTGAAATTTGTTTTCTTTAACCTTTATAATTTCTATGTAATAGTCTAAATCTTACATGTCTTCTCTGTCTATCTGTAAGGTCAAGGTCAAAAATATAGATTTTCTTATCTGGATAGAACTTCTGGAGAGATACGACCAATTGTTTTACTGCTTCGAAATCTTTGCTATTCGCCGCAGTGACTATTTCTGGGATTCCGTGTTCCTCGTGTACATCCATAGTACCTTTAATTTCAACCTCCATCTTTTCGACTACTTTATTTGCTTTCTCCAAGAAAACAGGATTTGCTGATGGTATTACGGCTGGTTTGTCGTCTATGAATTTCTCTGCTTTCTTCAACTCTTCCTCTTCTCTCTGTAGTGCGACGAGATCTACCTTCATTTCGTCCTCTACCTTTTCCTCTGACACTATTTTAACTTCATCTAAAATTTCTGCTATTTTGCTTTCAATATTGTGTTCCCGTTCTAATGCTTTGGCCTCTTGTTGTTTATCTTCAACAATTTCTAATTGTTCTAAGTGTATTATATCGTCTTTATTTTCTCGTCTTATATCGTCTTTATTTTCTCGTCTTATATCGTCTCTATTGTCTTGTCTTATGTCTCCTTTGTTTTCTTGTTTTATATCGTATTCAGTTTCTTGTTTTATACCATCTTTGTTTTCTTGCTTAATCTCATACTTGGACTGGTCTGATTGGTCTAGGTCCATAATGTCGTTGGTATCAACGGCTTGTTCAATATGAATTTCATTTTTAGCTTTGTCTATTGATTTTTTAAAACTTTCATATCTTTTTCTTTTTTCTTTTAATCTAGATAGTATTTGTTTTTCCTCCATCAACGAATCCTTATATACATTTTCATTGTTTCCCGATCTAGCTTTGAACGAATCAATTTCTTCGTTTACTTTCTTATCTTGATTATCTTTTATTGTTGGTATACTTTGAGGTACATCTTTAAAATTGTCATCACTCTAAAAAGGAAGGTATATTGTTTATTTGGTATGCATAAGTAGACATTCATGTTTTTCTCTGATTTGTAATGACGTCAAATATACTCTCAATCCATGCAGTGAATGTTGGATGTCCACTGATTGATATTTTAGTATTAGAGGAATGGTTTTAATATTACCAGTAACTGCGAGTACTCCCATGTCTGTTCTTTGTGTCTTTTTTGTTGTTGGGACGTAAAAGTACCCTGCAACGTCCACTCTGTGATTTTTGTTACAGCTTAGGGGTGGGTTGATGCCTTAAAGCTAGTTTAACCCCGTCACATTCTGCATGTGCCTGTCCCAAGTCAGTAGCCTGTAAATCAGTGGTTGTCGTTTGTTGCTGTATATATATATTTTTTTTTTAGTTCATCAATTTTTATTATTTTAAAATGCAAGTCCAATATCCCAAGAACTTTGATTTCAAATTGAATTGATGATAATCCATAATATCGCATTTACCTCTAATTGCCACCAAAACAGAATCAACTGACGTATGCCCGTTAAAGATACGGCTACCTCTTTTGGTCTGGTCATTGACTCCTCTATAATTATTTTTAATGCCCCCCCCCCCCCTTATTATTTTCTTTTCAACATTCAACGCAAGGCAATATCGGGAATCTTCCCGTGAAAATTAGCTATGCAAAACTAGACAACAACAATTAAAGTTCCACGGTTCGACAATAATAATCTGTTATATCAACGTATTGAATATCAGACAATATGTGTTTCAAATCCTCGCATTTGTCGAGAAATTTCAAGGGAAATCGGTAACGTTTCAAAAACTGCCCTAATTTTATTGTACGAAGTAAGTATATTCTTCGCACACTGGTTTTGCCTTGCAGGTTAAAAATTCGCACGTCCTGTAAGTAAATCTTCTACAGTGGTTTAATTACTTACCTTCCAAAAAAATCTGTAAGTTGTGTGAATAAGTACTGCTGCTAATATCAAAATCAAGTATTTTACAATTTTCATTCTGGTTAATTTCCTCATTGGAATCGATCCTGAAAAATTTATTTGATTTCCAAGTTCAAGATTGTCCATAGGATCTCGACCCCTTCGTCTTTGCATTTTTTTAATATTAAACCAGTCAACCAATCACTTCATGATAAAGTCATCTTTATTTTCTACCCATTACTATTTTGTCCTGTACTATATGTATTTTGACGTAACTAAAAAGAACGTGGCAATACGTCAATATTTCTCATCCTTTCTAACAACAGCTGTGCGGAGGCTTTGTGATTTTGTCCCAATAATTGATGAAGTAGACCTAAATCAATTTCAATATGTCAGTGTAAATGATTTTTAAAATTGCAAATATGCAGTTGAAAGCAGAAATTTCATTATCTTTAATAAACATTGCCGTTAAACAATGCAATGTTTTCTAATTTCAATTGAATTAGTCCTATTTCTATAATAAATAAATAAAAAAGTGCTTTTCCAAAATAATTCAAACTTGCGTTACATTTACTTTGGCTGGATGTGAATTTGATCAGATTACGAATTGATACGATCTGTAGACTTAGTTAATATTGGTGAATCTGGAACAATAGACAAGATTTAGTTACACCATCTTGTGATACTGGTAAACAAAAGTCAACGATGTGTTTTCTTTGATAAAGTGTTTGAAGGTAAACTACTGTGAGGTATATATTTACTAAAAGTATCCGTTTAACCTAGTAATCTGATAATGGTTGAACGAATTACAGAAAGCAGGGACGGATTCTGTTATTTTGAAAAGGGGGGCAACACGTCCAACTATATGTCCCCGTTCAAATAAACTCATCATAGATACCAGGATTAAAATTTTATATTAACGCCAGACGCGCGTTTCGTCTACAAAAGACTCATCAGTGACGCTCGAATCAAAAGATGTTTAAAGGGCCAAATAAAGTACGAAGTTGAAGAGCATTGAGGACTTAAAGTTCCTAAAAGTAGTGTCAAATACAGCTAAGGTGATCTATTCCTGAGGTAGAAATGCCTTAGTTTTTGCCTCAAATGCATTGATCGTCCAAAAAAGGGGGTTCCAACCCCGGAGCCCCCTTCTGGATCCCTCACTGACCAGAAAATTGTTAATCTGTAATAATCTGGATAACATAAACATTTACGGAATCCAGAGTTCTTTAGATATATCAATGTTAAAATCGTGATTAGTTTTCCTGAAATATATCGATTTTTAACGACTATGTTTTCGTAAACATCGATCTAGTTTTTGCCTATAAACATATTGTCTCTTCAAATTTGTAAATTAGAAGTTATGGCTGTTCGCATCAATAGCGAGAAAGAATATATTGATTGATTGTATATTGCTTAACATTCAGTGGCAAATATTTCATGCATGTTCAGGACGATAAAGAATAAAATTGCTTTATAAAATAATAAGCCTTTGAGAAGTTGACTTTTTTTTCAAAAGATGGCCTTCAGTAATATTGCGATGAGGTTTATTCAACATGCGGTGTCTTCATATTCTTCAATTACAATCTTTACAATTAACATTTATCAAAACTTTTGATTTTTCTCACTTTCAACAACTATTTTGAATGCTAAATGAAAAGATCGAATCGTCTTTTATACAAAAATGTGAAAGATGCAAATTCTTTACTTTGAATCATGACAATTCTTACTTTGCAAAGAACCACACTGATTTTAACAACAAAGACGATACAAGCAAAGTGGTGAGCTTTTTTTTTTTTAAATCGACAACATAATTGCTGAGTTTGGTGGATATATAGTTCAAAAGAAATACTCCTTTCAAATGGGTACTAATCATAACCCTTACTGTCGATTTGCTTTAATACTCATATGAAGCAGAATTCATACAAAACCTTCTCAAAGATATACCCTTATCCATTTTCTTAACCTTTTCAGTGCGGTTTTTATGGTAGCATTCTAATACATGCTATTATTGTAGAGAACCCCAGTCAGATCCATCAAGTCACAATGATATTTTGGGAGTCCCCTTGAAAACATTATTCAGAACTAAGCGGCAAAAAAGGTTGGGGAAAAGGCTGAAGGGCTGGGGTGGGGTGGGGGGGGGGGGGGGTGGGGGGGGGGGTCGAAGAGGTGGGGGGGGGGGGAATGGGGCACATCAAGAGTTTACTGAAGAGTCGTTGGGGTTCTGTTGACCAACCCTTTTTCATATAATTAGATTTTTTTAATGTATGTCTTTTTTATATATTGCGTATTAAAAATGTAACCTGTATCTATATTGATTTTGTTTTGTGTGCGGTGTGTTGGAAAAGTGGAATACCAAAGTGTCAAGAGAGGAGAAGTTTGTGGATAAAAACACAGCAATAAGACCAAGATTACAAGGTACAGGGCTTTTCCGGCATATACCAAGTAATGAAAACTTTATTTACTTTATCATATATGTGTTATAGTTTCCCAACCTCAGTATTTACTTATATATATTCAAGCTGGATAATGCGACCTATTTCAGGATCATTTCAGCGGCACGTCCTATCACATTTTATATTGATCTATATAGGATTGTGCCCCCTCCCCCGATGGATAAGGAATTTTTTTTTAAACTGTAGCAAGAACTTTTTACTTGAAAACCCTAACTTCGAATACATGTTCCGTCTGTTTTCAATGGTAACAAACATCACTTCTGAAATAAAAAAAATAATCAAGACATTTCAGAATCAAACAGTTTATACCTGGCTATACAACCCTTGCACAGTCGGTATTACTATAAATAGCACGGTCGGTTCACTTCACAGTGGTTCACTTCTACTTTTGAAGAGTTTTAAAATTAATTTAGAAACAAACACGGAAGTGTTTGACTGTCCCGTTTGTGTTTTTATTTTATTATTTCATCTCTGACTGTTTCCTTCGCACCCAAGAAAAAGTCAGAAACCACCGAACAGCTTTCATTGCGCATGAACAAACATGGAAAGTTGTTTATGAATTTTTGTTTGACAGTTTCTTCCATCTTACCATCCTCAGATTAGAATGATATTCAACCACTATTGACAACACTTTAAAGTAAGACAGAAACATATCACGTACCTCCCCTTACACTGCAAATATATATAAAAACCGTTAAACATTTTTGTCGATTTTTGAATAATTAGTCGTGTTTCTACACGATCTGTAAACATTTAACATGTAATTTTAACAAACTTGGTGTTCGAAATTTAAATTTCATCAACTTTCAGGGTTCGCAATAGATTAACACCAGCTGAGTCCAGGTACATAGGGAGTCTACAGAAGTCTTTCTCAGTTGTGTCAGTACTGACTACTGGATCAATGACAATGATATCATTTTTAAAATTTTATAATATTAACTTTATTAAGTTGTGAAAATCCATGAATTGTACAAGCAGGATACAAACCCTCAATCTCAGGATCTAAAAGCAGTGCTCTAATCAATTAAGCCAAAGAATATTTTCCTCGTTAGGCTATCTTTATGTTAGTCCAAATAATTATGACGTCTGCCTTGACAGACGTCATAATTATTTGGACTACCTTTATATCTCCAGGTCTACAACATGTGCAACACTTTTCCCCCTTTTTTCAAACTGTATACCATCCATCCGAGTTATTCACAGGTCCACTTCTATACAACCCCAAGACTTTCACTTGGACCTCATTATAATTGCTTACAAAAATGACTGCTGCTAGAATAACGAAAAACAAATTCTGACAATGGTGTGTACATGTATCATTTGACGATGGAGGAAGATAGTTTAACGATCGCAGGGATCTTTTGCAATGGCAGTTGATATTTTAAATGTGGCGGGCCTCCATCATAAAACAGGTCATGGAGATCCCTGTAACAATAGTAAATGTCTGAAGCCTCATAGGAAAACTGATTGTTGTAAGACATCAAGTGTTCATGATATACAAGTGGCACCAATTTCAAAAGCGACAAGGTTATACCTTGAAGTGTTACTTTAAAATATGTTGTAGAATTGGAAGTACAGAGATCACAGGCTCTTGTTTCAAGCATTGTTAAAGGTCTCAAATCTCATTTTGCCTTCATCATTGCCTGAAGCAAGTGCCTTGAACAGAGATTTGTTTTTTCAAGTGTGCATTGTGTTTGTCGCAAAAGCAAGAAAAAGTTATCCTAGACATGCTAGTTGTCAGGCATTAGTGTTGTCAACATTGCATTCATGTTGATCTGTGCAAAGTGGGTCGGCCCAATATGAAAAATATTTATAAGGAATAAAAATAAATACATGTATATCGTGTATATATGAATTCAGTGTAGTTTATAAATGTTTATGAATTTTATAATAATATGAAAGGTGGACTGAAAAAAAACTTTGCAGGCCCCAATATAAAAAATATTTATAAATAAAAATCATTGATATTTAATTTTAATGTACAAAATGTATATATATTTAGTACAAGAAGTTTGACACTATTCTTATTTTATTTTTTTAGCTACTGAGGGTCAAAGATGGAAGGCCAATTTAACCAGGAACTTACTAACCGTTTAATACATGGCTTGCAACAAACAGGCCAGGATGGACCATATGAAAATGATCAACAGCTTTATATGGATGAGGACAATGCAGTTGACTTTCAAAGATATTTAGAGCCAAATTCTCAATTTCTTGGGCAAAATTTTGAAGACATGGATCCTAGTGATTTCCCAGGACAGTCATTTATGAGTAAAGGAGATGGATTGAATTCTCAAAATGAAAGTATGCTAAGAGATGAAGAGCTCATTCAAATAGGTAATAACCAACAAGAGCAAACAGGAAATAATGCAGCTTATCAGCGATCTCGTCCAGATGGAAGCCCAATGTTTTCACAGAGCTCAGGTTTTGTGGCTGGTGATAGTGAATCAGTGGTATTTCGTCCAATCAAACAGCTAGATTTCTCTGCTCTTGATGAAACTGCTATGACTGATGTTATTCTGCCAAGAGGAATCAATAGATCTGCATCAACTCCTGAACATAATAACAGAAGTATTTCAATGATCACTAGAGAACAGTTTATTGAAAATTCAGGAATGAACCGTAATGACTCCCCTGATGGAAATTTTTATGAGTTGAAAACTTCCCCAAATCAAAGTGATCCAGAAGAGGAACTGGATAGTAAGGTTATTTTCTCCCCTTTACATGATCTAAATAATTATCAAGAAGAGCATTTTGATTCAGGTATGAAATCTCCGTCCTTGTCAAGACAACAAATGAGACCAAAAGTCTCTTCGAACGTTAACTATGAAAACACACATGAAAACTTTGAACTTACTCAACAAACACTTAATGAAACAGATATTTCTCCATTTAAAGATAATTACCAAACACAAGGACAGAATATACAGAAAGTGGTTAGAAATTCACCACAACAATCTATTCCAACATTTGGTGGGGATAGAAGGTCACCAAAGTATTCACCAAGTCATGGACAGTCTCCCCACCATCACAGTATAAGTCCAAGTCTACAGCATTCACAGCTGTTTGAAACGAGAGAAATATTTGTGTCAGTTCCACAACAAAATCAGTTTGGTCATAGTCCTCTGACTCCTGATAGTTTAAATCAGAGTGGAGGATTCAGCCAGAAACTAATTGACCTTGATGAACCACAAACCCAAAGGTTTCTTCCTTCACAACAAAATCTTCAATCAAATACTGCCAGTATTCACTCAGGTCAGGATAGAGTTTATAACCCTCATCAAAATAAGGTACCAGTCAATAGGAACCAGCAAGTACAGAGCATGGCTCAAATGTCAGCAGTAGTAAATCAGCATGCACCCAGTGGTGGAAGAGAGCAGGCAATGACCTCAACAACACATGATGTACAGATGAAGGACACAAGTAGGTCTCAGATGCCAGCAAGCAACAAACCAGAGGGAAAGCCTGTCGATAAAAAACCATGGAATTATGCAAAAGGGCAAGGAAACAGAGATCAACAATCCTACTTGGAAAAAGGAGCACAGAAGAGGGAAGTTCTTGCCCAGCATGCAAAATCTAGATTAGTAAGAGAGGAACCAAAGGGAAGAGCACAGGAAAAGACTTCTCAGCCACCTGTCAAAGCTAAAGGAAATGTGAGAATGGGTAGTGGACAGTCAACTGAAAGAATAAACAAAGTTGGAGATTCTTTTCCAGCAAGCAGGAATACTAGACAGGCTGTACAGGGCCAGAGTAGAGTTAATAGTGTACCAGTAACTAGAGGTAATATTGGTCAGCCTACAGATGAACAAAGTAGATATGGTGGTGTGCCAGTGAATAAAGGAGGAAACAAAGTAGACCGTGGTAGGACTTCAGAGCAACACAAGACAAAGGAAGATTACTCACCTGTCTCACAAATGGAACATTATTCTGAAGCACATGTAAGTTTTCATGTTCATAAGAATTGGATTTAAAGCAAGCTATGTTACAGTTTTGAGTTGATTTTCTGATGGCTTGGATTTAGATTATCATGCGTAGAAAATGATTTGGCAAAATTATTTTTTAACTTAAAAATTACGATTTTTTGAATTAATCTCTAACGTAGGTTTGTTACTCTGTGAGATTAAAAACAAATATTAAAGGTAAAATTTTGTCAGCCTTTTTTTTCTGGTTCATGTAAGAATAATGCAATCATAGTTGAATTGAATTAGAAATATTGGTAAGGAAATAAAAATATTTTAGAGATTATCTAGCGACACAAACTTGTCAAGAAAAATAACTGAATCAATTTACAGGTATCTTATTTTATATATTTTTAACTTCCATTGTAGGATAGTAGTTTAGATGTACAGGGAATGGAAGATGTTCGTAGTCAGTTGAAGAATATGTTGAAATTATCCACTAGTGAATCTAATTCTATAATGGGTAAGTCACAAAATGTTTGATGTAATTTATGAACTTGTTAAAGAAGAGAGGGACGAAAGATACCAGAAGGTCAGTCAAATGTGTGATTAAGTAAAGAATGAAATATGATATTTATTATTTAATCCTCTTGTTGCCAGTAGTTTCCCCATTTCATTCTCAATTTTATTATATGGTTGCATTTCATGTGCCAGCAAATATAACAGCTGAACAGAGTAAAATAGCTGCATTTTGGTATTTAAAATGTATTGTTATGTTAGAATATAGTAAACAAGCCGGCTTTTTTATAAAAAAAAAATGTCATCATTACTTATCCTTTGAATACAATTTAAACAGTAGACATTATTTTTTTAATGAAATACATTTTAATGGGTTGGAAACAATTCAATACACAATAAAATTTGAAAATGGTGAGTTGACTAACTTAATTTTCTTTCTTATTTGTAGGAGCAAAATCATTTGACTTCAATGACGAGCATGAGGAAGTTCAAATTGAACAATATCCAGGAAATGTGGAATATTCAGTAATGCGGTAACATATTTACTGTTTTATATTAAATCAAAGGCATCTATTGCAGGGAATGACTGCAAAATCCATTCAAAAGGACAATTGGTAGTCACATCTAATTCTAATTCCAATTGCACATAGTCTAATGTGTCATTCATATTTGAAAAGACTTTTTAAATTTTTTAATGGGTTATTCAGGGCTGTCTTATGAATTTACCTTTCCTATTTATACACTTAAAAAGCATCTGAAAAACACTCCTTTAACAAAAAAATACTAAAGCATTAAATTTTTTTTTGATTTGAATGCTTATAAATCTCACTAGCAGGATGACTGAGTATATAGTGAAGCGATATGGACCTCACAATGAGGGGAAATGAGTATAGCCAAAAATAACCTATTTCTGTTATTGATTAATATATCTAATTCTTTTTCTTGATAGTTAAATATCATTTTATCCCCATTGTTCTTTTAGTGGAAATGGTCAGGACAATGTATCCGAGTTACTGGAGAATTTTCCAAGTATCACAGCCTGTATGTGGACAGATAACTCTTCTATAAATAGAAATGATGTATCTGTACAGAATGAAAATACAAGACTGAGAGAAATTTTAGAAAAAGAAAGATATAGAAGAAAGGTATAATGTTTTTAAATATTATATAAAAGTTACCAAGGGGTATTCAAAAACTTTTAAGTAGAACAAAATCACAACCTCATGACCAGAAGAAAATAGGTTTGAGATTTGAGTCTGGTAGGGTAGACAGTTCCTACTCCACTAGTTTCACCTGTCATGTTTCTCATGGCAAGTACACATCTAGTGATCAGTCACATTTGGGATGTCCCAATCAAGGAATTAATATGTAAGGACATTGTGTATAATGCAGAGTATGAATTATTATTTGTTAATTAATGTCATCCACATATGTATAAAATCATATCTTGTTTTGTTTCAGCATTGTGAACAACAAATACAGAAGCTGAATATAAAGGTTAGTTCTAGGTAACAGTGATGTAAGTTGCTTCATGTTATGTAAAAATATTTATGTTTCTGAATTTAAATTTTCATGTGTAGAGTTTTTGTACTGATGTTTAAAATAACTTTGCATATATGCATGTCATTTGGATAATAAGGACTACTTTCACTGTATTTTAAATTTTGATATCTTTGGCTAGTTTCTCATAAAATCAAAAATGACAAATGAACCAAAAAAGGCTTATTTTATACAAATGTTTATATTTTGCCATATATGTATTTATGATCAAGTATTTATAAAACAATATCAGGCAGTTTTGATATTTTATTATATATATGTTTTATGCCTTCCATATGCATGATATGTAGGTAACACTGACAATTTGAATTATCTCCCCTTTCATGGATATACAGTACATTTTAATACAATTCATACTTCTTTTCACAGCATTTAGAAACACAACAACAGTTAGCAGTTGCTGTGTCCACAGATAAACGGAAAGATATAATGATTGAACAGTTAGACAAGGTAAATCACCAAATAGACTTTTGAATAGTATAAAAATAAGGAGATGAGGTATGATTGCCAATGAGGAAACTGTCCACAAAATTAGGTAACCATACAAACTTCAACATTGAGGAAAGTCATACAGTATAGTCTGCTATAAAAAGTCCTGGCATGAAAAATTTAAAACAATTCAATTCTGAATACTAATTTTAACGTAACAATTTATGAAAAAACAATTATGACAGACTTGAGCCAACATCACACTGAACGAGAGGCATCTGATTTTGGACAGACACATAAAGAATGTGGCCGGGTTAAATATTTTTGAGATCTCTCAACCCATCCCCCTTACCTCACCCCTTAAAGACATCTAACAAAACGCAGTAACCATGATAACTGAAAGCTAATGGAAAAATATATTTAAGTTGATTATTTCACATGTAAAAAAAGATGATTTTAACAAATTCACAAATTAAATAAAGTATTAGTTAGTTGAGTTACTGATTATCTATATGAATCTGTATGTGACATAAACTAAATGACTTTTTTTTTCTTTTTTTCTAGCAATTAGGTAAAGTATTGGAAGGATGGAAGGTACAAGATCATGAGAAGACAATATCACTGGAGAAAAATAGACAGGAGAAAATGAAATTAGAGGAAACAATAAACAAACAACAGAAGGTACCGTATACAGCCTTGTATTGTCCGCATTTGTGTATAGTCCACACCCCCTCTTCATCCCCAAATATCGAAGAAAAAGTCTAGTTCGCCTGTATAGTCCACGGCAACTTTTGACAAGATCAGGTCCGCGAACAATGACAGAAAATGCCGAATTTGGGGTATTTTTTATATATATTTTTTTGCCGAGATCGATCTTTCATTGATATTCAGTATTCAGGTACACTGTTAAGATGCAATGACACAAATTTGACCAAATCCAAAACAAAGCGGACATTCGATCAAAGGCTGATTTTTATGCAAATTACTAAGTCAACACTGTTAAATTGTTTATTTTATTTAACAAAAATAACAAAGAGTAGTCAAGAATAGAGTTAGATTGTTTATTTTATTTCTAAATAATACAAAGAGTTGTCAAGAATACATTATAACGTTGACAACACATGATGTTTCTGTTTACTTGGCCAAACCTCGTTCAACATCATATCCCAACTCTGGAAAAAAATGTCATGAAATCCTATAGTACTGCATAGTCCGCACCCCTTCCATCAATTTCATTCCCAGGGTAAAAAACCGTGGACTTTACACGCCTTTCTACGGTATTCTTTTAAACTTGTTTCTTTATATTTTTACATTATGCAGATTTTTAAAAAATAAATTGCTGCAAGCAAGGCATTTTTATGAGTGTCCTCTTATTGATTCAGTAAATTAAAAAACAAAGTATAGTTTTATTTTTTTTAAACAGTAATAAATCAATGACTGCTGCAGTTTTATAGCCTATCAAGTTTTAATAGAAAAAAAGACACATAGATTCACTCCTATAGTAGACTGTACAGCCTTCAACAATGAGCAAATGTACAAAATAATGAACAAAAAATATGTAACACAGCAACAAATGACAACCACTGAATTTTAGGCTCCTGATTTTGGACAGGCACATACAGAACATTAAGTTTAGAGAGTCTAAATGCTCTTCAATAATGATATTTTTGACAGTATAAAAAAGGAAGTTTGAATAGCAATAATTTTAATTTTTTTGTCCAGTCTATGGGTTAAAATATATTTGACATTTAATACTTTTTTTTTGTGACATTTGAAGTCTGAATTATAAAAAAAAAAAAAAAAAATTGGCACTGGAAATATTAAGACTCAAGGATTTCAGGACTGATTGCAACTTGTCAATATATCATTTCATTATTATACTGTTATTTAGATATTGATGATAGCAAGATGCTTTGATGGGTCAATTGTTACTGGAAAACAATGGACTATTTTGAAAGAGGGATAGGGTATGGATTTTGGCCATAAGATTTTATATTAAAGTGAACTAATATGAAACACTTCAAGTTTAATGTGAATTTTATATTGCATTACAGGTGATAGATTCCTTTGAACAAGACATGGCTCAAGCTTTAGAAGTGGTGAGAGTGGAACGAGATGAAGCAGAAACCACTGTAGAGGAACTTAGATCACAGGTATGTGTTGCTCACCTAATAAAGTCAGTATCATGTTAGTATAGACATTAAGGAAGAGTAGCTTTTTATACAACTGCAATAATTGAAAATTTTTTGGTCGTATATTGGTATCACATTGGTGTCAGCGTCGTTGTCGTCTGAATACTTTTGGTTTTCGCACTATAACTTTAATTTAAGTAAATAGAAATCTATGAAATTTAAACACAAGGTTTATGACTACAAAAGGAAGGTTGGGATCGATTTTGGAAGTTTTGGTCCCAACAGTTTAGGAATTAGGGGCCAAAAAAGGGCCCAAATAAGCATTTTCTTGGTTTTCGCACTATAACTTAAGTTCAAGTAAATAGAAATCTATGAAATTTTGACACAAGGTTTATTACCACAAAAGGAAGGTTGGGATTGATTTTGGGAGTTTTTGTTCAAACTGTTAAGGAATTAGGGGCCAAAAAAGTGCCCAAATAAGCATTATTCTTGGTTTTCACACAATAACTTTAGTATAAGAAAATAGAAATCAATGAAATTTAAACACAAGGTTTATGAACACATAAGGAAGGTTGGGATTGATTTTGGAAGTTGAGATCCCAACAGTTTAGGAATTAGGGGCCAAAAAGGGGCCCAAATAAGCATTTTTCTTGGTTTTCGCACCATAACTTTAGTATAATTAAATAGAAATCTGTGAAATTTTGACACAAGGCTTATGACCACAAAAGGAAGGTTGGGATTGATTTTGGGAGTTTTGGTCCCAACAGTTTAGGAATGAGGGGCCCAAAGGGTCCAAAATTAAACTTTGTTTATTTCATCAAAAAATTGAATAATTTAGGTTCTTTGATATGCCGAATCTAACTGTGCATGTAGATTTTTAATTTTGGGTCCAGTTTTTCAAATTGGTCTACATTAAGGTCCAAAGGGTCCAAAATTAAACTTAGTTTGATTTTAACAAAAATTGAATCCTTGGGGTTCTTTGATATGCTGAATCTAAAAATGTACATAGATTTCTTATTATTGGCCCAGTTTTCAAGTTGGTCCAAATCGGGGTCCAAAATTAAACTTTGTTTGATTTCATCAAAAATTGAATAATTGTGGTCCTTTGATATGCCAAATCTAACTGTGTATGTAGATTCTTAATTTTTGGTCCCCTTTTGAAATTAGTCTACATTAAAGTCCAAAGGGTCCAAAATTAAACTTAGTTTGATTTTAACAAAAATTGAATCCTTGGGGTTCTTTGATATGCTGAATCTAAAAATGTACTTAGATTTCTTATTATTGGCCCAGTTTTCAAGTTGGTCCAAATCGGGGTCCAAAATTAAACTTTGTTTGATTTCATCAAAAATTGAATAATTGGGGTCCTTTGATATGCCAAATCTAACTGTGTATGTAGATTCTTAATTTTTGGTCCCCTTTTGAAATTAGTCTACATTAAAGTCCAAAGGGTCCAAAATTAAACTAAGTTTGATTTTAACAAAAATTGAATTCTTGGGCTTCTTTGATATGCTGAATCTAAACATGTACTTAGATTTTTGATTATGGGCCCAGTTTTCAAGTTGGTCCAAATCAGGATTCAAAATTATTATATTAAGTATTGTGTAATAGCAAGAAATTTTCAATTGCACAGTATTGTGCAATAGCAAGTATTTTCAATTGCACAGTATTGCACAATAGCAAGAAATATCTAATTGCACAATATTGCACAATAGCAAGAGATTTTCAATTGGACTTATCTTTCTTTGTCCAGAATAGTAGTTGAATCAACTTATACAATATACAATGTATATTCACTTTTACTACCAACTGATAAATTAAAAAAATCTTTACCATTCAGTGATAACAAGCACTTTTTTTAATTTTAATATTTTAGGATGTATTTAAATGAGTAGTTATTGCTGAAAACTCCATTAGTAATTTGAATTGAGATCAGTTTTGGAATAAGGTAAAGGGGATGTGAAAAAAAAATTAGGGGGGGGGGGGTCAATTTTTCTCATTTCAGATTTCATAAATAAAAAGAAAATTTCTTCAAACATTTTTTTTGAGAGGATTAATATTCAACAGCATAGTGAATTGCTCAAAGGCAAAAAACAAATTTTAAGTTTATTAGACCACATTCATTCTGTGTCAGAAACCTATGCTGTGTCAACTATTTAATCACAATCCAAATTTAGAGCTGAATCCAGCTTGAATGTTGTGTCCATACTTGCCCCAACCGTTCAGGGTTCAACCTCTGCGGTTGTATAAAGCTGGGCCCTGCGGAGCATCTGGTTTGCCTTGACCTCATTAGTAGTGGTGAATATTGTTTCCAGTCTGGTCTGTCTGTCCATAAGTTTATTTGTCCATGCATCCTTACTGTCAGGTTCAAATTTTAGTTTCAGGTTGTCTCCAGTCTGTTGTGGTTCACATCAAGTTGACACTTAGTACACCTATTAATAATTATGTGGATTATAAAAAAAATATATATGCCATATTAGGGTTTTCCTCAGATTGGCAGTTCACTGAATGAATAGAATACACATGTATCTTTAATTAATCAGAAAGAAGAAATGGTGGGATTTTGTGGATTTTTTTCTTTATTTCTCTTGTCATAAAGGGGAAAGATAAATTATATTCTTTATACATATTAACAATATTGACACACATTTTACATATTTGTCTAGTGCTTTGCATTCTTTTTTTAATGTAATTTATCTTGCAGTTTGAAGAAAAGGAAAGGAATAGAAGACATGCTGAGGAGATGTTAGACACAGAGAGAGAGAAGTCAAGTTTGATAAAACAGGAGTTAGATATGATAAAGGATAACAGAGAACAGATGGATAAAAAATTCCAGCAGCTACAAGACCGGATGTATCAGGTACTGTTTTTAGGTTTCTGCGCTTCATACAAAAATTTGTCCACAATCAACACTTTTACAACCTATAGTTATATTAACAAGAAGCATTCATTTCTTTTCATTTCTTTTGTATGCTACAGCTGTGAAATTACGAGTAATGTCACATTTTTTTTGGTTTTCCTATGCATTGTTGTGACATTGTCACTGGAGGCATGCACTGTCAGGAATGTAAAATGATTTTAAGAAATAAAATATATTTTTCGAATGCCTGTCAATTGTTGTCAGTCACTGGAAAGTATGGATTCTTATGAAACATATATGTATTGTAAATATTAAAAAAAGTTATTGTAGAAAAGGGAAAGCTTTGTTTATTGCTATTTTGATTTATGTCACTTATCTTTGATGTTGTTTCGTGTAGCTTCATTTACATGAACACTTTGGATTGATCATCATATTAGAATTAATAAACATGCAAGGATAGTTGGATATTCACTCCTGACATGTTGACTTTTATTCTAAATTCTATTCTCTCATATTCAACCATTAATTCTTTTTCTTAGGAACAAGATAATTGGTTCAAAAGAGAACAGGAACTGTTGAACAAGATAGACCAGGTGTCTGAATCTAATGTTAAAGTTGTTCAACAAGAAAAGGTTGGTACATGTGTATGATTATAATAGATTGTAGAATATTTTTTTTTACATTTGAAGCTTGCTTAAATACATGTAGAAAGATACAAGACTTGCTGGAATTAATTTCTGTCCTTAAAACTATCAGAAAAACTATTATTTTGGTTTAAAATTATGAATTTCTTAACTTGATTTAGAATATATAGAAATTTTATCTTCACTTGCTTTGCAGTTTAAAAAAAACTGTTCAGAAAAATGCTAATAAACTGGGCTACAAAGGATAATTTGCTGTGTATCCAAAATATTATGAATATATCTTAGTTGGCATATTAACCTTCACCATCTTTGTGAGTGAGTAATTGGACTACCTCATTACATTTTGGAAAGTTATACAAAATAAGTGTAATTTTCTAATTTATATTTAATATCAGGACAAAAATGAAGAATTGTCAAATCGCAACAGAGTGATGGAAGAAGAAATACATGAAATACAGAAAATTATAAAGAAAATGGAAATGGAACATGATGCTGTTCTGAGAGAAAAGGTATATTATATATGATCTAAAATCAGAAGTGTTTTGAAACTTCTCTAATATTTAAAATTGAATGTTAAATCTATGCAGATCAAGAAAACATAACTGTTTTTGAATAAAACATTTTCATTACAATTTACCCAACCATGAAAAAGTGAAATTAAAATAATACTTAAATCTTTACTATTTGACCCATCCCTTGGTTTTTTTTTACAAAAAATCTTACAACTGAAATAATTTGTAAAATATACTGATGTGTTCATGATTTACAAGTATCTTTTCTCAAAAGATTTTTTTGTGAAATGAGTTGTAGTGTAGAAATAATAATGGCCATAATAATACTTGCACAGAACGTAAGCCTTAAACTGTACCTTCTACCTCGTATTGGAGGATTTTGTAATATGATTAAAAGGAGATATGGGGTAATTTTCACCAAGACGGCTAACTAACAATCAATACACATTATTGATAAATAATTTAATAAGCTTGATCAGACCACATACTAATCCAATTACATGATGGTTGGCTGTTATTGATGCCAGGAAAAAGTATTGCTTATATGGATAATGCCACTATCCTCTTACAAAGAACTAAAAAAAATCAAAGCAAAGATTGAAATTCTGATAAAGGGTTGTTATATAGATAGTCATATTACTAGCTGATCTAGCTGCCAAGGTGGTAGTTACTCCTAGTTGGGTGTGTGATGCATTAGTTAGTTAAAGAAAAGAACCCTTATACATTTATTGTTATCGATTGTTTGTTTTAGGAAAGCCTCAAAGTAGAGATGGGTATAATGGAAGCAAAGTTTGAAAGTTCACAGAGAACATTAGAGGCAGAGCTAGCTTCACAGATGGAAAAAGAGGTAAAAACAAAAATTCTGCATTTGTTAAAATTTAAAAAGAGATACATATATTTGTCGAAGTAGAAGATTTTTGATGTAATTGAGTGATTTCACTCAAACAACAGAAAATTAAAGCTGATAGCAGATACTTAGATGAGAGATTATGACTTTTTTCAAAGACAATTACTACATGTATTGCATTTAATTCTCTCTCTATTATTTAATCAGAAAAAGAAAGAACAAAATGCTGAGAAAAATTACATTTTTTTTTCTTCAATTAGAATTTTATTCTATGTATTAATGTTTTACAATATTTATTATATTTCTTAGTCGTTTCTTATTACATTTAGCTTAAGCAAATATAAATATAGTATACAGGTATTCAGTATATATCAAAAGTTAAGCTAACAAGAATACAAACATCAGAGTGGAAATGAATGCATATTGCCTAAAAGTTGAGTGGGTTCATCAGCTTTGAAAGTGTAAGCATCTCCTGCTATATGCATGCAGCATCTAGAATTTTCACAATATTGGTACCAGTTCACACGGGGTTAGACAAATGTCTACATTTCCACTCAGTGATATTGTTTTAATTACACATTGAATTTTGCAATATGGTAATATAAAAATATTCATGAAATCTTACCTGCTTAGTATTATACAACAGTGTTTATTATTAACTTTGTTCATTTTAGATTTCAGATCAGATGTCAGACCTTCAAAAACGTGTTGAAAAAAATGACAGTGAGATGAGAGAGAAACATTATGAACATACAAAGGAATTAAACCAACGTCATAAAGAAGATTTAGAGAAACACTTGGCAAACTTTCATAGACAGCTAAAAGACAGGGATGATGAAAATCGTAGACAAATACAAGAATATGAAGAAAAGTAGGTCTTTATTTAAAGGCATATATTATTTTTATAGATAACTTGTTTTGAATACATTATATAGCTCAGTGGGGAGAACAATGACTGGTTAATGCAAATTCATTTATTTTCATGGATTGAGAAAAAGTTGTGTATTGCATACAAGCCAAAAGAATATTGATTTTACTTTGAAAATTGAATACATTTTATCCACAAAATCCACTGACATATCCAATGCATAAACTATTAACCTCTATCATTTCACAAGCCTTAGACTTTTTGCCTGTCTTAAATGATATGAATTTATCAGCTTGACTCAAACTTTGAAATGCAACTGAATGATTAAGTATAAAAAATGTTGATCTCAGTTACTTAAGTCTTAACTTGAAGAGTTTTGTATTTTTAGGCTACAAGCATACAGAGCAGAAATCAGTAATTTACAGGATACTAAACAAAAACTAGAGAAACAGAGGTAAATAAAGAATGTTAATTCATTGTACACAACTAATGAAGTTATGCACAAAAATAACATTCATTTTCTGTTCTGGTAATAGAAGATACAATTTGGTTGAAATGCACTAGAAATTAACAAATAAGGGGAGATAACTCTGTAATTTGCTATCATTCTAACCAATTTTCTAACCAAGTTATTTGATATTACCAGACATACATAAACAAAAGACTAATACTTTTTAACTCAGGATGATGGTTAGTATTAAATAGCATGATTAGCTCGGTGGGTTTTTTCTAATCATGTTTTAATTTTTACCTAAATTGCCTGATTCTTACAAAGACTGGCACATAAGTAGAAAAAAATCCTTTATATTTTAATAGGTTTATGATTAATTAAAAAGATGATTACATTTGCTATTCCCAAGGGTGACTCGAATAGAAATTTGATCACTCAGTATTCTTCAAACCAGCAGTAAAACGCTTGCCTAAGTGGGTCGTCCGTTTGGCTGTGAGGGATGTATCAAGTTTGTAGCCACGTCCAGTCTTTGCATGTTACGAACCCTTGCAACCACTCTTTGAGGGATTACGTAGGTTGCCTGTCCCTATCCAATATACCCTAATTTTTTCCTGCACCTTCATCTCAGATGGCTTCTATTACAAGATCTTCCTATTGTATTTATTGTTAACTTGTTCTCGTCCTGAATATGCATGAAATATTTGCCACTGGATGTTAAGCACCTAACAATCAATCAAAAATTACATTTGAGCAGATTTGTAAGTCAGTATAGTAAAGAGGATGTGGTATGACTGCTAATGAGACAACTCTTCACAAGAGACCAGATGACACAGAAATTAATACTTGTAGGTCAATGTAAGGCCTTCAACAATGAGCAAAGCCCATACCACATTGTCAGCTATAAAAGGCCCTGAAATGACAAATGTAAAACATTCAAACCAGAAAACTAACAGCGTAATTTATGTAAAAACAACCTTATGTTGCCATGGTGGTGATAAAAAATGTTCATGCAAGTACAACACTTTTCTTGAATCTGCAAATCATTTTTTTGTTTAACACTTGTACTTGTCACCAGAGATAGTAATCAGAAATCAGTCTACTCTTACAATGCTTATCCACTGACGTACTCTGTGTTTAATTTTAGAACTGATATATTGCTGAAACTTCAACAAATGATGCAGTCACAATGGAATGAAGCTCTCAGTCTGCTGGCTACTACTCCTCAGAGAAAGGTACTTTATTAGATATAAAACATAGTTACAATTCTCTACTCACATTAATTTTGTCATATGCATGTTAATTTAAAAGTTATTTTAAAAGATGGAAAATATGAATTAGCTTACACAGTTTTATAAGAGGAATTATAGCACCGAAAAAAGTCTTGCATAGTGATGAAAATGAAGAAAAAGTTATTACCTTTTTATTCTTATATGTTTTTCATAATTAAGATTCCTTAACTATGATGGATTACAAGCACTCTGGTATAATGATTTTTTTTTTGGATTTTGTTTCGGACAGACTGTTCACAGGACTATTTTTGTTTCCAATAAAAACAAGTTGACCATTTTAATTTTAGTTACATATGAAAAAATGAAAACGTGGTAATAAAGGATGTTGGAAAAAACAAAATAGTAAAAGAATTGATAGGATTAAATGCATCATTTCCCTGGACTTTTACATTTATTTGTTAGAGAATAGATCAAGTTTACACATAATTTCTATAAAAAAGTGTCCATCCTATATAAACAGTACTTTATTTGGATGTATGTATATGTTACAGAGAGGACAGTTCAATGGTCCATCAAAAGTTGCTCAGCTTAGCCTATCTCAAAATGAAACTGATTCTAGAGCTAGAGATGACAACTCACTTCAACTCTCTGACCTTAGTAGCAGAGAACCGGCACCATCTGCTGCACAAAGGGGAAATAACTCTCGTATAACAAGAGATGAAGTTCCTGTTTCCACTGAAGTAAATCTAACAGATTTTCAGACATCTTTGCATATGCAACAACTTTTACAAAGGTAAGCTACACTTTGTTGTTGACTTGCTGCCTAATTAATAAATAGATATTTAAAGTGACCACATATGAAATGAGGGTTGTTCTTGTAATTTAAAAGTTATTGCAAAGAAAATTTCAGAAAATCTTTGAACTACATAATTACCAGTATGCCAATCTCACAATTCTTGAGTCAGAAAATATCTACAGTGTTGTATTTAGATTCAAGTAATCTCTGTAAATTTATTCAACTTAATTTGTATGTTATTGAAAGTACTAGACTCTTTTTATTGTATATAAATAATGTTTACACATCTGATCTTGAAAACATGCTTCAATTATTCTTTCTCTTTTAGCTTCCCTCCTTGCATTGCTTTATTGCTTTTATATTGAGGATTCTCAAAGTCTGCTAAAATATACATACATGCTTTATTCACCAAACTGTTTGAATAGTATTGTTTCTTTATTTCAGTCTGTCAAACTTCACAACACAACCTTTCCCTGCCTATGGTAATGGACAACCTGCTAACCAACAGAACAATGATGTTTACCATGATCCTCACCAGACCCTTCCTCTGAGACCTGAAATGTCATACAGTACCCATGAGGAGACTAAACCTGCATCTTATCCATCCTCACCCAACTCAAAGCAAGGTTATAACAAAGGAAATGTATCTCAAGGTCATCATCAAGGAAACATATCTCAAGGTCATCACCAAGGAAATGTATCTCAAGGTCATCACCAAGGAAATGTATCTCAAGGTCATCACCAAGGACATTTATCTCAAAGTCATCACCAAGGAAATATATCTCAAGGTTATCAACAAGAAAATGTATCTGAAAGTTATCCTGAAGGAAATATTTCTCAAGGTCATGCACCTCAGATTCCTGCTATGGATTCACATCCTCCTCTTAGTTATCCTGTAGATGAAACAGATGAATTTAATAATCATCTACAAATGTTACTAAATGCCAACAGACCTGACCCTCCAGTTTTTACAGGGTCAAGGAATGATTCTGTTAATCAAGGACATGCTCTTAATATGAGCCAGATGTCTTCTGTGGTTGGATCAAAAAACGATTCACAAAACTATGGACATGTTCAATCAAATGCATGTCAAGTTCAACAACACCCTCATAGACAAACTTATAGTGAATCTGTTGATCATTGGCTTAGACAATCATTGAGGTCACAGGACAATCAGTCACATGATTTAAACAAGTCACATGCTAGTCATGTGAGTAGTCATCAGGATGATTACATTGGCCAAATGGGAATGGCTGTGCCTATCCGTCCACCACAACAACAAGAGAGTTTTATAGCTCCACCAGATTCTGAGCTATCTAGTCATCACCCAGGTAAATTTAATTTTAGTATGACTATCAAAGGAAGATTGATATCCTGAAATCAGTTTTCAAGACTTCATATTGTAAACTTATTTTTTGTTATTTACCTATAGTAAAGTGCATATAGTAAATTTTGCATTTATATTATTTTGGGATCTCTCAATTTGAAAATTTTGTAGCTTACAAGATAGAAGCTGTGTAGGTTAATGTAAATAAAAAAAAAACACTATTACAAAATATAAATCAATTGCTTTAAAAAAGCAATTGTAGGGGGTCTTTCCCCCTGTAAAATTAATTGAATTGGGGGGTGTTTGTTTGTTTGTTTGTTTGTTTGTTTCTGTATGGGGTCTATATTATTGTTACCGGAGAAGTTTCATGTTTAGTTTGGAAAGTTTTTCTTTTATTTTAGGTACAGCGCGCGCGCCACATCACGTGACACGGGTTTATAATAACGAAAAGATAGTCTTTTTATTTCTTTTTAGGTGGGGACGTTAAACAGACAACATCTATAGAGATGGAATGTACACAATGTAATTTCTTTTGTCATTGTAGGAAATTGACATTTTGATGACAGTTCACAAGTAGTGCATGTTTTGGATTTAATTGATCCGGTGTAACTTTAAAACACATTTATTGATTATTTTCTGATAATGTACATTTTTCAGCACCTGTTTGTAACACAGATTAGTATTTCAAACTCGGAGCGGACATTTTATTGTAGGTTTTTACTGAGATTTACGGACCTAGCAAGCTATTTTTACGGCATTGCCATTTCTTTTCTCTAGGAAAAGCTTTGAGAGATATCTGCACCAAGTTTTTTTATAAACGTTTAGTACATGTATGCCCTGCTGACTGCAAATTTTGAGGTCGATTGTACTTGTAGTTTCAGAGAACATGTGGATTTTTTTTTCAGAAGTGACGTAAGAACAATATTAAATTTCAATTTTTCTTGAATAATTGAGAGTTTGTTCCTTCAATAAACTGTCATGATTAAACAGTCATACAGATTGATTGATTGATTGATTGATTGATTGATTGATTGATTGATAAGTTGGTTAGTTGGTTGGTTGGTTGGTTGGTTGATTGGTTGGTTGGTTAAACACGTTGGATAGGGTCAATTGAAACACGGAAAAAGAAACAAAGAAGATCTTGGACCCTATATTAAACACATGAGACGGAAACATGATTGATTGATCATGATCATGATTGATTGATTAGTTGATTGATTGATTAATTGATTAGTTGGTTGGTTGGTTGGTTAAACACGTTGGATAGGGTCAATTGAAACACGGAAAAAGAAACAAAGAAGATCTTGGACCCTATATTAAACACATGAGACGGAAACATGATTGATTGATCATGATCATGATTGATTGATTGGTTGATTGATTGATTGATTGATTAATTGATTAGTTGGTTGGTTGGTTGGTTGGTTGGTTGGTTGGTTGGTTAAACACGTTGGATAGGGTCAATTGAAACACAGAAAAAGAAACAAAGAAGATCTTGGACCCTATATTAAACACATGAGACGGAAACATGATTGATTGATCATGATCATGATTGATTGATTGATTGATTGATTGATTGATTGATTGATTGGTTGGTTGGTTGGTTGGTTGGTTGGTTAAACACATTGGATAGGGTCAATTGAAACACGGAAAAAGACACAAAGAAGATCTTGGACCCTATATTAAACACATGAGACGGAAACATGATTGGTTGATCATGATCATGATTGATTGATTGATTGATTGGTTGATTGGTTGGTTGGTTGGTTGAACCCTATAAGAAACACATGAGACGGAAACATGATTGATTGATTGATCATGATCATTATTGGTTGATTGGTCATGATCATGATTGATTGATTGATTGATTGATTGATTGATTGATTGATTGATTGGTTGGTTGGTTGGTTGGTTGGTTGGTATGTTGGTTGGTTGGTTGAAATTCAAACACACATAAAACTGTTTAAATAGTGCCAAAACCACATAATTTGATGACCTTGACCTTTGACCTTGTAACCTTCGTCAAGGTCATTGCTCCACAAGGTCATTGCAAAAGACCCTATGGGTCAAGGACCGTTTGTTTAAGAGTTTTGCCTAAAAATGGCCTTTTAAAAACCATCGATGGGAGTTATGTCCCTTACATGATGGTAAAATCAATATAGTCATAATGTAAAAAAAGTTGCCCCTTGAAGTACCAAGCATTTTTCACTGCTTAATTTTTTTGTATCTATAACCGTTCAAGAGTTATAGGGAAATCAAAGACATATGAAAATCTAAAATATGACCTTGACCTCTGACCTTGACCTAATTTTCTAAGTTAGGAATCAGGGGACTCAAATAAAAACATTCCAGGGTTATACGGTTAACGGTTTATGAGTTAAAAAAACATACCGACAAATTTATTCCGAAAAGATAGATAACTCCTATAAAATTTCTTCGAATCGCTTCGATCCAAATACGCCAAAAATTACTGAGGATGTACCGAACAATTTTGTAAAATAAATTTGTCATAATCTTTAACGGTTGCGAAGGAGATGCCATAACAAGGAAAACAGTGTTTGGGGAGATAACTCCTACAAAGAAAAGTATTCGTTTACGCAGGGTAAATTTCAAAAGCGCATAAACTGTTCGATATCATATACAAAATATCTAAGCGACATATTGCGAAACAAATGTTTATCGCAAGAACAAAATTAGGCGGAAGAAAAAAAAAATAATCAGAAGAAAAACAATAGGTCTTTCCACAGAAAAGTGGAAAGACCTAATAAACATCTAAAAATAAATCAAGCTTTGGATTCCTCAGTTTCTTTTTTCATATTTGTTAATAATTTTTGCTAAACTGTGTAGAGTTCAGTGACAGTACAATATATTGTTCAATATTCTGTTACTTTTGTGTCATGTTTGTTTATCTTTTATGTATTTGATTACAGATATGTCCCATCTTCATCAGCAACCTCCCTCAGCATGTTACTCCCCACCAACCAAACAGACAAGAACGCAAGCTTTACAACAGGACCATGACCCTTTACTCAATGAATCTGTCAGGTAATTATTTACTTTGAAAAAAGAAATTAGTGTGACACTGTTGTCAATGACTGTATTTGTAGATTTGATGGCAGATGTTAGAGGTGGAACAGAAATATTACAAAAGGAGGGAGTGTTATTGTCTGTTTTTATTGAAAATGAAGCAGAGTGGTGTAAGGCAAATTTTTTTTTGATGATTTTATGCCAAAAGTTTACATTTTTTTCCATAAACCCTGAATTAGCCTTACATGTCATCAGATCAAAATGGTGTAATATGTCTTGTATTATTAGAATAAGAAATATAAGCCTCTTGCAAGGGCATTCACTATTTTGGATTAGAGCGAAAACTATTTGTGCCATTTAACTACATTTTAAGGATATTTTTACACTTTATAATATAAGTGATGTATACAGATGACTAGAATGATCTTAAATTGAGGTTTAAAAAAATACATTATAACTGTTCAATTGCCACCATCTATATTTTAACCACGTTTTAAATGTATATGAAAAAAAATAAAAAGATGTGGTGAGATTGCCAATTGGATAAATAACTACCAAAGCTCAAATAACATAGATAAACATGGTCACTGTACAGCGTTCAACAATGAGAAAACCTATACTGTACACTATAAAAGGCCCCAACATATTATAAAGATAGCCAAAATGATCTGAACTTAAAGTTACTGGTTAGTCAAATACGTTATATTTTACCTTTTAATTGCCACCATTTACATTTTAACAACACTAAACGTATATTTTTATACTTAAAATAGTATAAAAAAGTTGTAAATAGATGGCTTAAATGATCTTAAATTAAGCTTTAGAAAAATACATCATGTCTTAATTTCTTTTCCTAACTTTCAGACTTGCCAATGAATACAATGAGATCTCAGATAAAGTTGAAGAGCATGAGTACAGACAGGGAGAGTTACAACATTATATACATATGGTAGGTAGTAATTTATGTTGACTTATTAAGGGGATGCTCTGCTTTGTGAATCTCTTAAATGTCAACCAACATGGCCATCATGGCTTAAAACAGGGTTGTTTATTATCTATAGATTTTTATTTTTTTTGTGTTTTTATTTATTAGATTAAAAACTATAATATGCAAAAAAAACTTTTAAATTAGCAAGATTTATCAACAGGACAAAATCTACAGTTTCAACATGGCTATAATAGCTGGTTGACTCCTTCTTAGCTAATTAAAACAGGAGATTGAATGTTCATTATCAAGGTTAAAGTTTAGAAAGGCCTTCGTGGCCGAGTGGTCTAAGTAGTTACTACTGTAATCACCAGCCAGTCAACACTGAGGTTGTGAGTTCAAATACTGTTGGTGCAGGTGAACTCGACTTCAATCTTAATTGACTAGGACTGTCAGTTTTCCTATCGAAGGTCAATGGTTTTCTCTGGAACTTTGGCTTCCTGCACCAATAAAAACTTGCTGCCAAGAAATAGCCCAAATGAGGTGCTTAAAAGTGATGATCACAAAATGAAACTGTTATCATTCTTTACAGCTTTTACAGAAACCCCCTGGTGATCCAGTAATAGATCAAGATGAACATGCATCAATATTTTCTCATGATCAAACAGGTATGTATTGTATATTTCTTAGTAGTATAATAGATATAGGACAATTTACTAATCAAGGTTATTAAACATTCAACAATTTTCATTTTCAATACAACCATTTTTCAAGTATAAAACTTAATTATTAATTAATTATTTTTTTTTAAATTAACAACTATAATGCATAAATAATTATTTTATTATCAAAAGGTGGTGTGCATAATAATTAAATTTAAAAACAAAATTTAGTACAAGGTATTTCAGTTATTTCATTAGTTATTTTTTTATTTTAATCCTGGTCTTTTCAAGGAGATTTTGATCTAGTATAGTGTTGATGTGTTTATCATAACTTATATTTGTTTATTTAACTGTAGAAGAATTAGATTTAAATGATACAGCACAAGCAGCACAGATACAGAGAGAATTGTCACGGATACAAGAATTACGGGAGAAACCAGCATTGCATGACGAAACAGACAGGAGAGCTGTTAAAGTACCCATGGCACAGGGCAGTAAAGCTGTTGGTATGTATATCATGAATTATTAGGGCCCACTAATTAATTGGGGGAAGACCTATAGTAAACAGCTTGATGGTCTGTCACACATTGTTTCCTTTCTCTTGGAGTTAGATCATGAAATTAAGCATTATTACTCACTGCTAGAAGGTGTGTAACATGACAAGAAGATCAGCATAAAGGGAAAATTGTGGTGAAATAACTTTTTTTAATTTTAAACTTGGTTATCCATGTGCAAATTATTTCAGCCCTCTTTGTGTTTGGGGATTAGTTTGTGGTAAATCAGTAAAATTGTAGCCTTCCATGATATAAGTTATGTTTCAATGGAGTAAACATGATTACTTCTTAATTAAATTTAAATCACAATTTACTTGTTTACTTAAGTTTAGCTATTCGATTTGAGATACAATGTATTGGAATTATTATTCTTTCAGGCAATTCTTTCCAAGGAGTACTACAGCCAGAACATTTGGCAGAAATCTCAAAATACCTTGAGAAACATAAGGATCAATTATCAGGAAAAACTAATGAGGATGAACATTTAGTAGAAATTGTCAGCTTACTTAGAAATATGCAGATACAGTATGTATTATATCATGTGGATAGAAAATATGTTAAGGGTCTAATACATAAGGCCCTAAACAACAGACCCCTACACAAATCACCACAAGATAAAAGGCCCCATAGACACATTCTTATTTAATGAATGAATGAAGTAAATGACAAAAGCTTTTTCTCCCATATGTATAATATTCATTTGATTTGCAAAACATATATCACTGTATATTATGGACAATATATGTTGGCATGCATAAGTTTTGATTGTTTCTGTAAATTTGACTACTTCGTATAAGATACCAAATTATAAAAAAAAAATCAACAAACCTATGAAATTATGATTTATTTTAAAACAAATCTTTGACAACTAACAATAATGCAAGATTGATAATTAAAGTTAGAAAATATGATGAGGTAGAATTTTGATAACAAATGACTACCAGATTTTCCTGTCAGATTTTTAGCATTGATAAAAATATTGAAATAATTTGTGATTTTTTATTAAGTGTACACTGTTATTGCTATATTAGATTACAGACATTAGCTATTATAATACTTTAGAAAATATATATTTTAGAAATCCACAAAAAACAGTAAATTTTAGACAACAAGTTGAATCACCAAGGTCGCCAAGGGATAAAGTGAAGAAAAATTTGAGAGGTCAGATGTCAAAGGTGAGAAAACTAACCTTAGTATTGAAATATAATCATAATAAATCCCAACAAACCCCGTGGATTTGCAGAAAAATATAAATCACTAAAATCCAAAACTTTTTTCTGTATATAAAGAAAGCCTTCTGCATCCCTTTTTCAGGGAAAATTTGTGGAAAAGATTTGTAAACATTATGTGTTGTATCACAATGTAAATGCTTAAAACAAATGTGAGTATCTATAATGATGAAAAAACTGTTGAAATTCATATTAAGAACAAAAGAATTAAACAAAAATGATTAAGAATATATGTATGGCATATATCACCAAACTTTCCAAAAGAGCTAGAAAGGAGGTCTTATATATTTTGTAAATGTGCCTTTACTACTTCTATGATAGATGGATAAGCCCAACATAAGGAGAGGGAGAAAGAGCAACTATTTATTTCTACTGTATAATCTAATTTTAATATCATATTGTTTTTCAAAATATTAGAACAAGGCTTACAAAGATGAAAAAATGTTGAAATAGAAAAGAAGTGCTAAATGTGTCCTCAAAGTTTAAAGTAATTAAACTATCTGTCTCTAAGTCATTGACAGGTTGATTTGTGCTGACAGTATATAACCATCATTCATCAATCATCCACTGAGAGTATGTAGTCCATTGTATTAAGTAAACTTGTATAATTCATAAATCTGGTCTTCTAAAAAGTCATAAGAAAATCTGTATTTTTAAATTATTTATTTCAGGTATCAGATAGTGCTCAATCAAGACCGGATACCAGTCAGGGTCAAAATGGCAAATCTCAAGGGCAGTCAAAGAAAATAGAAAGAAAAGTAGCATCTGTTGGCCCTAATAGACACATTCAAAATAAAGGAAAGAATGCATGGAAATGATGAAGAAATTTTACATATTCATTTTAAAGATCTGTACAAGAAGAATGATTAGTGATTGTATCTTAATAGATAATTCATATCAATTTGTGTAATGATTCCAAATTTGTAGTAGTAAAAATCTAAAAAAACTACAATTGATACTGCTTATGAGAAGTTTTATTTAATGAATTTTTAGTTCAAAGTAAAGACTGCCAATTTTTAACTCTGAAAAGATTTGGATATTTTTGTACACATTTTGCTTTGAAATGAAATTGAATAAGGCATTAATTAACTTTTCCATAAAGGCATAATGAAATTGGAGCTTTTATAATGATATGGTTGTAATTTATATGTCTGAAATATTTATTTATTTTACAATTTATGTATGACTATTTATTATGTTACATAAATCTATTTTTACAAGTATATGTATGTCTTTGTTTTTATTCAAACCATGAACAAAAAAATAAAGTTTTTGTTTATGTGCCAAATAATTGTATACATATACTAGTCCATATCAGTGACATAGTGCTTTTAAACTTACCTGATCAGAAAATTAATATTTAAGCACAAATAGTATCAATGTACCAGGATTATAAATTAGTATCCCAGACACATGTTTTGTCTACATAAGACTCATCAGTGACGCTCAGATCAAATATTTATAAAGCCAAACAAGTACAAAGTTGAAGAACATTGAGGTTCAAAATTCCAAAAAGTTGTGCCAAATACGACTAAGGTAATCTATGCCTGGGATAAGAAAATCCTTAGTTTTTCGAAAAATTCAGTTTTGTAAAAAGGAAATTTATAAAAATGGCCACATAATCATGATAATTATATTCATGTAACACCGAAGTGCTGATACGTGCTTGTGATACCCTCGGGGACAAAACGTCCACCAGCAGTGGCATTGACCCAGTGGTAAATATCAGAAGATACTTAAGTGAAAATCTAAAACTACATGGTGAAGAAAGACGGACAAAACTGAACAATTGAATAAAAACCTCCAACAGTCCACAACATAATGTTCATAAAAATAAAGATGGGGCAATATGAACCCAACCATAATCAGCAGAGTTGAACCAAGGTGCTTAAGAAAGAAAAGTAGTTCTTGCTCCTCCTGCTGTGTTGCCGCCAACACGAATACATTTAGTGACAAGACTGGCATTTGCAGTCTTTAGTTGATTCAAGGATATGTGGTAAAAATAACATGAGTATGTAACCTACTTTTGACTTAATTCTGACTATCAGACTTTAAGAATGTTATGAAAGCAAATAGTTTCTCCCCGTTCTTGCATACACTTATTACTAGTATATAATCGAATGACGAGAATACATAGATATTATATGAGTTTTATTTTTTAAAGGGTTGCATTAAGTGCAAATCTGATATTTATTACATGTTTAGTAAATGTTGGGATAGGCAGGACAATTTGAGATTTTGGAATAAGGGATACTTGTTTTATGTGATCAAATCCTACACATTTCATTCCAGAGTATTCATGTTTTTGAATAAAAATGATACACATATGAGATGTGCATCTCACTTTGGGTAAAAACTGAAATTTAATAGAATATCCAAATGGCGAAACAATGTTAGCAACATTCACTAAGGAAGGTAAACATATTGTGTTTAAATATTTCAAACTAGAATAAAATGTTTGGGTTTTTTTAGTATTGAAGATGTGTGCATGTCTTTTTGTAAATGTTTAGATGATCAAACAAGTTAATTCATACGTGGACGTCGTCAAACAATGACAAAGTTTTATATTCTCAATTGGCAACTTCCCATTTCTCAGCAACCACATACCATCTGAATCTTCAAATGCTGTTAATATACGGAATTTAAAGCATTGTGCTGGGTATGTTTGAAATAACAAGGCTTGCGCCTCAGGGTGTGCTTGGATACTTCAAGAGTGTTAAAATATCTACGGCTATGAACGTAGATAACGAATTTGTTCCCGGTCTTAGTCTAAAGCTGGTGATTTTTAGAGAAATTCAAACACAAAGTCTAACGTGAAAGTAACTTTTTTTTTCATTTTTTAAAAATCTTTTATTGAAATTTCGGATTTTGGCATATTTAAAACGGGATGTAGGGTACTACCTTTGGTAAAACCCTACAGGTAGACAAATATAAGACGTTTTTAATCTAAAAGACAGAGAAAGTGAAATGGGTCGAATATGGCGCTTAAACTTGTGAGAGTAACATCATAGACATAGTGACGTCAAGGTGGGTAATTTGCATAGTTAGGTCAGTAGTCCCATGCATTGACAATGTGGCAGAATAGTGATGCATTTACTAAAATGAGTGCAAATAATCGACATGATAAGATAAAGTCGTTAGTGTATTTTAGTATCTAATTATACAGACATCATGGATAATCTACAAAATTCGATATTTCATCAGGAACAACCATGGAACTAAGGAAAACGCGCGTGAATTTTCCTGATGTAATGGGTAGCAACGTCCGGGGATATGGGTTAGCAACACTCAGGTGTTATGGGTTTTGTAACGACGTAAAATCCTAGAAATATACTAAGACGGGGATAATCAGGCTTATCTACCTCAGGAATATACCAAACTTTTAGGAATTTGTCCTCAATGCTCCTCAACTTCATACTTTATTTGGCGTTTTTGAACATTTTTTATTCGAGCGTCAATGATCAGTCTTTTGTAGACGTAACGTGCGTCTGGCGCAAATACAATAATGTAATCCTGGTATCTATGATGAGTTTATTTCCAATGTTACTAATTATACAATTATAGTCCAGCTGGTCATGTTATTACTGGTGACCTTGGCATCGTTACCAATGAACAACTAAGAGAGTTGTTAGCCAAGGGACCAAAATATAGAATCCCCCAGCCCATCAACTGGAAAAAAACTTCAAGTTATTGATGGATGCAGTTGAGAACTTTGCAAGAAAATGGGTAACGCGCGAACTAGACGAACTATAACTGGACACTTTGTCTGAATGGATCAAAGCTATTCGATCATGCATGCAGAAGCGCATTCAAAAACTACGATGCAATATGAGTACTAGAGTTACTAATCCTTTCAAGAATCTGGATGTTGTGGATGCTTAATCCTCTTTGCATGACAAATATGTCGTTGTTCCAGCAGATAAAGCCTCCAATAATATTGTTTTCATATGTAAAAACCATTATTTGCAATGTCTTGGAATAAACAAAACAACTGGTAACCCTACATATTCTTTAACATCATTTACCAAGGACGAAATTTTACAAAATCATCAATCTGTCCTTCTTTCTTTTGGTATCAACATTAAAGAAAACGAAGAAAATTTACCATCATTATACTGGATACCCAAATTACACAAAACTCCATATAAAGAACGATACATAGCTGGGTCTTCAAAATGTTCGACTAAACATCTTTCTAAAGTACTGACTACTATTCCTTCTACAGTTAAAGATGGGCTTTAAAAATATTGTGATGAGACATATTCTACCAGTGGTGTTTACCAGATGTGGATTCTCAAAGATTCGAAAGATCTTCTGCTTAATCTTCGATCACAATCTTTACAATATTGCAGCAACATAAAGACTTTTGATTTTTCTACACTTTACACTACTATTCCACATGCTCAGTTGAAAGATCGACTTCACCATCTTATTAAACAGAGCTTTTTCTATAAAAATGGAAATCGTAGATATAATTTCTTGTTTTGGGTTACAATAATCCTCACATTTTGTGAAGAATCACACTAAATCTACCAAAAAATATACTGAAGATGATATTATCAAAATGCTGGACTTTTTGATCGACAATATATTTGTTGAGTTTAAAGGATTTATATTTCAACAGACAGTCGGTATTCCAATGGGTACTAATTGTGCACCCCTACTGGCCGATTTGTTTTTGTACTCGTATGAGGCAGCCAATACTTACATCTCGTATATCCCGTGAACTTGAAATTAAGGATACTACCGATACTAGAAGAATCTTTTCCTCAATATTGATGCAGATGGACGACGATATACAGGAGTGTGCTCCTTACGCAGAAACTGCTCCAACAAAGTTATGAGGAGGACAGATTAAAATTGACACTCCGTAAATTTTACGGACACCATCACGCATTGGTTGATCCATACGATGTGTCTTTGTCCAAACTAGTTAATGACATTTTTACCACATGTTACGTCTATAAATAAACTCATCATAGATACCAGGATTGAAATTTTGTATTTGCGTCAGACGCGCATTTCGTCTACAAAAGACTCATTAGCTCGAATATTAAGTTAAAAGTACGAAGTTGAAGAGCATTGAGGACCAAAATTCCTGAAAGTTTTGCCAATTACAGCGAAGGTAATCTATTCCTAAGATAGAAAATCCATCAGAGCTTTAACGTGTATTTTTTCATATGACTATTTTCCGCTTATTTCGGGAAGTACGTTTTGTCTGGAACAATTTGTTACAGTTTAAAACACTTCCTTTATATCCCAAACCACAGTTCATGTTGTCTTCATTAAAAGGTTATCCAGGTATATACTGCACATTGGACGATTGTTTAATCGAAGATATTTGTCTTGAATACCAGAACGCTCGGACAGATAAAATCAATAAAATCTTTCTGTCCATATTTTCTTGTTTGTGGATCTTTTTCAAAATTTTATACGAGAATATTCCTACACTTCTTGGGAATGAGATTTTTTTTTTATCTTATTCTCAAAATTAATGCTTTTTCTGAAAACCTTTAATCAGAATCTGTGCGTCAATTCCCGCACTTTCTGTGTCTGTTTTCTCAGATATAATTCATCTCGGGCTTCTTTATCTTTGTCATTTTCAGTTTCATGATCAGCGCCATTTAATTCATGCTTTCAGAGAGTAGAAAGCTCCTATTTTAGTGCTTTAATCTCTAAATTTTCATATCCAGTGCTGGTTCTCGGTGAAAATGTTGTTTATTTTTATACTATCAAGTCTATATAATAAATTGCACACAAATGCCTCTCCAACCTAGCTAAGGGGTCTTGTTCCTGTTTGAGAATGAGGTTTAGTATTGTAAGTCTAAAATCTTGTTCCTTTTGAAACTGTAGTATATATCATTTGTTGTTTAATATGCGAAATATGCGAAATAAAGACGTTGTCAGTGTCCTATTTTTGTCTCAGTATCAACAGGTATTGAGTACTATACTAACCGATATATTTTCCGATGAAATTTTAGGATATGCACTTTTCCCTATAATCTTTTCAGATTGTGACTCTCAACTCCTATGTCCAGTTCGAATTCTGTCATTATATGTTAACATAACTAGTAGTCTAAGATTTAGTTTCAAATGTTGTCGACTCTTACGTTATCAAACGAGACTAATCACCGAATGTTTACTTGCCCAACGGATGCCATGTCTGAAGGAGGATTTTTTAATCCTTCTGGATCACATGAGATCATCCATGGTTTGTGTTGCTCATTCTTTCGTATTTTTTGTAGTGTTTTGTAGTCTGTTGTTGTTGTTGTTTTTAAATCATTCCGTTGTTTCAAAAACAGTTTTGAAAACTCCTTTGGTATTTTTCACCTCTATTTTAGATTTTTTTTTACCTATTTGAATAGGTATCTTAGATTTATTCATTAATGAAAGTGTCGGTTCTTAAATCTAGAAACTATCACTCTAAATAAAGACTCTGACTTCTGGAAAATGAGAATTATATTTTTTTTATGTCTGCACTTGTGGTGAAGCTTTTCTTGGTGCGTCAGGCTATAGTTATATCACAAAGAGTAATACATATCCTCCTATATTTGCGCCATATTCTGTTCTTTTACTCAGAATTAATGGTTTGCAATCAAATACAGTATGTCAAAGTGTCGTGAAATTTTGTAAGGAAATAGTTTACCATTATAAATTATTAACCTCCTAATCGCCATATTTTCATTTTCACTGTGAGTAAATAAAACTAGGACTGTGGATATCTTCAGTAACCATGCGAATAACTTTCAATTTTAGTTGAGGATTCCGTTTGTGTGGTGACATAATGAGAATAACTGAGAATTGATGATGGTAAATAACTTTGTATTAAAATACAATTTCATTAAAAAAAATAATCTCTAACGAGGATAAGATATGTGAACACCAAACATTATTTTCTCAAAGATTGCTCTCACGTCTGACCTCGTATGGACGTCACAGTAATCTCGGACTGAAAAACATGAGTTAGCTTTAACATGACTTTTTAACACACGGATGTACACATCATGCATATTCGAAAGGAAAACAAATTAACAATGCCTATGATTTTCTCAAAGGGGTTAAGTCGACCGAGATAAAGAGAACGGAAAATTTTATGTTATTAAGTTCACACTTTTCTTTGTAGTTTTCAAATATAACTTTTTACACCTGACAATATTCAAACAAAATTAATGACATGCACACTATCAAAACAATATTATCGAGCTTACTGGTGAAAATTTCATAAAAAGTGGTTCAAACATGAACTTAAGCTGTTGAAAAGTTACAAAATTTTATGAATAACAGGATATAGATTGAAAGGAAATTACTTCAGTTGACATTTTGAGATAAAAATTTACTGGCGATTGAAAATTTTTGTTTTATAAAGGCAACAGTAGTTAACCGCTGTTCAAAAGTCGTAAACCAATTAATAGAAAACAAAAACAGATTATCATTGGTCATCTCAACTCAATTGCTTTTCTCGCTTTCGCTGTCCCGGCTCAAACTAGAAAATCAATCTGTTTGAGATAATTATAGATTATCGTTGAATAAATAAATTTGGTGTTTTTACTGTCTTCTGATTGGTTAAAATTATTAGTTTTATTTTCAATGTTGTCAATTTTGATGGCGACACGCCCACTCTGACGTTGTGTATTCATACGCCAACATGTGTGTACGTTGTTATTGATAATATGAATAATATAAAAAGTTCTTTGAGCCTTATTTTTGATATAAATTTATTTATAATGAATGGCAATAATTTATTTTGATTTTATTGAACCATAAAACTAATTTTTGACTCTTCACATTTTACATAATCCGCTTCGCGGATTATTCAATGTGAAGAGTCAAAAATTAGTTTTATGGTTCAATAAAATCAAAATAGATAATAGCCATTCATTAATCATCTCAACGAGATTGATTTTCTCGCTTGAGCCGGGACGGCGAAAGCGAGAAATGCAATCGAGTTGAGATGACCAATGCTAATCTGTTTATCGCTATTTTACCTATGACGACGTTGTCAATTTCATGTCAATTTCGTTAGCAACGCCACGTGCCTCCTTAGTTTCTAGCGATAACTTCCCAACTCAAGCGAGTAGCATGATATGAAAAATTATCACAAAAAAAAGATAGAGGAAAAATGCACAAAATAGCGATAATCTATAAATATCCCAGGAAACTCTTTATCGTTGAGATATAAGTGTAGGCTGAATTGGAAAAGGTACATAAAAGCAGCATCGAGAATTAATATATCTCCAATAATCACACAAATGTCAAACTTGAATAAAATGGGAAATAACCTTTAAGTCTATACCTAGGCAGATACTTATCAAAGGTACCAGGCTTATAATTTGATACGCCAGATGCGCGTTTCGTCTACATAAGACTCATCAGTGACGCACAGATCAAAAATAGGTATAAAGCCAAACAAGTATAAAAGTGAAGAGCATTAAGGACCTTAAATTCCAAACAGTTGTACCAAGACGGCTAAGGTAATCTATGCCCGGGATAAGAAAATCTTTAGTATTTCGAACAATTCATACTTTTGTAACAGTTTATTTATAAAAAAAAAAGACCATGTAATTGATAATCATATCCACATCGAAGTGCTCACTACCGTGCTGGTGATACTCTTGGGGATGAAACGTCTACCAGCAGTGGTACCCAGTGGTGTAAATAGTTATCAACGGTACCAGGCTTATAATTTGATACACCAGGCTTCGAACAGCGGTATACTACTGTTGCCTATGTTTATAAATTGATACACACAAATGCCACTGTAAGTATTCGAAAGAAGTCACGACAAAGGTAGTCATAGCTTTAGGAACAAATATCATTTGGAGTCGAAAAATGTTATAGTAATGTGATGATTATTACCTCGAATGCTAATTAACAAATATATTCATAATGTGAATTTTATACTTTTTTGTATATTTCGTCACACATAATCACATTCTACAAAATCGAAATGCTTGAACGCTAACATTCTGTTACATTTAGTTATATATGAACTTATCGGTCGTCCCACTGTCTATATCACTCTGTTCAGCTCTAAATATTATTCCGTATCATGTCTTTGTGACGTCAAATACGTTGACCCGGCCTTAATAACTTTGACCCGGACATATCAGCGACGTCATAATGTTTGAACCGACGTTAATAACTTTGACCCGAACTTATCAAGTCATCTTTTGTGTGCTGGTGAAACAACGAAAACACTTCTGAAACACGCAAATATAGCCCGATAAATCGATTATCAGATTATCTGCATATTGATATTGTAAAATATCAGCTGCTTGACATTATATGAAGGCTTTTTGATCTCGTTCGCTACGCTCACTCGACAAAAAGCTTCATATTATGTCTCGCAGCTGATATTTTACGATATCAACATGCAGATAACCTGATAATCGGTACGTATTTCTTTGTTTTGACCTAGCAACGATGTGTTGTTTTTATGATATTTGATCCTTACCAGAATATCTTTTAAATCTTTTTTCCTAAAGATGCGAGATAAGTATTTATGTTCAATCTCTTTTATATCCCGTTACTTATTGAAAAATAAATCAATCTTCTATCAAAATCAACGCACTGTTTAGGATCTGTACCTGGTTTCTAAAACTATAGTATCAGTTTTCAAAGTGGGAGAAATGTTCAAATATTGTCATCTTTCTCCTGCATGCTTTGAATGATTCAATTATACTTTTTCAAAAGTTTGAATGTACAAGGCACTGCATTAACTGAACGATAATCGTGCAAATGATTTACTAAGATGTATATCTTTAAGTACAGGTGTCAAAGGAATTCTATTTACTTTTTAAAATTTTGGACCATGGCAACAGATTTATGAAAAAAAAAAATCTATTCGGGCAACATATACTTTATCGGCATACAAAAACCCTGCTCCAATGGAAAAAAGGACTGAAATGGACAATATATACGTTATACGGTCACCACCATTTGTTGACCGAGGTGTCAGTTTCTAAACTCAATAGGGGCATGTTCCGCAGACATAGATGAGGCCCCTCATGGGGGGGGTCCTAGTAATCACATAATCACCATTTTTTTGCCAATATAATCACATAATCATTAAATATTTGCTTATCTTTAGTAATCAAATAATCATAAACTAAAAATACAGTCCTAGGTAATCAAATAATCATGAAATATTTGGCTTAATAATCAAATAATCATTAAAAAAACGGCCAAGTAATCACATAATCAAAAACCCCATGAGGGCCCTCATAGATACATGAAAAGTCTGATCTTTATTTTTACCGATGACAATTTGTTCACTGAGTGTGAATTCAAATTACAGGTAATGCATGTATATCAGGAAACGCTTTCCCTGTCAAATCACGTGATATGCCTCCTGTTGTAGTTCATGCAATTCCCTCATTTTTGTTAGTTTCCTGGATTTGTATCTCTTTGAAATATTAGTAAACCGGTAAAGTTACAGTTAAGCACATTAAGCACATATTTTCAAACAGCCAAACAGTTGTCTTTAATTTACCCGGTTTATGCGCCATGCATATTGGCATTTACTGAGTGTATGGTTGTGTATTTGGCAAAACGTTTAGGAATTATAAGTCCTCAATGATCTTCCAACTTCATACTTATTTGGCTTTCAAGGTTTGACTTCTTTTTTATTCGAGCGTTACTGATGAGTCTTATGTGGACGAAACACGCATCTGGCGCAAATACAAAATTTCAATCCTGGTATCTATAACGAGTCAATTACACGCGTGAATGTTCTCATCATTCACACCTTATCAACAGAATGGGCTTACATGTAAACTGTTTCAACAGAAAATGACACTACGCAAGTTTTTCTGGTCACTATCACGAATCGTTTGGCCGATACGATATGTTTGTTGTGTCTCAACTCGCTAGCGAAATGTTTCAGTTTGTTTTTTTTTTTTTTGTTATTTTTTGTTGTTTTTTTTTAAGAGTTTTACCATCTGTGATTTTACCAATTTAGTTTTACTCCCGATATGACATTTTGATATACACTTACACTGTCGACGCACCTCCACTCGCTCAATTTGGAGTTCGTGCAATTCCCTCCGTATTTATTTATTAATTTTTATTCGCGCAATTGATTTGTGAAATATAAACATCGGTCAACTTTTGTTGCCTGAATTTATGCGACTGAAAGTGTTTCCTTGTTTCTATCTCCAGGAGCTAAACACAACACCCAGTCTGCACTAGTATTGTCGGACGAGAGTTTACCAGATAGTCATGAATATTTCTATTCCTAAGTCATACTATAATTGTATTTTTATATATTCCAACAAGGTGTCAAATCACTTCCTGTGACAATATGCAAACTCAAAGTTTTTATATAACAAATAATAAAACTTTTTGGAATGTCAGAGGGGTTATTTCCACTACTTTTGCTTGTATAGTGTTATCTTTAGAATCTGAAAATTAAACTTTTTGGAATATCAGTACTGCCCACAAAAGAAGAAGTTGATTATTTTTTTATGGATAACATTATTAACAAAACATGCAGTATAAAAAATTAAATAACAATTGCCTTGTTTTCTCTTAGTAACAACCTGCTACCCTTTCAAGAGGAAGACGAGCGAGTTAATGACGACAGCCATTTTATTCGGTTTAATATTTTGATTAATGGTCTGTTGAATGCGTTCCAGAAGCCTTTTTAAAATGTTACCATATGCTAAGTCTTTAGTAGTCATTTAAGACAGTGAGGTCATCTGTATATTTTCTCCTTTGACTTTTTGGCAATCACAGCAAAGTTGCTTCATTGACAATGCGCATTTTCGTCTTGAAGTCTTGAATAAATACAACTGAACCTTATTATTAACACAAACTTTTCAATTTGCGGTGTATACTATATCGGTCTATTTCTTATTATTTCCTGGCCAACATTTAACCAACCAAGTTACTCTGTTAGAGGGGTTATTTCCACTACTTTTGCTTGTCTAATGTTATCTTTAGAATCTGAAAATTGACTTAGTGAAAGAAACCCAGATCCGCGCAGTGATATTGAACCACCAAATATTTCTGGTGCTGTCATGAATCCGGATCCGCGGAAGAATCCAGAGCCTTTAAGGAAGCCCGAACCTTGCATGGCGGGCGCTGCTGACTCTCCAACATTGGAATCTATGCTCAATGAGATATTTCCATTCTGTATAAGGTTTGTTGGAATGTTTGGCTTATTTATTGTGGCCATTAGTGTCAAAAGTGCTGCTAATATAAAGGATGCACCTAAAATATAAAATTTAAAAGATTATTCGTAGAAAGTATTAAAGAAAACCACACCAACACAAAGTACAAGCACTATGAGCTTATGTAGATAGAAAAAACATTGCTTTAGAAGTATTATCTACGAACAATTTTTTTGAAATGATTTGTTTATACAGAAACACCGGTCTTTCATATGTTCCGCATAAGGAAATGTCTTTACCAAGCGAGGAATATGACAGTTTTTTTTTCCATTCGTTTGGTGTGTTTGAGCTTTTGATTTTACCGTTTGATAAGGAACTTTCCGTTTTGAGTTCGGTATTTTAGTTATTTTTCTTTTCTCTTCAATAATATAATGTTCTAACCTTTATCAAACCGTTTGGTGAACTCCTTTATAACTTCTTTTTTTATTTTTTGTTTTTTTTCTATTCATTATATATAAAAAGAAGATGTGGTATGATTGCCAATGAGACAACTGTCCACAAGAGACTAAAATGACACAGACATTAACAACTATAGGTCACCTTTCGGCGTGTTCTTTTTATTATTCTGCTATGTATATTGTGTGGAGATGACAATTCAACTTCTGGTTTTAAGCGTATCTGAAGATGTTTGAATCATTATGGAGAACCTTGTGTGAATTGCTACAACATTTTTATTTCTATTACCTGAGATATAAAAACTGTGCTCATATGTACCACCATTATCAATTATTATACCTAATAGAAACAAATATACAAAAATATATATAGACGCTGTTTTCAGTACACATCAACACACACTCTATGGTTTCTCAATATAAACAGCTATAGGTCTACTTTGAACTTCAGTTATTACAGCTAAGATAAAATAAATCAGAAGGGGATGCACTGAAGTATAAAAAATATGTGGAAATATTCTCACAACAGTAGACACCAGGAAGATGACAGGTTAAGTAGCTTAAAATAACTATACATAATTTCACGGTCCAATTTATCTATTGGTTTGAAAAGGGTAGAGTTCAATAAAAGTTCTCAAGAATGATAATGTCAATTTATTTATGTGAAAAGTTTCATTTAAGTAGGTTAGATATTGTATTTATGAACTTATCTTTTAAAACCATGGGTATATGCATTTTGATAAATAGCCATAATTATGATTTTGTATAAATACCTGCTAATGGGGGTCCAATTAATCCACCTACACCAATGGCACAGAAATAAAGTCCTATGGCGGTAGGAAGATTATCTAATCCTACCATTTCAAAACATATAGGGTTCGTCAGGGCACAGAAAGCACCACTGTATAATCCAAATATAAAAGAATAAATACACTGACCGATATAATATCCAGAAAACAACGGAAATATCAAAGTGCTGGCACCGGTTAAACCAAGTGATCCAAAATATAACAATAAAACATCAAGTCCACCGTCTCCGCTGGCAATACCGACAAGTATTCGATTCACTGTGCTACCAAGTCCTATCATGGCCATAAGAAAGGCACCATCCTCATGTGTATAACCTTCAGTCACAGAGTAATTTGGTAAATGTAAAAGTACTAGACTATATGGAAGTCCTACAAATATAGCACCTAATAGTATAAATACAAATGATACATTTTTAAAAACTCCAAAATGAAGAAACCTTTTCAAAATACTACTTGCACCTGCTTTCTGCTTATTTTGTTTTAAGAAATATGCATGCCATTCCTCAAGTCCAGATGGCTTCATCAAAGCACCACATACAAAAAAGTTACTCGCAATTCCACCAAGGAGAAGGAAAGCTCCAAGTACAGAATAATGGTCGATAAGAGACTGGATTAACGGTCCACATACAAACATTCCGGCACCAGCAAACGCCATACTTAAACCAACAGTCGCACTTCTGTATTTTTCAAATGCATATCCTAGAATCACTATCGATGTTGTAACAGTAAATGAAAAGCCAGTACCTACAATTGATAAAAAAAAAATCAAGATTGGCAATTTATGAAGAGTTTTTTTTCTAAGGCAATGCGATATAGAACGTCACTTTTAAACTCATCATGTCATGACATCTTCCGTCAATGCAAAAGAAGACAATCGGAGTCATTGGGAATAACTGCACAAAGTTAAATGGTAGATTTCGAGATGAATTAATTGATTTATTCTAAACCGTTTTTAAATCACTAAATGCATTATGACATAGGAATATCAGGAGAATGCATATTTTTTCGCTTCAGCATGCAACCTTCTTAGGTGTTTATATTCTGCAGTGATTAGAACTTGCTTTTTTTTTAGATAGGTATATTTTTTTTTTAATATGGACCAACAATTGTTCATTTATATAAAAATAAGGAGATGTGGTATGATTGCCAAAGAGACAACTCTCCACAAGAGACCAAAGATCAAATGAAGTGGATGTAATCAATTTCTTATTTGTTTTGTTTTACTTTTTTGAGTTAATATTCTTTAATATTTCAACTTGAATAGTTATCTTTATGTAGTGTATTCTTCAGTTTATCCATACGATATTCCAATAAAATAATATGATTGAACCATTTTATTTCAAAAACTGCACATGGAATATTAGCTTCATTGTTGCTTATTGTACTACCCTCTTAAAATAGAGTATTTGAGTAGTAATTCTCAAAATTCTTGAAAATCGATCCGTACACTGGCCACAGACCACAATTAATTCCTCTATCAGTTCTTTATAACGTTTTGTATCATTAAAAAAATTGCACCATGCACTTTTGTCAAATTTTTTGTGTGTGTAATGTATAGCCCTAGTCCAAATATATATCCAAAATTCAGAAAGATTGAAACAATCACTTTTACAAATTTAGCCAATACACATCCATACCCCTATTGACAAGTCAAGAGATGTTCCGAAAACTGTAAATATGACCTTTTTGCACTTGGCCTAATCACTCATTCCATATCAAAATCAGTTTAAATACAACATCCAAAAATTTATTTCACCTCTCTTCTTTCATTTCCACCCCAAAAAATCTAAGAAATGAGTGAGGAAGGGAAAGAAAAAAAAATAAGGAAAAATACACTCTAATTAAAAGGAACTATATTCGTAGACAACGAAAAGCGGGGTCATTAATTGTGGTCTTGGGCCCACTGTAATGCTTCTAATAAAGAATAATTCAATTTATTGATTCGTATTGTTAGATGCCTCTACTCAAGGATTTGTATCACAAGATACTTGCTCTACTCAAGAACTACTTTTCTGCGAGCGTATACACCACCAGAGTAATTCAATAGTTTGATGTTCGTGAGAAACTTATATCATTTGAAAGACAAAATAAAGATTTTTGTGGGAGTATTTAATCGATTCTTTTAACAGCATATGTGTTGATATTGACAGCTATCAATCTGTCACTTAGAAGATGTCATTTATAACGGTTTCTATAAACAATGACCATTAACACAACTATCTACAAAAGTTTAAGGTGTCAGACCACCAATTAAAAATCCTATCTATGCAACCAAATTTAAGCAATTTTTACAGCTTTCTAAATATTTTACCTTAAGTTTAACTTCATAGTAACCAGAAATATCATGAATTGTACACGTACCACCTTTATACAGGCCAATTTTCAACCTACTTTAAACACTTATAAAAAAAATCTGATCTTAGGAACTCATCTGGTACTACAAATATAACTCTATAATTTTTCTGGAAATCTTAAACTAGTATACTATGGGGCGCATTAATCCTGATTGTTTTTTAATGCAAACTCATATACACGTAAATTTTGGCTCTAAATGGTCTAAATATATTTCTCTTTCACCAAAAGTTACATTTCTGCAAATTTGTAGGTTAGTTTAAGTTAACAATGACACCTTAAGGACTATTTTGTGTCTGAGTAGGACTCCTACATTTACGTTCTAAACTGGAGGGAGTAATTGGTGGTCTGACACCTTAAATGAAGTGAATGTTAGCAATTATTGACAACAGTTCTTCCGTCAATACACGTTTGGTGGTTTGAAATCTCTCTTGTTTCTCTTTAACTAATAATGCACAGAGAAATGAAATAAAATTCTTAACTGTTTTATTATTATGCCTTAATTCAAAAGTATATAACAGGAGACGAAACCTCACAGATTGATCGCAATGCATATTCTGTAAATGAGCTGTTGTCTCAGTATTCAATATAATATCCAAAATAACGAAACACTTACAAAATAAATGTAATATTCTTTAAAATTCGATATGACGATCGAAATAACGAAACACGTGTACTATAATTGTAATTTTGTTCAATATTGACTAGTTTCTGTTTCAATCAAGTAGTTTGACATGCACTGAAATTTAAATGTAAATGAGAAATAATTAGCACCTAATAGACAACTTTAAAAATCTAAACTGAAATGAAAAAAAAAATATGAAAAGAAAATGCACTCTTTACTCTGTTAATCAATTATATATGCATACTGGGCAGATAAATACATTTAAGCTTTACCTGCAATGATGCCGTAGGTTACTAATAATACATTCAAATTTTTGGCAAAGAAACTGGCACCAAATCCTATGATGATTAAAGAACTGCCAATCATTATAGAAACTCTACAGCTTGTCAAATTGATAGCTATACTTGCAAGTGGCCCTGAAATCATAAATTTGTATTTGCTTTTTGACAAAGTAACAATATTTACAAACTTCTAGAAACTGCAACAAAAATATTTACGGTATGGGTTTGCTCATTCATACGATAACATGTTATTGTTCATATCTTTGTTTTTTATGAACATATTGTATCATTGTAAAAACATAGAATGAAATTCAAAACAGTGTGGCTGTGGCCATTGATTGACACATTAAATTCATCCATTGACTGGGACAATTTAGGTGAACGTTTGTATGTAACGACCACTGCTCATTATGTACTTTTTAAAGACACTTAAACTATGGGGTCACCAAAGGTTCTCAACACCTTAATAAAGTAATTCGAAAAATTAATCAGAAATAACACGATGTTTTTTTATTTATATCAATTATATAAATCAAAACATAAAGGTTATTCCTGATTAATTTTTCGAATTATTTTATAATTAAAGGCGTTAAGAAACCTTTGGTGACCCCACAGTTTAAATGTCTATCGTAGGTACGTCGTGAACAGTGGTCGTTACAGACAAACGTTCACGTAAATTGTCCCAGTCAATGGATGAATTTAATGTGTCAATCAATGGCCACAGCCACACTGTTTTGAATTTCATTCTATCACATCTCCTTATTTTCGTAATAATCACTTAGTCCTGAATGCATTTCTATATATATAGTTCAAAATAAAACCCCTTAATTAAAAAGGAACAAATATAAGACTACGGTCCGTGTTGGAATTAACGAAATTAAACGTACACCAGATTAACAGTTGTGGACACCCAAACAAAAAAAAAACCCTACATTTAGTAGTCAACATATCTTCTTAAATAATATATATTTATCCTGCAATTGGGTGTCCTACTATACAGATACAGCCCTACAGATATCGCTATGCTGTATCTGTATACTATACAGATATCGCTTTAAAGCTCCGCCCACTGCCGGACTGAGTATTGTTTGAACCTGTGTGACCTCAGAATATGTATTCCAGTTGTCGATTTCAAAACTTGAATGTGTATGATTGTGTTACAAAATCACCCATGTCAATTTCAGCATGCATGTTTAGTGAATGTCAAGTCTGAAGCGTAGGACAACTCGTACACTTCTGTTTCAAATTTGACAATGTTTTGTTATTTGTTTTTACTGTTGAAATTAGTTGTTATGTTAAAATAGATAATTATTCACCTTGAGCGATGTATAATTGTTGACCATTCGAGATTGTTTTTTGCGAACCCGTCTTCAGCGTAATGTGTGATTTATATATTACTACGCGGGCCTCAAGGGATTACAAATCGAAAATAAATGCTAAATATGTTAGTTTTTGTGTCTTTCAAAACACAAACAATATACAGAACTAATTGCAGGATAAAGACAATAACTGTTTAGTGTCTTTAGATATCAGCTGTATTTGTACTCGGCTCGAAACAGGTGTAGTAGCTCGCTAAAAGCTCGCATACACCTTGTTTCCTAGCCTCGTACAAATACAGCTGATATTTAAAGACACTAAACAGTTATTGTCTATATAAACTGCATAACGGCTTTTAAAAGAGGAAAATGGAAAACATATGTGTGTATCAAATTGAATAAAGGGAGAGGTGGTTTATATATACGCCAGCCAGACTCGGAAGAGATATCATTGAAAATGAATCTTTTGAAAATATCTTTACAAAGGAGTTGTGAAAACGATAAATTACCTCATTTTTCATAAGAAACGGATGAACTTTATACTTTCTTATTAAAAGTGTCTGCATACTTATGTTTAGAGCTCATTACATAATCATTTCGTGATTTTTACTAGTGAAATTTTATATATAAATATTAATCACCTTTTGTCGAACATTTTAAGTTTATCTTATGTTTTTCATACATCTTAAAAGTATAATAAATTATTATAAATTTTGAAAGAAAAGTAAACCATTCATTGTAAGAATTCTTGATATTATAAATGAGATATTTAGTAGTTATTTTCTTTCAATTTAGATGTACAAATGCGAAAAATAGTATTGCTATATGTCAACTATCTTTGCGCATAAAGTACATTAAATCGAGTAGGAATACAATTTTTGAAGTAAACTATATTCGTACCAAGTAAGCATAGTATATTTGCAAAAAGAGATCCTATTAAAGCTGTTTTTGCCACATCTTCTTTGAAATAATCTAGGAGACCGACGTGAATTATCCCCGAACCATAAGTCATGGCTCCATTTAGAAACTGTGCTCCAATAGCTCCAATTAAACACAACCAAGCGTGTCCCTCGTCAACATCTCTCATTGTGTGGCACCTTAAATGAAAGAGGATAAAGATAAGGTTAAAAAAAGACAGTACACCACAACTCTAGCTCTTCCAACATGAGCATAAAATTGCAGCCTACAAAAGAGCATTTGATGGAGGGTCTGGATGGGAAGAACTTCATTTCTGTATTCTTTAATTTTTTATGCCATTTTTATGCCATTTTATTCTATTATTCACACTTTTTGACCCTTATTTTCTATTCGCTTTACTTTTTGCCCACTGGTTTTCTCCTTTAAATTGTTTTCTTTTTTCTTTTTTTTTTTTTTTTTTTTTTTTTTTTTATGTCTGCGCCTTATATTGCTGCCAATTCAGTTATATATATATATATGGATGTTTCTTATTGTTGAAGGCAATACAGGGACCTTTATTGCGTAGATCTCTTGTTGATAGTTTTCTTTAAATCATACCAAATCTCTTTATTTCTATATGAATGTGGTGGGGAGAATCGGTAGCAAAAGAACTTCAAACGTAGCGAGACAAGGTGTGTCGAAAGGGTCAGTCTTTTCTCTAAAGTCTCGTCTCTAGACTTTTCAGTCACATTAAATGGCAAGTACGACGCAAGGAACATAAAAAAAAAACATGTCAAAATTTCATAATGCGTACAACGAACATATGGGCGATAAAATGACAAGACAATTGTTCGAATAGAATTATAAAAAAAATACAAATAAAATAGCTTGCGAGTTGAAAGATGGGTAATACATAATCTAAAGCAGTGAGATGTAAAATATAAAAATGATTCTATAGGACTTTTGATTATTTAGTTGGCGAACTGTAAGAGTATTGACTTGTGTTTTTAGGACTTGTGAGTTAATATTATTGAAAGCATCATTATTTTTATTAGAGAATATTTTTTATTATTTCATATCGGTTAAGAATAAGCTTTTATTATTGGATAAAAAGGGGCCACATGACATTCATAATCTTTAATATTAAATTCAATTGGTCATTAACAGAACAAAACGGACCAGAAAACCGGTCGTTAACCAACTTTGACATGATAATGACCGTTGGGGCGTGGTTTCCGTCTGAAAATGACCGTTGGGGCGTAGTTTACGTCTGATAATTACCGTTGGGGCGTGGTTTCTCTGTTAATGACCGGTGGGGCGTGGTTTCTCTGTTTAGAAGAGAGATGTCCCTTAAATAAAACATTTTCCTGTTTTCAATACTATATTTAAGTTGTTGAATTGTTTATTATATGTTTTCGTTAATTATAACATTATACAGAACTTGATTAAGTATTTATATATACTGAAAAATTGAACTAAAATTAATGGCAGTATTACTACGACTGGTCTTCACTCTTTGCCATAAAAAATATACAACTAATCGAGTTTGCTTTAGGCGTTTTGAAATTATGCGAATTTGCCAAAACATGGTTTCTCAATGAAATAAACATAATAGTTCTTGAGAAACTGGTCATTATTGTGATACATGGACTGCCCGTAGGACAGTGGTATTGAACGCGACAGCGATAATGACCTCGCCTTCGGCTCAGTCATTATCACTATCTTAGTCAATACCACCGTCCTGTGGGCAGTCCATATATCACGATAATGAACAGTTTTACAAGAACTATTATATAAATATGGTAGTGGGTTTTAAGAGTAAAGGGATGTAATCAACTGATATGTTTGAGTAGCCAGTTGTTGTCTAGATATGTATTTTTCATAAGTGGCAAGCGTCAGACCTATAGAGAGGGCAATCCAGGTTGTTGTCATGCAGGCTTATGGTTTATTTTTGTTAATATTTGCGAGTGATTATATAAAAAGACAATAGTTCATACAACGTGTCTTTGTTGATAATGTTACTCTTTTAAAATATACAGACGTATAATGTTTTTACCTAGCTTCCATATGAAGAGTAATATGCTTTAAGAAAGCTTGATTAATATTTGTTTACAACAGACAGATAATGCTAATTCATAGCAGGTGATGACATTACATGTATGCATGCTTTGTTGCTGTTATCATTACCACTTACTACCGTAGATATGATTTATTTTTAACTACAAACAGCACATCAAGGTTAGCTAACTTATGATAAAGAAAAAAACGTTCCAAATATTCATCCGCTAAGGTTAAATATCGTCCTTCACAGAAGCACCGTGTTTTGCATTTCATATGTTACCGCTTTTGACCCATCATACATGTATACATTTGACGTAGTTGACCAGTAATTGTCTCATTTATAACTGAAGTTCAAAATGTCAAGGCAGTACGTCGGAGTGATATACATGATAAACAAATTAATACATAATCGATTGTATGAAAATTACTTTATTAAAAAAAAGGAGATGTGGTATGATTATTAATGAGACAACTATCCGACAAAGTTCAAAGACAGTGTACTGACAACCTGCATATGCGAAAAAGGGAGGTGGATACCGAATGTTATTATAATATGGTATTAAGGTATTTTATGTTTACAATTTATCAAAAAGTAAGATATTATTTTTATAATTTGATAAGTAATAAAGATTGAAACGGTGCATGGATTCGAAGCGAAAGAGTTAAGCCAATCAAAACATTGAAACACCTCGTTCAATACTGAGACAACAATAAACACAAACTAGATTTAACAAACAAAAAATAAATAAACAAATTAAGTTAAACGACTAAACACTTCAAACTTTTCATATAAAATTATAAGTTAACGTATATTAGTGTTTTGACTTTATTTAAAACAATTTTAACTATTGAAACACCCGAAGAAATAGAAAAAGAAGAAATAAATATTGTTATTAGAGAAGACAAGATTAATCATAACATACCTTACAACATATAATAGGTTACTTTAAAAAAACACAAACACAGTGCAACACATCATCAATAATAAAGAATACGTTCGGTAAATCGAATATATTGGCTTAATCTGAATGAATGTACCTATTATCACCAATAAATTCAATAATATACTAATCAAACGGAAAATATTTACCTTATAATGTTGTTGACCTATGACACCGGAAGAACACCTGCTACATTCTAATATGTAATATCTTTCTATATTAATTGTTAAGGAAAATAGTTTTCATTAGGTACCGTAGCTGTGATGTTTCTCTTGGTTTGTAAATGTTTCGTTAAGATGGATCAGATATATAAACATATATACGTCTCTGGATGAACTATTTATATTAGGAATTTTTTCAGATATATCTTTACCGTATAAATCGATTGATGGTGGATGTTGATAAAAGATCAATATGATATCTATCAAAGAAACATAATGGCATTTGTCTCTGACGATATGCTTAATTGAATTATGGTATGAATGTGTAATCTCGAATGAACGTTCGTTTCTCATTTTTTCGTTATTTTGAAATTTCGTATACTCATTATATTATTTGATTGATACTAACTTTGAGCCAATATGAGACATCCCCTCCCAAACAAAGACCCAAAATACTAGAATCGGAACAACTATATGGTACTACTGCACGGATCATTAACGATCAACCACCCTAACATGGGACAGCATATTCATTTAGCAAAAGGAAAACAAACATGACAAGAAGCATACAACGACAATTACTAACGGGCACCTTACTTGGGGTATACACAATGTCTCAGAGTTAAACATGATCGCTAACGATCAACGCAACCTAACCTTAGACATCATATTCATTTGTTCGCTCAAATTAGCAATCGAAAGACAAACATGACAAGTAGCATACAACGACAAATAGTAACGAGCACCTTACTTAAGATAAAAAATCGCAGGGTTCAACATGATCGTTTTAAAACGACAAACCCAACCTAACCTGGGACAGCATATTCATTTGTTCGCCTAAATTAGCAAACGAAAGACAAACATGAAACATAGCATCCAACGAAAATTATTAACGGGCACCTTACTTGAGGTATACACAATGTCTTAGAGTTAAACATGATCGCTAACGTTCAACCCAACCTGACCTGAGACATCATATTCATTGGTTCGCTACAATTAGCAAAAGGTAGACAAACATGAAAAGTAACATTCAAAGACCATTGCTTACGAGATTCTCACTTGAAATATGAAAAAAGTTTGCATGGGTTAAAAAGATTGTTAGCGGTCAGCCCATATTTATTTGTTGACTAATTACATTACTTATTTAGCACAATGTCTTTATTAACCTTATCTGACTTTCTTTACGGAACACAAATTGTGGATCTTAAAGTTTTAAAATTTTATTTCAACCTTTGTTAACATTTAAATATATTCTTACCTTAAGAAGACAGCCCTCTATTTAGACGTCATTCTGTAATACCTTCGTAGCCAAGTTTTAAATCATTTAATCTATAAAATGACTTCAAAACATAAAGGTTGATCAACTTTGAGTTTACATAATAATAGATCAGCGGTTAAAGGTTATACATACAATACCATAAACAAAGAAGTAGGGACTATTTCCGAGGCATCAGCATCACTCACATTGACATTGTAAAAATTTTAAAGTTTCCAAATCCAACTGGAATTTGAATATATTAGAGTTTATACTGTATACTTGGAATATTTTTTTTCAACAATTCAGCACGTTTCCATAAAATAATAATTTTATTCAACGATTTATGATTTTCCTGTTAAAGGCATTTTGATATACAAATTAACACATTGAACATGTTTTTGTTAAATTGTGGATAGATACAAGTGGGAAAAGGGGAATGTGTCAAAGAGACAACAATGGGGAATGTGTCAAAGAGACAACAATCCGACCAAAGAGCATTTAGATGAACGTCACTGAACAAAAATAAATTGATTTGAATCCGAAAAACAAAATAACGCTTTACAACCAAAATAGTTTTGGTTTTGGTTAAGAATGTCCTTCTCTTTTATTTAATTAAGAACAAGAATGTGTCCATAGTACACGAATGCCCCACTCGCGCTATAATTTTCCATGTTCAGTGAACCGTGAAATTGGGATCAAAACTTTAATTTGGCATTAAAATTAAAAAGATAATATCATAGGGAACATGTGTACTAAGTTTCAAGTTGATGTGACTTTAAAACTTCATCAAAAACTACCTTGACCAAAAACTTTAACCAAACTTTAATCTGAACTTCGCATTATCATTTTCTATGTTCAGTGGACCATGAAATTGGGGTCAAAACTATAATTTGGCATTAAAATAAGGAAGATCATATCATGGGGGACATGTGTACTAAGTTGAAGTGACTTTAACTTCATCAAAAACTACCTTGACCAAAAACTTTTAACCAAAACTTTAACCTGAACTTCACACTATCATTTTCTATGTTCAGTGGACCGTGAAATTGGGATCAAAACTTTAATACGGCATTAAAATTAAAAAGATTATATCAAAGGAAACATGTGTACTAAGTTTCAAGTTGATGTGACTTTAACTTCATCAAAAACTACCTTGACCAAAAACTTTAACCAAACTTTAATCTGAACTTCGCATTATCATTTTCTATGTTCAGTGGACCATGAAAATGGGGTCAAAACTATATTTGGCATTAAAATAAGGAAGATCATATCATGGGGGACATGTGTACTAAGTTTCAAGTTGATTGGACTTCAACTTTATCAAAAACTACCTTAACCAAAAACTTTAACCTGAAGTGGGACGGACGGACGAACGGAGGCACAGACCAGAAAACATAATGCCCATCTATTATCGTAGGTGGGGCATAAAAATATCAGTACGCACAATTTGCCAAAATTATACAAAACTGCTGATAAGGAAATAACTAGAACCACATAGAACACACTTGAATTACTGATACAGTAACTTAAAGTAAAAAATGAAATTCTTTTCAAAATAGTTGTTTGTAATACTAATAAATTAAGGAAAATTGAACCTACCTCTTTCATTCAAGCAATTATTGATTAAAAAGATGACCTTCATTTGTCGACAACTCATGAAATGTATATGGACATTTAATACTTTCTATATTTGTAACTATAATTGTCTAAATTAAATATCTAATTTCGCTTTAACCGTAAAAAGAGAAACCGTTTTACCTTAACAGAATGAGTAATTTTCCTCTGCAAGTCACATTGAAGGAAACAAATATATTACTCACCACCCTCTTAAATTGTCACGAGTGTTGAATTGCATCCACTCATCATGATAAATTAACAGTAACACACATTGTAATAGCTTTTTTACATCTTTATATACAATTTAAGATATGTAGATCATCAATGTTAAAATTAAACATTAAAGCTTGTGCATCGTTTAGCGTGAATGTCACGCTTTCTGTACGTTTAGGAACCCTTGCAACAGCTCTCCGACTCTTTAGCATGGTGAGTGGTCTGTAAGATTCCTGTTGTATGGAAAACAGCTGCTCCTTTTCAACACACCAGTGGTTGTTTAAGTTTACTGTCCCTCAACTCGACCAACCTACTTTGCACTGTCCACTTATCATTGTTTAAACTTTTTATTTATATGCGTCCTGAATATCCTCGAAAATTTGCAACTGGATGTTGAGAAAAGTACAATCAACACATGTACATAATCATTTCTTTGAACTCCAGGTAATTTATTCTTTAAGCATCCATGAACAAACACATGAACTCGTTTATTCGATTGATTGATTGATTAATGGGTGTTTAGTATTTTGTTTACGGTTCCCAGATATGATCTTTTTGGTTCATCTTATAGAGAGACATAACATGGGAATGTTACCAGCATAATTACATATGGCAGCGGCGAATATTGTGTAACGGAGATGCTGTGGAATAATCTCCCTTTGCTAAATGTGGGATAACGCAAAATGAACTATTTCACTGTCAGAGAAAGAAAAAACAAAGTGTATATTTTAGATAGATTATATGGTAATAATTTGGTAAACGTTTTATCCAACTTACTGGATATTTAAAAGAAGATTTTGTCATTCTTCTGGAGGAATTATACCTTGTTAACTAGACATGTAAAAAGTATAGACTTATTACAGAAATATTTAAACTTGACGTCAAATAAACCACCTGAACTTACCAATAAGCTACCATCTACCATACATTTATTACTACAAGGATTTATCATTAATCCGATCAACATATTCTGCCTTACCTAACTAATTATATGTTTTAGTTTCACTGTTCACATGTACATTATGTGGAACAATTTAATAAATTTCTGAACATCTGTATTTGGTCTCATTTGCCAGAGCTCAGTCATACCAAGAACGAACCTTGAATCGACAAGAGGGAACGGTGACGCATAGCCACCCAACCCTCCTGTTACAATTGAATTCTGAGGAAAACCCAAAGTAAAGGGAGAGGTAGTACAGCACTTTAGTTCAAATTCATAGAAGTTAGGGACATATTAATGTTAAAAATATGTCGCACAGCCCTATGTTTTGTCCTTTGAATTAAATAAAAAGTGCAGTCTATTCTAGGATATATTTTTTTTACGAAACTTCAAAGTGCATATGGCATAAAGGGTGTTTATAAAAGTATTACTTTTACTTTTTATTCTGTTTTGGTTATATCAATTTCATGTGGCTCTGTACTTATACATCCCGTTATTGTGTTATTGTGCAATGTTAAATTTTTCTATTCTTGTCTGTCATTTTTACTAATGTGCTTTGTCTATATGCCTTTGTTGTGTTCCTTTGTTACACATTCTGCTGTTTTTATAGTGATTAGGATTATAACACAATGTGTACGGCTTAACCCTAATTCTTAACATTTTGTACCTCTTATGCCTGTTTGTTTTTCTACACACATCATTGTCCATATAATGGAATTTTATGCGACTGTCTTACAAGTGAGAGCTTTTGATTTTTCCATATGATTATAGGGACTTGCTGTTTTGAATTTTCCTCGGCGTTCGGTATTTTTGTGATTAAATTTTGCTTTTTGTTATCAATGTTTGCATCTACAGAAATGTCAGAATCTCAGAGTTGTCTTCTTACTTAGTCGAAATTGTATTTCTATGCATTGTTGACCATTGTTTAAAGCAAAAGGCATGCCCCTGAAAAGAAAATAGTAGAAACTCTTAAGAAGTAATGTTTCACTAGGAAATATTAGTAATTACTATAACTATCGTCTATGAGAATCTTAAACATTGTCTATTAAATGGCATTTTTAAAAAAAAGTGGTGGATTGAACCTGGTTATGTGGCTAGCCAATCATCGCGCTTTTATTGCAATTTAAATATACCACTAACATTACAACATTACATGACAGGAACTCAGTACAGATAAATGCAAGAAAATTCAGGACAGGGAAATACACAAATAAACAATACAGTAGTACATTTCGACATGCTAACCACATAATAACAGCGAACACGTATAACAACCTAGGATAGCACACAAAAACAGCACAACAGAACCACGAACTGTTCGTCACACAAACACTTGTTGTGTGTTTGTTTATTCTGCATTGACTAAAGGCATAGGGTTAAAATCTCATAAAATATGTTGAGTTTCTTTACTATTCCTCTTTCCTTTTACACAAAAGGAGATGTGGTATAAGTTCCAATAATTTAAATATCCCCATGAATATGACGTATATTCCAGCAGCTAAACATATAGGTCACATTACGGCCTTCATTTATGACAATGTTTAGTGTAACACATTTATCCCCAGCTCAGTAGTCAGAACTTTCGTTTTGATAGGAAATTTCATTGATATGTTTTCCTTTAAATGTAGTGTTTATGAAAAGTTGGATTATTATAAATACTAATTTTTTTCCTCAAGGAATAGATTGCTTTTTCCGTAATTGGCACAATTGCTCTTCAAATTCGTAATTAACTTGGCCTTCAAACTGGTTTGATTCAATTTCTTCTGACGAGAGGGTCTGATGTATCAGAAACAGTATAAAATGTTGCTGCAATGACTATGCACACACGTCCGTGGTGGACCATTCCCATTGTAATGTAAATATAGATAATCTTAAAATAACACATTTCTTTAACAGTTCCCATGGTTCTGCCATATGAAATGTTTAGAAAAAACATTTTTAGCAAAGTATGTATGTAAAATGAAGTATCCATGAAACTGTTTCTGTATCACCCAAATTAATTATTGATAGAGAATATAAAATAATACCAGAGACATATAATAACCAGACTCAAGCTAGCGACCAATCCTAGCGACCAATCAAGCTAGCGACCAATTGTAGCGACTTCTAAAGAACACAACGAGAATCAACTTGTCAAAGAATCATATAATATGATAATTCAAAGCAGAACAGTTTGGAAATTGCACAGTTAACGTTATATGTAATTACTTCTAAAAAAACAATAAAAAAATCGTTTAAAAAATACAAAAAAAATGCAACAGAAATTGTCACAGAAGAAAAAAATATAAACATATCGAGAGATGGAATAAATGTAACAAACCAAACAGTTCAACAAAAGTTCACCAAAAAGACAAAACGAATGAAATCCGATGTATTTGGTTTACAAAGAAAAGTTAACAGACCGAGAGATTTTAAACTAGATATGAACGACAGGTACTATTATATAAGAGTAGAAAATTTTAGTGGCTTCGAATAACGTAAAGTATGCATGCATATGATTTATGTATAATATCAAAATATTGAAATAATTTTACAAAGAGGTGGGAGCAAATTCCCCTAAATGTATACACAGCAGGGCTACGTTTAAAAAAAGAGAGACTGACGACATAAGGGGGACATTCAAAACTCCAAAGATGGACCTTACACGCATTGACAAAAACTAAAGACGAATACTAAGAAAACTTAAAGTAACACGAATCCCAATAGAAAATAGAGGTGATCTCATGTGCTCCGGCTGGAAAAACAGACTCTGCTTCACTAGTGACAATAGTATTGTTAATTAGAAATTAAAGTAAATCCACATCATTTAATGTAGCAGGAGGTTGTAATTCCCTATAGAAAAAGTTATGAATACTTAGCAATGGCATAATGTAAAATATTTTGCCGGCACCTTTCCTGAAAAATGGGTCGGTAATTCTTTAAACGTGATAATATGGGTTTTTAGATTCGCTTTAGACTGTGCTCCTCTTCCTGTCGACTTGTTCTTGCATTCATATGAGGCTGACTTCAGTCGAGATATTCTAAGAAATAAAGTAAGGAAATACTCTTTAACCTTACTTTCCGATACATAAATGACGTTCTCTCACTGAATAGTTCAGAATTTGGCGACAACGTTGAACGCATCTATCATATCCAACTTATACATTTACAGTAAAGTATGCGTCATATCTTAACTTACATCTTTAACTTGAAAATGGGGGTCAATCGAAAAAATGACGACATAAGAGATGATTTTAGCTTTCCATGTACCCAGATTCAAGCAGCGCATGTATACGGAGTATATATCTCCGATCTGATACGAAGTTCGAGGGCTTATATTTCCTAAAATTATGTTAATGGTAGAGGCTTGCTGTTCACAATAAAGCTATTAATACAAGAGTTCCAAGTGAAGTTGACATCACCCTTTAGTAAATTTTAAAGACGCCATCACGAGTTGGTTGACCGTTATAGAATATTCACGTAACTAATTAGTCTTTTGTAGACGAAACGTGCGTCTGGCGTAAATATAAAATTTTAATACTGGTATCTTTGATGATTTCATTCACAAATGATAGCGGATATATCCAAATGTCCTAACTACAATCCCATCCCTTTTCCCGAATTGTATCTTCAGATAGACTAACTACCGGGTTTGTACTTACATGAGCATCACCCACAGTTTTTGACGGAGGCCATGTTGCTGAGTCTTTAGTTTTCAATGTTCCCTGGTTCATCAGTTAAAATGTTTTGGAGACTTCGCTAAATTTTGCTTCTTATCTGAGTAAAATTCTTGTACCTGATTGTAATTGAATAAACACTTCAAAAGGATTTCAAAAACAATGATTCTGTATGTAGCTCTTTGCAATGAGTATGAGCTTCATGTCTTGCTATACTTTGTTTCATTAGAAAAAGTTGTTTAAAACACATGAGGTTATAAGTACTTTTTGTCTTCTTTTTTATGGATAACATTTATCGAGGAAGCTTCCTCAATTGCCTCAACGGAAACTACACCACTACGAAATTGCGTTGTCCTGCAGTCTGTGAGTCCAAAATAATTTGCATCCGGATTATTATTTGGGTAACCCTCAATAGGTTAAAAGTCATATTCAATTTACGGATGCTAACTTGATTTTCTTTGTTTGAAAAGATTGATTGATTGATTGTTGGTTGCTTTACGCCGCATGAGCACAAAAAGGCTATATCGCGGCGATTGTTTGAAAAGAAGGAAACTTAATACCATATATATGACAATGAGTGAAGGTCTGCTTCATGGCTACTCACAAATAGAAAAAAAAAGGTCGGGTGGTTCCTTGAGTTTACCTTGATTAATTGAATAAAAGTTGTAAAAGATGTACAAATCTTATTGTATGAATTACATACGTATTGAACTGGCTTTGGTAACGTGTTTCGTAAGATACGTTGGTAGACGAAGGTTTCAGAGGCAAAACATACAAACAGTGGGAGAGCTTTGGAAAGAAAAAAAAAACATAAATCGTATGATCGGTTCAGCATTCGTAAGATTTATCACTGGAAGAAAGACAACTCGGATTTCTCTATTATACAAAATTGTGTCGCTTCTAAAAAGTGACGCTCGAATCAAAAGAATAAAACGACCAAATAAAGTACAAAGTCGATTTTGATATATCATATTTTGAACAGCGGTAAACTACTGTTGTCTTTATTGAGAATTCTAACAAAAGTTTAGAGGAAATGCACCTACACGAATCACTGCTGATTCTATGAATATTTAACTACTGTTTTTAATGTCGTCAATGTATATAATGGTTCTCGAAATGGAGGAACGACATAACAAGACGTTCAAAACTTGAAACATGTTTGGCCGTGCACATCATTGGGAGGTGTTTTCCCTGACGCCTTTCAGTGTGCTAAGCGGATAAAACGTCATCGATAAATTTTAATTTTGATTTACAAAAAATATAAATCAGTTTAAGAATCAGGAGTTCATTTCACAAAAATACTTACGACTAAGATTGATCGTAAGTCATGATAAATTCAGAATACTTACGACCAGTCTAAGCCCTTAGTTTTTTGTGTGGAATCGACTTCAGATAACTATCTTTACGTTTTAATTGTATTGTCTTATTTTAAATTGAAACCTAGCTAGGAACGATCTGTGGACTGGCATTCTTACAATGAATAGGAAGCTATATTCGGGACATTTAAGTTCATAAATTATTGCAGCATGGTGTCATTTTGATATTATAAGCACGTATAAAATGTCATATCCTACATACAACCATCCTTGAAGATTGAGGCTTTAAAGAAAACATTTGAAACAAAGTAAAACATCTTAGTTTTGCACTAGAAATTTTCGGGCCCTTTATAGCTTTTTGTTCGGTGCGAGTCAAGGCTCCGTGTTGAAGGTCGTACATTGACCTATAATGGTTTACTTTTATAAATTGTTATTTGGATGGAGAGTTGTCTCATTGGCACTCACACCACATCTTCCTATATCTAGGTAATGATATCTGACAGAAAAATATATAAATATTATTTTGTTTAAAGGGTAAGATGGTTTGATAGAGTTCTACACAGATATTACTGGTATATTTGCACGACTAAACATAATTTGAAAAGTTACACCTGTAAATGTGATTATCTTTGTTTGGGTGGGAAGTCTTTATTTGTTTAATATTACCCTGAGTTAACAGGGTTGAGAAAAATTGTCTATAGACTCATTAAATTGTTCCTCTCCACGGAAATCTTTAGTAAAAGGCGAAAGATTTATTCGTGGTTTGAAGAGAAACCAGAGTAACATCGACAATGAAAAATTCAGTTTATGTATTAATAATATAAATTCTTTGCAATGGTATTGAAATGAAACCAAATAAGAAGAACTTGTTGCAAATACTTGCTTCTTTTGATATAACTTTCATTCTTTAATAAACAAGTTCATTAATTTCAAGTATGTATAAAAAATTAGTCTGCTAACTTAACTGTATAATTTATCAATTTAAAGTAAAATTAAAAATGTTTACATCAAGTCAAATATCCAAATAAAAGGGAGGTTATCGTTACTAATCTTCAATAACATATAGTCACTGATACTATGTCGTCGGAATTATATAAACACTTATCGGCATACCTTATAGGAACAGATCCATATTGTCTAAAAGGGGTCTTTTCTATATAGTTGGAGATATTATTTCGTTTTACTAAAGTTACAGTAACTATAGTCATATTTGTTGTCAATAAATTATAAATGTGCCGCCGCGATTCCGCAAAATGAAAGAAAAACAGCATAAAACGCCAGAAATGAATCAAAAATATTGTACAAAGTCTTGGACTACGAACTGCTCATAGGCGGATTTAGGGGGTGGGCCCAGGGGGCCCGCCCCCCCCCCTTTTTGGGAAAAAAATTGGTTGTTTATATAGGGAATCACTGAAGCGTGACTGGAGCGGGCCCCCCACTTATGAAAATTTCTGGATCCGCCACTGCTGCTTACGCTCTCTATATTGAACGGATATTTAATGTATGGAGGAGTGACACTGGCTGCAGCATTAATTTTGACTGAATAGATTTTTATTGAAACTCTCTGTAGATCTCTGTACAGCTGTCTTTTTGTAACATCATGGTTTATATGTGTAAACGTCATTGTCATGCCATCATTAAAGATCATAAATAGATTTCCCACATTACATACACAACGCATTCTTCAATATACTACCACAAGATTGGTGCAGTCATATTTGTTTACAGTTCAATCACTATTGCTCAATCATTAATAATCGAATAAAGTAAGAAAGGTTCCGAAAATTTTGGCGGGAAGAGGCTCGCAAGGGTAAAAAAGAAATATCCAAATGGCAAATTCTGTGGCATAGTGGAGGAATTTGAGACATATTGAGTGACCGGCAGAAATGAAACAGGCAAATTCGTTTGAAATATAGAAAAAAAAAAATTAGAATATATATGCGAAATAAAACAAAAGGTATTTTTTTTTTGGACAAACCGTCAAGACCCTTCTGAAAAAAAATGTTTGTTACTTAGAAATTTATAATGATCACCACAGTTCATCATTATATAAATACAATCGCAATCCTAGAAAAAAAAGAATAGTTCACTAAAAATTGTGTTTACTTGTACTGAGAATGAGCTTGGTCACTTGCACGCGGCAAGATGCACATAGGAATTGTATACAAATGCCCTTGGAATAGATCGGCATATCGATGTTAAATCCATATATGCACTGTAAAGTCCGCGTTGTTTAACTTCTCCTGGGAGTGCTGCTACCATAACACCAAGGCCTTTTCTATCAAACGGAGGGCTCCGTATATTGGCGGCATGCTACAAAGATAACGGATTTTCATTTTTTTTTATTATACGATTTGTTATAGCAAAAATCTGTAACTTTCAATAGTTCTAGTAATGTATTTTAATGGACAATAAGACAAGTTCTCGTTTAAATATTTTTAAATCATTTATAACAGATGAACGGAATATACATTCGTTTTCTTATATTTTGCTCGATAGCAATGTATAATGCTTGTTTTGATACAAAAACTAGCTTTTGATGGCTGTCGAATAAACAGTTATATTCACGAGGCTATTGATATGCTGTAAAATCCACAAAACACAGACAAAAGCTAAGTCAAGAATGATTTTAAAAAATGATTAAAAAAGATAATGAACAAAGAACAAGGAAATAGGAAACTAACCTATCAAGTCATTGAGGCTGCGCATTGACACGTATCGATTTTGCCAATACAGAACAGAAACAAAATGAAACCGCATTTATGACATAATTATAAATAATAATTTTATGTTTGAAACTGAAACAAATGGAGATTAAGCTGCAATTACTTAAACAGTAAGTCATTGTTATTTAATAATACACATTTACAATATATATATATATACATTGTGAATAAGAATGACAAAGCACTGACAAAGACATATAGCTATAAATACATCCGCATCAAGTTAACGATTTTTGTAGTGTGATTTATGTGTAAATGGAATATTATTGGTAAATAGAGTTGTGTACGGTTACCGGTATTGTAAATTTTATCAAAGCGTTATATGATTTGAGTTGATTATTATATAACGATTGTGATCGACGAGCTAAGGTATAGAGTGTAAGCTAGCTAGGGGACACCACTCTCGTCTTTTTTACTCGAAACAAATTAGAGTTCCCCCTTTTTCATTTCTTAACTAATGAATACATCAAAAGTTCAATGTAGAATGAAAAACTTAATTCAGATAGTTTTTCATTGCCCCCTACCCCCTCTTAACTTTATTTGGGAAAAAAAATGATTGACCAATAAGGATATATATATAAAATCAATATCAATTAAACAAAACTTGCAGCAATTTTGACCCCCACCCCACCCCCTAACTATTGGAATTAAGTTTTTTTTTTGTCCTTCCTTTATTTTTTTATGTCGTCCCTAAAGTAGGTGACTGCAGTGATGATTGAACACACAAACACACGTGACTTATGAATTTTGAACTGACATTATGTATATGAAGAATTACTATTCTGGTAGACAGACAGTTCGTCGATGGTTTCTATAATTAATATGATCTAAGATGTATCCCTAGCAACAGTTTATTTCTTTAGCTCATGTGAAACAATTATTACATAAAACATTTCAAGTGACTTACGAAGAAAAAAACATATCAATATCCTTTCTATATCAAATTTTCTTTCAGAATATACACTTAGTATAGTTGAGGTCAATATTATAAATATTTGATAGAATTTGTTACTCAGTGCCATCATCCAATTAATGTATCTCTATCAACTTTAAAGTGAAGATACTGCAGAGAATATCGGTTTCTCTAAATTGCCAATTTCCAAACCATAGTTATTGACCAATACTATAAAAATTTGAAAATTTGAAAGTAACGCTTTTTACATAATGGTTTCTATCTAGAATATATATGGTCTTTTGTTACTGTACACATGTATAAAATTAATAACCTAAATTACCTTAATATACAGCATTAATTTTTATATAACGGATATATGTATTTCAATACAACATTTTAAAGTTCATAATGGTCACGTGATAAACATACATGTGTGTGCACTCACACCAGTGGTTTGCAATAAAAGACAATATAAGGTAAGAACAATAACTTTATTTCATGCTTCCGATGTTGACATACACCAACAGTGATTATGGTCTGATTCGCCGTGCAAAGATACACATAGTAGCTGTATCTGTTTTTTTCTTTAAATATCTGAGAATTAATGAGTTAATTGTGTATAAAACACAAACCGGTCGACCTTCAAAACATTTTATTTCGTTTTTTATTATTCAGATTTTTCGCCTGAACATCATTACATTTAGGAAAAAACGATATAATGCATAGTAATGACAATGTTATGAGTAGGTAGTAAAGAGGAAACAATATCGCTGTAATTAATTTTGGACCTATAATTATATATATGCTTTACGAAATCACAACGCGCAAATTTGAGGAACGCCGATACCAGGACATACAATTATTTTCTTAATATGATTTCCATCTTTCCTAGTGCTCTCTTTTGATTAGTTTTACCGAGAAAAAGGGAAAAGGGGGGGGGGGGGGGTGAGCATTCTGTTCATGTTTGGATGCAAATGTGTCATCTAAAACTATCATACAAAGAACACATTTACATAATCAACATGGTATTTGGTTTTAACAACATGTCATGTTTAAATATTGCCAACAAAGCAATAAATAGCTCGGAACCGTTTCTTCGGTATTTAAATTTACTTAGATAAGAGTTTTGTAAAAAGAATTTTAAGCCGATCTTTCGATTTTTATATCTAAACTTAGAATTTGTGCATTGCATTATAAATCAAGACTTGTATTGACCTTTTTAAATGTTGAAAACATAGTTACTTTTATCGGTATCACGCTCGTATCACGTGTACAAAAAAGGAAACCACGGAGTACTTTTAAAAATCAACACAGTTTATCCGGCAAGAAGAGTTTGTTGTTTTTAAAAGTCGATAGGTCAGTGTTAGGAGAATGCAAGAATTGACTAGAACAAAGATACAAAGTCCGTAGGTGGCCTGTCAAAAGGCTTAATATTAGTACCTATTCAACTGGGTCATATCTTATATAATGACTTTATTTCAATGTGTTTGTGCTTATGAGCACATGTTGGTTTGTTATGATATGTTGAGAGTAATTTGTGTTTAGGCAAAAGTAAACTGTTTCGTTTTCAATGTCAGGGAACTATTTTAGTTGTAACATTGCAGATATAAATGTCATAGCATATTTTAGGTTTTTGTTGAACATTTTGTCTTTATATGTATAAGTTCATCTCGGTTGATGTTGTTGGCACGAGAGAAACATGTCCTTTCTTCTATAGCCCCGATATTTAGTCGCCTTTTTGCAGTATCATTGATGATGCAAATCCGTTTTATTCGTATGACCTGGCTATAAGGAATGTTTAGGATGACAGCTCAATCGAGAACGATATCGATGTTTGTCTGTGGGCTTGCGATACATACATTATCCTTTCCTTTACTTGCGTAGCCATGGTAGTAGTATCAAGAAATGTGATCTTAGAGTCAGTGATTTCATAATTGAATTTTACTTAGTTTTTTTTATATACGTCTAAACATGTGACAACTTTAAGACAGACATTTTGCATCGTATAAACGTGGCTAACGCAAATTCAAGATCTAACATTGTTGGGACAAATTTGAGATGAATTTATATAGTTACCTTCAATTCTTCTCTCTTAGCCCTGTACTGTCACATTGCCTCTCAGTGTTTCTCTTTTTTTTATTTTTATAGCTACAATGAATCCAAAATACAACGAAGAGAAGAACAAAGATTTAGATCAAGGATGGGCGTGGGTTATTATGGTAGCAGCATGTGTTGCTGGTATCATAAACGGATTACTTATCTACGGGGCTGGTGTTGTCCACGTGGCTCTACTACAGAGGTTTGAGGAAGACAATGCATACACAGCTCTCATTGGGTCTATATTTACAAGTCTCCTCTCACTCATAGGTACTTTATAATTAACCATTAGTACTTATATATATTTTCTCATTACTTACAAAAAAGAGTTAATGACAAGAGTTCATAAACGTTAGGCCTGAATTTCTATATTCGTGAAAAAACATATATATTTTTCTTTATTGAAGTTCAATGAACATTGTATCGACATTTCATTTTAGAAATTCCAAACCTAACATTTACATTCAACAGAAACGATATGCTATCAATTCACCAACAACCAAGGCATTAGTCTTTGGTAGCAACGGGAAAAGGTTTATCATATTGAGAAATTCATATAAAGTATATGTAGATATTTACATATCTTACGTTAATTGAAACATAGTCTTATCAGGTTAAATTTAGAAAAGAAAATGCCTAGTTTTCATGATACTGATATCACAAACCCAGTCGTCAGCAAAAATATTGATATAAAAAAGAAGTGATATGATTGCCAATGAGACAACTGTCCACAAGAGACCAAAATGACACTAAGGATTTTCTATCCCATGGAACAGATTTTATACAAAGCCTTATTTAGCAAACTTTTGTTATTTTCGGTTTCTTAATGCGATTTTACTTCATATTTGTTCAGGCCTTCAAATTGGTTTGATGCAAGCACCCCAGATGAGTCTTCTGTTAAAGAAACTCGGGTCTGTCGTACCAAACAATAAGCCTTTGATCATTGATGAATTTATACGTACAGTTCTATTTTAACGTAGAATAAGCTTTGATATTCTAAATATATGTCTTTTCCTACATTAACTGACTGTTTTCTGTTTTAGGCCCAATAGCCAGTATGCTTATAAATATTTACAGTTGTCGAATAACTATGATAGTTGGTGGCATTGTAATGTTCATAGGATTTGTTTCCAGCTTTTTCGCCTCTTATAATTTGAATTACATACTAATAACCTATGGAATTATATCAGGTATACAAATTATACAAAATAGTTTTTAAAATGATACATACATATAATATATATACTAGAACAAACCCGCGAAATCGCGGGCATATACAGCTTGTGCTGTTGTAGGATGATTTTTTGTAAAAGATAAAGATATTATGTATGGAGAATTTCATAAAAGGTATCAAAAGTCCTCTCCCTTTTTTCCAAAGTCTGATATTTGTTTCCTTTTTGTTAAATTCAATTATTTTTGTGTTTCTGGCCTCAGACCACAATTATTCTTCTCCTTTGCTACAATGCATCTTTTGGTAAAAGTCAAATCAAATTAAAAATTTGCATCGCTTCAAACATGAAATAAATGTAACTGCTTATATATAGACTTTATTAGTCTAATAAAATATGCTTATAGGACAATCATCAGTACTTTTTCTTTTGAGAGCCTTATTAACATGCCAATGGTTGGATATGAATCTTGTATAAATGACTGAGACCGACTAAGGCTAATTTGAGGGGTGGTCGGAGGGGTCCTGATCCCGAAATCCCTGGATTAAAAACATGAAGTCCCGAAATGCATAATTTAAAGAAATTCATATCCCGAAATCGAAAAATATATTCCCGGATCCCGTAAGGATCAATCCCCAAATCCCGAGCTTAAAAACACCCGATCCCGACGTCCCGAAACAGATCCTGCCTCCCTCTAATCTTTACCCTACTTTCATATTTTGCCAAATCACTACTTTCACTTTCAACAATAAATTTTATGCCCTTCCTATGGGCATTATGTGTTCTAGTCTGTGCATCCGTGCGTTCGTTCGGTCGTCCGTCCGTCTGTCTGTCCCGCTCAGGTTAAAGTTTTAGGTCGAGTTGGTTTTTGATAAAGTTGAAGTCTAATCAACTCGAAACTTAGTAAATATAGTGCCGATGTGGCATCCGTGTACTATGGACATATTCTTGTTTCCACATGTTTTACTTATTTTAATATATATGCAACTGGTATGACCATTAAATAGTAAACATTTCAAAGAAAACAGTAGACAGAATACAGAGAGTGTCTATATATTAAAGTAGTATAATCGTAGTTTACATGTAGATAAACGCGAAAAATAATTGCCCTGTTTAAAGAGGTATACTAGTTGTGGTTTTTGCGATCTTAACACCATGACACGGAGAACGATCTGATTGGTTTATTTATTTTTCATTTTTGTTATATATCATACGATTGGTTGTACTTGTGCTATTTCAAACCGGAAGTCTTATCTTTGACTAAAAGTCAGTCTGATGACGGAATCAACATCCGGACTCCTTTTTTGTCGTTTTTCTCCAAAAATAACTCAATCTGAATAATATAAGACTGGATGACAAATGCAACCATGCATGTTACATATAGAACACAGAGGCACGATGATTAATTTATCTTGGAAGGAAGAGAAGCGACACACAAAAAGAGGTCTTCTCGTTTAATAGTATAGATAATATCATTGATATGAAGTTAAGAAAGTATATCCTTTTTTGTTAAGTATCATTTTCAACTTGTTAAAGATTGGGCAAGTTGATACCAACATTAATAACCAGATGCTCCGCAGGGCGCAGCTTTATACGACCGCAGAGGTAGAACCCTGAACGGTTGGGGCTAGTATGGACACAACATTCAAGCTGGATACAGCTCTGAATTTTGATTGTGATTAAATAGTTGACACAGCATAGGTTTCTGACACAGAATGAATGTGGTCTAATGAACTTAAAATATTTTTTTTTGCTTTTGAGCAATTCACTATGCTGTTGAATATTAATCCTTTGATATTTGAAGAAATTTTCTTTTTCATTTCTGAAATCTGAAATAAGAAAAATTGAACCCCACCAATTTTTTTTTTCACCTTCCCCTTTCCCTTTTTCAAAAAATGATCTCAATTTAAGTTTGTAATGGAGTTTTAAACAATAACTACTCATTTAAATACATCATAAAATATAAAATGTCATGCAGTCATGATTTAAGTTGATTTAACTACTATTCTGGACAAAGAAAGATAACTCCAATGCAACATTTTATATTGGCAAATTTCCAATGAAGTTCATTAAACTAAAGTTTTTGCAAATTTCCAATGGAATTTATTAATAATAAAGTTTTTGGCAAATTTCCAATATACATAATTTAAGAGCAGTTTAGGTGAGATATTAAAGTGAATTACAATTACCAATCTTACAGTGCTTTTAAATTATGTTTTGTACTTAAGTAATAGTCCATTAACCTGGAAACCCTTTCCCCCCTTTTTTGCACCTTATTCCTTAACGGTTTGAGCCATAACTCCCGAAGACAATTCTTACTATCCCTTTGTGGTATTCCAATATCCAAAATCTAAATACATAGTTAGATTCATCATATCAAAGAAACCTTAGAATTCAATTTTGATGAATAATGTTCAATTTTGAACCCTTTAGACCTCAATGTAGACCAATTTGATAACCGGTTCTTAATATTAAAAATCTAAATACATTGTTAGATTCAGCATATTGAAGAACCCCATATATTGAATTTTTGTTGAAATCAAACAAAGTTTAATTTTGGACCCCGATTAGACCAACTTGAAAACTGGGCCCATAATAAAAAAAACTAAGTACATGTTTAGATTCAGCATATCAAAGAACCCCAATAATTCAATTTTTGTTAAAATCAAACTAAGTTTAATTTTGGACCCTTTGGACCTTAATGTAGACCAATTTGAAAACGGGACCAAAAATTAAGAATCTAAATACACGGTTAGATTCGGTATATCAAAGAACCACAATAGTTCAATTTTTTATGAAATCAAACAAAGTTTAATTATTGACCCTTTTGGCCCCTAATTCGTTGGGACCAAAACTCCCAAAATCAATCCAAACCTTCCTTTTGTGGTCATAAACCTTTTGTTAAAATTTCATAGATTTCTATTAACATATACTAAAGTTATTGTGTAAAAACCAAGAAAAATGCTTATTTTGGGACCTGTTTTTGGTCCCTAATTCCCAAACTGTTGGGACTTAAACTCCCAAAATCAATCCCAACCTTCCTTTTGCGGTCATACACCTTATGTTAAAATTTCATAGATTTCTGTTTACTTATACTAAAGTTATTGTGCGAAAACCAAGAAACATGCTTATTTGAGCCCTTTTTGGCCCCTAATTCCTATACTGTTGGGACCAAAACCCCCTAAAACAAGCCAAACCTTCCTTATATGGTCATAAACCTTTTGTTAAAATTTCATAGATTTCTATTAACATATACTAAAGTTATTGTGCAAAAACCAAGAAAAATGCTTATTTTTGGACCTGTTTTTGGCCCCTAATTCCAAAACTGTTGGTACTAAAACTCCCAAAATCAATCCCAACCTTCCTTTTGTGGTCATACACCTTATGTTAAAATTTCATAGATTTCTGTTTACTTATACTAAAGTTATTGTGCGAAAACCAAGAAAAATGCTTATCTGGGCCCTTTTGTGGCCCCTAATTCCTAAACTTTTGGGACCAAAACCCCCCAAAACAATCATAGATTTCTATCTACTTTTACTAAAGTTAGAGTGCGAAAACCAAACCAAATGGCTTCATACGACGACGACGACGACGCCAACGTCATACCAATATACGACCAAATTTTTGCGGTCGTATAAAAACTCGAAAAACTGTATTTTTTACTTTCTGAATTTTATTCACGATGTAATTTTTTTTATAATAACGTATTTTGGAAAGATCTTGAACTTCTAGTTTCAATATTGTACTGGGTACATCTGAATTAAGCAAATGTGTTAAGACTAAAAATGATTTGTTCGAGATTGCTTTGATATTTAAGGGTTTAATCCTCTTTTGGATCAGCATTTGCAAACTGAATTCAAGTATTCAAATAAAATGTGTTCCTTTTTTCTGTTGACTGGCAGCCTGATTCCTGTTTGTGATTAATTACATGATAATAGTCTTACCTTCGAAACTACTGTGCATTCATCTCTGCAAAATCTTAAATACCGATATTGGAGTTATTGCTATTAGCTCTGACTTCATAATCCTATTTATTATAAACAAGAGGAATTAACTTGTTGACGCAATGTGAAAGCTTGATCATTTAGAATCTTTTAATTTGTACGTTTTTCAATGTATCTTTTAATGTTCCGCTGGAAAGATTAAAAAGAGTCAAGAACACTAGAAATCTAACCGATGTTAAAGTAGTACTACTTTGATCATTTAAGATAAATAGTAAAAGAACATATTAATGGATAAAACATAAAGCAACTGATTTCTGTAAAATAACTTGGTCATTGAAAGTATCTAAGTATCTAATATAAGTATTTGTGAAGTAGCAGACTTCAAGAATATTTTTATTTTTGGAGAATTTGACATCTAAAAGAGCATATACAGTGCTTTACCCAATAAACGCGAATAAAGTTTACACAAGTAAGACGAATCTTTCACATGCGAAAATAAACTATACCTGTTTCAGTTTGAGCCAAGCATTTTCTTTAGAAATCATCTAATTTGTTTCTCTAGTATCATATATTTTTGCCCTCATAATAACATTCTTGATTTTTCTTTCAGGGACAGGTTTGGGTTTATGCGCAACGCCTCCACTTGTAGTAATTGGATATTTCTTCCATCTTAAACGTGGACTGGCATTAGCTGTTGTAGTCAGCGGTGCAGGAATTGGCATGTTTATCGCAGGTCCTATTTTGCAAGCATTAATTAACCAGTATGGACTTCCGGGTGCATTTCTTGTGCTCGCTGCAATCTCTAGTAATCAGATCGTAATTGGAACATTAATGCGTCCTTCCGACCTTGAAAATAAACACAAAATGGACGTGAAAAGGAAACGTGACATTGACATGTTGACTTCGAAGAGCAATAACAATATATCATACAATTTAAAGAATCTTCTTCATCTTGACATTTTATCAGATAAATCATTTATGTTTTGCAGTCTTCAGTATCTACTTTGGAATGTTCCTTTCTCTATTTTGCTATTACACTTAACAAATTATGCAGTTTTGCAAGGATCCAGCAAAGAAAATGCTGCCTTACTTATAACATACATAGGAATTAGTTCCGTCTTTGGTAGAATTATAACTGGGCTTTCAGTTGGCCATAATGGTCTAGATCCAGTTATGCTTAATTTTGGATTTAATGGAATCGTAGGTTTGTTGACAATACTATTTCCTCTATATTCCGGTACATTCCAAGGTCAAACAATGTTCACAATACTCTTTGGTTTATATTCTGGTGGTTTGACAACAATGATCAACCCTCTATGCATGGAATTGATTGGTGTATCCAAGCTGTCCAGTGGTATAGGAACAATGTATTTCATTGGTGGAGTTGGATATATCATAGGGCCTCCAATTGCAGGTTAGTTATTCAATTATACTTTTCTAAAACGGAGAAACCTGTTTGTTGTTAAATTATAATGCATATGATAACTAGTATTTACTATCAGTTGACAGAGCATTACTCTGAAATACTCTATGTCTAGCCTATTCTTAAACCAATCATAGACCTTGAGACATGTATATGTTTTTTCTTTTGTTACATATACATTTTTTTAGTTGTTATGGTAATTTGCACAATCACATTTTTATATTTATTTTCAAAACAACGATTTTTTTGAAATTTTCTGAGCAATTCAAAGTGTCTTATTTTTTTTTGTTTTAAAGGGATCCTCGTTGACAATGGTGGGACATACGAAGATAGTTTCATATTGTGTGGTAAGTTACTTTTGTTTTATTTTGTATGGTAAATAGATGCTGTTTTATATTGTGTGGTTAGTGACTCTAGTTCTGTCAATTTCAGTTTGTAAAAAAAAGTTATACTGCATTATACATGTTTTCCCCAAACTATTCGGGAAATGTCTTGGGTAAATTTTATCCAAATATTTTTTTGAAATTTTAAAATCTTGATCAGCATTAGAATAAGTTAATTTCAGACATGATAATGCAAGATAATTGAAAACCCGTTTCAAAACCGTTTTAATGTTTAAGAATTATTTCGTTTCTTTCAGACAATACAGCCAGCCAGCAGCATGAAGTAAAGGACAAAGCACCCAAAGAATCTAAATTTTAACATTTGATTTATTTTTGTAGCACACTTCCGGATAACTTTAAAAAAGAAGTTATAAAAAGTCTGATGACCAGATGGGTTTGATTACTATTTAACTGTAATGAAACTGTATTTCATAACAGTTATTACATCTATAGATGTATTTTTTGTAAGTATACAATTTGACATATTTTGAGAAATGAATATTTTATAGTTGCTTACTATATATACACTTGAATATATGACAAGGTACTTGGCGGAATAAAAGTAGTTGGGTAAAACAGTTGGTAAGTGCAAACACCTATCATATTTCTTTTTTCTTCTTTTTGTAAATTTTATTGTGCTGTTGATATGAAGAAATATTTTAAATATATCTGGTGGGCTAAGTTAGTTTGTTTTATTACTGAAAAGTTGATGTCGAAAATAAGATATGGCCAATTTTACATATTATCATTTTTAAACGGAAGTGGATGATTATAATTTTGAAGTCTTATTTCGAGAGTCATGACAGCAAAAGTATATATAAATGCTAGTTATTAGGCTTATAACGATCTTCAATGATATAATATACAAATAATTGTATACAGAAATAACAGCAAATGAGTGATGTTGCAAATAAATAGTTAAAACATTTACAAATATGCATATGGAATTTGAACTCAAATCTAAAGAAAGTATATGCCTCTTATTTTCCGTTAAATAAACTGAAAAATATCTTAAATGAAATATCTGTTTGATAAAAAATCAAGTAAAATCAGTAAAGCACGATTATAAAATTATCATTTACAAAACCAATCTACAAATTGTCTTTAGAATTTATAAGCTGTTGCTAAGAATATTTAGGAAATATTAATATCTGTCTGTGGTAAAGACAAATTCCTGTTTAGATTTCGGAAGTGTGAGGATTCATAGAGTATCTAAGAACATATTCACTAATACAAATGTAAATCTTTACAATCTTTACAAACGTGATTATGTATCCGAACGCATCAAAATTGAAAAAATAAGTAAAAAAATGCATTTTTCGAATTTTAGTTTCAATTCTATAAGTACAATTTGTACGTTAATTCGAACACACATTTTGGACACCGTTTATTTGCAATTAATAACCACTACGCATTGCTTTCTCTGTTAACATATATTTACTATTTATTCACTGCAATTGATTTATTTCCTTTGTTTTAAAAAAAAAAGGTAGAATACATTTAAATTTGATTTGAATGTGTATAAAAATAACTCATCAAAGATATATGGCTTAGAATTATGTGGAATGGTTGTTGCATGTTGACATTTGAAAGGTTTAAATGGCAATGATACAATGCAGCTTTCTTAAAAACAAAATATGCGCCTTTCATAGAGGATATTTTTTTTTAATAAAGACAAAACTTGTAACTTACCATCAGTGAACACCATATAAAGTAATTTTTTCTTTATATTTTTTTAATGTATACCAGTCGTGTGTTGTCTTTCAGGAAAACGGAATTAGCAGAGAAACTTTTTTTTGTCACAATGGCAGTATGGAAGATATTGAAAGCTTATGAAGGGTCATTGATTTCATGGAATGACTTAGTTAAAATCAATTTTACTTGCATCTTATTTTATATGTTCCAGGTGTTTTATTTCTCCTGGCAGCAGTTTTTACATTGATCTTAAACAACTGGAGAATTCAAACAAAAGAGGTAGTTGTGGTATCATCAGAGAATCTCAAAGATCCTTCATTTAGCATATGGGATGATGAACTGCATCCTGACGTTGATATATCAATTGATATATTTCCAAATCATATATGTCATTCTAAAGAAATTATAAGCGAACACAGTGATATTACCGACAAAAATGCTGACGATAATATTCAAGACAGTGTTGACACAAAACTGATGTATGAAAAATTCAAACACAGTTTAGATAACGGTCACAAGGCAGTTGCAATACCACCAAATACGTCGGATAATGGCCATATATTGCAACAGGATCATATTACTGACGAAAATACCCCTATTAATGCTCAGTGCATTTAAGTGAAACAAACCTTAAGTTGGTCTTTGATGAGCAAGATGAAAAATCTCTGCTTTTTGTTAATGCATATATCGAAGGTTCGAGATGTTTTAATCATTAATTCGTTTATAAACTAAGGAAATACCTTTGTATTTTTTTAATAATTTCAGGTATTCTGCTTTTCATACTGTATTGTATTAACACCTCCAAACCACATACATGTTCAATGGGATATCGACTTGTAACCTTTCAAACATATTTATAGAAAAATATCCTCTATTTACATGGTTGTATAGTCATGTTTTCAATACAGATTCAAATTTTGACAATCTTCTGGTATGAGGCATGATTAGTAAATAATATTTGAATCTCAGTGTAGAATAGAGATTATTAATTATGTATTTTTTCATACATGTCTTATTGACATAACCAATTATGTTTTGCCTTTTATACAAGGTATAACTGTTATGATCATTTATGTTTTGTCTCTTTATACTGTGTATAATTGATATGACATATTATGTGTTTCCTCTTTATACAGTGTATAATTAACATGACCAATGCTTGTTGTCACTTTATACAGTTTAATTGATAAGACCATTGGTGTGTTGTCTATTTATACGGTGTATAATTGATATGAAACATTATGTTTTACCTCTTTTTACTGTGTATAATTTGGTAAGACCACTTGTGTGTTCATTTTTAGCTCACCTGGCCCTAGTGAGCTTTTCTCATCACTGTGCGCTGTCGTCCGTCTTCTGTCGTCCGTCGTCGTTAACTTTTACAAAAATCTTCTCCTCTGAAACTACTAGGCCAAATTTAACCAAACTTAGCCAAAATCTTTTATTAGGGTATTTAGTTTAAAAAATGTGTGCGGTGAACAAGCCAACCAAACAAGATGGCCGTCATGGCTAAACATAGAACATAGGATATAATGTAGCTTTTGGATTATAACTCTGAAACCAAAGCATTTAGAGCAAATCTGATCTAAAAACACATCACCATCACCAAAACACAATTTTGTCATGAATCTGTCTGTGTCCTTTGTTTGATATGCACATAGACCAAGGTGAGCGACACAGGCTCTTAAGAGCTTCATGTTTAAGATGCATTTTGTCAAATAAATAAATTAAATTCATTTTGAATTTCACATTAATATGGCCAAATACAGAGAAAAAACAAAGATACTTGGGCGGCAAATAAGAAAATTAGTCGAAAAAAAACAGTTGACTGTGACCACAGGAAAAGAAAACATATTCCAAAAAAATGAATAACATAATTGAGCAACGAAAATCCCATTAAAAACAGGGAGGGCTGAACTTGGGTGTTCTCGAAACTAAAACTTGACATGATTTAAAAAGTTTTCCCAGGACAAAGGAAAAACAGGAATATAACAAGTAGAAACAACATAGACACAGATATTTAGAGACAAAATAGCACAGAGCACAACTAAATCATAAGCAATATAGAACATGTTTCAATTAATCTACAGGTGAACTCAAGTGCTTAGAAAAGGTAAAGTTCTTGCTCTACTGGTGATGATCGTGTTCTACAATAACCTGGCGATGCCACATTTTGAAATTCACACACGAGGAACAGAGGAAGGTCGAAATACTGCATATTACATCTGAAAAGGGTATTCCACAACATGATGACGCCCGTAAAACTATCGAAATGGATAGAACATTACTCAATTGGATGATCATATAGATGATTTTGGTTTTATGTTAATATCTACTTAATATAGAGGAGCTGCTTACAAGGAAAATAAACCAAAATATATGTTGTCTTCTCCCAAAGGAGATAAATGTGGCGATTAAGATCATTTTCAGGAAACTCCAAAAGGTATGTCTATATGTTGTCTTCAGATGTTAGAAATAACCATGTCAAAACCACGAGTTCGGAAAATCTATTTCCTCGATATCTGCAACAAATAATTAATTTATAGAATTTGTACGTAACTGGTGATTTTCTTCTTTGTATAGCGGCTTTTGCCGGATTGTGCTATCTCTATCTGCGCTTGCCCTGTAACCTGTTTCAGCAAGTAGTTGATAACAAAAGTTATAAAAATATTGGTGTGGCATAGAAGCAAACACAACTAAATCAAACAGATAAACTGTTGCCTACCAGAATGGAAAACCGATTGAAATAGACATTGTGTTTTATACCTATTGATAATAATGAGATAAAAGAAAAAAAATGATAGAAATCTTAATTACTAGTACTATAATGTAACGATAGAGCATTTAGTGAGCATTTAGTGAAAGATTCTTGTTGGTTCTAAATGAATTAAGTTGTGTACCAATTGACTTACCTTAGCAAGAAGTCGTACCGCTTTATATCTAAATCACTGTGTCAACTTTAATAGAAAAGTTATGGTAAATGATAAAAAAAAGTTAAGCTTTTTGTTATGCTAACGATAATATTGAAAGCTAGAGAGAAACTATAGCATACTTATAAGGCTCACGCTGGATCCCCACCAACTAAAAATGTTTAAAAATCAGTGAAAATTCTTTTTTATTTTGTCGTGTCGCTAGTTATAAGTTATGACAGAAACTTGACCCAAAGCTAACTATTATACAAATATGTATTAAAACTGTAAAGAACACCAAAACCAAGAGACCACAACAAAACATTAGAATCCGTCAAAAGTCAGGTTATTATATCCATAGTTGTGTTTGATGGATATTGAAACGTATGAAAAAGAAACGACCGTTTAATATTCTCATGGGTGGGAAGAGGAGGATTTTTAAACTTTGAATATTAAACTTCTTTAGTTGATGGGCATGTTATTTTCTTTTCCAAACGGACATTGATACCAATTTCAAATAGGCCTCTGTATTAATTGTGTATTGAGTATTATTTGATTGTTATGTCACCCTGAGTTAACAGGGTTGAGAAAAATTGTCTATAGACTCATTAAATTGTTCCTCTCCACGGAAATCTTTAGTAAAAGGCGAAAGATTTATTCGTGGTTTGAAGAGAAACCAGAGTAAATGTAACCTAATAAAATTTAGTTTGTATATCAATAGGATAAATTCTTTACAATGGTATTGAAATTGAACTAAATGAGGAAAACGTGTTGCAAATACTCAATTCCTTTAATAAATGAACAATCATAAATGATGTATTTAAAAAAATTTAGTTATCATAAATCATTATCATGCTAATTTTAATAGTATATGCTGTCTGTATGGAATAAATTAGAAAAAGATAACATTTCGTGAACTATCAAAAGAAAAGGGAGGTAATCAGTGTTCATCTTCGATAAATAATCAGTTTGTACACACATCAATGAGCACATACACATATATAAGCATAAACTTGGGGGCAATATTTTCTTTTTCCATGTGTTCTCAACTTCTGATATTTTGTTTTTTTTTTATTTATTTTGTGTTTGTTATTTGTTATTTGTTATTTTCTATTTCATATCCATGTGTCGCATATACAATTTTTTTTTTAAATATCAACAACAAACCGACAAAGTGTTAAATATATATATGGAATTTTAAGAATGCGAAGTTATTTGCTGTAGAACTACAGAGAAGGAAAAACTGAAGTCAAAAGCTAAAACATTTTTTTAGTCATCGTAGCAATTTTCTTTCTTTAATCATTGTTAATTTTGCAACTAATCATCAGCTACCACCCGCAAAGAAAAACGAAAAATTAAAAAATCATCAGCATAACAGAGCCCCCCATCCCAAAAAAACATTAAAATGGAAAAGGAATGCGAAGTCCAGACCCCATTTGGTCGGAAAATATTATTGTTGTTACTTCAATCTTAGGGACTTTCCGTTTTGAATTTTCCTCGGAGTTCAGTATTTTTGTGATTTTACTTTTTAGTCAAAATATTTTCACCAAGTTTATCGTTATATTATGACTATTATCGATTTTTTTTAATTATCGTTGAAATGTTTTGTCCGTGTTTCCTTGGTTCAGCTAGAGAACTTATATTATCAAAGTATTAAGGTAACACGATACCAAATAGCAGATTTCCCGATTTCGGAAATACACTTTGGTTATATATAGTTTCATTTTCAGAAATATGAAATGAAAAAAAAAATCATATTTCTTTTTATTGTTGTAATTTTGAAACGTACACGTCAATTTTGTCGCCAAATTTACATAGATGTATAGGAAAAATGCTTTTATTTCAACTTATATTTTTTAGCAGGTAAATAACCAGTACTTAAATGTATCATCTCATTTACAATTACAATTACGGAGGGACAGTTTGAAAAAAATACAAATGCTAAGATAACTAATCCTCTTATTAACCAAATATCAAGCTGAGACCATTTTGCTCTGCAACGAAAAAAATAATTTAAATGAAAAAGGAAATCATATTTGTTTGTTTTTTAACAAAGATAAAACTTATAACTTACCATCAGTGAACAACATATAACGTATTTTTTTATTTATATTTTTTTAATGTATACCAGTCGTGTGTTGTCTTTCAGGAAAACGGAATTAGCAGAGAAACTTTTTTTTATCACACGGGCAGTATGGAAGATATTGAAAGCTTATGAAGGGTCATTGATTTCATGGAATGACTTAGATATCAATTTTACTTGCATCTTATTTTATATGTTCCGGGTGTTTTATTTCTCCTGGCAGCAGTTTTTACATTGATCTCAAACAACTGGAGAATTCCAACATGAGAGATAGTTGAGGTATCATTAGAGAATCTGAAAGATCCTTCATTTAGCATATGGAATCATATATGTCATTCTAAAGAAATAATAAGCGAATACAGTGATATTACCGACAAAATGCTGACGATAATATTCAAGACAGTGTTGACACAAAACTGATGTATGAAAAATTCAGACACAGTTTAGATAACGGTCACAAGGCAGTTGCAATACCACCAAATACGTCGGATAATGGCCATATATTGCAACAGGATTATATTACAGACGAAAACACCCCTATTAATGCTCAGTGCATTTAAGTGAAACAAACCTGATGAGCAAGATGAAAAATCTCTGCTTTTTTGTTAATGCATATAACAAAGGTTCGAGATGTTTAATCATTAATTCGTTTATAAACTAAGGAAATACCTTTTACTTTTCTACATTGGCTAGAGGTATAGGGGGAGGGTTGAGATCTCATAAACATGTTTAACCCCGCCGCAATTTTGCGCCTGTCCCAAGTCAGGAGCCTCTGGCCTTTGTTAGTCTTGTATGATTTTAAATTTTAGTTTCTTGTGTATAATTCGGAGTTTAGTATGACGTCCTTTATCACTGTACTATTATGCATATTTTAGGGGCCAGCTGAAGGACACCTACGGGTGCGGGAATCCTCGCTACATTGAAGACCCATTGGTTGCCTTCGGCTGTTGTTTGCTCTATGGTCGGGTGGTTGTCGCTTTGACATATTCACCATTTCCTTTCTCAATTTTATTTGTGTGTTTTTTTTTTTTTAATAATTTCAGGTATTCTACTTTTCATACTGTATTGTAAACACCTCCAAACCACATATACGTGTTCAATGGGATATCGACGTGTAACCTTTCAAACGTATTTATAGAAAAATATCATCTATTTACATGGTTATATAATCATGTATTCAATGCAGATTCATATTTTGAAAATAATCATTGCACTGAATATGTGAATCTAAATGTTTTAAAATATACTTATAGAATTTAATATCGCTGTAGAATTGAGATAATCATCTATACATGTATACAACTGATGTGCTCAAATGTGGATTGTATCTTTATATGGTGGGTGATAGATATGACCAATTCTGAGGTGCCGCTTTATACAGTTCATAATAAGCCTGTCCTACTATGAACAAAAGTGTAAGAATATTCTGGTATGAGTCATAATTAGTATAGGATATTTGAATCTCTGTGTAGAATTGAGATTATTAATTAATTATGTATTTTTTTCATACAATGTCTAATTGATATAACCAATTATCTGTTGCCTTTTTATACAAGGTATTACAGTTATGATCATTTATGTTTTGTCTCTTTATACTGTGTATAATTGATACGACATATTATGTGTTTCCTCTTAATATTGTGAATAATTAATATGACCAATGCTTGTTGTCACTTTATACAGTTTTTAATTGATAAGACCATTAGTGTGTTGCCTATTTATACGGTGTATAATTGATATGAACCATTATGTTTTACCTCTTTTTACTGTGTATAATTTGGTCACAACAATTATGTGTTTATTTTTTATATTGTTGAACATAAGTGTGCATGTTTAAGATGCATTGTGTCATATAAATAAATTAAATTCATATTAAATTTCACATTGATATACCCAAATATAGAGAAAAAACTAAGATAGTAAGGCGGCAAAAAAGAAAATTAGTCGAAAAAATCAGTTGAATGTGACCACAGAAAAAGAAAACATATTCCATAAAATAAAAACAGAGTTGAGCAACGCAAGTCCCATTAAAAACAGGGGCTGAACTTGGGTGCTCTTGAAACTAAAACTTGACATGATTTAAAAAGTTTTCCCAGGACAAAGGACAAACAGGAATATAACAAGTAGAAACAACATAGCACAGAACACAACTAAAGCATAAGCAATATAGAACATGTTTTAATTAATCTACAAGTGATCTATCAAGTGCTTCGAAAAGGTAAAGTTCCTGCTCTACTGGTGATGATCGTGTAATATAATAACCTGGAGATGCCACATTTTGAAATTCACACGCGAGGAACAGAGGAAGGTCGAAATACTGCAAATTACATCTGAAAAGGGTATTCCACATCATGATGACACACGTAAAACTATCGAAATTTATAGAACATTACTCGGTTGGATGATCATATAGATGATTTTCGTTTTATGTTAATATATACTTAATATAGAGGAGCTGCTAACAATGGAAATATTGGCCCATAACTTTCAAAGTTGTATATATCTTTATGACGCTACACTATATTCGTCTTCAAAATATTTGTGTTTTAAAAGTTGACCAAATAAGTATTTGGAAAAAAATGGCGGGGGGGATGGGGTCCCATAAACCAAAATATATGTTGTTTTGTATAGAGGATTTTGCCGGTTTCTGCTATCTTTGCAACCTGTTTTAGCAAGTAGTTGATAACAAAAGTTATATCATCTTATAACAGTATTAAAACATTTGACTTTTCTTCTCTTTACACGAGTATTCAATATTCCAAACTAAAAGATAAATTGAAAGAGTTGGTTTTGCTTTGCTTCATAAAAAAGAATGGCCAACGTAGATGCAAGTATCTTGTCTTAGGGAGGGATAAATCCTACTTTGTAAAGGATCACTCTGATTCAAACAAAAAATTTTCTGAAACTGATATTATCAAGATGCTTGATTTCTTGATTGACAACATGTTTGTTACGTTCGGAGGACGTGTTTTTCAACAGTCTGTCGGCATTTCAATGGGAACAACATGTGCCCTCTACTTGCCGACTTGTTTCTTTATTATTATGAGGCAGACTTCATGCAGGAACTTCTAAGGAAGAAAGACAAGAAGTTAGCAATATCCTTTAACTCTACTTTCCGCTATATAGATGATGTTCTTTCACTAAATAATTCAAAATTTGGTGACTATGTGGAACGCATCCATCCCATCGAACTAGAGATAAAGGATACTACAGATACAATTAAGTCGGTCTCATATCTTGACTTACATCTAGAAATTGACAATGAGGGTCAGTTGAAAACAAAACTTAACGACAAAAGACATGATTTCAGCTTCCAATTGTGAACTTTTCATTTCTAAGTAGCCATATTCCAGCAGCACCTGCATACGGGGTATATATCTCCCAATTTATACGATATTCCCGTGCTTGCATTTCCTATAATGATTTTCTTGATAGAGGGTTGCTGCTCACAAGGAAGCTATTAAATCAAGAGTTCAAAATGGTGAAGTTGATATCATCCCTTCGTAAATTTTACGGACGCCATCACGAGTTGGTTGACCGTTATGGAATAATCATTTCACAAATGATATCGGATATGTTCCTTACGTCGTAACTACAATCCCCTTCCCTTTCAGGCGTGTGACCTACCGAATTAGACTACTTACCGGATTTGTTATCACATAAACAACACGACGGGTGTCACATGTGGAGCAGGATCTGCTTACCCTTCCGGAGCATCTGAGATCACCCCTAGTTTGTGGGGTTCGTGTTGTTTATTCTTTAGTTCTCTATGTTGTGTCATGTGTACTATTGTTTGTCTGTTTGTCTTTTTAATTTTTAGCCTTGGCGTTGTCAGTTTATTTTAGATTTATGAGTTTGACTGTCCCTTTGGTATCTTTCGCCCCTCTTTTATAAAAATATTGGTGTGGCATAGAAGCAAACATAACTAAATCAAACAGATAAACTGTTGCCTACCAGGATGTTTAAAATTTTACAAGATTTACCACTGGAAGAAAGACAACTGGGATAAGTGCAAAATTTTGACGCTTTAAAATAAAATATGTCTATATTTTTTACGCTTATAGGACAATACGGGAAAATCAATTGAAATAGACAATGTGTTTTATGCCTATTTGATAATAATAAGATCAAAGAAAAAAATGATAGAAATCTGAACTATAATAACGATAGAGCATTTAGTGAAAGATTATTGTTGGTTCTAAATGAATTAAGTTGTGCACAAATTGACTTACCTCTTCTTGCTAAGTCGTACCGCTTTATATCTAAATCACTGTGTCAACTTTAATAGAAAAGTTATGGTAAATGATAAAAATGTAAGCTTTTTGTTATGCTTACGATAATATTGAAAGCTAGAGAGAAACTATAGCATACTTATAAGGCTCACGTTGGATCCCCTCCAACTAAAAATGTTTACGAATCAGTGAAAATTCTTTTTTATTTTGTCGTGTCGCTAATTGTAATTTATGACAGAAAATTGACCCAAAGCTAACTATTAAACAAATACGTATTAAAACTGTAAAGAACACCAAAACCAAGAGACCACAACAAAACATTTGAATCCGTCAAAAGTCATGTTATTATATCCATAGTTGTGTTTGATGGATATTGAAACGTATGAAAAAGTAACGACCATTCAATATTCTCATGGATGGGAAGAGGTGGATTTTTAAACCTTGAATATTAAACTTCTTTAGTTGATGGGCATGTTATTTTCTTTTCCAAACAGACATCGATACCAATTTCAAATAGGCCTCTGTATTAATTGTCTAACGGGTATTATTTGATTGATATGTCACCCTGAGTTAACAGGGTTGAGAAAAATTGTCTATAGACTCATTAAATTGTTCCTCTCCACGGAAATCTTTAGTAAAAGGCGAAAGATTTATTCGTGGTTTGAAGAGAAACCAGAGTAATTTAAACCTAGTAAATTTTAGTTTGTATATCAATAGGATAAATTCTTTACAATGGTATTGAAATTGAACTAAATGAGGAAAACATGTTGCAAATACTCAATTTCTTTAATAGATGAACAATCATAAATGACATATTTGAAAAAAATTAGTTATAATAAATCATTATCATGCTAATTTTAATAGTATATGCTGTCTGTATGGAATAAATTAGAAAAAGATAACATTCCGTGAACTATCAAAAGAAAAGGGAGGTAATCAGTGTTCATCTTCGATAAATAATCAGTATGTACACCCATCAATGAGCACATACACATATATTAGCATAAACTTGGGGGCAATATTTTCTTTTTCCATGTTTTCTGATATTTTGTTTTTTTTAATTTATTAAGTCTTTCCACTTTTCTGTGGAAAGACTTATTGTTTTTGTTCTGATTATTATTATTAAGTCTTTCCACTTTTCTGTGGAAAGACTTATTGTATTTGTTCTGATTATTATTATTATTATTATTATTTTTTTTTTTTTTCCGCCAACTTTTGTTCTTGCGATAAATGTTTGTTTCGCAATATGTCGCTTAGATATTTCTCATATTGTATCGTATAGTTTATGCGCTTTTAAATTTCACCCTGCTAAGCCGAACCATTTTCTTTGTAAGAGTTATCTCCTTTTTCACTGTTTATCATCAAAGCGTATCTCCTTCGTAACAAAAAAAGATAGCGACAAAATTCTTTTTACAAATTGTTCGTTACATCCTCAGTAATTTTTGGCGTATTTGGATCGAAGCGATTCGATGAAATTTTATAGGAGTTATCTACCTTTACAAAATAAATTTGTCGGTATGTTTATTTAACTCATTAACAGATAACCGTATAACTCTGGGATGTTTTTATTTGAGTCCCCTAGGTCCTAACTTAGAAAATGAGGTCAAGGTCAAAGGTCAAGGTCAAGTTCTCAATTGTGACTTTTGCTTGTTTTTGCATTTTCTCACTCACTTTGAGAGATACATATAAAAGAACAAGTGCAAAATGTCTGCTTAATTGTTATGAAGATATGCTACATTTAGTCTTATACAATCAGATGGCATCTTATAGGAGTTGTCGCCCCTGAAATGTCTTGATATGAGGTTATTTGATTATAACTTCAAGTAAGTTCATTATAAAGACATTTGACCTGATACAAAAGGTTAAGTGACAAATGACCTTGAAAAATGGCTACCGGAAGTGACCTTGAGAAAACCGGAAGTAGCTTTTTTTGCAATTTTTTCACATAAAAGTACTCAGAATCCATATATTTTTTCATATAGATACATGAACAAATTACTGAAGACTAAAAATGACTTCCAACAAACCGGAAGTGGCCAATTATCTCCCATTCTACATACAAAAGTATATAGAAACTATATATTTTTGCAATCAGTGTGAAAGAAGCTATCATATGAGACCAGATGTGACATTCATTTCACCGGAAGTAGCATATTATCTCCCTTATATCACTCAAAAAGATAATTAAAGCATTATTTATCGCATCAGTATGAAGAAACTACCTTCTTATCCAAATTTCTGTGGTGTGGAAAGACTTTCAATTGTTCTCTGAACAATTGGTTTTTAATTATTATTATTTTTTTTTTTTTTCCGCCAACTTTTGTTCTTGCGATAAATGTTTGTTTCGCAATATGTCGCTTAGATATTTCTCATATTGTATCGTATAGTTTATGCGCTTTTAAATTTCACCCTGCTAAGCCGAACCATTTTCTTTGTAAGAGTTATCTCCCTTTTCACTGTTTATCATCAAAGCGTATCTCCTTCGTAACAAAAAAAGATAGCGACAAAATTCTTTTTACAAATTGTTCGTTACATCCTCAGTAATTTTTGGCGTATTTGGATCGAAGCGATTCGATGAAATTTTATAGGAGTTATCTACCTTTACAAAATAAATTTGTCGGTATGTTTATTTAACTCATAAACAGTTAACCGTATAACCCTGGAATGTTTTTATTTGAGTCCCCTAGGTCCTAACTTAGAAAATGAGGTCAAGGTCAAAGGTCAAGGTCAAGTTCTTAATTGTGATTTTTGCTTGTTTTTGCATTTTCTCCGACACTTTGAGAGATACATATAAAAGAACAAGTGCAAAATATCAGCTTTATTGTAATGAAGATATGCTACATTTAGTCTTATACATTTAAATGGCATCTTATAGGAGTTGGTGCCCCTGAAATGTCTTGATATGAAGTTATTTGATTATAACTTCAATTAAGTTCATTATAAAGACATTTGACCTTATACAAAAGGTTAAGTGACAAATGACCTTAAAAATGGCTACCGGAAGTGACCTTTAGGAAACCGGAAGTAGTTTTTTTTGCAATTTTTTCACATAAAAGTACTCAGAATCCATATTATTTGTCATATAGATACATGAACAGATTACTGAAGACTAAAAATAACTTCCAACAAACCGGAAGTGGCCAATTATCTCCCATTTTACATACAAAAGTATATAGAAACTATATATTTTTGGAATCAGTGTGAAAGAAGCTATCATATGAGACCGGATGTGACATTCATTTCACCGGAAGTAGCATATTATTTCCCTTATATCACTCAAAAAGATAATTAAACCATTATTTTTCGCATCAGTATAAAGAAACTACCTTCTTATCCAAATTACTTTGGTGTGGAAAGACTTTCAATTGTTCTCTGAACAATTGGTTTTTAATTTGTGTTTGTTATTTTTTATTTTCTCTTTCCTTTTTTAATATCCATGTGTCGCATATACAATGGTTTTTTTTTTTTAATATCAACACCAAAATGACAAAGTGTTAAATATATATATTGAATTTTAAGAATGCGAAGTTATTTGCAGTAGAACTACAGAGGAGGAAAAACTAAAGTCAAAAGCTAAAATATTTTTTTAGTCAACGTAGTAATTTTCTTTCTTTAATCATTGTTAATTTTGCAACTTATCATCAGCTACCACCCGCAAAGAAAAACGAAAAATGAAAACATCAGCATAAAAGAGCCCCCCCCCCCCCCCCCCACCACCACACCCAATACAACATTAAAATGGAAAAGGCATGCGAAGTCCAGACCCCATTTGGTTGGGAAAATATTATTTTTGTTATTCAATCTTAGTGACTTTCCGTTTTGAAATTTCCTCGGAGTTCAGTATTTTTGTGATTTTACTTTTTAGTCAAAATATTTTTACCAAGTTTATCGTTATATTATCGAATTTTTTTAATTATCTTTGTAATTTTTTGTCCATGTTTCCTCTGCTCAGCTAGAGATCTTATATTATCAAAGTAACACGATACCAAATAGCAGATTTCCCGATTTCTGAAATACACTTTGGTTATATATAGTTTCATTGTCAGAAATATGAAATGAAAAAAAAAAATCGGAGTGCCATATTTCTTTTTATTGTTGTAATTTTGTCAATTTTGTCGCCAAATTTACATAGATGTATAGGAAAAATGCTTTTATTTCAACTTATATTTTTTAGCAGTTAAATAACCAGTACTTAAATGCATCATCTCATTTACAACTACAATTACGGAGGGACAGTTTGGAAAAATATTAAGCTGAAACCATTTTGCTCTGCAACGAAAAATTCATTTAAATGAAAAAGGAAATCATATTAGTTTGTTTTTATAGTGATTAAGATTATAACACAATGTTGACTGCTGTATCCCCTTTTTTAACATGTTTACCTACTATGTCTTTGTTTTGTTCATACATCATTGTTAATATAATGTAATTTGATACGACTGTCATCAAGTGAGAGGTTCAATTAGCTTTTAAACCAGGATTATTCCACCATTTACTACATAAGAAAATGTCTGTACCAGGTCAGGAATATGACAGTTGTTCATTGGTTTTAGGTGTTTGAGTTTTTAATTTTGCCATTTGATTAGGGACTTTCCCTTTTGAAATTTCCCTCGGAGTTCTGTATTATTGTGATGAACTTTTTTCAATACTTGCCGGCAACATCAAAAGAGTAATACACACTGTGGTGAACATTCGTATTTCATATACGTACAGGGTCCCGAAGTAAATTCAGGAAGATACAAATCCGGGGTCGAGGATGTGGTAATAGTTATGAATGAATCTCATTGAGTTGTGGTCAACTTCAGAACTCTCAACAGTAAGTTGTTCTGTTATTTTTCCCCCTTAATTGTATTTTATTTCTCTCGATCATTAGTATCAAATATACTTATTGTAGAATATATAATATCTGAGATCGAATTCACAAATAACATTCATAGCTTTATTGTAATTTGTTGTTATTAAGTTCTTTCAAAGAAAGAGGTCTTGGATAATTATATTTTTTGTTTGTCTCATATATTTTTGTTTTTATAAAACTTCTATATTCTGTGAAAACTTACTATAAAACTGTCCTGTGAAAATTATTAAACCAAACTTCCATCAAAATATCTTTCTTAAATGTGGAAGCTTGATTTTAAAAGATAATGATAATAGTTATCAAAGGTACCAGGATTATAATTTAGTACGCTAGACGCGCGTTTCGTCTACATAAGACTCGTCAGTGACGCTCATATCAAAATATTTATGAAGCCAAACAAGTACAAAGTTGAGGAGCATTGAGGATCCGAAATTCCTAAAAGTTGTGCCAAATACGGCTAATGTAATCTATGCCTTGGATAAAACGCATGATCCTTTTCTCTTACAAAATATTGAAAAATATGATATGCTTTTTTTTTTAGCGAAAACACATACAGGTCCTAACATATACATGAACAGAATTGGATCTTTTTATTTTTATGCGATTTGCAGAAAACAATCCAAACAGACATTTTGTTTAAGGTTGACAGTTTTGATTAAAGAGAAATAAGAAACATATATTAAAATCTTAAATGATACTAACCCTGATTATTAATGGGTAATTCTTCAAAAGAATTATTCGGTTTTACAGGAGATCTGTATATATGTTTAGTATATTTTTCAACTAGTTGCTAAGCATACACTCACTGACTCGACCATGCCATTCTAGATTGCAATGCCAAATATATTGCCGAAAAAAAAAAAAAACACGGTAAAAATTACTTTGTGGGAATTTCAATGTAAGCATTGCTGTGGAACCTGTCCGTCTATATTTCTACTGATAGTGGCAAGTTTCCCCAATAAATACGTGTTGATAAACCTCAGAAAAAAAAAATAAGATACAATTTTAGATTCATTGGGAAGGACCGGTTATACTTAGAATGAAATTCAAAACAGTGTGGCTGTGGCCATTGATTGACACATTAAATTCATCCATTGACTGGGACAATTTAGGTGACCGTTTGTATGTAACGACCACTGCTCACTAGGTACTTTTTAAAGACACTTAAAATATGGGGTCACCAAAGGTTCTCAACACCTTAATAAAGTTATTTGAAAAATTAATCAGAAATAACACGATGTTTTGATTTATATCAATTATATAAATCAAAACATAAAGGTTATTCCTGATTAATTTTTCGAATTATTTTACAATTAAAGGCGTTAAGAAACCTTTGGTGACCCCACAGTTTAAATGTCTATCGTAGGTACGTCGTGAACAGTGGTCGTTACAGACAAACGTTCACGTAAATTGTCCCAGTCAATGGATGAATTTATTGTGTCAATCAATGGCCACAGCCACACTGTTTTGAATTTCATTCTATGTACTAGTAATCAACTAAGCTTTGTAAATGGCAGAGCGCTGGGTGATATGTTTTGCAACTTTACTCGTCATTCACCGAACTAGTCAAGTACGGTTCATTATATGTCGTGAATACGACAGAACAAGGGAACAGGGAAACACAAAATCCTTGCTTAAACAGTTTAAAAATGTACACACAGACAATCACAAATTATACTGGAACCTTATGAATGGCTTAAAGAAAACAATAAAACATTATGACAATCGGTCTAAAATTCATTCATCTACATGGTTTTCTAACTTTCAAAATCTGAATACTTTACGAGACAAATTCAAGGAACAGTATAGTATAGAAAATAAATTATTTAACGAGCTTGATATGTCCATAAACGTTACTGAAATATCGTTAGTTTTAACCAGACTAAAATCTAACATAAGCCTTGGGTTTGATAACATTTCAAATGATTTGTTCAAACATGAGCCTATTCTTAGAAGACTTTTTAACATAATTCTTTCCTCTGGACTTTACCAAAAATCATGAATAGATCCAATGATATAACAAAACATTATAATTAACCAGGAATCACTAATGATAGTGACATTGGAAAAGTGTTTTTAAAAAAGTGTGCGCTAAATAGTATGTAAGATGATCTTCTTTAAAAACATAACTTCATTTTGAATGTTAATCTCGTTTTACTCCTCAAAAAAATTAAATAGAATAGAACTAAATATCACTAAAAAAAGTATTTTTGATAAATATTGTAATTTGATATCTTTCTTTTCTCTTTTAAGAATGGAGTACTCGTTGTAACTCTGGAGATTGGCAGGATGAATATCATTTCCTATTTCAATGTGTTAAATTTGAGACCACATTCAACTATTTCAAGAAATAACTAAAAGTTGTCCTAATTTTCTAATCTTAACTCAAGGGATAAACTAATATGGCTGATGAATGTAGTTATCAAATGTAACAGGCTTACAATTTGATACACCAGACGCGCGTTTCGTCTGCATAAGACTCATCACCCAGTGACGCGCAGATCAAAATTGTTTAAAAGCTAAACAAGTATCAAGTTGTAGAGAGTATTGAGGACCCAAAATTCCAAAACGTTGTGCCAAATACGGCTACGGTAATCTATGTCTGGGATAAAAAAAAAATCCTTTGTATTTCGGATAATTCATAATTTTGCAAACAATAAATTTATAAAAATGACCATATAATTGATATTCATGCCAACACCGAAGTGCTGACTACTGGGCTAGTGGTACCCTTGGAACGAAACGTCCACCAGCAGTGCCATCGACCCAGTGGTGTAAATATTTATCAAAGGTACCACGCTTGTAATTTGATACGCCAGACGCGCGTTCGTTTAAGATTCATCTGTGACGGTCAGATGAAAATTGTTAAAAAGCCAAACAAATATAAGTTGAAGAGCACTGAGGACTAAAAACTCAAAAAAGTTGTTCAAAATACGGCCATGGTAATCTAAGAAAATTCTCAGTATTAATTCATAATTTTGCAAACAGCAAATTTATAAAAATGACCACATAATTGATAGTATACACAGAAGATCAGTCAATTCTCACTGCTAGTACATTTATTTCTAAAAATAATTAATGATGCAGCTTTCATGTCTGCTTCAGTCACAAGGAGGTCTATTTAGGAAACATGATACCTTGAACACAATCCCTTTGGTGTCTGCATAGTAAGAAAATATTCACTATCTTCAAACCCTATTACTGCCCTATATATAAAAACGAATGATTGTCAATGAGACAACTCTCCACAAGAGACAAAGATAACACTGAAATTAACAAATATATGTCACCGTACGGCCTTCAACAATAAGCAAAGCCAATGCCACATAGTCCCCGAAATGACAATGTAAAACAATTCAAACGAGAAAACAGACAGCCTAATTTATGCACAAAAAAAATGAACGAAAAACAAATATGTAACACATAAACAAACGACAACCACTGAATTACAGGCTCCTGACTTGGGACAGGCACATACATACAGAATATGGCGGGGTTAAATATGTTAGCGGGATCCCAATCCTCCCTTAACCTGGGTTAGTGGTATAACAGCACAACATAAGAACGAACTATACAAATCAGTTGAAAGTCTTAACTCATCAGATAGACAAAAAATACAAGTGGATACTTGATGTGAAGAAAATTGAACTTTTGTTACCTTTATGTTTGTTTCTCTGCACCACGTTTGATGAAGTGTGTTAGAGCTATTAAGCTCACAATCATAAAAATTCATCCCTTGGTACCTGATGCAGCTAAACAATTAAATATATATAAACATTTTCCAGCAAACATAAAAATTAAACAATACTATAGAAATAGCTGCAGATAAAATCAAGCGAGAGGACATTTGCCTTATCTCTGGAGTAGCAACTCTAATGCATTTTGTTATTTAACATATAATAATAGCCTGTATGACTCTTTATCAATAGTAAGGTTTATTATATGAATGTCATGTTAGAATATAGAATGTTGTAAAGGTATATGACCGAGGGACCTAATATGAAAAATATCTTTATCTTTACCTTTATCTTTACATACATGTATGTACATAATCATTGTAGTATGTGCTAAAAGACTTAGATTAGGTAAGAATAGTGACTTTATTACAAGCAATTCAAACAGTCTTTAATGGGTCCGCAATGTCAGTATACAACTGTTACGAATTTATAGTTTAATAATATTTTAATATTTCTACAGTTATATATTTTCCGATATCTCTATGAGTTTCCCATTTAATCTTATTATCGTTGAAAACTGTATCTAAAATCATCCCTTTATCCATGGTTGCTATCAGATGCTTTACCTGTACAGTTGTTGCTAGGGTGCTCTCTTTGAGGTCCGCGTTCTAAGTATAAATAGTGGGTAGCTATTCAGAAGTTGTCATTTGTACCGAAGACAGCAGACAGTGAACATCGGAAAGGTTGGAAAGGAAGTAGTTTATAGCAGGCAGTCGGTTAAGTTTAAGTGAAGTGTAGTGCTTGGAACCTGCGACAGAATATAGAAAAGCTGAGACTGTTGGTTCGGTACAGATTGTCCAAACAGGGCTGGTGCTAAGGTTTTGCGTCTCACATCTCTCACTATTGCAGTGAGTGTTTGCTGACATACCATGCCTTAGTGCTGCCCTGTTGTTCAGACAGTTATAGACATGTTTATTAAATAAAGTGTTATACCTTTTAGGTTTCAGACCAGTTCCAAACATTAAGGTTTCAGACATGTTCCAAACATTAAGGTTTAAGACCGGTTCCAAACATTTAGGTTTCAGACAATAGTTCCAAACCGTCTGACCCGTTCCAAACATTTAGGTTTCAGACAATAGTTCCAAACCGTCTGACCCGTTCCAAACATTTAGGTTTCAGACCAGTTCAAAACATTTAGGTTTCAGACAATAGCTCCAAACCATCTGACCAGTTTCATACATTTAGGTTTCAGACCCGTTCCATACATTTAGGTTTCAGACTATAGTTTCAAACAGTTGGTTTAAACAGTATCGGACTGAAAGGATTTTAAACAGTTTTAATTCAATAGGTTCGGGCTGGGTTGATAGGTGTTGAAATTCGTTTTATGTAGTGTTTGTTTCATATTTGTTAGTGGTAGTGTAAACTTTTTATTGACTTTAGAACTTTTGAATTGCTTTTCAAATCCCAGGAAACTGGTACGAACCCGAGATAAAAATATATAAACGTCCCCACCCGGTTACACGTTACACAACAACAGTGAATATGGTCCCAATAGCCACGCAAATTTACACATATATCAGCAGTATCTGTTTAATATCTGATACTAATAAATGAGTGTATGGTCGAACTTCCAAAAAAAATGTGTATTTCTGCTTTTATTATTCCGTATTTGTTTTCTTCTGTAAGTCTTGGTACCTGATGCAGCTATGCAATCAAATAGTATATATAAACATTTTCCAGCAAACATAAAAATTAAACAATACTATAGAAATAGCTGCAGATAAAATCAAGCGAGAGGACATTTGCCTTATCTCTGGAGTAGCAACTCTAATGTATTTTGTTATTTAACATATAATAATAAATAGCCTGTATGACTTTTTATCAATAATTAGGTTTATTATATGAATGTCATGTTAGAATATAGGACGTTGTAAAAGTATATGACCGAGGGACCTAATATGAAAAATATCTTTATCTTTACCTTTATCTTTACATACATGTATGTACATAATCATTGTAGTATGTGCTAAAAGACTGAGATTAGGTAAGAATAGTGACTTTATTACAAGCAATTCATTATTCTTTAATGGGTCCGCAATGTCAGTATACAACAACAGTGAATATGGTCCCAATAGCCACGCAAATTTAAACATATATCAGCAGTATCTGTTTAATATCTGATACTAATATATGAGTGTATGGTCGAACTTCCAAAAAAAATGTGTATTTCTGCTTTTATTATTCCGTATTTGTTTCCTTCTGGAAGTCCTTACATATTTGTTTAATCAGCATTTTAGAGGAGACGATGCAAAATATTGAAAGTCAATGTAATGGCAAGGTTGCAAAGAGGAAACAGTCATATATTTAATTTCAGACCTACATATAATTGCTATAGGAAGCCTCAACGAGCAAATTTGAGAAATACTGATACCAAGACATGAAATATTTTTTCCTTTCAGATTATTTCATTATTTCTTTTCCTAGTGCTCTCTTTCGAGCATTTCTTCAAGGGGTTTGGACAGGGGAGGAGGGGCTAAACATTTGCATGCAAACGTATAGGTATAAAATGTCATACAAATAATTACATAATCCACATTGTATTTTGTTTACAACTACTTGACATGTTTAAATAGTATAAGCAATGCAATAAATACCTCGGAACAGTTTTTCTTTATTCAAATTAAGATAAGAGTTTTAAGGCGTTCTTTTATATCGTTTACCAGTATTCCGTGTAAGAAAAAACAAGGAAACCATTATATTTAAATTTAACCCAGTATCTCTGATCGAAGTGAATGAAGGGTCCTTGTTTTTGATAGACCGTGTAAGTCGAATGCCAGAGTTCAATAGGGTGTATTCATATGGTCATCACTTGGTCTTCTGCCAACCAGCAGTAAAACGTTTTAGTTAAATCTCATGCTTTGTGTTGAGAGAGCTATAGTGCCACACTCTCTGCACGTTCAGAACCCTAGCAACAACCATTTTGAGGGGTCTGAAGCCTAAATTCCTGTTCTTATCCAAAATATCCTCATTTTCCAATGATATCCAATATTTCCAGCCCTTCACACGGTCAAGCAATTGTCTTAAATTTTGATTTGTTCGCGTCCTGTGCTTCAATTAAATATTTGTCATCGAAGGTTAAGCATATAACACTCAATCAATTCTTACAGTGGTTTTATAGTAAGTGTGACAAGCTTAACTAATAGTCTTATGAAAGACGATAAACATTACCACTGGGCTAATACCGACCTTCGCCGCGATATAGCCTTTGTTCACTAATGCGGCGTAAATCAAATAACATCCAATCAATAACTGACTATTGTTTGTTCATTCTTTACAGTTTGATTTGGTAACACTTCAAATAGCGCAAACTTGTATAGATCGGTTCACTTAAATTTTTGGATTCGAACGTCACTAATGAGTCTTATGTAGACAAAACGCGCGTCTGGTGTAAATGCAAAATTTAATAATGGTATCTATGATGAGTTTATTTATCTATTCATTTTGATGATTTGTTCTTTATAGTAAGTAACAGTTAATCTACAAAAAAATAGCAAGATTACCCTGGGCAAGTTACTCTCGCTAATTCCCAGCTATTTTAATGTAAGCATATATATTAGTTACCAGACCAAGTATTAACAAGGCAGACTATGTCCGTATACTGTGTGGTTTTAAGTCCTTTACAAGTTAAACTTTGAAAACAACTTCGTAAGTTAAACTTTATTACGATTTTTGTCCATTTGTCGATTTCTAAATTACAATTATTAAACTTTCTGTGTATGTTTTTCCGTTATCCATTTTCTTTATTTACGAAATCAGGTTAATAAAATGTCTATTTATTGGATTTGAACACGGTTCAATTATTCAAGTATTATCCTTCAATGTAGTAGATATACTGATTTGCGAAAAAAAAAATATAAAAAAAATATTACTGGTCTAGGCCATCAACTTTTAAATTAATAGAATTATTGTCAGGTGAAAACACAAAACAGCTTTGTAACTTGGGAAAATTTATCCATTTCTCTTTTAAATTAAGAAACAGTTTATTGTAATAAGATTTAAAATCTAAATTTTAAATCAGTTATCGGTAGTGCTCATACCACTGTCCGTCGTTATACTACTTCGTCAAGTAATAGTACTTGGTTTCTAGTTGGATTATCGATCTTTACAAGTGATTGATTTACCCATAATCCTCCTTTTGACGTCGATATTTAGGAAAAGCAGACGCATTTTTAGCCATAGATTTATCTTCTAAAAGATCGACACCTATCTGACACATAAGTTGTTAAAAACCTTAATTTTTTCAAAACTGTTTCAAATAATATTTATCATAAACTGTTTCTTAATTTAAAAGAGAAATGGATAAATTTTCCCAAGTTACAAAGCTGTTTGTGTTTTCACCTGACAATAATTCTATTAATTTAAAAGTTGATGGCCTAGACCAGTAATATTTTTTTTATATTTTTTTTTTCGCAAATCAGTATATCTACTACATTGAAGGATAATACTTGAATAATTGAACCGTGTTCAAATCCAATAAATAGACATTTTATTAACCTGATTTCGTAAATAAAGAAAATGGATAACGGAAAAACATACACAGAAAGTTTAATAATTGTAATTTAGAAATCGACAAATGGACAAAAATCGTAATAAAGTTTAACTTACGAAGTTGTTTTCAAAGTTTAACTTGTAAAGGACTTAAAACCACACAGTATACGGACATAGTCTGCCTTGTTAATAGGTTCTGTGAAAATTTTAACTGTAGGCTAAAATTGTCGCAGTACCGCCAATTTGGCAGATTTCGCTGCGCTTAGATAACATATTTGCAGTTTACAGACTTATTGTAATCGTATGATAGCATTACCCTCTGATTTCCAGGGTTAATAGCTTATCTTGAACTTCCCCTTTTCATATATGGTCTGCCACCTCAAACATATTCGGCGATCATCATATAACATTTTCAAAGACACATATGCATTTTTATCAGTTAATTTTAGTTCATAGATCTACATGTATCACAAATTGCATTTCATATAATAGTACATATATCATATCACAAATTGCATTTCATATAATAGTACATATATCATATCTGTTAATAAATGCTGTGGCCATTTCCTGCCAATAACAATCTTGTTATTTTTTATGATGAGCATCTAAGATAATAAGATTTAAAATCTAAATTTTAAATCAGTTATCGGTAGTGCTCATACCACTGTCCGTCGTTATACTACTTCGTCAAGTAATAGTACTTGGTTTCTAGTTGGATTATCGATCTTTACAAGTGATTGATTTACCCATAATCCTCCTTTTGACGTCGATATTTAGGAAAAGCAGACGCATTTTTAGCCATAGATTTATCTTCTAAAACCCGCCCACCCTCCCTTAAATTAGTAGAATGCAATTCCTACGGAAGATACTGCTGTTTTGTTTTGTTTGTTTATTTCAGAATTGTATTGTCTACATCGATTAAACCATCACTGAATGTGGAAAGATGTACAAAAGTTTTAATGACGAGACGGTCATTCAAGAAAAAAGACGAATCCTGGGCGAGGAGTGGACTTACATGCATATAGAAATTGAATGGATAACTTGGAAAGAAATCTACATTCAAACATGTAAACTTTGCGTTGGTAGCGATAACTTCTGATATCCAGGGTTAGTCGCTTGATTTATTGCAGATTTCGCTGCGCTTAGATAATAAAATTAACGGTACTAATTTTCTTGCACCATATGCGCATTTCGACAATACATGTCTCTTCAGTGATGCTCGTGGCCAAAATATTTGAAATCCAAAGCTTATATAAAAGATGAAGAGCTATAATCCAAAAGGTCCAAAAAGTATAGCCAAATCCGTGAAAGGAATCAGAGCTTTGCATGAGGGAGATACATTCCTTAATTTAAATTAATTTCTAATATTTTGTAACAGCAAATTTTAATAACACAAAAAATCCGTATTTTCATGCCAGTACCGAAGTACTGGCTACTGGGCTGGTGATACCCTCGGGGACTAATAGTCCACCAGCAGAGGCATCGACTTAGTGGTAGTAATAAAATTAACGGTACTAATTTTCTTGCACCATATGCGCATTTCGACAATACATGTCTCTTCAGTGATGCTCGTGGCCAAAATATTTGAAATCCAAAGCTTATATAAAAGATGAAGAGCTATAATCCAAAAGGTCCAAAAAGTATAGCCAAATCCGTGAAAGGAATCAGAGCTTTGCATGAGGGAGATACATTCCTTAATTTAAATTAATTTCTAATATTTTGTAACAGCAAATTTTAATAACACAAAAAATCCGTATTTTCATGCCAGTACCGAAGTACTGGCTACTGGGCTGGTGATACCCTCGGGGACTAATAGTCCACCAGCAGAGGCATCGACCCAGTGGTAGTAATAAAATTAACGGTACTAATTTTCTTGCACCATATGCGCATTTCGACAATACATGTCTCTTCAGTGATGCTCGTGGCCAAAATATTTGAAATCCAAAGCTTATATAAAAGATGAAGAGCTATAATCCAAAAGGTCTTTTTAACATATTTGCAGTTTACAGACTTATTGTAATCGTATGATAGCATTACCCTCTGATTTCCAGGGTTAATAGCTTATCTTGAACTTCCCCTTTTCATATATGGTCTGCCACCTCAAACATATTCGGCGATCATCATATAACATTTTCAAAGACACATATGCATTTTTATCAGTTAATTTTAGTTCATAGATCTACATGTATCACAAATTGCATTTCATATAATAGTACATATATCATATCACAAATTGCATTTCATATAATAGTACATATATCATATCTGTTAATAAATGCTGTGGCCATTTCCTGCCAATAACAATCTTGTTATTTTTATGATGAGCATCTAAGATAATAAAAGATATTTTGTATTGATGAAACTTCTGACGTCACCTATTGTTTATTATGCATATTGTTTATATTGTTTGTAATATGCCATATGTATACCCTGTACATGTACTTGATTATACTGATGAGCCGTAAGGCTCAAAGTTAATAAACAATTTAGAATATATACCACGCTATTAACGAGTTAACATATTTAAACGACGAATCCGCAGGATGAGTTTGTTTAAATATGTTAATGAGTAGGGCGTGGTGTATATGTTTTGTAACATCATTCAAAAGTAGCCTGGTGATTGTTTATCTAATTAAAATGCAGTGGGAGTGTCGTTTTAGCCTGCTGCTTAGCTTGCGCACGAGAAAATCGATCCAGTTGGGAAAACGGCACATCAGACATAACAAAAAGTTATTTTTCTGAATTGAGCGACAAGGCACCTACCATTTGATTTTTTTGGGGCCTGGGAATTTTAAGAACAAAACATTCTGGCTCTTTTTTGTCATAAAAAATACAATATGTATTGCAACAAAATTTTATTGCATTCATTAAATATATTGGCAAAAATTAATCTGGTTCAGGTATTAACAGCAAGTCCTCCCTCCTCTGAAAATTAAATGGTTTGTTCCTAAAACTAAAAGCATGAACCAGATACCTTCTCTGTTTTTCATGAGTCGTAAGAGGTGTGTCTAAAAGTTTTGTTAAAATTGATGAAGTCAGTGACGGAATTCCCAGTAAGTAGAAATCCTATTTGTAAAACAAACGAAATCCTTGTCCTCGTGCATTCACTAAACTGTCAATCAGGCGTAACAAAGAGGCGTTTTAAATCATGGTTTAACATAAAAAAAATATCAGATTAAACCATAGTCCAAGCTCCGCCAGTTGAAGTTTCATGAACAAAGTACGTCATAATTCTTTTTAATGGAATAACATATCAATCTTTATATTAAACCATGGTTTTTCAAAACCAAACTATTAAGCAGATTATCACGTAAAAACTTCAACAAAAAAAAAATGCCGTATTATGTATAAATAAAATATATGCATTTATTTCAACAATACATATCTATAGTATTTATTATACTTCAGTCATCATTTTCTATATAAAATAAGTACACAATAGTTTTAATATTTTTTTCAAATTGCAAGCGTTGAACTATTGAACCGATCAATAGCTTCCAACTAATTGGACCTCGGTGAAACTATTTGACTGCAACCGCCGTCATATTTCAGGGAATTTCAAATTCAAATACGGGATCGGCCAATTTTGAGAATGCCGCGGGAGTAACAGCGTCGCGTTTTACCTCTTGTATCTAGGGTTGATGTCAGTGCAGAACGTAGCCATACCATTCAGAATATATATGAAATAAACATGAAAAGATATGATTGCGTTTCTGCTCTTTATATTAAGATACAGTTGGAAAGCAAGTCCTTGGAAACGTCCGTTGTCATCTAGCTCTATCAGCAACAATAACAAGGGGAATTAATTAGGTGGCGCTACAGTCGTACTTAACGTCAAAAAGACCGCCAAATCAATCAAATTAATGATAGCCTATGGATGGACGAAAGCACAAAAAACAGCAATAGAAAATGCATTGCAAAGATTTCTGGAGGAAAAAAACATATGAGAAAAGTAGATGAAGGTCAGTTAATTATATTTATATTAGTTAAAAACCTGTCTTATTTAATTATCTCTTTGCTAGGTAAGCTACATTAAATAACAAGAGCAAAAGCTAGCTTATTTATCAAGTCAAACAAGAAGAGATGTGTTTTAAGAAAATTGAATTTATTCAAATGGCAGATTCTTGTCATTTTTAATCATCATTGAACATTAAGTAAAATGCACAAGATTTGTCCCAACAACTTTTATTTCATTTCTGAGATAAAATTCCAATTTTTCAGGTCAAACTACAATACTTTGTTTATAAATTTGTAAAGCAGCTGAAGCTCCATTTTTCTCTCAAAATGTTTACTGTCAACCTAAATAAAATACACTGAGAAATTAGGCAAGTGCTAATAGCTGTGCTAGCTATCCTTACAATTGAATTTGTTGATAATAATGATTTTAAAATTTAAAGTTATGTCACTTTCACTTACAGTATTATTTTTGATAGAAATTTCTGTCAAAATTTTTGGTATAAGACTTATCCATTTTCTGTAATATTAGGATATTTTCTAGGCAGTACTGTAATGTTTAACTAAGAAACAAAGGCTTGAGTTGAAAGGCTTTTTCACTTTGAAGAAACTTATTGTCTGACTCTTGGTCCCGCTTTATAGAATACAAAATAAGAATGATCAGTATTATTTATTATTTTCATTTTCAGACTAAGATTATTCAAATTGTATAACATATGTTTTATTGCATTAAACATTATTGGAAGTGTTTTAAAAGAAATTATTACATTGGTTGCAATAAATTACATTGATTTCCCAGTTAAATAAAAACCGATAATTTCACATGTGAAATAAACGTGGTTATTTCACTCTCTGACGTCATACAACAATAGGCGTTGTCAAGACGTCGATAACGTCGGATCAAAACAAATTGTAAATGCGTAGGAAAAACATATAGTCCCTTACATTTTCTACATTAATTTCATAAAAAAGCCATTTGAAATGTAATAAAAAGTATAACTAATCGCCGTATTTGAATATCAAAAATAAGACAACTTGTGACCGAACGCCGCTATGGATTAAACTCGTGCTGCGCACTCGTTTAATCCATACGTCGTTCGGTCACGCGTTGTCTTATTTTTTGATATTCAAATACGGCGATTAGTTTTACTATAATTCTACAAGAAGTGATTCCATATATAAGCCTTTATAAACATTGCAAAGTAAATTTTATCTGCCAGAGCTAATTTATATCAAAAAGCTAAAAAAAAATGTAATTATGTTTAAATTTCTTAAATTTTACTCATATTTTGTCTTTTAAATTTTACATTTAATCCATCTCTGAAAAGCAGGGAAGTATTTCTTCTTTATAATGTAATAACAATGTTGTAAATCGAATTTCATTTATTTTCTACGTTTTTTTGGTAAAGTAAACTGCTTTTTATTCATTTTGCTGGATTTTTATCTTTGACTTGTGATATCAAGGGGAGACAACTCCTTGCACAAATCGGCAAAAAATCGCCGCTTTGTGTCGAAATAACTTGACGTTTGCTTATTAAAAATTCAATTGGCTAGATACTCATATCGAGTGTTTGTCTTAACGAGATGCTTCATTAAATTTAAATTCAGCCCATCATTTTAAGTTATATTTTGATTTTTCGATCAGGAGACTTAACAATTTTCACACAAACTTCAATTTTGAACATAAAATAAAGAATAAAGGACTTTGATTTGATGTGTTTTGACGAGTTATGACTATGTATATTTAAGATTATTTGGATCAATAAGTTTTAATTATGACAGTGGTATGTAGTGAGTAAATATGAGGTTTGACTCATCCGTAGTTTTACTGAATTTTCATGGTCACGTGATTCTATTGTTGCTGATAGACTTGGGGTCAAGCCGTGACCTGCTTTTCAACTGATAGTTGATTTAGTCCCGACATTTATTGGCTGATGTCTCTTATGGTATAATAAAACACTTACTGACTGGATATTCGTGGAATAGTAAGTTTATTGTCCCCTTGGATACAAATATTGCCCTCGGCTACGCCTCAGGGCAATAGTTGCACCCCGGGGACAATAGACTTACTATTCCACTCATACCCAGTCAATAAGTATACAATATTATTTCGTTTGGGCTTGTATCACATTTTCTCTCTGGTTTATATGATCCGTTCACCCTTTGACTCTTCAAATTTAAGAGTCTATCTAAAAATGAGGGTACTTTTTATATGGCCTTCCAAATACCGTTTCGATTCCTCACATCACTGAAGAGACATTTATTGTCGAAATCCGGATCTGGTGTACAAAAAAATATTGACACCGTATTTTTTGTGGCATAACATCGTGGCCACAAGTTAAAAAATGTTTTTGTTTAGTATTAAATTTATATTAAGATCCATATTGTTAAATCTTGTGATCAATTTTATTTGGCAATCGACAATGGCAGTCAGCAGGGTTAAAGAACATCAGTTGTTCGACCTGTTAGTCAAATGCATTTTGTTTAAATATACTTTTTCACTTTTTTGGTGTTTTGGAAAATGTTGTTTGTGCTGTTTTTAGACCCTTCTACAACGAAATTTGTTTTACATGCACACGTATAAAAATTGCGGTTTTTATCCAACGCAATCATAGGTTTGAACGTAGTTTTCAATTTAGACTTGTTTATATATATTATTCATTCAAATGGGAATGCGGAGGGTTACCATTATTCAAATTCACACACTTTCAGAGACCAAAAACCTATACCCCAATCTATCTTTATTTATCCGAGGTGTTACGTTACCAGAGGAACCAACCATACCAAAGTGCATACGGATTCTTATAGCATTTTACCAAGTCTTGGCAGCTCGGTTTTCGTTACAGTATAATATTTCGTCATTTTGCTTTGACTTCTATCAAGGGGAATGGCTTAATTTTGGTTTGCAACTATGGAATGATTAGTTAAAGCGAATATGCATTTTTTGCACCAGCCGTGCATTCATTTCCTTCTTGCCGAAAATTTGGAATTTTACAACACTCAATTTACGAGGAACATTTCTGTCAACGTTTTTTTTTTGCCCCTTTCAAAGGGAATGAGTATTTCTATTGGCCTTGTTATTGGTCCTGACACGAAGGTAAAGGCCAAAACAGATGGCCGAGGACTAATAACAAGACCATAGAGTAAAACACGTACTGATATCGTTATTTATTCACTATGTACAGTGTTACCATATTTTATATATTATTTCACAAGAGATAAACATGTTTTAGCTTGAAGGGGACCTATCAAAATCTGAGTTTCTATCTATTATGAGCTGGTGCTGTTTCCAGATGTCTTCTACATGTTCTCATCTGATGATTTTTTTCCTACCCTTTCCAGTCACTATAAAGTGTTACAATTCATATTAAGATGCAACACATAAATAGTTACTGGAAAGGTACTGCCGTTGCATGTGTTATGCCGAAACATATTGTTAATTTTTTTTTAATGTAGAATATGATTGAAAATTATACAATTATCCAGCCCAAGTTAACTGACCAAAGACTTGAACAATTAAAGGGCACCCTTTGACAATGCATATGCCTTGTTCGGGTTGAAAAATAAATGACAGTTTACAAAACATGAGAGGCGAAAGTAAACAGTAAATCAATTTTACATGAGGTCGAAGAAATGAACTTTGTTATAATCTACTCGCTGCCTAAACCTAAAATAATTCCAGTCTGCTTACAAAATGTCTTTTATTAATAAATGAATGTGACCGTCTTGAGCCTGAAATATCTGCCACACTGAACGTGTCGGCTTGTGCATGGTGTGTAAATGAAAACTGAGTCTTCCAAACGACTGTTGCTATAAGTTTGTGTTTATCATGACTTAATTTTTCTCTTATTCTTGTAGCTGTAATGAATTCCAAATACAACGTAGAGAAAAACAAAGATTTAGACCAAGGATGGGCGTGGGTGATTATGGTAGCAGCATGTGTTGCTGGTATCATAAACGGATTACTTATCTACGGGGCTGGTGTTGTCCATGTGGCTCTACTCCAGAGGTTTGAAGAAGATAATGCATACACAGCTCTCATTGGTTCTATATTTACAAGTCTCCTCTCTCTCATAGGTACTTCATACTTAATCATTAGTGCTTATAATATATAAAATTTACATACATCAAGTTTTAATGTTAAGACATTTCTAAATTTGCCGAATCATATTTTTTTCTGAATTGAAGGACATTATGCATTGGTTGGATCATTCGCTTCAAAATTCCGGACCTAACAGTTACATTGAACTAAACCGATATGCCTTGCAGTCAATATTAATCATAGACACTTATGCGTTACCTCTATAACAACAGGAAATGGTTATTTCATTTGATGTTATATCAGGTATATCTGTACAGATTATCAGATTGTCTCCATGTTGATATTGTGAAGAATCAGCTGCGAGTCACGATATGTAGATTTTTGTCGAGTGAGCTCAGTGAACGAGATTAAAAAGCGTTCATATTGTATCGAGCAGCAGAAATTTTACAATATCAATATGCAGATAACCTGTTTTAGTAAGCTTCTTGCTAACCTTAAAGTTTGTAAAAAAGTGCTTTTTTTGCGTATTTTGGAAGTGTTTACTTAGTTTCACCAACAACCGGAAGATGACTTGATAAGTTCAGGTCAAACTTATCAATGTCGGATCGAACATTATGACGTCGCAAATATGTCCAGGTCAAATATTATTATGGCCAGGTGAACGTATTTGACGTCACAAAGCCGGGATTTACAATTTTATCAAGAGCTGAGCAGAGTGATATAGACAATAGGACACCGATAAAGACTTTCTTACATAATTTGAAATATTGTAATAACAAGTCAAATTTAGAGAAAATACTGATATTTGATTATGCCAGTAAAGTCTATGATAACTGGAGAACTGTTAATACGACTAAATTACTGAAAATTGTCACTGATCTGCCAAATTTTACTAATACCGATGTTTTTTATAAAAAAATTGTAGGGAAATCTTCAAGAACACTGGTAGCAAGTTGTTTTATAACATTTGAAATAAAAATGCTCAAAGTGCCGTCGCAGTCTAATACAATTGAACACTGCAAGTAGTATATATATATGGCCTTCCAAATACCATTTCGATCACTGAAGAGCCATTTATTGTCGAAATCCGGATCTGGTGTACAAAAAAATTAGAGAAAATACTGATATTTGATTATGCCAGTAAAGTCTATGATAACTGAAGAACTGTTAATACGATTAAATTACTGAAAATTGTCACTGATCTGCCAAATTTTACTAATACCGATGTTTTTTATAAAAAAAATTGTAGGGAAATCTTCAAGAACACTGGTAGCAAGTTGTTTTATAACATTTGAAATAAAAATGCTTAAAGTGCCGTCGCAGTCTAATACAATTCAACACTGCAAGTAGTATATATATATATATATATATGGCCTTCCAAATACCGTTTCGATCCCTAACATCACTGAAGAGCCATTTATTGTCGAAATCCGGATCTGGTGTACAAAAAAATATTAACACCTTATGTTTGTGGCATAACATATGTGTGTAACATTTTTACGTTGTGTTTCCGTTGTGTCGTTTGTTTTCTCCTATATATTTGAGTGTGAATTGACATTACTATAAGACGTGTCACGGTACTTTTGTATCCCAAATTCATGTATTTGGTTTTGATGTTATATTGGTTATTCTCATCGGATTTTGTCTAATGCTTAGTCCGTTGCTGTGTGTGTTACATTTTAATGTTGTGTCGTTGTTCTCTTCTAATATTTAATGCGTTTCAATCAGTTTTAGTTTGTTACCCCGATTTTGTTTTTTGTCCATAGATTTATGAGTTTTGTACAACGGTATACTACTGTTGCCTTTATTTAGCCACTAATTAATTGTTTTCTTTTTAGTATTAAAGTTATATTAAGATCCATTTTGTTACATCTTGTGATCAATTTTATTTGGGGAATCGCTAATGGCAGTCAGCAGGGTTAAAGAATATCAGTTGTTCGACCTGTTAGTCAAATGCGTTTTGTTTAAATATACTTTTTCACTTTTTTGGTCTTTTGGAAAATGGTGTTTGTGCTGTGTTTAGACCCTTACACAACGAAATTTGTTTTACATGCATACGTATAAAAATTGCGGTTTTTATCCAACGCAATCATAGGTTCATAAGTTTGAACGTAGTTTTCAATTTAGACTTGTTTATATATATATAAACCGCAATTTTTATACGTGTGTTTGAACTTAAAACTTATTAATAGTAACGTCTGCTATACCAAATATCGCCAATAAGTGTTTCAAATCTGTACGTTACCATTTTAACAATATATTGATTAACATAAATAAATAGTATACCGCTAAGTTACTCTTAATATATATCTTTTTATACGTAAACGAACTGCTTTCTATTTTAGGACCATTAGCCAGTATGCTCATAAATATTTATAGTTGTCGAATAACGATGATAGTTGGAGGCATTGTAATGTTCATTGGATTTGTCTCAAGCTTTTTCACTTCTCACAATTTGAATTACATACTAATAACTTATGGAATTATAGCAGGTATACAAATTATACAAAATTAGCTTGAAGTTCGAAATTTTTTATATATTAGCATTTATGTTTAGTTTAGAAATCTTTTTTGGTTCACTAGACTATGTCTCACGTTTTAGTATTTGGTAAGTTCATGCCAACATTTAAAACGATGAAAAAGTATATTTTGTACATTTTGATTTTGTTTACGATTCAAATTTGATAAATGCGTTTTTATGGAATGGTCTTGAAATTTAGATATCACTATAGTACTGAGCACATCTCGATTACGTGCATATATAAAAACTGTCAAATGATAAGTACAAGAAGATCTGACGTATGTTACCCTTTTTAAACTGTATGGGTTGGAGCCGTGGGTTAGAGCAGAATCATATCAGGACTATATTTGTCTCGTGTAAGTCTTTAGACGGACCTGTAACTTTGCCGTTGTTCGGCTTTGGATAGGACTGTTTTGGCTGTGAAGAATAGAAACGAAGTTTCTAATATAGTTTAACTTGCCGCAACACAGAAGTGCTTAACGTTGGACGAAACAGGTTTATATAGTACTTTCGTTAGCAATAAACTGAGGCTCATTTAAGTTATTTGTAGAATACTTTTGCTAAAAGGTTTGATAATTTTTTGTTAAATTTCCTTCTTTTCTCCTCACATTATTGTTGTTGGAAACACCCAACTGATCGCTATTTAATCTACATGGTCATCACTTATTTTGTTTGATGTCTTATTTAGAGTGCATTTCTTTCAAATACAAACGGCTAAGCGCGCACATATTTTGATCATTTCTTTTAAACATACGTTTGCAAAATTTATACAAACTTTGAAAAACTATGCAAACGCTAAAAATGCGTCTGCAGTTTGTCGTTTGTCGTTTGTTAGTACAAACGCTACATTTGTTTCTTACTTTTACCTGATTAAACGAAGTATTTGTTTCTACGTTTGTAAAAAGTCTGTTTACCAACAACATGTGCTACTGCATGCATTATTGAAAGTTCAAACATGGTCAATAAAGACTTATTAAACGATGTATTTGTTTCTACTTTTGTAGCGTTTAGAAAACAACAACAAATGCGACACAAAGTTTACAAAAGTTTGGTTAGAAAGAAATGCGGCCTTAATTATCAGTAACTGGATAAAGTTTAATCCATATATCAATTGGATTATTTGTGTATTCGATATGTCCGAAGAAAAGTTGCATAACGAACTTGTAAAGTGTTTAACTTGAGGCTTGAAATGTTGTATTGACATTTAATATAATTAATCTACAGTGACCGTTATAACTTAACCAACTTTTTTAAGTATATTTACACAATGAATTGCTCAATTTTCTCCTTTGGGATAATTTGAAATTCAAACATGAATAGAAAGCACATTTGCAAATAAACTTGAATAAAGTTTGTACACGCAAGTAGAACAGACAAAGGCGAGAACTTTCGGTACAATCAAACTTATACCTGTTTCAGTTTGAGCGAAATGAGAGAACTTTTGGTACAACCTAAATTATATCAGTTTCAGTTTTTTGCTTGAAAATCATCAAATTTGTTCCTCTAGTATTATATGTAGTTGTTGTCACTTTAAAAACATCCATCTCTTTTTCAGGGACAGGTTTGGGTTTATGTTCAACGCCTCCACTTGTAGTGATTGGATATTTCTTCCATCTGAAACGTGGACTAGCATTAGCTGTTGTAGTGAGCGGTGCAGGAATTGGCATGTTTATTGCAGGTCCTTTATTACAAGCATTAATAAATCAGTATGGACTTCAGGGTGCTTTTCTTGTATTAGGTGCTCTTTCCAGTAATCAGATCGTAATTGGAACACTAATGCGACCCTCCGACCTTGAAAACAGACACAAGAATGACTTGAAAAGGAAACGTGATATGGACAGGATGACTTCAAAGAGCAATAGCAATATATTATACACTTTCAAGAATCTCCTACATTTTGACATTTTATCAGATAAATCATTTATGTTTTGCAGTTTTCAGTATCTTCTGTGGAGTATTCCATTCTCCATTTTGCTTTTGCATTTAACAAATTATGCAGTTTTGCAAGGCTCCAGAAAAGAAAATGCGGCCTTACTAATAACATACATGGGAATTAGTGGCTTCTTCGGTAGAATCATAACAGGGCTTTCAGTTGGACATAATGGTCTAGATCCAGTTTTGCTTAATTTTGGATTTAATGGAATCGTTGGGTTGTTGACAATACTATTTCCTTTATATTCCGGTACATTCCAAGGTCAAACAATTTTCGCCCTACTCTTTGGTTTCTATTCTGGTTGTTTGACATCAATGATCAACCCACTATGCATGGAACTTATTGGTGTATCTAAGGTGTCCAGTGGAATAGGAACAATGTATTTCATCAGTGGGGTTGGATATATCATAGGTCCTCCAATTGCAGGTTAGTAATGCAGTTAAAAAAAATTTAAACGCCGAAACTTGCATGGCGGCTGCACATTTATTTAGCTTGTTTGCTTTGTTTAAGGAGTATTTTCTATCATAAAACGCACTCATTTGAACTCGGGACATATGTATGTGGTTTTCTTTTGTCACATACTTACTTACTTACTTACTTACTTAGTCCTTGTTATGCCTTTTGGCACATAGGGCAAGGACAAGTTCTTTTGTCACATAATAACATAATATTTGTTTTAGTTGAAATGATAATTTCTATTTATCTAAGTTTCATCCTTTTAAAACCACGATTTATAAACTTTTCTCGGCAATTTAAAGAAACTTTTTTTTTAAGGATTTGTCGTTGACAATGGTGGAACATACGAAGATAGTTTTGTGTTGTGTGGTAAGTGACTACTGTTTTGTATTGGGCGATGATTGACTACTGTTTTGTATTGTGTTTTAAGTTACTACTGTTTTGTATTGTGTGATAAGTGACTACTGTTTTGTATTGTGCGGTAAGTGACTACTGTTTTGTATTGTGCGGTAAGTGACTACTGTTTTGTATTGTGTGGTTATTGACTATTGTTTTATATTGTGCGGTAAGTGGCTTCTGTTTTGTTTTGTGTGGTTATTGACTATTGTTTTATATTGTGCGGTAAGTGACTTCTGTTTTGTATTGTGTGGTAAGTGACTACTGTTTTGTATTGTGCGGTAAGAGACTACTTTTTTGTATTATGTGGTAAGTGACTACTGTTTTGTATTGTGTGGTAAGTAACTACTGTTTTGTATTGTGTTGTAAGTGACTACTGTTTTATATTGTGTGGTAACTGACTATTGGTTTATATTGTGCGGTAAGTGACTACTGTTTTATATTGTGTAGTAAGTGACTATTGTTTTATTTTGTGCAGTAAGTGACTACTGTTCTGTATTGTGCAGTAAGTGACTACTGTTTTGTATTGTGTGGTAAGTAACTACTGTTTTGTATTGTGTTGTAAGTGACTACTGTTTTATATTGTGTGGTAACTGACTATTGGTTTATATTGTGCGGTAAGTGACTACTGTTTTATATTGTGTAGTAAGTGACTATTGTTTTATTTTGTGCAGTAAGTGACTACTGTTCTGTATTGTGTGGTAAGTGACTATATTTCTGTGTATTTCAGTTTGTTGACAATAGTTTAACTACATTATAAGTGATCTTTTCCCATCCGTTCTGAAAATGTTTTTGACTAATTGTATCAAAGATTCTTGAAAATATAAAAACTTGATCAGTATTGAGATGTAATGCAACATAATTGAGACACTATTAAATAAACCATTTTAATGTTTAAAATTTGTTTGGGTTCTTTTAGACCGTACCACCAGCCAGCGATTTGAAAAAAGGAGGAAAATAAACAACTTTAATTTTTGATTTATTTGTGTACCATATTTCCGGAAAAACTAAAAGAAAGAATCTAGAAATACTGTATTTTGTAACCAAATATGAAATATACGAAATAAACGACTAAATATTCAAAGAAAATCTGTGAAAAATGTTTTTTGAATTTATCATTTACAAAATCAATGTCTTCAGAAGTTATACGTTGTTGCCTACAATATTTCAGTAGTATTGCCATGAAATAGTCCTAGGTTCATTTAATAGTTTTTACGTGGATTTTTCGACGGAAACAATTGACGCGTTTCGCTATGACAGTTCAGAATCTATGAACCTTTGTAGCTTTAACAATGACTTTGATAAATGTAATGGATTTACAACGTATAATTTTAGAAATCAGGAATTATGAAGTTTTCGGAATTTCAGTCTTTGAAATCTCAACTTTCAACAAAAATAAAACGCCAACCAATTTATTTAAGACTATTTAACGTCATTGTTATCTAACATAACTAAAACGGAAATGTATTTAGTTAATTGGAAAGCAAAATCCATGTTCTTGTTTGGGAGGAATGAGGATTCAGAGATTAATTTGAGAACGTGTTTACCGATACAAATGTGCATTTAAATATGTAAACATATATCTGTTCTAAAAACTCTTATTCGATCACGTTAGAATAGAACAAATTTTGTTGATTTTCCGTATAAATTGAACACGTACAAGCTGTATGTAAATTCTAACACGGTGTACACGTTTTTTTCCAACTTTATATTGCGGAATGTGTATCAGTCATGTGTTGTCATTCAGAAAGAAATGGAATTTAGCTGTGAAACATTTCATCACACTGGCAGTATGAATAATACGGAAAGATAATGAAGAAACATTTATTTCATAGAAAATAAATTTCGTAACTGACAAATTTTATCATATTGATTCTATATGTTTTAGGTATTTTATTTCTCCTGGCAGCAGTTTTTACATTGATCTCAAACAACTGGAGAATTCCAACAAAAGAGATATTTGTGGTATCAATAGAGAATCTCGGAGGTCCTTCATTTAGCGCATTGAATGATGAACTGCATCCTGACGTTGACATATCGATGCAAATAAATCCAATATGTCATTCGAAAGGCGTTATAAGCGAATACAGTGATGTTGCTGAAAAAAATGCTGACAGAAGTGACAGAGTTGACACGAAATCGTTGTACGAAAAATCAAGACACAATCTAAAAAACGGTTATAAGGCAGTTGATATACTACAAAATTCGTCTGATAATGACCATATACTGCAACAGGATCTTAGTACAGATGAATGTTCTCCTATTAATGTGCAATAAATTAAGTGAAAACTAACGTATGTATGTTCTTATCATGGTGAATGATTTTTGTGTGCTTTTGTTTAATGCACATATCAAAGGTTTCAAATGTTTTAAATTAAGGTTTTTATTAACTCGTTATGATTTTCTGCACTTAGAAATCGGCTGTTTTGTTTGTACTTCGTCGTATTGTTGCTGTACTGTACCACAACCAAATGAAAACAAATAAAACAAAAAACAAAACGAAAGCGAGGAGTATCGACGTGTTACCTTACAAAAATATTTTGTAGAGAAAAAATCGTGCATGTCTTGAGTCTTCATAAACATGGTTAAATTGTAATCTATTTGATTTCAATTTACATTAGAACATTTTGCGTTTAAAGTACCATAGCATTTTTCTATATTATAAAAAGACTGAATTCTGTGCATAAAAATCTTACTCGCCAAGCTTGGCCGCAGTTAGGTGTAAGATTTTTTTATGTGGCACGATTTTTTCTCTACAAAATATTTTTGTAAGGTAACACGTCGATACTCCTCTCTTTCGCTTTCGTTTTGTTTTTGTTTTATTTGATTTAAATATTTAAATTGAGGTGTATTAACTTTTTGATTGAAAATTTCGTCAATATAGTAGACAATTTCGTCCGCCGTTTTGCTATGAACATGTTGACATTTCGAATGGCTATGTACATGCAAGTGAAATTTGTCATAATTGGATAAAAAAAATGTAAAATATCAAACAAATACCTATATGAAGACAGAAATAGTGATTAAAAACATACTAAGTTCCATCTGGAATTGAGTTTAAATGTCAGAAGAAAAATGTCTCCAGCATAATAAAAGTAGGGAACAAAAATTAAATGTTCATGCATACAACTAGTTTTTTGGTGGGGTTCGTGTTGTTTATTCTTTAGTTTTCTATGTTGTGTCATGTGTGCTGTTGTTTGTTTGTCTTTTTCATTTTTAGCCATGGCGTTGTCAGTTTGTTTTAGATTTATGAGTTTGACTGCCCCTTTGGTATCTTTCGTCCCTCTTTTATGGTTGTTATTCAATTTCCTGCAACAATACAAAGGTACGTTGACAAGAACTCTAACAGCTTACTTTTATGAATTATGCTGCAAACTTATAGATATTAGTTAAAACTACTTTCTCACATCATTTTAATCTAAATTATTATGTCGCACAATATGTTGTTAAAGGGGTCTGTTCATTTGTTTTATCATCAACAACATAATATTGATGTGCATCTTTTTCCTTAGTACATATTGCTGTCTCAACTGGAAGAACCTCTACGGATACGTTCAAATTATTTAACAATTTTTCATCAAATATTTTAAAATTTGGATCTTTTAAATTGTCCAACGAAAGAGTAATCTGATGTTCAGTAGATGGAGTTCTGAATAAACTTGTAACAAGTGTAAAAATAGCGGACAGGAGGAAAAGACAACCTGGAAAATAAGAATATGACAAATTGTTAGAGATTGTAATTCGTCACTATCAAAATAAATGCATTGATATAATTACCCAAGATTTTATTCTAATTATTTTTTTAAAAATACCGTTTTAAAACTGTATTTTTATTGGCATTTTACATAAACCAATGCTCCTGTTTTAGTACACATGATACAGTGTTTATAAATGAAACAATTTTAATTGACTCATATAATTTAAATGAAATTGGAAGAAAATTACACTAATGGCAGCAACACAATAAGTTATTGGTTCTTAATGCGCCTGTCCAAAGTCAGGATCCCGTGGTTAAGTAGTATTCGCTGGTTCATGTTTGTCATATATATATATATATATGTTGTGTACAAGTTGTAATGTTGTACAAATTATAATTTGTACAGAATTTTTGTACAAGTTATCAGTGTTTTATGACCTGCTGAACAAAAATAGATGATGCAAGCACATAGTCTTTTGCTCTGCATATTTCTGTCATTTTTTCACAACTTCATGATACAGTCTAATACTGAGCATTGATACAAAATTATAATAAGACCTCACAAAGATTTTGTATAGATATGAATATGGTATAAGGAAAAAAAAAAATTAGAATTTAAACCATTCAGGTATCCTCATTTCCAGTTTGAAGGCAAGGAGAATAGCACTAAATGTTAGGTTGACGTATATTTTTTTGAATTTAAAACATTACAGTGGTACATTTTATAAGTTAAACCTGTATCACCTGTTGCAAGAAGGTAGGTGTCAAAAAACTTATAACTTGTACAAAGACCCTGTACAAATTATAATTTGTACAAACTTACATCTTGTACACAACATATATATATTGTAATTTTTTTGTAGTAATTAAGCCGTCAATTGTATTGTTTCCTGTTGTTCATATCGGGTTATTTTAGCCTGCTTTACGGTATTGGCGTTTCATTGTAGAAAGCATTACTGCTGTATATAACTGCTGATATCAATTTTCATTTGAACTCATTTCAAATCATGCTACATTTCCGTTTTTTACAAATATCAAGAATCTTGTGGTGATATAAAGTTTATCAGAGAATATTGCACCCTAATGTTTAATGCACGGCCCATTAATGATAAGCTTAAAATTGACAATAAGATTGTAACTATTTGGAAAAAGGTTCCTAGGGAGAAGTAAAAAAACGTAAACTGATTATATGTTCAGCTTAATCCATGCTGTTATTCACATAAAAACTAATTTAATGTTTTTATTGCTTATTTAAATTATGAACTTAAGACCTTTAGGGTGTTGACTTTTCTCTTACAGATTATAGATAAATCGCGTGTATCGTCTATAATAATGTTATGATTTCTCAACCTAATGGCCCGCGATTGTCCTTCTTCGAGATATAAAAACAAAATCAAACTATATGACATTACAGTAAATTAAAACCAATAGAAGAATGAACAATAGACTTTCGTTATTTGCCTTAATTCGCATATGTATTACTACATAATCATAACAGAAGTAAGCACGAGAATCTCGTTTGTAAGAGTATCAACCTGCGTCAAGAGTATGATAGTAAGCCGAAGTCGAATCCCCTTAGTCAGTGCATTAATCTTGGTTCTGTTTGTATACTAATAAAGTTTTCTAATAAATAATAAGAATGCAATTTGTTATACTATAATTTTGAGTCAATCACTGCATCAAATGTGTTACGATATTTCGCCACTCGAGACCTCAGTGGGGGAACGGAACTGTACGGTTTGGTAATGTTTTGGTCATTCGGGAGACTGTCAAGCGGGGCTCCGACATTTGCAACAATAACAAGTTGCCTAATGGAAAGTTTGATGAACTCAGATAGATAATAAATAACGTTTATGCTTCAAGTTTTCGTAATCAAAACATTCTATATGTAAATAAAAACCAATAAAATAACTAGAGGCTCTAAAGTGCCTGTGTCGCTCACCTTGGTAAAAAAGAACACAGATGGATTCATGACAAAATTGTGTTTTGGTGATGGTGATGTGTTTTTAGATCTTACTTAAAATTCTTGCTGCTTACAATTATCTCTATCTATAACGAACTTGTCTCAGTAATGTATGAAAATTGTTAAAAAATTACTATGAAGGGCAATAGCTCCTTAGGGGGTCAATTGACCATTTTGGTCGTGTTGACTTATTTTTAGGTCTTACTTTGCTGTACATTATTGCTGTTTACAGTTTATCTCTATCTTTAATAGTATTCAAGGTAATTATAACCAAAAACAGCAAAATTTCCTTAAAATTACCAATTCAGGGGCAGCAACCTAACAATTGGTTATCCGATTTATCTGAAAATTTCAGGGCAGATAGATCTTTACCTGATAAACAATGTCACTTCCTGTCAGATTTGCTCTAAATGCTTTGGTTTTTTAGTTATAAGCCAAAAAAATGCATTTAACCCCTATGTTCTATTTTTAGCCATGGCGGCCATCTTGGTTGGTTGGTCGAGTTACCAGACACATTTTTTTAAACTAGATACCCCAATGATGATTATGACCAAGTTTGTTTTAATTCGGCCCAGTAGTTTCAGAGGAGAAGATTTTTCTAAAAGATTACTAAGATTTACGAAAAATGGTTAAAAATTGACTATAATGGACAATAACTCCTAAATGGGTCAACTGACCATTTTGGTCATGTTGACTTATTTGTAAATCTTACTTTGCTGAACATTATTGCTGTTTACAGTTTATCTATATCTATAATAATATTGAATATAATAACCAAAAACAGCAAAACTTCCTTAAAATTACCAATTCAGGGACAGCAACTAACAACGGGTTGTCCGATTCATCTACAAAATTTCAGGGCAGATAGATCTTGACCTGATAAACAATTTTACCTATGTCAGATTTGCTCTAAATGCTTTGGGTTTTGAGTTATAAGCCAAAAACTGCATTTTCCCCTTTGTTCTATTTTTAGCCATGGCGGCCGTCTTGGTTGGTTGGCCAGGTCAACGGACAATTTTTTAAAACTAGATACCCCAATAATAATTGTGGCCAAGTTTGGTTAAATTTGGCACAGTAGTTTTAGAGGAGAAGATTTTTGTAAAAGTTAACGACAACGGACGCCAAGTGGTGAGAAAAGCTCACTTGGCCGTTCGGACCAGGTGAGCTAATAAAAACGACATATGCATCCAAACGTTTTCCTTAAGATGGTGGGGCTCTGAGTAAGCAAGTTTACTGTACAATCACTCGGAGCTTTCCTGTACAATCACTTGGAGCTTTCCTTAGCCAAATTCATTAAATACATTATATACAGTCAATCAATATATATGACATTGAGAAAATGCATATATTTGGCTTTGTACTGAGACAATGACTTTTAAACTTTCAGTCAGGCAATACTACATATCAGAAAAGGTACATGTAAAAATTCTTGTAGTAGCGATGGGTTTTCGATGTTTATTTAACATTTTTGATCGCTGCTCCATGACAGTTTTGATCGATTTACTCGGAGCCCACTATTTTAAGGAAAACGTTTAGATGCATATGTCGTTTTTATTAGCTCACCTGGCTTATTGGTTTATATTTACATATAGAATATTTTGATTACCAAAACTTGAAGCATAAACGTTATTTAGTATCTATTTGAGTTCATCAAACTTTCCATTAGGCAATTTGTTATTGTTGCAAATGTAGGAGTCCCGCTTGACAGTCTCCCGAATGACCAAAACATTACCAAACCGTACAGTTCCGTTCCCACATTTTTGAAACAGTTAAATATTTAAAATCTAACTGTTGAGATAGGAGAAATATAATAATGTACGAGATAAAGTGATGGAATATGTTTCTGTAATATTTTTTTAACGATATCTTAACAAAGTGTATCCTTCCTTTTATAGGTTTTCAGTTGCACCCTTATATGTTGGGTCATCAGGCATATACGTTTTTTGGTTGAGTTAAGCCTGCCAATTGCTATTTTACCGTGTGTTTTTCTATGTTGTGATTTTATGCTATTGTTTCAGAAAAAAAGGAGATGGTTTGGATCCATTAAAACGTTTAATTCCGCTGCAAATGTTTGCACCTGTCCTAAATAAAGGCAACAGTAGTATACCGCTGTTCAAAACTCATAAATCCATGGACAAAAAATAAAATCGGGGTAACAAACTAAAACTGAGGGAAACACATTAAATATACGAGAACAACGACACAACATTAAAATGTAACACACACACACACACACACACACACACACACACACACACACAGTAACAGACTAAGCATTAGACAAAATCCTTTGAGAATAACAAATATAACATCAAAACCAAATACATGAATTGGGGATAGATAAGTAACGTGACACGTCTTATAGTAATGTGAATTCACACTAAAAAATAAGAGATAACAAACGACACAACGGAAACACAACGTTAAAATGTAACACACACAGAAACGAACTATAATATAACAATGGCCATATTCCTGACTTGGTACAGGACATTTTTTTTAAATGAAAAAATGGTGGGTTGAACCTGGTTTTGTGGCATGCCAAACCTCCCTCTTTTATGGCCATGTGAAATATGTCCTAAGTCAGGAATCTGATGTACAGTAGTTGTCGTTTTTTTATGTAATTTATACGTGTTTCTCGTTTCTCGTTTTTTTTTAATTTTATATAGATTAGACCGTTGGTTTTCCCGTTTGAATGGTTTTACACTAGTAATTTTGGGGCCCTTTATAGCTTGTTGTTCGGTGTGAGCCAAGGCTCCGTGTTGGAGGCCGTACATTGACCTATAATGGTTTACTTTTTTTAAATTGTTATTTGGATGGAGAGTTGTCTCATTGGCACTCACATCACATCTTCCTATATCTATAGTTGACTACATCATTTTCAGTAGAAATTTAGAAAATTTGACGTCATAAATGAGTTTTCGACCAATCACTAGTGTTCTATGTGGAAGAGAAATATTTTTCTCACACAGATCGATGAACATTATGGGACAATTGTGACAGTATAAACTAAAATAAAAAAATAAACTTAAATGTTTACCACATAAATATAGGCTTTCTTTGTATTCTCCTCTGTAGTCTAAAATCACACCTGTAAAGAGATTGATAGTTACGTTTATTTTAAAAGGTCTACGTCCAATACCCTTTCACTATAGTTATATCTTATTCTACCATATATAGTAAATTGGACAATAGTTTATCGATGTTTATATCAGAGATTGATGCAATAAACAACATTCTTCCGGATTTTATTTTACCTAAAAATTAAAACAACTATTTTTAAATGTTAATGCGTCCGAAGCGCTTTTCTGGATTCACCTTCATCGAAAACTCTCAAAGCTGAATCATGAAATGAAAAATAATGATGTAAAAAAATAGAAACAGATTAAGAGCTTAGTAAAAAAATAATAGTCAAAATTTTCCGGGTCGAGTTGAATCCTATTTCTTTATAATTAATCTAATTGATTATAACTATGATGATTATATACATACCAGCTACTGGCGGTCCTGCAAGATATCCAACTCCACCAATGAAAAATAAAGTACCGATTCCACTAGCAACCTTTTCAGCCCCGAGTAAATCCATACACAAAGGGCTAATCATTGTGCTCAAGCCTCCAGAGTATAATCCAAATATAACAGCAAATATAACTTGTCCTAAATATTTGTCTGAATAAAAGGGAAAGCATGCAGTTGCTAAGGCTAGTATGCCATTACATCCAAAATTTAATAACACTGGATCTAAACCATTATAACCGACTGAAAGACCTGATATAAGCCTTCCGATTGTCGATCCTATACCAACGTATACCATCAGAAATGCAGCTGCTTCATTTGTAGTTCCCTGAATTATTGCGTAATTTATCAAATGGAGCATAAGTATAGAAAAAGCCATAATCCATAGGCAATACTGAACACAACAACACATAAAAGTTTTATCTAAAAAAATGTCAAAATGAAGAATGTTTTGTATATCACAATTCATACAGCAATGTCGTTTAGTTGTTGCTTCTTTGCTGTAATTCAACTTTGCTTCTCTTTTATGTTTATGTTCTAAGTCAGAAGTAAACATCAAAGCACCCATGACGATAACATTTCCTCCGAGTCCAGCCAAGAGAAGAAAAGTACCTTGAAGTCCATATTCCATGATGAGATATTGCACCAATGGACCTGTAATAAATGTGCCAATACCTGCTCCACTCATTACTATACCGATTGCAACACCATACTTTTTGTTGAAAAAATAAACAATAACAGTTATGGCTGGAATCGTACTTAGACCAACGCCAATGCCTATAAAACATATATAAGTTTATAAGAAAACATTCTTGTAACAAGTTATATCAAAACGAAAGGAACCCATTAACTAAGAGATATCATATTGTATAATTAGGTCTTTCCACTTTTCTGTGGAAAGACCTATTGTTTTTCTTCTGATTATTTTTTTTTTCTTCCGCCAAATTTTGTTCTTGCGATAAACATTTGTTTCGCAATATGTCGCTTAGATATTTGGTATATGATGTCGAACAGTTTATGCACTTTTGAAATTTACCCTGCGTAACCGAATACTTTTCTTTGTAGGAGTTATCTCCCCAAACACTGTTTTTTTTTTGTGTCCACGACTCCTTCGCAACCGTAAAAGATTACGACAAATTTATTTTATAGAATTGCTCTTTATATCCTTCGCATGATTTGTCCAATTTCAACCGAAGCAATATGAACGCTCCATATGAGAGTTATTTCCCCTTTTGTATTTGAAATTTTGAAATGTATTTTAAACTGGAACACCATAAGTGATAGAGACCTAGGATCTTTTGATTTGAGGTCCTTGGTCCAAAAAAATGAAAAATAGGTCAAGGTCAAAGGTCAAGGTCATATTCTAATTTTTGAATTTGTCTTATTTTCACTCATTTTCATTATCTTATAAGATATGGACAAATTATTTTGTATAAATTGTTAGTTGCGACATGTGGTAACTAAATAATTTTAGTTGAAAGGGTGCGTAAACAATGAATGGGAGTTTTCGCCCCTATCATATCTTAAATTATGTGTAAAGTGATATAACTTATTAACCATACATATTAGAGACCTAGGGTCTTTTGATTTGAGATCCTCAGTTTGTGACCTTGAAATTGAGGTCAAGGTCATAGGTTAATTTGACGTTCTAGATTTTGACCTTTGCTTTAAATTCATATCTATACATCATAAAGCCATATGAACTGACATTTTAGACTGATTTTTTATATTTTAATATTAAAATAGATTAACTGGTGGAAAGACCTTCAATTGTTCTCTGAACAATTGGTTTTTAATTCTTTTTATAATTATTTTTCTAAACGGAGATTAAAATAGGGGAAAACTGCAAATAATGGTACTGCCTACAAGGAAATGCTGATCAAAAGATTACAAGACAAAGTGTGAATTGATTGGGGAAGTTGTTTTCAGATGTTTAAAAATAGAAATATTATGGTAAGATGTCAAGCAAACATGTGCATGTAGTATTAGAGAGAAATTTGAAAATGCAAAAAAAAAAAAAAAAAACCAACACGTTATACAAATTTAATGCTTCCGAAGTGTTTTCCTTGATTTATTTTCACCAGGAATACTCAAAACCACATAGTTTTAAGCCCAATGATTTAAGAGAACCAAAACAATTGAAGAGCTATATAAATAAAAAAGAACTCAAGAAAATAGCCATGTCCATCAATGACAAACTTTGCCTGAGTTGAAAACTTAGTTTTTGTATAATTTGTCAAGAGACAAATACCAAAGGGACATTCAAACACATAAGTCAAAAATAAACTGACACCGCCATGACTTAAAAACAAGACAATCAAACAAACCACTGTACACCATTTTTGGCTTTATTTCTGTGCTAGTTGTTAGTATTCTTTTTATTTATAACCTTTGGCGACCCCACAGTTTAGATATCTATAACTAGTACGACATGACAAGTGTGCGTTACAGACGAACGTTCACCTAATTTAACACAGTTAATTGATAATTGAGTGCGCCAAGTAATTGGTCTTACCTACGCTGTTATGAAAATGATTCTATTAGGCAATTTATGCTTACTTACCAGCAACACATCCATACGTTACAAGTAAATAGTTGAGATTGACAGCAGCAAAAAAACTCAGTCCAAATCCGACCAATATTACAACTCCTCCAAACATCACGGCCACTCGACAGCTGAATGCATTTATTACGATGCTGGAAAAAGGACCTGTATACAATTAAATCAAGTTATAACGAATTTCTATGGGGCAAATTCATAAATGATAAATTACGCCTTTTTTGAAGTAGAAAAGTCTTCGTTTTTTTCAACTAACCTTTAGAATAAATGAAAAGGTAAAAGGAGTAGGTCCGATAAGGGCCGATTTTGGCCTCAAATTTCAGGTTCATCTGACGAAATATTTTTGACACTTTTTAAACACTTAAATTTCTATTTCAGTTGATTCAATTAGTTTATGTGAAAGATTTTAACTGATTTAGTCATTAAATACGCTCCGATTCAAGCTTAAATATGAATCATCTATCAATTATACCAAAAATGCCACTTTTCAGATAGTTTTTGTCAAAGATAAAAGTGACCGCATCCGTGTTCATCATCAACCCTTATATATGTTGTGTATTATCCTCAACCTTATATTATGTGTTATGATCAAATACAACTTACATTTCAATATCAAGAATGAACACAAATGCGGCCACTTTCATTTAAGACGGAAACCGTCTAAAATTTAACTTATATGCTAAAATTGTGAAGATTTCAGTAATTTATTTAGACTTAATGATGCTAGTACCCGATATATGTGCATTGTATTGTTAAAAAAAGCCCATGTTTATGTAGCAGAAGCATTCTGCTTTCCAATAAATAACTAAAAGAGGGACTAAAGATACCAAAGAGACAGTTAAACTCACAAATCGAAAACAAACTGACAACGCCTGGCTAAAAATGAAAGAAGACAAACAGACAACCAATAGAACACAGAACACAACACAGAAAAACAAAGAATAATCAACACGAACCCCACCGAAAACTAGGGGTGATTTCATGTTCTCCGGAAGGGTAAGCAGATCCTGCTCCACATGTGGCACCCGTCGTGTTGCTTATGTTATAACAAATCCGGTAAATAGTCTAATTCGGTAGGTCACATTCAAGAAAGGGAAGGGGAATGTAGTTACGACGTAAGGAACATATCCGATATAATTTGTGAAACGGTTATTCCATAACGGTCAACCAACTCTTGATGGCGTCCGTAAAATTTACGAAGGGATGATTTCAACTTCACCAAAGTTTACATTTTAACAATTTTTTAAAACTGCTATAATTTGGGGCCAAAAAGCGGTCTTACTGGACCTACTCCTTTGTACTAATTGTAGTCGATTTCAAATCAATAGAGGTATATACTTTATATACTCCAGCAAGGTTAAAAGGAAGACCCAATTGAATTTATCAAACTGCAAAAAGCAAAAGTAAACGGTCACTTTCAAATAATGTTATTGAGCTACAACTAAGGTTACAACTCTTTCAAGAAAATTGACCATATATGGATTTGCACAAAAAGAGTCATATTTTTAAAACTTTTTTTCAAGATCGTATTTAAAGAAAAATATACAAGAAGCAATTTTGAGTAAGAAAGTCGTATGATTTGGTTGCTTTGTTTGGTTCAAGTTTTGTTTGCTTGCTTGCTAGTGCATTTGTTCGTTTTTGATAAGTTTATTATTGCTTTAACAATACCTGCAAATGAGTAAAGACAGCTGTATATTGATCCAATCAATGATGTGTAGGCGTTGTCTTCTTCAAATTTCTCCAGAAGGGCGACATGTAGGACTCCAGTGGCATAAAGGAGTATTGCGTTAATCATAATGGTTCCCGTTGCAGCAATCATAATTACCCAAGCCCAACCCTGATCCAAATCTTTGTTCCGCTGATCGCTGTATTTCTGAATCATTTTGTCTCACTACGGAGCTTTCTGACTGGTATTATTTGGATCGATTATCATTCTATAATAAGAAAACGTCAAACCTCGTCAGCGGTGATTGACCTGTTTGAAAGAAGTCTAAACCCATCTATTGTAGCGGTTATCCCTTTATCGACACTGTCTGTAAAATTTCTGTATTCTTGTCTCTCATTTTTTCAAATGTGCTTTGTCTACATGCCCTTTTGTGTTTCTCTGTTACACATTTGTTTGTTTTATAGTGATTAAGATAATAGTACAATGTTGACTGATGTACCCCTATTTTCTGACATGTTTACATGTCTGTTTGTTTTGTTCATAAATCGGTGTCTATATGATGGAATTGTCATACAATTTAGGGGTTTAGCTAGCTATAAAATTTGGTTTTATCCACCATTTTCTATTTAAGAAAATGTTTGTACCAAGTCAGATATATGACAGTTGTTATCCATTCGTTTGATGCGTTTGAGCTTTTGATAATGCCATTTGATTACGGATTGTCTGTTTTGAGTTCGGTAGGTTTTTTTATTTTTATTTTTACCACAAACCTTCTTTTGTTAATTTAAGATAGGAAAATGAATAGTGCATCTGTGTCGGCTTTAATTAAACTTTAAAGTTTAACCTAATATTTTTATTTAGGTTATATCTCTCAGATAGACAAAAATCTATAAGAGGTCGGTGGCATATATGTCGATCGTATACCAAACACACTTATGTGCGGATGATTTTCTACGAGTTCTATCGAAAATGATTTTCTACTTGTGATTATTGCGGACAAAACATGTAGGCTATCGAACGTACAGACAAAATAAATAATTGAATAATTTCAAAGATTCGAAGATTGAAACAAATATTGTCCTTCTACATTGGTTTTTAGTTAATTGTTACGAATCATTTACCAATAGCACAACGACTTACTTACGCATTTTGTGCTGTCTTAGCATTAATGATATCATAACTACATTCATATATATGGCATGTTTTCTGTTGTTTAAAAACTTAAAATATTCAAATTTCCCTACAAATGATTAAACTTTTGCTTAAATGATAATGAGTGAAAAACTTACCGATCAAATTATCTAACACTGTAAAACCAGTTCATTGTCCTTTGTCAAATCTGAGGTTAAAAATTGAGGTCAGAAATCAAAGGCTTACGAACTAGAGAACAAGATGAAAGTAATAAATGACTTATTAAATATTCTAAACTAGAAATTACCAGAATTATCATATTTCAGTTGTATAAAGAAATGTTTAATAGTCCTATCTCGTTTAACTTTGATATATATTCAACAACGATTGATTTATTATCTTATCAGTTATGCAAGTGGTCAGATGTTCAAACAACCGTGTACATGTATAAGTTTTAGTATTTTCATATGTATGTGGCGACAGTAGGGTAGAACTATTATAATTTTATAGTTAATGATTTGGATTGAAATCTCAATTGATTCTAAGTTTCGAGGGTATCACCAGCCCAGTAGTCAGCACTTCTGTGTTGACATGAATATCAATTATATTGTCATTTTAATAAATTTCCTGTTGAAAAAACTAAGGATTTTTATATCCTAGGAATAGATTACCTTAGCCGTATTTGGCACATTTTTTTTTTTGAATTTCGGGTCCTCAAAGCTCTTCAATTTTGTACTTGTTTGGCTTTAAAACTGTTTTGATCCGAGCGTCACTGATGAGTCTTATGCAGCCGAAACACGTGTCTGGCGTATTAAATTATAATAGTGGTACCTTTGATAACTATTTGATCATCAAATTGATATCTTTTAACTGCTTTTGTATGGAAATATGCTGTACTATCTTTTTCTATTCATGTAAAAACTTTATAGACAAAACACATAGGCAAAAATGAATCACAAGAATACAAAAAAAAATCCTTACGCACAATAACGCAATGGAGGCATGAATGAATAAGGAGCCACGACAAAAAGGATACTAAACAAAAAAGATTAAAAATATATAAGGACAAATTAAAAGAAAACTATCACATTTAATGAAGATGACAAACAACGTCAGTACCTAGAATGTAGAGGGAAATTGATTATTCGTCTTTTGACATATATTCTGATACTGAGATGACCGTTTATCAAAAATTTGAGGTACAAGTCTTAAAATGAGACCGGGGTAAGTGTGTCTATTGTTTCTTTAATTTCTAGTTCTGGAGGATACATTAATGGATCAGAAAGGTTTGGATTGAAAATAGACAGAAAATCATCAATATATCTGAATGTGAAATTAAATGATCTTGCTTCTTTGATCTTGCTTCTTTGATCTTCTTGTTTTTGACATATGTCTGAAGGAACACCGACATACATGAAAATAAGACGAGTTTAGCAAGGGGAGGAGCACAGTCCGTTCCCATCGGAATGTCGACAATTTGTTGAAAAAGTTGTCAATATGAAACTCCAGCATACTGATCACTTGTTCCTCAATTTAGGATGTATTAATTTTTTGTTCACTATTAACAAAATATGACGTATGGTATTCCAAAGCAATAGATTCATAGCGTATTCTACCATTTGTATATTGGAAGAATATTGAATTATTTCTGTCGTTTGATTTTTCAATCTGACATCAGGAATGGTGGTATGAAGGGTTGAACAATCAATAGTTTTGATAGAATTTGTATCAAAGAAAAACGCGGGTGAACAGTTTCACAGTATTTCTGTATATCCATCGAATCAAAATCTCAAAAATAACAGTAACGATAATTATTTGACACCTCTGGCGATAAGGATATTTTGACGAATCGCGGTAAAATTTAACCAATTTGACTTGATGCTAACGGTAGCCGAAAATGACAGTTAATTTAAGATGCCCTTAAATGAACTGTCATGTCATTTTCGGCTACCGTCTTAATAGTATATATGTATGTATGTATATATATTTATCAATTTCAGATATAATTTTTAAAAACTCAAGATATTACATAAACAAAGGCAACAGTAGTATACTATTGTTCGAAAGTCATAAATCGGTTGAGACAAAAACAAATCCATGTTATAAACTAAATCCGAGGGAAACCCATCAACTATAAAAGGAAAAAACGAAACCACAAACACTGAGGTAAACAAAACACAAACGACAATGCAACACACACAGAAACGAACTATAAGATAACAACTGCCATTTTCCTGACTTGGTACAGGACATTTTAAGAAAAAAATGATGGGTTGAACCTGGTTTTGTGGCTAGCAAAACCTCGCACTTATAAACAGATTTGTGTAAATCATGAAAATAGATAAAGCAAAGCAATATATAAGAATACCAATTAATTAGATAAAATATTGTGACGCATGCTGTACTTTTAAACAAGGTCACATTTACAGGTAAATAATCCCTTACTAACGATGACCTAGAATCGTCAATTATTAATAGTTTTAAACTATATTTTTAATTTTGCACATTGTCACTAATTTTGGATTTATTTTAGAATAATACCGATTCTGGACGGCGGTTTATATTATAACATTTGATAAATAGTTATTTAAAAAGTAAATATTTTATGAAATGAAGAAAGAAAAAATTGTTCTTTAAACTTAACTTTTTTCGATTCGTTCGTTCCAAAGTAGTATATAACAATTTCTATCATGGACCTGACTAGTATTTGTGTGTCTTGCACAGCCTTTTGATTATTGTATATCAACTTAGCACTTACGTGTATAGTACAATATTTCCTTTGTTAAAATAGATCATTCCTACACATAAGTCGGCGATTCAACAGCCATAATTAATGCACTCGCTTTAATATATTATACTTTGTACAATCGTATGCAAATATTTAAATACGTAAATATAAGGTGTTAACAATTCATGAATAAGTATCGTATTGCTCCCTTTTCATTGATATTGACCTTTGTCTCGCGTATCTATTCAATGAAAGCAAAACTCATTAATATGGCACAGACAATTTGACTTCTCAATTGGGGATTGGGGCTAGAATTTTATATCAAGCAATATTTTTCATTACGTGCAAACCAAGCAAGAATATTTTTTTTTCAGTCAATCTGAAGCAAGTACTTTTTATCAATATTCGTGAGGTACCAGGTACTTTTTTTCCACATGCATATTTGTGTAACAACCCATTTACCTTAAGGCGCGTATGAAGTATGGATATAAAACTACGTGCTGAGGTACAAAATTATGAAGGTTTTTATTTCTGTACAAACATAGTGTGGTTGTATAAAGAAATCACCCTGTCTCTCTGTATGTCTGTCTGTCAAAAGATCGTGTAAGGGCAACTCCTCTCAATTGCCTGAACGGATTTCATTGATACTGCACACAAGTGAAACGCATAATATATAAAGAAATTTGGTTACAGTCAAATTGTTAAAATGGAAGATTTGGGGATTTTTCACGAGTTGGAAGGCGATTGGATGGATATCACCTTTGTGAACTTGCTCACAGTACCTTTAGTTTCACTCTATGTTCAATAGTTATCAAAGGTACCAGGATTATAATTTAGTACGCCAGAGGCGCGTTTCGTCTACATAAGACTCATCAGTGACGCTCATATCTAAATATTTATAAAGCCAAACAAGTACGAAGTTGAAGAGCATTGAGTATCCAAAATTCCAAAAAGTTGTGCCAAATACAGTTAAGGTAATCTATGCCTGGGATAAGAAAATCCTTAGTTTTTCGAAAAATTCAAAGTTTTGTAAACAGGAAATTTATAAAAATGACCTCATTATTGATATTCATGTCAACACCGAAGTGTTGACTACTGGACTGGTGGTACCCTCGGGGATGAAACGTCGCAGTGACATCGACCTAGTAGTGTAAATAGTTATCAAAGGTACCAGGATTATAACCCATCTTTTTTTCTGAAAATGTCCTGTACTAAGTAAGGAATATGGCAGTGTCTATCAAATAGTCCAGTTGTTTCTGGGTTTTTTTTTTATTGCAATTCAGTGCTTCAATTGTTGTGGTGTTTTTCCTCTTATAGTTGATGTGTTTCCCTACAAAATCACAAGAACTAACAAAGGGAACGATACACAGTTTGTGTCTTGGTTTACATGCATTACCCAACATGTAAATTCTAATTATGGGTTATTATCATAATTTATTGCATCGTGGTTAAATTATCACGTTGTGACTGGTTTAACGCCATCACGTGGTGACCCCCTTTGAGACCGTACGGGGTAAGTAGATTTCATAGGTGGTTCATGACGCGTTAATGGTGACGTCATCTGTTAATCTTGTTGTGTTTCATTGTTTATTTTTTAGCAAAAGGCAGCGGAAAAAGTCCAGCGTGCGATAAATTCGTTATACGGTTAACTACTGACCCCTTACGAACCATAGAGGGTAAATAAAATCCATAGGGGATTATGCCTCCAGCCTCACCCCTATTGTTTAACTACCCTCTGTGAATGCTCTCAGATAGAACTGTTTAAAAATACCATCACCCACATATAAACTTTTATCTAATATGGTAGAATTTAGCCTTCCTCGGCCTATTTGAGCTTTACTTTAGAAGATATATATATATTTGCAGGAGTATGCTATACTATATTCTTTGATTTTTTTTTAGCTCAGTACAGAAGTAGATTTTATTTTTGAAAAAGTAATATTTTTCTTCGGTTTATATATCTCTATGTCGCCTTGATGATTTTCATAAAGTCTTTGATGATGTAATTTATCATAAGGAATCGATAAATAGACTTTATGATTTCATAAACGCTGAAATCGTTTTTTAATTGTTTAAACTATTAGCAGCAAAAATCGAATTTGAATTATAAATATTTTAATGGACTGTTTAGAATTATCAGATCAGATAGTTCGTTTTTTTTTTTTTTTTTTTTTAAAGACAAATGATAACGATGGTCCACACAATTTAATCCTGGTATCTATGATTAGTGTATCTATATATATACCTAACAGGTTTTTTCATAATTTATTACCTCGTATGATGTAATGTAAAATAACTTGAAAAGGGTATTAGAAAAATAACCATTTAATACTGATTTATCTAATATTACTTATAATTTCTTTCCAATTATAGGGCTGGATATTATGAATCCAAAAAGGAGACGGATTTATATAAGAGCACTGCTCTTGTTTCCTTATCCCAGTTATTGAATCTTTTTGTATATTTCGTATTTATGTCTTTACCCTTGTAGCTATATATATGATGATTTCTTAATAAAACATGTTAACAGAAAAAAAAATGAATCCAAAACAAGAGTGCATACGCTGAAATGTCTCGCCTTCTATACTAATCATTGATATTATGTTGATAGTCCTAAGTATAAAGCTTTATTACAACTGTCTCATAAACTTAACATTAACCAAGATAACTAAACAAAGACCAATGAACCTTGAAAATGAGGTCACGGTCAGATGAACCATGCCAGGCAGACATGTACAGCGAACAATGCTTCTATACAACAAATATAGTTGACCTATTACTTATAGTTTAAGAAAAATAGACCAAAACACAAAAACTTAACACTGTGCAATGAAATGAGGTCATGGTCAAAAGAAACCAGTCCTGCGCTACTGACATAAAGATCAAAAAATATTTCCATACACCAAATATAGTTGACCTATGGCATATAGTATTAGATAAAAAGACCAAAACTCAAAAAACTTAACTTTGACCACTGAACCATGAAAATGAGGTCAAGGTCACATGACATCTGCCCGCTAGACACGTACACCTTGCAATTATGCCATACAACAAATATAGTAGACCTATTGCATATAGTATGAAAAAAACAGACCAAAACACAAAAATTTAACTATAACCACTGAACCATGAAAATGAGGTCAAGGTCACATGACATCTGCCCGCTAGACATGTACACCTTACAATCATTCCATACAACAAATATAGTAGACCTATTGCATATAGTATGAAAAAAAACCAGACCAAAACACAAAAATTTAACTATAACCACTGAACCATGAAAATGAGGTCAAGGTCAGATGACACCTGCTAGCTGTACATGTACACCTTACAGTCCTTCCATACACCGAATATGCTAGCCCTATTGCTTATAGTATCTGAGATATGGACTTGACCACCAAAACTTAACCTTGTTCACTGATCCATGAAATGAGGTCGAGGTCAAGTGAAAACTGTCTGACAGACATGAGGACCTTGCAAGGTACGCACATATCAAATATAGTTATCCTATTACTTATAATAAGAGAGAATTCAACATTACAAAAAATCTGAACTTTTTTTTCAAGTGGTCACTGAACCATGAAAATGAGGTCAAGGACATTGGACATGTGACTGACGGAAACTTCGTAACATGAGGCATCTGTATACAAAGTATGAAGCATCCAGGTCTTCCACCTTCTAAAATATAAAGCTTTTAAGAAGTTAGCTAACGCCGCCGCCGCCGGATCACTATCCCTATGTCGAGCTTTCTGCAACAAAAGTTGCAGGCTCGACAAAAACAACGTACAGAAGAATAAAGATTTAGATCAAGGATGGGCGTGGGTGATTATGGTAGCAGCATGTATTGCTGGTATCATAACAGAGATACTGATATACGGAGCTTGTGTTGTCCATGTGGCTCTACTACAGAGGTTTGAGGAAGACAATGCATACACAGCTCTCATTGGTTCTGTATTTACTATTCTCATGTATCTCATCGGTAGATAGTTATGTCGATATTAAAGTTAATCATTTACCAACATTCATGTGTACCATTGCTTTGCATTTTTAACTTGTTTTTATTTGAGCGTCACTTTAGAGTCTTTTGTAGACGAAACTCGAATCCCGGTATATTTGAGGCTATATTTAATAAATACTTGTTAAAGTCATATGATCCTTTAAATTTTACAATTCAATTCAATTCAATATTTTATTGGAAAGAGCACAATAGAGGCGTGATCCAAATACAGACAATTATAATATTAAAACAACATATAAATGAAATAAAGATGCATGTAACAACAAGTCATAAGACAATTCTATGTATGTCATTACATTATAAACTGATATTGATACCATAAATTAATACATCAGTATTATTCTAGATTTTAATAAATTTACTTAAACACACAATATAAGATATATATGTATATGCGCGAACTACTGTAAAAGATTATTGCCTGATGAAACGGTATGGTGGTCTCTCAAATCAAGAGCTTCTTCAATATACATACAAATAGATTTTAATTCTTTTTCAGACATAGAATTTAACATTTTGGTAAAATTTTCATCCAAACCATTTGAATTAATATCATTAATTTTGTATTTAGATCTAATTTTGTTATATTGCGGACATTCAATCAAGAAATGTATCTCATTTTTAATTTTTCCTGTGCAAAATTTACAAAATCTTCCATTAGAGGGTATTTTTGGTCTTGCATACCTACCAGTTTCTATTGCTAATGAGTGTGCACTTATTCTTAATTTAGTGAGTTTTTTCTAAGGTATTTAGGAATATTAAAGTTTAAATATTCTTGCTGTTTAAATTTAGTATAAATTTTACTAAATTTTTACAGTTTCCATCTTTTATCTTAGATAGTTCAAATATAATTTTATTTTTGTAGAAATCTAGTTTCTGTTTGAAATTACTATTACAATGTTTGTTTAAGGGTATTCCAATATATTTCATTAATTCAGATAGTTTATTAGACCATGAATTTTCTCTATTTGTAAGAGTTTTGTCCACTTAAAAAGCAGCCTTGAGAATTTCATGCGGACCACCAGACCGTTCACCAATATCACTGAGACGCACATAGTATTTATACATAAGTTGATAACATTTATGCTAATGGGTAATGTGCCCAATTCACACCGCACTGCTAGATTGGAAGACTTTGCATGAACCTCAAGTATGTTTTTAAATATAGAGTTTTGTGTTTTTTCTAATTTACGTTTGTCTAATGCTTCAAAATTTGATTTGAATTCTGATATCCATACTTCTGATCCATAAGTTAAAATAGGAATTATAATTGAATTAAAAAGCTGGAGCCATGTCTTAACAGACAAATTTTCACTATATGGTAGTTTTGATTTCAATGCAAAATATGCTTTTTTAGCTCTATCTGAGAGGCTTGACACTGCCTGTATAAATTTTCCAGAGCTATGAAAATCAACTCCTAAGTATTTATAACAATCAACAATTTCAATTGCATTAGAACTGTAATAAAAGTAAAAGTTTTCTTTATTTACTTTATTTTTAGAGAAAATTATAATTTTTGTTTTCTTAAGGTTCACGTCCAGTTTCCATTCAGTACTATATTTTTGTAAAGAATCAAGAGAGTTCTGGAGACCATCTGCAGATTCCGATATCAATAATAAATCATCAGCATACAATAAATTGTTCACTTTTTGATCGTTTAAATTAACTGCACTAGTTGAGTTTGTATCTAAGTATTTTCCTATGTCATCAACAAATATATTAAATAAAGTTGGACTTAAACTGTCTCCTTGTTTGACTCCCTGATTAGCAAGAAAAGGCTTAGTAAACATGTAGGACTCTAAAGTGCGATACGGACGCTAAAGTGCGATGGTCACGCTAAAGTGCGATGGTATACGCTAAAGTGCGATGCCACTACACGCTAAAGTGCGTTTTTCCGCGAATGCGTGTTTGTTCGCGAAAGTGTGAACGTTTGCATTATGATGCTTCAAGCAGTCTGAAAATACAAAAATTGACATGCCGGTAAACGAGAATATTTATGGCTCCCGATGAAGGTTTTTTACAAGACAAAAAAAGATATATAGATGAAACAAAACATTTTTAATAGGTGATATAGAAGACTGTATGCGGACGATTTTTTTCCAACAAAATCGCCCACAGTACAAAACCTTTGAACTCGCTGTGTCGACACGGACAAACGTTTTTCTGTCAGGGTAGTGAATAAAAGGTTTTCTCATCAACATAGAAAACTGGCGACAGTAAGGGGAAGGTGCAAACCGTAAAAGAGAGAGAAAAAGTCAAAATACACCAAGTGTCAAAGTATTTCAAATCGTCCAAATTTAATTTAGAAACTCCTTCTATGTCGTGAAGTATCATCATATGATTGAGGATGACACAAGTCTCGATCTGAGAACGGAAGCGTATGGCTAACCCAGCAGATAAATAGTAGTTTTATGACTTCAGGTTATCAGAACGACCATTGCAAAACAATTGGTACGTGTTGCTGATGTGCGCACTTAATAACTTATGACCCAAGGCGTTGAGTATCGGTGTTATGATATTGTAATTATTGTATTTATTTATGTTGGCCTGATTTGTGTTGTGTGGCCTGATAGTTGTTTACAGAATAATCTTAGAACTGTGCAGTTTAGAAATCACTGGAACAATTACAGAATGATTGGAACTTTCCAGAATGATCCTAATAAAAGATGCGTTATATAAACTTCTACATTTTACTGGAAACTTCTGTTGTAACTTTCTAGGATGTTCCAGTATAGACTGTTCTAGAATCTTCCATGACAACTATATATATACAGACACTAAAGTTAAACTATCGCTCTTGGACTTAGACTTAGACATCGATAGACATTAGTATTCACCGCATTTGGATTGACACTTTAATTCTACAAACAACATCATACCGGATTGTGACCGTAGTAGTGAACGTAATATTCAGATTGGATTCCGAAAGATATCCGGATACAGACAAAGATAAAAGATTGGACTCGTATTTTGACAGTTAAGTTGACAGTAATATTTGTGTAATACTTCTTGTAAACTTTTGTATAATAAATATTGTTAAATTTTATTATTGATTTGTGTCTTTTGTTGGCTACAATTTAAAGGCGATTTCTGGCCGTAACAATCGGCTATAGTCGAATAGCTGGTTATATAAACCACACAATAACTCGTGTACAACTATTCAAAAGAGAAAAACAACGGCATAATTTATAAACAATATACAAAAACTAATATTAACACAGCAAAAATCAAAAGACATTGCCTGAACACCATTCCCGTTAAACCATCGCACTTTGGCGTGTAAACCAACGTTCTTTAACGTGTCATATACCATCGCACTTTAGCGTGTCATCTGATCGCATATAAAAAACAAACAACCATCGCACTTTAGCGTCTCTGACACCATCGCACTTTAGCGTAGACCATCGCACTTTAGCGTGACCATCGTACTTTAGAGTACCATCGCACTTTAGAGTCCTACAAACATATTTTGATATTTACATGAATATAATGCATATATTTAGGTATTTAGAGACAAGTACCTCTGATTCAATCATCCTGTGTTTAGATTCATCCCTTTAATTTCTAACAGTTAAATGAAATAGGCTTTCTAAAAGCTGCTGATCCTTCTTATTGTTTTTATTTATTTGAAACACGTATACCTTTCAATCTATGCAATTCATTTTTTATTGGATGGGGAATATTGAATTGAGACCATTTCAGCTAATTGGCTTAATCAACGTTATTTACATTGATTATGGATATATTTCAGGTGTTCTATTTCTTCTTGCGTCCGTTTTCACACTGATATCAAGCAATTGGAGATGTACTACGAAATACATTGTTAGAGAAGAAGTATCTTGCAACAATCATGAGGATCAGTCCCATAATAGATGCAATGCTAAAAAGTTTAACATTTCATTGGAAGAAATCCAAACAAACGTTTGCCCACACAAAGACCAAATAGACTAAAATGGTCATTTGATTACAGAAGTGTAAATATTCCAAGACTGTTGACACAGGACTGTCGTATGAAGTCAAATTCTTATAAACGCTAACGGTTTTCACGGAGTAGTATTCATGGTAGCAATAATGTAATTCAACAGAATCAGAATTAAGAATCGTATGCATCATATAGTATTGAATAATTTCAAGTTAACTAAACATCAATAGGAATTGACACTCGCGTTTATACGTCTCCAATACCTGTAAAATTTACTACCAATGCACATCCCACAATAAAGTATACTGTGCAGTCAACTATTTACACAAAGTTTTCTGCCTACAGATTTTTCATCTTTGTATATATTTTTTAAATGATTTAAAAACTAAGTTATCAAGTTTGAAAAAGTCAATTTGCTTAAAAAGGGATGTAAACAGTTTTTAAAAACTTTTGCCTACATATTTGTAGCATTAGATTGCATATTCCATTCGTTTCTTTAAAATCGTGTACACTCTGCTCGTCATTTCAGCTTAGCAAAACTCCGACAGTAGCAAGTAATTTTGTTTCGTTTAGTTACACTGAACTCAGTTCTCATTTATATTAAGATAAAGTACATGTATTTATAGATTCTGCGATTTGCCATGTTTATTCATCTAATTGTATCCGAATGAGGATTACTGGTACATGTATACTGGTGTAGGACCTACATTATGTAATTTGTACTTATCTTGGTTAAAATAGGAATATGACAGTTGTCCATCCGTTTGATGAAGATAAATTTTGTTATAGAAATAGTTTTCAAAGTATCACATTTCTGCCCTTCTTTCTTTCACTATTAACATAAATCAAGAATGTGTCCCTAGTACACAGATGCCTCATTCGCACTATCATTTTCTATGTTCATTGGACCGTGAAAATGGGAAAAATCTCTAATTTGGCTTCAAATTAGAAAGCTCATATCATAGGGAACATGTGTACTAAGTTTCAAGTTGATTGGACTTCACCTTCATCAAACTAGAGGCTCTCAAGAGCCTGTGTCGCTCACCTTGGTCTATGTGCATATCAAACAATGGACACAGATGAATTCATGACATAATTGTGTTTTGGTGATAATTATGTGTTTGTAGATCTAACTTTACTGAACATTCTTGTTGCTACAATTATCTCTATCTATAATGAACTTGGCCCAGTAATTACAGTGGAAAATATTTTCTAAAAATTTACAAAAATTTATGAAAAATGCTTAAAATTAACTATAAAGGGCAATAACTCCTTAAGGGGTCAAATGACTATTTTGGTCATGAAACTTATTTGTAGATCTTGTTTTGCTGAACATTATTGCTGTTTACAGTTTATCTCTATCTATAATAATATTCAAGATAATAACAAAAAACGGCAAAATTTCCTTAAAATTACTAATTCAGGCCAGTAACCTAGCAACAGGTTGTTCGATCCATGTGAAAATATCAGGGCAGATAGATCTTGACCTGATAGACAATTTAACCCTGTCAGATTTTCTCTAAATGCTTCTGTTTTTGAGTTATAAGCCAAAAACTGCATTTTACCCATATGTTCTATTTTTAGCCGTGGCAGCCATTTTGGTTGGATGGCCGGGTCACTGGACACATTTTTTTAAATTAGATATCCCAAAGATGATTGTGGCAAAGTTTGGATTAATTTGGTCCAGTAGTTTCAGAGGAGAAGATTTTTGTAAAAGATTTCTAAGATTTAGGAAAAATGGTTAAAAATTGACTATAAAGGTCAATAACTCCTAATGGGGTCAACTGACCATTTTGGTCATGTTGACTTATTTGTAAATCTAACTTTGCTGAACATTATTGCTGTTTACAGTTTATCTCTTTCTATAATAATATTCAAGATAATAACAAAAAACAGCAAAAATTCCCTAAAATTACCAATTCAGGGGCAGCAACCCAACAACGGGTTGTTGGATTCATCTGAAAATTTGAGGACAGAAAGATCTTGACCTGATAAAGAATTTTACCCCCTGGTCAGATTTGCTCTAAATGCTTTGGTTTTTGAGTTATAAGCCAAAAACTGCATTTTACCCCTATGTTCTATTTTTAGCCATGGCGGCCATCTTGGTTGGTTGGCCGGGTCACGCCACACAATTTTTAAACTAGATACCCCAATGATGATTGTGGCCAAGTTTGGTTTAATTTGGCCCAGTCGTTTCAGAGGAGAAGATTTTTGTAAAAGTTAACGACGCCGGACGCCAAGTGATGGGAAAAGCTCACTTGGCCCTTCGGGCCAGGTGAGCTAAAAATACCTTGACCAGAAACTTTAACCTGAAACTTGCACTATCATATTTAATGTTCAAGGGACCGGGAAAATGGGGGAAAAACTCTTATTTGGCATTAAAAGTAGAAAGATCATATCATAAGGAACATGTGTACTAAGTTTCAAGTTGATTGGACTTCATCAAAAACTACCTCGACCAAAAACTTTAACCTGAAGGGGGACAGACAGATGAACGGACGAACGAACGGACACACAGACCAGAAAACATAATGCCCATAAATGGGGCATAATAAAAAAATAAATTTTGAGTTTGGCACATAGATATTTCTGTAGACAGTTGGGATTCTACGGTAATAGGGTACTATTTGTGTACTGGCCAACAAATTTTGTATTTCTATGAAGTAGATGAATTTGGCTATTCTCTTTAGGTCCCTTTTCGCAATAATGCTTTGAACATATGCGCCAATTGATATATCACTAGCTTTAAATGTTTTGGTTTGACGCTTCCTGACGAAGGCAAATCAAGAAAATAAAGAGATGTGGATGCACAAAATTTAAAAGGTTATTTTCATCTACTTTTAAAGCACTGCATTTATAATTTTTCGTGGCAGTCAGTTTTTCTTAGTGGAGGAATCCAGAGTCCCCTGAGAAAACCATCGACCTTCAATAGGAAACTGATCATCCTAGCAAGAGAGCGGGGTTTAAACTCACAACCTCAGTATTGACTGGCTAGTGATTACAGTAGTAACTATTTAGACCACTTGGGTCACTGAAGCACGGCTAAATATTTAGATGAGAAAATTCAGTTTCTATGAATGTTGAGTTCAAATAAAACAAAGACTGTAAAAACATTAAATTTATTAATTCAAAAAAGGAAAAGCTTCTACTGTGTACATTAATGACTAGAAAATCTTACAATTATTTGCCTAATGCATCATCTTATAATGGAAGTTTCTTCATTTTATAATTTCAAAAACTTTAAACATATTTTGCAAGAAAAAGCATATGGTCAAACCTGAAAAAAATCTTTCAGCTATCTTCTGTCAATCTTTGACTGTTTTTTTCTACATAAGCACTATTTGGTTTGTACATTTTCTGTAATCAATAGAATATTATTTTAGGAGTTCTGACATCTTTCATCTGCAATTTACAAAAGATTGTTTTGCTCTTTTTCTGTCCAAATTTAAAACATTCAAATATCTATACAATGGTATGATCTATGGATATCATGAAAATTTACATACAATACAAATAATGAGGCAATTGGAATAAATGGATTTAACATATCCTGGTCATCAAACATAATTTTCATATGTCACAAGTCACACTGTTCAAATATTTAAAGAATTGATCTAAGGCTACCTGAGAAAAAAAAGTGAATTGACAACAAACAAACAGGACTAAAACTAGTGATAAATAATCAAACATATGGGGAAATTACACTACTAATCATGGCACAAACAGTACAATATAAGGTAACTAAATAACAATTATAACATTCACAATAAAAATTATCGTTTGTTCCACATGACAAAACAACTTGTCTATCAATCTAGTACTATCTGAGGTATGAGAAGAGCCATCATTTGGGCTGTTAAATGCAAAAATAGTTTTAATCTTCAACCTTCAAAATTGAAGTTAATTTTACTAATTATCGAAAAGGCTGTCTGGTCACTTTAACCTAGATATATTATTTGTGATCTAGTTCTTCACTGATATTTTCGACTTAGTTGTTACTGCTAATACCTGACAGAGTTGATCAAAAGTATATCAATCAATGTCTCTCAGTTCGATGTCGGATTGTAAAATGCAACTTTTTTTTATATGCATAATATGGAAACCCTCCTCTTTCTTACAACCATAAAAAAAACCAGCCCTTTCAGACATTCAATTTTTAAACACAACTCTTATCTCTCACATTTTTGGGCTTATCCTATGTTCTACAAATCAAAATTCACTTATCAAGGTATTGAACAGTTAAATATATATGTTATGTTTTATTTTAATGATGGAATAATGAAGATATTTCATAGTAATAGATATAAGCTGCCTTGATATGATATGCTTATGACATTTACTTTGTAAAGCAGCAAATGGCAGGAGTTTTTTTTTGACACAATATAATGGCAATTCTTAAATTCACAATATTATGTCTGTACCCTTCAAAGTTTTTTTCATATGATAAAAGATTAGCAGCTGTAGTTGTACTTCAGTCAGTAATTCCATTTGTAAAACTTAAGTTTATGTTGACCAAGAATTTGTTCAAAAATTATTACACATGATTTACAAGATCATATACCAATCAATTACATACATCAGAAACCAGTTCAATCTTACAGAGCTTAGGGGGAAAAGAATGAAATCTAGGATATTGATCTTCAATAATACAATGTCAATGGTATCTTTATAATGGAATAATAACAATCTCAAATTTATATAAGCAGAATCAATATAAATTTTAGGAATAAAAAAGGATGGAAAAATAAAGCAAACATAGCTGAATCTTAACAAAAGTATAACAATTGTGTGGAATGTCAAATTATAAAGTAGGTATCTCCATACTATATAACGGAAAATTATTTAACATATGTCATTGAAATTATGTGTTTTATTATCACTCTAGCATGCAGACATTTTAATTTTGTTAGAAAGCAGTGATAACAATGCAGCATACAAAATGTGATTTTATTATGCATTTCCTAACCACCAATAAATAGCACATGAAAAATACAAACAAAAACAAAAATAATGTGAGACAGAAAACCTTGTATGGGAAAAAGCAAAATATTAGGAAAACATAAATACAAAAAGGCATTCGATGATCTTGGAAGACAATAATAAATTGCTCCTCCTTTTAACTCTTTCCACATGTCATGGTTTGGAGAAAACATATAGTTTTTTTTCAAATTGAGATCTTTAACATCTTTAAGTTATTGGGGAGATCAAGCAATTATAAGACATTATCTGATCCAAAACACTAAAATGGAAATTTTATGCAACTACATCTGGAAATATTTCAAACATCTAAAAAAAACTTCCAGTCAAACAATTCTATGCTTTTATCCATATTCAAAATGAGTAATATTTTAGCCATCATAAATGGTATATAATAATGATAAACCCATCCCTATGTTAAACAACAATTATTTATACAAAAATCTTAATACCATCACCAATTTTCAAATGAATCATAGAATATTAAGGCAATTAAATCTATTACACATCATATGTGCATGAGTGCTACATGATGAGGGTTTAAACACATAAATCACACAAATCAAAGTCTGATCATTGTTTGATCATTTTCAAAAATGTAAATAAGATCAAATATAGCACTAATGAAAAATCCAACCACTTTGCAACAGTGAAGGTAGATGTACACATTTTTTTTAAGGATGCATTATTCTGACGTTTCAGTCTCGTTGAAATCTCGTTCTGGAATTTCTTCAAAAACATGTGATACAAGTTTTAAAAATATTATAATCAAACATAACTCTGTGAAAAAATTGTGTATTTACAATGAACAGTTTTTGAGTTATCCAATTTTCAAATTTTTCGACCAATCAAGTCAGTCATTTTAGCAAAGATTTTGAGAAAATAGGTCAGGGGTACAAAAAATTCGTAAGGGTTCCACGGAACCCAGTGTCTCGCCTACTTTTGCTGTTAATCGCAGACTCAACAAACATGAGGAAAAACATCAATAAAAATTTCCCTCTCGATACTGTCTTTTGATTGAAAGAAGCTTCCAAGTTTGGTAAAAAAATCCAGGATAGTTTATGAATCTAATAAATGTATTATAAACTTTAACTGCAGACTGTATGTAATTTTAACTGGAAGAAAACTAAGTCCATTTATAAGTAAAATACGGAAAAAGTGAATTTTTTTTTTACAAAATTTACTTCTGAATAATATCTTATGATCAGAAACAAGTTTTTGTCTAAGTTTGGTAGAAATCCAGGATAGTTAAAGAACATTATAAAAATTTTAAAAACTTCAACCACAGAGTGAATGTTTTGTTTCTGGCAAAAAAACTAAGTCCATTTATAAGTAAAATACGGAAAAGTGGAAATTTATTTTTACAAAATTTTCTTCTTGATACTATCTTATGATCATAAACAAGCTTCTGTCCTAGTTTGGTACAAATCAAGGATAGTATACTGTTTATGAAAGTTATACAAAATTTTAAAAGCTTTAACCACAGAGTGAATGTAATGTTTCCTCGCAGAAAAACTAAGTCCATTTATAAGTAAAATACGGAAAAGTGGAAATTTATTTTTACAAAATTTTCTTCTTGATACTATCTTATGATCATAAACAAGCTTCTGTCCAAGTTTGGTACAAATCCAGGATAGTTTATGAAAGTTATTAAAATTTTAAAAACTTTAACCACAGAGTGAATGTTATGTTTCCTCGCAGAAAAACTAAGTCCATTTATAAGTAAAATACGGAAAAAATGGAATTTTATTTTTACAAAAATTTACTTCTGGATGCTTTCTTATGATCATAAACAAGCTTCTGTCCAAGTTCAGTAGAAATTCAGTATAGTTTAAGAAGTTATTAAAATTTCAAAAACTTTAACCACAGAGTGAATATTTGTGGACGCCGCCGCCGACGGAATGTAGGATCGCTTAGTCTCGCTTTTTCGACTAAAGTCGAAGGCTCGACAAAAATGATTTTTCAAGAATCATTTACATCCCATATTATTTTTTTCTTTTCAAATTTCTAAGATATGTATTTTTTCAATCTTTTATAACAAAAAAGTTGAAATAGAATGAAATTCAAAACAGTGTGGCTGTGGCCATTGATTGACACATTAAATTCATCCACTGACTGGGACAATTTACGTGAACGTTTGTCTGTAACGACCACTGTTCACGACGTACCTATGATAGACATTTAAACTGTGGGGTTACCGAAGGTTTCTTAACGCCTTTAATTATAAAATAATTCGAAAAATTAATCAGGAATAACCTTTGTGTTTTGATTTATATAATTGATATAAATCAAAACATCGTGTTATTTCTGATTAATTTTTCGAATTACTTTATTAAGGTGTTGAGAACCTTTGGTGACCCCATAGTTTAAGTGTCTTTAAAAAGTACATAGTGAGCAGTGGTCGTTACATACAAACGTTCACCTAAATTGTCCCAGTCAATGGATGAATTTAATATGTCAATCAATGGCCACAGCCACACTGTTTTGAATTTCATTCTAATATGCATATTGTTCTTAAAACTGAGAAAAATCACAAATTGACAAAATTGACAGCATGGTAAATTTGACACAAAAAAGCATCAATATATGATAAAACTTTCTTATATTAACACCTACCTATAGTTTTTTAAGTAAAATTTATTCAAAGGTTTGTTCCCTTTAAACTGTTTGATCATTTTCAAATAATAATAATAACAGTGGTTCAAATTTTAAAAGTTACCAGTTCGTTTTCTAAGGTCTTGTTTAAATAAAAATAATTACAGTTAATGAACCTATCTGAAGAAAAAAATCAAGGCACCAAATCTTGTTCTTTTTATGAAAAGTCAATACATCCAAACTTCACATATATAACAAATAAACAACTCTGTCTTAATGTTCGTGAACAATATCTATAGATTATATATGGGAAAAAAACCACATTTCAATATATACAGCAAAAGCTAACTTATACATGTACAAAATGAACTTTTAAAATTGCAAAAATAAGAAAAAGCTAAAAATCAATTGTTCTCGAAGATCATAATATCTAATAAGACATCCCTGCCAATAGTCTTAACAAACTCCTATCCTGGAGGAAAATTTTCATATTCTAAAAAAAAAATATTGTCTGAATTGTCTAATCTTGTTGGGCTTCAACCTCCTCTTTGTGAGCTTTACTATTCATGTGGGCTATGAAAGGCTGAGGTCCATTTAGCTGTTTTTGACACACATCACAGTAATACTTTTTCAAATTATCTTCTTTTTCAGCATCTGTTTCTGCAAGGCCATTCTTAGCATAGGCTGACTTGTAGGGTTTAAATTGCACTGGAAAAAAAGACAAAGAGTTATGGTGCATTTTACTAATATATGAAGATTCTAGAACAGCATCAAGTGTAATACATTATAACTCCACATGAGACAATTAAATTTTCTACTTAAACCATAATGCTTGCCAGTATTTTTATATTCAAAATTAACATGAGATTAGATGGTGGGATATGGTAGTCGAATCTTTTTCTATTATGACATATGTCTGCTAACTTTACTTTCTTTTTCAATGATCTATGAATCAGGGATGGGGTAATTGAAAATGTAATGGTAATTAAGTGTAATGCATTACAATTTTCCATGTAATTGAATGTAATGTGTAATTGAGCATTTTTTTAATTACATGTAATGGTAATTTAATTAATTACATTGAAAAAAGCATGTAATGCTCAATTACTTTTGAATTACATTTCAATTACATGTACTTTTATGGTGTTCAAGATAAGGATTTTTGTTTTAAAATAATATAAATTGTAAAATTATATTTATTTTTCAAATACTGATATCACATACTTTTTTAATATATGAAGTCTGTAATTTATTCTGAAGTTTTGAAATTATTTATTTGACCTACATAAAATTTTTAATAGTCTTATAATTTAAAAAAAAATGTGAGGATCATACATTAGTGTTGTTCAGTTTTTAAGAAAGATCTTTTAACTAAATAGATTGATAAGTAATTAATCACCTTATTAAATAAAAACAAAAAATGTGTCACTGTGAAAAATCTTTCTTAGACAGTTCATTTAAAATTTAAAATCACTGCACACAATCATTTTGTTAAACTAGTATACACAAAAGGATTATAGAAATAACAAGAGGCTGTCACAACGACAGCAAACCGGATTTATTAATATTTATTTGTGTCCTGGCAATATCACAAGAACCATTACTGATGAATGGTGAAAGTGAAAATCGTCAATATCAAATTTGACCTCCATTTTGTCATCCGTATCAACATCTTAAAATTTGAAAAGCTTAGATTGAATGGTTCATGAGTAAATGCAACAACGTGAATGGAAACGCCATTTCACAATCTTTCAAGAACCATAACTCCTGAACGGTAAAAGTCAAAATCGTCATTATTGAACTTGACCTCTAATTTGCCATCAGTAACAACATATAAAAATTTCAAAAGCTTTGGTTGAATGGTTCATGAGAAAATGCACGGACACGACTGGAAACACCATTTTTCAATCTTTCAAGAACCATAACTCCTGAACGGTAAAAGTCAAAATCGTCATTATTGAACTTGACCTCTATTTTGTCATCAGTAACAACATATTAAAATTTGGGAAGCTTTGGTAAAACAGTTCATGCGTAAATGCACGAACACGACTGGAAACACCATTTTTCAATCTTTCAAGAACCATAACTCCTGAACGGTAAAAGTCAAAATCGCCATTATTGGACTTGATCTCCATTTTGTCATCAGTAACAACATATTAAAATTTGGAAAGCTTAGGAAGAACAGTTCATGCGTAAATGCAGGGACACGACTGGAAACTCCATTTTTCAATCTTTCAAGAACCATAACTCCTGAACGGTAAAAGTCAAAATCGCCATTATTGAACTTGACCTTCATTTAGTTGTCAGTAACAACATATTAAAATTTTAAAAGCTTTGGTTGAACGGTTCATGAGTTAATGCACGGACAACATTTGATTCCCGCCCGCCCGCCCGCCCGACTGCCGTACATCCCCAAATCAATAACCGACATTTTTGTCACAAAAATCCGGTTAAAAATGAATAGCTGTAAAAACAAACAGCAATTAATCAGATTAAAATGTCCAGGGGTAACACCACTTTTACATGTACTTTATCCAATTAGCAAAATATTACTAATATTTAGACATTATACATGTTATATACATTGTTTGTACTAAAAATTATTTTCAATATTGTGACAAGCACACTTTTTAATATTTTTAAAGTAAAAAAAAAAAATATTTATTTAAATTATGATTAATTTAAATGACTTCATTTTTCTGAGATGTCAAAATACCCCTTAATCATAATGTATTGGCAAGTTAATAGGAGCAAATTCCCTCTCCTATCAATATGATGATCTTCTTATCATGGAACGTCAATGTTCTGATCAAGCAATATCTGTGACATTAGCTCCTGTCGAAAGACTGTTTAGAATTGCTGTCAAAGTGTTCAGACCAGAGATATTCAGACTAAATGACAAAACATTAAAATAAATATTGCTTATCAAATGCAACACTTAAACTATGCTTACATGAATATTTTACACATGTATTTTATATACATGTATAATATTGTTAAAAAATATCATCATGAAATGTAATGTGTAATTTAATTAATTACTTTAGTAAAGTAATTGTAATTTAATTAATTACATTTCAAAAACTGTGTAATGTGTAATTAGTGTAATTGAACATTTTTTCAATGTAATGTTTAATCTAATTAATTACATTCCAATGTAATTGACCCCAAGTCTGCTATGAATACATGTGTTCTTTTTAGTTGACTTCTAACCCATTAATGAGGGTGGTAAATGGGTATTTTCGTGCAACATGTTTTGCCATTTTTATTTCACGTGCAGCCTTAAAAAAAAAGTTCATTATCCACTGTGTTTCGTGAAATCTGCAAAAAGATCAACGTGCAAGAAATTTTTAATTGTTCATTCATCTTGAAATGCCAATTTTATTTCACATTCTTCCATGCAGGTATCCCCCTTTACACCCCTCATTAATGCATATACAATTAAAATTCGATAAATCAGACCCTGAATCAACCGATTTCCTGTCCATTCTGGCAGAAAAGAAGGCCCATTTTTCTCCGTCAAAATCTTTGTGAAAAAAATGGCTTTACTACTAATTCTAATTGAAATAGGTAAATGTCTTATTTCCACAAGTATGAATTTCTACCCTATTTTAATTAAAGAATCATTTTTCTGCTTATTAACTTGTTGATGAGACATTCTTTCTACTTGTTTGACAAGAAAGAATTTCTGCATGTCTTCTATTTTAATTTTAAAACCTAGTTTTCCTTTTTATAAACTTGGTGTTGAACAAACATACCTTCCTCTTGTTTGACAGGCTCAGGTTTCTTTAACCATGGTAATGCTGTAACTTCTTCCTCTACTGCCTACAAAAATATATGTAAAAAAAATTCTTTACACTGTACAGTATGTACATTTTTTTTGGATATTTTATCTTGGTACCAAATCAAATGTGGCTATGTTTGCTGTATTTTTAGTTTTTGATTCTCTTTACTGATACAAATGTATTATATTCTGGTATTGCGATTATTTTGTTATTTCGTTTCAGCATTGTTTTTTTTTATTTTGGGGTCAAATGCTAGTCTAAACATATAAATATATATAAAAACAAGAATGTGTCCCCAGTACATGGATGTCCCATCGGCGTTATCATTTTCTATGTTCAGTGGACTGTGAAAATGGGGGGAAACCTCTTATTTGGCATTAAAATAACAATTCTAATGCAACAACGTTTGTAACGTTTCTGTTGATTGGATAACGTCACTTATTTACATGGCATCAATTGACAATTCTAATATGACGTGCTTCTTTCGCTTTGTAAACAACACCGTGATAAAATTCTCGATATATCTATACTTAGCGCAGACTCCAAGATGTACACAAATGGCTGTTTAAATATGCCTCCCTCGTAAATCCACATGTATCGTAACCTATGTGTAAACGGTTGTGGATTTCGCTGTGTTAACAATTACAATTGAATACAAGAGTGCACACGCTGAAATGTCTCGCCTTCTATACTAATCATTGATATTATGTTGATAGTCCTAAGTATAAAGCTTAGTTTTATTACAACTGTCTCATAAACTTAACATTAACCAAGATAACTAAACAAAGACCAATGAACTTTGAAAATGAGGTCAAGGTCAGATGAACCATGCCAGGCAGACATGTACAGCTAACAATGCTTCTATACAACATATATAGTTGACCCATTACTTATAGTTTAAGAAAAATAGACCAAAACACAAAAACTTAACACTGTGCAATGAACCGTGAAAATGAGGTCACCGTCAAATAAAACCTGCGTGACTGACATAAAGATCATAAAATATTTCCATACACCAAATATAGTTGACCTATGCATTGGCATACAGTATTAGATAAAAAGACCAAAACTCAAAAACTTAACTTTGACCACTGAACCAAGAAAATGAGGTCAAGGTCAGATGACATCTGCCCGCTAGACATGAACACCTTACCATCATTCCATACAACAAATATAGTAGACCTATTGCATATAGTATGAGAAAAACAGACCAAAACACAAAAATTTAACTATAACCACTGAACCATGAAAATGAGGTCAAGGTCAGATGACACCTGCCAGTTGGACATGTACACCTTACAGTCCTTCCATACACCGAATATACTAGCCCTATTGCTTATAGTATCTGAGATATGGACTTGACCACCAAAACTTAACCTTGATCACTGATCCATGAAATGAGGTCGAGGTCAAGTGAAAACTGTCTGACAGACATGAGGACCTTGCAAGGTACGCACATACCAAATATAGTTATCCTATTACTTAAAATAAGAGAGAATTCAACATTACAAAAAATCTGAACTTTTTTTTCAAGTGGTCACTGAACCATGAAAATGAGGTCAAGGACATTGAACATGTGACTGACGGAAACTTCATAACATGAAGCATCTATATACAAAGTATGAAGCATCCAGGTCTTCCACCTTCTGAAATATAAAGCTTTTAAGTAGTGAGCTAACACCGCCGGATCACTATCCCTATGTCGAGCTTTCTGCAACAAAAGTTGCAGGCTCGACAAAAACCCTACAGAACATTTATTCTGATTCTGATGCATAACAAAAAGAATTAACACATTAGAGAACGGAAAAATGGACAAAAACAAAACAAATTAAAATTCCGCGAAATTCCAGTAATGATTTTTGCGCATTAACGTCATTTCAAAACATGATGTCATACGAATGAAAACGTCAAAGCTGAAGGTTTTTCTATTGCGTTAACCTTCTTAACTCTGATACAATTGCATTAAAATAAAGTATTGAGGTAGGTGTTGCTTGTTTTCTGTTCTATTGCAATATTCGCACATTTACTGATTTCAGCAAGTCAACATGGCGGCTCCTTGGTAACAACATGTCAACAGTGAATTTGACGGTAGCTTACGATAAAAAATGCAAATCTAAAATTGCAAATGTTGGGTTTACTGAGAAGTAAAAAAAGTAATCACATTTTTTTCTAGCGGTTAGTTAAGAAATCATTCATGCAAGTTTATTAGATTTGTTTTACATTTATCGAACAGTGGGTAAAATAGAACAGCCACACACACGGTATACCCATCATCGCTTCAGTTTTTTTCATGATCGTATTTGTCTTATTAGAATCGAAATAATTCATGGAAGCCATAGATTTGTTGTAAATTTACACATGGCTTGAGCCGTGATATTCGTTAATTTTATCCCTCGCTAACACAAGCGCAGACGGCAAATAACAGATTTTAAATACATGTTTTAACGTTGTTTTCTGTTAGTTTCATTAGGACATAACGCGTCGCCAGTGAATTTAATTTGCGACCATCAAATTCCCAATTGATGCTGTTGGAGCTTAAAATACAATACAGTTATCTCCTAAATATCATATCATAGGTATTGTGTACTTAGTTTCAAGTAATTGGACTTCAACTTCATCAAATACTACCTCAACCAAAGTTTTTCAACTGAAGCATGACAGAAGGACGAATGGACGGACGAATGAACAAATAAACAGACAGATGCACAGACCAGGAAAAAAAATGACAATAAATGAGGCATAAAAATCTTTTAATACTTTAAAACTGCTATGCTTAGATGAAGAGAAAAAACTTTATCATTATGGTTATTTAATGTTGGCTATTCTCATGCAGATGTGAAATCAGATATTTGTTCCTAATTATACTGCTTCTTATGTGTTTTCTTCTTTTTAGGAACCCACAAGAAAAGGAGTCTACTGTTTTACCCCATACTTCTCCATTAAAAGTACATCAAAAGTCAACTCTTCAAAGATCAGTAATAGCCTGTTTATCTTTTCAAATCTTATCCTAATGATCAAAAATAAACATTTATTTATTTTACCTAAAGCATCTGTTTGTCAAGTAAAAATTGAAAATGTTGTCAAATAATTGATGAATTGTTAGTATATTGAATGAATTATCAGGAATATTGTGTACCAGTGTCTATGGTAAAATATTTTGTTCTTTAATGTTCATCTTCTGTAGGAAATAAATGAAGTACTTGATAATTTTTTAAACTTTTGATGAATTGCTCTGAAACTAAAAAGAAAATAAAAATAAATAATAAATTAACTTGCAGGGTTTGATAAAAAAAACATTATAAAAGTGGAATTGATAATATCTAATTTCGTACTTCAAAGCTTTAAAAGAGCAATAAAATTTGTAAATCAAATATTTTTTTTTTAATTGCATTGGATGTTTACAAAAAATATGAGTAGGTGGGCGCTAAATGATGTTTTTTTTTCTTGTATTTGTCTACACACTCTTTTAAATGTCAAATATAATAAAAGTCCATTTAACTTTAAAAATAAGTATGTGACAAATAGATATGTAGTTTTATCAAAAGTCATATGACACAAGTTTCTTGAAATTATAATGTTAAGGATTTTTTTTTAATAAGTGAATGCATTAACATGATTAATACTAAACTAAGTCCTCTTTGCATGTTTTTTTTTATTATAAAATTGAACCAATGAATGCATAAATGCTAATTGAAACTAAGTCCCCCTGGACATTCTTTTAAATTCATTATGAATCTATAACATACATTGTATCATCCACAAATAATATTTCATTCAGTGACCCTGATTGCAAGCTAATTAACTTTTGAGTTTATTACTCAAATTTACAGAATCATGAAAATGAAAAAGTGCTTTACCAAATATTTTTTTAAGGTTTAGTTAATGTGGTTTCTCCGTTCTCATTTTTTTATATAGATTAGACCCTTGGTTTTCCCTATTGAATGGTTTTACACTAGTAATTTTTAGGGGCCCTTTATAGCTTGCTGTGCAGTGTGAGATTAAGGCTACTTGTTGAAGACCATACTTTGACCTTAAATGATTTACTTATATAAGTTGGGACTTGGAAGGAGAGTTGTTTAATTGGCACTCATAACACATCTTCCTATATCTATAGTCCCAAACAGTAACACCGACAAGTTCATAAACTTTATCTCAGTGCGCACTGCAATAGATTGGAACCATCGTGAGGACTCAGTAGTGTGTGTCACTCCAACCAAGTTTAAATCAGTACTCCTCAGCAAGTGGACCTACCTTGTGTGCAGACCAACCAGTCACACAATAGCCAAAAGGAATCTGGGATGTATTCATCCATACACAGAAGTGAGAAATACAGATACAGAAAAAACAATCAACAAAAAATCATGGAGCACGTCAAAATAAGTGTTTGATAAATCAATGGTAATTTTTAATAACTAATATGACTATAACTTTACCATGACATATGACGTTGGTACATATCCTACTCTTCCGTCAGAACTTCTAATTTTGGACCACAGATTATTATATTGATGATATGATATAAAGACAGCCGTATCTTTTTGTGTTACGGTAAGCTCTGGTTCTCCTAATGGACTGTCTGCATTAGCTTTATAACTGTATTTCACTACTAAATTCTGATTTGGAATTAAATTGACTTCATCTGTTTTGTCAGCATAGTTAGCCCAGTCTATAATACAAATAAAATCATTATTAGATAGTGCCTAGACAGAATCTAAATAGAACATCTAGGATAATGAATTCAGGGCTTTTAAAATATTTTGAAGTAGGCTTAGTTGTATTTCAGAATATCTAGAGACAGCAGCTTACCTCTTATCTCAATTTTGATAAAATTTCATAACTATATGGTTTTAAAAGTTAAATCACAGGGCAAAAAAAAACCACTTACACTAACACCTTGAAAACACATGTGGACATGTAAATAATAGATATTAGGTAATGAGCCTTATGAGGAAGCCTTCTTGATAACAAGAGTGCACACACTGAAATGTCTCGCCTTCTTTACTAATCATTGATATTATGTTGATAGTCCTAAGTATAAAGCTTTATTACAACGGTCACATAAACTTAACATTAACCAAGATAGCTAAACAAAGACCAATTAACCATGAAAATGAGGTCAAGGTCAGATGAACCATGCCAGGCAGACATGTACAGCTAACAAAGCTTCCATACAACAAATATAGTTGACCTATTACTTATAGTTTAAGAAAAATAGACCAAAACACAAAAACTTAACACTGTGCAATGAACCGTGCAATTGAGGCTATGGTCAAATAAAACCTGCGGGACTGACATATAGATCATAATATATTTCCATACACCAAATCTAGTTGACCTTTGGCATATAATATTAGATAAAAAGACCAAAACTTAAAAAGTTAACTTTGACCACTGAACCATGAAAATGAGGTCAAGGTCAGATGACATCTGCCCGCTAGACATGTACACCTTACAATCATTCCATACAACAAATATAGTACTAGTAGACCTATTGCATAAAGTATGAGAAAACAGACCAAAACACAAAAACTAAACTATAACCACTGAACCATGCAAATGAGGTCAAGGTCAGATGACACCTGCCAGTTGGACATGTACACCTTCCAGTCCTTCCATACACCAAATATACTAGCCCTATTGCTTATAGTATCTGAGATATGGACTTGACCACCAAAACTTAACCTTGTTCACTGATCCATGAAATGAGGTCGAGGTCAAGTGAAAACTGTCTGACAGGCATGAGGACCTTGCAAGGTACGCACATACCAAATCTAGTTATCCTATTACTTATAATAAGAGAGAATTCAACATTACAAAAATTCTGAACTTTTTTTTTCAAGTGGTCACTGAATGAAAATGAGGTCAAGGACATTGGACATGTGACTGACGGAAACTTCGTAACATGAGGCATCTAGGTCTTTCACCTTCTAAAATATAAACCTTTTAAGAAGTTAGCTAACGCTGCAGCCGTAGCCGCCGCCTGATCACTATCCCTATGTTGAGCTTTCTGCAACAAAAGTTGCAGGCTCGACAACAATAATGAATTGACAACTTTATTTTTTTCAAAGCAACAACCTGTCTTTGACTATTTGAAACAAAATCCACTGCAGAAAAATATGACACTGTAAGCGGGATATTGTATCGCCTATTACTGAACCAAGACAAAAATACCAGCATGTTAACATTAATATTGGACTTAAAATAACTCTACATGTATGAGTAGAAAATGTCTCTGTGTGGGATGTTAAGTTTCCTCAGAAAAGCTTTTTGAATATCCAACTTAAGATTAATACATTTAATACAAAGCAGCATCCCATCTCAAAACCATTCTACAACATGTTCTTAATAAAACACAACTTATCAAACATTAAACCATCCATCCTTCTTAATTTTATAGTGGCTATTATTCTCTTTTTTTCTACTTTTATTAAAGAAAGGTCTTTTAAGATTAACAATGGAGCCTAAGCCCTTAAAAGCATAAGACTGAAAAAGAGCATGTGCACCTTTTTTGACAGTTGGACAAATCAAAAGCTATAATTTGATGTGATAGACAAATGTATTCTAACTCAAAGGGAAGTAACTGTATGTAAATTCAATGTATCATCAAACTGCATGTTAAATTTTATATCAAAGTGTCTACAAGTACCTACCACCACATTTAATCTCTGGACTTTTTAATGCATCAGGACTTTTTATATTTTCTCCTTGTTGGGTATCTGGAATCAAAACTCTTGGTCTACGTAGTGGTTTATCCCATTGTTTAAGACCAAACACACCTCTTCCACATCCATGATATAATTTAGGTGGCATTACAGACATCTGAAATACAAGTGTAAAATATCTCATATTGGTGGTATCACAGACATCTGAAATACAACATGTACAAGGTGTAAAATATCTCATATTGGTGGCATCACAGACATCTGAAATACAAGGTGTAAAATATATCATATTGGTTGCATCACAGACATCTGAAATACAAGGTGTAAAATATCTCATATTGGTGGCATCACAGACATCTGAAATACCAGTGTAAAATATCTCGTATAAAGTAAAATCACAAAAATACTGAACTCCAGGGAAAATTCAAAAAGGAAAGTCCCCAATCAAATGTCAAAATCAATAAGTATCTAATGGTTATTGTACTTCTACATCCATGACATAATTTATTACAGACATCTGAAATACAAGTGTAAAATATATCATATAGGTGGCATTACAGACATCTGAAATACAAGTGTAAAATATATCATATAGGTGGCATTACAGACATCTGAAATACAAGTGTAAAATATATCATATTGGTGGCATCACAGACATCTGAAATACAAGTGTAAAATATATCATATTGGTGGCATCACAGACATCTGAAATACAAGGTGTAAAATATATCATATTGGTGGCATCACAGACATCTGAAATACAAGGTGTAAAATATATCATATTGGTGGCATCACAGACATCTGAAATACAACATGTACAAGGTGTAAAATATATCATATTGGTGGCATCACAGACATCTGAAATACAACATGTACAAGGTGTAAAATATATCATATTGGTGGCATCACAGACATCTGAAATACAAGTGTAAAATATATCATATTGGTGGCATCACAGACATCTGAAATACAAGTGTAAAATATATCATATTGGTGGCATCACAGACATCTGAAATACAAGTGTAAAATATATCATATTGGTGGCATCACAGACATCTGAAATACAAGTGTAAAATATATCATATTGGTGGCATCACAGACATCTGAAATACAAGTGTAAATTAAAATATCTCGTATCTTATGGTTATTGTACTTAAGTATATTTTGCTAACACATTTTGAAGTAATGCATGCACCAAACAACTGAGATAATTGAAAAATAAGTAGTGTAAATAAAAATTGTTATTCCAAATTTGTTTTTGTGCTCAAAATACATTGCAGAAAAACAGACATGCAAGATACAAACAGTCTTAAAGCTTGTTACTATCTGTACAGACAATTACTTGCTAACAACAATAACAAAACTACCTGAAAGTAACTTATGATTATATACCCACAAACTGTATTGTGAAGGAGATTGTTTAACAGTACAGTGCAGTATACATAGTGTAATTAAGCCAACAACATGGACAACAGGTGTTTCTTATAATTACAATTATTCAATTAACTCTATTATATCTTTATCGATACAATTTTGTGTATACTGTTCTGATGAACTAAGTAAACCTATTTACCAGGTATTTAGTTCATTTTAACATTGTTATATAATTGAATTGTCTATGTACTTAAAATAATATAAGTAATACATGTACATTTGTCCTTTAAGTAAATGATTTGAATATTTTCTGTTTCTTAATATATTATAAATGCAATGGCTACTGTTACATTGAAGAAATGTAACAAAAATAAAAAAGTTATTGTTACATTGGAGACTAATTACTGGAATGCAGGGTTGGTTAGGGAACTGATTAATTATGAATGTAACAATAATATTGTGTCTACAGTTACATTGTGTTATTGTTACATTAGATTTATAAAACTTTAACCTTAATTATGTTTTGTTGCGTAATTCTTCGATGTACTTTATAATGAAAATAATAATGTTAAGGCCACACCAATTTAATTTCTTGTTATACGGATTTTTGGACTCCAAAATTTGGGGCAAGCGAGCGATTTGAAAATTTTAATAAAAAAATATTTAATTTGCAAATTTTTGAGGCAAAGCTTGAAAAGTAAAGGCGAGAGATAATTTTTTTTTGTAAACATAAAATAGTAGGTTTTGACAATATTAAAGCTTGATTTATCACTTGTACTTTGACATTTCTTTAATTTCTGAAGTATTTTTTCCCTGTTCACCAAGAAATAATTAAATCTGGTCTATGTATATGTGACTGACAATGAGACAATTCTCCATCCAAGTCATAATCAGTTTGGGGACAACCCCTTAATGTTATAAATATCCCTTTTACATGTTTTATGAGGGATCAATATAAGTTGTAATAAATTTGTTTGTACAAAAGGGCTCATATTTTCTCAAAGAACTATATATCTATCTGGTATTAAATGGTCAAAACATGTCCAAGAATTTTGTAATATTCCTGGACTTTAACCATGCAAGGATTACTATACAAATCCTTGAACCATGTTAACACATTTACTTTAACAGTTTAATATTATTCAAAATAAGTGGACCTCTCTTTTAGAAAAAGTTGTTTAAAATATGATGTTACTCTCCTCTTTTTGTGTACAAAATTCTAAGTTTTCAAAGGTTTTGTATAGAAGAACTATACAAATCCTTGGTATTTCTATTTTCTTTTCTACATCAGTAAAATGACCCCTTGTCTGAGGGAGGGCTGTTCTCAACCTGATAATAAACAAGAGGCTCTCAAGAGCCTGAATCGCTCACCTGGTAAACAATGCCTTATTGAACATATTGAACCATGCCAGGCAAACATGTACAGCTAACAATTCTTCAATATTACAAATATATATGACTAACTAAACTAAACACATTTATTTCTAAAAAAACAGTTGTTGGCATGACACGGGTTATGTTCTTCTCATATATTTTATGATAGTATGATACTAAACCCCTAACGGGAGGGATTGTACCTGATATTCATATGATGAAGACATAATCTTTCAATCAGTTTAATTGAGGTCTGGAGCTGGCATGTCAGTTAACTGCTAGTAGACTGTTGTTATTTATGTATTATTGTCATTTTATTTATTTTCTTTTGTTACATCTTTTGACATCAGACTCGGACTTCTCTTGAACTGAATTTTAATGTGCGTATTGTTATTCTTTTACTTTTCTACATTGGCTAGAGGTATAGGGGGAGGGTTGAGATCTCATAAACATGTTTAACCCCGCCGCAATTTTGCGCCTGTCCCAAGTCAGGAGCCTCTGGCCTTTGTTAGTCTTGTATGATTTTAATTTTTAGTTTCTTGTGTATAATTCGGAGTTTAGTATGACGTCCATTATCACTGTACTATTATGCATATTTTAGGGGCCAGCTGAAGGACACCTACGGGTGCGGGAATTCTCGCTACATTGAAGACCCATTGGTTGCCTTCGGCTGTTGTTTGCTCTATGGTCGGGTGGTTGTCGCTTTGACATATTCACCATTTCCTTTCTCAATTTTAACTGTTTATAAATAAAGAAATGAGACCAAAACACAAACACTTAAAACTTAGCAATGGACTGTGAAAATGAGGTCAAGTTCAAATAAAACCTGCGTAACCGACATATAGATCATAAAATATTTTCATACACCAAATATAGTTGACCTAATGCATAAAGTATTAAAACAAGAGGCTCTCAAGAGCCTGAATCGCTCACCTGAATTTTTTTGGTTTAATCTCATATCAATGATTATTTTGGCTTTTCAATTTATTTAAATGTTCTTTGAATCGTCCTATTTTCTTCAAAAGCAAAAAAAAAATCATTTTCTCCTATGTTCTATTTTAGCCATAGGAGCTATGTTTCTTGACATACAAGGAAATGAAATATAAAATTTATACTAGATACTCTGAAACTCTAAAACTCATTTAGCCTAAGTTTGGCTGAAATTGATACAGCAGTTTCAAAGGAGAAGATTTTTTAAAGTAAGTCAACATGATGAACAAATTGTGAAAAAAGTCTTTAAAGGGCAATAACTTCTTAAGAGGTCAATTGACAATTTTGGTCAAATTGACTTATTTGTAGATCTTACTTTGCTTAACATTTTTGCTATTAACAGTTTATCTGTATCTATAATAATATTCAAGATAATGACCAAAAACTGCAAAATTTCCTTAAAATTACCAATTAAGTGGCAGCAACCCAACAATGGTTTGTTTGATTCATCTGAAAATTTCAGGGCTGATAGATCTTGACCTAATGAACATTTTTACCCCAGTCAGATTTGCTCTAAATGCTTTCGTTTTTGAGATATAAGCCAAAAACTGCATTTGACCCCTATGTTCTATTTTAAGTAACGGCGGCCATGTTTTTTGACGGATCAAAAATCAAAGCACACACTTTGTGCAGGATAATCTAAGGAACAATCATGCTAAGTTTCATCCAAATCCATTCAGCAGTTTCAGAGGAGAAGATTTTTTAAAGTTAGCAAATATGATGAACAAATTGTGAAAAATTGTCATTAAAGGACAATAACCCCTTAAGGGGTCAATTGACAATTTTGGTCATATTAACTTATTTGTAGATCTTACTTTGCTGATCATTTTTGCTGTTTACAGTTTATCTTTATCTATAATAATATTCAAGATAATGACCAAAAACTGTAAAATTTCCTTAAAATTACCAATTAAGTGGCAGCAACCCAACAATGGTTTGTTTGATTCATCTGAAAATTTCAGGGCTGATAGATCTTGACCTAATGAACATTTTTACCCCTGTCAGATTTGCTCTAAATGCTTTCGTTTTTGAGATATAAGCCAAAAACTGCATTTGACCCCTATGTTCTATTTTAAGTAACGGCGGCCATGTTTTTTGACGGATCAAAAATCAAAGCACACACTTTGTGCAGGATAATCTAAGGAACAATCATGCTAAGTTTCATCCAAATCCATTCAGCAGTTTCAGAGGAGAAGATTTTTTAAAGTTAGCAAATATGATGAACAAATTGTGAAAAATTGTCATTAAAGGACAATAACCCCTTAAGGGGTCAATTGACAATTTTGGTCATATTAACTTATTTGTAGATCTTACTTTGCTGATCATTTTTGCTGTTTACAGTTTATCTTTATCTATAATAATATTCAAGATAATGACCAAAAACTGTAAAATTTCCTTAAAATTACCAATTAAGTGGCAGCAACCCAACAATGGTTTGTTTGATTCATCTGAAAATTTCAGGGCTGATAGATCTTGACCTAATGAACATTTTTACCCCATGTCAGATTTGCTCTAAATGCTTTCGTTTTTGAGATATAAGCCAAAAACTGCATTTGACCACTATGTTCTATTTTAAGTAACGGCGGCCATGTTTTTTGACGGATCAAAAATCGAAGCACACACTTTGTGCAGGATACTCTAAGGAACAATCATGCTAAGTTTCATTCAAATCCATTCAGTAGTTTCAAAGGAGAAGATGTTTGAAAAATTGTTAACGACGACGACGGACGCCAAGTGATGAGAAAAGCAATCATGGCCTTTTAGGCCAGGTGAGCTAAAAATAAATTACCAATTAAGTGGCAGCAACCCAACAATGGTTTGTTTGATTCGTCTGAAAATTTCTGGGCTGATAGATCTTGACCTAATAAACATTTTTACCCCATGTCAGATTTGCTCTAAATGCTTTCGTTTTTGAGATATAAGCCAAAAACTGCATTTGACCCCTATGTTCTATTTAAAGTAAGAGCGGCCATGTTTTTTGACGGATCAAAAATCGAAGCACACACTTTGTGCAGGATAATCTAAGGAACTATCATGCTAAGTTTCATCCAAATCCATTCAGTAGTTTCAGAGGAGAAGATTTTTTAAAGTTAGCAAATATGATGAACAAATTGTGAAAAATTGTCATTAAAGGACATTTACCCCTTAAGGGGTCAATTGACAATTTTGGCCATATTAACCTATTTGTAGATCTTACTTTGCTGATCATTTTTGCTGTTTACAGTTTATCTTCATCTATAATAATATTCAAGATAATGACCAAAAACTGCAAAATTTCCTTAAAATTACCAATTAAGTGGCAGCAACCCAACAATGGTTTGTTTGATTCATCTGAAAATTTCTGGGCTGATAGATCTTGACCTAATGAACATTTTTACCCCCATGTCAGATTTGCTCTAAATGCTTTCGTTTTTGAGATATAAGCCAAAAACTGCATTTGACCCCTATGTTCTATTTTAAGTAACGGCGGCCATGTTTTTTGACGGATCAAAAATCTAAGCACACACTTTGTGCAGGATAATCTAAGGAACAATCATTTTAAGTTTCATTCAAATCCATTCAGTAGTTTCAGAGGAGAAGATGTTTGAACCAGGTGCTCCACAGGGCGTAGCTTTATACGACCGCAGAGGTCGAACCCTGAACAGTTGGGGCAAGTATGGACAAAACATTCAAGCGTGATACAGCTCTGAATTTGGATTGTGATCAAATTTTTGACATTACATGGTTTTTTTTTACACAAAACAAATGTCAAGATTTTACAAATCAATTAAAGATTTCTTCTTCAAACTTTTTAAATCTAAAATTAAATAGTTGACACAGCATAGGTTTCTGACACAGAATGAATGTGGTCTAATGAACTTAAAAGTTTTTTTTTTGCCTTTGAGCAATTCACTATGCTGTTGAATATTAATCCTCTCAAAAAAATGTTTGAAGAAATTTTCTTTTTATTTATGAAATCTGAAATGAGAAAAATTTAACCCCCCCCCTTTTTTTTCACATCCCCGTTTCCCTTTTTCCAAAACTGATATCAATTCAAATTTCTAATGGAGTTTGCAACAATAACTACTCTTTTAAATACATCATAAAATATTAAAATGTAAAATAAAGTGCTTGTTATCACTGAATGGTAAAGATTGGTTGGTAGTAAAAGTGAATATACATTGTTTATTGTATAAAACAATAAAAAAAACTTCATCAGCAACATTTTATATTGGCAAATTTCCAATGAAGTTATTTACATAAAGTTATTGGCAAATAAAAATAGAAAATGACATCATAGTCATGTCTGGCAAATGTCCAACATACATTATCTAAAAACATTTTAGATAAGATAAGGAAAAAAAGCTTCATCAGCAACATTTTATATTGGCAAATTTCCAATGAAGTTATTTACATAAAGTTATTGGCAAATAAAAATAGAAAATGACATCATAGTCATGTCTGGCAAATTTCCAACATATATTATCAACTACTATTCTATACAAAGAAAGATAACTCCAATTGAAAATTAATTGCTATTGCACAATATTGTGCAATTAGATATTTCTTGCTATTGTGCAATACTGTGCAATTGAAAATTTCTTGCTATTGCACAATACTTGATATGGAATCCTGATTTGGACCAACTTGAAAACTGGGCCCATAATCAAAAATCAAAGTACATATTTAGATAAAGCATATCAAATAAGCCCAAGAATTTAATTTTTGTTAAAATCAAACTTAGTTTAATTTTGGACCCTTTGGACCTTAATGTAGACCAATTTGAAAACTGGACCAAAAATTAAGAATCTACATACACAGTTAGATTTGGAATATCAAAGAACCCATTTATTCAATTTTTGATGAAATCAAACAAAGTTTAATTTTGGACCCCCATTTGGACCAACTTGAAAACTAGGCCAATAATTAAAAATCTAAGTACATTTTTAAATTCAGCATATCAAAGAACCCCAAGGATTCAATTTTTGTTAAAATCAAACTAAGTTTAATTTTGGACCCTTTGGACCTTAATGTAGACCAATTTGAAAACGGGACCAAAAATTAAGAATCTACATACATAGTTAGATTCGGCATATCAAAGAACCCCAATTATTTATTTTTTGATGAAATCACACAAAGTTCAATTTTGGACCCTTTTGCTTATTTGGGCCCCTTTTTGGCCCCTAATTCATAAACTATTGTGACCTCAACTCCAAAAATCAATCCCAACCTTCCTTTTGTGGTCATAAACCTTGTGTTAAAATTTCATTGATTTCTATTTACTTATACTAAAGTTATTGTGCGAAAACCAAGAATAATGCTTATTTGGGCCCTTTTTTGGCCCTTAATTCCTAAACTGTTGGAACCAAAACTCCCAAAATCAATCCCAACCTTCCTTTTGTGGTCATAAACCTTGTGTCAAAATTTCATAGATTTCTATTCACTTAAACTAAAGTTATAGTGCGAAAACCAAGAAAATGCTTATTTGGGCCCTTTTTGGCCCCTAATTCCTAAAATGTTGGGACCAAAACTCCCAAAATCAATCCCAACCTTCCTTTTGTGGTCATAAACCTTGTGTTAAAATTTCATTGATTTCTATTCACTTTTACTAAAGTTAGAGTGCGAAAACTAAAAGTATTCGGACGACGACGACGACGCAGACGACGACGACGCAGACGACGACGCCAACGTGATAGCAATATACGACGAAAAATTTTTCAAATTTTGCGGTCGTATAAAAATTGTTAACGATGACAGACGACGACAGACGCCAAGTGATGAGAAAAGCTCACATGGCCTTTTAGGCCAGGTGAGCTAAAAACACAGGTCAAAGTACGGCTTTTACACAGGGCTTTGATACAGACCAAACAGCAGGCTATAAAGGACCCCAAAATTATTAGCGTACACAATTTGAACAGGAAAACCAACGATCTAATTTATATATCATGTATATCCAAACGGGAAAATACCAATGAACAACATCAACAAACGATAACTGCTGAACGACAGGCCCCTCAATCAATCAGGACAGGTGCATAAACATGCAGCGGCTATGGATAGTTTTGTTTCACTAGCATACAATATAATTGCAGTTGAAGGCAAATCCTTCAGAAGTTCTTTGTACTTTATTCTAACAACAAACATTTTTTGATAGGGAATATAAGTAAGGGGGAAAGTAACCAATTTTTTGTTCTTTACAGGTATTTCCACTGTTATAAATTTATATCGGAGCACTCCCGCTTTGGATAAATAGGTTTCATGCTGAAACAAATATTTTCACAGATATTTACAAAGTGTGGTGGGGTTCTTTTATGTTTAAACTCGTTATATACATGTTAGACTGTGATTTTAAAAACAAATGTTGATATCTTTTTATAATATTTACAAAAAAAAACGGTGGGGGAAATGGACATGACTACATTTCCGGATGCGGGAAGCGGGAATATAAAACAAATTAAAAGATTCTGTTTTGAAAAAAATAGGTGCAGGCGGGTCCGTCGAACAAGGAATCAAATTGGTGTGGCCTAAGTAAAGTTATTTAATTTTTTCAAAATTTCTAATCAATTATGTTAAAAGACAACATGAAACAACCTCACATGCTTTCAACAAAGATATTGGACGAAAACTGAAACATCGCAAGAGTAAAAATAAACAACATATGAACATGATGAAGCATGGCACTGAGACATTGCTAGTTTCAATAACTTCAAAAGGGATTCTGCAGAGTGGAATTGTAAAGTGTTCAAAACTGACAAGTACATTGCTGCAACACTGGTTTGTGATGCCTACTGTAGAGTGGTTTCACTAAACCATAGGCTCTCAAGAGCCTGTGTCGCTCACCTTGGTCTATGTGCATATTAAACAATGGACACAGATAAATTCATGACAAAATTGTGTTTTGGTGTTCATGATGTGTTTGTAGATCTTACTTTACTGGACATTCTTCTTGCTACAATTATCTCTATCTATAATGAACTTTGCCCAGTAATTACACTGGAAAATATATTCTAAAAATTTACAAAAATTTACAAAAATTTACAAAAATTTATGAAAATTGTTAAAAAAATTAGTATAAAGGGCAATAACTCCTTAAGGGGTAAACTGACAATTTTGGTCAGGTTGACTTATTTGTAGATCTTACTTTGCTGAACATTATTGCTGTTTACAGTTTATCTCTATCTATTATAATATTCAAGATAAAAACCAAAAACTGCAAAATTTCCTTAAAATTACTAATTCTGGGGTAGTCCAGTGGCTACAAGCATATTTCAGACAAATTGTGCACAGCCTGCTACAAGCATGAAATTTGGCATAGACCTTCCTCAACTATTACTCTTTTATTTCAGATAAGGAGGCATTTGAAAAAAAATGTCTCACTTCCGGTAAAATCCAAAATGGCGGACATTATACTTAAATCGGCCCAATATCGAAGGAGAAGGCTAGTATGTGAAAAGGTATTATTATCATGTTGCTATAATAATATTTGGTACAAACCTTTGTTATGTACTACTTTTGGATATATTATATAGATTAGATGTCTTTAAAAACTGTACTTCTGGTAAAATCCAACATGGCAGACATTGTACTATAATAAGCTTATTTTTTAGGGAGGGTGATTGAAATGTGTTTTAACGTATTGCTACTATCATTAAATTGTGCAGGAACCTTTCTTTGATGTTTCTAAGGGATACATTGTATAAGACACATGTCTTAAAAACCCTTACTTCCTGTAATATTCAAAATGGCGGACTTAGAAATATCATTTTTTTTATTTTGATATTCAACTTCTTTTCAAAATGTGAAGAAAGTGGGTTTTTCTGTGGTGGTCATTAAATTTTAGCCATTAAGTTATCCTCTAAACCACGAATCATATTCTGTTGTTGATATTTAAATACAAAGTTAACACTTCCGGTAAAAATTTGACATAAATGTCGTGTTTTGGATAGATTGATTGAAATAAAATAAAAATCACTTATGTACTAAAACATTTTAAAATTTACCACTATGTGACCCAAAAAACATGTTAATTCCCAGTCACCACCACATGCACACGATGCAGGGTACGAAAGATTGATTTTCAACATTAACAACAACCGCGGCAACCTTTCTTACATCCACAATATTAATGTGCATGCTTCTGACAAAATGATGAGGCCTCAGAAAGAGTTTTAAAAGTGATCCTCTTTGTCCTTCGTCATCCATTAGCACCTGGACTGGGTAGCATAAGAGTCAATTTCAAGCTCGTCAAACACGTGTCGTAGTATATTGTACTTTTTGCATCCTGGAAAAGACTAGACTAAGTTGAGGGAATAGCCTCAATAAGCCTTCCCTTTTGCGTAAATAGTTATTTCTTGCTTTGATAACCATGCTAACCCCATCTGATAAGTTTGTGCGATCTTACAGTAAACACCGGTGATTTAGGCGGACCAATTATCATTCTATATGTTCATACCTGTCAACTGACCCGGATTCTGCGGGTGTGACCCGAGATTTTCACAATTCTAAGGGATCACCTGGATCACCCTCCGGGTCATTGAAATAACCCGGAAATTCCGAAAATGACCCGATTTCACCCGTATTTCTTAGCCTTGAGATTGATTTTCATAAGTAATATCTTTGAAATACCGGCAAATTCGTAATTCTTCCATGAACATGCAGTTCATCTAGCTATGTAAACTGTCAAATTAAGTGACCCATTAAGTGCATGGCTTCACTTGACAGCTTTGGTGATTAACACCAATTACCTTAGCTTTAGGTCGTAAATAAATTGCCCTGTTGTTTTACAAAGATATTTCAACTAAGAGTTACTTCCCCTTATTTGTCACCATTCAAAATTATTCCTTATATTTTACGTTTTATGGGTGAAAAAGATTAAATCATAATAATATAAAATTCAAATACATATTGAAAAATAACTTTTCATTATTTTTATACCTTTATACAATTTTTAAAAAAAAGTTGAAAATTATTTTTTACATTTATACTTCCTTTAACTGTATTAATATATTTTATCATAGTCTAATTTCCTTGTCTATTGCAATATGAATGTCATACATGTAATACCTCTACATGGTATGTTTAAAGGCTAGTAGTCTCATTAAAAAAAATCTTAGATGATGACAAAAAGTAAAGGACATAAGACTATGATACATAAGTTTATAAAAATCTTTAAAAGTGTAATGAAATAATAATAAATAAGATTTAAAATGACTTAACCAAGTGAACATGCATTGATGTTTTGGTATCTTTGATATACATTATAAGAAAATGTACCATAAATACTGAAATTCAGCTCGAAAAAGTTCGTACGCGCTATGACCTGAGATTTGATTCTTCAATGCAGGTCATGACCTGCATTTTCATCGTCACAGGTTGACAGGTATGTATGTTAAAGTCACATCTTCAAATGCCATCAATGTCTCCCATGCAGTCTTTTTTCCCCTTTTCAAGCAAACAGAGAACAACCGGTAAATACATGGATCACAATATGTGTGTGTGTGATCACTCATCGCTAGTGCATTTGAAAGGTCATTGGTAGATATCTATCCAAAGCTTTTCCCCCTCCTAAAAACAATCCATAGTTTGTCTAGGTACCCCTATGTCACGGAATAGCGAAACAGTAATGACAGCATCATCAGTAACGACTGTTCGAATAATGACTCGTTTAAGTTCGTGTTTCACTGCATCAGACACATGCACCATGATTCTAGTGTCAGCCTTTTAATGTGAATATGGTGCTCAGCTTGAAATACTTCATGTGGTGGTTAAGATAGAATATCCTGAACATGTGTTGCTAAAACTACCGTATGCATCCAAGACTTCATCCACTCTTGTAACAGTTTCACGGGTTTTTTTTTACGGTAAGGGCATAATACCCTATCCGCATACTCATTATGAAATACCTTGAAACTGTAACAACAGTGGATGTAGTCTCAGATGCTTACATAGACAATACCAGTAGTTTGAAGGCTGCTACAAGAAACAAGAGCTACTTTTAGGGGAAAGCGAATACATAGACAAATCCAGGGTCAAAACAAATTTCTCAAAATAGGCTTTTTCTGAGAGATGACGACATTAAGAAAGAACTTTTAAGTTTTTATTCACAGGAGCTTGATCAATAGATTTTGAGGAAAAGGTAGTTGTAGCAACAAATGCTCAGGATGTTCTGTGTTATCCACCACATGATGGTGTTTCAAGTTTAATCTCATTTTAACATGAAGAGGCTTATACTAGAATCAAGATACATGTGTCTGATGCAGTGATACACAGACTTAACTGAGTTATGACTCGAAAAGTCGATACTGATGTTGCTGTCATTGCTGTTTCGTTATTCTGTGACATAGGGGCAGACGAACTATGGCTTGCATTTGGAAGTGGGAAAATATTTAGATATATATCTATCCATGACCTTTCAAATGCACGTTTACTTGAAAGGGAACTTTGTTGTTGACATGGATGGCTTTTAAAGATGTGACTTTATGATTAAGAATGATGATTGATCAGCCAACATCACCAGATATGGATTTGATAATGTCATTGATAAAACGATACTGGTTTTGTAGTAAGATCGAACAAACTTATCAGATGGGGTTTACACAGCAAGAAAACATGTTTTTGGAAAAAGAAAGATTTATTGATGCTATTTGAACGACTCGGTCTAGTGTTTTTCTGCATGTAAAACATGCAATATACCATGGCGGGTGTGGATGAGTAACAAGCTTGGAATTTGTTCCTATGCTAACTAGTCCAGACGCTTATGAGGCTATTTGAACGACTCGGTCTAGTTTTTTTCAGCAGTTAAAACGTGCAATATACCATGGCGGTCGTGGATGAGTAACAAGCTTGGAATTGGTTCCTATGCTTACTAGTCCAGACGCTTATGAATGGCGAAGGGGAAAATATGATCAATTGAAACCCTTTTGGACAACTCTTTGTGCGGCCTCTTCACCTCATCAGGAGCTTTTACATTATTGATTTAAAAAACAATTCTACAGACTTTTTAAATGAGGAGAATCAGCTCTCTGATTGTGAATAAACATGTATTTGCGGCCATAAATCAGTAATTTTAAAGATGTTTTAGTACTTAAGTGATTTTATTTTATTTTAATCAATCTATCCAAAACTCTACATCGAAGATCTTGACTAAGGACTCATCTTTAAAATTCACGCCATATTGGTTTTATTTACCGGAAGTGTTAACTTTGTCTTTAAACATTAACTATAGAATAGAAAAAAGAGGTTTAAAGGATAACTTAAAGCCAAAGGTTTAATGACCAGCACAACAAAAAAAAACAACATTGCTTTACATTTTGAAAAAAGTTGAATATCAAAATAAAATAATTATATTTTGTATATCCGCCATTTTGAATATTACCGGAAGTAAGGATTTTAAAGACATATGTCTTATACATTGTATCTATTAGCAGCATCACAGAAAGGTTCCTGCACAATTTAATGATAGTAGCAATACATCAAAACACAATTCAATCACCCTCCCTAAAAAATAAGCTTATTTTAGTAAAATGTCCACCATGTTGGATTTTACTGGAAGTAGGGTTTTTAAAGACAGCTTATCTATATAATATATCCAAAAATAGTACATAACAAAGGTGTGTACCAAATATTATTATAGCAGCATGATAAAAACAAATTTTCACACACTAGCCACTGATACTGGGCTGATTTAAGTATGATGTCCGCCATTTTGGATTTAACCGGAAGTGAGACATTTTTTTCAAATGCCTCCCTATCTGAAATAAAAGAGTAATAGTTGAGGAAGGTCTATGCCAAATTTCATGCTTGTAGCAGGATGTGCACAATTTTTCACAAAGCTGCCGTTCTAGGGCAGCAACACAACAACAAGTTGTCTGTTTTGTCTGAAAATTTCAGGGCAGATAGATCTTCACCTGATAAACAATCTATTCCCTGTCAGATTTGCTCTAAATGCTTTTGTTTCAGAGATATAAGCCAAAATCTACATTTCGCCCCTATGTACTATTTTTAGCCATGGCGGTTGGTTGGCAGGGTCACGCCACACATTTTTAAAACTAGCTACCCAAATGATGATTGTGGCCAAGTTTGGTTAAATTTGGCCCACTAGTTTCAGAGGAGAAGATTTTTTAAAAAATACTAAAAGTTGAGAAAAATGGTTAAAAATTGAGTATAAAGGGCAATAACTCCTTAATGGATTAACTGACAATTTTGGTCATGTTGACTTATTTGTAGATCTTACTTTGCTGAACATTATTGCTGTTTACAGTTTATCTCTATCTATAATAATATTCAAGATAATAAGCAAAAACTGCAAAATTTCCTTAAAATAACTAATACAGGGGCAGCAACCCAACAACAGGTTGTCCGATTTGTCTGAAAATTTCAGGGCATATAGATGTTTGACCTAATAGATTGTTTAACCTCATGTCAGATTTGCTCTAAATGCTTTGGTTTTAGAGTTATAAGCCAAAATCTACATTTTACCCCTATGTTCTATTTTTAGCCATGGCGGCCATCTTGGTTGGTTGGCAGGGTCGTGCCGAACATTTTTTAAACTAAATAACCAAATGATGATTGTGGCCAAGTTTGGATTAATTTGGCCCAGTAGTTAGAGAGGAAAAGATTTTTGTAAAAGATTACTAAGATTTACGAAAAATGGTTAAAAATTTACTATGAAGGGCAATAACTCCTAAAGGGGTCAACTGACCATTTCGATCGTGTTGACTTATTTGTAAATCTTACTTTGCTGAACATTATTGCTGTTTACAGTTTATCTCTATCTATAATAATTATAATATTCAAGATAATAACCAAAAACAGTAAAATTTCCTTAAAATTACCAATTTAGGGGCAGCAACCCAACAACAGATTGTCCGATTCATCTGAGAATTTCAGGGCTGATAGATGTTGACCTGAAGAACAAATTTACCTCCTGTCAGATTTGCTCTAAATGCTTTGGTTTTTGAGTTATAAGCCAAAAACTGCATTTTACCCCTATGTTCTATTTTTAGCCATGGCGGCCATCTTGGTTGGTTGGCCAGGTCACCGGACACAATTTTTTAAACTAAATACCCCAATGATGATTGTGTTTAAGTTTGGTCTAATTTGGCCCAGTAGTTTCAGAGAAAAAGATTTTTGTAAAAGTTAACGACGACAGACGACGACAGACGACGACGGACGCAAAGTGTTTGGAAAAGCTCACTTGGCCCTTCGGGCCAGGTGAGCTAAAAAGCGTCAGACAGAAACATGCTCTAAAAACAACAAACATTTTTTTGTTCTTGATGTGTAGAAATTGCCATTGTAAATAAATAAAAAAAAATATATATATGCGATATTGTAAAATTAAAGATTAAAAATATTAAAAATACAGAAACCTTAGTCTCAACTTACATTGAAGTGCATAAACGTAGCAATAACACTATGTACAATAGAGTCCCCAGTGTCTGCGAGGCCTGTGATATCAGGCATTAGCTGATTTCGTCATACATGTATCAACACAGTTACACAAACAAAATCACTCTTATTAATGTTTTAGCCTTCCGAAGGGATAAAAAATAATAAAATTGATAAGTTCTAGAGTTAATTAATAACTGCAATCCCGTGATTTACCATATTTGACCAATTTCCATAAAAAAAAATTACATCATCAGATAAAGTTTGTTTTATTTAACATGTTTAAGTCAAATTTATATCAGATTGAAATAATTTTTGCTCTGCATCCTTGGCAGTGTGTTTGGTTCAAACTCAGCAATATTTCGTAGTATAAAATCTTTTCTTTATTCAAAATAAGCTATTTTTGGAAGGCATGCACGAAATCACCGGACATTGGAGGAACTCTCAGAACAGGGTTATATTAGAAGGAGAGAGGACGAAAGACGATAATTACACATAAAATGTTACCGACTTTTCTGTAAGTGGGTGTTAATTAGTTGGGATCGACTCTCTCACAGAGGGAGATTTTGTCCTAATTACATACCTGAGTAAGAACGGAAACACCCGACATGTCATAAACTGACTGGAGATACAATTATTGAATGTTAATCAGATTTTTTCTGATATTTTTTATTAAGTAATTAAAAATTAAAATTTTATGTTAAAGTAAACTTATTACCAATAGAAATAAAACGAATATCCGTCTCATTGCCGTCAATGTTTATTTCAACAGTCATAACAGAAAGTCACTTTTACGTTGTTCCCGATAAATTTCTCAATTGCTAATATTCCTTTCAGTCATTACCGGTCACCGTAATTAAAGTACTTTGCATATTTGTATATTTTCTATGATTATTACCTGCCAATTCTCATAAACAGAAATTGACAGGTGAAGCATAAATCTTTGTTTAAAGCAATGTAGTGTTGAATAAAAATCGCTCACTAACTTTCCTTTAAACCCTCATAACTTTGTCATTTCTTTATCTTTTTTCACCGTAGACAGACGGTTGATTTTGAAATTGCGCGTCAAATCTTTTTCCAAATCATTAACACCTATGCACTGCACTGTTACTAAAAATACACCTGAACTTTAACGACCCAGTCACTGATAACAATCACGTAACATATGCGATTTATCTAATAGCCGAACTGCTCGCGGTAACAGCCCGGTACATCAGAGGGCCATGTCAAGTAGGTGATAAACATGTTGGTTTCTTTATAATTTTATCATTTTTCTCTGATCCAACTGCTATCCTGGGGATGCTAATTTTGTATCAAGCAGAGTGTTCACTCTCCTTTTCATATAACCTCCTTGGTTGAATGAAGTGAAGTCATAAGTCTTAGGTGCGCGAATACACCAGACTGCGCCGTAACCGTAGACACAAATATTATTGTTACCTGGTTGCATTCGTTATTAATCAATTCCCTAAGCAACCCTGCATTCCACTCATTAGTCTCCAATGTAACAATAGCATTTTTATAGTTGTTACATTTTGATGTAACTGTAGCCATGGAAGCCAGCACAGGCACTCGTCTCAGAAAAAAAATTTCCCATATACCTTTATATGTTATATAAATCTATATATAGGAAAAAAATATTCTGAGACAAGTGACTGTGGTAGCCAGTGCCTATAATAAACATTACACCAAATGTGTAACAGCAAAAAATGAAAAACCGCTGAACATTTTCACATGTTTACAAATAGCTTTAATGATGATAACATCTGGACTTTCACACTGACTGCCTAAGAGGAGGCCCCTCCAGCCATGCTTCAGTGATTCCCTATATAATTAACAAAAAATTTCATACAAAAAGGGGGACACAGGCCCCTGCCCCCCCTTTTTAACCCCTAAATCCGCCTCTGGACAGAAGATGTTTTTACACTGAACATAAAGGCAGTGTTAGTGACGTGCATTAGTCCCAGTGTGTGTTTCTACAGTACTGACTCAAAATCCAAAGAGAATATCATTATTTTTAGCCGATATCATCCTCTACGACTACCGTCATCGTGACCTCCCTTTTCTACGAGTTACATTGTGTATATAGTTTGTCCGTCTTAGAATACTATGTTTTTATAACTACAATACCCATCAACCATTAATCTGGTTATTTACCTGTTCCTTTTTTGTTTTACCTTGCTTGGTTTCAGTTTCGTTTCTTCAATAATCGATACGCGGGAAAGGTGTAAATGAAAACGCTATAAAAGGGAGATAACGCATACCTACACATGTCCGTCTGTCCGTCACCTGGGTTTAGAAAACTGTTAAAATTATTTGACTTTTGAATCAAATGTTTTTCGATTAAAAGTGGTTCTGGGGGGGGGGGGGGGGAGGGGGTATGGATTTTTTTGGCAAAAAAAAGGTATGTTTCCAGTTTTGGGAGAAAAAAAAATATTGTTTGTTTCACCTTCAGCTTCCACTATATGTGAGGAATTCTTTTTTTTTTCGAATTTCGGGACCTCGGGATTTCGTGTTTTTAAGCCCGGGATTTCGGGATCAGGTGTTTTTTAGCCCGGGAGTTCATATGTAATGCTAAAATTGAAAGAAAAAAAAATTTGTTTTCAACTTGTCGCCAAAAAAAAAATAGATTGTTTTTTGCCGAAGGCGTAAAAAAAAGTTTGTCCGAAAAAAAAAATACCGGATGATGATAGCCCCCGCCCCCCCCCCCACCCCCCCTAGAAAATCAAATGGTTGCTTTAATGGTGACCATTGAATGTTACATACATGACTGTGCCACTGATGACTGATTGATGTTTATCCTGTAATTAGCCAACTATTGTACAAATAACATACAAATAAATTTTTATTTGTACGTGTACTTGTACTAAACAACATCAATATTAACAAAGCAGCTAGGCTGAATTAATCTTGAAAAAATCACGAAAGACTAAAAGACATCTATCACTCCAATCTTGCCAATCTATCGTATTCCAAATATATCAATGAACTTTGAAAAGTCCCAGATAACTGGCGTCATGCAAGTGTATGTCCAGCATTTGAAAAGGCGACAAACCCGTTCCTATAAACTATCGCCCTATACCATTAACACTCAGATGCTGTAAACTTTTGAACATGTTATAGGTCCTTATAGCTAGTCATATCATTTTTAAACATTTAGAACAAATACAATTTCATATGACTAGTACAACATTGTTCCTAGCTAAGTTGTTTCGTATATATTTCATTGGTGGTATTAAATTTAAGTCACCACTGCTTACTTCATAGATGTTTCATAAGGTTAAACGGTGACAATGTATATTTCATATATTTTACAATGACTTTTCATTGCTTGGTGACTATTGGATGTTTTGTTTGATGTTAATGGTGACCATTGAATCTTACATATATGACTGTGCCATTGATGTCTCATTGATGTTTATTGGTGACCATTCAATGTTACATGCATGACTGTGCAATGATGACTGATTGATGTTTATTGGTGACCATTCAATGTTACATGCATGACTGTGCAATGATGACTGATTGATGTTTTATATTGGTGACCATTCAATGTTACATACATGACTGTGTCATTGATGACTGATTGATGTTGATTGGTGACCATTCAATGTTACATGCATGACTGTGCAATGATGACTGATTGATGTTTTATATTGGTGACCATTCAATGTTACATACATGACTGTGTCATTGATGACTGATTGATGTTGATTGGTGACCATTCAATGTTACATGCATGACTGTGCAATGGTGACTGATTGATATTAATTGGTGACCATTAAATGTAACAGACACGACTGTGTCATTGATGACTGATTGATGTTTATTGGTGACCATTCAATGTTACATGCATGACTGTGCAATGATGACTGATTGATGTTTATTGGTGACCAGTCAATGTTACGTAGATAATAATTCTTTTTTTTTTATTCCGTAAGCAAATATACAGCTCATAGGATTAAATACATACACAAATTATACAGTTTACATATACATATACAGCATTAATATATAGCGGAGTTTGGCATATAATTTACATTGGTAATAAAGGTACATTTAACAAAAAAATTAAGTGTTCCGAATTTTCTCTGCCTCATACAGGTATTTACCCAGATTATTTAATTCTTTAATATTTCTTACAGATAGTAATTGAACTAATTTGAAGGTAGATGGGTTTCTATAATAATATATCTTAATATATTTACTTCTGACATTTACATATTTATCACACTCTAATATAAAATGATATTCGTCTTCGATTACTTTCTTACTACACATATTACAAACACGCTCATTTCTGGAAATATTAAAGTATCTTCCAGTTTCTACATTAAGTGAATGTGAATTGATTCTATATTTAGTTACATATGACTGGTATAAACTGTTCAATGGTCGATTCAAATAAAATTGCAAAGTATGTCCATCATGTATATATTGATATAAATTACATTTTGAAGTATTTTCGAAAAAAGACAAGCCTTCAGCTATATAATTATCAACAATTCTTTTTTTTAAATTCATGCAAAAATAATTGACTATTTCCAACACTTTGTGCTAACCATATATCATTAAATCCATACCTGTTTAGTATGTCTCTTATTTTACAACTCCAGTTGAGTCAGTTATCATTCGGTTTAACAAAACTAGATTCGTACATGTCTTCATAAATACTACTGAATATACAATTATTAGATTCTAATAACTTCAACCAGTAACGTACCATTCTTACATATCTATTTACATTCATAACTGTGCAATGATGCCTGATTGATGTTTATTGGTGACCATTAAATGTAACAGACATGACTGTGTCATTGATGACTGATTGATGTTTATTGGTGACCATTAAATGTAACAGACATGACTGTGTCCTTGATGACTGATTGATGTTTATTGGTGACCATGAAATGTAACAGACACGACTGTGTCATTGATGACTGATTGATGTTGATCATTGAATCTTACATACATGACTGTGCATAGATGACTGATTGATGTTTATTGGTGACCATTGAATGTTACATGCATGACTGTGTCATTGATGATTGATTGATGTTTATTGGTGACCATTGAAAGTTACATACATGGATGGGTCATTGATGACTGATTGATGTTGATTGGTGACCATTGAATGTTACATACATATATGGGTCATTGAGGACTGATTGATGTTTATTGGTGACCATTGAATGTTACATGCATGACTGTGTCATTGATGATTGATTGATGTTTATTGGTGACCATTGAAAGTTACATACATGGATGGGTCATTGATGACTGATTGATGTTGATTGGTGACCATTGAATGTTACATACATATATGGGTCATTGAGGACTGATTGATGTTTATTGGTGACCATTGAATGTTACATGCATGACTGTGTCATTGATGATTGATTGATGTTTATTGGTGACCATTGAATGTTACATAAATGCCCGTGTCATTGATGTCTCATTGATACTATTTGGTGACCATTGAATGTTGCATACATATATGGGTCATTGATGACTGATTGATGTTTATTGGTGACCATTCAATGTTACTAGAATGACCTGTTTCATTGATGTGTTTTGGTGATCAATTATAAAGTGGGTTCTTTTCTTATTGGTTGGTTTTGTTGACCACTCGATGTTTCAGAGATGTCTCATTGAAGTTTTACTCTACACATACTTTTTTATTCTTAAAGATGTCATCTATGTACTATATGTATATAGTACTAAGTATGAATAGAAGGATGATTTAAGTCAAGAGACGAACGAGATAGCAACCAAGCACAAATAACAAACAGAATTTAAGGATCAATTCTTCAAATGATTTTATATCTAGTAGACAAGGATGAATTAATTTGTCGATTCTCCATGGCCTATATCGTTTTTCTGACATTTCTGTTCTTCCACTTCGCTATTAACTTCTCTGTTCTTTTGTAATCTCTGTTCCTCTAATTTCATGACCCAAGAATCACAAAACAATGCTAAAGCTCCGATAATCATCCCACAACCAATGACATAAAACGTAGCATTGTAAGATCCCGTACTATCTCGTATATAACCTAAAAGAAGAATTAAATATATGAAAATTTAAGAATACTAGTACTTATGACGCTACCCCTATTTATCCTCTCACATAATCCACATACGTTTGACGGAGACCTGTAAAGCTGGAAACATAAAGTATACTAGTAATACAATGACACATAGTGAAAATATGAAAATACAGCTGTATACTAGTGTCTGATGCAATGAGGTACCTTCCCGTTGACTGCATGTGTACAACTAGAAGGTGGGGATTTTTTTTTATCAAAGTTCCATCAGTATATATGTGCGGAAGAAATCAGAAACCCATTGATTTGTTTTTGTTGTCTTGTCTGTATTTGGGGAATATTTTTTTAAATCCTTTCTTTATAAGATAATCAACTCTACCGGTAGAGCAATTCAAACAAAGTTGTAGGACATAAATGTTCTATCAAATTGTGTTTCACTGCTTACACGTTCAGTTATGCCATTTCCGATGGTTTCAGCTTATGTAATTTCAAAGGTTTTTTTCTTATTTATTTTTTTCCTCATTGCTATTTATTTGATTGAACGTTAGGATTTTTGGACTGAATATAACAAAGTCATGACTGAGTCAAAAGAGTTTAAAATACTAGTAAATGAATAATCCAAATAACTAGGACATAATTAAAACATACCCATTAATGGTGCCATGATCGATATTGATATGCCATGCACAAGTATCAATAAAGAAAGTGCAGAAGGTAAATTATCGGCGCCGACGCTGTCTACCAATAATAAAGGAACAAATGGAAAGTAAATTGAACCAAACAGTCCGTTCACAACGCAGAACATTGCAAAACTGGTAAAATTAGTAAAGAAATTGTTGAACATAGTAACGGTACCAGTTATAAATAAGGTAATTCCTAAAATATTCGTTCTTTTGATTTTCTTAGAATCTGAAATCCAAGCAACTGAGAATCTAGCCACAACATCACATGCTCCAAATAGCATAACAATGATAGCTATTTCTTCGTCTGAAGTGTTGTTTTCACGAGCAAACGGAGGAATGTATGTAATGGTCAAGCCACAACTGAAAATACAAAAGTATGCTACAAATAATACGAGTTGAAGTTTATGGTTCTTCAAAAGTTTGAAATCAATCAAACTTGTCAATGATGTCTTTGTACAACATGTTGCTTTTGACTGTGAGCACCTAGAGACACCAACTTTCTCATTTTTACTTAAGTTGTGTATAGAACATGAAATACTTCCCGTACTGGTATACAAGTCCAGTGAGCTTCGACAAAGTTCCTTGGTCATACTCAGATTCTTTTCGTTGTAAGATATACCAAAAGTCTCCTCCAGTTGCTTTAATTTTTCGTCTTCTTTGTCGTTTAAAATTTGCGAACTTTTCTCTTCTATGGAAGAAGATATATTTTGATTTGGTCCGAAACCGAGGTCTTTGATATCCTCATTTGAATGTTTTTTCTCTTTTGCTGATTTTGAATGGACCGACTGACTAAGCTCAGCTTCTTTGTTGGTATATTTAAGAAGTTCTTCTTTTTCGATATTTCCCTCTATCGACCCGGCAGTCTCAATCAACGGTGGCAACGGGCGCAACAGCATTGCGACAATCAAATTGTGAAACAGAATCCCCGATACAAAAATCAAGGCGCCTTGTAGTCCATACACATCTATCAGCACCTGAATTATCTTAGGAAATACCAAACTGCCAATGCTTGCTCCTATGCTTGAAAAAGCATTTGCAAAGCCACGCCTTTTATCGAAATATGAAGACAGAACAACTAATCCAGGACCTAAAGTTAGTGCGCATCCAGTACCTAAAATATAATACTATGATTATTTCAAAAAAGAAAATGTAGCATTTCTTTGAGAAATCACTTTTGTTTACTAAGTATTCATTTATGTTCAGTTGTATATATTTAACTATTGGAAACTGAGATCCTTTTCTTTTGCTATAACATTTTTTTTTTGAGAATTTTCTCAAAGGTTGTTACCAATTATGTGTGCAAGTCAACACTCTTGTATTTTGGATCAAGAAACGTATACATGAAAATACAACTACGGTGTTATGAACAGTTATAAAGCTATTGAGTATTATATATAGTAGTCTTGATTATTGAGTAGATATAGGAAGACATAGTATGAGGGCCAATGAGACAACTCTCCATCCAAATAACAATTGATAAAAGTAAACCATTATAGGTCAACGTACGGCCTTCAACACGGAGCCTTTGCAGGGGCGGATCCAGCCATTTTAAAAAGGGGGGGTTCCCAACCCAGGACAAAAGAGGGGGGTTCCAACTATATGTCCCCATTCAAATGCATTGATCGGCCAAAAAAAGGGGGTTTCAGACCTCCCGGACCCCCACCCCACTTGGATCCGCCAATGATTGGCTCACACCGAACAACAAGCTATAAAACGCCCCAAAATTACTAAAATTAGTGTAAAACCATTCAAACGGGAAAACCAACGGTCTAGTCTATATAAAAACAAGAAACGAGAAACACGTATAAATTAAATAAACAAACGACAACTACTGTACATCAGATTCCTGACTTAGGACAGGTGCAAACATTTGCAGCGGGATTAAACGTTTTAATGGTACCAACCCTTCTCCCTTTTTCTTTTTCGTTATACTATAACATCACAACATAGAAAACTGACACACGATAAAATATCAATTGGAAGGCTTAACTCAAGCAAAAAACGTAAATTAACATACTATAAACGAATACTGAATTTAATCTGAGGTTCTCTCGATTATTTTCTATATTTAATTTTTATGTTTAAAATGTATGTGTCAACTTGTTTTGGTCGTTCTTTCATTATTATAAAAATTAAGGAGAAGTTGTATGCACAGGCACTTGTCTCAGAAAAAAAAATCCTATATACCTTAATATAACAATTAAGATTTACGGCATAATACGTTTAAGTAGGATTGACAACCGAGAAATCGAAAAATAACGGGAATTCGGGACTGGATGTCATTTTTCAAAAAATTTAGTTAAGTACCTTGTGTTATATTAAGGTATATAGGGGGGAAAAAATCTGAGACAAGTGCCTGTGGTTGTAGGATTGACAATGTGACCACTATCCACCAGAGTTCAAATGAAGTGGATGTAAGCAATTACATGTAGAATTCAACAATGAAAAAAAAAACTATTTATAATAATGTTTTCTTTTGAGTTTATACAGACAGAATCTTTGAAGTTAACGGATACATTTAATGGAGTTCTAATGGGGAAAAAAACATGTTTCATCACCAATTTCCAATTGTCTTGGCAATGATAAATAACTTACCAAACAAAACACTTTGCGACAGAATCAGAAATGCTACGTCTGGTGCAAACGCGTTCAGTAGATATCCAGCAGGAACAAACATTGAACCAATCATGACTAACTTTCGTGGGCCAAGTAACCTAGTTCCCGAAGAAAGTATGAACAACGCTGAAAATATTCAATTTAAGATGTCGTTACAATCTAGGTTTTAAAAATGTTATTGCTCAAATTTCGGCGAAGATTAATAAACTATACTGGAGACTTTCTACAAGTATTTTAAATCAGTGCAGTTTTATCATGTTAACACATGACATGGGTAAAATCTCTTTGTTCTTACTGTGCTATAATCTTAATAATGCACAGCTAAGGTTTAACGACCTCAGATAACTGCACAGTTCAAATCTATTCTTACCTTTAGGGGCGTTTCCTGGATTCTGACAGGGGCGTTACATGTATTCTATAAAATTAAAAAATACCAACGAGGCTTAAATTAAAATATTGTTTGTTTGCAGTTTACCGACCGACCCTTGAAAATCCTCCCGACTGTGAAAATTTTATTGCTTTAAATTTGAAGAATTTTTTTTTAATACTTCTATTGACGCGATCCGGAACTTTGGGTCCTTTCCGGAAATGATTTAAAGTCTGGGTCAATTACGCATTTCAAGTTCGGTTTTTCTTAGCTTCCCGTCAAGCGTTCATGTGACCATTTAATGATAAAGCACATGGAAATTGTTTACAGGTATCCATGAAGTCACGGAGGAGTACTTTCGCTGTCGTCTCGTGTCAATTTTAAGACAAATAACAAACAAAAAAGTTTATTAGTAAACTGTTTATACAGATTCAGGCACATGTAATGATGTGTGATGATATCATTGACGATGATGCAGCGGATATTCATAACTGACACGATAACCATTCTGTCTCAAACAAATCGGGTACAGAATCTGTGGAGCCTGACTTTATGGAACCAATTTCAGTGGTTAAAAAATTCGACAGCAGCTTGAAGTATGGCATATTTTCTACAAATCGTTGTGAAGACGACAAAGATGAAACCACTCCTCCGTGACTTAAATCTTCATGGATATCTGTAAACACGCCTGTACGCAGGTACGGAGGAAGGGCTCATTTGAAATGTTAATGGATATAGATCATGCCAAATCAATAAGAAGCAACCGTAACTACACAAAGATGTAGAGAAAATAAATGGTTAGCTTGAAAAATAAATATACTCTCTCTATATTAAATCTATCTTCGATTGCAATGAGTATGCTCCTTTAGGATAAGGGGGGCTGCCCCACTCATTTCAATTATTCTTTCTTACAATATTAAATATACCCAAACTGTGTGGCCTGTGTGAATTCAATTAAAACATGTCCTTAGGAGCTATGCTGCCAATTTTTTTTATGCATTAAAAACATTTCAGTACAGGCCATTTACTTTTAATGGGGTGCTATGGATTTCACCCCAAACTAGATTTCTTTGGTTTTCATTAAAGCCTGGCAAAAATATAACCTTATCACATATAATTAAATATTGTTAGAGGTATGAAAACAGTCGAATGTCTTAATACTTTTTTTTCAAGTTGCCTTTTTTTCAATTGAGGAAGATTCAATGGTTATTTTTTTTTATTAAAAATACACTCTTTAATACATTGTCTTATAAGTCTTTAATATATACATTTTTCTGATGAAAATACTCTACTCATGAAAACATTCTAGTCAAGAAGCATACATGTCTGAATATATTTCTTTAAAACAGTTCTAGTCATAATGACATTCCTTGTTTATAAGTGTTTAATAATTATACCATATTTTATGTCATAAATTGGATAATGACACTATGTTAAAGTTTCAGTTTTGGTTAAAAAGTTTTTTATCTGAAAATGCCTGTTCATTTGATGTTGGTTTTCAGCATGTCCAGTGTTTGTTGTTTTAAAATGTTTTTTTTTCTTCACAAGAAACTTGGTTTAGTGTAACTGCTTGTTTAAACTGTATTTTGGCTGATAAAATAAAATATTTTTCCTACCTACCGACCATTCAGTCTGAAGGTACAGTCGGAAAACTGCAAACAAACATATTTTTAAGGTTGGCCCGATTGTAGCGAGACTAAAAATGTTACTTGTCCAATTCAAGGATGAACAACCTATCCCCCCCCCCCCCCATTTTTTTTTTAAATCCGCCATTTGGCTTGAAGTTACAAAAAAAGTTGATCAATTAAACACTTTGTACAAACATCGTAGTTTCAAAATAAGAAAACAAAATGATGGATTGATTGTTTGTGTTTTTAACGTAACTTTTAAGAGCAACATTTCGGCTATTTCGTGGCGCCCAGTTTTTATTGGTTAAGGGAGCCGAAGTGCCCGGAGAAAACCACACACCTTTGACAGGAATACTGACAGTCCCAATCAATTGAAATTGGAGTCGAAAACTCCCGCATGGGGGAGTTCGCCCTCAAACCCTCAGTGTTAACTAGTGATTACAGTCAAAAAGACCTTTTTAGACGTCTTGGCAAACCAGGCCCCTGATGAAAAAAAAAGGTTTCTCCTTCCTTTTTTATTATCTAAACTGGGACATAACATATTTTATTTTGTTTCGTATGTACACAATGTAAATCTTAAATCAGTGTTTTAAAGTCAGAACAGATAATAACATTATTTTCTAGTTTCTGCCAAAAAAATCATGTATTTAAGAATATTTAGATAAATTAAATCTGATTTGAATAAGTTTTAGACTCAATGAAATTCATTACGATTTTTTTGCATATTAATTCATATAAAGGCACTCTTTGGGTATCGAATTATTTGGGGTCGGAAAGGGGTGTGTGTTAAAGATTGGAATGAGAATCATTATTTCTGTTTATTTAACATCTTAAATTTATGTACTAACATCTTCCTCGGTTCATCTTTCTTTAAACATATCAAACATATCATTAAGGAAAGAAAAGAAATTAATCTTTACTCAATAACACCGATTTGAATCGTCACTGAGTGATTAGAATTTTTTTTAAATAAATTTAACAAAATGAATGTAACAATTTAGGATGAAGCCTGAATATAAAAACAAATATTATTTAAAACTTACCAACCTCTTACTACATAAAGCCTCGTTTCCCCCTTTCTTAACTATACAAGAAACGTTCATAGGAGTCGTGGATTGCGGAATATCTTCCGCATATTTCTAAAACGTTCACGTAAATTGATGGCGTCATGTGTTAAAACAGTTATTGGCCAATCAAATCGGTATATTGGATTTAATCTGCACGTCGTTCGGGTTAATCAGGGTCACACAAGCTGTGCAGATTAAATACAATATACCGACTTGCTTGGTCAATAACTATAACTTAATTTTAGCACTAAACTTCGATTCTGAAATTGCCATTGCTTTTATAAAAAAAATAGAAATAGTTAAATTAATCAATGAAGCTTGTGAACCATAAAAGTACTAAAATTGATACTATAATGGTATAGTTTTGTATAATTGGTATATTTTGACTTATCAATTGTATCTTGCCTAGAACACAAGCGCTTTGTGTAAGCCTCGTCATTTTCTGTGTTACAGATATTTTCAGTCAATTTAAAATTTTGAAGAAAAAAATTTCAGCATATATTTCTTCTTTTTTAATGTGTTCTTGTCCCTTCTATTATGACTGAACAATGTTACCTATTTCTCTTATAGATATTTATCGTATTACTGAAAAATGTCATGGTTAATTTCGTTGGTCTAATACTTTTATGCGATATCAGATTGCAGCATCATCCATTTGCTGTTCTTCAAGGTGTGATGACTAAGAACGGTAATTTTGGACTAATTTTTCTCAGGGGCAACGGTTTAATTACTTACTCCCTGTTTTTTTTTCAAATCAGACTGAGGAAATATAGACACAGACACATATTTTTATGTTTTTATTTGGGAATTTTCTGTTTTTTAAAACAAATAACTTACACGAAAGGCTGAACATTGCTGTCTGTAAAGCTATAACGCCTGATATCAGCGAAGCGTTTGTCTTGTAAACGATTATGAACTGGATAAAGAACAGTCCAAAAGATTTGGAGATACCAACATTTAGGAATAGCTGTAAGAATATGGCTGCAATAAATATATCAACAGTGAAACAAAAAAATATTATGTTAATTTGTTATTGTTTTCTAAGAATACATGCAATTGTTCTCGTCACACATATTCATTACATATTGAAATGATCGTTGAAGCAAACAATAATACTCAATCAATCTAACAGTACTCTCATAGGCGGATCCAGCGGGGCCCTGTGAGCCCGCCCACCCCCCTTTTCGTGGGAAAAATTTGGTTGATTATATAGGGAATCACTGATACATGACTTGATTGTCCCCCTCCTTCTTAGGTCAGTCCCCCCCCCCACACACACTTATGAAAAGCTATTCTTATAACGCACACACAATAAGAGTTGCAATGAATACAGAATCATATCAGGGGATCTGACCATTACAATAAATTTTTTACTATCCATACGAGCCCCGAGTGAAAAAAGAAGCTTCTTTTTTCTATTGGGGCTCGTATGGATAGTAAAAAATTTATTGTAATCGACTAGCAATGGATTGTTGAGACTTGATATATGTTTATACATTGTAGAAAATTGTAAATAAATAAAAAAAAACACCTAACAATTTTTTTTAGTGAGGTCCAAAAAAGGGGGGCAGGGGCGGATGCAGGAATTTTCGAAAGGGGGGGTGCTAACCCAGGGCAAAGGGGGGGTGCAAAGGGGTGCAAAACATATGTCCCGATACAAATGCATTGATCGGCAAAAATAAAGGGGAGGTGCGCACCCCCGGAACCCCCCCCCCCCTGGATCCGCCACTGGGGGGTCAATGCCCCAAATACCTGTGGATCAGACGAGCACCAAAGTCTTTGACAAGTAATTGCACATGTTTTTAGTAAGTATTCTTGTTTTGGAAAATAATGAAACTTCTTTAATCATCAACGATTAAATCATATTTCTTAAAAAAACACCACAATTATCGGTTTAGATCAAAGGAAGTACACATTGATATTATGTAAACAACACAAAGATTGTCTTACCGGTACAGGTAAATATCGATCACTCCCCCCTTGGTTGGTGCCTATGTCCGCTGTACCGACAATACCCGGTGATTGAGCTGAATGCGGACGATTATAAGTTTATGTTATTACATTAACACCACGACCTGGGGACGTCATCGGTACAGCGCAGATATAAATACTAATCGAGCGGGCGTGATCGAATTTTACCTGACACGATAGCGGTTTATGATCTCGGCATCTGTATACATATCTAATGGGTTCGTACGGTCTCTTCACATGCTTTTGCTACGTAAGTGACGTATAAAGAATAAAATTGGCAACTCGGCGATCATTTTATAAATACTTAAGATAATCGTAAGAGTGGTCGTAAGTATTTCTTAGACACGCAAGAGTGGGTAGAGGCACTCTTAAGTTTACGATCAAAGTTGGTCGTAAGTTTTGACGTAAGTTCTTATGTGAAATTGGTTTTTGACTTAAGACTCGACTTAAGTGTAATCTTAGACTTACGATGTTTTGTGAAATTGGCCCCTGGATCCGCAATTGACTCAAGATGCCAAAAAAATATCATAAAAAAACATTTGTTAGGAAAACCTGAATATTCCAAATGAAGGTTTCTTGAGTGTGTTTTTAATATTTGGTTGCGGTCTTATCGACATTTACAACACTGATAAATCATTGAATCAAATCATATATTTAATACTGAGAAAAATTGACCGAACCACACCCCACCCTAAAAAAAATCAAATAAAACAAACCACACGAAATAAAAACCCAACACATTGCTAATACACGTGATCAGATGGCTCTTTCATATAGAGCTACAAAAATGAAGCATTTTATTCTTATATCGTTGTAATGGAGAAATCGAGCAGTCAAGGATGCTGCGTTTTGTTGAGATACGAATACTACGTGATTGATTCGACCAATTAAAATGATCAAAATAATTGTGTTATCATCGGTTCTTTTTTTAATTTTCACCATTGATTTGTAACAAACTTACCACACATAACAACCCATGCCCAACCTCGGTCCACTGGTCGTTGGTATTCAGTCTTTTTGACGACAGTCATTTTCTTCTAAAGAAAAAAAAAATTGTAAAGCAAATAAAAAATCTTTATATTTTGCACACTATCTCCTACTTCTAAGCAAAGCTTTCCTTAAAATACAAATTTTTCGATAAAAACAAAATGCCCTGTCAGTTAGATTCAAAACTACCGGATCAAGGAATGGTTATGCGCCTGCAAACATGTTTCATAACGCCACATTCCGTTTGTGTCTGTTTATTGTATAGTGTCTTTAGTTCAGTGGTTATCGTTTGTTGCTGTATCTCACTTTTGTCATATTTGTTTTTCATTTATTGCTTCTTACATAAACCAGTTCTCTCGTTTTTTTTTTTTTTTTTTGTTTTTTTTTTACATTTTACATGTTTAGAACTTTTATAAATTGCAATGCATTATAGGTTTTCTCATTGCTGAAGGCTTTATACGGCTATCTATACAAACTATACAAAAATGATACACACTGCATCTGTTTTTCCTATAAGGGCTGGGTAATGAAAATGAGGAAAGCCAAAACATTAATGTGTTTTGAGAGGGTGGAGTTAAGAAACCGTTTTGATCAAAATCACATTGTCAGTCTCAACCAATGAAATGTTCGTTTAGCTATTAGTATTACATATGATTTATATCAAATAACCAAAAAAACATCGCAGTAACATTCAACATAACCTCAGAAATTGACATTTTAATTTTGAAATGATACCTTATGTTGTTATCCATTCGTTTGATGTGGTTGAACTTTTGATTTTGTCATATGATTGCGAACATTCAATTTTAAATTTTCTTCGGAGTTCACGTTTTTGTTATTTTACTTTTTACGAATATAAGCAGTCAGGAGTCTACTTTGTCAAAATTATCTGCTCATTACGCCAGTTCATTCTCACAATCGTAGAAATGGAATCAATTGTAGGAATGACGCGCTGCTAATTTTGCTCTTGGAAACCGATAAATTTATCCACATTGCACCATTACGATCCTTATATGTCAGTTGTATTTTAAAAGACAAATTTATCAACTAGCTAATGAACATCAGTAAATGATCGTGTCTGCATTGATTCAACTTAAAACTATAATTGTCTGATCGGTTGTCAGGTGGAATTTTCGAAAATTCATAAACATTTAAAAAAATTCTAATTAAATATTTCGTGGAAGGGCAGACTAGATTTTTTTAGTGGTTGCAGATTTTAAACCCTAGTTATCACACACAAAAAAATATATCTTTTTCGAAGATATGCATTTTCATCACCCAACTTGAAAGACTGTCGTCAAGCACTTTTAGTTAAAAAAAAAATAGCTATTCGAACACACCTACTCTGTTTTTGTGATTCATTAGATAGGTATTTCACTTGACCCATATATTTCATCTTTTAGTACTGTGATTTTTTTATGTTATAAAGTCAACCTGTAGCTTTGATATATAAAAATGATAGCATCTGAAGCGAGACTATGTATAAAATATGCTTGCTTTGTACGATATCAAGACAAAATATTCAACTCAAACACGCCCTAACATAAAAAGGTGCACTCGATTTTCTCTTTCGATACAATTGTAACCCATTTTTTGGATTTTTTTCTTGGGTCACATAATGGAAGGGCAGACACGAAAATTACTGAATTAATAGATTGATGTTTTCCGTCCGTGGTAATTTTTTGAAAAAAATCGGAGGTTATGCATTTTCTACATCCAACTTGAAAGATACCCATGTCGTCGACTTGATAATTGTTCTGCTTAACTATGTTCTAGATCAATTGAAAACTTATGCAAATGTGTTTTTAAAATGAAACACTTCGCAATTGAGAAGAAAATTGTCATTTTATTTGTTTCTTTTAACTTTTTAAGTTTTTGTCACTATAGTAAACATTACAGTAAGCATTTATCGCATTCTCTTCTAACAAAGAGCTGCGATTCTTTTGTACTACTTCAACCGGGTTTCCGACTGTAAGTATTAATGCAGTTCGTTCCAAGAAATGCAAACTGCATGCGTGATCTTAAAATCTATTTTTTTTTATCCAGTTGCCTTTAAATTTGAAATGTATATTTAAAGACGCATACAACTTGATATAAGAAGATGTGGTATGAGTGCAAATGAGACAACTCTCCATCCAAATAACAATTTATAAAAGTAAACCATTATAGGTCAAGGTACGGCCTTCAACACGGAGCATTGGCTCACACGGAACACCAAGCTATTAAGGGTCCCAAAATTACTAGTGTAAAACCATTCAAACGGGAAAAACAACGGTCTAATCTATTTCAAAGAAACAAGAAACAGGTAAAAATTACATAAACAAACCAAACTGTTCAGATAAATTGATCATGGTCCAGCTTTACACGATGTATTTGTGTTTTATAATTTAGGCCTTCGTATACGTATCTACTAGCAATGGAACACATTTGGCGATAGAGAGTGACACATACAGTGTTGGTACTTTTTCCTTATAGACAAATTACAAATAAAAAAATTGCTATGACTTACTTAAAAATATTAGTTGCCTTATGAAAGGTCAACAGAAGAGACACAAAGCCAAAACATTGGACCGGTAATAATGTTATATCACTAACGCAAGAATTAGTTAAGTTATAATAACTTTTCTTGACATGTAGACTAATGTTTTCTGCAGATTCGTATCATGAACTACGGAAGCCGATAAGGGCCATTCAAAAAAAAAAAATATGTCGTAATTACGACATAGTATGTCGTAAAAACGACATCTTATGTCGTAATTACGACATCGCTTTGTCGTAATAACGACATCTTATGTCGTAATAACGACATCTTATGTCGTAATAACGACATATTATGTCGTAATAACGACATATCGATGTCGTTATTACGACATAATATGTTGTAATATATGTCGTTATTACGACATAAGATGTCGTAATTACGACAAAATATGTCGTTTAAACGACAAGCGATGTCGTTATTACGACAAGCGATGTCGTTATTACGACATAAGATGTCGTTATAACGACAACCTTATGTCGTAATAACGACATCGCTTTGTCGTTTAAACGACATATCTTGTCGTAATTACGACATGTTAATATTATGTCGTAATTACGAGATAGTTTCCGCGTGCGAGTTATGACATTGTCACGTGTATATTGACTTCCGGAAATGGCAAACAGTACAAAGAAGAAAGGTATGTTTAGAATTGTTAAATGTATATTGTAAGAGTTAATGGTCATATTTACATCCAAAGTCAAGAATGGAGAGATACTATTAAACAGTTTATGTTTTTAATTTAATTCAGCGAAATAGACATTATATCTCAAACAAAGAAACAAAAGTAAACAAAAATAGCGAGAAAAAAATAATATACCGCTATATTGGCAAATTTAACGATGTTTGGTTGAAACATATGCATTTGATTAATTGTTTTCCGATTAACATCGTTTACAATCACTAAACGACTCTTGCGCTCCGAAAAAATATAATGTCAATTTGAAGATTGATTATACAAGTAAGAAATTATGTATTAATTTGTTTGTGGGGTGTGCATAGAAAAGAAGAATGGATGTGTTAATATAACTCCCCGTAAAAATCTTGCGAAAAATCTAACTGTAGAAAAAAAACCAGATATATGAGGAGAATGTCACAAAAGCACCAGGCAACATAGATCATCAATATAAATGAAAGTTTACATTCAAATGCATATTTATGAGATATGGACCCAGTCTTTACAGTTTTATTCTATTGAAACATATAATATTCAGTTTTGATTTTGAAAGCATGTTGATAAAGAGAGTGGTCAAAATAATTTAATTATCGTAATATACAATGTACATGTAATGCGCTTTCTATAATGCCCATGATTTCAGCAATTACATTTTTTTTGTGCTTATTAACGTTGATGTCACGTAACACGGGGAATTGTAAAAAAAAATACATCAATTCCAAACCGGACATAGTATCACCCGATTTGTTTTCAATAAATTTGACCCTTTGCATATCTGTACATAACATGTTTGTGCTATTTATAAAAAAAACATTGAAACATTTAACAAAACGATTATGAAATAAGTTGATACTGTTTTAATATAGCGGCTTACTTTAGGTTTTATTTCATTGTTGAAGGCCATACATTTACCTTTTAATAGTTGCTTATACAGGTTTCAGTTCGTCACTGATTTGTCACGATATTTACTTTATAACAAACATGGAAAGCAAATGATTTGGTTATTTTGTAGTTCCATTTAAATGTGAATCATATAAAAATTACGCACACATATTTATAGAGGTATGAGTGTGCCGGTAAACATGGTCGATTTTCCATGGTCTGCTGGTGAGAACATGGTCTTTTTTTCTAAAATAGGGTTGCTAATTAAACAGTTAAAAATACAGTATAGAGGTTATAGAACCCAGGTCTAGGACAGCATCTATTTCCATGATGATATATATTTATCATATACTTGTAAAATATTTACTAAAATTTTACAGTTCAATAACATTTGAAAATATCAAAAGGCTATGAAAGGATTAATTTGTTTATTGACCAGATTTCTAAGAATTGCCATAGCGGGCTGATAAAGGTACCTTTATTGAATGCTTCCGGAATGTTATCACATGCCTTTCCGTTAATTTCCGTGACGTTTATCACATGCAACTTCGTGCATTTCCGGAAATTTTATTGAAAACGACAACAGAACGGTTACGCGGAAAACGGCAAGTGATAAAATAGTTGAGGAGCAAAAATGAATTAAGTAAAACATTTTTTGAAAGACATATTAAATAAGGTGACAATATGATTGAAGAACATGATAATTGTTGTGACAAAACAAATAAAATGCTTGTTATATATCAATAAAACAATTAAAGTAAAGAATTTGATTTGGTTGTCTGTAAATATTTTCTGAAATTGCAAAGAGAAGCAAAATTCAATTTTAATAGTTCTTGTCTGTATATCTTGTGCTGAAGTATATGATAAAAAGATAATTACATGTCATTTTTCATATCAGACACTTTATCGGCCCTCGTTCGTGATATCACAACCTTGGGCCGATAAACGGTTTGATATGACAAATGCCATGTAATAATCTATACTTATGTCCAGAACATGGTATAATTTTAAATATTTCAGTTTAGAACAGGGTATTTTTTTAAATGTTTTCTGGTAAGAACAGGATAAAATTTGGTTAGTGTCGTCGGCATAGTTAAACATGAAAGGATAGTCGGTAATAAACCCAGGGTCCAGTCCTGTGCCGGGGATCTCGGCTGTGGATACGACATTTTAGCGTACTACATAACATTATTCGGTGAAGCTATGAGAAAATATTTATATCCACGCTGTTATTTCAATGTTTGAGGCAAAACAGCACCCTATCATAGCAGATACATTCGGATAGTGTAATTGTATTATAAAATTTGTGGTTCACTTTTTTTTTTTTATTTATTTATTTCATTAGTATAAAGATTTTGATTAACTAACAGCAATTGATAATAGCTTTATTGAAAAGGTGAATTTAAAATTTTGCAAATCAATTCTAGGTTTAATTAAAAAAGTAGTTAACATTGCACCAAGGACAGAGTTAGGACATTAGCCAATAGATGTTCATGCATATGTAAAGGTTCAAGCACTAAAATATATGGCAAGAGTATTCAACACAGAAATTAATCCGCTGTTATATGATGCATATTACACAGGTAAACTGTTGGTTGAAACAGGGACCTTTTGTATACGTTTGTAAAACATTTAACTCGTGAAAATAATTTGAATATATCTGATATACAAAATATTGACTTTATAAAAGAAAAATAAACACATGAAAGATATTATGCAAGAAAACTATAAAAAGCTGTTCTTTAAAAAATGTAATTCTTTAACAGAAAAAAATAAATTATTTCAGTATATATATCTATAGTAAAATCAAAAAGAAATATGAAACTGAGCCAATTATTTACTTAAAGAGAATAACTTTGAAATAAGGAAAAAAAATACTAAATTAAGGGTAAGTGACAATATTTTGGAAATTGAAAGGAGTAGATACAAAAAAAAGAAGGGAAGAAAGTTTATGTCAACATTGTTGTCTAAATAAAATAGATGATGAAGAACATTTTTTATTTACATGTATAAACAATAAAGATTTGAGACTTGAATTTTTGCAGAAAGTTAGAAATATCCATTCTGATAAAGATAATATGGATTTTTTGGATACATTCGTTTTATGTCTTTCATGTCCGTCAATTATGCAATATACGGCTCCCTTTGTCAAAAAGTCATATTCACTGAGGAGGGTGGACTCAACAACTGCATGATAGATACCATTGGCGGATCCAGAAATTTGCATAAGTGGGGGCCCGCTCCAGTCACGCTTCAGTGATTCCCTATATAAGCAACCAATTTTCCCCCCAAAAAAGGGTGGGCCCGGGCACCCTGGGCCCCCTCTAAATCCGCCTCTGGGTACATATATGTATATAATATGCTATTTTTGTATGATGTATTGTGTTGATTTATATATGTCTTCTACCCCATTGAGCTTTTTCTTTTCACTCCTTAATTTTTAATGACGTAACGAACCTCGCATTAGCGTTCAAAATATTTTTCCTTTCTCAACCAATCAGAGCTCGATTGATTTCCCGGGAAAAAATTATCTCGTGCAGTGATTGTCTTCTGAACATTATTTTCAGCTCAGATTCTCAGGTGTTAAGAGGTAAGGCAATGACGGGAATTTTCAGTCCATATGCGCGAATTTCTCGAAGTGGTCTCAGTGGGAAATCTCGCGCTATTTTATATACTAGTGTATTAAATAAAATGTGTTTTACTGTTTGTTCTAGGTAGGAAGTCTCCCTCCTATTTATGAATATATTTTGATTAACTAAATCTGGCTCAAACGCTGGTTTTTGATCACGGTTTGCATTGGAGATTTAGCGAAAACTTGAGAATATTAACGTGTCCAGGCGTAATTTATTTAGAAAGCAGTTCGCTGGTTAAATGAGTTGTATTAAGAATTGAGGAATTGAAAGGTTTTGAAAAATTCTGAAAGTTGTCAGTTGGCGAATAACGAGATTCGACGGACTGTTCAGCTGATCAGTAGACTGTTGTTTATGTTAAAGTTAATTATAACTTGTGGGTTAAAGTCAGTAAAAGTTTGGGGCCATAATTTGTCGACATTCACGCGTGTCAAATCTATGACTTGAACTTGTAGACGGTAAATTTAAGTATTGGAGCGTCAACAAGCGAAATCCATATGCAAGCCCTGATCAAAACGGCAGAGTGAGTCGTTAAAGAAAATAAGATACTGAAAGAATTTATTCTTGGTCTAAGAAATCATAATATAGACTGTAGAAATAGACCCTTGACTCGCCAAACTGTAACATAACAAATTAAATGTGCAGCTGATTCATATGTGTGTTGGTTAATAAAACTGAACTTGTACCTTACTGATTTATTTTATTACGCCTTGTCCCTTGCCTGAGTTGATCCTTTGATTAACATTCATCCTGTTTACTTCCCTTTTAGTGGTAACAGATTACAAACCATTTGAGAGAAAGCATATTCAGGACAAAACGAGTGTAATGTTGTTTTATCTTCCCTTCCTTTTTTTTACTTGTATATTTGGTATATTAATCTAATACCGGTAACGTAAACTTTTTTTCTGACAAGTCAGTTGCAATTGTGGTGTCGTACTTGACCACTATCGTCTGTCTGCCCCTACATTCCTTGCTTACCCCAAGGTTTATTTGAAATGTTTTAGGTTAAACTTTACTCTGTAACATACAAATCTATAATACAGAGTGAGTGTGGGATTGCAATTCATATCCGAGTGTAAATAAACTTCAAAGATTCATACAGAGGTGCAGTTTATATCGGGGTCCGACTACTGCTACTACCAGAACTACGGAGTTTGGACGGGAATGCGGTGACTGGTGAACCAGACCCTTGTTTATTTGGTAACGGTCCAGATTATTATTCCAGTTGATCATTTAGTCCGATACTTTGATAGCATGACTGCGGTCAAGGTCAAATGTTATGACTTGGTTAGCCATCGGAGTGTCTAGACTTTCTATAATCACCATTTAAAAAAGAATCCAGAAGTTACTCCTGACCTAGTCCAAATAATTATGACGTCTTGAAAGGCTATTATAATTTTTTTCTTTGACGCCTTAGTTATAATAGCCTTTCAAGACGTCATAATTATTTGGACTACTCCTGACCGAAACTTGAAGAGTACTGAACTTCAGACATCTTGTTCCAGAATACGCATATTTAAACAAATTATAAACTGGTGGCATAGACCGGTAAAAATAATACCAAAAATAAATTAAAAGATATAAGTCGGGCATCACCCATCTTCGCTAGCCAAGGGTTACGATCCACTCCCGCTCTCTTCAGTACGATCCACTCCCGCTCTCTTCAGTACGATCCACTCCCGCTCTCTTCAGAAGAGAGCGGGAGTGGGAGTGGATCGTAACCCTTGGCTAGCGAAGATGGGCATCACCTTGAAAGAAGTCCTAGAGCGAAAGCATAGGGCAAACCCTACCTAGATCTAGATTTAGATGAAATTTTGGGTTGCTGTCTAGTTTTTATAAAGTTCGGTGACAGCATCCCAGTTTAGTTTCACTGGCACCCACGTCACATATCCACATATATTATGTAAACTCGATAAATTTATTTATAAAAACTAAAATAATCAGTTAAATCGCTTTAAAAAAATTGTTTGCGGGAAATGAAACAAAAGATTGACGAGAATGAGTTTAGGTTGAGCTTGGGCTCAATTCTATGACATGGGTACAGGCACACCTGGTTCTCCTGTATTCTTCATGGAATATGCAGGTGCTAGACCCAGGAGAAGAAGACTTGTTCCTGTTAAGGAGGAGCATAACATAAGAGTTACTTTCTCGCCAAACCTGATCGGGTCGAGAGATATAAATCTACTCCCCAGCGACTTCAATCACTACATAGTCTCATTAAAAAGGCACCTATTCCTAGCTAGGTATGAGAGTATCTATCAGGGGGATCAGTATGATATACCAGAGGTAACAAGAGTTTGGGCTGCTTTTGTGACAGTTCGGGATAAATATACAGGGAGTTCACAAACACGCTTTTCGTCACCACCGAGACTACTTCCGCGCTCGTTTAAACCCGCGTTGACAAGGTCACACAATCGGACAAATTGCCAAATAAGACATTGGTTAAGTCAATTTGAAAATTGTCGTACCATTAATTTGTGGACAGATGATCCGTGTGTTCGAATACTGTCGAAATTTTTTAGAGCTCAAGCTTTGCACTTATATAACATTTCGAGAACACTAGATTTTCTGACGTCAGAATTTTGCATTGTAATTTCCAAAACCGAAGGCCAATAAGGCCTTGAAAAACCGACCAATCGACTCAATGAACTACATTGCATTGTGGGCTACTACGAGTAAACTACTACTTAACACACGTGTAGTTAGAGGGGACTAATATGTTGTCTTGGACTGTCATTACCAATGTTTTTATTCTGCAAATATATTTAATGTAAAATATATGACATACTAGTAATCTTCAATTTGGATGCAAAGATTGAAAAAATACTGTTTTCGGGCTTCACGATTCACTTTCTTTTTCGCCTTTACAAATATGCAAGCTTTTCTTAATCCACGAAAATTGGTACTCACGAAAATAAATGAATCCACAGTAAACTATATGGCTCTTCCATTTTAATTTGAAAAGTGAATCATAGAAGGGTATGCTGCCATACCTAAAATTTGATATTTCTTTTAAAATAAGTATACAGGAACTATTCAGCTGTGACTTAGTTCAATTTATTGCCTTGATAGTGCTGCAATGGTTTTATGTTACTCTGCGCATATCTTTTCATCACATTTTTTTTAAATTTCAGCAAGCTCAATAAATATGGAGGAGAAAATTATAGCATTACTGAAAGAACGTGGGATAACTGATACACAAATAAAAAACTTGAGTGATAACAAGTTGGTAAGTATTCTTAAGTTTTAACTAACACTTATTTTCGAATAACTTGGATGTAAACTTTGCAACCTAAACAATACAATACAATACAATAGTAAATTATATTGTATTACATTGCAGTGCATTGAAAAACTATACATTTGCAATACATGTATAATACAATATGGGATTATTGCATGAATATTGGGGATTATTCCATATTGATAAAATATTAGTAGGTTTTTCATATGAATGGGATTTTGAATAAATAAGCATATTCACCTGCGGAAAAAGGATATTCACCGCGCAAAACGTCGCGTGCTTTTACGTGTATAATTTTGGTAAAAAAAACGTTTGATGTACAATTGGTTTTGGTAAATATTTTCCATTACATTAATTTCTCTCGGAATATGGAATAATACATTTAATACTGTCTTTTGTTTCGGTAAATATGTGGTTTTATTGACTTTTGAAAAAAAACTAATATTCACTTCGGCCGTTGGCCTCATTGAATATAATTTTTTTCAAAAGTCAACAAAACCACACATTTACCTCACCAAAAGACAGTAATTGTATAATATTGTCCCTAGTAGAATTTTCTATCACGCGAGCTTGCACCAATGAATGTGTTTGTAGATACTATATGTTTTTATGTTCTGTTAAATTGTTCCTTTTAAAATTGTTATACGATGATGACTGATGTACCCATATTTTGACTATTTTATTTATTAGGGCCCCGCCTTTAGGCGGGGCGCCCTATAGTGATCAGTATGTCCGTCCGTAACACTTTGTGTCCGCTCCATATCTAGAGAACCATTATGATTTTATACTATATACTTTACATGTTTATTAACCACCACCAGAGGTGTGTGTCATGATGTATGTTCAAATTCCTAGGTCCAAGGTCAAAAACTTTGGTTTCAGTTGACAACCCCGTGTCCTGTGGTGTAGATCGTGTCCGCTCCATATCTTGATACCCGTTATGATTTCAAAGTTTATACTTGACATCCATTTTAACCACCACCAGAGGGCGTGTCATGATGTATGTACAACATCCTAGGTCAAAGGTCAAGGTAAAATAAACTTTGGTTTCAGTTGACAAACCTGTGTCCTCACAGTGGTGAAGATCGTGTCCGTTCTATTATATCTTGAGAACTGTTATGATTTCAAATATTATACTTGACATCCATTTTAACCAACACCAGAGAGTGGGTCATGATGTATGTACAACTTCCTAGGTCAAAGGTCTGTCTGTCTGTTGGTCTGTCCATCGCTAACAAATTTGATCCACACTATATTTTGAGAGGACAGCTGTTATTATTTCATACTTTATACCTGACAAACATTTTCAACTTAACATATATATTAACCAACACCAGAGAATGTGTCATAATATATGCATCCTAGGTCAAAAGTCAGTCCGTCGGTCTGTTCATCTGTTCTTTGCTCTTAACAAATTGTGTCCGCTCTACCTCTCGAGAACCGTTAATATTTCATACTTTATACTTGGTGGGTCATAATTCTAAAAATATGTGACAAATATCAATTGGGCAGCACCTTTAAACATATTGTTCAAACATCAATTCATATATCCAGAAGTCACCTTAGAGTAGTCAACAATGAGTTCACATCATGCAGTCATATCAATATTATACTATGAAAGTAAGTTGAGAATATTTATCAGTTTTAACTTAAAATCTTAGAATAAAATCACACATGAGACTATGTAATAACTTCAAATAACGCTTCATATCAGATTATCCATACAACTTATTTACCCCACCTTATTGACAGCGGGGCCAACAGAGATGGCTCCCATCTCAATGGTATCTAGTTGTGTCTGTTTAGTTAACGCATCAATGTAAATATAACGGAATTTGATGAGGCTGTCATTAAAGTGAGAGGGTTAGCGCTATCAAACCAGGTTTTTAAAATCCACCATTTTCTACATTAGAAAATGCCTGTACCAAGTTAGGAATATGAGTTCTTGTCCATTTGTTTTTTGATTGAGTTAAGTCTGCCAATTGATATTTTATCGTATGTTTTTATATGTTGTGATGTTATGCTATTGTTTCAGAAAAAGGGAGAAGGTTTGGGCCCATTAAAACGTTTAATCCCGCTGCAAATGTTTGCACCTGTCCTAAGTCAGGAATCTGATGTACAGTAGTTGTCGTTTGTTTATGTAATATATTCGTGTTTCTCGTTTCTCGTTTTGTTTATATAGATTAGACCGTTGGTTTTCCCGTTTGAATGGTTTTACACTAGTAATTTTGGGGCCCTTTATAGCTTGTTGTTCGGTGTGAGCCAAGGCTCCGTGTTGAAGGCCGTACTTTAACCTATAATGGTTTAATTTTTAAATTGTTATTTGGATGGAGAGTTGTCTCATTGGCACTCACACCACATCTTCCTATATCTATTTGTTATTTGATTTTGCCATGTGATTGTGGACTTTCCGAATAGAATTTCCTCTAAGTTCAGTATTTTTGTGATTTTACCTTTTACGAGTGCAATATCTGTTCTACGAGGGACAATATATTCACCCTTTTAATGTATAATTATATAATATTTGAAATTGAAACATGGTTTTAACTAAGATTTTGTCATTGATGACGTCATGAATTTTGAAGATAAATCACTAACTTTTGGTTACTTTCTGTGGGAAATATATTATATTCCTATGCAATAAAAAACAATATAATGCACAATGGTATTGTGTTGTATTGTTTAGTATCATCTTGTATTGCAATACAATACATTTGTACACTGCAATCAATGTAATACAATACATTACAATACAATACAAACTCGTGCAATTTGAATTTTCTAGGTCTTTTTTAATTTTATATTATAGATATGTTAATTATCAAATAAAGCTGGCTAAGAATTATTTTTTTGTGGATCAAATGGTTAATGCCTTGAATGTCGACATCCTTTCATCAAGAAAAATAACTGCTTCGGTCCCTAGTTCCACCGACTGACTTTAAAAAAAATGCTGATAAGTTCTTATGATTTTTTATTACAGAGATTAATAGTTTGGTTACTTGTTTGTATTTAGAAATAGACATACAATCATCATCCGTATATACATGTAGCTTATAACTAGATCAGTTATTATTTCTTTTACATTTAAAGAGGAAATGTTCTTTGTTACAATGTATCAGTTTCATGGCATATATTACAGTCTTCTTCTCTGTGAATATTGAAATATTAACCCGTCTCTATTAGCATGATCAGAAGGTAATAATCATTCATCTAGAAGTTTTTGTGAAGGACTTTCTTATCTAATGGTCGTTCTGAAGAAGATGGAGTAGTGGTTGGTTCAGAGAGGAACATTTTGCTCCAGTACAATTATGTTTTAGCCGGTAGGGGACTATGTATTGTTAATTCAGGTTTTTCCAAGCTCCAAAAATGAAGCAAGCCTCTACATTTTTCTAGTAACAGATGTTGTTTATCCCTTAACAATGATAAATGCATGTCATAATTATGTCTGTTATTTTTTTTAGATTGATCGTGATATATTGCAAGCCATTCCAGATGATTCGTTGAAAGAATATATTCCATTAGCTGGCGATCGGTTTGTCTTAAGAGAATTTTGTAAGAAGGGACCGAAAACCAAAAAAAACACACTAATCAAGAAGTTGCGTAAAAGATTAAATATTCAGAAAGTGGATTCAGACTCCGATGAGGAACCAGTAAAAAAATCACATTTGATTGGGAACGCAAATGCCTGGAAAAAAACCAAAAAGGTCTCAATCGGCTGGCTGAACTATGACGTGTCTGCCAGCCAATTCCGACAACTGAAAATGCATGGTGGAAGTACAAGAAAATTCGATTTTCATAAAGATGATGGCACGGAAGCAGTCTTGGTAAAAGGCAAGTCCGTATTTTTCCCTGGTGGAGTGAGTAAGATAGGACACATAAATGATTTTGAAATAGAATTGAGAGATTTTTCACATGAATTGATCAAATCAGAAGACACCATTGAAGAATGGTACGACAAAACTGGGGTTTCCATGTTAAGGTTTTACATTTCAACCAAACCTATAGATAAAGAACTTCCATCTACACCTAAAAATAAAGAACTTTCAACTACACATAAAAATAAAGAACTTTCAACAACACCTAAAAATACAAAAGCAAGCATAAAACCATCAGCATTGGACACAGACCAGTCTGACAATTCCTTACCAGATCCAGAACTTGATTTTTTCTTTGGAAGCATTGATAATATTCCACCTTTACCTCCTATTGAAATCTTTGAAAGTGATCATGAGCTATATGACCCAGAAATAGCTTTCCGCACTGACAATGTTCCAAGAGAAAACAATAATGATGTGACATTAAGATATGTCCCTAATACAAGTACGCCATTAGCAGACCGTGATATAAGTTCACATTTAACATTCCAAAATGTTGGACCAGATCTCGAAAATGAGGATATTCCAACATCTGCCTCTCTTAAAATACACAGAGGAAGTTTATCAATGATGGAGATGATATGTTATTTCAAAGATCCATCCTTGATAAACAACCCGGTTTCAATTATTCGGGTCCTTCCGAACGGGGAGAAGGAAATTGCAGAGGATACAGGTGGTGTGTTGAGAGATGTGTTGAGCGAATTTTGGGGCTATTTTCTAGAGAATTGTACACTAGGTAAGACATTTAAAATTCCAAGTCTCAGACATGATTTTGGCTATATGGAGTGGAAGTCTGTTGCCCGCATCATGATGTATGGATATAAGTTTAGTGGCTATTGGCCTATTCAATTGGCCAAGACATTTATGGAACAATGTATAGCTCCAGGTGATGAAATTGAGACAAAAGAATTGATGAGTGACTTTTATCAATTTGTATCGGTACCAGATAGAGAAGTGTTTAAGAAAGCTGTGGATGATTTTTCCAGTGTAGATATCGACGAACTGTTAGATGCACTAGAGACGCATGAATGTAAGGCCAGACCTACAGACAATAATATAAAGCTTATTTTAAAAGAAATCGCACATAAAGAAATAATCCAAGCTCCAAAGTATATCATAGATTGTTGGAAAACAGTATTTGAAGAAACCAACGCAAAATTTATAGACCTGAAGAAGTTATCTGAGCTATATGAAAAACTTCAACCAACTAATAGAAAAGTTGTTCAAATTTTAAAGTTTCCAGATTTTATGGATGCACCTTGTTCAGAAGTTTCCAATTACCTTAAGAGATTTGTGAAAAACCTTGAGGCAGATACTTTGAAAAGATTTTTAAGGTTTTGTACCGGCTCAGACCTGTTGACAGCTGAATGCATCACTATTGAATTTAATAGCCTCACTGGTTTAGAGCGTAGACCAACAGCACATACTTGTGGTTGTGTTTTGAAACTGCCCAAAGTTTTCGAAGACTTTATGTCTTTTCGATCAGAGTTTGATCAAATCCTGGAACATAATTTCTGGGTGATGGATATCATATAGCTGCAACTGTTGATGAATTCTAGACATTCCTGTAGAATTTCAATACACAAATGACAATAATTTTGAGATAGAACATCTGAATTTGTTTCTGAAACTTAATCTAATTCACAAAAAGACATACTTCATTGAGAAGCAGTATCTTTGACTTTTTATAGAATATTGCAATAGTAATTTATCTTTACCTTTTTTATCACATTGTGCATAAAACCTGAAATCAGAAGGTTAAATGACATATTATAGGTAAAACAACATATACAATAGTGAGAAATTGGTTTAAATTGATGAAATCGCACTAAAATGTGATGGCAAATGAACATATGTAATGGGTCGCGGGCAATATAGATGGATACAGCAATGACAGCATATTATTTTCAGACAACTTTATGTGCAGGCAACCTATCAGATATTATGTTCATGAGCTAACACATTTTTGAGTATATATGTATATACTATTTGGGATTTCAGCTATTGTGACTAATTTTTTGTTCTTTCTAATGCTGAAACATAATTGTTTTGGTAGAATATGTAAAATGACCAACAAACAATTGCTTGTTTTATAGTAATTGATGAGATATCATTGTTTTTGTGAAGACGAAATTTTATGGTAAATACTATACTGTTTGTTGTCCATTCGTTGTCCACAGTTTGGATGATACTAAAAAAGGCTTCGATGGTAAATTATTTATATTAATTATTGTCAATTTCATTAATATCTTATTTTACCTTTTGGAGTTATAAGACTTGATTCGTTAAAAAGGGGAGCCTGTTTCCGAACCTAAACTAAAAAATATAAATTTCTGAAATCATTTCTGGATGACGGTCATATTATGACCATGAGCTGAAGGTACAGCTATTTATTTTAAAATGATAGAACATTTTCTGTTTGCTTAGTTTATATCGGTTGATGAAACATCACCATGTTATTGTAGAATGACAAAAAGTTTTTATTTTTATTTGTTATATTCTTTAATCTTAATATCAAAGGGTGTTATATGTGACAAGTTAAGCCGTTTCCGGACTTATTTGCTATTTAAGACATCTACAATATATCATATACTTGAATTACAATAATATAATATATTCGAAAATCCTGTAAGGCATATCTTAAAACATATTAATTCAGATGTCTAAATAAACATAACCTATAACATATAACATGTACTATACATGAGATGTTTTTATAAGAATTCAGATATATAATCACTGAGTTAACGAATTTATATCTGATGTACTATTTTAAAGATTTCTTTATGAATTCAGATGTCTTGTATAGCTAGTAAATATATCTAATATCAATCAAGATATATTAAATAGCGAATGAATGTTAAAACAGTTTCCCATAGCCAGATACAAATAGACTTGTGGATACTTTTAACTCTACATGTGTAAATCCTCAACTTATTTTTAACATGATTTATATTCAATCTAAGAAGATTGTTTTTTTTGTGTTCAAATAAACATTAAAGTTTGTTACATCTTTTGTTATATTGAATTTCAGGTAATATATATTGCAGTGTTTAGAAATGTGCATATATATAGAAATAATATGCTTCTGTCTGTTTGTTGCTTAGCTAGCGTGTCAAAATTCTTTTTGATCCCATTTTCATTAAACATGGTCTGTAGTATCAGAAACAGTCTTGTCACGGAACACTAAAAGGTCCATGGGAAGAACAAGAGCGACTCGTCCATTATATTTCTTTACAAATAAAAAAAAAAAGCCGGTCCACACGAAACTCCAAATCCCGAGAAAATTCAAGATCCTCGAGTGACCTGTGCCTTTCAATCAAGCTGAGACTACTATTAGTTTCAGAATCAAGTCACAAAGACTTCTGCTGCACGCACATGTTTAAATGAACATTTGTAGAATCGATCAAAGATACAATTCAATGTTCTGATTAGCCGATTTTATTCTATTCTATTCTACCATATAGTGACCGCCTTTAACAAATTGAAGATTACATTGTATGTCTCAGGAGGAAACTTAAATTGATATATATATACATTTTTTTTAGAATATGAAAAATAAAAAAATGGTTTGTATTATTAAGTAAGATGTTATAATTGAGTTAATATTGATGCTTTGAAATTGAAGATTTGAAAGAGTCTACTGAAGTGCAGTTTACAATGTTTTCCGGAAGTTTGTTCCTCGGTAATAGTTCTTGGAATATAGGATCTTTTCTGTTCTGTGTGTTGCAGGATGGAATTTGGAAGCTGTTCGAATTATAATGCCTTGCTCGTCTTTTTTGTGGGATAAATTTATTATTTTTAGGTATTGCAACCTTTTTGTGTTCAATTTTATATAGCATTACCAATCCGGAGTCGTTTCTTCTATGAGAAAGACTGCGCCGTTCAAGATGGTGTAACATGTTACCAACGGTTGAGGTGTTTCTGATTTCTATGCCCCACCTACGATAGTAGAGGGGCATTATGTGTTTGGTCTGTGCGTACGTTCGTCTGTCCCGCTTCAGGTTAAAAGTTTTTGGTCAAGGTAGTTTTTGATTAAGCTGAAGTCCAATCAACTTGAAACTTAATACACATGTTCCTTATGATATGATCTTTCTTATTTTAAAGCCAAATTAAACTTTTGACCCCAATTTCACGGTCCACTCAACATAGAAAATGAAAGTGCAAGTTTCAGGTTAAAGCTTTTGGTCAAGGCAGTTTTTGATGAAGCTGAAGTCCAATCAACTTAAAACTTAGTACATATGTTCCCTATGATATGATCTTTGTAATAGTAATGCCTAATTATATTTTTTACCAATTTTCACGGTCCATTGACCATGGAAAATGATAGTGCGAGTGGGGCATCAGTGTACTTTGGACACATTTTTGTTTTGTTACAAAACGCGGAGCCCTCTTTTGGACCTTTCAAAGCTATCTATGTCTTGTTGTAAGTATGGATCACAAACAGAGCCAACATACTCTAGTGATAGTTTTACTAGGGACGTATATGCTTGCTCTTAAATTGATGTGTTCAGGTTTCCTCCTTAGAAAGCCTTATTTCGCAGAAAGTTAAACATAAAAATAGTGATATGGAGGCGGCGTGAGCAGACTTCTTTAAAGCTTAATAACTTATAAGGTGGAAGACCTATATACTTCATACGTTGATTATATATGCCTCATGGTACGAAGTTGCCATCAGTTACATGTCCATTGTCCTTGACCTCATTTTCATGGTTCAGTGACTTCTTGAAAAAAGTGGTTATTTCTTTTTAAAATGCATTTCTCTCTTATAATGAGTAGCATGATAAATATATTTGGTATGTGCGTACTTTGCAAGATCATCATGCCCGTCAGACAGTTTTCACCTCACCTCCACCTCATGGATCAGTAAGCAAGGTTAAGTCCATATGTTAGATACTATAAGCCATAGGTCTAGCATATTCCGTGTATCATGTATGGAATGATTCTAAGGTATTTCAAAGGGAGAAAAGTTTAACGGCTGATACTAGTAGCGGTAACAGGATGGACATGAACCTCCCGTACGCTGATTGAATTTAATTTGTAGATAATATGTTACGTATACAATGATAAAGAAGCTACGATTTTTCTTTAGAGTAATAATAAACGTTCTTAAAAAGTCTCTTTTGCAGATATCAAGGCGATCAGAAAATCGGGAAAAAAAATATTTGAATGGTCTTTTTCTGATACCGTACGCACACAAATACCCCCCCCCCCCCCCCCCCCCCCAAAATCGGCCTTAAAATAGATGTTAGGTGTGTTTATTATTAATGTTCTGAATCACAAATCCTACAAGCTTTCATTTAAAACCATTGCAACTGAAATTTCCATTGGAAATTAAAAAAAAAATTAGCATGGGTGTACTGAAAATTCGACATTTTTGGGAAATGACCGATATATATACAACCCAACAATGGTAGATCTGTAAATTTGCCTTTGGAAATTCTTGGTTCTCCTGTCGCCGGGATTCGAACCCATGCTACTGAGATTTTTTTTCCAAAATCGCCTGCACTGTAACCGGCGCGCTGGACATAAACATATAAGGTTTTGATTGGATAACAACACAGAGATGTCAGTATATATTCAGGAAACTGCCCGGGGTATATACGACGTTTTCATCCCCAATTGTAGTCAAAAGTTATCACACTGTCAGAGGCTCACAGAGGGAAAATAATGACGTGCTTCAGTAAATAATAGATGTTTGATACAAAATCACGCAATTAACGCTTTTAATACTTAAATTTAATGTTGAAATTGTTCTTATGAATTATTATATACACGATAAAATTATGTTCACAGCAAATTAGAAAATCCTTCACGTATGCCGAACATATCAGGTTGGGTTTTTCAACTTATATTTATGTGTTGTAATCAAATACCTGCACTGGAAAATAACATTAAGTCAGGGGTAATCCGTAATATATGTGTAATTCAGGTCTCAGAAAGGGTATATACTGTGACTTTCCAGGCTAAGGACTTAAATTCCCTTCGCCTTCGGCTCAGGGGATATAAACTGTTAGCCGGGAATGTTACAGTATATACCCTGTCTAAGACCTGAATAACATATAATATTTGCAAATTTTGTTCTTCCCAAGTTTGACCCATCATCATAGTTGAAATATATTTTGGGAAGCTATTGTCACCACTTGGCGTCCGTCGATTATGACCAACAAGCGACAACATGGACACATCTACTTAAAATAAACCGCATGAGCGAAGTAACAAGTTTTTGACTCGCCTGCTATGAAAGTCGTAGAAAGCCAGACATACTTTAACCTATAATGGTTTACTTTTTAAATTGCTATTTGGATGGAGAGTTGTCTCATTGGCACTCACACCACATCTTCCTATATCTATATATGAATTGCAATTCCTGCGACAGCGGCGTAAATATTTTTTTGTGATTCGGTCTGTTTCTCGGTAACTGCAAGTGATAGGCCAATGGTATTTGGTCTATGGAACACTTCGCAGGTTTGTTTAGGTCAGTCTGACACCTGTCATTGACCTCATTCATTTTCATGACCCATTGACCGACCAGGTTGAAAATTTTTATGTTTTTTTATTCAATGTAACTATGAGTGGTAAATGAATGTATTGATCTATCGAATCGGCTGAAGATGCACATGTCACCTGACCGTAACCTTATTTTCATGGTCCACCAACTATGTTAACAACCTGTTAAAGTCTGTTTCAGTAACTAAATGGTAGGTCAATGATATTTGGTCAATGGATTCATCCAGGGGTGTACTGCTACTTGCCGTCTGAAACCTGTCATCTGACACTGGTCTTCAAGTTCACAGCCCATTGGTTATGTTAAACTTTTTATGATTTGTATGCCCCAAATCACATAGGTCAAGGAGGCATATAGTATTGCCCTTGTCTGGTCGTCCATACATCCGACCCTATCTTAGACTAGTAAAGTTATGCCTTTCATGTTGTTTCACATATACTTTATATGGGATAGCAATGATATTTGGTCAGTAGATAGACCTTGGGTAGTTCACCAAACAAAAAGATCACTTTGATCTACATTTTACACATGAGTGACTCGGTAAAATTTTTGCGTTTTTTTTAATTTCTCAGATACTAGAATTTATATTACCTGTCCCAAGTCAGGAGCCTGTTGTTCAGGGGTCAGACCACAATTCACATCCCTATCTATTCTACCGATTTTTTTAATTTTCACAGATTTATTACGATTTTTTTCTAAACTTTCTAACACCCGCTGCATTTTTTCGCCTGTCCCAAGTCAGGAGCCTCTGGCCTTTGTTAGTCTTATATCATTTTAATTTTAGTTTCTTGTGTAGAAATTGGAAATTACGGTATGGCGTTTATTATCACTGAACTAGTATATATTTGTTTAGGGGCCAGCTGAAGGACGCCTTCAGATGCGGGAATTTCTTGCTACATTGAAGACCTGTGGTGACCTTCTGCTGTTGTTTTTTCTATGGTCGGATTGTTGTCTCTTTGACACATTCCCCATTCCATACTCAATTTTATATCTTAAATTGTACATGAATCACCTTTCTACATATAAATTTTCAACCCATGTTTTAAGTCTACTACGAAAGAATTGCTTTCTGGAAGACAATAACTACTGAAATAACCCCTTGTTTTCTGGAAATCTTAAATAAGTTTACTGTGTAGAATGCATATACTGATATATATTTTTTTATTTTCATTTGTTACCTATTCTGACATCGGACTTCTTTTGAACTTAGTTTTACTATGCGTGTTGTTGTGTGTTTTTTCTCTCCATACGCTAGTAGTATTAGATGGTGGGGGTTGGGATTTCAAAATACACGTTCAACCCCTGCGGCATTGTTGCGCCAGTCCCAGGTCGAGAGCCTCTAGCCTTTGTTAGTCTTGCATGATTATCAATGTTAGTTTCTTGTGTATATTTCGGAGTTTACTAGTATGACGCACAGGGACTCGGTTAGCAGATTAAAATTTTGTAAATCAATGTTTTTAATTAATTTTCTTATTATTTCCTGTCTATTTGCATTACTATATTAACGTATTTGACGTTGCCATCACTAGGTTTTTTCAGTATATGGATATGGATAGTAAACTGCACATTGCCAGAAAACAAAGAAATAGTGATGGCAACGCTAAATACGTTAATATAGTTCTATCCATATCCATATACTGAAAAAAATCTAGGTTTTTTTCAGTATATGGATGTGGATAGTAAACTGCACATTGCCAGAAAACAAAGAAATAGTGATGGCAACGTTAAATACGTTCATATAGTAATGCATATGAAATAGACAGGAAATAATAACAAAAGTAATTAAAAACATTGATTTACAAAATTTTAATCTGCTAACCGAGTCCCTGTGGTATGACGTCCATTATCACTGAGCTGGTAGACAATTTTGTTAAGGGACCGATAAAGCACGCCTCTAGGTGAGGGAGTTTTTCGGTGCATTTATGACCCGACAATTATTCGTTCAAAGTTCATATTTAGGATTTTGTATATTTTTATAATATTTGCTTTTTTATCAATTATTCCGAGTCCTCATTGCGTTTTAATAATTTATCAGTTTATTGTATTCTACGCTATTCAAAAGTTACTTGTATTTTACACTTAACTATAATCCTTTCATTTAGATTAATTATCAAAGATTTATATCTGTCTTTAAGATAAAAGGTTTTGTAACAAAGAACATAGATAATTTGACACTAAGTGATAACTGCCGAAAGCCATTCTTGACAAACTTATACGAAGCATGTTTTTAATCCTTATTCCCGCTTTCGGCAAAACGCGAATTAATATTATTTATTAAAAGATATTTGATTGGTTCCTTTTCCGTATGTCAATCAGTCTTTTGTATTTCTATTTTGTATTTATTTTTATGTTGTTATTCAGTTATGTTTTGATATTTGAATTATATGGATGTGAAATAAATATGTAAACTTTCAAGCGACTTGGACTTTATCTAAACTACCGCTAGTTTCCCCCGAAACTAAGGAATAGGAGAGAGGTGACCAACAACCTGGTCATACATTTAAGACCCATTGGTAGCCTTATAAATACATATAAAAGGTACCAGGCTTATTATTAGAATTACGCCAGACGCACATTTCGACTGTAAAAGACTCATGAGTGGCGACCGAATCGAAAAACAGAAAGGCAAAATATAGTACAAGTATAACGTGTTGATCGTCGGGAGTTACAGCTGAGCGGTGAAGCTCGTAATGTGACCTTTAATTGCTTACTTAAACTACACTGTGACGTAGGTGGAGAGTTGTCTCATTGGCACTCATACCAAATTATCTTCATTTTCTTTGTTCAGTGGACCGTGAAATTGGGGTCAAAACTCTTATTTTGTATTAAAATTAGAAAGATCATATTATAAGGAACATGTGTACTAAGTTTCAAGTTGATTGGACTTCAACTTTATCAAAAACTACCTTGACCAAAAACTATACCCTGAAGTGGGACGAACAGACGGACGGACGGACGTACAGACCAGAAAACATAAAGCCCCTCTAGTATCGTAGGTGGGTCATAACTTTGAATCCTTCAAATAATTGAATTTGCCTCATTTATCTTTTGGTCAACACAGAACGAAACATGAACTATCTAGAGACTGAAAACAGTATTGTAGTATTGTATTATTTTTTGGTTTTAAAAGCACTATATTGATTTTACTGAGTATACGTCTGATTTTCAATGCTTATTTCAAAATTTTACATGTTGAAACAGAACGAATATCAATATCATCATGTGGGTTACTCGGTCATGGTGTTCACATTCACATTGTATCAGCTATATATCTTCATGAAATAAATCCCTCAGGATTTTGTACAGTGCAATTGCTGTATCAAGGCTGGTTGGTAATGAAAGAGCGTTTTCCTTCATGTAAATTCCACATAGATCCCATATGTCTTCATCACAAACTTGATCTTGACGAAAGATGCATTCAGTTTTACAGACATCGATTTTATCTTGATCCACTTCGATTCTGTAACTTCGAGTTTCATATGAAGTCGGAATCATATACATGACCATAGGTCTGCCATGTGGACAATTCTGGTTTTTTGTAGGGCGAATCTGATGTATATTCCAGGTTGTCATCACGTCATTCAATTCGTTCTAAAATAAAAATGAAAGACATTCAATAAAACAGATGATATCTCTGCTAATTTGTCAAAATCAACAATGTGAATCTGATTTAAATTTCGATTTCTTACAACACTCAAATTCAAAGAATAATGGTACACGGACTTATATAAGCTGCAAACAAGCAGCTTAAGAACGTCGTCGTTCGACCTGTTACAAACTATGCATGCACTTGAAAAGTACAAGTAACTTAAGGAGCCGATTATTTTAACTCTGAGGGGAGGGGTATGTTTTTGCCGTCAAATATAATTAGACAATGAAAAAAGAAAAAAGAAATATTCTGAGTAAAAATAACGTCAAAATACATAAAAAATCGGTCACGCCGCGTAAAAAAATACTTCAAAAAAAAAGGGAAATGAACATGAACTGCCCCCGTTCAATCAAGTTAAATGGGTCTGGCCTTTATCCTTCATTAAAAAAATTCGACAGAAAATTACACGAGTTTAAATCCATTTTTTTAAACAAACAATAAAAAGCAGCACAAAAGTCCACTCTGGCTTATTGACAAGTTATGTTAAACATATCTGGACTATGTTGAGATATAAATTAAATATGTCGGAGTTATTTCGAATCTTGACTATTAACCCCGCATGCATGACAACGAGGTAGCAACACACATATACCTTCCCAACATATTACCCTTGTATATGAAACCAGACAGCCTGCTGATTTGGCATAGCCAGGAACAATATACACTGCTCGTAAAGCTGGTTACCCGTAGATTTCTTTATGCTAATATAACTTATAAGCCCATTTTCCGTCTGAAAAAGGCATGCTCATAAGGATTAGCTTTTAATGTACAATTAACGTATACTCATTAAGCGCACAGTACCTGGTACAAATGGAACGATGAGCACAGGGAAAATTCTAAGTTTGGATGTAACACACATTCTGATTATCTGAAAGTGGTTTTTTTACTATAAGTCATATACATAATTTTATAAACGTGAACATGACGTCATCAGCGGTTTTGTTCTCATTATTTGCTTCTTATCGAAACAACATCTAACATGTGATAAGGTACTACGCGAGTTATTAGGATGGAGCACAATTTGTATGTTATTTCTAAACTATTTGGCAGAGAAAAAAAATAGAAGAGTAATTTCTTATATGAACGGGTTCAGTTAAGTCGGTTCACGTGATATGAAGTTTCAGTTTTAAAGACCATATTGATAAACTGTCAAAAATATTTAATTTATATACGCTCGCTTCGAAATAGTTGTTTTAAAAACGGTTCCACTACTCACCAAGACTCGCAAAATCTTACTGTTTCTAAAGTTTGTGCTAATGAATTATATATATACTTTGACAGTATGCGTATATTGGTTTATTATTATTATTATTATTATACCGAATAATTAAACTTCCAATCTCTTACATATTTGTAAGTCACTAAGATAAAATAGGAACTGTACTATTATTTTTCTTAATTGAAATTTTATGGATCTTGTACTGATATCCCTTATATAGTGCAATATAATGTATGCAATGTGGGCTTTGCTCATTGTTGAAGGCCGTATGATGACCTATAGTTGTTAATGGGTGTGTCATTTTGGACTCTTGAGGACAGTTGTCTCATTGGCAATCATACCACATCTTCTGTTTTATATACTTTGAGTCAACATATATCTGGAAAACCGAAGTTGTCAGCTGGTAACCTATTATCATTTCGCAACGATATTAAAATAGAATCGTTAGTAGAAAAAAATAGAGGTTCAGTTTTGTTAAAAATATGTAATTAGAGCAGTAACTTACCTGAAGCACAGACATGCAACAATACTGTATCAAATTCTTATCAAGAAGATCGCCATTATATAGACCATCATCTACCAAGACACCGAGCTTTTCAATCCAAACCTGACAGCACTGGCGTCTCAAAATGTACCAAAAACTCTCTATTCTTTGATTTCCTGTGCTTGGTCCGTAAATAAAACTTTCTTTTTCAGCTAGAAAGTTTTGAAACGCTGCTACATGACCATTTTCTGTTCCATGGTCTCCACGTACTCGAGAAGGACACCCTTTTATCTTGCTAACAGCCTCCATATAGTAGCCTGCAATAATTCTGGGATTACTACTGGTTGAATATGCATTTAGCCAAATAAGTTGTCTGGAGAATCCATCAAGGCAGCCATTTATGCAGAGACCATACCGTTTTAGTTTATCATACGAATCAAGATGCCACACGAAATCTGGGCCCCTTGCAAAATAATGTCTCCGTCTTAATCTTTTCTTTGAACGCATCTTAACGCCAACAGGATCAAGAAGCTTCATCATCATTTCAACTGTATCACGAGGAACATTTAGTCCATTCTGGGTGCACTGAAGGTGCATCCAGCGGTATCCGTAATCAGCACCACTCGAAATCTTGTCTTGTATGAAGAGCGCTGCTTCCAATACATCTGTCTTTGACTTGCGCCGCCTTAATCCGGCCCCCTTTAGTGTCCTCTTTAAGGTTCTCATACTAATGACAATCCCATGTTGTTCAGCGAGGAACTTTAAGATGTATTTGTACTCAAATCCCAAACGAAAATAGAATTTACAGATAGATGTTCTATCAATATCCATTTTAATCTGAAATAAAAAAAAATAGACAGAGATTAGCACTCAACCGTTAATAGTCCCGAGCAGCCAATAACCTATTCAAAACTGCATTAATTTTCATATTGGACCCCCGTTTTATTTTTACAGCTAATGCTTGTGTATGGGAAATATATGGTTTATGCTTAGCTGTTTAAGAATAGTGAAAATATCGACAAAGACAGTTTTAAATCTTTAAAAAAAATTATATTTGATACGTGTTTTAGCCGTTTTGTATCCAATTTGAAGTAAACAAAAATAAAATAACACATATACATTGTCTCATTTCTATTCACTATGTACTATATAGATGTAGGAAGATGTGGTGTGAGTGCCAATGAGACAACTCTCTATCCAAATAATATTTTTTTTTTTAAAGTAAACCATTATAGGTCAACGTACGGCCTTCAACATGGAGCCCTGGCTCACACCGAACAGCAAGCTATAAAGGGCCCCAAAATTACTAGTGTAAAACCATTCAAACGGGAAAACTTTTATTGAGTTCTTAGCTAAATTAAAATAATTAGCTAAACTATTCCGTAATAAAGGTTATTCTGGCATTTCTTAAAGAAATTTCTTAAATTAAACGGACGATAATGCTTTATATAAACCAGTCGCAACATTGCCCCCCCCCCCTCCCCGCGCCTGTACACCCAAAAAACTTCTTGGTCTTGTATTTTTCAAGTTTTGTGAGTTTCCTTATTGAATCCTGTTCCACTCCGTGTCCATCCTCTTTTCTAGAAATCCTGCTTGTGTCTACTGACCATTTTCATAAAATAATTTGGCTATTTACAATGAAAATTCTTAAAAACAAACCTTTCTTCTTTGTACTGTCTACCATTTCCGGAAGGCAATATACACGTGACAATGTCAAATCGAACGCGGTAACGAGAAAACCATCTCGTAATTACGACATAATTATGTTGTAATAACGACATAGCATGTCGTTATTTCGACATATTATGTCGTTATTACGACATGTTATGTCGTTATTTCGACATGTTATGTCGTAATTTCGACATATTATGTCGTAATTACGACATCATTATGTCGTTATTTCGACAAATTATGTCGTTTGAACAACATAGCGATGTCGAAATAACGACATATTATGTCGTTCTTACGACATGTTATGTCGTTATTTCAACATGTTATGTCGTTATTTCGACAGATTATGTCGTATTTACGACATCATTATGTCGTTATTTCCACAAATTATGTCGTTTAAACAACATAGCGATGTCGAAATAACGACATATTATGTCGTTATTACGACATGTTATGTCGTTATTATGACATGTTATGTCGTAATTTCGACATAATATGTCGTAATTACGACATAATTATGTCGTTCTTTCGACAAATCATGTCGTTATTACGACTTAAAATTATGTTGTTATAACGACATACTATGTCATTTTAACGACATAGCGATGTCGTTATTACGACAAACTATGTCGTAATTACGACATCTTTTTTTTTTTTTGAATGGCCCTTATCGGCTTCCGTAATGAACAACTTGATAATAAAACTTCGATATTCTGAACTTACATGTTTTCAGTACGTATGTACTGTTTGTTGTTCTTGGTGTTATAAGGTGTTACGAATCAATATAGAAACATAGGTATGATTAAACTAACCTGTAATGCAAGTGTTCAGCACCTTCGACTAAGTCTCGGCTTTTATCATAAATTGTCTGAACAAACTTTGGCATTTCATTATTTCACAACACCGAGATAGAACGATATTTATGACCTACATACAAATATATCAGATAAAAAAAAAAAAAACCACCGAAATCTATGTCTCTTTGTATTATCTCATATAATTCTATTCTGGTTGTCGAGATTACAATATTTACAGGTCTTCTCACTAGATTTATCCCGTTATATGTATTTTGTTTAGATTTTATACAAAATTATCTTTCAGTAGACAAAAGTTACTTTTGTCATGGCAAAATTCATTTTTGTAAAACAGACTTTACCTCTGTAACCTAATTTGAAAATTGGGCGACAAAAGTCAATTTTGTATGCAAATTAGTTTAGTTTGTATTCAAATCAAGACACCATCGTATTAACCAGTGATGTGACCTCCGAAGACTGTCGACGGTCATGTAACACGTTATAAACATAAATGTAGACATCAACAGTTAGCGAACTCGTGCAATTTAATTGTTCTATGTCTGTTTGATTTCATATTATTATATAGGATAAAAATATATGTGAATCATCGTTTAACCTGTACAAGAAAACGTTTTTATTGGTCGAATCAGTCAATTCGATGGGGTGCCGAATGGGACTTGAACTTTTTGTAATCAAAATCAATTTTGTGTACATAAAATTCAATTCTGTCATAACAACATCATGTTTGTCTTACAAAACTATGTGATACAGACTTCGTTTTATGAGAACTTCAATTTGTGATGACAAAATTCATTTTTGTAGACAAAACTCATTTTGTCATGACAAAATTCAATTTTGCGTGACAAAAATTCAATTTTGCGTGACAAAAATTCAATTTTGCGTGACAAAAATTCAATTTTGTCAAATGGATTATTAAATATAAACTTATTTGCATACAAAATTGACCTTTGTTACCTGATATGGAAATTAAAACACAATCAAAGTACTGAAGTACTGAACATCGGATGACCGCAGGTTCTTGTGGATGGTCAAAAGCACTTGTCACAGGAACAGATCACATCTCTATACCTGAAACTGGGGTTAATTTACTAAGATATTTTTTTCTGATACAAGTTCGTGCTTGGATGATGAATAAATGACAGGAAATTCAACCTCACCGTAATAACTATTATATTGTAGTGCAAGAAATCAGTATACCTTGGACTATTATACTTATATAATAATAGTCGTAGAGAATACACTGGTTTGTTGTTATATATATTATTAATATTACGATTGCATGTTTATATAATTTTCATCTATTTGTATATGATTATTCTATACTACTATTATTATAGTGCAGTGCAAGTGCATGGTGGACACTCTTCTGTAAAAGAAATCAAAGCCTTAAAGGCTGTAAAAGCAATTGCTGCCATGTTAATGTTTTGGGGACTTTTATTTTTCATCTACATATATAAGAATTAAACCTGAAAGGACATGGTTGTCTAGTGAAAAGCAAGAAGGTTTTGACTTTATATCAATAAAAGACTTAAGCAGGAAATCATTTTTAATATGTTTTATATTTCACAAGGAGACAACAAGTTTACCAGGCTAAAGTTGGGGATAATTATGGATTATCCCCTGGTAGTGTTTGTAACTGGGCAATAATTACTTTTATTGATTTAATTTTAACAATTTTCATAATTAATTTAAATTAACCATTCAGTTAAAACATTTCACCTTTCGAGACGCTAATGTTTAAAAATGGGACAGAAATAAAATATCTGGATCTCAATGCTCTTCAACTTTGTACTTTATTTGGCTTTTTTTAATTTTTTTTTTTAACTTTTTTGGATTCGAGCTTCACTGATGAGTCTTTTGTAGACGAAACGCGCGTCTGGCGTATATACAAAATTTAGTCCTGGTATCTATGATGAGTTTATTTACAAGACATAAACATGTAAAAAATAAATATATATTTCACCTTACTAAAAATATTTTCATAGTGTTACTTTGACATCATTTCTTAAAACTAAGTTCCACACATAATTGTTCATTTGATATGTGTCATCCTCATGCGATACGAGAAGTTTTCATGTCGCTAAATACAAAATGTAGTCTTCTTGTCGCTAAATTTATTCTTCTGGTCCGTTCTTGACGCTTCTTGTCGCTAAAATTCTTCTTGTCGTTATTAGTGAGACCGCTATTTTTAGATAACAGGTAGTCATTTACACTACACGTATAACCTGTGTAGTGATTTTTATTTTACGATTCTATACTATTAAACGAGAAGACCTCATTTTGTGTGTCGCTTCTCTTCCTTCCACAATAAATCAATCACCATGCCTCTGTGTCCTATAGGTAACATGCATAGTCGCATTTGTCATCCATTCTTATAATTATTCAGATTAAGTTATTTTGGGAGAAAAACAACAAAAAAGGTGTCAGACCACCAATTAAAAATCCCTATCTGTTCAACCAAATTTTGCAATTTTCACAGCTTTCTAAATATTTTACCTTAAGTTTAACTTCATAGAAACCAGGTATATCCTTAATTGTACATGTATCAGCTTTCTACATGCCAATTTTCACCATACCTTTAAAGCCTTCTAACAAAATAACTGACCTTCAAACAGAGGTACTCCAAGACAAAAACCTGGTTTTCTGGAAATCTAAAATTAGTATACTATGGAGCGCATTAATCCTCAATTTTTAATGCAAACTCATAGACAAGTAAATTTTGGCTCAAAATGATCTAGATATATTTCTCTTTCACCAAAAGTTTCATTTCTGCAAATTTGTTGGTTAGTTTAAGTAAACAAGGACATCAAAAGCACTATTTTGTGTCAGAGTAGGGCTACTTTTACATACGTTCTAAATTGGAGGGAGTAATTGGTGGTCTGACACCAAAAGGAGTCCGGATATGATTCCGTCATCGGACTGACTTTTAGTCATAGATAAGACTTCCGGTTTGAAACATGCACAAATACAACCAATCGTATGATAGATAGCAAAAATGAAAAATAAATAAGCCAATCAGAGCGTTCTCCATATCATGGTGTTTAGATCACAGGAACCACAACTATTATAGCTCCTTCTAGAGGACAATTATTTCTCGCATTTATATACATGTAAACTACGATTATACTACTTTATATATAGAGACTCTGTATTCTGTCTACTGTTTTCTTTGAAATGTTTACTATTTAAGATTAAATATACCAGTTGCATATATATTAAAATAAGTAAAACATGTGACACAAGTACAACCAATCGAATGATGGATAACAAAAATGAAAAATAAATAAGCCATTCAGAGTGTTCTCCATATCATGATGTTTAGATCGCAAGACTCACAACTATTATTCATACTTAGAGAGGACAATTATTTTTCGAGTTTACCTACATATAAACTACTATTATACTACTTTAATATATAGAGACTCTCTGTATTCTGTCAGGGACTTTCTATGTTAGTATAGAAAGTCTATGATTCTGTCTACTGTTTTCTTTGAAATGTTTACTATTTAAGGGGTCATACCACTTGCATGTATATTAAATTAAGTAAAACATGCTCAACTTCATCTAAAACAACCTAAAAAGGCCATTAGAGCGTTCTTCACATCATGGTGTTTAGATCGCAAGAATCACAACTATTATATATACATCCTTAGAGAGGACAATTATTTTCCGCGTTTATGATATCTACAAGTAAACTACGGTTGTAGTACTTTAATATATACTCTCTGTATTCTGTCAGGGACTTTCTATGTTAGTATAGAAAGTCCCTGATTCTGTCTACTGTTTTCTTTGAAATGTTTACTATTTAAGGGATCATACTCCTTGCATACATATTAAAATAACGGTAAAACATGCTCAACTTCATCTAAAACTACCTCGACCAAAAACTTTAACCTGAAGCGGGACAGACTAGAAAACATAATGCCCATAAATGGGGCATAAACATTTATTGTTGAAAGGGAAAATAGTGATTTGGCAAAAATGAAAGTACGGTAGAGATGAGAGGGAGGCATGACCTCTTTCGGGGCGTCGGGTTCGGGTGTTTTTAAGCTCTGGATTTGGGGATTGATCCTTACGGGATCCGGGAATATATTTTTCGATTTCGGGATTTCGGGATATGAATTTCTTTAAATTCTACATCTCGGGATTTCATGGTTATTAGCCCGGGATTTCGGGATCAGGACCCCTCCGACCACCCCTCAAATTAGCCTTAGTCGGTCTTAGTCATTTATACATGATTCATATCCTACCATTGGCATGTTAACTAATAAGGCTCTAAAAAGAAAAAAAAAGCACTGATGGATTGACCTAGAAGCGTATTTTATCAAGACTAATAATGATCTATATAAAAGCAGTTACATTTATTTCATGTTTGAAACAGTGCAAATTTTTAATTTGATTTGACTTTTACCAAAAAGAAGCCTTGTAGCAAAGGAGAAGAATAATTGTGGTCTGAGGCCAGACACACGAAAAGAATTGTATTTAACAGAAAGGAAACAAATATCGGACTTTGGGAAAAGGGAGATGGCTTTTGATACCTTCTATGAAATTCTCCATACATAATATCTTTTACAAAAATTCATCCTACAACAGTTCACAAGCTGTATATGCCCGCGATTTCGCGGGTGTGTTCTAGTAGTTTATGAATGAACGATAATTTTATGAATGAACAAGAGCACCTGACCTCTTTCTTAAACACCAATTAAACATATAAAACCGTATTTATTAAGATATAATTCAGTCAAATTTTCACCACTAAATCAACAACTGAAAGGATTCCATATTTTGTTGAAACATCGTACAACCGGAGAACAGAAATCGCAGGTATGAAAATGCACTTTTTTCACTGGTGTTGAAAACCCAAAACTAATTTGACTAATTTATGCATGACGGAAATTTAAGCGATAACAATACATCGGAGTGACCTCAAGGTCATCCTCTGTAAAAATGATTTTATGACAGAATTAAATTTTGTGTACACAAAATGATTTTGATTAGAAAAAGTTGAAGTCCCATCGGCGCCCCGTAGTACACGTATGTTACATACAAGTTTCTTAATATCAACAACCACACTTGAAAATTCTTACCACGATTCTGAGATATGAGTTTTAACAGTGCAGCGTTAACATAGTTTGCATTCTATAGATATAATACCAGTACTTTAGAATTTCAAGCAAGACCGTGCATTCAGTGGTACGAAATCTCGTCGCGATATAACCTTTTTGTGTTCATGCGGCGTAAAGCAAACAGCAATCAATCAATCAATCAATCAATAAGGCGCGTTCAGGTGTTTAGTTATCAAAACCGGTAAAAAAATGTCAACGTTGAAAGTAAAAAAAAGGGTAAATCCTAAATTGACTGATTCGATCCATAAAAAAGTTTTTTATACAGGTTAAACGATGATTCACATATATTGTTATCCTATCTATAATACTAAAATTACGAGGTCCAATTTGTCAGCCGTCATCACGTAAAAACGACGAATCAAAAAAATCAACTTTATATATAACTAATATAGTACAAAGGTGTAGATTAAAAATTACACAACTCCAGGCCCTTTTGTTTTCCACGTAATTAATATTGCCAATAATTAAGAAGTTCCGGGTCGAGTCCGATACCGATACCAATAGTATATTCACCTGTTACCGATTACCTTATCTGTACGTTCCGCATCTGACAGGCGCACCACCAAACGGTGTATTCAGGATTAATATGCTATATAGTATTACACGGGTCATAATCACAGGGTTGACACTACTTAATTGTCAAATTGTTACCTATTGTAGTATTTTAATCAGTTAGACTTTCTAAGATAACAATACGAATACTAAAAAATAAGGCGTATAGGTACAGTTTTCAATTTGTTAGCGGGCATGACATAAAACAGCGAATCAACGAATTCAACTTTATTTATAACTAATATAGGACAACGCTGTTGATTAAAAAATACTCCATTCCAGGACCTTTTGTTTTCCAAATAATTAATATTATCAATAATTGATAAGTTCCAGTTCGACGGGTTCAAACAGAAAGATTTGAAAGCAGAGAAAACTGTGTATCTTATAATCGGCATGACTTTATCAGATGACAATACTAATACTAAAATAAGGCTTGCGCATAGTTATATACTTTAATGTTTAATTCAGTCACGGACCCGCGATATCACGGGTGTGTTCTAGTATAATAATATGAAATCAAACAGACATAGAAAAATTAAATTGCACGAGTTCGCTAACTGTTGATGTCTACATTTATGTTTATAACGTGTTACATGACCGTCGACAGTCTTCGGAGGTCACATCACTGGTTAAGAGGGTGTCCATGGAAAAACCAGGCAGTGGATGGCACATGACATATTTTGTTTTCAGAATTTTTTCATCTATTTCATATCACAAATTCATTCTTTCTCAAAGTTAAATTTTGTTTTTTTATTAACTGCAACAAATAAAGAGAAAAAAAATACATAAAAAGCACTGAAAATTCATTGAAAAGGGGAGATAACTCTTCATTTTGTACAAAATTTTGTTGCATTGTTAGTGAACTTTAAAATCATTTTCTGAGCCATCCACTGTTGATTCAAAAATATCTTTAACATATATATCCTTTGTATGATATAAACATTGCATTGGGACCAAAAATTCAGTGGGAAAAAAATTCTGTTGTGCCACCCATATCATAGGATTTGCCTGATATTTACTTGGACAGCCTCTTAATAAGATAGTGTCTAGATTTGAACACAAACAAAAAACTCATAGATAAGAAAACATTCAAGTCAAAATTTGTCAAAGTAAACCATTATAGGTTAAAGTATGGTCTTCAACATGGAGCATTGGCTCACACCGAACAGCAAGCTAAAAAGGGCCTCACAAAAATGACTAGTTTTAAACCATTAAAACGGGAAAAACAACGGTCTAATCTATATAAAAAATTAGAAACGAGAAACACTTCTGAACCACATCAACAAACGACAACTACTGAACATAATGCATACTATCGAGCCCATGTATTACATTAAGTACAATTGAGAATAGAAATGGGGAATGTGTCAAAAGAGACAACAACCCTGCCAAATAAGTAGTTTATTTTGGACTTTTTATAACTTGGATATACGTTTTAGTATGTGTATATAATAAATCAAATATGAGAATTTGAGTAAAATCGGTGTACATGAATTTGACAGCTAATGCCCCTTTAATATTAATAGTATTGACGAGAGTATGTTTTGTTTTTCATCTCTTGAGTTGGAGTATTCAACTTTCAATTAAATAATACAGTTTATTTAAAACTATCTTTGAATTTAATTAAAAAAACAGCACATATATATCTGCTTACTTAAGTAAAGTATATAACATGTATAAATAGTATATATATATAACTTAGCAAACAAACACATTGTTTGATGAACACTGAACTAAGGCCAAATAAAAAAATATGTGTGTTTCCTATTACCCTACCCTTTCTATTTTTAAGCTTAAAAATAGCCTACCCTAAAGGTTTTTTTTTTTCATTTTTCTATAAGCACCGTTAAAAGTCCGAATGTCCCTACAATAGACTCAATGTTAAACAAATGGTAAATTAAAAAAATAACCCCTACCTACCTTCCCTATTTTTTCAAAGCTGTAATAGAAAAGACACATATTATTTTTTTTTTTGGCTTTATAATTATTAAAATAAGTACTATAAGTATAGCATGGCTGATAAATGCAACACTGAAAATAAAAGTCATGATCTACAAACAATTCAAAATATATAAATATATGATGAACCAGCACTATACATAATAAAACAGCAATTCTTTGGAAATTTCCTCTCAGACCTTTGCCTTCCAAATTAATTGTTATGTCATGAACACGTAGTCTAATATTATGCTACTGCTGATTGGTCAGTCTTGATTGTCTTCAGACAAACATCGTTGTTGTCGTCTCAATTCCATTTTCTTGGCTACTGGTAAACCGAACAACAATAGTAGCGCCGACAATAAATTACCAACTCCCATTATGTAGAACGATCCGGTGTACGATCCTGTACTGTCTCTTATGTAACCTTAAATATAATTTAAACACAGTCAACTCAAGTAAGTAAATCAAATATTGAAAAATATTCCTATTAAAACAAAATTTATTTAGGATGAAAGTTATAATAAAATATCTTTTGTATTTCGGTTTTCATAATCCGATACTGATTTCAAACTAACGATCGATTGAAAAATCCTTTTACACAATTACATTCAGGAATGGTACATGTAAGAGAGAAATATTAACCTGTCCTTCCCGTCCTATTTTAGTGGATGTTTTGCAGGAAATTTCTTCTCTAGGTTTTGTTTCCTTCTTTTTCATGTTTATATGATCGTAGATGTCCAAATTTTGAAAATTGAAACACTGTAAACATATCGAAATGGCCAGGTTATGGGGCACCTATATTAACTTCGTTTTTGTAGGGTTACTCAGTCTTTAGTTTTTGAAGAATTATTTTGAAGACCGATGTTTTTTCTTGTGTTTTACATTTTCTTCCATGATTTTGTCGGTCTTCGACTAAAAAAAATCGAAGTCTTCCTTCGATATCATCTTCCTCCTCTATTTTTATAAGTCGAGATAAATATACTTAATAGTTTCTCATCTATACGATACTATGAACAAAGTGTTCAATGCCTTTGGTTTGATAAAACTATCAAATTTACTATTTCAATTGATTACTACCTCCAGATTTCAATGTAAAGTTATTTATATTGCCATTAAGACAAATGACCAGCATTGTTATTTTTAAATTACGCTCGAGTTATCCATTGAACTATTCAATATCATTGTAGAGATAAATATGGCATGCCGTTCTATCAAAATTGTGTTTCACTTATAGCTCTGTATTTTTTGTATCTGATTTCTCAAATATAAAACAGAGGATTAATTTTAAAAATATAGACGTAAACTAAACGTTTAAAGATTTCTGAATAAAAGCTGATCTAACTATATACTTCGCAAAAGTGAAAGACAATTAGGTACAAGAGTCCGGCAAAAACGGGAAGTAGTACAATATGGTAGATAACGCATAACAGCTTTTTAAGTATTCGTAGAAACGTCTTACCTAAAATCGGCGCCATTGCTGATGTTGAAACTCCGTGAACCTGGAGTACAAATGCCAAAGCAGTTGACAAATTCTTTGGACCTACAGCATCAACCAGTAAAAGTGCTACCACGGAATTATACAGTCCACCAAATAATCCATAAACAACACAATAGGCTATAAATGTGTGGAAATCATGAATAAAAGAATTACACATACATGTTACTCCCATTATCATAAGTGATGCTGATATAATAGAACTTAGTTTGACTCTTTTGGAGTCGAGAATTAAAGCAACTCCAAACCTTCCAAAAAAGTCACATGTGCCAATGATGGTCACTAAGTATGAAATTTCTCTGCCTGAAATTCCACAGTCTCGTGCATATGGTGGAATATATGCCAATTGCAGTCTAGCACTAAAAATTGCGAGAAAGCCTAAAAGATACAATAGCTTCAAATGATGATTTCGTAAAATCTTGAAATTTATAACACTCAAAATGTACTTAGAAAAACAAGTTTCGGTTTCATCATCTTCTGTTTCTCTTTTAGGAATTTCCACATTTTTTGCAAGGAAAACACTTTGCACAGAGGAAGACACATCCGCTAAACTGCCAAAAATGGCCGACAAATTCGCAAACTTAGATGCATCAGCTGATTTTGGACTCCCGGTTTGAAGAGGGACCGTTGAAACACGATATTCATGTAAGTTTTCTGAAAACGTCCTCATTCTGTAATGAGTATTCGGAGGCGGAAGTTCAATCAAAAGCTTTTCGTTTTCTTTTTTTTCTTTTTCTGATTTGTTAAGTTTACTTCTTATATCGTCAGCAGAATAATACATATCTTCTTGATTCAGGTTAATTTCAATGTGGTTTCCATTTTTAGACTCATCATCCTCTTCTACCTTTACTTCCAAATTCAATCTATCTTGTGGAACAGTGTTTGTCAATGGTCTTAATAATGCAGCAAAAACAACAATATTTAAAAGCATCCCTGAAACTACAATTTGAGCACCTTGTAGTCCATACGTTTCTAAAAGAGCCTGTATAATCAGGGGAAGCAAAAGTCCTCCTAGACTACCTCCCGAGTTTGCTAAACTGTTCGCTAGACCTCTTCTTTTGTCAAAATATGAATTAAGTACTACTAAAGAAGGTCCGGCTGATGCAGCGTGGCCAATACCTGAATATAAAACATATTTAAGTAAAGTGGTAGAATATACTGTAGAGTCTACTTTGCATAATGTTTTCGGAAAGGGTGAACAGTGTTTAAGTAATAATCTTGAAGGCCCCTAATAATATAGTTTTACAATACATATCAATAAAGTACAAAAAAATAAAACACTCGTCCTGATATTATTTTACATCAAGTTGCTTGATGTATGCTTTAGTCAAAACATTTTCTAATTCTTTACAAATTCTTTTTGTGATAGGAAAACTGTAGATAACATGATCATTATTGAAATTGAGCAAAATTTTCATTTAAAACAAAGTTGATATGTTATAATAAAACCTTGTACGACTGGTATTTACTGTGACATATACTAGTTCTATATATATCATAACAAAATTAGTTCAATTGATAATTTATGAAGCAATATAAAAGTGTTTTTGCAAAACAAGAATCGAACCGAAGAAAGGAAAAATCTAACCATTATTGATCTCAATCATGCTGAATTTGTATAGATGTTAGAAGAGTATTCTTTATTAAAGAAAAATCCAAGTATGGTTTTACCTACAGCTTCCCATATAAAATTAAAAAGAAGATGTGGTATGATTGCCAATGAGACAACTCCCCACAAGAGACCAAATGACATAGAACTAACAACTATAGATCACCGTGCAAAGCTTGTACCGCATAGTCAAACAGCTATAAAAGGCCCCGAAATCACAAATGTAAAACGAGAATACTAACAGCCCATCGTTTAAACCAATATTTACTTACCAAATAATACTCCTTGTGACAGAAGTAAGAATTGTACATTTGGTGCATATGCATTTAGGAAATATCCTGCTGCCATAAGAACAGACCCAAATATTATTATAGGTCGGAAAGTAAAGAATCTATTTCCAAAGGTCAGTATCAAGAATGCTGAAATGAAATTAAAAAATATATATATGTGTGCTTTTTTAAACCCCAACACTGCAATGCTTCAAAATTGGTGAAATATTTGGTTCAAAATTCTACGCAATAACTTATTAATTATGTTATTCATAGCTTGAGTTTCAACATATTCTAAATTTACAAGGGTGAAAAAAAAATCAGTACATGTATATGAATCGTATATGATTACAAGTACAAAAATGTATTTTCAGCCAAAATACAGTTCATAATTCTATTGCATTACTGGCATTCAAATGTTTAGGTTTGAGCAGGCCCGTAGCCAGGAATTTCCAAAGGGGGGTTCGTTGGCCTCAAAAACTCGACTTTAACAGTCACAATTCGAACAGAACGTTGACTTTAACAGTCATTATTTGTTTTCAAGGGGGGGTTCGGACACCCCCCTAACCCCCCTGGCTACGGGTATGTTGAGAGTTTCCGATAAAGCTAAATCCAGGAAAGCACTACGGTTAATTTAATCTAAACAATTGACCTAGTCGTCATATGATTCCCCAAACCTCTATGTTCACAAGTCTGACCTCCATGAGACCATAACAGCGTGGACTATACCTATGTTCACTAGTCTGACCTCCATTAGACCATAACAGCGTGGACAATACCTATGTTCACTAGTCTGACCTCCATTAGACCATAACAGCGTGGACAATACCTATGTTCACTAGTCTGACCTCCATGAGACCATAACAGCGTAGACAATACCTATGTTCACTAGTCTGACCTCCATGAGACCATAATAGCGTGGACAATACCTATGTTCACTAGTCTGACCTCCATGAGACCATAACAGCGTGGACAATACCTATGTTCACTAGTCTGACCTCCATGAGACCATAACAGCGTGGACAATACCTATGTTCACTAGTCTGACCTCCATGAGACCATAACAGCGTGGACAATACCTATGTTCACTAGTCTGACCTCCATGAGACCATACTAACAGCGTGGACAATACCATTTCTTGGCGCTCTCAGGTATCATTGACTCAGTCAGATTAGGTAGTGGGGTTGTAATCAACAAACTCTTTACACTGTATCAAAAAGAAAAGTTTAAAATATTCCAGGAATTGTTGTAAATCACAATGAACATTAAAATGGCATCGCTTAGAAATAATAGTTTCAGTACTAAATAATACTTACAAGACACGCTATACACAATTTGTTGTGTTGAAATTATAACAGATACCGTTGATGCATTACTTTCGAAGGCTTCAATATATTCTACGAAAAACATCCCAAATGCTTTGTCTATGCCAATCACCATGAATGCTCTTAGAAAACATGCTGAAATAATTGGAAATGACAGTAAGAAAAAAAAAGTTTGGATAGAGTTTTTTATTTATACATAATATTTACCTCAATTGAAATACTTGGATACTTATACAATGTAATATAGCTTAGATTGTTCAGATTTATAGTCTTTTTTTGATAAGGTTGATCGTTTAATAACTATTTATACATCTATTAATTCTATATCTATCAATAAAATTAATAGGAAGAAATGATAAAAATAATGTAGCCGAAAAGCACCTAGCAATAAAGCTACCTTTTATAAATTGTTGAATATTTCATGGGATTTTTGTCTCATGCATTCATCTCACGTCCATTTGTCCTATTTTTGAATAATGTATTTTCCTTTTTAATCGACTGTAAATGAGTGTGATAAAAAGAACAATAAAGAAACTCAATTGCAACGTTCATCTAATCGTTATGGTTATACAGATTAAGTGGACGAATAAACCGTCTCATGGTTAGTTTAACAGAGGAAATAAGTAATAGTTAAATTGGTTGAAAATCATGAAAGTTCATACGAACAGATACGAACATTGGTGTATAAGAAAGCGAGAGTTTCGCTTACCCTGAACCCACCACTCTATAATACAGTGGGATTTCCAGTGACACTAGAACAATAGAAAAATCACTCTTCTTATGAAAGAGATAGAAAAGGTAGAAAAAAAGGAGAGACAATTTACGCATAAAAACCGATATGCATAGGGATGAATATCTCTTAAAACACAAAACCATTATATAACTTTTATACAACCACTATAAATAAAGTATATGCGTAAGCTAAATTTGTTAATATATGAATTTTTAATTGCCAAACATGCTGTTAATTGAACAATCTATTGTTCAACATAGGGGTGTGTAAAAAACTGCCAGATTTGACTGCATATTTTTCTTTTTTTTTGAAAAAAATATATATCAAACCTTAATAATGCAGCTTTCTGAGTATCCAATTTTTAACGTGTTCCGAAATGTAGTTTCGTCACAAGAATTTTTCAAAGTTGGGTCATTTTGTCTATATGAATGTCGGTAAATTCGTATGATCGAGCACACCGACAAGTGTATCGTTGGGACAACTCGATTTAATGTAATCAATATACGTGACAAATAACCTAATGTGAAGTTTATTAAAATCATCATAACATAATTGAACAACACATTATATTTGAAAAACATGAGTCCTATAATATAAAACTTTAAAGGTTCATATCATTTACATTCAACGTTTTTATTGGATTTTTTTTTACTACAATGTAACCTCGAGGTTAAACGTTGGTAGTAAAAAAAAATCCCAGAAAAATGTTGATTGATATTGTAAATGATATGAACCTTCGAATTCTTATAATATCGGAATAGAAAATATGTGATCCGAATTAACTATGCACGTGCATTGAAGAAGACTTTGCACTTTTATGAAGTACAGGGGGTAAGGTGTTTTTCTTAAACAATATTATGATCCCAAATTTGAGGAATTTTGTTGGCAATACATAAAAAACACTACATATAGGAAAGTATATGTTAAATCTCAATGTATTATTATTATGAAAAAACCTTCCCCCTCCCCCGATTAAGCATGTAATGGTTGAAACCTAAGGTGATTCGCACTAACTGCCTAAAAGGGGGCCCGCTTCAGTCTTGCGTCAGTGATTTAGTATATACTAGTAATAAACAAAATATTGTCTCATACTGAAAGGGGCGGCCGAGCAACCTGCACAGCCAAGCCTTTTATTGCTGACTATGCGGTATGGACTTTGCTCATTGATAAAGGCCGTACGGTTACCTAAAGTTGTTAATGTCTGTGTCATTTTGGTCTTTTGTGGATAGTTGTCTCATTGGCAATCATACCACATCTTTTTTTTTTATATTGTCTTGCAAAACAGCCAAGATTTACAAAACATTTCCAACAAAAACCTTCAGTTGGGCAATCTGACTGGAATCTAATTATCGCTACTGATAAATAATGCAACACTAATGATACATTTAAGTTTTGGAAGGATTTTATTCACAAAGAATGTTTCTCATTGATGTACATTTCTATGCTCTTGTCTTTTCGGAGTTTATATTGGAAATTAAATTGTTCGATGAAAGAGTCTAGCTCCACATTCCTATGCATATGATTGTCATATGTACGTGAGAATCATTCCATAAAACATCTGTTTGATATCCTTTCAATGCCAGACACTGTATATACATAGTGTGGGAAATCTGGCTAAACTTGTGCTGGATCAGACACTTGAATCTTACATCGTTATTGATGTTAAGCAATTAGTTTAACAGGCCATCCGGAACTGTTAGATTTGATGACAGTCTTCCTTCCATACAGAACATCACTGCAAAATAATTTGAACATTCAATTAGGTGATTATAATATAATTATTATTTGGCAATCCAAAGAGAACCTGAAAATATTAGACCAACGTACGTTTGAACAGAGATGCTAAAAAAAAATCCCCCCACAAAACCCCAGCCATTTTACTTTACAATCAAATTGAAAAAGTAGTTAGTTGCATGTCCCATCATCCTTTGGTTGTAGACCCCAGATAAATATAATCTAAATTTCGTAGCATTTTCACCACCCCCCCTTTTTTTTAACTGAATTTGTTCAAGGTATAGTGGTTTTACCCCTTTTCAGATTTCAGTATGTCATGTTGTATATATTTTATAAATAAGATGAATTTCTAGTAAGTTTCTACGATATTTTTTATCATTTGACAAAATACTATGCATCTGAATTAAATTGTTTACTATTTGAAAAAGCGCGCCTTCTTATACTTTAATTTACCTCCCATTATTTCACATAGCAACACAAATTAAAAACTGCCAGACTTTGCTGCATATCAATTTTTTCCCCCGATAAAAATATATATCATGCAACATAATCAACTTTACTAATTGGGAGAAAATCAAGGTATTCCGACCATTGGATAATATTTAAAAAAAAAATAATGAAAGGATGTCATGATTACAAGATTGATCCCTGACGACACTGAAAATCGAAAATTCACGCATTTACCTATCATATGATGATACGATGAGGTGATAAACTTAACAAGAAATAATTTACCTGATTCGTTATCATATTCACATTATGTTGACACGTCTTAGTTCGTTAATGCTGGCTCATTTTAAACAAGCTAAACAATTACAGCATCATCCGTTTTTTTTTACCGATTACCTCTAGTCAGAAGAGCGCATTGTTTACAGGGGAGGTAATATTTTGTCACCAGTTCGCCCACTGAATATATTTATATTGGAGAGTTCTCACGATTTGTTATTTTTTTTATCATTAATTATCTTGTCACTCAAAGTTGCTATACATGTTCGCTTTCATGCTGCGCACTTATATTAACAAAATTGTCAAAAAAAAAATATATCAAGCAAACAATACAGAACAACAATGATATAAACTACTAGTACAGGTATATATTAAAAATAGATGTTGACTTATTGTATTTGCATGTGTCCTTGATCCTTGAACTTAGTATAGTTATGTCGAAAATGAAAGGAGAAATGTGAAACATAAAATCGGACACTATTAATACATTTACAATGATGAAATTAACCGAGAAAAAATAAAATAAAATCTGACTTTCACCAAAGACGTATGGTACCATGATAGTATTTGTCTCGAGTGGTTTTCTTACACGTGATCGATTTCTGTTTCAAATCTGTCATTACAAAGAAATTTTACTATACCTGCTAATACAATCCAAGCCCAACCTCTATCCACAGATCCTTTCATTCTCTTTTTAAGGTTTTCTGCAGACTGTATTTCTCACGTCCAAGTTACACAAGTTCGTCCTTCATTTTCACATGAACATTCAGCGTGCAAAGTATTTTTCCATGATAAGTAATGAATTTTTTAGGTGTTATATAGAATCTTTGTCTCTAACCTCAGTCTCTAACGAGATGTTTACCGGTATCAGTAGTAATTCGTTTATTGATTTTGTTGATAACGATAAAATGACATTGGAATGTTCAAACTGACAATATTAAAATACCCAGACTGATGAAAATGTATGTAGTGATTGCACTAATACTACAATGTATTTCGTCAGGAAATAACGATCGATTTTTGCTGAAATAGCAACAATATAGCAATACTTATGGAACGCCACAGCTGTCTTATGTGGAACTCTGATATCACCTTTTATTATTAATTAATGATATTTTGTCTTTACTTTAATAATATGGTTTTGACATTAAGTAATGATGTTTTAATATAACTCAATATGGAATAGTCATTACTTAATGATATTCCGATATTACACTATATGGTTTCGTATTGACTTGATATAGTTTTGTCATTTAATATTGTTATATTAAGAGCTGTGCTTGGAAACTAAAAGACAATCAGAAGGATAAGTGTTCTCATCAAAACTAGCTAAAAATGTACTACTGTGAATTATAAGATGCACTCTATGATTCTGGGAATGAATAAATTTTTAATCCTTGTCGTGCGGGGGCCGTAATATTACAGCCGTACCCAGATCACCGTTATTTTGGCATCAATGGTGCTCCATACATTTAGAGGTCATCGTTATGCCATTTAATTCGTAGTGTATGCACATTTCCTCAATCTGACACTATTGATTGTCATCTTTCTCACTTTTAATATTCATTTTGCGCTCAAATACGAACTTTAAAATTTGATATCGGATAAAATTGTTTTTTTTTGGAGGGGTGGGCTCACCTTCAAGGTCTGAAACACGGAGTTCAGAGGACTGACACCTTGGCAAATACTGTTAACCTAAAGGCACATAACAACTGATCGTGTTTATTATCAAAATACGCCGATGAAACGACTACTTCCGGTTGCAATTCTAGTTAAAGTTCAAAATCGGAAAAAATCGGAAATGTTGGCAAGGTAATTTTGGTGCAAATGACCTTCTTTGCACTGATGAACCTAGACCAGTTTCACTCCGACCTAACAAGTCCACTCTGCATGAAAACTACAGATGAATGCATCTATTATCAGCTCTCGGACTTACAGGTCGAGAAAAAGATTAAAAACAAAACCGTCAAAATTGACGCTTTTTGCACCTGAGGACCAACTTTGGGGCAAATTACAGCATAGTGTATTGCTCAAAAGCAACAAAACAATTGTTAAGATCATTAGACTACATTCATTCTGTGTCAGAAACCTATGATGTGTCAACTATTTATTCACAATCCAAATTCAGATCTGTATCAAGCTTCAATGATGTAGTGTTCATACTTGCCCCAACTGTTCAGGGTGAGACTTCTGTGGTCTTTTGAGCAGTACACAATGCTGTTGAATATTAATTGCCTCAAAACAAATATTTGAAGAAATTTTCTTTTTAATTTCTGGAATCTGAAATGAGAAAAATTGTTTTCCCCCTTTTTTGTCCCTAATTCCTAAACAGATAGAGTTATAACTCACAACCCCAATCCTAACCATCCTTTTGTGGTGTGGAAACTTGTGATACCATATCAGGCAATTATAGACACTTTTCCACCATTTTTTTCTGGACATCAGAAAATGCTTATTTAGGCCCCTTTTATACCCCTTATTCCTAATCCAAAGGCAGTGGCGGATCCAGAAATTTTCATAAGTGGGGGCCCACTGACTGACCTAAGAGGGGGCCCGCTCCAGTCACGCTTCAGTGATTCCCTATATAAGCAACCAAATTTTTTCCCAAAAAGGGGGGGGCCCGGGCCCCCTGGGCCCCCCCTCTAAATCCGCCTCTGAAAGGGACCATAGCCCACAAAATCACTCCCAACCTTCCTTTTGTGGTTTCAAACCTTGTGTAAAAATTTCAAAGATTTATATTTACCTATACTTAAGTTATTGGCAAATTTCCAATTATGCTAAAATTATTGGCAAATTTCCAATAATACTTAAGTTCCAATGGAGTTTATTATACAAAAGTTGTTTGCAAATTTCCATAGAGTTAATTAATACTGAAGTTATTGGCAAATTTCCAATACACATCTTTTAAAGCAGTGTAAAGTAGTGCCAACATTACTTTTGGATTACCTCCCTTACACTGCTTTCAAATTGTCTTAACTGTCTTTAACCAGAAAAAAACCTTTGTTTTTTCCTTTTTTTGCCCCGAATTCATATATGGTTTGAGCCATAACTCTGCAAAGTCAATCCTAACCATCCCTTAGTAGTATGGAATCTTGTGGTATAATTTCAGAAAGATTCATACACTTTTGATATTGCTATTTGATAAAGAAATTTTCGTTTTGAATTTTCCCTGGAGTGCGGTATTTTTTGTTATTTTACTTTTCATAGAAATAGACGGGTTGGGTTAAACTAGTTTGTTGGCGACAATCCAACTTAGTGTTGCAAATATATGCATATTTGGCGTATTTCTCAACATTAGCAACTTAAACAAGACAAAAACTACAAATACGCATTACAATCGAAATTGCCAATTAAATCCTTTACAATTTATTGTTTTCAAACAGACGACATCTCCTCCACTCATCTTATGTGTTTGTATATTTTGAAAATTTATATTAGAGGGGGGAAAAAATCTTCAGTAGCAAATACAGTCAAAACGTAAAGACTTTCAAACACGCTAATGGACGCATTGATTAGAGTTGTTGATGCCTCATTTATTTTTCAATGCTTTATTCCTTTTAAATATTTTGCTATTTTCGTGGAACTATACTAGAAAGAGAATAACTGTATCCGGCAAACATGATCAGTAGACCATGCAAGATTCACATGTACCTCAGCAATATCGTCAAGGATATCATTGAGAAGTTATTATGCTTGTTATCTTTAAACTATTATACGATTGAGTGAAACTGTAATGACCAGAAGGACAACATCTTCGTATTTTCAATTGACTCTTAATATGGATTGTTATGCTTATGGATTAGCATAATTCTTATAAGCACCAGTCAAGATAAACCCTCTTCCATAAACTTATATATAATATACGTTTCCACCATTTTGTTTGTGACATACGATTTAATCATATCTTGTAAACATTCAAGACCAAAGTGCCTGGGATTATCATACGAATGCTTGCATATGCATGCCGGATGAACCTGCCTTCACGCCAACGTATAAGTTGTTATTTTGTAAATTACAGAAATGGACATTAGGAAATACACACAAAAATTTAGTAAGAAACACTTTCCTTTTTTCTGTAATGTTTAGACTGACGCAAAAAAAAAAATTAATCGAAACATACGGAAAAAGTTTCACGGCCATGTACAAAACAAACCAAGGAATAAAAGTGTAACATGGCAAAAAAGGTGTAATACGATGTATAATATGGTATACAATTACAGTTTTCTGTTGCGGTCAACATTTGTTTTTGTCAACCCCCACCCTCCCACAGTGTAGCATGTATTGCCCTATACGAAAAGACTAGCTCAAATGCTAAGCTTTAATTACAATAATGATAATTCAACATGTAGTCAATTTCTGTATTTTGGATAACCTCAACAGTCAGTCTTGCTGCAACATTTTTATTATATATTTCATTTCATATATTAAAAACTAACGTGACCAGAATGGTGAATGATGAAATAAAGAGGCACTCTTAATTTCATGATGTGCTGTCTTTTTACCGTCCAAGTGCTCATTAGTACATTTCTTCCTTATAGTGTAATTGAAAACTAATAAAAAAACGTTAAAGTGTTTCGTCAGACTAAGAATTGTCAATTTCAAAGTCTGCTAACAATTTGTTTCTCAAGTAATTTTTGAACTCAAACTTATCGAAATCAAACCACAGGCGCTTGGGTATATGATACAGATCATTTATTTTTTTATTTTTTTGTTGTTTACTAAAATATTCAATTTTCTATATTTATAATACATATCTATCACTTCTGTGCATGTCTCACCTAGTTTCGAGTGATTTATACGATTCAGAGAAAAACCCAATTTGTCTTGGTATGGATAGTAAAATTGGGGTTTTACTCTGAGTCGTTTAAATCACTCGAAACTAACTGAGACATGCACAGAAGTGACAGATATATGTATTATAAACATAGAAAATTGAAAATTTTAATCAACAACAAAAACATTTAAACAAAATATTTGTATCATATACCCAAGCGCATGCGAATCAAACCCCCCATTTTTTGTTTTAAAATATATCTATTCAAAACTTACTGTAAAGGTCGAACATATAAATTTCTATATATCACTCCAAAACCACTTATCACAATACTTACTGGAAAAAGGTGTGAAGTACAAAGATAAAAGAAGATGTGGTATGAGTGTCAATGAGACAACTCTCCATCCAAGTCACAATTTGCAAAAGTGAATGTACGGTCTTCAACACGGTGACTTGGCTAACAGAACAGCAAGCTATAAAGGGCCCCAAAATGACTAGTGTGAAACTATTCCAACAGGAAAAACAAACGATCTAATCTATATGAACTAATGATGAATTTAATTTGAAAGTCTAGTATGAGGGTTTACGGTTATATTGGAAAAGGTCAAATTATTCTACATTTAAAGGATGAAATCATATTTAACAGTGTTAGAGTTAGAGTTCGATAAGGCTGTCAAACTAATGGAATTTACTAATGGAAAAGAAAAAAGAAGACCCAAATTTAAAACAATGGTGAAATGGCATGGCCTGCTTTATCGACTATGATTGAAAATCTTATGTTGAAAACTACTTACTGAGAAAATGGACTTATTCTCGAAACACTAACAATTACATCAGAACCATGAAATTGGCATCATTTTCCCATTTTAACCCCGGCAAAAGGACAGGTATACATCTTACAACTACTCTATATACATTAATGTACATCAAATGAGATTAAAATATTGGTTTAAAGTAATTATGAAACGCACATACTGTTTCCCATTGAAACATGAGTTGAGGTAAAGTGCAAATGAACCCTGGTGATACATTATCCAGCTGTATACACATAATTAGTATCGAATTCATAACAGTGTGGCTATGGACATTGATTGGCGCACTTTAATATCCCATTGACTGGGACAGATTAGGTGAACGTTCGTCTATAACGCCCATTGCTCACGACGTCCTTAATATGAACATTTAAACCGTGGGGTCACCAAAGGTTCTCAACGCCTATATAAAATAATTCGAAATACTAATCAGGAATTTGTGTTTTGATTTATATTGATTAATTAAACGTCCTTTACTTGTGTTTTTGTTATGTTTCGACAATCAATTTTCATAATAAGATATCGCAAAGCCATGTTCTTTCAGAAAAAAGAATGACTTACTGAATGCATGTATTGATTGATTATCTTTTTCGGATTTAACAATTGCGATTGTCGAGTTATGTAATCTTTTAACTTTTATCTGGTCTAATTTTATTTTAGAACGAATGCATAATCCACTTTCAAAAGTTGTGCAAATACGAAACATAAAGACAAAATATACTTCTGCCCCGTCTTTTTCGTACTTGAAAGTCATTGGATAGTAAGAAAGCTATTTGGATTAAACCTTGTGAAATTTGCATGCATTTACGTTATTGTATTGGCAAAATGTATCATTTGGTGTATATAGGAAACTTAAACCGTTCTGCTATACTGCTACTATACTTGTGAAAAACACTTGGCAACAGAAACGCATTCATCTTATCTATATAAAAAAATCGACCCAATTTACATAGAAATGGACGTCTTCGTGCATTTGTGATCGCAAATAAAATATGTTCCGGACCTTATGAGTATTTGGACCATACGTGTATGGTTGGACCATATTAGTATACCCTTATGGTCATGATATATGCGTATGGTCCAAATACTCATATGGTCCGGAACACATACATGATATTCTGTGTGTTGTCGGTCGTCTATTAACTTTTTTCTTTTGTTGATGGATTTGACGTCTTTCTGTGAGTGATTATTTGTTCATGACTTAGGCAGCAACCATTTGATTTTCTGGGGGGGGGGGGGGGGGGGGGCTATGGTTTTTTTTTCTGTACAAACTTTTTTTTTTCGCCTGCGGCGAAAAACAATCTATTTTTTTCGCGACAAGTCGAAAACAATTTTTTTCTTTCAATTTTAGCATTACATATAGTGGCAGCAGAGGGTGAAACAAACAATTTTTTTTTCTCAGAATCAAAAACAAATTATTTTTTTCTCCAAAAACTGGAAACAAACTTTTTTTCCAAAAAAAACCATAGCCCCCCCCCCCCCCCCCCGCCCCCCCAGAAAATCAAATGGTTGCTGCCTTAAAACTTACTTGCAAATAATTTAAAAACAAGACTTGATTTATAAAAATGTCCAAACAAACCATGATTTTTTTTTAAACATACATCACATCCATTGCAAAAGGCTAACATTCGCCAGGTCTTTAATTTCAACTAAGTGAGTTGACTAAATTAATGTTGCGGACCATTTTCCAATTTCCATGCGGTATCCCTATTTTTTTTCTCGCTCATCTTTTATGTTTGTTTTTTTCATCCCAAGACCTCTTGGAGCTTTCATTCTATAAAGTGTGTATTTTGCTAATGGTCGAAGGCCATAGGGGGACCTATAGCTTGATAACGCCTGTTGGTCCCTGGAAAGAATGTGTCTGATTGCCTATCACACTTCATATTCTTATTTTAACATGCAGTTATATCTATGATAAGAATGAAAATTGAATTGTCATTGAGACAAAAACCCAACCAAAGAGCAAAAAAAAAAAAGAAAAAAAAAGCCCAAGGCAACATGTAGATCTTTCGTATCAAGGGAATTGCTATAAATATATTTATTTCAGGTTAATAGTATTAGGCCATACTCAAGTTATAAAATAGATCTTGTCAACTTTTTCAACCAGCTTCTATGTTTCTATAATGCACTGTTCATCTTTTTTGGGCTTCGACTTTTCCATTGGACAGACAATTTTGTTTTCGACTGTTTTAAAAAGATGCATTTTTTTACAAAATCATACAAGTAAGGAGTCTCTGGCCTTTGGTAGTGTTGTATGTTAATTAATGTTTGTTTATTTATTTGTTTAGGAAATAAGTATGACGTACATTTTCACTGAACTAGGACACTTTTTATAATAGTTTTTCGATATCGCTCGGGCAAAAATAATCATGAATATAATGCCTACCCATGTTAAAACTACAATAAAGTATAGTTTGCATCAATTATTTCTTGAACCTACCATTTTTTTTTTTGTCTGTGTTGGATTTGTGTGGCATTGAAAAAAACGGGTATCAACTACACAGTGCAGCTTCCAACAAGAATACAAGATTTATTGATTTTCAAAATGCGACCAAAATAAAAAATTTGCTCGCAGCGGAAAAAATTCAACAGTTTGATTTTCATTGAAATAAAATAATTGTTATGATTTACACACCGTTACTTTTTCCAATATAAATATTCGTACTATTTTGTTTGTTGTTTCCTTTATAAATTTACATCATTTTTAAAAAGACCACGCGTCTTCGATATTTAGAAGACTATAAAAGCGATGTTCATTATCTTTCTTCTGCTGTAAGTTTAATTTAGTTATTTTGTGTCATAATTGCCATCTCGTATGTTTTAAATTTGAATAAAGAAGATTCAGGTTGTCTTATACGTCAATGATACACACAAAAAAAAACGATAACAAATAAAATAAGGTGCAACATTCATTCTCCATGAAAAGAATACATCACATGGATGTAATTTTTGTAAGAAAAATACCAATTTCGTGAGAAGTTGTGTGTTGGACTTGAAGAGCCAAGGCAAACTGACAAATATCTGAATGAACGAATCGATTTATGGTATATAAAAAAAACAAAGCCCACATGGTTAGCATTGAATAAATAGAAGGCCACTCTTAAATGATCACAACGTAGAAGTTTTTGTTCTCTTAATCAATAAGATATTTTCTGAAATAACGCGGGTCCCTATTAACTTAAAAGTTTTTTTGTTTTTTTTTACCATGAATAAACTTTTTTTTTTTATTATTATTTATTGATATCAGCTCTGGACATTAATATTCTTAAAAGTGAAACTGTTGTAAGTGATGGTATAACAATTATTTAAAATAAATTCCTTAAATGATATGTGAAAAGAAAGTTTCATTTTATGTATCAAAATGTGTAACAAATGATTATTTAAATCCCCACTTGAAGGCCTCCGATAGACTGAGTGAGCATAAAATCATCGCCCACGACAAACAAGTTAAAGGTAAACTTTTCAGTACAATTACTAATAAACGTTTTACTGTCGACCACACTGTTATGAATTTCGTTCTAGAGGTGGGACATTTAAAGACGTATCGTATCCGTATCTGATACGTTGACGTATATGAACGTATCTGTGGGTTATTGCTTATAATTCATTATTTATGTGTTTAGATAGAACATGTTTATATGTTTTATTTTTGTTTTGTTAGATGTCTTTCGGTCATTAGCACGATTTTTTTTTTATTACACGATAGTTTTCAACCAATTTATGTTTACTTGTTTATAACTAAACACTCGATATTTAAACCTTTAATCATCACTTTTCAGACATGAATTTAAATAAAAACCTTGAAAATGCTAATAATTGAGTAAAAACTGTGATAAAAATTGCTAGAACAGGGAAAGAGAGGGAACAAAAAGGGATAGGGTGATGACAATTTTTGTTCTCTTTCATTTTTAATGTTTGAAAAAAAACTATTGCCTGCTAATTCATAAATGTATTATTATTGGTATCAGTCATCAATCCGACTCTGCTTATGTTGAATGGTTCAGTCCCCATTTATCCCCAAATTTAAAGTGCGCGTATAAATATTGTTAACGTTAACTTTATTTGTTTTATAATTTAACTTCACGCCTAGATTATTCTACTGATTTAAATATCGGGTGTTAAAAAACATATACAAGTATATGGATTGACACGAAAAACACGTGATTGTAAAATGTGTGTAAATGTTATCTTCTGCCGCATAATTGTGGGACTGCTGGGCGTTTAGCAACTAACAATCAATCAATCAAAATTGTCACGGTTATAGGAAGTGTGAATATATGTATCGTAGAAACATAACTTTTAGGGCAATAAATGTAAAAATAGATTTGAAAAATTAGGATTATGGTATACAAGAAGCAATAATGTAAATCCATCTTATATATCTATTAAACAATTATTAAAAAACAATTCAGTTTATATTAAAAATGAAAGAGACAACACAATGTCGTTGTCCTTTGACTATGTCTTCCAACTCCTATTCTCTCTATTGCTATATATGTATTTTAACAATAACCAATAGATACGTCAACCAGTGGCGGATCCAGAACTTTTCCTAAAAAGGGGGGGGGGGGCGCTGACTGACCTAAGGGGGGCCCACTCCAGTCATGCATCAGTGATTCCCTATATAATCAACCAAATTTTTCCCACAAAAGACCCCCCCCCCCCCTTGGATCCGCCTATGTCAACGTATCAGATACAGATACGATACGTCTTTAAATGTCCCACTTCTATCAAGGACACCTCTGACTCGGTATATGTATCGCTATGTCTTAAATAGTTATCCCATGAGGACGCGGTGTGTCAATGTAAGATCACCCCGATGGCCGAATGGGATAACTATTTTACATCCAGGCTGTTATAGATTAGACTAAAAACCATTTACAATTCATAAAATCTAGTTTAGAACGCCACACAACCATAATAATATACTTTATATATTACTATATGATGTGTACCCTTTATGACCCCGAACACGATGAGTAGATATCAACCAATGCCAACTCGCCCCAATGGCAAATCGACCCACACTATATCGCCACTTTAAAAAAAATCGCCCCCCTCTTGTTTACTGACTCGCCCCACTTTTGAAACGTAGTAAAATCAAATTGAACAGTCTGACAACTCACTTATTAACGAAAAGGGTTTAAACTCCACTGAATAAAGGTCTGCCAACTCGCCTCACTTTTAAAAATATCTTGTTTCCTTTAAGTATGTTAAGTTACTAAAGTTCGTATCCAGTCGTCCTAGTGTATTGGTATGTGTCGTGGCTTGGTATGCTAAAGGTTTTGAGTTCGAATCCCTGTGAATTTTGATAGATAGTCTTTTCCGTATAATTAATCATAAGTTTTATAGTTTATTTGACATTCCCGCCAAAATGTTACAGAACAAAGGAAAGCATGCATCACAATGAAACTGAAACGGGGGTGAGCTGGTAGGGGTGATCAGGCTCAGATCAACCCTGTTAGAACCAAGGAGCTGGGATGTAATGCATTTTACGACATTCGTCACAGGCGAGATAATAAAACCATACATTCATTCGCAAATTATTGAAATCAGGTCAGCAAGTTAAAGAGTGTTTATGAAGAGCGTTTTGATTTTGTCTCTATGTTATTTATTATGACCAAAATTCTATTTCTTGTATTTTCATCAAATTCATATAAGTGTTACAAAACTCGAGAGAGTAAATAACACATTTGTAAGGAAAGGGGCACATTCAAACTCATTGGAATACATATAGTAGCCTGTTTATTTTTTGTTTTGATAGTGTTAAGGGGAAAATGAAGAAGACTGTCTCCTTCTTTAAAAAAAATACTGCTTATTTCCTTTCCGTTTTGCGTGACGTATGATTCATGTCAGAAACGAGCAAGATTGGGCGACGGGTTTAATATATAGTAGATAATATTATGGAGATGTTTTAGAGGCACTATATTATATAATGTCATTTTGATTCCATTATTTTCAAATTAGTCTCATTGAACTTTATATATATATATATACATATATATATATATATAATATACAACTCGTCTAAACATCAACCCAACAATGTTAGATCTGTAAATTTGCGCCGGGATTCGAACCCATGCTACTGTGATATCGTGACACCAAATCGCCTGCACTGCAGCCGTCCCGCTAGACCACACGACCACCTGGGCTCTTAAAAAAAGAGCTTTCGGTGGCCATATGTTACCTTTCCACGTCAGTTTTAATCTAGCGGCGTACTATATTACATGATATATAAGGCATGAAGATGTTATTGTTACAGATCAGCTAAATTATCTATAGTAAAGGATCCTACAAATTAATGTAAGATACAGTCACAGAAAATAATTATATTCATAAGTACGTCTGAGTCAGTGACAACCCTACAACAGATGTATCCATCAATGATGGTGATACATGACTGTGTACATAATGTATATACAACTCGTCTAAACATCAACCCAACAATGTTAGATCTGTAAATTTGCTTTCGCAAATTTTTGGTTCTTCCCTCGCCGGGATTCGAACCCATGCTACTGTGATATCGTGACACCAAATCGCCTGCACTGCAGCCGTCCCGCTAGACCACACGACCACCTGGGCTCTCAAAAAAAGAGCTTTCGGTGGCCATATGTTACCTTTCCACGTCAGTTTTAATCTAGCGGCGTACTACAGTACATGATATATAAGGCATGAAGATGTTATTGTTACAGATCAGCTAAATTATCTATAGTAAAGGATCCTACAAATTAATGTAAGATACAGTCACAGAAAATAATTATATTCATAAGTACGTCTGAGTCAGTGACAACCCTACAACAGATGTATCCATCAATGATGGTGATACATGACTGTGTACATAATGTATATACAACTCGTCTAAACATCAACCCAACAATGTTAGATCTGTAAATTTGCTTTCGCAAATTTTTGGTTCTTCCCTCGCCGGGATTCGAACCCATGCTACTGTGATATCGTAACACCAAATCGCCTGCACTGCAGCCGTCCCGCTAGACCCAGAGCTCCAGATAAGAATTCACAAATTGGGTTTTTTACCCACCATTTTCTTATATAATTGGGTGATAAAGTTTTTTGATTGCATTATCAATTCCAATTCACCCCTCATGTTAATATCAAATTGGGTTTTTCACCACCAAGCTCCTTAATGTATTGGGTTTTTTCATCAACACAATATTGAATATTTAGGCAATATCAACCCCAGATTTTTTTTCCATGTTTCTTTCTTTGTTTAGCTGTTTTATTTGGTTTAGGGTTAGGGTTAGGATTATTTGCTAGCTGTTTTATTTGGTTTATTGACTGAGAAGCAATTGTAGGTTTAATTTGTGTTCCGTTTCAAACCTTCTGCCAGTTTTGTATTTTCTCATATAAACTGTAAAAAAACGGATATATATGTGTATTCACAGGCACTCGTCTTATACCTTTGAGGCCCCTCATGGGGGGGGTCCTAGTAATCACATAATCACCATTTTTTTGCCAATATAATCACATAATCATTAAATATTTGCTTATCTTTAGTAATCAAATAATCATAAACTAAAAATACAGTCCTAGGTAATCAAATAATCATGAAATATTTGGCTTAATAATCAAATAATCATTAAAAAAACGGCCAAGTAATCACATAATCAAAAACCCCATGAGGGCCCTCACCTTTATATAATAAATTCTGATACCAGTGCCTGTGTGTGTATTCATTAATTAACCGTAAAATGAAAAAAATAGTATATAAACTCTAATTATACTTGAATGTTTTTGTTTTATTCCAATTTTCATAAATCTGGGTTTAGTTGTCTTTTATTAGAACTTTTGGTTTCTGATGCTTTATCATGTCATAATTGATTTGGCCTTTCACTTTTTCCAACTGATTTCGTTTTTGAGGAAACCCTGCTTATATTAGCAATGTTCTCGTTAAGGTACGCACACACGCCTGTTTGTTCGATGGACGCTTCGTAAAAACACTGGCTGAGTCTTGTTATCATCATAACTTTCCCTAAGCTTTTCAAAAGAAGCAGAAAACATGCTTCTATTCAATATTTTTACCGGACATTCACTTTTGTTTTAATTCAATGTATGTTATGATAAATCCGAGCAATGCGAAAAAATATGACTTCATGACACACGCTAATTGGATAAACGCCGAGAAGATCGAAATGTTTTCAAAAACACGTGTACCTATTGAGCAACGGAAAACTCTAACAGGGACCCATTTCAGCTACTTGATGCAGGGATCTATTTTTAGAACGAAAGGAAATTTCCTATTATAAATATTATAAAAATAGTTTACGCAACGACTGTAAACAGATAAGGGTAAATAACGCAAATGGTAGTCAATAAAAGGGTTGAGAACTCATGGTTTTGGAATATAATTGGGTTTTCCTTTGAATTAATTGGGTTATTGAACCCTGCAATGGGCAATTGCATTGGGTTTTTTATTATTTGTATTGCGTGATCACGCAAATACGCAGCTTATCTGGAGCTCTGAGACCACACGACCACCTGGGCTCTCAAAAAAAGAGCTTTCGGTGGCCATATGTTACCTTTCCACGTCAGTTTTAATCTAGCGGCGTACTACAGTACATGATATATAAGGCATGAAGATGTTATTGTTACAGATCAGCTAAATTATCTATAGTAAAGGATCCTACAAATTAATGTAAGATACAGTCACAGAAAATAATTATATTCATAAGTACGTCTGAGTCAGTGACAACCCTATATATAATATATATATATCAAGTCTATGAGCAAAAGGTTAAGGTCACTCGAGGAGGATTGAAAAAATCATTATATACATATCATGTATATGCAAGGATAAATCAGATGATTATTGCTATCTTATTGCTATAAATCGATTGTTATTTTCTGACGAAATACATCGTAGTATTAGTGTAATCACTACATACATTTTCATCAGTCTGAGTATTTATTGTCAGTTTGAACATTCCAATGTCATTTTATCGTTATCAACAAACGAAATACTACTGATACCGGTTAAACATCTCGTTAGAGACAAATATTCTATTTAACACCACAAAAATTCATTACTTATCATGGAAAAATACTTTGCACATTAACTGGTCATGTGAAAATGTAGGACGAACTTATGTAACTTGGACGTGGGAAATAAAGTCGGCAGAAAAACAGAAAAAAGAGAATGAAAGGATCCGTGGATAGAGGTTGGGCTTGGATTGTATTAGCAGGTATAGTCAACTTTCTTTGTAATGAAAGATTTGAAACTGAAATCGATCACGTGTAAGAAAAACCACTCGAGACAAATACTATCAATCATGGTACCATAAACGTCTTTAAAATCAGATTTTATTTTATTTTTCTCAGTTAATTTCATCATTGTAAATGTATTAACAATGCCATCTAAGACAATCTCCTTTCATTCTCTACATATATATATAATATGTTCTAGGATCAAGGACACATGCAAATACTATATGTCAACATGTACATATATTATTAATATATACCTGTACTTATTAATATCCTACCTATAGTTTATATCATTTTGTTGCTTTGTATTGTTTGCTTGATATGTTTTATTTTTGATAATTTTAATAATATTAGTGCGCAGCAAGAAAGCAGACAAATATAGCAACTTTGAGTGACTAAACTGTCTACTTTAATTATAATAAAGAGTGGTAGGTTCAGGATTATCGAACATCTCGCTTTCCTATACACAAAAGTTCGTATGATATTCCACCTATTTAATTTAATTTACTTAAACTAATTCCTCTGTTAAACTAACCATGCGACTTTTTATTCTTCCACATAATCTGTATAACCATAACGATTAGATGAACGTTACAGTTAAATCTCTTTATTGCTCCCTATCACACACATTTACAGTCAAATAAAAAGGAAAATACATAAAAATAGTACAAATGGACGTGATATGAATGCATACGAGACAAAAATCTCATGAAATATTAAACAAATTATAAAAGGTAGCTCTATTGCTAGGCAGTTTTCTAAGCTACGTTTTTTCATTTCTTCCTATTAATTTTATTGATAGAAGAGATACAATAGATATTCAACCTTATCTGAAAAAAGACTATGAATCTTACCAATCTGAGATATATAAGTATCTGCATAGTAGACTAATTTCAATAGAGGTAAATATCATGTATAAATAAGAAACTATATCTTAACTTTTATCTGTGCAATTTGTCTTACTTTTTTTCTGTTATTTCCTGTTATTTCAGCATGTTTTCTAAGATCCTTCATGGTGATAGGCATAAACAAAGCATTTGGAATGTTTTTCGTAGAATATATTGAAGCCTTCGAAAGTAATGCATCAACGGTATCTCTTATAATATCAACACAACAAATAATGTTTAGTGTGTCTTGTAAGTATAATTTAGAACTGAAAATATCTAAGTAATGCCCTTTTAATGTTTATTATAGTTGCAATAACCATTCTTGACATATTTAAACGACTTTACTTTCATTTGGTACAGTGTAACCCAAATATGAACACAGTTAACTTGTCTTCTACACTGGGTTATGTTGTTTATAGAAAAACTTGTTTGTATACGTATTTATTACATCTGTATTCATAAACTAACCGTATATCATATATTAAGCGAATAAGTAGCTTGAAGCGTAAACACATCAGTTCCTCAGTCACCAGAATTATCACTGCACTGAAATTGTTTACCGCTCATTTGGTCTCATGGAGGTCAGACTAGTGAAACTAGAAGTTTGGCGAAGCATATGACGACTAGGTCAATTGTTTCAATGAAATGAACATTATATAAATTTCGTACGTCCCAAGCGCTTTCCTGGATTTACCTTTTCGGAAAATCTCAAACCTAAACATTTGAAAGCCAGTGATGCAATAGAAGTATGATCTGTATTTTGGCTGTATGACTGGAAAATACGGTTTTTTTTTATTTTGAACCTAACATTTCACAAATTTTGAAGAACAGTTGTGGGTTTTAAAAATGCATTTATATATATTTTTGTTCATTTCAGCATTTTTAATACTGACCTTTGGAAATAGATTCTTTACTTTCCGACCTATAATAATACTTGGATCAGTTCTTATGGCAGCCGGATATTTCCTGAATGCATATGCACCAAATGTACAATTCTTACTCCTGTCGCAAGGAGTATTATTTGGTAAGTCATTTTTACATTCCTCCAATGCAGGATTACTTATATGGGACGATATATTAACCTGTGTTATATTATTTCTTCTCTGATAATTGTAGTAATATTTACCTGAGATAGTATTTTGTTTTTTTAAACATATATGCATATTGATAAACACTAAACATAAATTCATGCATAAAAACAAACATTAATAAATACATTCATGTTCTTTCTCACTTTTTCACAATAATCCTTACAGAAACATGTATCGTGCGCATGGTATAAAATAATAACCTTTTTTGCACAAACGATATAAATTTTGCATCTGAATTTATCAACTGAACTAATATATTTCAGAAAACATTATGCAACTGCAGTATATTCTACCATTTTACTTTAATGTATTTTATGTTCAGGTATTGGCCAAGCTGCAGCATCCGGGCCATCAGTAGTAGTATTAAATTCATATTTTGACAAAAGAAGAGGTCTAGCCAACAGTTTAGCAAACTCTGGTGGTAGTCTTGGGGGACTTTTGCTTCCCCTGATTATACAGGCTCTTTTAGAGACGTATGGACTACAGGGTGCTCAAATTGTTGTTTCTGGGATGCTTTTAAATATCGTAGTATCTGGTGCATTATTAAGACCATTGACAAACACCGTTCCACAAGATAAATTGAATATGGAAGTAAAGGTAGATGATGAGGATGAGGCAAAAAATGGAAACCACATTGCAATTAACCTGAATCAAGAAGACCTGTCTTTATCGGCTGACGATATAAGGAGCAAACTTTACAAATCCGAAAAAGCAAAAAATGAACATGAAAAACTTTTGATAGAACTTCCGCCACCGAATACTCACTACAGAATGAGAACGTTTTCAGAAAACTTGCATGAATATCGTGTAACAACTGTCCCTCATCAAACTGGCATTCCAAAGTCAGCTGATGCATCTAAGTTTACGAATTTATCGGCTATCTTTGGTAGTTTAGCGGATGTGTCTTCCTCTGTGCAAAGTGTTTTCCTTGCAAAAAATGTGGAAGTAACTAAAAGAGAAACAGAAGATGATGAAACAGAAACATGTTTTTCTAAGTACATCTTGAGTGTTATTAATTTCAAGATTTTACGAAATCATCATTTGAAGCTAGTATATCTTTTAGGTTTTCTCGCAGTTTTTAGTGCTAGATTGCAATTGGCATATATTCCACCATATGCACGAGACTGTGGAATTTCAGGCAGAGAAATTTCATACTTAGTGACCATCATTGGCACGTGTGACTTCTTTGGAAGGTTTGGTGTTGCTTTAATTGCCGACTCCAAACGGGTTAAACTAAGTTCTATAATATCAGCATCACTTATTATAATGGGAGTAACATGTATGTGTAATTCTTTTATTCGTGAGTTCCACACATTTATAGCGTATTGTGTTATATATGGATTATTTGGTGGACTGTATAATTCCGTGGTAGCACTTTTACTGGTTGATGCTGTAGGTCCAAAGAATTTGTCACCTGCTTTGGCATTTGTAATCCAGGTTCACGGAGTTTCAATATCAGCAATGGCGCCGATTTTAGGTAAAATGTTTTTACGAATACCGTGTATCTACCGTGTTGTACAGCTTCCCTTCTTAGTCTGACACTGATGCTCAATTTTCCTTCACTTATGCTAATTTTGCGAAGTATGTCCCTAGATCGCTTGGCAGATTGTTTCAGCTTTTATTCAGATATCCTTAAACGTTTACTTCACATCATACTTTTTTTTAAATCAGTAACAGAAAAAAAACAAAGACAGAACGGCTTGCCTATGTATCTCTACCATGATATTGAATAGTTCAACGGGTAACTCGATCGTAATCATGGTAATTTAATAAAACAAAATGCTGATCATTTGTCGTTATGGCAATATAAATAATTTGCAATTAAGCATTGAATGCTTCTTTTGTAACTTCATTGGGCTTCATACAAAATGTACTTCGGTCAACGCTTTTACAACCCTATAAATTTATAATGAGAAGCATTCTATACTTACAATTACATTTTTTTCAGAATCAGAAGCAATTATAAGTTCATTTATGCTCGACTAATAAAAATAAAGGAGAAAGATACCGAAGGAAAATAAAAAAAAAGTCTAAGACCGACAAAATCAAGGAAGAAAATGTAAAACACAAGAAAAAGCATCGGTCTAAAAAACAATTCATAAAAAAGTAAAGAATTCAATGAGTAACCCTTCATAAACAAACGGAAGTTAATATTAGGTGCCTCGTGAATAGATAACTCCTCAAACATAACCTGGTCATTTCGCTATGTAAACAGTGTTACAGTTTTCAAAATTTTGACATATTAGATCATAAACTGAAGGAAACAAAACATAGAGAAGAAATTTCCTTCAAAACATCCTCAGTTCTTTCTCACATGAACCATTCCTGAATGTACAATATGTAAAGGATTTTTCATTCGCCCGTTAATTTTAAATCAGTATCTGATTATGTAAACCTAAATATAAAAGATAGTTTAATAACTTTCAGTTTCTAATAAATTTTGTTTTAGGAATTATTTTTTATGATTTGATTTATATACTTAAGTTTTTTTTAAATAATATTTAAGGTTACATGCGAGACAGCACAGGATCGTACACCGGAACATTCTACATAATGGGAGTAGGTAATCTATTGTCGGCGCTACTATTGTTGTTCGGTTTACCAATAGTCAAGAAAATGGAATTGAGACGACAACAACGATGTTTATCTGAAAACAATCAAGACTAAGCAACCATTAGTAGCCGATGAGTGTTCATGACATACCAATTAACTGGGAAGGCAAAGGTCTGACACAAAATTTCCAAAGAATTACTGTTTTATTATGTATGTTGCTGATTCATCATAGATTTGGATATTTTGAACTGTTTGTAAATCATGACTTTTATTTTGTTGCATTTATCATCCATTCGATACTTATATTACTTATTTTAATAATCATAAGGCCAAAAAATAATATGTGTCTTTCCTATTACATCTTTGAAAAAAATAGGGAGGGATTATTTTTTTATTTTACCATTTGTTTTACATTGGATCTACGGGAGGGACATTCCGACTTTAACGTGGCTTTTTGAAAAATGCCAAACAAACCTGTAGGGTATGCTTTTTTTAGCTTTAAAATAGGAAGGGTAGGGTAATAGGAAACACACATATTTTTTTTATTTGGCCTGTGTTCAGAGTTCATCAAACAATTTGTTTGTTTGCTGAGTTATATTTGTACTATTTATACATGTTAGAATGAAATTCAAAACAGTGTGGCTGTGGCCATTGATTGACACATTAAATTCATCCATTGACTGGGACAATTTAGGTGAACGTTTGTATGTAACGACCACTGCTCACTATGTACTTTTTAAAGACACTTAAACTATGGAGTCACCAAAGGTTCTCAACACCTTAATAAAGTAATTCGAAAAATTAATCAGGAATAACACGATGTTTTGATTTATATCAATTATATAAATCAAAACATAAAGGTTATTCCTGATTAATTTTTCGAATTATTTTATAATTAAAGGCGTTAAGAAACCTTTGGTGACCCCATAGTTTAAATGTCTATCGTAGGTACGTCGTGAACAGTGGTCGTTACAGACAAACGTTCACGTAAATTGTCTCAGTCAATGGATGAATTTAATGTGTCAATCAATGGCCACAGCCACACTGTTTTGAATTTCATTCTATATACTTTACTTAAGTTAGCAGATATATATGTGCTGTATTTTGAATCAAATTCAAAGAAAGCTTTAAATAAACTGTATTATTTAATTGAAAGTTGTATACTTGAACTCAAGAGATGAAAAACAAAACCGCCTCTCGTCAATACGTCAATACTATTAATATTAAAGGGGCATTAGTGTCAAAGTCATGTTCGCCGATTTTACTCAAATTCTCATATTTGATTTGTTATATACACGTACTGAAACGTATATCCAAGTCTTAAAAAGTCCAAAATATAAAAAAACTTATTTGGTAGGGTTGTTGTCTCTTTGACACATTTCCCATTTCTATTCTCAATTTTACTTAATGTAATGAATGGGCCCGATAGTATACATTATGTTCAGTAGTTGTCGTTTGTGGATGTGGTTCATAAGTGTTTCTCGTTTCTGTTTTTTATTTATAGATTAGAACGTTGGATTTCCCGTTTGAATGGTTTAGAACTAGTCATTCATGGGGCCCTTTATAGATTGCTGTTCGGCGTGAGCCAATGCTTCGTGTTGAAGACAATACTTTGACATATAATGGTTTACTTTGACAAATTGTGACTTGGATGAAGAGTTGTCCTATTGGCACTCATAACACATCTTCTTATATTTTTTAGCTTTTTGTTTGATTTCAAATCTAGACACCATCTTATCAACCAGTGATGTGACCTCCGAAGACTGTCGACGGTCATGTAACACGTTATAAACAAAAATGTAGACATCAATAGTAAGCGAACTCGTGCAATTTATTTTTTCTATGTCTGTTTGATTTCATATTGTTATATATAGGTTAAAAATATATGTGAATTATCGTTTAATCTGTATAAGAAAACGTTTTTATGGATCGAATCAGTCAATTAAAGGATTTACCTATTTTTTCACTTTCAACGTTGACATGTTTTCTCCGTTTTGATAACTGAACACGTCTAATTGATTGATTGATTGATTGATTGGTGTTTGCTTTTTGCCGCATGAACATAAAAATGCTATATCGCGACGAGAGCTCATTCAAATATTTTTACAATTTATCACGCCTAATTCATGCTTCACAAGTAACACGTTGGAGTCGAACTACTATATAAAAACGTATACGTTGGAGCCAACAGAAGGAAAGAAGAATTAATAGGAAAGGATAAACCGTCCCGTTTATCATAAACCTGGCTATTAAGATTACAATGAGAACGAAGTTATGCCCTTTTGCGTTAACAGTAAAATAATAAGTTTGCGATTGGAGAGGTACAGTTATTCCCAATATAAATACCAGCCACTTGGCGTCATTACGTATTTCCAAAACGAACATGCATATTATCAGGCAAAACGTAAATTGCCAAATACTCAAATCTTTGCATGTCCAACTTGTGTATGTTTCCGGGGATTCGTTACAACTGCAACAGATATAGCAGAAACAAGATCTATCGAAAAACAGTTTTGATAGATAGGAACATTGTTTTTATGAAAATGATGTGTTATTGTAATACGCTTAATAGAGACATCATAACTGCCAACACAGACGAACTGACATTTACGGAAAAACACAGTTCATGTTTATTAGTTGTAATTGGGTTTTTTTTTATTTTTTTTTTTAAAGATTTGAGACATTTCGTACTACTGAATTTACAGTCTTGCTTGAAAATTCTAAAGTATTATATCTATAGAGTGCAAACTATTTTAACGCTACACCGTTTAAACTCATATCTCAGTATCGGGGTAAGAATTTTCAAGTGTGGTTGTTGATTATATTGTGTATGTAACATACATGTACCAATTCAACAACTTTTTGTAACAGTGCATTTGTTCATCCTTTAAGGAATGGGTGTACCCTACGACAGATTCATGTTTAAGTGGTAGTACCTCTATAGATTACTTTAAAATCAAATATATGTATACAGATGATTTAGGAGTGTAGGTTCATATGCATTCGGCTGTTACCCAAAATAGGATTTAACCCCTCGACATTACATGCGCTACGAATAAAAAGGGCTGCAACCTGAGGTCACCTTCCATATCAAAAAGTACAACAGCATAATATCAAAATAAAATACTTATAACGGGATAAATCCTCGGATAAATCTAGTTCGAAGACCTGTAAATATTGTAATCTCTACAACCAGAATAGTATAATATGAGATAATATAAAGAGATATATTCTTTTCCTTGGTTTTTAAATCTGTCATATGTGTAGGTCATAAATATCGTTCTGTCAAGGTGTTGTGAAATAATGGAATGCCAAAGTGATTAAATACCGAGACTTAGCCGAAGGTGCTGAACACTTGAATTACAGGTTAATTAAATCATACCGATGTTACTATATTGATTCGTAACACCTTATAACACCACAAACAATAAACAGCCTTTTTCAGGACATTCGTACTGAAAAATTGTAAGTTCATTATATCGGAGATATATAAGTAAGTTGTCCATGATGCGAATCTGCAGAAAAGTGAACCGTTAGTCTACTTGTCAAATAGAATGTATCTTATATGTCATAAATGCACTTCTGTAAATGTTGGCATTGCAATTTTCCAGAGGAACTTCCTTTGCAGCTTAAGCTGTGCCACTTTTACAATGAAGTTTCGTAAAACGTTATATCTTAGATTGGACAGTTGATCATTTTTATTCAAAGGTCAAAACATAGTGCTGTGCGGCACATTTTCAACATGTATATGCCCCGAACTTCTAAGAGTTAAAATGTATAATAAATTCTGTACTGCCCCTACCTTTACTTTGGGTCTTCCTCAGAATTATTTTTTCACTGCTGCCATGTGTTTTTATACTGGTAACATTCCCAAGTTATTTCTCTTTGAGATGAAACATAGAGATCATATCTAGGATCAAGGAAGTAAACACAAAAAAAATAATATCTATGAATATTAAATATCTCCCCAATTTTCATAAAGCAAATATGTTTTAAAAGCTAGTCATAAAAAATAATTGATGCGTTGTTCGGTTTTTTTTTTCTTTCGACGAATAATAACCAAGACTTTGCAATCCTCTGTCGCCAAAAGTATTCCATTACTAGTATCTATATGAAGGCTTTAATATATAAAATAGAAATACATCGTGTAAAGTTGGAACAGGACCAACTTATCATAACAGTTCTATTCATCTTTAAATGCATTTAAAATTAAAATGCAACTAGACAAAAACTACATACTAGATTGGACAATCACTCATGCAGTTTTAGTTCCTTGGAACAAACTGTATTAAGCCCGCCGCATTTTTGCGCCTATCCCAAGTCAGGAGCCTTTAGCCTTTGTTAGTCCTGTATTATTTTTAATTTTAGTTTCTTGTGTACAATTTGGAGTTCAGTATGGCGTTCATTATCACTGAACTAGTATATATATTTGTTAAGGGGCCAGCTGAAGGACGCCTCCGGTGCGGGAATTTCTCGCTGCATTGAAGACCTGTTGGTGACCTTCTGCTGTTGTCTTTTCTATGGTCGGGTTGTTGTCTCCTTCGCACATTCCCCATTTCAATTCTCAATTTTAATACTAATCTTCGTGACCTATCATTTAAAATCAGAATGTCACATTCTCAAGTTATGTTGAAGTCACTCCGACCATTTCGGTTGTTTTAAAGAAAATCCTTTTTGTTTTTATAACTCCCAACATATTGTTGTTCTGGCATTCCTCACTTTCAGCAACCAGCGTTGATCGTGTAACAGGTGCTGATTTGTTTTACAAGAGGCATAAATATTTCACAGCTACATCTAAAAAAAATATTTTTCATAGCTATATCTACATGTAAGTTTATAAAAGGATGAAGATGTTATATGATTGTCAATGAGATAACTTTCCAATGGATACTAATTGACGTAGATATGTTAGGTAATATAAATAACCGAATAAGGCCTTCAGAAATGAGCAACATTTAACCTATACCGCATAGCAATCTATTAAAGGCACACTGACAGACATGTAAAATAGAAATAAAAAACCTCAAACGAGAAAACTCACAGCTTGATTTGTAAAATACAATAAACGGAATGAAAATATGAAAAACAGCAACAACTTCTTTTTTTTTAATTTTGGTTTTTAACGCCACTTTTAATCACCGCATTTAGGGTATTTCGTGGCGGCCAGTTTTAATTGGTGGAGGAAGCCGGAGTGCCCGACTAAAACTACCGACCTTCGACAGTAACAAAAAGATAACAACTGAATTACACTGGCACCAGAGTATGGACAGATACAAACAGAATGTGGCGTTATTAAATATGTTTAAGGGCATATTTTGATAATTTTTAATCTAGCTGTGTATTCTCTTTTAATCGAAATGTTTGTATTTTAATAAGCTTTATTTAGAACATGAAGATAGTGTGCAAATTACGTAGAATTTTTATCTTTTGTACATTTTTCTTAGATGAAAAAATACTGTCGTCACAAAGACTGAGTATCAACGACCAGTAGACCGAAGTTGGGCATGGGTGGTTATGTGTGGTGTGTATTCTCACAAATAAGATACTTATTATAAATTGAACATTAAAAAAAGAAGATATATTACCTATACTGATTACTCGATACAATTACGTAGTATTCATTTCCAACAAAAAGCAGCATCCGATGATAACTGCTTGTTCTCTCCATGACAACGATATAAGAATCAAATGCTGCTTTTCTTTTTTAGCTCTATATAAGTGTAAAAGTGTTCAGTTTGCATACATTTTTATTATTAAGGTACTAAAAGAATTATTTGATATTTAACAATAGGGTCGGGATGGGGTCAAAGATTAATGGTTTCAAATATAGAATTTGATTAAATGAGTTGTGTAGTATATGACAATTAGACGGCAACTGAAGAAAAAACTAAAAACGCTCAAGAAAACCAAAAGACACGAAGAATTTCTTTGGGAATAATTTCAAGTAATGTCCTTTTAAACGACAGAGACCATAGGATTTATAAACCAAGTTTTTTTTTGTGATATGATTTCAGTATATGGTGTTTCTTAAGGATGTATTCTTCTGACTTTTCAGTCTCGTTCAGTCTCGTTGAAATCTCGTTCTTGAATTATTTCCAAAACATGTGGTACAAGTAGAAAATATCAATGAATTTAAAAAAAATTATAATCAAGCATAACTCTGTGAAACAATTGTGTATTTACAATGAACGGTTTTTGAGTAATCCAGTTTTCAAATTTTATGACCAATCAAGTCAGTATTTTCAGCCAAAATTTTAAGAAAATGGGTGAGGGATAAAAAAAAATATTTTTCAAGAATCATGTACATCCCATATCATTTTGGTCTTTTCAAATTTCTTAGATATATATATTTTTAATCATTTATAACAAAAAAGTTGAAATAATATGCATTTTGTTCTTAAAACTGAGAAAATCACAAAAATACAAAATTGACAGCATGGTAAATTTTACACAAAAATGCGTCAAAATATGATAAAACATTCTTATATTAACACCTACCTATAGTTTTTTTTAAGTAAGATTTATTCAGATTGGTCCACTTCAACTTTATAGAAAGTATGAAAAAAAGTTTAATTGTGGAACTGTAATTTTTTTTCACGATAATAGCCCAAAAATACGTAAAAATCGATGAAAAATGGGAAAATCATCAAAATTGGGCATTTTCAAAGGGCCGTAGCAGAAAAAGAAGTGCACCACCATATGTTTTTTTCTTCACCAAATATTTTGTTACAGTCTTATAAACCTAAAAATCAGGTAAAGAAAAAAAGTTTAATTCTAGAAATTTTTAGCTCCTCAGAGGTGTACATCCTTAAGGTTAATTGGTCATCATTGCAGACGGAAACCCGGTTGAAATAGAACAAAATAATTGAAGCTCTTTGTTTGGGAAGGCGATAAATACTCTCTGTAATGATTATCGTAACAAAAAAAATAAAAGTTCATAGAAACAAATAAAATGAAAAAATTCTGCTCAATTACGAAGTATTTTATTTTAAAAACACCATTTGCATAAGTTTTCAATTTATCTATTACAAAGTTAAGCAGACTATGATTAGATATCAAGTCGACGACATGGGTATCTATCAAGTTGGATGTATAAAATGCATAACCTCCGATTTAAAAAAAAAAAACAAGAGTGCACATGCTGAAATGTCTCGCCTTCTTTATTAATCATTTTTATTGTGTTGATAGTCCTAAATATAAAGCTTTATTACAACTAGTCACATAAACTCAACATTAACAAAGAAAACTAAACATTGATCAATGAATCATGAAAATGAGGTCAAGGTCAGATGAACCATGCCAGGCAGACATTTACAGCTAACAATTTTTCAATACAACAAATATAGTTGACCTATTGCGTATAAATTAAGAAAGAAGACCAAAACACAAATACTTTTAACACTTAGCAATGAACCATGAAAATGAGGTCATGGTCAAATAAAACCTGCGTGACTGACATGTAGATCATAAAATATTTCCATACACCAAATATAGTTGACCTGTTGCATATAGTATTAGAAAAATAGACCAAAACTCAAACTTAACTTTGACCACTGAACCATGAAAATGAGGTCAAGGTCAGATGACACCTGCCAGTTGGACATGTACACCTTACAGTCCTTCTATACACCGAATATACTAGACATATTGCTTATAGTATCTGAGAAATGGACTTGACCACAAAAACTTAACCTTGTTCACTGATGCACGAAATGACGTCGAGGTCAAGTCTAAACTGTCTGACCGGCATGAGGACCTTGCAAGGTACGCACATACCATATATAGTTATCCTATTACTTATAATAAGAGATGATTTAACATTACAAAAAATTTGAACTTTTTTTTCAAGTAGTCACTGAACCATGAAAATGAGGTCAAGGACATTGGACATGTGACTGACGGAAAGTTCGTAACATGAGGCATCTATATACAAAGTATGAAACATCCAGGCCTTGCGGTCATAAAACTTTCGAGCACAATTTTTGTACTCAGACTCAAGAATCAACCAATCAAAACGCTTGATTTCATGTTTCGAGCATGATTTTTGTGCTCTGAGCACTGATCAAAGTTTTATGCCTTCAAGGCCTGGCCTTCCACCTTCTAATATATAAAGCTTTTAAGAAGTTAGCTAATGCCGCCACCGCCGCCGACGCCGTAGCCGCCGGATCACTATCCGTAACAAAAGTTGCAGGCTCGACAAAAAATTACCACGGACGGAGAGCATATCAATCTATTAGTTCAGTAATTTTTGTATTTGCCCTTCCATTATGTGACTCAAGAAAAAATTCCCAAAAATGGGTAACGATTGTATCAAAAAGAGAAAATCGAGTGTACCTTTTATGTTAGGGCTAGTTTGAGTTGAATATTTCGTCTTGAAAACGTATAAGCGAGAGTATTTGATACAACATCTCGCTTCAGATTCTATCATTTTTATATATAAGAGCTACAGGTTCCTGCAGGGTATCTACTAAACGCTTTTGCACCAGACGTAGCATTTCTGATTCTGTCGCAAATTGTTATGTTTGGTAAGTAATATAATTAATAATAAAATTATCAAGACAATTGGAAAATTGGTGATATTTATTATTTTCTTTCCTCCTATTAGAACTCAATCAAATTTATTCGGTACCTTCAAAGACTCTGTTGGTTATAAGCTCACAAGAAAAAAAATTAATACATAGTTTTTCATTGTTCAATGCCGTGCAATTGCTTAAATTCACTTCATTTGACTTTGTTAGATAGTGGTCTCATTGTCAATCATACCACATCATCATTTATTTTTATACGAGCGCACAAAAATTAGCCTCGTATATTGGTATCACATTGTCGTCGTCGTCTTCCGTCGTCGTCGTCAGCGTCGTGAGAAGACATTTGTTTTCGGACAATAACTTTTAGATAAATGGATCTTTATGAAATTCAAACACAAGGTTTAAAACCACAAAAGAAAAGTTAAGATTGATTTTGGGGGTAATGGTCCCAAAAGTTTAGGAACAAGGGGCCCAAATAAGTATTTTCTAGTTTCCAGACTTTTACAATTACTTGTGCGTAAGTGTATGGATCTTTCTGAAATGTACCACAAGGTTCCATACCAAAAAAAGAAGGTTGAGATTGATTCTGGGGGTTATGGCCCAAACTGTTTAGGGGCCAGAAAAGGGGCCAAGAACAAACTTTTCTTATACTTTGTATAAATTGCTTATTTCTTAACCAATTTCATTGGGGTTTTATTCTTGAATTCTTGGGGTTCTTTAATATGCTGAATCTAACCTTATATTAAGTTTTTGGAATTTGGGCCCCGTTTTTAAATTGGTCAACACTCAACACGAGGTCCAAAGGGTCCAAAATTAAACTTTGTTTGATTTCATCAAAAATTAAATTATTATGATTCTTTTATATGCTGAATCAAGCCGTGTATTTAGATTTTAATTTTGGGTCCCAAAGGGTCCAATATTAAACTTTAGTTTGATTTTAACAAAAAAAAATGAATTCTTGGGGTTCATTGATATGATGAATCTAAACATGTATTTAGAATTTTGATTATGGGCCCAGATTTCTAGTTGGTCCAAATTGGGGTCCAAAATTAAACTTTGTTCGATTTCCACAAAAATGTAATATATTGGGTTCTTTGATATGCTCAATCTAACCATGTATAAAGATATTTAATTTTTGGGCCCCATTATTAAGTTGGTCCACATTGAGGTGAAAATGGTCCAAAATTAAACTTTGTTTGATTTCATCAAAAATCGAATTATTGGAGTTCTTTGATATGCCAAATCAAACTTTGTTTTTAGATTTTTGATTTTGAGTCCCGTTTTTAAATTGATCTACATTAAGGTCGAAAGTGTCAAAAATTTAACTTTGTTTGATTTTAACAAAAATCAATTCTTGGGGTTCTCTGATATGCTGAATCTTTAAATGTAGTTAGATTTTGATTATGGGCCCAGTTTTCAAGTTGGTCCAAATTGGGGTCCAAAATTTAACTTTGTTTGATTTTAACAAAAATTGAATGTGTGAGGTTCTTTGATATGCTTAATCTAACCATGTATTTAGATTTTTGATTTTTTGGCCCTGTTATCAAATTGGTCCACATTGAGGTTATAAGGGTCCAAAATTAAACTTTGTTAGATTTTATAAAAGATTGAGTTCTTAGGATTCTTAGATATGCTGAATAAATCCATGTATTTTGATTTTGGATATTGGACCATAATTGGTAAATTCAAATTTTTTAAGTTCATTAGACCACATTCATACTGTGTCAGAAACCTATGCTGTGTCAAATATTTAATCACAATCCAAATTCAAAGCTGTATCAAGCTTGAATGTTGTGTCCATACTGGCCCCAATTGTTCAGAGTTCGATTTCTGCGGTCGTATCAAGCTGCGCCCTGCGGAGCATTTTATTATAATAATTGAAAACAAAGAACGACTAAAACAAGTTAACACATACATCGTATATGTGACAAAATTTCCTCTTGATTATCCTTCAAATATAACAAAAAGTAAAATCTCTTTTTTGTACCTTAACATTTTTGCTATCATGATTTTCTGCGGAAAAATAAATACAAAAGAAGGTTATTTTTTTTAAAAGTAAATAACTTTATTTAAACGTCCTATGAGTAGGAGAGATTTGAAAAGGTTTACGTAAACACGGACGACGACGTTGGACAGTAAGTGTTGGCAATATCTCACATGGCATTTTGGCCAGGTGTGATAAAGACATATTTTACCCGGCCACATTAGCATTTTTTGTAAATAACTTCTTGCAGTAAATATCTTTTTGGGTAAACCATTTACTTATGAACTGGATATCAAAATTTTACTAGTTTGACAGTTTTTCATTAAATAAAGGGAATATGTAGCCCCATTGATGCTAATATGCAAGACAAAATCATAAACATAAATACAGATGTCCGTGTCTGATGAGCATCTTGAGATGCTGTTTGGCATAAGTTCTATACGTTATTTATCATATAGATATAGTAAGATTTGGTATGAGTGTCAATGAGACAACTCTCCATTCAAGTCACAATTTAAAAAAGAAAACCATTATAGGTCAAGGTAAGGTCTTTAACATGGAGCCTAGACTCACACCGAACAGCAAGCTATAAAGCCCCCCACCCCCAAAAAAATAAATAAAAATATTTTAACTAGAAAAATAAAACCAGCCGATATTGTGTACACATTTTATCCTGGATGTTAAAATGTGTCACCAAGCAAAACAAATAATTTATAATCTTTTAATGAAATGAATTTGAAAACAACCGCTGTCTTAATCATAGTCATCATGCTTTGATCAAAGAAGTACATTTCTAATTTGAGTGAGATTTCTGTATTAATCATTCCTTTTTCTTAATTAAATACAAGACTGGTTTGTTTTCAGGAATATTGAATAAAACACAAAAACATATGAAATTTTGTTCATAAAATTACTCAACAGTGTATAGAGCAGCTGGTCCATGCTTGTTGCACAATAGTAATAATTTGGTGTCTTTGTTATAGTGTAAAGCAGTTGGGCCGGTCAGACCATCAGTTGTGGATAGTAATGTTTTACTTGACTTCCCATCATGTTGTATTACTATCAGCGAATTCGACGCTTCAACAGCAACAAACACATTTTGATCACCATCCACAGTGATGCCGTCCGGATTAATTAATGAATCCTCCTGATGTACCCATATTTCTTCACCTGTGAAAGAGATACAATGAACAGTGTGATCTCTTTTGATGGCGAAATAAATTCTATATATGGTTGTCGCTAAGTATAATCCGCAGTCAACTGTTAATGTTTTCAGTACTTTCCCCGTCGTATCTAATATCACAATATCATCTCCGATGATGACAAAAAGTTTGTTCGTCTGATATGATATTCCATAGCAGCTTTGTTCAAATTCAACTTTCTTCTCAACAGTATTTTTTTTTTTATGTTCAAAATCTCTATGTACTTTCTGATACCATAAGTAACAGCAATTTGATCAGTGTCTATGACTGCTAAATCAAACGGTACTCCAGAGCATGGTATGTCACGGATATGTTTACCCTTTTTGCTATACTCCATTAGTATATGTTTTCCGAAATAATTAGCGATCATCAAGTTATCGTTTAGTAATATAGTACATCCACTAAGCCAAGTTGCTTGACCTTTGTTATTTTTTACCATAAATGTCTTTTTCAACTTTACATGGATGTTGTTAATGCTTTTCATTTCGGACACTGGAAGTTGTATTTGGGCTTGATCAATCTTTGCATCTTTGAACGGTAAGCTAATGGTCGTCTTCTCAACGGATATGTTCCCGAACTGTTCCATCTCATTCATTAATGACATGATAGAAGGTTGAAACTGTAAGTATAATTTATAGTTGATCACAGACTTGGTATTTTCTTTAACGGTTTCCACTTCTTTGAAGACAGCTTCATTGATCTGGCGCGTTCCCAGGAAAAGCTGAATGTCGGATGCAAATGACTTCAGTTGAGATGTTTGCTCCTTAAGACAAGTTAAATCCCGCTCTGATTTTTTTAAACGACTTAAAAGTTTTGTCGCTTCAGAATTACAATTTTCACATTGTGTGTCTAATTCAAGAAGTAGTTTTTGTTCTATGTGGTCGAACTTTTTCATTATTCTTGCTCGTGTATCTTTGATTGTAGTTTTGATAGTTTGCTTCTGATCATGAAAACTCTTCAACGCTGAATCACGATCGGTAATGATTTGTTGAAGATTTTGTAATGTGCCGGTTATATTGTCCTCTAAATCAGCCAGTGCAGTTGAATGTTTTACATTTTCAGCAGCTTTGTATAACGGAATGACGTCAGAGCATGTTCTGTGATTTGATGGAACGCAACCTAAACAGACTGCAACATCATGTGTTTTACAATACAATTCAAGTCGCTTGTCATGGTCTTCACAGTTTAGACTGACAGAAATATATTTTATCTGCTGGAAGTCTTCTGTTGATATAAGCCTATGGTCACGTGATACTTTTATAGATTTGTGAACCTTCTCACAGTCTGCACACAATCCCTCTTCGCAAACTGTACACCATTTTTCTGCATTTTTGTTGTTGTCAGCATAACCACAAGGACCACAAAGTATTAAATCCGACATGGTGTTAAATCTGTAAAAGTATATTTTCTTCTCTATGATTTTATACCATTATAATAAATTTACATTGGTATGAAATCATCATTTTTATAAATTTCATCTGATTAAAAAATTGCAAGAAAACCAGCTGTCTATTCTGGTATTTCACACTTTAAATTTTCATGAAAACATGTTTCCTGATGCTCAGTGGTTGTCGTTTGTTGAAGTGGTTCATAAGTTTTTCTCGTTTCTCCTTTTTTATATATTGATTAGACCGTTGGTTGTCCTGTTTGAATGGTTTTACTTTGACCTATTATTGTTTACTTTTACAAATTGTGACTTAGATAGAAAGTTTTCTCATTGGCACTCTTATATCAACTTAGTCTTCATCCCGGCGATATGTTTGAGTCTATCCTATGTTGGCAGCCCGGGCCCCTAACATTTGTAAGTCTTTTATGTTTTTAATTTAAGTTTATTTAAATTTTTCGGGGTTTAGTGGGGATGTCCATGTTCACTGAATTGGTACACATTTTTTATTAGGGGCTAGTTGAAGTCGCCTCCGGTGCGAGATTTTCTCGCTGTGTTAAAGACTCTTTGGTGGCCTTTGACTGTGTTCTGAAATTTGGTCGAGGTGTTGTCTTTATCACACATTCCCCATTCCCATTATCAATTTAATGGATAGCTAAAAACGGTTAAAAATTTATCTATGATATATGTGTTGTTTTTCAATCGAAGTGTGGTTATCATTACATTTCTTGTTAATGAGTAGTATTTTACTATGTATCAATAAAGAAATATTTGAGGTATGTTCAATGAAAAATAGTAAGAAGGTTATTTTTACCTCTTGTGATATTAATGGAAAATTTAAGTTACTGAGCATTTACTTTTCACAAACCAGGCGGTAAAAATTAACCTTATTAAAAATTAATTTTAAAAAAAATAGTCATAAATGAACAAATTTAAATAACAAAATTTAGTCAAAAATGAATTGGCATTTTTCTTACTCAAATACTGGAAATATAAATTTTTCGATTGAATTTTTAATAAGGAAGGAATAAAACAAATTTATGAGTGAAGCGTCGTATGAATTAATCAATAAATTCAGTTTTTTTTTCTGAATCAAATACTGAAAATATAAATATTTTTTTTGAATTTTTAATAAAGCAGAAATAAAACAAATTGATGAGTGAAACGTCGTTTAAATAAATCAATAAATTCAGTTATTTTCGGAACAGTTTTACCAAGCCTTACATCTTGACAAACTTCTTGACAACCTTCTTGTTATGAAAAAGATTTGATACCACATTTGGTATTTTTTTTCAAGTTCCCTCTCAAATATGAACTTTATTTTGGAAAGAAGCGAGGTATACTTCATCACTACAAAAAAATCCAGCAACTGTACGACGCACAAAACCAAGGATTATATAAAGGTAAAAATGAGATGTGAAATACGTCAACCCATCGACAAATACATATCGAAATCTAGAGGTCATTGTCCCTATGTATGATGGCATTTGTTTTTGTAGCAGTTCCATGCTTCGCTTGTTCCTTTGTTTTCCCCTAATAATTTAAGAATTTACCTCTGTTTTGGTTTGTGACCCCAATTTGTTTTCGCTTAATTGATTTATGACTATTGAACAGCAATATTTTACTGCTCCATTTATTTATTTCTAATAAATGAACTTTTATGAAAGTGTTGGCGTTTGATGCTAAGCATTCAATTCTGACCTACATTTGCTAGTTGTATTAATTTTTCATTGCTGTTGTTGATTTTTAAGATTTATACTCGCTATCCAACAAATCTCTAGACACTATCTCTTCCGTTTAAACAAGGAAGTTAATCATAAAATGAAATTATAAAATCAACATATCTAAAAATGTTTTGACTTAAGGTAAACAACTTTTGCCCCACTAGAAGTACAACCTTTTCTTTGAAAGACTTACATCACGGCCGACACTCGGCTAACCGAGAGATTGGTCGGTTAATCTGTATTGAGTATGCGGCTATATCGGCGGTTGGTCTGTTAATCGGGTTGGCTAAAGTCTGTTAATCAGGTGTTATCGAGAAAATCATTGAAAGTTCAGCATGTTTCATTGTATAACTTTTTAAATATATTTTTATCATAAAAAATATTCATGTCTAACAAAACAATTCAATGTACTGAATCCAGAGGTGTAATTATTATTTTTCTAGCTTCAATGTACGATCTATAAAATGAAAAGGCGGGTTACTCATCAATAAATTTATACACATTTTACACACACAAACTGTACACAAAATGACACGTTGGTTGAATTTACGTGCATGCAATATTTTGAACATCGAGAAAATACAGGCATTATGTTTGTTAACCATAATGAAATCATTGTGTGAAAAATCTTCACGAAAATCTGTATTTTGGTGACATAAATCAATCTTTATTTAAAACCTGGTCTGTTAATGGGTCGGATGTATAAAACCCAGTCTGTTAATTGGTCTGTTAAGAGTTATGAATGGCAATAAAAGTATAATTTTATTGCTATATGGGGTGTTATCGGATCAAATGGGTAGGCTCAAGACGAGCGGCTAAAATATACGGAAA